>NC_134038.1:80636107-81931151 GCF_965140245.1 Athene noctua
GTCAAGCAGGCAATGCCACAGCTTGCCCCGTGGTGTGTACCAGTTCTCTCAAGTAGAGAAACGACTGCTAACAGCCAAGATCCTAGTCCATGCATGTGGGGAGTAGGACATGTCCTCTTTAAATTGCTGGAATTCTTGAGAAAATTTCTCCACAGCCACAACAAGGGGGAAAGAGAGATTTCCTTCATATTGCCGTAGTCAGCGAGCCAGTTCATCCACTGCTGGTTCCTCTTCATCTCTCCAGTCCGTTACAGTTAATGCACTGGTGTGCTCTGTACAAACTTCCGCCACATGGGGCAGGTGCATTGGAATTAATCTGGACCTGTGAGTAGCCATGCATTATCTGGGTCATAGTAAAGCCTCTACCGCAGGACTAGCTCCCTCAGGTATTGAATTCCTCTCTCCACAGTGGTCCACTTACTTGGGTGACATACAGAATCTTCTTTGAAGGGATACCTCTCCCTCACACTTGACAGGAGTCACCTCCAGAGACAGAGATTTTGTGTCTTCTTTCCAATGGCTCTGTCAATACGCCCTTCCCTAGACAGGGATCCTTGCTGCTTGGACTCCCTACCCTCTAATCCTACAATACTGGCACCGATATCCCAGCATCTGAGCAGCCAGGTAACGAGTTGCTCACCTGGGTGACATCTGAAATCTTTTCACATGTCTTGCAACTCGCTCAGGGATAAGGATTAGGTGACTATCACTGGCTCTGCCTCCTCCTCTTGCTGTTGTGACAGACTTGCTTCGTCTTGTGTATGGGAGCAACTGACACTGTCATGGGCTGGTTCGCTGGTTCTGCAGTGCCTGTCATCCGGATTGTAGTGGCTGCAGTTTCTGTTGTGGACTTTGGAGTGGTTGCAATGTCTTTTATTTTGTTGCCAGATCCAGAGCCCTTCTCTTCCTTGTGAGGGTGCTGAGCAGTGTTTAATAGCACTCAGTAGGCGTGGGCTGGGCCCCAGCATGTTGCAGTGAGCTGTGCCTCTCTGGAATTACCCAGGTGACAACATACTTTTTCGAATATTTTACTAGTTCTTCAGGATTCTGCACCTGTTCGGGAGTGAAGTTCCAATACACCAGAGGTACCCACTGTTCTAGGTACTTGCCAATGCTACTCCACACCCCCAGTCACTCATAATTCTCCAACCTTGGGGTAGATTTCCAGGTGATACTCTTAATACTTGCTTAAATCTGAACAACACATGAACCACGTGCAAGAACACACTAGCTCCTAGTATTAAGATGACCATGTTAATGTCAACATTCCAAAGATATTTGAAATTCCTGAAATTCTCAGTTACAATTGTAGATAGCCCCAGAACAACTGCATCCTGTCATAGATCAGCATTACAAAGTACAGCAAAAACAAAATATTAGTCCAACTCTCATGGATGATAAGCAACAGCATGGGGAACACAAACAGCAAATGAGGTGATAAAATCTTAAGGAGCCAAGCAATAGACATTATGACTCGATCTGTTGTTGTCTCAAACCTCAGGCCCCACATTGCGTGCCAAAAAACTGTTGTGGTTTGAACTCAGCTGGTAGCCAATCACCACATAGCCAGGCATTTACTTTCCCCCACCCCTTTTTCCGGTGAAATAGATACAAAGAAAATAAATTTGTAGGTTGAATTAAAAAAAAATAGTATTAGTAACAAAACAACTGTAACAATAGTAAGTCCAAACAGGTAATATAGAGAAATTGCTCACTGAGTGGCAACCTGTACACAGCCCTGCCCCAGCAGTGATCCAAACTGCACCAGAAATCACACTGCACTGGCGGGAAATGGAAACAGAAATGAGAGAGCACGTGTCTCCTTATATACTGAGCAGGATGTCACATGATATGGAATACTTCAAAGACCGGTCTGGCCCCAACCTCTAACTGTGCTCCCTCTCAGCTCAAGGAAAGTTAACTCTATCCTGACAGAAAGCAGGACAACAACCCAAGCAAAACAGCCTATTCTTGCTAGGTATGCATAGAAGCTGGGCCAATAGCAGAATTCTATAAGATTATTTGAAAACAATATTGAAATTAATATTGTTGAAAATTTCTAGACAAAAGTTTTGGCATGGCTATTAACTGTAATTTTTGAATAAACATTTCAGTTGAGTTTTTATTCTGTACACTTTATTATTGTACAAGAATTTGTTTCAGTTTAGTTCTTTAGTTAGATTTAGTTCTTAATCCTTTTGATTCTTCAACCTTAGGTCCATTTGATACCAATGTTGAAAGAACATCAAGATCAATATGGGAAAAAAAAAAAAGGCTCAATTACTTGTTATTAATGAACTGGATGTCCTATTTTACCTGAATCATGGAAGAGTCATATTTAGACCCTGCTCTTGAACTAGATATGATATGCTTAGCATCTGCACCTCCATTGTATGCAACAGCACATGCCTGTGTCATTGAAAGTAGCTTCTCTTTTTTTCTTGTGGCTGACAACACAAGAAACAGAGATGAAGAAAGTGAATACCTACTGAAAATAAATTAAGTTTGAAGATTTTGTACTGCAAAGTATCCCTACCCTACTAGTAAAGCCTGCAGTGTTTTTAAACCTGAGTGTCTCGTTATTATAGTCACTTGTAATTACATAGATTTCCTGGTATTGAATAAAGACATATTGTAGAAAAAAAAAAAAAAAAGGGGGAATGTGATAAACCAAGAAATGTAATGTTAAAAAAATGCACCTGATCTACATAAACTGACGTCCTTATTTATGTGTTCAGCAAGTGAATCGATAAGAATATCTTTACTGTCTGTTTTAAGATAAAAAAGTGTCATCTTTAAAAAAGGACAATCTGTAGCTACCTAATGATGCTGTAAGATCAAATATTTCAATGGTGTAAATTCAAGTAAGGCTTATTAACACCAGTGGAATATCTGGCTACATCCTTTTTTTTTTTTTTTTTTTTTTTTTTTACTATCTTGGATATTTCACAGATTCTTCATAGAAGTAAGTTAAAATGAACTGGATTCTCTGAGTCCCTGAAAAACTTCTACTTATTCTTCTGTAAAAAACCCAAACAATCAAAAAAAGCCCAAAGCTATGTGACTCAGCATATCAACCACTTGTAGCTGGTATCTGGATAACCAAGGAAAACATCTTCATGTCTACCTTACCTTCAGAGTTCTGTATGTCATTAATCTTTTTCCTCAGAAAGAAGATCCTGTTTTGGCATGGACAACTAAAATCACCTTTCTCGTCACAGCCCATTCAGCCTGCAGCCCCACTGCTGATTCTGTCGACACACACACTTTGTCTTTGTCAATGTAAGTGCTCTCCCAGTGGGAACTATTTTGAGTTACACACAGATAACAGACAGTGCTAAACAATATAAACTCATAACCCACTTCAGCAGGTTACACAGAAATGGGTCAGACCCATGATTCTTCCACTCAGAATCTTCCTTTCAGCTGTGCCCATCAGCCTGCTCCTTGGACCCTTCTCAGGGAGCAGGGGGTGTTGCTGGGGGTGTGTCTGTTTTTCAGGTTATCTTTTAGGTTCCTTAGTATTCCACTTCTGAGCCTTTGACCTTCAGTTCATTCTGTGCCTCCCATTGCCCCCTCCCTCCCCAATTTGTTGTCTTGAACACTTTTTCCTGACTCTTCCCCTCCTTGATATCTTTTATTAACTACATTCTCAGGGAGGGATCTGAGGATATATTAGGGATGTATCTTCTTTCCATCTGCAAGAGAAAACAAATAAGCAAAGTAGGCATGTACTAATGGTTAGGAAAGTGTAAAAACAGGGCAAGAATACAAGATACTTTGTCTTAATACCTTCCAACCTTTTAAGCTCCCTGAAGTCAGGGCCCTAATAGGATTTCTCTTCCCATGAACCACTCTTTAGAACTAATATAATCTTCTTATTTTCACAACAGCCTCTGGAAAGGTTGCTAAATGTTGCATGAAGACTCACCTCCTTGCTTGTTTTAAGTAGACTCCTAATAGCTTCATTAATTGGATCTGAAAGGGTAAGTAACAGCAGAAATCCTCTTTATGCCATTACTTTCAGCTTTTCTTTGTAAAAGTGAAATCATTATCACATCTTTCTCTCCCAACAAGATGAGTTTTACTTAGCACTAGTTTGACAATCATTAAATAAGTTAAATGCAACATCTTGACTCATCTCCTGAACTTGATTCTTCTTTTTGTATATACAACATTTCATTTCCTAGCAATATGACACATCGTTTGGTTACACCTCTGTTTCATGGTGTTAGACTGGCATAAAAGTCAACTTTGAGTTAATCATAAATGCTAAAGATCAATCAAGAAAAAACTGTATTTGTTCTATTCAAAATTATTTCTAGATTGATTATCACTAGGAGCAATACAGGCTGTTACACTGCCTTTTTCAGTTATAATTGTCTCGCACATTGTGTATAATGTCAGTCTATCATACACTTTCAGATTTAAATCTTCAAAAGATATTTTGTTTGTTAAACCAGAAAAGAATGTATGGAATACTTCTCTATTGAAAGGTGCTACTGGTTCTCTTAAAAGTAAGTACTATTAAATGTAATAGTAATGATGTTTTTATTTAAATTTATCACAAAACTTCCATCTTAAATCTGTGATACCTAGGTTTGGTTATTGTGGAAGTAGTGGTACTACTATTTAAAGTGTACTTCATAATATAGAATGCAAATAATTACCATTGAAGAAGTAATATAGATAGTACTTTTCTGTTTAAGGAAGGAACAATAATGGACATTTTCTGACTGGCAAAAGCTCAGCTAATTAACATATTGCAGGAACTACAGTTTGGGAAATTTCATGGTGTTTTCAGCCAGATCAGGTGAGACTCCCTGAACTGCTGTGTTGCTTAACCCTTGTCTAGCTGGCCCCCATTTCTGTGAGGCTTCTCCACATGAATGATCTATTTCTAATAATTTACTTAGTGTACAAAACATCTCTGAACCGCTTTACTGCACAGAGACTTTTTTACCTAACTCTTTTTGCACTTGTAAAGTGATTTTCACTGGCTATTTAGAAGTTTCTTGCTATGTGCAAAAGTAATTGCTGCTTCGGCAACTCTGGGAGTCTCTGGATGGGATGTGTCTCTGAGATGGCCAGATTCTCCACCCAGGATGTTGATCTATACACTGAAATATACCATTTGGTTTGGGTACATCAGGATCTGCCTGGGGCAGATCTCCAGGGCAGTCAGAGAGGCTGCAGCAACTACTTAAGTACATAATTATGAAGGTGGCTAGGAGTTCATTCAATCACTTGGTTCACTGTTCCAAATCAGCCCATTGACTCATCTATGCAGTAACTGAGGAGTTAATGACTTAAGGGCACTAGATGTGGATGCCATCACAACCCTGACACCACTATGCCATGATTGCAACCACAGGACAAATTTTAATTTCATCCTTAAATCTCATTTGCAACATGTATGACCACATCAATGTATACGTATGTGCTTACTGTATATGGCACTTGGTCTCCTGGCTCAATTATAGTCATAATCTACAAACATTATGAAACTTCACACACCTGCCACACATTACAGCAATGCCAATATATCTGTTGAAGCAGCATGTCTTTTGAGACCTACAAATAATGAGATATAAAAATGTGAAGATGGAGGAATATAAAAGCTCAGAATATTCAGAGTATTTTTTTCCACAGTTAACAGCTCCTGATAATTCAACTGAGTTTAATCCTGCACTTATATCATAAACAACTAGGAGCATTTGGACAGAGATATATTTGCACCATAAGTTTCCATCAAAATAATTTTTAAAGAGTAATGAAAATCGTACAAATTAACATGATTGGCAGTTCTTCAACCTTCTTCATTGCCAAACAAAATGTCTTTAAACTGTATACTGAATCAAGCAGTCCACCAAAGATCTTGGCTGAAATTAACATTCAAAGAAATAAGGTTAACCCATAGTAAGAATCCACTGTTTTGGAAACTGTTCTGTTGTATCAACCACTGAATTTTTTCATACTAAATGGACTACTAATTCCCATAAAATGCAATAAAAAGTGGAAATTAGGACATACTTGGCATATATTAAATACTTTCTATAACCACACACAGGAATCCTCATGCACACACATAATGGTCTACTTTGACTGATATTTCCATTCATGTCATTTTGCCAACAGCCAACAAAAAGATCATCCAGTTTCAGAACAGACACCTAACTGTGGAGCTTGTTAAGCTTAATAACAGCATAGAACAAAAGAGTAGGTGAAAGCGGTTCTGATCAAGGACTGTATTTTTAACTCTCTTCTGATATGCTTGTATCTAGGGACTCTCATTTTAAACTTAGAGAAGGGTAAAGATCATGTCAGACACAAGTTAATATTTGACACTATAGTGGTTTTGAATAAATGCATGGCAGCTAAAATAAAATTCTCAGGCTGGTGTAATGCTTTCACCCGAGCATTTGGTGTCAATGTCTTACATCATCAATTTCCATGTTGGTTTAAAAATAAGTATGGTTAGTTATCTATAAAGCAATTTATTTCAGAAATTACACAGTCAATGCATAATGCTTCTACTCTAATTTTATACCTGATGGTCATTCCTGCCTTCCTCTCCCTCATGACATTTTACTTCTGCAGCCTTTTCACAGACTTTGGGTTCCAATTAGTAAAGCAAACTAATTTGACAGTGTATTGTCTCTGTTTTTAATGACACCACACAGCATTTTAGTTCTTCCATATAAGAAAAGCCATATAAATTTAGTCCTGTCTGTCATTTTACTCTCCACTTAGATGTAAAGAAGAAAAAAAAAAAAAAGAAAAATCTGTCAGAGATTTGCATTTTGACCATCATATAAGTATGCTGATCATGGCTGGATGCTAGCACAGTCATAATAAAGTGAGTCATGTTTGCAACTGCCGTAAGTGAAGAACTGGGTGAAGAAGTCCAAAACGTCCATATGTTTTCACAGGCAAGCTTTGGTTTAAGTGCTTGTTCTTCCTTTAAGGTTTGTTCTTTTTCTATAACGTTAATAGGGACCAGATCCAGTACATTTATTTTACAGCAGCTTCAATATAGTTGCAGTACACATGGAGTATGAAATCTGAGAATCTGGGAGACAGAGAATCAGGTAGGTGATTTTCTAACCTATGCTGCATTCTTCTTGATGTAGGAAAGGATTTGGATCTTGGAAAGAAAGTAGTTCAGGCAGGAATTTTGACTTACAGTTTCCTACATTGCCTTTCAGCTGTCAGTTCAGCTCCCAGTCATTCACTTTCTGCAGTTTTTCACAGCTGGACATCATGTTTGCTATCCTGAATAAGCTTAAGAGAATCAGAAAGTTCTGTCATTTCAGTATTCACCTCCCTTTTCCAGAATGCATATGTGTATGTTGAGCACCAAAGAACCTGGCATAGATATCTATGGAACTTCTGCAGTGAACTGTCTTCCACTGCAAGGATGGCTGTTCATTCACTTCTGTCTTCTGTTTCCTGTTTTTTCATTAGCCTTTATCCTATAAAAGTACTTTCCCTGTTTTCTTAACAACGTTTTGTGATGTACATGAGTGAAAACACTCTACAAATCCAGAGGAATAGTAGTCAGATCTCCTTTATCTAAATGCATATTAATATTTTCAAAGAACTCCAGTAGGTTTGTGACATCTCATATTTATCCATATGTCCCTTAATTCCAGTCTTTTTTCATCTGTGGTTCCCCTAGAGCTCTTTTTTAAAAATTGGCATTGTTTTAACCACTTTCCAGTCCTCTGACACTGACTCAGTTTTCTACACACCACAGTTTGTAGTTTGGCTATTTCACACTCGAGTTCCCTCAGAACTCTGGGGCAGAAGCCATCTGTTCCTGGTGATTTGTTATTGCTCACATCGTCTCCTTGATCCATAACCTTTTCTGCCAATACTTCAATTTTAGACAAAGCCTCTGACACATACTCTGAAAAGAAGGGTCCCTGCTTCTACACTTCAAACTCCTCCATAGTTAACATGGATGGGAAAAAAAAAAAGAAAAAAAAAAATCAATGTTATAAACTTTGTCTGCTTAGGACATTCTTTCTATATTTTAATTGTTCTATTATTTCTGCAGATTCTCTGGAAAACTTCCTCTTTCTGTTGTATCCGAAAGAATGTGTAGTATCAGTTTTTGAATGTTTCTGAGTTGTTCTTCAGAAGTTTTTATGATCTATCTTTCTGTGCTTTTACACTGTGCCTGTTGGAGTTTATGATATTTTCTTGGAAACAATTTTTTTTTTTTGAAAAACACCTTCTTAATTTATTAGCTTCCCGTACATTGTTGTTTAGTTATTTCTCTTTGTCATTTCTCAAGTCTTTATTGGCAGGTGTTCCTGCTAATTTCCTCACTTTCTTGTGGTTCTCCTTTTGAAAACTGTAAAGCTATGCTGGATTTCTCTTTTGAGATAACACGTCATGAAAGAGTCATGATGTGTACCTAAAACTTTAGCCTTAGCATCTTGCTTCAGTGTCACCTTTCTCCAATCTGTAGCAAGGTAGATTAAATCCTCTACTGATACTGTGCTTCCTGTTCTCATTGTCTCTTTGACTTCATCACCATGTTATTGGCATTACTACCATGCTAGAAAGAAATGACACATATTCCTTTTCTATAGATTTTTGAATTTGTCTGAGGTAGCAAAGGAAAGAACTGAATAATCAAGAGACAGGAGTCTTGGAATAGTCTGTTCAGTTCAGCTGCACTGCTTTGCATCTATTTCATGTTGTTTCTTAATGACACATTTTCGCATGTGGATTTATTACTAACCAAAACCTAGGTCAAATTCATATCTATTCTCTCATTATACTGCAAATGTGAGCACTCTCTTTCTGTCTCCTTATCCAGCCACATGCCCCTGCATCAACATCCACTTATTTCCCTGTACCACACTCTCCTGCACATGGTTCCAAACCAGCTCCTAGTGTAAATGACAGATGTTGTCCGTCTGTCCTGGGAAGACTGTTACCTACAAACCTCAGTTACATTCATTCATCATTAGAAATGGAATTAAACTCCCGGATTGTCAAATCCACTCTCAACTGTTGCAAGCAGGACTGGTGTGGAGGTTTACTTCATGGGAACACACACAAAGCCAGCTGCATACAACACAGGCTGCCAAAGGTTTCTTAATACCTTCCAACATATTTAAGAACTACAACTAAAGGTCATAATCCACAACCATACCAGCCACAAGAAGAAAAAAGTACATCTTAAGAGCTTCATCAATATTCTACATTCCTTTGACTTGCTAAATTAAGCTGTAGTTTCACTTTTTTCAATAAAAAGCACCCTCCCCCCAAATTCAGATGGATCTGTCCTTACAG
The DNA here is from genome assembly GCF_965140245.1 of Athene noctua. NCBI lineage: Eukaryota > Metazoa > Chordata > Aves > Strigiformes > Strigidae > Athene > Athene noctua. The sequence continues at coordinate 80,645,420 of NC_134038.1, forward strand.
TTCTAAGAGTATGAAGGAGATGCAATTCTAGGAAGAAATGAAGGCTGAGGACAATTTTAATAAAGGCTGTTAGACAATGCTGAAAAGCAGGCTACTTGCTACAGTGATGAACAAAATCCTTTCTGGTCATCCTGTCAGTCTGACCTAGGTCAAAAATCTGCTCCTGATCTCCAGTCAAGATTCGCAGAATGGCAGCTACATCATAAATGTACAGCATCAAAATCGTAGGGAATCATTGCTTCCCATGCTACAGCAAACTTTGAAAATTACCTCTACAAGCTCCATCATTCCGGATCTACTATCTTCCAAAGGGAATGGCATTTGTTCTGTCCAGCCCCAATCACCAAGAGCCAGGAAAGATTGGAGATGGTGACGTGTGTGGGAATAACTGGCTGGAGAAGATTATGGGAGTTGGAGAGTGTGCTGCTGAAAGAAACGTGATATGAAACTGTAGTCTCTGTCAACACAGTGAAGGGTTTTACTGGTGGTTGGAGTATGTATTTATGGTGAAACACCAAATTTAAGCAGAACCTCTGAATAACCCTGAGAAGCCAGAAATAGTTGGTAAAATCAGCATGCTTCAACAATGAATGCTATTATCTGAGGTGCACAGCCTGCCATGCCAGACATCTGTGGTAAGAAAATCCCTGTGAATCAAGAAAAAGACATTCTAAATATAATTTTCGCTTAAAGTGAATAATGAACTTGCCTTTTTTTTTTTTTTTTTTTTAATTGCCTCACTTTTAATGCATATGTCTAAATTTGATTATTATTTTAGATGTGGTAAATTAATACCTTCATTTATATTTTACCTTATCTCTCTTGATTTAAGAGTGATTTTCAAGATTACTGGTTAATATCAAGACATTTGTCACACAGGGATATGTTAAACAAACCTGGGGTATTTGAACAGCCTTGCAAGCACTCCCCTCCCTGGCATGCTTTTCCCACAAATCTGAAGAAATCCTATGGTCTAGGAAGATTTTATAACATAAGAATCAGAAGAAGTACCTTCTGGTGACCACCAACACTCATGTAACATGCAGTAGAGTTGATGGGTCCCCCAGCTGTTTCATCAACAACATTAAAAAAGTAGTTGAGGGATATTAATTTCTCTAGGGTCCTAGGTCATCACCTAACTGCCCAATTTTATATCACATTTCTAGTACTCCCAAATCAAGAGATAAAAATGAAAAAATCAAGTTATGCATCAAGAGAGAGAAATAATTCCTGCCTGGTCTCAAAAGACAAGTCATTGCCTGTGGTTGCAATATTTATTCATTTTTTAATTAATTTTATGACTTCTGTGCTTTTCTTCCACAAATCCTCAGTCTGCATTGCCAATCTGAATCCTTAAAGTCCTGGGAGCTTGAGTTTTCTCAGAATAACTGAAATCCTTAGAGATAGTGCAACATTAATACACAACAGAAAAAAAACGCAATTTTTCCTTTTTTTCCTTCTTTTTTCAATAAGAAGGTGGTGTTATTCTTCTGACAGATGGCCAATGACTAGCATGCTGTGGATAAGTCTCCAGAATGGCCACATTAACTGTCTCTCCTAAAAGGACAAAGCACAACTTCTTATATTTTCCACCTTTTCAGTCTAAGGATTAAGTTGATACTGCGCTTCCATTAGTTCATACCATTATCTTCCTGCAAGCGATATTTTTATTAAAAATGGCTCCTCTAGCTTAAACTTCATTAGAAAACTCTAATAGTTGGCTTTCTGAATTCAGCTGCTCTTTATTATTGCTTTCCAAACATCCTGAAGTCCCCTTTCAGTATATCAACCTCATGACTGCTATTAAATTTCAAATACATTTGAGTAACCTGGTCTAGGGGAAGGTGTCCCTGCCCATGGCAAGGGGATTGGAACTAGATGATCTTCAAGGTCCCTTCAACCGTTCTATGATTCTATGATTTTCCCAAGATGTGGCCTTCAGCTAATGCATTTACAGCTTCTAGCTTTTGATGGCAAAAAGAGGGAGGGAAGCAGGAATAGAAATTGCTGTAGCAGAATTGACCTATACCCCAACTCTTCTACAATCCTGTCTATTATTATGGGCACTAGTCAAGAGTGAAAAAATGGAGACAAACAGCTAACAGTCCAATATTTTAGTACAAGAAAACTTATCCTTATCTGACTTAATGATCACTTCTTCATGTAATGTGACTGAATGTTTAAACATAGACTTATAAAAGTGGTGAAATCAGCACCAAATATTAAAAACAAAGTTCTTCTTACTTGGTGTGTTTCTGTATCTTAATAATCAACTAGTATTTGTTTTAAACAAATACTCTCTTAGGAAAAAACATCCCCAAAAGGATTTATCACCTAGAAAAACTATGTAGTTTTTCCTTACAACTAATGTAAGTTATCTTCTGTTCATGTGAACAAACTTTGGAAAGAAAATCCGCATTTCTGTGGGAACTGTCAACAAATCATCAATAGTTACTGGGAAGGAGGAAGGCAACTCCTTAGGCTAACTTTCAGTCCCAGTTTAATGCCTCTCAAGGTGGAGGCATCTGATTAGAGTTGTTTGGCAAGCAGAATGAACTCCAGTTGAGCAGCCTAGTGCTGCTCTTACAAGCTGAGAAAAGGAGACTGTAATGAGCCCAGCAGTTCTCCCATTCTCTCTACTCACTTCCACCCCAGGGAGATGCTTCCCCTGCTCTCCCCGCAGTGCAGAGGCTTGGGGGAAGGGGAGGGGGACATTGCTTCTCTGTCCTCCTGGTCCCTCCAGAAGTGGCTGGAGAATACTAGGAGGAGAGGAAGAAGTTCAGGAGAGGCAAAATATATCATCCTGGGATTGTGGTGCAGATGTGGAATGAAATCCAGGAAAGGACTGAGGTGGGTATGAGACAGCAGACCCAATTCTTTAGCAGAGACTAGCTGGATGTGGGAGTGTGAGCTGTTGCAGAACCAACATTTCAAATCTTCTTAGGTAAGATAGAAATAATAATGATAACCAAATACATTAATGTCTGGGTGGGAATGGAGAGTACTAAATAAAAATGAGGAAGACAGAAAACCCAGAACATAAATCATACAAGAATTTGTAATATTTCAATACAGTTATCAGGTTATTGATTATTTTTTCATATCTCAAGAAGGGGCTTCTACTGTCATAGATACCTGTATTATTGAAGCTTACAAACCAGTAACTAATGAAAATAACTTATGCAGTTTCAATGGAAACAGTAACGATTTGTGAATGAAAAAAAAATACTAAAATAAATATTATTCTAAAACAGTCTTGTAAAATATTGAAAAGATGCAACATAACCCTTTTCCAGCATACCTAGATTTTCAGAAATACCAATGAGAACACAGCAAATGCAAAATACAAGTCAAATAAACACTTTAGGCATGCAATAATTATTCACCTCTCTTGTGTAAATCTATGATGGCTTATCCTTGGCTGTCTGCCAGATGCCCATCAAGCTACTTTATCAACTCCCTCCTCAGCAGGACAGGGAGAAAAAACAAATGAAAAAGCTCATGGGTGAAGGACAGAGAGATTACTCTCCAATTGCTGTCATGGGCAAAACAGACTGGACTTGGGGAAGATTAATTTATTGCCAATTAAAAATAGAGTAGAATAGTGAGAAACAAAGCCAAAACTAGACCCATCTCCCTCCAACCCATCTTCCCAAGCTCAGCTCCATTCCTGACTCTTCTACCCTCTTCAGTCCCTCTCTGAGGTGATTCCTCTGCTCCAGCATGGGGTCCCTCCTATAGGATACAGTCTTTCACGAACTTCTTCAGTGTACGTCCTTCCCACAGGCTGCACTTCTTCATGAACTGCTCCAGTACAGGTCCTTTCCATGGGGTGCAGTCCTTCAAGAACAGACTGCTGCAGCGTGGGTCCCCCACAAGCCACAGCTCTCACCAGAAAACCTGCTTCTGTGTGGGGTCCTCTCCATGAGATGCAGTTCCTGCCAGGAATCTCCTTCTGCATGGGCTTTCCATGGGCTGCAGTTTACTTCAGGGCATATCCACCTGCTCCACTAATGTCTCTTCACTGGATGCAGTGTGGTATCTTCTTCAATGTTGTCTCTGTGTGAGCTTCAGGGAAAAAACTGCTCCACCATGGTCTCTGCAGGAACCATGAGGGAGTCTCTGCTCAGGTGCCTGAAGCACCTTTTCTCCCTCCTTCTCTCACCTTGGTGTCTGTAGGAATGTTTCACTCACATTTTTCTCATTCCTCTCTTTCACAGCTGCTGTGCAGACTTTTTTACACTTTCTTAAATATATCACAGAGGCTTCACCAGAGTTGCTGATGGGCTCAGCTTTCAGCCAGTGGTGGGTCTGCTTTTGAGCCAGCTGGAACTGGCCATTTCTGACATGGGGGCAGCCCCATGTCTCTTCTCACAGAAGCCACACCTGCACACCCCCCCCCTCCCCAAAACCTTGCCATATAAACCCAATACAAAATCTAAACCCCAGTTCTAGTGTATTTGTTTTAGCCTGAGTGAAATGCAGCAAGGCTAGCCACAAGCCACTCACTCTTAATTTGCTCTGCTTTCTCAATCAAATTGAAGAACAAAATGTTTTAAGAAAAAATAGAACATTTCTACTTACTGAGTTTACTCAGTATAGCATAATACAATTCTATAGAAAACTGTGCATGCAAAAAATGGAAGGTGCAAGAGGCTAAATAGGGGTCCCTTCAAAAAAACTCAACCGAAATACCAAGAAGTTGAAACCAAAGAATCCTGTGTCTTCCAGTAATCATTCACTGGATTCCAGTGAGTGGATTTGGGGGAATCCATCCTTTATCTATAACAGCTGGATTATTCTAAAGAAACTCAAGAAAGTTTGTATTTATCAGAATTTTTTTACCTCTTGTTCTCAAGCTTCACTGGAAAAAAATGAAGTAATAAAATCATAGAATCATATAATGGTTTAGATAGGAAGGGCCCTTTAAAGATCATCTAGGCCAAACTCCTTGCCATGGGCAGGATTGTCTGTAAAATCAGGTTACTCAAAGCCCCATCCAACCTGACCTTGAACACTTCCAAGGAGGGGGCATCTACAGTCTGTTCCAGTGTCTCACTCACCACCCCCATCGTAAAGAATTTCTTCCTTGTGTCCAATATAAATCTACACTCTTTCGGTTTGAAACCACTGCACCTTGTCCTGTCACTACAGGACCTGGTAAAAAGTCTCTACATCTTTCTTATAAGCCCCCTTTATATGTTGGAAGGCTACAGTAAGGTCTCCTCAGAGTCTTCTTTTCTCTAGACTGAAGAATCCCAACTCTGTCAGCCTTTCTTTGTAGGAGAGGCATTCCAGCCCTCTGATAATTTTCGTGGCCATTTGTCAAGTCGTAATGAGGGTAACAAATAGAACAAAGTATGTTAAGCTTATGGATTAAAAATTTAATTATAACAAGTCCTCAAACATATCAAAAGGTTATTTTGGGTTTGTTTTGTTTTTTTCACTGAAACTCAAATTCTGATACTCTATTTTTTTCTAAAAGACTTCAAAACCATCTAATGTAGTTTTACCATTCTGAGTTCACAAAATACTAGAATGTAAATGCCTTGGCACCTTTGCAACACAGACTTTTATATGTTTACTTTTGCTTAGTTGTGGAATTACCTATTGTTCCTCTTCACCTTCTAAATTAGTATAATTAGGCTTCTAAACTCACTTTTAAAATTTGTTTACAAGTATTTTAAAATTTAAAATCCATCCTAAAAAAGAAGCTAGTGGAGTTTGTCACATATCAAAAGCAGAAAGCTCTTCCATTTTACCATTTCTCAGCCATATCTGCTATATCTCTTAAACTGATTTGTTCTATTTGTTAATGGGAGAACTTAACTCAAATAAGGCTGAAACAGTTTATAATTTACTTTGCTGTGAGTGCTTTAATAAGATTGGTTCTACCATGTATTGCCAATTTTGGTTCAAAGTGATATTTGCTAAAGAGAGATTTTTAGTATTATAACAAGAGTGATAGAGCTGAAAAAGGTAACAGCCAAGTTCAACTCTTCTGCTTAGATAAGTAGAAGCTTTGCTTTCCTTGGGATGCTTTACTGTTAGGGCAAGGAAATCTTAAATCCTCTTTTGGTTTTGCATCACAAATAGGTCTAACTGGACCGGAAATAAGTAATACTGAACAAAATTAAAAATTGTTATTCTGATTAGAATCAGGGAGGAAAAGTTGAACTTTTTATATGTACTTTAGGAATAGCCTCTAAAAAGGTGTGCAGAAAGATCTTATCCATACAAACTAATTATTCCTACATTTTCAATGTTGAAACAAAATGTTTCTGAATAATCTGGTTTTGAACTGGCACAAAATTCTTCAAATAAATTTCATTTTTATGTCCTGGCATGGATTTCAAGAATCCAGAGCTCCTAACTGTCTCTCATAGCTAAAGGAAATGCAGTTAGCATAACATAGCATAGCATGAGGACCCAAGAATAGAATTCATCTGAGTGCTCATACCTTCCATCTAGAAAGAATTGAGATAAATCAGTAGAATCAAATTATACCAAACTAACTTGAGATGGTATGTTCCAGATCAGCTTAACAAAATAATTTATTTCATGTATGTTTAGCTCAAAACATAATATTTTAAAAAAAGATATTATCCTTAAATAAAGGCTTTATATGATCAAATTTCAATCATGTATACAAAATTGTTCCAGAAAAATATTTTAGTCAATGTGAATTTTGATTAATTGCTTTCTGTTTTTTCAAGGGTTGTTTTGTTTGTCTGGGTTGTTTGGGTTTTTTTCCTTCATAATAAAGAGAAAAAACCCCATATGTGCAAATTCCAGTTAGTGCAAATATCATAATTACTTAGATACACATTTCTGTCTTACACCCCTTACTCCATAAAGCTGATTTCCTCCTTTCTTAGACACAGGAAAATAGTCTAATTTCTAAACTACATCTTAAGTTCTGTTTGCATTAGGATCTAAGGCTTCTTAATACCTGTTGATGGAAAACCCACATAAAGCATTCAAAATATGAATATGCATTCTACAGATAAAAACCATGTAGTTCCTTGCCGAATAAGATTACAATTCAGGGAAAAAAAAGGCATCTTTTTCTTGATTGTTTCACAGCAGACAAGAAATTACTAAACAGACTTCAAAACAAGGAGAGACAGCTAGAACTGCTTCCTATCTGGTTATTGGTATAGCCTGCAATATGGCTCTATTTTTTTGATAGACTTGTTAGAATTACTCTGACTAATGTGAAAAATAACAGGTTGAAGTCAAAGTGTAGATTGAAGATCCTGCTTTTGCCATCAGATTTATTTATGACACATCATAATTGTGATTTTGTGTGAGATGTGTTTGCTAAATGTCTTCAGGATATACTAGTTCTGTAACCGTGGAGTACTACTTTGATGAAGTTCTAGGAAATAAAAGACAAAATATCTAAAGTAATATTTTTTAAGTATTTTTGTTTATTTTACCTCTGTCATTTTACCCAAGATTAGAGGTTATTTCAATACTTTTTTGTAAGGGAAATGTTTAGTAGCAGCTATCAGTACTTGAGTTAGATGAGAAAGACAACAGGTTTTGTAAACAGAACAAACAATCTAGAAAGAAGAAAATACAAAATATGAACAAAAAAAAAAAATCAATGCAAAAATGTTTGGTTACAACAATGAACTTGACAAATTAAATATAAAAAAATCCCAGTGAAATATAAAAGCCTTTATTCTTCAGGAGAAAATGTCAATACTTTAGTCAAAAATCTAACATCACCTGAGGCACCCTGTTATAGTATATAGGTCTCTGAGGAAATCCCAAGTGCACCATATAATAGTATCTTTCATGCAGACAACTATTTGCATTAAACATTTTTCCTTATTTGAAAGAGGAAAAGCATCATTATTAGAGGAACAGATGATACATTTCAAGCCTTTCTCTCCTGTGGATTCAGCTAGCTCTGACATGGGATGAAAAATCTTTTAAACCACTGATGCAACATCTCCCCCTCCCAAAAGCAAGTAGCTGGTATAGTAATAATGCTTAGACACTTCAGTGTTGTTACGATATAGACCAGCAGACGTTCAGCAAATTTTAAACGAGATTTAGTAGGGACTAGAAGCACTGTGATATTTACATAATAAATTGCTCCATGCCAAGAGAGAGCATTATTCTTTCTTAACCAAAACACACAGAGCAAAGCTGTCTTGCTATAACTATTACTGAGACAGCCGCGATTTTAACTAAAGATATGTTTTGGTTCATTTATCCTATTTGACAAAATGCCTGTTAAAATGCAAAAATTTAGTATTGTTTGTGTATTAATTATGCTAATAGGCTACAGTAATTTGCTCCTCACTTAGAACTCCTGCTAATCGCAGTCAAAACACACATGGAAAATTTCCTAGATGCTCTTTTCCCAGTGGAAGATCAATCGTTTGAAATGATATTAAGAGAATGAAGAAAAAGAGCACAGGCATAATGCCTTCTCTGCTCTCTTGTGAGTGTGTGCATCGGTACAGGTGCATGAAGGTCATCAGGTATTTACCTGATCCTCACATCAGTGGCCAAATAAAGAGATATTACCCGGTGTTTGGAAGCTACCCCTTCCTGCTTGCTCGGCTTACTATCAGTTTATGCTTAGACAGTTAATATTTTGAACAGGTATTTTTGGTTCCTTGGTGGCAAGGGGTTGTTGCAGAAATAGCTGGAGTTGCGACTGAGATGTTTGTTCCCATGGCTGTGGGAGAGAGCACAGGGAATCAGACCCAGCGTCCGCCAACGCCAACCCTACCTGCATGGGGCAGTTACAGAGATTATGTACCTTTAGGTTACGCAACCCGTTCTTCACCAAAACTCTATCGAATACACAGCATATGGTAAATAACAACAGCAGTTGAAATCTTTCAGATACTGAGGCTCCAGACAGTACATCCTTTTATGGATAATCCACTCTTCTCTTAGTTACATTGTGCTGCCTGACAGACCATTATCTGTGAATGTTTATCAATTAGTGAGGCCTGCAAAGAGCTAACTACTAACTAACCGACTAACACTAACTGCTTTGCTTCCACAGGATTACTTGCTGGAAATGACAAGGAGATGCACAACCCAAAAATGTATATTCAGTGCAAAGAACCAGGCTAATTTACATCAGTATCTGGGTTTTGATATACTCTCATTTAACTGATTAAATGCCAAACATTTAGACAGGGAAATAATCAGTGATGGTTCTATGATTTCATTCTATTGTATAATTAATTGATGTGTTGGGGCATCAATATTTTTAGATACATGACTAGTTACAATTTTTTGTCAAAATCCCAAATGAATTCATGACTAACACTCATGCACAAATACTGTTGTTCTCTCTCTATGCAAGCACATGATTCACACTGATATACTGTTGAGACTCAGGAAGAATAGAAATTCAGAAGAAAGATGACAGTTCACCATAGGATATGGAGGGATGTTCTCTATTCTTCCTTTTTTATTTCTATCCTCCGAAAAACAACCGATAGAAAGATGGAAATAAATGATAGAAAGCAGCCTTCACCTGCAGTCCAGGAGCAGACAACATTTGTCCATGCCTAGGAGCATAAGGAATTAGTGGAAATAAACTCAGTTCACCTTCCTTACCATAGAAAAATAAAGCCACTTTTTGAGAAGTTCATGTCTTTCGGACATTAAAAAGTTATTTCTCAACTTCTAATTCTCATAGAAGTTCCTCTCTGTACTGTAAAGGAACAAAAGACTGGAGAAGAAAATGAGAGACAGGAGTTAAATCAGGAATAATTTATATATGTATAAACTTCATTATATAATTAATAATGTATGGTGAACTCAACATAAACTGTTTTCTCATAGAGAGAAAGAAGATCACTGCTTAAGAAAGAGTATCTTTGATTCCAGAAGAGGAACAAAAAATCCTTCCCTTTGTCACTGACTTTTAAACAGTAATATAAACTGGCCAAATTAATTGACAGATTTCATCACATATTTATGATGGCTTTTTGTAGGTTTTCTGAAGTGGAAAGAACATATAGAGGAATTGTTTTGCTGACATGCTTCTAAAAAAGACAGCTTTCTTTCCCTAAGGGTCCCATTTTGAGAGTAAGGGATGAATTAAGAAATGAATGCTAAGTATTTTCTTCAATTAGTATTTTAACATATTACGCTAGGAAAGTTTATACAGCATTAAATATATTATTTCATTTTATTTTTCAAATATATTTAAAGTTTCTCTTTGAGGACAAAGGAAACCCCTGAAACATTTGAAGTCCTCTAGGGTAGCCTGTAATCTAAATATAGGAGCAAAACATATGAAGAAGCAAGGTTCAGGGCTGTAAGTATTATGCAAAGAATGAGAGCACATAGCACTTTCTTATTTTAAATTAAAAAACAATGACAAAAAAATGGCTTTCCTTTAAAGAAAGGCACTAACAACAAGGTTTGTAACATCCCTAGGCAGCTTTCAGTTCAGGGCCAAATATCAGTTCAGATGAGAAAAACATTTCTGAAGTGAATCTCATGGTTTGCATTTGCTGTACTTGGGTCTCAAGTGAGAAAACTCTCACTTTTTGCAACCTTTTTATTACAATAAAAATTAGAAAATGTGCTCCAGAAGCACATGAACTCCTTTGCTGTGTGAATCCACTCTTTTGCACCACATGATTTACTAAATTAAACATAATTTGAGAGTCCTATGGCTCTGAAAACCAAAAGGATTTATATGAAGTCATGCACAGATCCTTTCCTTGACAGCACTGCCAAGGTACAGGAGTATTGCATCTCTGAATCATGTAGCAAAACACTTCCTCCCATTTGTCTTGTTTCTCACCCCTGCAGGTTTTGTTCTGTTTCTCACCTCTGCAGTTTTCATGAGGATTTGGTGTGTCTTGGGGATGGAAAGGGAAATTCAGTTATGCACTTAAAGAAGGACAAGAAATGGATAGAAAATCTATTCTTTTCTATCCCCTAACTTTCCAAAAGATACTACATACAAGAACATAGTCATAAAGTTTGGAGAGGGAGATAAATAGTTGGCAAGCAGAAAACTTTACAATTTTTTTTTTTTTTTTTTACTGCACTTGACAAGCATTTGGGAACAATTTGACAAACGAATTTGCTAACCCAATGCAAAAGTGCAGATAAATGCTAGCTGAGCTTATTTCATGTTAATAAATTGTGCAGAAGACCTCACAGCTACAACTTGGTATGAGACACCCATGACCCCAAAATTAAGCAGAAGGAGCTTTCCTGTCCACCCTCCCTCCAGATGCAAACTGTAACTAAATAAGCTTAAAAAGACATGTTGGCTACATGCCACGTAAGAAAACCTGAGCCTCAGCTGTGTCTCCAACAGCTGAATCAGAGTTCTTCCACAGGCAGACATGTTGTCAGGAAATTCTCTCTTTTCGGAACATGGATGTGGGTTGCAAATCACAGCTCAACCTTTGTTCTTGAAAAGCAAAGAAAAAAAAAAGAGGTGGATTTCTGTGGCAGTGTTTGATAAGGGAAAGCCCCCTACACAGCACTCTCCCCCTCATTTAATAACTACTCACAACTTGCCCCATTCTTTTTGCTTGGGCCTGTTTGCCTCTAGGCTTAGGAAGAATTAACTGAAGTGCTATTTCACACCAGAAATTAACCTTTCTGCATGCCCTTCTCCACACATATAAGGTAATGTCACTCAAAGACGTAAATGCTAGCTAGAGAAGTGTGTCTTCACGTACACAAAAGAGCGTACGGGAAGCCCTTTGGGGAATGTATGTTCTACTGTGACAGGCATGTATATAGGCACAGAATTGTTTAAGTGTGTTAATAACACAACTTGGAATATACTGTGAAACAAAAGATGTGTCTGTGAACTGACTGGAAAAAACAGTGGAGCAGTGCAGACCTGTAATCATCGCAGCTCACGCCACACACCGCTGATCGTTGCCATAGCAATGGATGGTGTTTCATGACATCACTGAAATCAAGGGGGGATAAGCAACAAGGGCAAACAGATACCAAACAATTTCTGGAAGGAAGAAATTTGTTTGAATATATACGTCGAGCTATCATGCAAACCAAAGGGTAAAGGAAGCAGGAAAAAGAGCACAAGATGTACATACAGAAATTTGCAGTGAATAAACCTGATTCATTGTAACCTTACAATTTTACCACAGAAATTGCATTTATGTTGAACATCTTTAGTCTTCTCTGCTATTTTTCAGAAATGTGATATGGGACAACCTGTAAACCAAGCTATCCAGAGCAGCTGAATAAAAAGAGCAAGGCCTTTTAAGATTTTGCTCCAGGATTATGCTACTTACTTGTTTCACACTAGGAATGTCTACAGAATTACCAAAGGGATGAAAAAAAAAGTGTGAGTTATGCTTTTACAGTGGGAGACATATCTTATGTGAATAGAGAACAAGAAAAGAAGCAGAGTAGGGAAATGGAGCCAAAATACTGATAATGAGACTGTGAGAGTCAGCTGGCATGACAGCTCACTACAATCCAAGTGATGAGCACAACGCTCTTACAGAACTAACCCTCATTGAAGTCTTAAGCCTTTTCATTGATTTCTCTTGGTTTTGTACCTCCCTAAAAAAGTGAGTACTTTGACCTCCAAGATACGCAAGAAACAAGACTTAGAAATTGATCCAAAACTCAGATTTCCCATGTTACTGGTATTTTTCTGCTGTGCTGTAGGTCTAAAATATGTGAGTAAGACTAGAAATCTAATTCGAGGGAATACTTGTTTTCAAGTTTGTTTACCAAAGCAACTTCTTTCTTGCAGATTTCTTTTTGGTAACTTTTTTTCTTTTACTGACAGATTTTTACACGGCTGTTTGCTGTCACATTTTTACATAGTCTTGCAAAAATTATGTAAAAGGAGTGATTAATTATCAATGAAAAAAAGAGTCAAAAAGAAAGTCCTTGAAACAAAAGGTGCAACATACCATAGGATGCTGAGTATGAAAGGATTACCTTCAGTCACCAGTATTCCCTAGGAGGATGAAACAATGTTAGTTCAGACATGAAGGTAAATGTTACCTCATATAGATTTTCTTTAATTTGACCACGTATTATGATTGTTTCTACACCTGCTCCTGTAATACAAAAGCTAGGGATGCAATTAAGCCATGGCAAAAATTAGCCATATAAAACCAAATATAAATGAAAACAGGTGATTAAGAAGTTTTAAAATGTGCTTGGATATTTATATGAATAACAAAAATTATTCAGTAGTTATGGGTACATAAATATTTCAAAACATGCCAGCTGCAACACTTACTGAAGAAAAATGTACACTTTTTCAACAGGTACTCAGGTTCCTAATCTGTTTTTTCAACACCTACTTGGATATATACAATCTAAATTAAATTTTTATCACTCGTACAGGAAAACTGCTAGCGTTATACAGAAAAATCACAAAATATATGATCTCCAAGGTGTAAGAACACAGAACTAATGGTCAGCCTTTTAAATTAAGCTTCCTTAGGAAAGCAGGATTGGCGTTACAGAGGGAGTAGATTTGAATCAGGCTAACAATATTAGCATGTGATGACATGTTAATATGACAACATTCTTCTTTTCATAGCTGGCTGAAGTGATTATTTTCTTTGAAATAATACAGTGAATTAAAAAAATAACTAAAGGTATTAATTTTACTGTTTAATATTTTTAAAAGAGATTAAACTGTGTCAGTAGAGATGGAGTAATTTGGTCTGCTTTTACAAAAAAAAAGACAAGAGAAGTTCTGGTTATTCTTAGAATAGTTATGATATAAATTTTCTCATGACTATGAGTCAAACTTGAAAAGGTTTACTTATAAATATTCACAAATCATGTAATAGAGAGATCATGTATTTTCATAATTACATTTAAGACTGATATTGTACTTTCACTTCAGAACAATCACAAAATTAACCAATTAAATACAGTTTAGTTCATGCATATTTTTTTATGGAGCTGACAAAGACTTTTTAATTTAACTGACATGTGCAAACCTTTTCTCTGTGTCCCAGCTTTAGTTCCAGAGACCAGTTCTTTACAGACAGAAAAAACTTTAAAACTTAAAATACAAAAATATGTTACAAATGATATTCCAAAATCATCTTAAATACCGTCATCACAACAGGCACTCAATGAGCTTTATTTACTTTATTTTAAGGAAGAAAAAAATCAAATGTGCAATTTCACTGTCGAGTCTGATAAAGGGTAAAATAATTTATTTCCTTGGTGTTTGTTCTGATTACTCCATTACAGTATGCCAGCAGGAAGTGTTTTGTTGCTGCTCCTTTACAGCAGTTTCTGACTCTAAGCATATGCCAGTAAGCTATAGGCAACGTTTCTAAAAAACCTTAAAAAATAAACCTAATATGCCTAGTTTTGTGCAAATACATAAGTACAATAGTAAAAACCATAACAATGGACTTTAATTAGGATTTCAGTAGTAACAAGCTGCTTATCGAGCAGAAATTACTAATATTACAGGAGAAAGGAGGTTAACCACAGTTACCGTTTTACTGGTATTTTAGTAGACCCTAGAATAGTGCAGAGTTCTCTCAAAGTGCTATGCACATACGAATCTTGCAACAAATAGTCCTACTAACTAGAGCATCACAGTTCACATGGTTAACACTTAGTCAGAAAGAATTAATCTCAACTCTGGGAAAATCTCATAGAGGAAGCTCCTGAATGTTCAGTCCGTATCTCCACAGTGCTCACAGTGCCATCTACACAGTGCTGAACTTCACTGAAACATATATAAACAAACTTGTTTAGCAGCTTGTGGTAGCAAACTATTAATTTGCAGTAGCCTTTATATGCTTCTAAAAAAAAGAAAAATAAATTGAAAGGGTGTTAAGGTTATGTGTTTGGAATGAGTCTCTTAAAGTATCATGAAATTTCATTTTATTTGCTTTCTTTGTCCAAAATTTTGTGTTTCCATAAAGAGAAAAGCTGTAATTATTAAATTAAGGAGCTAAAAATCCCTTTCTTTTAAAACAACCTTACAGTGAAGTTACTTGTAAAGAACACCAGTCCTTACTTTTGACTGTGTCTTTTAAAATGTATATTGAGTTCCAAGTATATAGATCAAGATATTGCCTAATAGCCCTAGACTTTTTTATATATATATATATATTTATTTTTTTTTTAAATTTATTGATTTAAAAAATAGCCTGATCAACTGGTCAGACCCTTATAAACTGTGAATGTCCTTTTTTATAAAACTGAAAAATAGAAAGAATAGTAAATTTTCAGCAATGTGACTTAAATATTGTATTTTTTTCCTTTGAGATTCCTTACAAAACAGTGTTTCAAAAAAGACTAACGATAGTCTCCATAAAGCCAGTTGATTTTATTTGGCTAGCATGAAAATATCATTTACTAAAATGTAGAGTACGTAACAGGATTCTAACTGCTCTTAAGCCGAGAGGTTTTATTCATTCACATAAGAGATGGTTAATTATCAGTTAGAACACAAAAGGCAACTACATACATCTGTTGTAAAATGTTTTGATCCCCACTATTGTTTTCCTGCTATTCAGCTTTTAGTGTTTCTTTTTAAATGTACCATCTGTCCTGAGAATTTGTAACAGAATCTTTTAGGATCCAAACTGAGATACACAAGATGAATTGATGATCATTTTTTAATATGAAAATATGTGAGGGTTAGGACTGCTGGGTCAGAGAAGCAATGAAAAAGTTTCTAAAAATTTTGAGAGAGATTTTCTAGAAAACAAAAAGGTGACCTTTTTTTACCTGTTTGCTTTAGTTTATTTAATATTAATCAGATTTGATCCAAATTAATCCTAAATTTCGAGCACAAAGAGTGATGCTCTTAAACCAAGAGAACTGAAATTAATTTAAACGTCATAGTGGAGGTCTGCCACAGTCCATCTGACCAGGATGACCAAGTAGATGAGGCCCTCTATAGACAGATGGGAGAGGCTTCACATTCACAAGCTCTGGTCCTTATGGGAGACTTCAACCACCCAGATATCTGTTGGAAGGATGGCACAGCAGGGCAGCAGCAATCCAGGAGATTCCTGGAATGCATTGACCACAACTTCTGTCTCCAGGTGATAGAGGAGCTGATGAGAAGGGGTGCCATGCTGGACCTTGTTCTCACCAACAAGCAGGGGCTGGTGGATAATGTGAAACTGAAAGGGAAGCCTTGGCTGAAGAAACCATGAAATGTTAGAATTCATGAACCTGAGGGCATCAAAGAGAGTGGGCAGTAAGCTCACCACCCTGGGCTTTAAGAGAGCAGACTTCATCCTTTTCAGGGATCTGCTTAGTGAAGTACCATGGTGTGATGCCCTGAAGGGGAGAGGGGCCCAAGAATGCTGGTCCATATTCAAGGACCACCTCCTCCAAGCCCAGAAACAATGTATTCCAAAAATAGGAAGCAGGTAAGAATGCTAGGAGACCTGTGTGGATGGAAAAGAAGCTCCTGGACAAGCTTAGAGATAAAAAGAAAATTTACAGAAAGTGAAAGGATGGACAGGTAGATTGGGAAGAATATAAAGTTGTCCGAGTCGCTAGGGATCAGGTTAGGAAAGCAAAAGCCCAGATAGAATTAAACCTAGCCCAGGACATCAAGGGGAACAAGAAAATCTTTTTTAGGCATGCAAATAATAAAAGAAAGACTAGGGAAGATGTGGGTTCTCTCTGGAAGGGAAAAGGAGAGCTGGTCATGGAGGATATAGAGAAGGCTGAAGTTCTCAATGGGTTCTTTGCCTCTGTCTTTACCATCAAGGACTTCAGCCACACTGCCCAAGATGTAGAAGTTGAAGGTGGGGAGGATTAGAAGAAGGATAATCCACCCACTGTCAGTGGAGATCAGGTTAGATAACATCTAAAGAACCTGAAGTTGTACAAGTCTATGGGGCCTCATGGGATTCATCCACACACAGATCCTGAAGGAACTGGTGCTTGAAGTTGCTAGTCCACTCTACATCATATTTGAGAGGTCATGGTATTCTGGTGAAGTGCCCACGGACTGGAAAAGAGGAAATATCACCCCCATATTTAAAAAGGGGAAAAAGGAAGATTTGGGCAACTACAGGCCAGTCTTACCTCTGTACCTGGCAAGATCATGAAGCAGATCATCCTGGAAGCTCTGCCTGGGCACATAGATAATGTGGAGGTGATTGGTGGCAACAAACATGACTTCACCAAGGGAAAATCACACCTGACAAATTTTGTGGCCTTTTATGATGGAGTGACAGCACCAATAGATAAAGGAATAGCAACTGATGTCATTTACACGGACTTGTGCAAGGCCTTTGACACTGTCCTGCTGACATCCTGTTCTCCAAGTTGGAAAGACATGGATTTGATGGATGGATCACTCAGTGTATAAAGAATTGGTTGGAAGACTGCACTCAAAGGGTTGCGGTCAATGGTTCAATGTCCAAGTGGAGACCAGTGCAAATGGTGTCCCTCAAGGATTGGTACCGGGACCAGTACTGTTTAATATCTTTGGTGGTGATATGGATAGTGGGGTGGAGTGCACCCTCAGCAAGTTTGCCGATGACACCAAGCTGTGTGGTGTGGTTGATATGCTGGAGGGAAAGGATGCCATTCAGAGGGATCTGGACAGGCTGGAGAGGTGGGCCCAGGCCAACCTCATGAAGTTTAACAAGGCCAAGTGTAAGGTCCTGCACCTGGGCCAGCGCAATCCCAAGCACAGATACAGGCTGGGTAATGAGTGGATTGAGAACAGTTCTGAGGAGAAGGACTTGGGCTTGTTGGTGGATGATAAGATCAACATGAGCCAACAGCATGCATTTGCAGCCCAAAAAGCCAACCAGATTCTGGGCTGCATCAAAAAAAGTGTGGTCAGTAAACCGAGGGAGGTGATTCTGCCCCTCTACTCTGCCCTTGTTAGACTCCACCTAGAATACTGCATCCATCTCTGGAGCCCCCAGTGCAAGGATATAGAACTGTTAGAACAAGTCCAGAGGAGGGCGACCAAGATGATCAGAGGGCTGGAACACCTCTCCTATGAGGACAGGTTGAGAGGGTTGGGCTTGTTCAGCCTGGAAAAGAGAAGGCTCCAAGGAGACCTTATAGTGGCCTTCCAGTACTTAAAGGGGACCTACAGGAAAGATGGGGAGGGACTTTTTACAAGGGACTGTAATGATAAGATGAGGAGCAATGGGTGGAAGACGAAGGAGGGAAGGTTTAGATTAAATATAAGGAAGAAGTTTTTTATTGTGAGGGTGGTGAGGTACTGGAACAGGTTGTCCAAGGAGGTTGTGGATGCTCCATCCCTGGAAGTGTTCAGAGCGAGGTTGGATGGAGCCTTGAGCAACCTGATCTAGTGGGAGGTGTCCCTACCATAGCAGGAGGATTGGAACTAGACAATCTTTGATGCCCCTTCCAACCCAAACCATTCTATGACTCTATGAAACCCAAGGTATACCAAATCCTAGCAGGATTTTGAAAAGAGATCTTAAAACATAAGATTAGATCAATGAATACCGAAAGGAGTCTCCTAGAAGACCTCTCTTCAGGTGCTCTCTTCAAGTTTTATAGAAAAATTTTGAAAAAGGAAGTGATTTAATGATATATATATATATATATATATTTTTATAGAAATGAATTCAATGTGAACAGGAGAGAAACAGAAAAATAGATTTTCTTAAACTGCTCAGAATAGAAAGCATAGTTTCATCACTAATCTGGCATAGCTAGCTTTAGGAATAAGGTAAATTATTCTTAACAAAAGAGATTACCCAATACACTACAATTTAATATAATTACAAAGGTAAGATTATGCATTAATTGTATTACAGCTGTGACTTTCATAATGTAAGAGAAATGCTCACAACCATTTCATATCAGTCAAATGTTTGTTGGATGACATTGTTAATCTTACTGTGTTGCAGTTTTTTCTCACGTTCAAGCATATATTTTGATGTTTTATCTACAATACAGAAAAAATGTTTCATATGATTAAATAAATAGTGAGGGTATTTCTATGTAAGAAGAGTTTTTGTAGACAAAACATACTGCAAGCTGGCACTTGATTATGTTTTCAACTGAAATAATAAGTTTAATAAGGTTGTTCATAACAAATATTTTGTGGGGTACAGGACAGATCTAAGCTATCAAAACACCCAGAAGGCGGAAGTTCCACCTGAAAATTTAATTCAGAGCTTTGCTTCTCTAAAGCAGGTACTTGGAGAGGTGACAACACTGTTGTTTTTTCATGTGAAAAGGATGCATTTCATTGGTAACTGGACTGAGATCACAAACTCATTCAATCGTGGTCACTACTCACACAAGAGACTAAGAAGTGATCAGGCCTGGGCTTGCCTAAACAACACTTAGTCAGAAGACCTGCACTTGTTATCAATATAGTGAATTTTTAATCTCTGTGAACAGGAAACTGTACTTGAAAAGCTTTAAGAAGAACCTGGGGAAAAAAAGTTGCAGTTTGGTGTCCTGGTTTCAGCTGGAATATAGTTAATATTTCTTGAGCTGGGAGGGGGCATAGCCAAAGCACCTGACCCAGATTGGCTAATGAAGTATTCCATATGAAGTGACATCATGCTCAGTGTATAAAGGAGGGGCAGCCAGGAAGGAAGCAGGTTATTTCTCATTTCCACGGTGGGATCTTGTTATTTCAGGATCGCTAGCCAGCAATGGGCTGGGTATCAGCTGGGTAACAGTGGGTGGTGAGCAACCTCATTATGCATTACCTGTTTGTACTTTCTATTATTGTTATTGTTTCATTTTATTACAATTACTAAACTGTTTTTTATGTCAACCTATGAGTCTCCCTTTCCCCCTCCAACAGCTCCCCCATTCTCCCAGGCCTGGGGAGGGTGAGTGAGTGACTGTGTGATGTTTGGCTGCCAGCCGAGTTCAAAACATGACATTTGGTCATAAGAGGAGATCTTAGCAGTGGTTTTTAAAAGTAGACTGATTGCTTTTGAAGAATATGCACAAGTCTAGCATCTGGTGCCTCTGACAGGGTTTCTCTAGTGGTGTGGATGCTTTTATTATTTAGATTAATTTAGAGAATCACAGAATCATCTAGGTTGGAAAAGACCTTGAAGATCATCTAGTCCAACCATTAACCTAACATTGGTAGTTCCCAGCTACACCATATCCCTCAGCGCTATGTCAACCCTATTTAAAGCTTAAACACTTTAAAGAGTCAAATCTAAGTCTAATGTAAACCAGGATTCTTACTATTTCAAGACAGAACAAACAAACAAAAAAATCATGCCCAAACTGCAGAAGCTGAACTTCTTATTTTCCTGTTTTGCTATGCTAAAACTAAAGTTTTAATCCTTCTGAAAAGGGTTCAAAATCTTGTGTTTATGCTCATTAGGAATAGCAGTGATATTTGTACTTACAAACTTTTCTGTGTAGTAGCACACAGCAAGCACACAGTGTGCGGCAGACTGACAACATCTGAGTAAGCTGAGACTTTAGTAATGGCATAGCAATTTGCTTGCTTTTACTGCTACCTCATTCTTGCCAACCCATGCTGTTTTCACATTTTGCACACACTCGTTCTAAGAGAGATTGTCTCTTATGTTACATCTGTACAGTGACCAAGAAAAAGATTCTGACAGGAACCTCTGGATACAATCCCCATACAAGTTATACAGAATCATGTCTACCAATCTGAAAGCACAGGTTTATTTGATCAAGGTATTAAAAATATTTCTAAATGGTAATTACCATATTGGAAGTGTCAAACAAAAGATGTACAATAGCCATATCAAAGCTTTTGGCATGGTATAACAAGGTTTTTCAGTTTTTGTACATGTAAAATGATGCCACAAGAAGAGATTGTCTTATGAGGAGAGAGCTACAGAGGACACTCCAAGGGATGACTGCAGCTTTATAAGACAAATTCCAAAAGGGTCTGTAAAACCCTGGAAAGCTTGGATTCCATCATATGAAGATGAGACCTTTCTCCTTCCTCCCTTCCTTTCCACAGAGCAAAATGGAGAAGGCAGGAGGACCACAGTGCAGCAACCACTCCTTCCTGGGTGGATGAAACACCATGACAGTGATACTTGTTGTCATATTCACTCACAGATCAAGTTAAGCGCAGTGTACAGGATTAGGTGTATCTAATAAACCAAAAATGCTAAGTTTCTGTAAAACAGCAAACAGCTAGGAGCTATGCCTTCAGAGCTGAAAGGTTTGCATTTTAAGTAGAGAAAAGCAAATGCTGGGGAAGTAGAAATTAGTTTTCTATATGTGTTGTGTTTGAACCTACTCTGTGTCTCATATCAGCTTATGACTAATTTATCCCCCATTCTGTTGGAAGCATATTTTAATTGTATCGAAATGTGCTTGGCAAATGGGACCATTAGTGTATCTA
Source organism: Athene noctua (assembly GCF_965140245.1). NCBI lineage: Eukaryota > Metazoa > Chordata > Aves > Strigiformes > Strigidae > Athene > Athene noctua. The sequence continues at coordinate 80,666,742 of NC_134038.1, forward strand.
ATGAAGTGTCCACATTCACATCTGCAGGTGCAAGCTACCTTCATTGCAAGCTAAGAATGTAAGAAAGCTTAACAGTATGTAGAAGATTGATGTGTTTCACTAGGCAAAGAATGGCCCCTCAGGCTTATTAAATCTTTCAAAAACTGTTTTAGAATAGGAAAAGAATAAGTGTTCTTGAACATGCCTAATCAGAATCAGTACCAAGTGTTCAGCTGTTAACTACAAAATCCTGTGTTTGATGAGCTATCAGACAGAAAGCTGAATCAATTTTTACTGTTATCTGTGTATTAATGGCTTCTCTACTGATTTTTAACTTAATGTTTCCTCATCTTTCTGCCTAAACATAAATTCATTGAAATACACGTTGATTTCTTTGCAAAAACAAGATATGATCTGTTAATCCACCTTCTGACGTTTCCTGCCTTGTTTAAGAGCCATATGTTCCATAGAACCCAATGAAAAGCAGGCATAAAAATACCTTCCGGTCTCCAAAAGCATGAGTTGTTTTATGTTTGGTGACAATAGCCTACTTTTGAAGGAGTTATTGACTGGAAGTCCTAAGTAAATTTAACTATGTAAGTATAGTAACTTACTATACAAAGGTATAGTTAGTACATACATACATAGAATAGCTATGTAGGTGTAACACAACTATGTTTAAGTAAGTCTGCTATTCCTCTTTCCCTCCAGCAAGGTGACATCAATTTACATACTACTTAATGAAATCATGAGCGTTGTGTCTCCACTATTTCAGTCTGGAAGCCCCAGAGGCAGATGAAGTTAAAGAACATAGAAAGTATGGGACTAGAACCAGACCCTAAAATTCCCACTCATCTACCATGCAATTTTTGCCATAAGCAAAACCACAAGCAAATCCTTCCACAGTTCAGTGTTTAGGCTTTGATGAAAATGTATACATATGCATCACCATGGGTTACATCATCTTGGTGTATTTATGTCTGAGTCTATTTGCTTACCTCAGAAGAAGCATGCTTCTACTACATGGGAGAAATAGTCTTATGCTTTGGTGACAGAACAGTCATAAATACATAACTTTCCAAAGCACTGTATTATAATAATAAAATAATATGGGACAAAAAGTTCTGGTTTTTTAATCTTGAATGAGTGAGTTTGGGAGAAAAAATGACACACAAATACATAATGAAAGCTGCAGTGTGAGTTTCTTGAAAATTTACCTGAGTGCTAAAAATGTACTTGGCCAAAATATATTCTGTTATTTCTGTCTAGATTGGGAAAGTTAGTTTATTATTTTTACCGTTATTTTATTGAAATTAGAATTTTTGTCCGATCATTATGTGGAAAGTAATACCGGGACATGCAATTTATTTAGGAAACTAAAAGTTAAGACTAACGTTTACTGACATTGTAAAAAAAGTAAGCCCGAAACAATATTATGCCTTATTTTGAAGCTAAAGGTGATTTTAGGAACCAAATTTTTAGGTACTGTGATCTGAAACATGTCAACTGTAAAAAATATTTTGTTAGAGAGAGAATGCAAGTTGCAAAATTACTGTACAAAGTCAAGGGGTATTCAGGGTATGGAATTCATCTATCAATCTATTAAAAAGATATTAACTCCTTCTTGCTAGTCCTCTCACTTAGTTTAACCAGAAGAAGCAGCAAAGTGATGTCCAAAAGGGTGGGAACACCTTGGGAGACTGCATCTTCTCTTGCAGTTGAGCATGTTCACACAAAAGACAAAATATTAACTCCTAGTGTGTGGGGTAGGGGAGCCCAGGAATGAGTGTTCAGCAAGCTGTGCATCTGGAGCTCAACAGAGACTGCTGATAGAAGCAGGCAGCAGAAATACAGTCAAATTATAGAGGTGATGAAAAAAGGAAAAAAAAAAAAAAAAAAAAAGAGACCTTAAAGAGAGTTTGTTGCAATCAAAAATATTTGCAGATATTGTTGACTAAGATGAAGCCTGAAAGAAAAGAACTGGCCTTATTCCTCTTCCAATTAATTCTGGATAGTCTTTGCAAAATATTTGGGGTTTTAGCTATGTTCAAACCACATATGTCCTGGTTTCGACTGGGACTGAGTTAATTTTCTTGAGCTGGGAAAGAACACAGCCAGAGCGCCCAGTCCGGATTGGCCATTGGAGCATTCCATATCACGTAATGTTCTTCTCCGTATATAGAGGAGGTGGGATATTTGTTCTGTCGGGATCCCTGCCTGGCAGGCTGCATGTCGGTTGCCGGGTGGTGAGTAAGAGTATTGTGCATTACCTGTCTGGACTTCCTATTGTTACTGTTGTTACCATCACTAAACTGTTTTTTATTTCAACCTACAAGCTAAGGGGTTCTTTTTCCCTTTTTGTCCCTCCCCTATTTTCCTGGGCAGGGGAAAAGGGTAAGCGACCGACTGCTTGGTGTTTGGCTGCTGGCCGAGTTCAAACTATGACAGGTCTAAAGATAAGAGTCTGTTCAGACCCATCTAAAACTTAAGCTGACTGAGAGTCTTCTGACACAGACAGCAGTGAAAGTTACCATGCAACAGAGCCAAGTTCAATCAGTCTGTTTGGGTGGCTGCAAATAAATAAAATCAAACAAGTGACCCCTTCCCTTTCCCTCTTCCAAAACAAATGTCAAAACACAAAATCAGTATTCTCACTAAAATCTGTTTTGACATCCAGTGAACATGACAAATGTTCATGACAAATATGACCTATAAACAGAAATTGCCAGACAGTCTGGAGATGTAACAAAAGCTTCTCAATCTTTCTAATTACTAGTATGACAATATGTACAATTAATTTTCAATTTCCTTGACAGTCTTTAACACTCAAAGTGCTCATTGTGATCGAGATTAATCTGGTCTCCTGCAGCCTGCCGGGAACAGAACTTCATCTGTTAACTTCATTATCAAATCCTCAATTTCTGATTTAGTTCCAACAAATGTTTTAGAAACATACCTTGATTGAAAACAAGGAAACAACTATTATTTTACTGGGTCACTTTAATGTCTCTCACTGTTACACTTTACAGTTTAGAATTAAGTGAGGGAAGAATTAGTAGGCTAGCTCTTTTCATCCTTCATTAGATACAAATGTATTGCTCCACCATGTGTGGTCTACAACTTGCATAAGTCAGATAATAAGATGAAAAGTATGTTGCTGAAGTCCAAAACACTAATATATATATATATATAAAACTGTTAGGAAAAGTTTATAGAGTTCATAGTCATGATATAGTTCCATTAGCTGGAGACCACCCTAGTTATTAGTCATCTCACTGATGGAGAGCTTTGCAAAGAAGCACCCAAAAGTAATTTCTGTATATAAGCTGATGGGGGACTTAATGCAGTTTACTTCCAAAGAAGAAGAGACTTAAATATTACTAAATTTATACTGAAAGGAGATGAAATTATGGGCAATTATGGGCGGTTAGTATGTAAGTTGTTCACACCGCTTGAAAAATCTTGATTTATTCCGATGTAATGTCAGAAACAGCATAGACTCTTAGTAACTCACAAAATCAGTCTGTATCAGGGATATATACTCCTAATTAAAAGTGTATGAGACACAACCTGACTGGAAGTGTCATGTCTCTGAGGGCACCTCCAGCCTTGACTGTCCCATTCTGTTGGGAGCAGTGAGCCTTGCTGCTGCCTGGCGGAGAGCTCCTGGTGCACCACTCACCTCATGGCACTTGGTGGGGAAGAAGTGGCAGGAGAGAAAACCTAGCTCTAGTCAGAAACGCTTGACCTCCCTTTCTTCATCATGTCCCTGTTTTTTTCACCAAGTAAGAAAGTCTTCAGTCTGGAGACCTTGACTGTTGTGGAGGTCCTGGATTATTTTGCCACATCTCAAAGTTAATGGTTTTTCTTGGTACATTTTAGCCCATGTTATTTTCCTCCACTCTTGGTCTTGCCACAGCTGAAAAAACAAAATAAGAAATGGCACTTACATTACGGATACACAAGCAAACTCAGCTGTTGCTTCACCTTCCCAAATACTTCTGTCTTCCCCCGCATCTTCCTCCAGAAGTGAAAATTATGCTTGTCATTTTTGAAAAATTACTAAGTGTCCCTCTTGGTCCCTTCATCTCACACCTACCAAAAAAAAAAAAAAAAAAAAAAGAAAAGCAGCAAAACAAAACTGCAACACAGGGAAGGAATGGCTTCACACCCTGCTAACCAGCTCACTTCACAGCCCCAGAGACACACTTGCTGCCTCTGGCCCGTTCTTACAGCAAAAGCTATTGCTGGCCAGGCCACTGCGTGTGTTAACACTTTAAGTGTTTACTGTTGTGTTAGTCATTTGCATTGTGGTAGGCCTTGTAAATACAGGCAAATGTTCAAGGGAATAGGATTCAGGTCTTTTCATGGTAACAACTGCAGAGTAACATTGTAACATTAATAAAATAGATTTTGTTAATAGTACAGATGCACAGATCCTCTCTGCATGGGACAAGACACTCAGTACTTGCCCATTACACAAAAATACACAGCCTTCAAACTTCTGCGTGGATACATGGTGAGCAATAGACTATTGAAAATTTCTCGGTATGTGGATAGACAATGCTGTATTTGGATTAAAACAGAATGCACCTCTTCAGAATTAGCTATGTTATTATTCCTTTGACAGCAAGAAACACTCCCATTTATTTGCAAGATAAATTTTGAAAGATATCCTGGTCTTCTTTTCAAAGACTTTAGTGGGAGTTAAAATTCAGTGGGAGTTATAATTCACCCATGAGAGAGGAGGGATTCTGCAAGCCAAGGTAAACAAATCTTCTCCAAGTCATGTGTGCACTATTTCTGAATTTCTTTTTGTGTCATCCAAACACAGGATTAGGGATGAAACAAGACAGCTAAAATGGTGCGAGGAAATACATTTGCCATCACTGGGCCAGACTCTTTTTATGTGTAAATCAGGTTAGTGCCATACAGTCAAAGAAGCTGTACCAATTTGCAAGAAATGAATGTCTCACTTTATTCTAGGTTAGGAGCAAGGTCATTAATACATTTTTAGGTTTATATTTGAAATCAGACAGATATTTTAAAAAGCTTATTATCCATGAAAACCCTAGTGACATCTTTCTGTACATGCTGTACTATTAATGTACAATTCCAACAGGTTGTCTGTGCATTGGGATGAGTGATAATCAAAGGCAGATGTCAGTAAGGGACAACTCACCATTTCCAAGCGTAAAAGACAGAATATAAAACCAAAAGGTTCTTTTCTTTCCTAAAAACGTACAATGCTTGTATGATCACAAGTCTTGCATAGCCATTAAATAACAAAAGCAAATCAAACTTTTACAGCTGCATTTCTAAAAGCAAGAGCAAGAAAGCTGAATATGGTCCCTTTCGATCCTCAGTATTAGAGGAGGGATGGGTACAGAAGTTTTGCATCTTCAGTTAGCACAGTGACTTTCCTTGAAGTCTTGGTTTTAAACGTATCTAGCAATCTGACTCAGACTGATCACCTTTCTCCACAGAAGATGTCAGTGCTGAAAAATCCCAAACTGAGAAAGACTGTATTTAACATTAGGGTGGTATTTCACAGATCTTCCACAGCAATTAAATGCCTAACTAGCGTTAAACATCTGTAGTTGAAAAGCTTGAGAAAAATTTAACCAGAAAAAGACCCTGAAACAATTAAATAATGGCAGGAACACAACACAGACTGAAGGTATTCACATATTCATGTATATGAATAAATGTCTCCAGCACAATCCAGTGCAGAGCACATAATGGTGCTCTCCTTCATAGCTTGAAACTTGCCAAGAAATAAACACTAATGTCCTTCATACACCTTCTTTGTACTAGGTGAATTCAACACAGCACAGTTTCTGGAAACACAGAACTAAAACATACAAAAGTTATATGCAACTAGTTGTAAACTAGCTAGTAAAGTGTTAATAGTACTCCTAGAGGCGCTCTATCCATATATACAGATCCTCTGCAGGTCTAGGCTGCCCTTTTAACAGGTAAATAACACATCAATACTGTATGCTGTATCATTCAAGGCCTAGATAATACCCGTGTAAGAATAAAACTTGGTCTGTGCAGTTGGGATGCTGCACCTCGACTCTCTTAACTTCACCCAAACAGCTCTTCGCTTGCCTTCTCTTCAACCAGGTAACACAACGGTATTTAATGGTAATCTGCATAATTCATACCTCACCGCTCCTGTGGCTTCTCCTGCTGTACTACTTCTCACTCCTAGTGTTTACCACCAAAACTTGCTCACTTTTCCGTAGCTATATACCTTTGATGCCTGCTAGCTGATGCCTGCAAGTAGTCGGTGCTAATTGCTGTAAGGGGCCTCAGGCAAGAATGGGCCCAAGGACATAATTTTTGCAACTGTGAGGGTACATCCAGGGGAGGGCAGATAAGCCAGCAGACACCTGTGGAAGCCCCTCAGGCACTCTTCCCCAGATTTTAGTATGCTTACGCAATGTATTAACATATGCATTAGATTATCTGGAAATAGGTGCGTACTTCTTGGAAATTACATGAATATTCATTTATTTTGTTGTATATAGTGTGTGTCCTTGTCTTTCGGTATGAATATTAGCTAGAATGATCCCCCATGCATCCAGCGCTGCAATAAAGAATGACTGCCTTCTAAAACTTCAAACTAAGTCTTAAAGGGTTCTTTTGAGACCGAATCTACATTAACGCCTTATTTGGTCTTTTCTATATCTTATTGATGCAATGCTTTGTTCCAGTGAATTTTCACTCTGCTTTTCCGGGCCATCTGTTACACTCTAGATCTTCCCATTTTTAATACAACCCAAACGATTTTATTGTATTTTTTAAAAGTGGAATCGTTCATTTTATTCTTATTTAACTTATTGTTCTGCTACTCTGTATTTTTTTTTTAATCTGTTCTTGCATTGAAATTATAACTATTCTTTAGTTTTATTTTACTCTGACCCAACATTTTGGACCCAACATAGGCTCTTATAAGAACTCAGCCTTTGCTACAGGGAAATATATAGTTGTCATAAGGACAATTTGTGGTCATGCAATTCACAGTAATATTTTTTGGGGGTGTCAAAATTAGAATGAGGACAGACAGAAATACAGCATTTTTATTTTATGATGATAGAACAAAGTATATGATATGTCTTCTTTCCTTTGAATATACCACCTTCATTGAGAAGAACACACAGATTAGCATGCCTGAATTTCAGAAATACCTCTTCTGCCTTGTGGAAGAGATTATTCTCATTTTAGTGAGGTAAACTGATGGTTATAATTTCCAATTCACGTTTCAGCAAGTTGCATTCAAAATTCTCAATGCACTGTGTTGACAGCACACATCAATGTCCCATATAAGGCTCATACGTCTATTGCCAAAGAGCAGATGGGTAGTAAACTGAAGCACATGCATCTGTGCTCTGGGCAGCGTATTCTGTTCTAAATATTTTTTTTTTTTTTTAAATTTTATCATCATGCTAGAAAATAAATATGAAAAGTTTAACCTGTATGCTACTGTTGTATCAGTAGCTGTGTTTTATAGATTTCAATGAAAAGATTACTAAAGCTGAAATTCAAGCCGACATATTTAATGTAGTTAACATTGGAATCCTTGACAATTATATGATTGAAACAGAAAAGAGGTCAATTTATCTCAAACAGTACTAAATTAATGACTGTTGCATTGTATATCCTAATAACAATGAATTAAATACAGTGAGTCTTATTACAATAGTAAAAGTTAGTAATTCATGACACACTAGGAAAGAGTAAATTTTAGAAAATATTTTTGTTTTGAACAAGTGCATTATTATTTAGGATGTGAGAAAATTAATAAAGCAGAGAACAGAGGTAGCTTTCTATTTCTCTGTTAAATCATGTTAGCTGTTATTTACAATAAAATAAATCTTGGAATACTGTACCAAGAGATTTGCAACTTGCCTATTAGACACAATAAAAGAACATATTCCTCCTTCAAGCTAGAAAATAAATCTCATGACAGAGGGCATCTCAGACTGAACTGTAGTCACCTGCTTTCATTATCAGCTTCCTTTTCTGAATAAATAAATAGTAAACAATCATTTTTATATATATTATTACTTAAGTTAGTTCTCCGACAGAATCATTCAGAAATCATTTGAGAATAGAGTACTAGACGAAATAAAATCAGTCTCTTTGACCGCTGATTGAAAAGACTGAGATCGTACTTGGGTTGGGAGTAGAGATGATATCACTCTCCCCTAAATTTCCTAGAGAACATAAGAGTGAACTGTGCACAGTCAAAACTCTGTAAATGAAGGGAGATGTGTATGCAATGATTAAACTGGACAGAGAAATGATGCAATTCTTAAAAGTTAACATGCATAGGGAATCCATTATATTTCTAGCCTGAAAAATGCCCAATAGTTAATGCTGTTAGGGTTGCTTTAACACTGAAGCAGAGCAGTCCTCACAATATTACATGGGATTTTGTTAATATTACCTGGTGATGTTAGAATAAAAATGATGTTTCTGGTTATCATAATTAAAATTCTATTTATACTGTAATTAAACATACAGATGAGACTGGGTACTTTTCCTGTTGGATTAGATGAAACATTCAAACATTAAACGCTGTAAGTAGTAATGATTGACTTCTAACTCTTCTATAGCCCAAGTGTTAAACGTATGATGTTGGCATTAAGGGGAAACCAAGACAACCAACAAACCAACCAGCTTTAGGTACAAATGTAAATTGTAAATTGCAGTGTTATAATAACAAAGAACAGATGGGCTGCATTTCCAACGCTGCAGCAGGAGTGAGATGGAGAAGGGTAGAAGAAGATATAGGCTGAAGTGGTAAATTGAGATTGCTGGAACTGATTCAGGAGATAATTCAGATAAAAGCAACTTCATGTAATTCCGAATCAGAACTGGACATAAGATTGATTAGGTCAAATAACATGAAGTTACAGACTTACTAGAAGGAAATTTCACTTAGGTTGTCAAGGAAGTCATCTAAAATGACACATGACATTAGTGTGAAAGTGTGAGCTGTGTTACAATGAAGTTTTCAGTGTCCTAGTTGGTTATGGAGAAATAAATATATAAACAAAACTGGCTTGACTTCCACCCATGTTGGAGCTGAACACATCATTCTGATTTACACAGAGCAACAGAAAATGGTTCAGATTGTGTATAATCCTTTCCTGTATGTTGCTTAAACCAGATTTCAGAGTTGCTTAAGATGCTTAGACTAGAAGTGGTGACCGGTATTGTTGCCTAACTACACAGGGAGTGATCAAGTCAAATACCATAGGGCTGGACGTAAGAGGCAGAGTAGTCCATGTGAATTCCTTGTCAGCAGTTAAGTGGCAGTTGCTTGGTGCCATGAAGGCAGGTCATGACTGTGTCCAGCTATACATATGCATAGCATTTATCTAAAGGAACTTTTCCAATGATGTTTCGAGTAAGCTTCTGCAATGCAGTCCAGTATCATCAAACAACAGATCCATATTTACTCAGTGCAGGGCTGCATAGAGAAAGGAGCTCAGGTCAAAAAGTAGAATAGTTAAATTAATTCAGTCCAAGCTGATGAAACTCTGTGTCTCCCAACTCCAGAGACGGCTTTTTGGTGATTGCTTCAAGATCTTTTATTTTCATAATGCTGTACAATATAAGCATGGTCTTGACTGTCTAGGAAAGTTAGATGACCAGGAACAAGAGGGCTTGAGAAGTCATGTTTTTGACTTGGGGCTTGAGAAGTCATGTTTTCGCCTTGGTATTCATCTCTATTTGTGGATCTAGTCAAGTGAAAAGATTTTTGCCTGACATGATATGTACTGTCTCAAAGTGCTCACAAATTAGAAAATCCCTTAATATTTTGTGTGCTATTTCCATTTCTTCAGGGAAAAGAAAATGTAAAGCCTGATTGTTACCCTTGTTTTGTCAGTACTTTCACTATCATTAGAAATAAAGATGCTTTCTCTTCTGCAATATACTCTTTTATCAGACAACAACAAAAAGAATAAGGCCCAGGAAGACTATTTCCTCTCTGACTGGCTCTCTCACAGCCTCCTATCTAGGACATTTTCCATTGCTGTCATCAAGATAAAGGCTTGTTTAAACACTATTGTATGAACATGATTGATTTAAAGCAATGTAGCTGGACCCGGTGCCTTTGTGGGAACCCCTATTTATGGGATTCTGACAAAATTAGGGAAATAATAGTAGCTTAGTCAGAAAATCAAACTGATATTAAAAAAAAAATAAAGTCCTAGTCTGATGTCATAAGAGTTCCCATTTCCATGTGAACTGAACTGTATGATAAATACATAGAACCTAATATGTTTAAACACTCTGAACAAAACACTGAACAAAACTCTGAAGTTAATGTCCAGTGTACGTGATAGGAAATCATCATGCATTTATTCACATTTTGATTCACAAGAGCTGCTGAAGAAAAAAAATTCTTAGGAACAGTAAGAAATGGCAAACACATTGTTAACTAATATAGTTGATTTTAAGGATAAACAAAAATGATATATATCTGACTAGTTCTTTTCCTCCTAGGCTCCCTACCATTCTTGATCTCGATGGGATTATTTCAAAGGTCACTCTTTAAAGGTTTTTCTTTAAAGGTAAAGATACATACATATTTTTATAGGATATGAAAAAAAAATAAGCTCCTAAAAGAAAGAACTAGCTTACCACTGTGGTCTAGAGTATGGACACTAACTAAGCTCATCATAAATCCATATGGATTAAATGCTTTCATATTTTCTTTAGTATATAAAATGTAAGAAGTTTAGGAATAAATAGAGAACAGTTTGTAGGGTATGTAACATCATACTGACAATTTTCATAAGTATCCATCAAATGAATCAAAAGATGTGTTTCATTAATTAGCTAGCCTGACTTAGCCAGAGTAGGTTTACTACACCTAGCAACAAGTGTGGCAACAACCATTTCCCATGGCAGCTTACCTTGCAAAGGCCTACCATTTCTAAATCAATTAAGCCAAATAGAACCGACCTGCCAACTCTGCAGTTTGTCAATAGACATCAGTCTTTCTAGAGAATGATCTGAAAGAACCTCTGAATGATATAATAATAAAGCTCAAGAGTTGTTTGCTATCTAAGCTTCATAAGAGTATTTTTGTTTTGTAAACTTTTAATTTCTTGCTATGCCTAGTGAAGTTTTATTGTTTAATTTAAAAACAGAAGAGAATATTTGTTAAACTTAAGAACTCCAGACTTCTGGTAAATGCTTCAGGCATTTTGCTGATTAGAAGAGCACAATAGTGAAAAAGCTCTTTCCAACAATAGGAGAGGGTTTCTTGTGTTGTTGTGTGGTTTGTTTTTTTTTTTTAATTTTAATTTTTATGCCATTTCTAACAATATGGAAACCAAGCAATGTCTAACAGTACAGTGACAGAAAATAATAAGAAACATGTTAGCAATTCTTAAACTTGATATAGACCTTGCTATGTATTAAGACATTCTTACACTCTTCAACAAAGTCCATGCACAATTTAAGTCTTCTGAATAGCTCAATGGATGTCAATATGACCAGCTACCTACTTAAATCTATAATTTAACATATTTTGGGATCATGGGAGTAATTGTTCTGTAATCCGTGTTACGCCTCTTATCAAAGCTGTCACAACTGTTAAAGTCATGCTTGCCAAAATATTAAGACTTTGAGGAAAGATTAGAAAAACATTTCTAAAAATTCATAGCTGTGAATGCCCACTTTTTATGGAATAGAGCTCTGCAGGAAAATCGTGGAAAGATCCAAATAGTCATCAAAGTATTATGATTGAAGGACAAAGTACTACAGGCAGATTGCATCACACTATGGAAAGATCTTTGTCACATTTAGTTTCATGTGAAGTAAAGAAAAGCTTTCCACTGAACATCCATTGAGGTTTCCATTAAAGTAAGGGTTTCTCATCAGGCAGTAACTCAGTCCTAATGTTACAAGCACCCATACAAGTTCCTCTGTAGTAACTTGAAATTTTATATAATAAATCAACTGTAAAACATTTTACCCTATGAATATTTGAAACAATGTCACTGCTTTTTAAAATTTTCTAGTATGACAAAAAGATGAGAGAACACAAAGTCCTGAAATATTAACTTCAGGATTTTATTTTTTTTCATTGCTAGGAAACTTACTGAACTCTCATGAAATCTTAAAATTTTATACAGAGACAATTTATATCAATCCAAAGAGTGTGTCCCACTTTTTTTGGTTAATTTTTTTTATTTTTTAATTTACAGTGAGTTTATTTACATTTTATATGTCTGCTTTGTTATCTTCCCCATTGCTAAAAAAATGAAATGAGCAGTTTTTGAAAACCACAGAAAAACAAAAACTGAAACAATTTAACAGATGAATAGATTACACTAACAAATATCCTGAAGCACAAAAGTTCAATAAAAATACTGAGACTTTGACTTCTAACAGATGAAATATATCATTAGAAAAACTGTCTACCCTAGAAACAGCTCACATAACTGCTCAAGATACATAGATCAGGATACAGGCCGGCAAGCTACTCCACATACCTAGAAATCCTGATAAGAGTTTCAGCCTTTGCGCATGAGATGGGGAACCTGCTCTTCACAGAAAGCGTATTTAATGGTTCTCCACTAAATGAACAGCGTTGAGCAGCATGGTCTATGCCTGCTCCTGGCTTGTATTAAGGCATGAATGGCAGGGTACAGGGCGATGTTTTGTCAATATCACAAGATATGATAGTGCAATTTAAAAAATATGTATCAACTTCAAAATCAAAATTATACTGTGGCAGTAATAAAGCCATTGCAGAGAATACATTTCAGGAAGTACAGACAGTTAAGTGAAAATTTATGAGACAGCAATAACTACCTCAACAGCATAGTTGTATTCTTATGAGCATGCTTGAACTATTCTGCTTTAAATGCTAAGTGATGCTGATTAGTGTAGAAAAAACAAAAATGAGTGTGTTCAATACAACTGATCCACAGTGCAATAAAACATTTCAGAGGGCATAGCTGTGACAGCATGAACATTGCTAAAGCTGACAGAACTTTAACTACTTTCTGGAAGCTAGGCTTCCCTAACTATGACAAGGGTGTATACAGTAGCAGTCTTTATTTTATCCCACTTTTCTGACTGCACTGCTTTTTTTCCTAATCAAAAGGAAATATGAAGCTGTGGATTGCTCTGGTCTTTTGATGAGTACAATCCAGTAGTCTACTACAGTTTCAGTTTCCTACTAAAAATGAGTCTCAGAAAACTACAAATCATCTATGCTGCACAAAAATTAGCGTGGGTAATGTCATTTTTATCTTCATTTAGTAACTTTTCCATATCTAACCAACATCACCTCGAGATGTTAGGAATTAGTTTTGCTCCCTCTCCTCCTATCTAAACCTTGTATACACATTAAAATAAGGGTGGCAGCTTTGACGGATTGCTAAAATAGAGATCAGTGAAGAGCTCTATTGTCATCCTTTTACAAACTTTTTAGCCCATGCCTGTTTCTAACTATTTATATGCAAATACTCATCATGACATGAAAAAGTCAAACCCTGAGGAAAAGAAAATGATAAAGCCTTCCAATACTATCAGGTGCACAATATTTGTCCTCTGGTAGCTCTGCAGAGTACCTCATAAGGAAGGCATGTGGGCTGTTTATTCTGTTTGTACAGCTCCAGATCCTCCAGGTGTGCTGGGTTTTTGTGGTGGGGTTTTTGGCAGCGAGGGATGGTGCTACAGTGGTGGCTCCTGTGAGAAGCTTCTCAAAAGCTCCAAGTCAGACCTGCCCCTGGCCAAGGCTGAGCCAACTAGCGATGGTAGCTCTGCCGCTGCAGTAACGTATTTAAGAGGGGAACCTGAGTGAGTGGAGGATATTTTGAGGACAAGTCACAAGAAGGACGCTTACGTGAAAACCAAGGTCAGTGGAAGGAAGGAGGAGGAAGGGAGGGCGGTGTGCCAGAGCAGAGACCCCACTTGCATCCTGTGGTGAGACATCAGGGCCGCCCCCCTGCTACCCATGGATGTCACTGGAGGAGCAGAGATTTGCCTGCAACTTGATTTTAAGATATGGTAAAACTTCTCAATGTCCCATTCTGTCTGTTAAATGTCTTTATTGTTAATGTTTTGACTTAAGGTGATGTCCTTTGTCTTCCCCTAATGAGTCTCTCTTTGGCCTGTGTCAGTTAATGTGTGAATGACCCCTCCCTGTTCTTATCTCAATTTCTGAGCCTTCTGATTAATTTTTTTCCTTCCCAGCACTGCGGGAGAAGGGGTGAGTGAACACTTCTTGGTGCTCAGTTGTCCTCTTCATTCTTAGATTAGCTATCAATAGTCATCAAGGCAAAATCACTTCAGGAGGTTTACTTAGATTTAACTCATAATTACCCAGATTTAAGTTAAAATTGTAGACTTCATGCTTTTCTCCTTAGTTAACCCACTGCAAGATAGGGATGAAGTAATGTCAGCTCCTCCATTCCTAGGGTAGACAGCCAGCTGAATATGAGCTGGCAGAGTGCTCAGGTGACCAAGAAGGACAATAGTATCCTGGCTTGTACCAGAAATACTGTGGCCAGCAGGACTAGGGAAGTGATCGTCCCCACCTGTACTCAGCACTGGTGAGGCCACATCTTGAATATTGTGTTCAGTTTTGGGCTGCTCACTACAAGAAAGACATTGAGGTGCTGGAGCACTTCCAAAGAAGAGCAATAAGAATGGTGAAGGGTCTAGAGAACAAATCTTAGGAGGAAACTGGGGTTGGTTAGTCTGGAGAAGAGGAGGCTGAAGGGAGACCTTATTGCTCTCTACAACTACCTGAAAGGAGGTTATAGTGAGGTGGGTGTTGGTTTATTTTTCCAAGTATCAATGATAGGACAAGAGGAGATGGTCTCAAGTTGCACTGGGGGGGGGGTGGGGTGGGGTGTTTGGATTGGATATTAGGAAAAATTTCTTCATCGGAAGGGTTATCAAACACTGGAACAGGCTTGTTGAGACATGATCCCTGGAGGTATTTAAAAGACGTGCAGATATGGCATTTAGAGACATGGTTTAGTGGTGGACTTGGCAGTGTTAGGTTAACGTTTTGACTCAATAATCTTAAAGACCTTTTTCAACCTAAATGATTCTATGATTTTAAGTCTAGTTCATTACTAAAGAAAGCACTCTGACCTGACTGTGGCCTGACTCCACCAGAGAACGCACAGATCAAGGGCAGTGTTTGGCCTTTTCCAACTCATGTGCACTTATAAAATGCCTGACAGCTGATTGAGAATATTTTTCACTCAAGAACACAATGATGGCAGAGTTTTCACAGAAGTGTTTGTGTCATTAAGTACTTTCATTCTTCTCTCTTCAATTTTTTGTTAACACTGTGGACTTGACCCTACAACCCTTGTTCACTCAAAACTCCCACTAGCTTTAATCAAAGAGAGTAGTGACTAGAAGATGGGGTTGTATAGTAGTAAAACATGTTCACATTTCTGCCATTTTTAAACTGCCATTTTGTACTGCCATCTTCTTTTTCCATTCTCAAGAAATTCCTTTTTATATACAAAGAAAATTATCCTGTTCATGCCGAAATCATAAGGACCGATATTGTCAGCTGTGTCAAACTTAACTGCTTTTCTTCTCATAGTGTATTCTGTCCAGCATTTCTTGCACACTACTGGGATGTTGATTCTTTCTTCCACTTCAGCAATGCAGAACATTTACTGCCAATTTAACAATTTTCTTTCTAAGAAGAACCCTTGCTTTTGCTGACATTCTGTTCCTGGGTTTGTGGCAAGCTCTTTGTAAACTCATAAATAAATGGACAACCAATTTGGCATCCACAGTGAAAACCCTTCTTAAAACTCAGGTTTTTTACAGAAATGCTCCACAGAGGTACACAGCTGGTGTCTCATGATTGCTCGTTCTTAGAGCATTCATGAATGTCTTTGTTGCTTTATGTGTTCAGTTTTTCTTTTTAAACTATATGTGTTTTAAAGTAAAGAAAAAATAATCTTTTTATGGCTAGCATAGCTGCAAACAACTTGTGATGAGGACTCCTACAGCAATAACAAATACTAAATAATATCTTTGAATCCAAACATCAATATACAAGCAGGATTTATTTATTTCATGCCTGTAAGGTAGATACTTCCAGTTCTATGGACAGCACGTGTTGGAAGATTCTAAAATAATAATAATGTAAAATAGCATGTTGAACAGCACGGGATTTTGATTGTCTATAGTTGCTTTTTCTAACCTTGCCACAGGCCAATTCAGAAGAAACTTCTTTCCAGTGATGCACTGAATAATGTGCAAAGTGCTCTGAGATGAAAGGTGATATATAAATTCAAAAGCGTTATGAAGGATTAATGCCACACAACTTTTTGAAAGCCAAATGCTGTTACCTCTCATCATTTGGCACATGTCATTCGAATTAACCCAGCTTTTAGCTTTTCATGTTGCGTCTGCTCTGCTATTGGAAAATCTGTATTACAGTTCCTGAGAGCTGACTGTTGAAATACTTGAATGAGGTCTTGCATTTAATTTCTGTACCCTAAAGCAGGGTCAGCTGTACCTACAAATTCCTGACAGATACTGATATACAACCACTTCCCAAAGGTCTTCAGTGATAATTCGCAGTCTCTGCAGACATGGCTTTGTTTTCCATTTCATTCTATTTCCTATTATGTAAACTGAACTGTGCTTGCTGGAACATAAAGCTATTATTTGTGCTCCTAATAAAGTCTGTTAATTAGCCGCAAATACTAAGTGGACATCTTGAGTGATACCACTGTATTTCTTTCTCTACCTTGCTACTCTTAAGAGTACCTGAAAATGTTCAGCAAAGGAATTAAATACTCTGGGGTCCTGTCTTCTAAATGAAGGTCCATTTTAAAGGTTATCAATCCCCTGTATAAATAATAACAGGAGTTTCAAACTCTGGAGACCTCTCTCTTTGTGATTCTTGTTTGCCAAGGGTGAAGACTGCCTTTTTATTGCTTGTTGGAACAAGTGGTAACATTTGTTACTTTACAGAGTTGCCACACCTAACAGAAATATTGTATTGTTCTCAAATTACCTTAAATCACGATTGGCTTTCCTCAGTGAAGAATGTGTCTGGATGTTACATGCTTTACTAATGCATTAAGAACATACACAGTGAAAAAAATCCATACCA
This sequence comes from Athene noctua, assembly GCF_965140245.1. NCBI lineage: Eukaryota > Metazoa > Chordata > Aves > Strigiformes > Strigidae > Athene > Athene noctua. Next base: position 80,683,867 of record NC_134038.1, read on the forward strand.
ATGGAGTTTACAGCAGGTTCCTGGTGAGCCAGGAATACCTATGACAACTAGCAACTCTGGTGCTTGTGGTGAATGACTACCAACTTCTTCCTAGCCATCCCACAGGAACCTATTGCCTGGTACCACCCAGCTGTGAGCCCAACTTCTTGCTTGCCCACACAGCTCAGCAGCAAAAAGCGCCACTGGCTCCTGCTCTGCCCTGAGCAGCAGCCCAGAGGTGTCCATCAGGGGGGCCCAGGGGAGCTTGCCAGGGCTGCTTCCTCCTTCTGCACCTACAGGTTTGTTAAGATCATCCCTAACTCCATTCAGATTTGGAATTGATTGCCCTTCAGTAATAGCAAGCCAAGGACTTTAGAAAACGGTAGGGTAGGAGATGGGGAGGGGAGGAAAGAGACCATGCATCTTTTGCTGATAAATTTATGGATGGTTGAAGATCTTATAAAGATTTACAAGCTTCACATGGTACTTTAGGGACAAATATTTTTCTGCTTTTCTATTTTTATTCTGAAGAATGCTTTCTTATTTGTAATATGATACCATGTATTGCAGAAAATGCTGACAGGTTAACTGTAGAGAATCTTCTTCCCTTCTAGTTATTTTTAAATATCAATAAATATTTTATGTCCCATATAAGTTAGTCAGTAGCGCTTTTCAAACCACTTTGAAATTAATGGGTATTTAAGTTATTCAGTTGTTTTTTTTTTTTACCCCAGTTTAAGCTTTTCTTTTGGCAGTGGATAACGCCCCTGAATTAAAAGATTTGGGTTGGGAAGGTTACATTGTCTTTAATCAGTAAGGCTAAAAAAAAAAACCAAAACAACCTCTAAAATTGAGATACTACTTCTATCAGAGAAATTAAGCATCAAAGAGGAAAAATAATGATCTAGGTGATAACATTGAAAAGTTACTTAATTTAATGTTGTATATGGGCAGCTTGTGAAGATAAATGTAGACACTGAGAAACTGGAAAAAAAAATTTTGGCAGCAGTGCTTTGATTCCTTAAAAATGTCATCTTGAGAGATCATGAAGAAAACTTTTAAAGTACGTGGCTTGAGTTTAATTAACGTTTTTATTTCATAAACTTAGTTATATAGCACACGTGTGTGTGTGTTCATACATAAAAAATACTCGGTTATGTTATTATTAGTTACCCTATTACTGGTTACGCTATTACACTATAAAATTTAAACATTTGCAAATGGAACATGAACAGAGAGAAGTAAAATGCTTGATAGGCAGGAAATCAGTGTATCACAGTCCAGTACTCTCTGACCAGGTTCTTCTAGATGTTCCATGAGTGGAGGGTGTAATGTTTAATATTTCATTTACTTGTCTGAAGACAGCTGATGTTACATAGCATTTCTGATTTAGCAGAGTGCTACAAAATATACTGAAAACATACTACAAATGTAAGATACACTTAGCAAAAATTAGCAATTGCAACACGCAGTTCAATCACAATACCAATGTGGTCCCAATTACTTGTCTCTATAATATGCTCACCATCAGGATGCTGGGTGTCCCCAGTCACTGGGAAGGAAAACTTGGGTTGAAGCCAGCTCATGCATATTGTTCTCTTTGAAATAGTTTTGTTAATTGTTTAGTTTTTATACTCTATGTTGGGCTGACCAACTACTCACTTCCCCCATGCTGATCTGTCTAATTCAAGGAGACATTCACAGTCCTTTAATGAACTCAGAGAGAAACATTTACACCAGTTGATCCACTGAACACTTGATAGCTGTTTATCTGAAATGAAGGCCTCCTTCTGATCCCCTGTGTTGAGATACAGTCAGCTGTGTTGGTCACACCTGCCATTATTCCCTGAGCTTCATGGGCCCATCCTCCTTGCCCATCTCCTCTGAGACTTATTCCGTTGTAGGGATTTGTTGGTCGGTGACACAGTGACATAAAGAATCCTATTTACTAATAATATTTTTGACTCTCCACATCAAACATCTCAAGTCTCTTGACATGTATTCTTGCTTCTGAACTTAATATTTTTGGCTCACAGAAAATGAATAGTTGATCAAGTGGTTCAAGGGTAAAAATTAGAATGACTTTGAGGAAAGAAGATCAACATCATGTTAACTACCTTGTCATGTTTTCTTTAAAAACTTATTTAAATGATGAGCTGGTCTAGAAATTTACCTATTCGTTCCAGAAAAGATATTTTTTTTCCACTACTGTTTACATAACAGTCATGTTAAGAGCCAAATGCACTTTTTGCAAAGGAGTCTAAGAAATCTCTGTAAAAGCTGAGACACATCTTGCTTTCTGTGAATGATAACTTATCCATTAGAAATATTACCAGTACAGTTAAAAGTACATTGAACATTCGCAAAGGTTAGATTTTACCCTTGTACAGAAAGTCAGTATTAGAATCAATGTGTTACTGCAAGCCTGTTTAATTCCAAGACACTGAGTATAATGTCTAGATGACTGCTATAGAATATCAAAGGTCAACTCAATCTGGTATTCCCTTTATGAAAAAGAGGTTTCCCTCTCATCTACCACCCATGGATTTTTCTAACAATGTTTTTGTCTTTTTTCGTTTGTTAGCCTACCTTATGTATTCATCCCATAGATCCTAACAGCCAGAAATCAATGCTCATGTCTCAGTTTTGAAACCAGAGCTTTCATGTTCAGGACATGGACCAATAATTTTCTGCATTGTTTACATCATCCAAAACTGGCCTAAATATAGATGTGCACAAAACACATGTAAGTATTCATTAGAAGTAAATTAGGAGTGAAAAACTTAAAGAGAGGTTCAGGCTGGAGAGAATAATTTCTCAACAATTAGGCAATGCCAGAACTGACTTACGCTTAAATATCTTTTTAGAGGTAACTGCTGTTTTTACCCTTGCACTTCAATAATAGCCAGTCAATGTATGGATAAGTTCTGTCCAGATATAATTAAAACATATTTAAAATACCTTAAAGAAATGAACTTTATTTCTTTTATTCCCACAGTTCAGCTGTTGCTTTGGCTGCATGCATCTCTCCTTACCCCCATCTCCAAAGTCATGTTACTGTGTCAGATCTGAGACAAAGAAAGTGAGAAACATATCTAAATACCTGGATGTCAAGGGAGAGATTTACCTAGCAACAGTAACTATGGGAAAGTTTATCAGAAATGTCTCCCTGTGCATGTGATGGTACCTTAATGGCTTGGATTTTAGAGGATTGAAGAAATGGCTGGGAGGATTCTAGCCAAGCAAAGCACCAAATGACATGCAATGCACATACACTCTGGGAAATATAATGTCATCAGTGCACAAGGGAATTTATGCACATCCTTTCCATTAATACTGTAAGGATTTTTGCTCATAAATCCATAGTTAAAAAAACATTATTTTACAGTGTGCTACATTAGATATAACAAATATGTGTGCAGAGGAAACATGTTAGGATAAATGTTTCTGAATTGTAATAGCCATCGTTTTTTAAAAGCAAACCACCACATAAAGAATTATCTGAAGTGTTACAACAGTAACCCTGAGACCTAGGAGAGGCAAAAAGCTGAGATGGCACTGTGATATATAACTATTTACTGCTGTGTCACTAATGGATACTGCTGACAGATGACCCATAGGATCAAATCCTGATGTACACAGTGAGCAGCTTTGTCTTAAGCAAATACATTTTACAGATCCTTCTGAAAGAAAACTGTGTTCACATCAGCTCAGCATAATAACAGGTGAGCGTAGGTTAAAAATAGTGTAAATCCAGAATAATCCAACTGAGGAATTAATCAAAGTCACTGTACATAAGGATCCACACTATTTGAATTCAAAGTATGATCTAAAACAGAATGTCTAGGTGAGATCATAGTTTTCAAAAAACCATACCTTTTCTATTCCACCCTATCCCACCTCTTCCTCCAGACATTTGCCCTCTATTCCTGTAAATTCAGTGTCTTTCAAAAAGATACTGTAGCCCAAGTCATCAGACCTTTGATGTAGATTCCCTGTAGTGAGCCCCCAGTGAAGACTAGAAAGGTTGAACTAAGAAAGATCTGCTTCTATTATAGAAAAATAACTAACTTTTTAAACAGAGAAAGTTCAAATTAGTTCAGACTGAACAGAAATAAAGAAGGGTTTACAGCTAACCCTGTCCATGATATCTTTGCTTCCAGGTGTGTTCTAGACAACTTTCCAAACTGTAGACAATTTTCCAAACTGTAGCAAACACAGCATGTTCCAGATTGGTCCTTCAGACATCTCTCAGAGCTATTAAGCTATTTGCTGCTACACTGAGGAGAATCCTCCTTCTCTCCCTGCTGCATGCTGCAGGCCCTAAAACTTTTGCTCCCAATGAACAAACTCAATTGCTCCCCAGGGACTGTCCCTGACTTTCAGGAGCCTTCCTCTGACCCAGACTTCCAGAAACTCACAGCTGAGAACAAACATAGTTCATCACATGAGTCATGATAACATTTTCTTTGCTCCTTCTTCTAAGACACCATTTTTTCTTCTCAATATTTCTTCTGTCTATTCCTCTTCTGTAGCTCCAAGGTATTCTTCAACCTGCCTTATCAAAACCATTACTATGTCTCTGCCTTTCCAATACTGTATTTCCTCAGCTTCGAGTCTTTTGCATGCAGTGTCACTCCCCATCTTTCCTAACAACGCTTCTGACTACTCATCTCCCCTTTCCAATTTTTCATGTCTGAAAAGGTAATGCCAGTGCAGTTCCTCTACCTCTACGTCAAGTTTCTTCTTTCAGACTGTCTCATCTGCCATGATCCCTGCTTTCTCCTTCAGCTCATCTTCCCACAACAGCAGTCACCTCCTCTTTCTTTTCAGACTTCCACTGATCTTCAAAAGGAAAATAACATTAAAATGATGGTATCAGGATGGACAGATATGACTCCACTCTGTGATGAGAGAACATGGCTTTCTCACAGTTTTCAGATGCATTCGCTACAGATTAAGAGAATCTCAGGGAAAGAAATCAACACCACATAGTAGGAAGCACTACCAACTAAACAAATCCTGAACACTGAAACAGAAGTATTTTACCTAAATTCAGTTGAACTTATTCAATCAGCAAAATTAAACTGACAGATCCAGTAGCCTTGTTATTCTGTCCAGCTCTTGCTGAAGAAACATTTGCAGCTATGTACTTTAAAGTACTCCAGGTTTTTACTTTCCAGAAGAAAACAAAATGAAGAGGTCTGTGATTGAATACTCTCAGTGTAGTCTAGACTTAGCACTCCCAAGCTGTACTCTCTCTTGCCTTTTCTCCTGTCATAATCTGTACTAAGATATTTAGGTATATGGTTCTCTATAGCAAGCAGACCACATGCACCCACTTTATTAGCTTGGGTAGTTCATCTCATCTGACTAGCTGCAGAGTTTAAGTAGTAGTTTGACATGGGTGTTGGGATTGTATCTCCATAACACCCCCTCCTTTTCTGTTTTGCATATCAGATTAATAAAACCCTTGCTTTTCTCTATATCTAGAAAAGAAAATCAGATAATCTTCACTGCTGTTCCTTTAACTGACAAGTGCCTTGGCTAGAGGTCAGTGAGGTCCCATTATGTTCTAAGAAAAAGGGTAAACAAAAAAGTCCATGAAAAAATTTTCAAAAATTTACTACCTTTATAGTTAGCTAATATTGTTTTCCTTGCTAGTAAAATATTCACCTGTTAGCAAATACTGATCTTTTGGGGAGGTATACACACGTAATGCCTACCTTCCTCATAGCAAGGCAGGCAGAAGGAGAAGCAGCCACTGTTCCTATGAGCTCGGTTCTTCCGCTGTTTAGACAAGATTCTTGCCAGAACAGAGAATTGCCTGCTCTGGTTGAGAAAGATTCTAATTCCAAACTACTACCAGAGCAGAAAATAATAGCTGCTGATGACATGCATCTCCACTGAACTGTGTGTTCATGGGCAGCATGAAGAGTCAGTTTTCGTGAAATCCCAGATCTTGAAAGGAATGGAAAATCATTTATGTAATACTATTCCTGGACTACAGTTTAGAGACCATGAATAAGGGTATTCTATATTCTCTGTGGATGTGCTTATAATGTTATGAATATTACTAAAAAAAATTGCAGAAGTTGTTAGTTAAAAAAACAACTACAGCACTGTAATTCTTCAAAGATTTATTTTCTTCATTTACAGTGTATGCTAGCTGTGCATTTAATTTTATTTTATTTTTTTGTCAGATGTTGGAAAGAACTGTAGACTGTTATATTTCCTTTCATCTACTCATCACTCAATTTATGATAAAAATTCTAGTGCACATCAAAAAATACTGTTATAGAAATCTGTTGTGACTGATTTAAACTGTATGAAATTTAACAGTATTTGTTAAACTCTTAAAGTCATGTGTTGCATTTCCAGTAAAATTACTTCTTTCTGAAGTACAATGAGTGTACTATACATCTTATCAATACTGTACAGGGTGTGCTTACAAAAAAATCTGGGCAAACAACAGAGCATGCACTCTTATAAAATGGACATTTTTTTAAACTGGCGTAGCATTTATGATGCAAATTTGTTGTATTGCCAAATGGCTCTTTTCATGATGGGTTACTAATTTTATATATGCATTTGTATGATTTAGTAGGGTTTAATGTTTTTGGTAGCTTTTAGTGGTTATACTTTCCAAGAAAAATTATTTTGGTTCAGTGATTAAAATGAGGCTTAAATATATTTTCTATTAAATCTGTTACACAAGCTTATCTTTTAAAAGTATGAAACAGACAGTCTCTCTGGTTGAGATGTACTTCATATTCTCAGGTTAAAAACCACAAAACGCAATAGAGGGTGTTAAGATCTGCTCATTACTTCACAGAAAAAACCAACTGTTTATAAGACTTAATTGCTGCAATAGGAGTCAGCTATGACTTCAGCATTAGTAACTGATGCAGATTGAGAAGTTGCCTCCTCCTGTGAGAGGAATTGTGGTAAGAGTATTTTGCTTATAGTGGGTTACTGTGTTGTAATGTAATATGAGTAAGAACATAGTTCTTTTATATAAGTGTCGGTTCTTTTTATTAGCATGATGCAGATGATTTGAAAAGCCTTTGTATGTTATTTATAAGAATGCAGTTTACTGTTATACATATGGAAAGAGTGAATGGCAACATTTTGACCTCATTCTTACATGGACTGGTAAACCTAATTACAAGAATTTCTCTCTTATCATGGTGTATGCATTCCTCTGTGGGACTTACAATTCTCCAACATATCTTATTTATATTAAAGCTTTCATATAGTCAGCCTTATTACAGAACATTCTTTTAACATTTAAATACTTTGGAAGATACTTATAGGTATTATTGTGGAAATTCACCTAATAAAAATAATTGTCTGTGGATATAACTTCATGACACTCTGAAAAATATAATCGGAGCAATTTTTTTTTCCCAACATGATGTGTCATTTAAAAGATTTTACTGAATTAAATTGTGAATAGCTGGGGAGTGGGAAGGGTATTTTCTGTACCTCCATTTTCAAATTTCTGAATGAGAAACAATAATGTTCAAACCTGCATGAAATGTATTGCACAGTATGTGAAACTGACAGATACATTTTTCTGTCTTCCCTAATGGATTATGAAGTAGTTGACTTTTTGCCAGAATATTTCCTCATTACTTGTTCAGCTCAGAAAAACCCCTTATCATCCACCCAGTGGCTCTGCATGGACTGTCAATAGAGAAATCATCAACTAAGCTGAATATGTGGCATGGAAGTTAGAGTTCTGTAAAGTGTACAAAACACTAACGAACTAAATAGCTAAAAAGTCCTACTCTTTTGGTTGAAATTAAGGGAAAAATCACATTCTCCTTGATAATATAGGACTGACATCTCCTGTGTTTCAGTAACGAGATGACAGTTTCATCATGCAAAGGGTTAAGCCTGAATGACAATGCAGCAGAGAGAAGCCCTTGAAACTGGCACAACCAACTACTGGAGGATTGGTGTTGGAGCATGACTTGGATAAATGGAGTTGAAGAACAACAAAAAAATCTCTTTGTTTATCAGCTCATCGTTGCCAGTCTGATCTGCTGCAAAAGACACGAAAACAAAGGAAGGTTGCTTCCAGTGAGAAGTTCAGGCATTGCAGCTGCTCTGGGCATTAATAAGAAAAGTGTTTATCTTGAAAAAATACTTCCATTTTATATGATTTGTTGTAATACTCGGGAAAGTGGTGCACCTAAGATATACGGAGACAAAAATAATTTCCAGATTACAAAGTAAAAATCTAACTGAGAAAACTACAAGTATTTAGACTTTTGGCAGCAAAGCAGAAAAGAAACATTTCCTGCTCGTGTATTTCAGGTAAGAGACAGTGCTGGCTAGTGCATGCAGCGATAAGAAAACACAAAAAAGTGATTCTTCTAAAGTGTCATGTTCTTCCAGAAAAGTCTATTACCTAAAGACAAAGCAAGCTAGGAAAGCCTGAACCTTCAGGAGGTGCTCAGTACCTAGAATGAGTATGGTTGGTGTGGTCAGAAGAGAAAGCAATGATAGCTACATTCAGAAAACCTTAAATGTGCTGTATATGTGATACTGGAGTACAAATAACTCAGCCAAATTCTTGTGTATGTTGACATTCTGGCAATTTTCACCTCAATGGTTACTGTCAAAACCTGTAAACCAATCTGATAATTAAAACCAAACAGACCGAAAATGGAATTTCACTCGTATTTTCTGTTTAAATGATCATTATACTGTTGTTTTGGATTGCTGCTTTTTTTTTTTTTTTTTTTTTTTCCCAGTTGAAGAGCATCTTGAAACATTTTAAGCACCTTTATTTTCTTGTGCTATGACCATTTATCAAGTGAGCTACACATTCAAGGTACTTTGCATTCACATGGAGTTCTTTAAATTATGCAGTTAAGACACTATGCTTTTGCAGTGAGTTAATAGCATAGTAAAAAGGTTCTTTGCCACATTCTGCAGGAGGCTTGCAGAAGTTGGCAGCTGCTGCTGTGTCTTCAGGGCAGTGCTGGAGTAAGGGACAATATAAAGACTATGCTATGAACAACATTACTCTTTATGCAGTTTAACTGGTGAGGATTGTGATAAATAAATCTTAAGATCTGTAATGGTTTAGTAGTTGAGTTATACTGTGTTACAAACTGTGGGAAATATGTAATAGGAATAGTGGACCGTCACTGAGATCAGGTTATGTCACAGCTAGCATGTTCACATGGCAAGCATGAATATGGCTGTAGTTCCTGCTTGCAGTCACTACTTGAAAGAATATGCAGAATTTCAGTTTCATTAGTATTATTATCTGGTTTGATCTTTTGAGATTCCTATCGCTGGAGAAAGGAATACGTTTCTTAATACACTTTAATGTTACCTTGCTGATATTGCCAATAGAAGGATCTTAAAAACATTCCTTTGGGCTGTAGTACATTCAGTCACCTGAAGTAAAACAGAGGTATGAGTTGGTGTTTGATCTTTAATATAAAACTTTGTTTTGGTCTTCTGCTGTCCTGGTGAATTTCAGAGGAAGACGTCTGAGGTCCGGTTGATATACAAAGCACTTCATTATTATGAGAAAAAAAAGTGTCATGTGCTCATGTAGGTTACATGATGAATGTGTGAATTTGTTTTCAACTGCTTTACTCTCTTCTGGTACTGGTCTGGGTTTCACCTGTATGTTATATTACTCTTGAATTTCATTACTTCTTAAAGTCCATCTCTTTTCAAATCAGTCCCTACAGAATTGTATCTCTACTGTGTATTTCTGGAAAATAGGCTTCCAGCTGTATGGCCCCCAATGAAAACAATATAGCAGAAAATATTGTGTGGATGTTACAAGATCTGGCCCTCTTAATACCATGGATATATTTTATACTACTATGACATTGGCAACTCTTGCATGATCCACAAAGTTACAGCCCTCTCAGCAAATGGAGTCTGTATGAAGCAGTTTCTGAAAATTAACAGAAAGCATTAGTAAAGTTGTTTCTCTTTGTCCTTCATCTGTTCTGGTCCATCTGGTCAATTCCTTATGTTTCCATCTCCACCCATATAAACATCTTGATACATAATTTTGCTAATATTTCAAAGAGCTGAATTCTCTTTAACTCTTGTAGGGTCTTTCTCTCCATTTCATTGACTAAGCAAATTACACAAAAAATCGTCCTTACAACCACAATATTAATTGATGTATTACACTGTGATAAGATAGTTTGGATGATGACTTATTTTTTAAAAAGATAACACTTTAGCTTATTGAAGCTCAGTGGAAGTACCTCTTGCACACTGCAATTATGAAGTTACTAACGCTTTTTAAAAATGAGAGCAAGGCGGAGTCACAAGCATTCACTAAGTACATGTCTACTTGGATCTCAGGGTTGGTTTAGGTTTCTGTCTTCCAAAGCATTCAAAATGAAAGACAGTAAGATACTAGTGTTAAGATTCCATCTTCCAGTCAATAACCTGGACAATGCAAATATAGAACTGCTGTGGAACTGAAATCTTTTTCTTTCTGGATATGCAATTAAATTTTATTTCTCAAGCAAAAGAAAGGAATGAATTTTTATAATTACTATCTTGAGAAGTTGTTCCCACCCTGCTCCAGGTTTTGTAGCAACCTGGTGGATATTTCTTCAGAAAAAAAACAAGGTATCATTATTAGATTCCCCATGATAGATTGTCTTTTATTACCACACATGATGACTATGTGTTTATTATTAGAGGTGGGGATAGCAGTGAATGGCATGTGCTGTTTTGTAGGTAGCCTCAGAGAGTAGCAGGAGCCAGCTACTTCAGAAGAGAATGCAAGCCAGTAGCTGGGTGACAGCAGGGCAGAAGGAGCAGCACCCTCAAAGATAAAGGGCATAGTCCCACAGTACTCAAGAGAAAAGTGCAGGTCCAGTGACTGGGTTCAACTGACAGTTCAGATCACCAGGTTTGCCCATAGCTACAAGGCAGTTCCAAGGTCAAGCTGGAAGGTCAAGTCCTCAGGTCAGGAGCAGCGAGACATATGGGTGACCACAGGGAAAGTTCTAAGATAGCTCTGGAAAAGACAAGGCTAAGCATCTTGGCTTAAAAGCACCTCTTGTGCAAAGAGGAGCAGGATGCCAAAAAGGTTTCCCACGGTATTTTCTCTCCAAGCTCTTTTCCTAGCACTCCAACCCTGGGTCCACCAGCTGCACCAGATCAGAGCTGGCCTTGAGCACAAGCAGACAGCAGGGAAGCAGGGAAAAACTCAGGGCTCTGGCACATAATTAGCAATGTTAATTTTTGCAGCTGTGTGCTATACCTGGTGTGAACAGTTACTACTGGTTTTCATAAATTGAATAAATTAATAACAACTCTACAGCACTTATCTGAAGACCTCAAAGGAACTTAAAACAATTAATGAATTAAGACTCTTACCATTCCTTTGATGTGTAGGATTTGTTTTATCTCTAGCATGCAGATGCAGAAGCTGGACATTACAAAAGGAATCTGAAACTCAACAGCAGTTTGACCTCAATGGGTGAGGCTAGGATTTCATTCACAGAAATCAAATGAGTTTCCTTAGATCACAAAAGGGGCTTCATGTCCCTCTTTTCTGTACAGAAGGAGTTCTCATGACAGTTAATAGGCTTGAATTACCTTATTTTGTTTTTTAAGACCTAGGTTTACATTTGTAGCAAAAGCAATGATAAAAACTACAATCTCTTTAGCTGAGATTTACAATTTAATTCTAAAACTGCACTTGCTTCTAAAATGCATCCTATACAACACTGTGTTTTTACCTTCACTTGCTTGGACTGCAGCCTCAGAATGTAGTATGTACTGAGTGCGTGTATGTGCTGGTTTTGGCTGAGATAAAGTTAATTTCCTTCTTAGTAGTTAGTGTGGGGCTAAATTTTGGATTTCTGCCAAAAACAGTGTTGATAATTCAGGGATGTTTTAGTTACTGCTGAGCAGAGTTTACACAGCGTCAAGGCCTTTTCTGCTTCTCACCCCACCCCACCAGTGAGTAGGCTGGGGGTGCACAAGAAGTTGGGAGGGGACCCAGCTGGGACAGCTGACCCCAACTGACCAAAGGGATATCCCATAGCATAGGACGTCATGCTCAGCACATAGAGCTGGGGGAAAAGGGAGGAAGGGGGGGACATTCAGAGTGATGGCATTTGTCTTCCCAAGTCACTGCTACACATGGTGGAGCCCTGCAGTCCTGATGAGCACCTGCCTGTCCATGGGAAGTGGTGAATGAATTCCTTGGTTTGCTTTGCTTGAGTGCATGGGTTTTCCTTTACCTATCATAGAATCATGGAATGTTTTGGACCGGAAGGGAAAAAGTGTTTATCTCAATCCACGAGTTTTCTCACTTGTACTCTTCCTATTCTCTCCCCAATCCTACCAGGGGTGAGTGAGGGGCTGTGTGGTGCTTAGCTGCTGTCTAGGGTTAAACCACATCAATGTAAAAACAGTGATTTCACAATTTCTGCATTCTTGACCAAAATTATGACTATCATACTTTCCTGCCACATTCCAATTTTTTTGCTGTTAATAAGAGAGCAATACAATACATTAATATAATTTTATAACATGTAACTAATTACAAAACTTTTTATTTTATTAAATACATTTTTGTTCAATTTTATATGTTCTCCAAATGTTACTTTCTTTTTCCTCTTTCTGTTCTGAGATATGGATTTGTTCCAGTTACAAACATGTGAAAGCAGGTTTGAAATCTCCAGAAAGAGTAGATTATGGACTGCTTCCCTTTTAAGTAAAAACAGGTAAGATACAGGATTCAAGATTTTACAAAAAGTTCATTTTGGATTTAATTTACTGTTCGCCTTTCCTTCTTGACATATTCATACACCCATGTACATATAAATCCACAGACATGTAAAATACGGATTTTTTCGTAGGACTGAGATTTGTTTTGACTTCTGCCTATTAAAAAAAGTCAAAGTATGTAACAAGCTGAAGATCAAGATTCTTCATTTAACCCTGTTAAAACTCCAGTTTCACAGGACTAAATCTAAATAATCTTTTGCTTAAGCTAACCTTTACTTTAGCTTTAATTTTAGTTTAGTTAAGACCCAAAGCATTTTTTTCAGAAGTATAAGAGTTTTTGACAATTTTTTCCTATATCTTTTTTCTCAACAGCTTTACTCTTGATTGTATTTCCTGTTTATTCATTCATTCTCACAATTTCTCTAGAATTTGCCTCTTGTGTGCTTTCATATGTTTCATAGAATCGTAGAATGACTTAGGCTGTCAGGGTCATCTTCCACTGCATCAGGTTGCTCAAAGTCCTGTTCAGTCTGGCTTTCCAGGGAGGGGGCATCCACCACTTCTCTGGACAACCTGTTCCAGTGTCTCACCACCCTCACAATAAAGAATTTCTTCCTTATATCTCTGAAATTACCCTTTTTCAGTTTAAAAATGTCCCTTGTTCTGTCACTACAAGACTTGGTAAAAAGAATTTTTCCATGCTTCTTATAAGGCCCTTTTATATATTCAAAGGCTGCAACAGCATCTTCCTGGAGGATTCTCCAGGCTGAACAACATAAACTCTCAGCCTTTCTTCACAGGTGAGATGTTCCAGCCTTCTGATGATTTTTGAGGCCCTCCTCTGGACCTATTCTAACAGGTCCATGTCTTTCTTGTTCCGGGGATCTCAGTGTTGGACACACTATTCCAGGTGGGGTCTCACGAGAATGGAGTATAGGGCAAGAGTTACCTCCCTCAACGTGATGGCCATGCTTCTTTTTATGCAGCCCAGGATGTGATTTGCTTTCCGGGCTGTGAGTGAACATTGTTGGCTCATTTCCAGCTTTTCATCCACCACTATCCCTTGGTTTCTCTCCAAAGGGCTGCTCTCAATGCATTCATCCCTCAGACTGTATTGATGTTGGGGATTGCCCTTACACACAGGTGCAGGATCATGCACTTGGGATTCATCAAACTTCATGAGGTCTGCACGGGCCCACTCCTCAAGCCTGCCAAGGTCCCTCTGGGTGGCATCCCTTCCTTCAAGCGTACCAGGTGCACCACTCAGCTTGGTGTAATCTTCAAAATTGCTGAGGTTGTACTCAATTCCACTGTCTATGTAACAGATTAAGATACTAAATAATATTGGTCCCAGAATGGATCCTTGAGTGACACCACTCATGAAGGACTTTCACTCTGAATGGTGAACACTCAAAGTAAGCTGTTGACAAGGTCTTCTAGGCTTGATATGCTGTTACCATAAACTGATGCAACAGCACATGATGTCAAGATTTGTGAACACAATCACCAGAATTATTGAGATAGCCAGAGACCGTGATTTACTTTAAATACTCCATACCTTTACGGGTATCCATACACACAGCAGGCCAGAAACTGACCCTGTTTAAAAGTTATTTAGGATAGAAACAAAATGCTGGTTTCAATGTTTTTAATGTATTTATTTTTTAATCCGTAGATGGCAAATAATTTTGTTATCTGAGAAATCAAACACTTCCCAGTTTCCATAGTGTCTGTTCTGTTTATTTTTTCCTGGAAGTAAATAAGGCAAAATGTTATTTGGAAATGAAATACCTTAATTTTAGGAAAATGAAAATATAAAGATTAACATATATGGTAAAGGCCTTCACAGAAATCACTGAGAAACAACTGAAACAACTGAATTTGTTATCATGCAGATCAAAAGGGGTAAAAAACCTTGATAAGAAAAGAATAAAATTAATATTAAACCAGCTCATTATCTGGCCATATATATATATATATCATTATGGATTAAAATCAAGTGTCAAAAGTGCAATTTACTGTACTATGTTCTTACTGATCTTTTGGGGTCATGTGACAGTAACTCAGCAGCTCTCCATGGTGCACACCTCCAACTTCCTTGCCAAAATAAAATGGAAAGAATCAGATCCCATTATCATTAATGATCTGGAGAAGGGTATAAAGGGAAAAAGATAAAAGAAGGCCAACTATCTACACTGCAAATTAGAATCACCTCACAGCCAGGTCAGGACACAGCAGCACTTTAATCAAAGTCTGTACAGTTCATGTTTGTAGTATTGACAAATCCTAATTATAACAAAATACCATTTGTTCCCTGGTGTTGAATGTTTCTGTTGTAATGACTATAGTGATTTGAGCCAACTGAGCTTATAATTCACTCTCTTGGTTAAGACTGAAAAGTTAAAAGTGAAAGCAATAGAAGAGAGGTGGAAAAGAGGCAAAGCATAGACAGGGTGAAAACAAAGGTGTTGAAAAGTCCTTTAAATCTTTACTTCTAGCAGAGCCTGTCAATTCAGCATCAGATTGTTATCCAAAGGCACTTTTAAAACTGAAATGTAAACTAACAATAAAAATTTGCTGATCATATTACTATCTCTTGAAAACCATTAATATTCATTAATATTCACAGGTTTTTAGTTATGTAGTCACTGCAAACTTACTTGTATCACTGCAAAAATGTGTATCTTGTCTATTTCTTTGACTCTTGGACACTAATATAAACTCTAGTTATTTGAACTGGGTAGATGATTTTAATAATCACTTAGTCATCACTATAATTCTCAAGCAACAGTGCTAAAAAACTAGTGAGTAATATCATTCAGTATCTTTTAAAGCTGTTTACATGATAAAAGGAAAAAAAGTAATAGCGTCGTTGAGCACAGAAGAGTAAAATCTTTCCTGAATCTTCATAAAGATGCTTTCCTACACACACAAGTATAATCTTATAATTTATGTTTGACATTCAACAGGATTTTGTTCTCATGTTCATTTACTTTCTCAAGAACCCTCTCTTAGATTTTTGATGCTTTGGAGATTGTTATCTGAATCATAAAAGTCAGTAAAATTATACAAATGATAAGATTACTGTGTCAGTTTCTACATGTTCAGAGCTTCAGCAGCCTCCTGAAAAAAAAAATAAATTCCTACATAATGGCAGTCTGTTTAATGACAAAGGTATGGGATGATGGAATATGGTAGGAAATATTATGTTACCGTCTAATCTTCCATTAACTTATTAAGGGCTAAAAAATTTTAATTTTTCACATCATGCTACCCCCTTATCTAGAGCACGAATGTCCTATTTGGCCCATATACCTTGAAATTACCTGGTTAAATTGAAATTCCATATATTTTTATCAATGAATGTTAAGTGCAATCATCAAATACCTCACAACCTGATTGGGTCTTTGTGATATCAGTAACTATTTGTAGTGCATAGTGTCAAGTTTCCCAATCAAATAGAACTGAAATAAAGTGGAAACCTAAAACTGACATAACTACTCTCCAACATTTATATTATAAATATTTCTAGTATGTTTGAAATCTATTATTATTATTATTTTGATTCAAAAACTCACTATTAGATATTTTTCATTTTTAAAGTTTTGTTTCATATTCAAACATGCTGCATTTAATTTAGTTCAGATTAAAAAGCTGAAAAAATTGTGTTTTGGTGTTTGTGCTTTATTTTCCCTCTTTTCCTTTTTATTTTTTTTTTTTTTCTCTGTACTTCCCATTTGTCCAGAATGAAGCTGGAAAAGAAATCTGTAAAATAAGAGAAAATTCAAAACTGGAAAAGAGCACTTCTTTTGTGCTCACATTTCTTAGTGACATTCACATTTTAACTGAAATAGAAAAAGAAAGGAAGAAGCTAAAAAAAAAAAAAAAAAGATAGAAAAAACAAATCCAAAAGCAAACAGAAAGGGCAAGAGGAGGCAACCTTAATCACTAAACTGTGAGTTTCTTGACCACTACTGATTATTTCTTCTGAAGTTCCACCTCAGCAAACTGTTGTGAAACAATAAGAAAAATGAAAGTGAGTGTTTACTATATGGCAATGATAAAAGACCAAGGAAGAATTACTTGCTTCTAAAAGTGAACAAGTTTTATGATAATAAATGTAACAGTCATGCTCCCTTCTTTGTTTCACTATAACATTTCTAATAGGATCTTTTTCCCGTTCCTTCCTGCTTGACTTTTTGCCACAGTTCTAGACTGTGAAGGTACATTTTTAATGAGAACAAAACCAGGGAAACAATATGTTGCCAAGCCACAGTAAAGGTTAAAGAAAAAAGATTAATTTATAAAGAAAAAGTTTTCAGAGAAAAATTTCAACTGTGTTCTCTGAGTTTTGGATACAAATTGAAAGATGTCAAAGGAGTTTGCATTATCCTTGTTCAGGGCAGAGTTCATCTGAGAAAGAAAAAATAATCATCCAATGAAAAAATTATTAAAAAGTATAACTAAACCTAAATAATGTAACTGGTTATAAATGTTAATGAAGTAATTATAAATGAAGTCAGTTATAAATTTCAATATAGGGGACACTGAATAAAAGTAAGAAACAAGAACAAAAGCATAAGAAATCTGAGGCAGGGGGAAATAAAAAAAACCAACAAAATTACATAAGAATTTAAAAATAAAAAAAAGAAGTTCCCAAGATTAAAGAAATAAGAACATGTCCTGTAAAACAAGAAGACCAAGCCTGGAGTTTTGAAACATGGGAAAGAACAGAGATAGGAATAAAAAGACCAACCAACAAACGAACGAATGAACAAACGAACGAACGAACAAACCAACCAACCAACCAACCAACCAACCAACCAATCAAACTTGATTCACAGCTATAAACTTTTATTTATATATTACACATATGATACACTTAAAATTAAAAAATGTTCCTGTAATAAGATTTGGACCTAAAGCACATAGATATGGTGTCAGACAGTATCGATGGCTTTCACTACCCTTAAGAGCATGGACAAGTTTTCTCATGCAGTTCATGAAAGTACTCTTTGAAAGGTATATTTGCTATCAGAAATCACACTCAGGAACATTGATTTATGACATCAGTCTCACACTTCTTAGTCAGGTATAAAAGTCCCAACAGTGACAGCCATTTAAATTTTCCTTTGAGGACAGGTTATCATCTGCATACCTTCTAGTACTACTTTGTCTAAATTTAGAGAGATGTTACATACTTCCATGAAATTTATCAGAATTACACCTGTGTGGCTGAATAAAAAAAAAAAAAATGTTTTCCTTTGCTAATAATTTTTACGCACAAATAAATTTCAGATTATCGTGTTAAGAACTGACTTTGTGCATTATTCCTTCTCCCCCCATATTGTCTCTGGAGGAGCAAGGTACTCATTCATGGTATCTTGTAGCTGTAAAACCAAGGAAAGAACTATGTTATGTAGTCAAGGAAAGAATTATATTGTCATGTAGTTCAGGGAGGTCCACACTTGACATAGCCGTAGTGGCTTGCATTCCTTAGAGATTTTCTGTATGCATATACAGGAGAAAGTTTTTTTCTCTATATTTTGTTCTTACCATAAGACCACAATCTTAACCCTTGGCCCTGTGAAGGCATCAGAGCAAAAAACAGCTACAAGCAGTTACTCCTCAACTCCTCAGAGAAAATATGACAAAAGTAGCTGGATTTTGTGTAGAAGCCAACACTGGGAACATTTTATTACAATCTGGACTCAAGAGTAAGATGAATCTTTTTATACTGTTTTTGCTCTTTAACCTGAACAAACATGGAAAAAACATAAATGAGTAATACTGAGAGACAAGTATTCACAAAGGAGATAGAGAACAAGCTGACGTTATATTCTCTCTTTGGGTCATCACCCTGAAATTCTCTTGTGATCTGTAAAACAACATTTACGCTGTGAACTTGCATGTTATGTCCCATGACATGATTTTATTTTTTAATGATGAATTGTTCTGAACTAAAAGCAAGGCAAATTCCAAAGTCACAGAAGAGTTACTCAAGAGTATGAATTCTGAAGGCTCAAAACCAATAAAGATTTTGAATCCAACATTATTACATTGAAGGTTCTTTATTTATTTTTAGCTGATGTTATGACTTGATGTGTGGGGCAACCAGCATGATTTCTGGATGCATGGTGCTTAGCACTGCTGTATTATGTTTCACATGGCATTGCCTGTCTAACCAGGCAGATCTTCAGGTGAAGACAGGCCTGGCACAAAACTAAGTCACTTCTTTCTTTTTATTTTTTAGTGTGCATGTCTGATGTATGTCTTCTTTCCTGCTTACACAGGGAAATTTGCATGATGGTTAAGCAGAATCGAATTCTAAATTTCTACTTTATATTAGCACATAGTACTGCTAAGATCTGTCTCAGGGACCCTCAGATTTCCCCATTAATTGGCAATAGTCTGTATATGATTCATGCAGCTGTATTTTACACTGCTGTTTAAATAGCACACTGTGTGGGCAGAAGGGAATGAAAAGATACATAAAAGAAGCCAAGAACTGAATTCTGTCTGAAATTTGTTCTAGCCACCCTAAGTGGCCAACTGGGCAGAGCAGACTGGGCGGTGACTGAGTCACAGAGTTCCTTGTTCAAACAATTTCCATTGTGTTGAAGCTGGGAATTTGCCGTTATATTCTCACAGCAGCTTCACAAATTTGCACTAAGTCTTCACTTTGAGATACTTTAAAAGGTTTCAGAATAACTATTTTTCTTTCCTACCTTGTTTCTCTGCCCTGCCTCTTCTATGCTTATTTCATTCTCTCTGGCTTCCAGATCAGGCAATCATGCAACAGCATGGATCTCATTTGAAAATAGATGAATGTATTTCAGCTCTAGCCCCAGCACAGAACAAAATATATGCCTCCTGACTTGTCACTGAATTGGCCTGAAAAAGTAGAGCTCTGATGAAGTAGTTAAAAATCTGCTGCAAGCGCTGCTGTGACTCCACATGCTACCAGTAGCTCAGTGAAGCACATTTCTGTTGCTCTTACTGCAGCCATTTCTAAGATTTTCATTATTACTACATGGGTTCTCCAGGTAGGTGGGAGTGAATAGGTAGATGGAAACCAAGGCTCTTCCCTGGTTACATACCATCTCCTTATCTCTTCTAAGTCATCCAACAACACAACTGGAGCAATATCCAGGAAAGGGCCCCCATACTCACTTCTAACCTTAACTCGCATAAAATGGAAAAGAAAGGTTCCTCCTGCCTTACACAATACATAATCTTAGTGTAGGCTTAAAGGTTAAATATTTGCCCAGTTTTGTTGTTTAGATGGTTTGTGAATGGTAAAAAGAAAGAATACAAACTTGACTTTAGCATAGAAAAGTACTCTGGAGAAAAGAGGTTTTTGAGTTGAAAGAGGATTATTGTTTTTTCTCTAGTTCCTTTTACAAACCTTGTGGTGCTGAAGTAGCCAGATTGTGTGAGCTTCCGGTGGACTTAGTTTGCTTTAATTGCCAGCAAAACCTGCAAACTGTAGTTCAGTCTTTGCATACCCACAGTATACAGGCTGAGTTTAGTGAGTTTTTCTCACTAAAGTTGTATCCTGATATCAAGCCTTTCTGTACACTCAGGGATAAACATTGCTAGTACCAAGACGGTAGAGGGGCAGAAAGGTGCCAGTGATGAAGTTCAGGCATTTTTCTGGGCTTCCCTAAACACATATTCCTGATCCACAGTGTGCTGATTATTAGCATCCATCATCTAGCCTCAGCCACCACAGAATGCAATGTGGGTCCCTTTCTCTCTGCAGAACTCTTACCACTATCTAGCTTCACAGACGTCCAAATTTTAACAGACAAAACACTCCTTCCCTCCACACTCCAAGTGAATGTACTTAAAGCACCGACGTTGTCTTTCTTAATCTAATGCAAGTTCATAGAAACAGTAAAGTTGCACTTCTGTTGTCCTATTAGACATATAGTTGTCTTTCACAAGAAGACAGAGGCCAAGGCCATGAAGAAGGTTCAGACTGATGAATGAAACCAGGAGAAGCATGCTGTCAGTCTTACTTGCTGAGATAATATCCTTCTGGAATAAAAGTGATGTTATCAGAGAAAATGTATCTTTGTCAGACAAATAAAAAATGTCTCTCAGTTTTCTCTATACTTCATCTTATGGATGTCAGTCTACCATCATGAGGTGCAGAGGAAAGTATATATAATTAAATGGCTGGAGTCTGGACAGTGTTGATTTGCCAAACATTCTTTTGTGATGTTTCTTATCAAAGCAAATGGGTTTTAGAGTTGGCAACAATAAGATAAAATGAGAAAAAAATACTGGCTTAGACTGATATAACCACACGTTAACACAGTGCCCTTAACGAAAAGTACCATAGACCTTCAAAGAAAATGTCTTTGAACAAGGAATGCACTGTAAGAAAACAGAATTATAGATTTATTCTTTTATAAACAGGACCATTCTGTAGACATTTCTGAATTTGTAGCTCACTATACACTGAACTATGTAGTATAAAAATACCACAAACATTCCTTTTTCCAAGGTGGATGAAGTTTGATTCTGTTTTTGTTTTAGTTCCCATCCTGCACTAAATACAGCACTGGAGACAGAAACAAAGTTCTTAATGTGTAAAAAACCTAGGGAATCCAGGATTGTTTTTCAGCTCTGATATACAAATAAGAACAGCCACCAAAGTTTGTAATGATTGTAAGTGGTTAGCACTGATGATGGAATTTGATTTAGTACACTGGACCATCTCAAGAACAATCTATTAAGTTATTGAGAACCTTCTGACCTGCTTGGAAGACATGGAGATACTACTTAACATGAATAGTCATTAATTTGGGGTTAGGAACCATAGTATTTGCCATAGCAATATTTGTTATTTGCAATGTTACCAGAGTTTTAGTATCTTTAACAGTTTCAAGCATATATCTAAATTCATTACATATACCATAAACAATAATTTGATACGTAAGGTCAGAGTCTGCCTTTGTTGCCCCAACAAAAATGTTCTATTTTCTTGGATCTGGGGCAAAAGCTCTCCAAACTACTTCTGTAGGTTAATCTTTACTTTTTCAGTGAAAAAATAGTACACTGTTGATGAGTTCTAATTACCAACCACTAATGCCACCAATTTAATATGGATTCTACTGCACTTGAGTTACAGTACAGGTCCATAAAGATTCTACAACCCAGTGCAGGGCTGAGATGATTTCAGTAGGAAAGAGTTAAACTTTTTTGTATTCTAGAGAGTATTTTGCCTTTCCTTATATAATTTTAAAGTTCACTACTTTAAACTGAAATGTTCTTTAGTTGAGTATTATTGATGTTTCCGAGAAGGCTTGACCAATAAATACACAAATTAATTTTAGCTTATTAATTCATTGTTGTGAACTGGTAGGGCTTTGAATAAATAAAATAGTATCTCCCCTGTTCTGCCCTGTTATGGATAGGAAATAATATTGAATTCAGAATCTTGAAAGACTAGGTGGCAAGGAAGGTTGCTGTAACAAAAAAAGAAGAAAAGGTAGAAAATAACTTTTCACTCTGCTCAGAAGACTTGGTGAGACCAAGGGGTTTAACTCTCCAGCTGCCTTCTATTTCTCAAGTGGGCATATGCACCAGCTGGAAGAGAACATTTATCACTAATAACACAGGGTCTTTCTGTATGATGGAAGAAGGCATGATCCTTTTTCCTTAATATTTGTACCATTATCTGACTTCTCTCTTCAAATTTAGTCCCTGCTGTGTTTTTGTCCCCTTAATAATATCTGTTTCCATGCTAAATGATGAAGTGCTCCTTTCCTTACTTTAAAAAATGGATCATTTTACAAAATCAATTGGTTGACACTGCTGCTTGCCTTTCTTCACCAAACTAAGGTATCTGATAACTCCATTTTCACTTTTGCTATTAGTATAAAAGAGCCTTCTTCAATTGAGCTGTTGCACCTTCTCAGGGAGTTATTAGAATTTCTGGTAGTTCTCGATCAGTATCATGATCAAGACTGATTTTTTTGAGACCTGCCTGAACTTACACATCCCTAACAGTTGTAGACTAGTTAAATATTTGGAACCATTATTCATCCCATACAAAATACAGCTCAGTTGCATTCATCTTATTTGAGATTTAATTCTTGATATGATTCTAGGAATACACAAGTGTCACAACAAATATTACAAGTTTTTATTGGTATACTGTGGGCATTTATTTGACTGGAATTAAGACTGTCAATTTTCTCAAGCTGAGTCTCAAATCGTTTTGTGGAATTTGTGTCTGCTACTGGTAGATGTTAACTTCTTTTAGAGCTAACAGGCACCCATCTAATTTAATCTGAACTCAGTCATACGGCTCAGGTGCCCTTTGAAATCTGAAGTTTCTAGAGGTAGCTTTGATCCTTCTTTGCATTTTTTGCTAGACACACTGCAAGATGTTACCAGTCTGTCCGCACCAAGTGGAATAACAGAGATACTTTTATTTCAGGTAATGTTACAATTTCTCTCTCCTTCTGCCTCTTCCTTTCCTTCTCAACTTCTGTAATCAATGTAGTTTATGGAAGTTTCCAAAACAGAAACTAAAGCATTTTGTTTATTTGTTCCATGCAACACATGGTGGTTTTTCTAATTCTTCATCCTTTCTATTATAGAAGGTAGGTAGACCAGCTGTCTCAATGTCACTCAGCACCAGGAATGTGTTATCATCAGGCAAGTGGGTTTGTGCCATGTGTATCCAATTCTGTTAGCCCCTTCATTGAGATTGTGCTGATTCACAGTCAAATTTAAGCATACTTTTTTTTTTTTCTTTTTTTTTTTTTTTTTGTAGGAAATGTTTCCAAGGAAACCAGATCTTTGGCAATTCTTGATACTGAAGATAGCATTGTGTGGAGTACTAGTGACAGTGTGTTGACTTACACAACACAACCCCAATGTAAGCCTTGCAGGACCATGGTAGCAGAAGGAACGTAGGCATTTGTATTGGGGTCCATGTCAATTTTCCTGACACTGAAGATTATCTCTAACCATAGCAGTTTCTAAGGATGCCTTGCATAAGATGACATATAAGTAGTTCCTACTTTCTACAAGACCCTCTGCAGACTTGAGTGGCTTCTACAATTAAATCCAAATACATCAAAGTTGATCTGTATGTGCTGGCATTTGACCTGATTAGTCTCTAATAAAGGAGGTCAAAACTATGGTAACAGATTCACAGAATAACATGGTAATGTTATTGACATGGTGAAGAAGACGATCCTGGGTTTACTGTTGGTGTACTGGGAAATGTAAATTTTCAACACCAGAGAGGTGATTTCAACCCCTCCTGTTCATCATAGAGAAGAAACACATCTTCCACACAGTTATGGTCTCAAAATGGTCCTTATATGAAACTATCACCAGTAAGACAGCAGGAACTTTCCTATTTAATTTCCAACAGTCTATTTTGAGACTCTTAAGTTTCATTAGGTTTTCAGATGGACGATTTTTTACTAATACTGAAAAAAACACATATGACTTCCAAGAAATTCGAAGTAAGCCAGCTACCTCTTTTTTTTTATTATTATTATTCTTTTTTTTTAATCCTTTCTTTATTTTCTTTTTGTTCTTTTTTTTAATTATTATTTTTTAAATTTTGTTTTGTATTATTTTCTACACTCTGTTTTGCAACCTGGAAATACTACTTTCAGTCCTCATAGACTCTAGACGTTTCTATTATTGCCCAGATCTAGTAAATTACTTATAAAATAATATTGGCCTTGGAATTAGATTTTAGCCTGGTTCTTCCTGTGAGGTGATATAGGCTTTCTTAGGAGGGGGAGTGTGAAGGAAGAGAGTGTAAAAGAAGATAGGAGTAGAAGCATTTCCTGCCAACCAGGCAGTGTCACAACCAAAATTTCTTGAGATAAATCTCTTTTTTTTTTTTTTCCTCCCCAAACAAGCTGCAAAAGACACAATTCATTACACTTAAGAACAAAAGCAATAACCTCCCTTTGCTCTATTCTTTTCTGTTTCTGCATCAACTTCTATGAGATCGAGTCTCCTAGATTCATTCCCACCACAGAATAAAACTACTTATACTCTCTTCTCCTTTTACCTAGAAGCTTGTTTAAATCAGACAGCCGAGAATTATGGCCCTGGTCTGAGACACAGCATATGTGCCTAGTTTTCTTGTAAACTCAAACAAACTAGATTTGAAGGGGGAAGGGGGCAAAACATCAGCCCATCTGAAGTGCATGTATACCAATGCACACAGCATGGGTAACAAACGGGAGAGCTTGAACCCCCCTCCTTAGGGGTCCACATAGCTTTTCTCACACTGTCCGTTAGTGAACTTTAGGTTTCTTGTGTCCATATACGGTCATAGAGTTAATTAATCTGTCCTTCAGCTCCTGTTTATTCCAAGGAAGTTAGTTTAGACTAGCTTTTCATCACTTATCTTGACACTGGTGTCTTCTTAGGCACTTGATTTCTTTAGGTTCATGCTATTAGGGATGTACTCAGGGAGTTTTTCAGACTGTCCAGGGTCTCTCTATCTTTACTAGGCAAGGAGTTAAAGGTTTTAAAATATCTTACAAGTAGATAATGACTACAGAAGTTAGTTATAAAAAATTGTAAATGAAATTATATACATTACAGTAAAATATGGGAAAAATAAAAGCTAGTAAAACACAAGTGATGTCTAACATTAAAATGAAATGTAGCAATTCCCCTTCACATGCATAGCCATCCTTAGTAGCTATTTCCTATGTTGCATCCCTTCTTATTTCCACATAGCTTTTGAGCTATCTTCATAGTACAGTGATACTTTCCAACATTTTGTCTTTTTTTTAATCCCTATGTGGATTTTACTCATCCTGCAATGGATTCTATTTTTCTTCTGCGTTTCTTGTCTCACTTAACAGAGCTTTTCAGCTCTGTTATGGTTATGCTTAGCAGCTTATATCTCATTTACAATACTACTTCCATCAATAACTAAAGGAACTTTGCCCCTCAGACCAAGATTAAGGCAAGTAATTACCTTTGTTTACGTGTTAAATGATAACAATTTTAAAAAATTTATCAAAACCATATGATTGCAATTATTCTAACACCAAACCTCATAAACCAGTGTACTTTCATTGTGCCTATGTTTTATGTTCATAGCTATAAGGCACAGGCTGTTCTCTCCTTGAAGTGACACAGGTGAATTCCTTTAAACTGTGCTCATTTCAAGTTTCCCATCCATAGGCTTCTGAATGCTTTCAAAGAGAATGACTTCTAAAGGTAATAGAGGTTCCACAGGCTGAACAATAGCTCAAATCTGTTTTGACATGAGTGAAAGGATTATGGTTTCAGCAAGCTTTTCCTTCTCATTCACCAGCTTGACCCTCCCCAGCTGAAAGCTTCTATCTGACCTCTGATGACAAGGCTCACTGGTCTGAGACAGGCATTGCCTGCTCTGGATTAACATCTGCACAACGACACTCATAATCATAATGTGGAGGAAGGCCTAAAATTCACAATTGTTTTCTTCATTTTACAGGCATTAGTTTCTACTGTCAATCCTCAAAGGAAGGAAGATACTTTTACCCCCTGAAACAGTCCATACATTGCAGTATCTAATTTACCACCCAAACTGTCTTTAAAAGGTTGGCCTTATCTTTATATAACAAAGAGCTTGACAGAAAAGGTCACAGACTACAGCTGGAGAAGGTAAAGGATTTTAATACTTGGTAGGAAGTCCTGAAAAGAAGATCGCAGGCATGAAGAGATCTTCTCTAGAAATGACTACAATACCTCAAAATTTCTTGGTGCTATCTTATATTGTGTCAGCTAAGTCTGTGCCTTATTAATGTCCCATTCTTAGTAAGTTTCCACTAACACAAAATAACAAGGCATTACATGCATCTAGACTATTCCCTCTACACAAAGGCACGTGTACTAGCATATTTCATCTTAATATAGGCAAGCTTTCTGAGCAGTTGCAAAATCTTCACTGACTAGCAGACATGGTTATTGCAAATTACAGTTTCCTCTTTCGCCCAGCTCTTCATAATATCAGTCATGCTAGTTAGTACAGAAAATACTGTATAATATAATGACAATTAAGCAAGCTAGCCTCAAACTCAATATGCTGCAGTGTTGCTCAAGAATCTTAGGGGCATTTGATGAGATGCAGCAGGGATAGGAGCCTTCCAGACTCTCTGGTTCTGCTGGGAAGAATAACCATAGAATCCCCTTTAAAGCTGCACCAAGTATTTATTTTGTAGAGGGACGAAAGAAGGGTTAACCAGTTTGCTCACCTCCGCTCCTGTATTGAAGATCCTAATTTTTGCTGTTAGGCCACCTTTGTGACATTTGCAGTAAATTGATTAGTTGTGTCATTTCTTACAGTGTGTCCTCTGTGTCATGTCTCTGAGAAAAGTTGTCTTAGTCAGCACTGTTTCTTATCGTCTGTACAGCATTCAGCAACACATGCTTCATGGGAGAGCAGTAATGAGCAGCTAGCCCTTTTTAATAGAAGCCTGGGTGCCACCGCAAAATGATCTCTTGAATAAGAGATGTTTTCTTTCACTGAGCATTTCTGGGTATCCATTATCCTCCTAGTGTCTAAGTTCATATGCAGGTATTAGAGCTGCCTGGAAATTTTCAAATGGATAATGTAGCTGCACTTCTAGTTTTCATTTCAAAAACGGATAAAATGCAAAACTTTGGCTTCTCCTGTGAAGTGGAAAATCCACTGCTCGTCAGCTCTGATTGCTAGACTGCCTCTCCAAATATCCCTGGAGAAGGTGTGAGTGGGTGATGTATGTCTTATGGTTTTTTCTCTTTTTTCCACACAAAGGGAATAAAAACTCTTTCCCCCCAGGAATTTCTGAACACTGGACTTGCATGGAACCATCAGTCTTTGAAAGAAAACTGTATTTTCTGTTTACTGAACTTGGTTGCTGATAATAGATAAACAAAGTATTCTGAAGAAATAAGCAGTCGCTCTGCTGTATTATTTATACTCTAAAAGTAATTATATTTTATTGTGCTTATTTCCAAACAGTAATTCAGTTTACAATTTTATCTTTCAGTGTAATTTCCCACTGGATTACAATGGTTTGCCATACATGTAAGTCAGCATTTTGTCTCTATTGACAACCAATTTAAGAGAATGTTTGAGAACACATGTGTCTTGAGCTATTGCACAGTGTGGTTGCAGGAAAGGGAAGTAGGAAGAAGAAGACATACAGTCTACATTACCAGTCTGGTAATTTAAACATATTCAGGAACATCTTCTGTCACTGATGCCACTGGCATGAAACAGCCTTTTCTATGTGATTTTGACTTCCTGTTTCCCAAAGCAAGTCAGTCTTGGTTAGACTGAAAATTAGCTGACACAGGTCTGACACAGAACATACCCCACAGGCTTTTGTGACTGTTCAGAAGTATAATGGTCTAGTACAACATGCCTGCCATGTTCTGCCATTATCTACTTCTATCACACCTTCCTCTTTTTAAGAAGCAGCCTGCCCCCACCTTCCTTAGGTCTGCTGTCCCCGATGAGCTTTCAGTACTGCAACACACAGTCCACAACTGCTGCCAGTGTGTCTTGGGAGACTCCAGCTCATGAAAGTCCTGTTGCTCCCCCTTTTGCTGCTCATGTTCAGGCTAGATGACTTTTGTATCTTCTTTAGCCTTTGTAGGAACCAAACCCTTTCTTGGTGTATGGCTCAGACATCTGCTGCTCTCTGGTGTCTTTTTATCCCATTGGTTGGCCACGTGAAGTTGTTACACATACTGTGACACTGTTGGAGGGCAGTGGTAGAATGAGGACATTGAAATGGCATAGTACCATGTATAGCAGCAAACAGCTCCTGAGAGTGTCGACAACAAACTGAATGTGCAGTCAACACACTCAAGGTCATGGCTTGATGGGCTTTACATAGTGTAAAAGAATAAGCTGACAATAACTTTTTGAAATTAGAGATGGACAAATATAGAGTCCTACACTAGGAACAGACATACTCTCTGCATTGGTACAGTGTAGTGATGGACTGACAGGGGTTCAGATCCATTGGAAAGGCCCTAGCTGTCGTGGTGGGCAGCAGGCAAAACAAAAATCAGCAGTGTGCTCTGGCAGCAAAAAATCAGCTGTGTGCTCTGGCAGCAAAGAAAGCCAACAGCATCTTGCATTGCATTACTGGGAAGTAATATCACTGGGAAATGATTACTCTCCTTTACTTAACTCTTACAGACCATGTCCTAAACACTGCACTTAGTTTTGAGCCCTCCAGTACAAGAAAAAGATTGATAAACTTGTGTGTGTCCACTGGAGGTTCCTCAAGATAGTCAGGGGCTGGAGCATGTGTCCTGTAAAGAAAAGCTGAGGGAATAAAGCTTGTACAGCATGGAAAAGAGCTGGATTTGAGGGTATCTGACAGTAAGTAGCCTTCCAACTGCAAGTTGTTGAGAAGACAGAACCAAGCTCTTTACTGAGGTACATGGCTGGAGGACAAGACACAATGGTCTTAAATTGTGACAGGGCAGGTTCCAAATAGATACAAGGGGAAAAATGCTCACTATATTTAAGAACTGGAGCCAGCTGTCCCAGGAGGTTGTACAATCTCCAGCTCTGGAGGTTTCCAAGACCCAGCTGGACAAAACCCTAAACAATCTGATCTGAGTTGCATGTTGGATCTGTTTTGAGCATTATATTGGACTAGAGGGCTTCACAAGATCTCTTCTGTAGGTTGTTTTCACAGTCTATCCTTGGCAAATGTCCTGGATAACAGCATCTGTTAGGGTAAAAACATGAGGCTATTTAATGTGTGTGCTGGATTGAATATGCAAAACCAGAGACTGTTTGGTCATTGTGCTAAATAGAAAGACAACTATCAGCCCCCAACTGATCATGTAAAAGGGGAAGACAGACCTCAGATGGAAAAATAGTAACCAAGGAATTACAGAGGGACTTTTGAAACAAAGCAGGAGTTGGTCAGAGAAGTATAAAAGAAGCATAAGTTGTAACATGTGGGTAGAGACCTTGAAGGAGACAGAACAGCATTAAAAATATTGTTTGATGCTGATAGAAGACATCCCAATTGAATCACACTTGTGCCTCAGTCAGACAGGGCAGTCTGGTCAGATGCCATAAGTTACTTGCTCTCTGGCCAGGGGGCAACAGTACAAGCTAATGCAAGAAGGAACCCACACCTGGGGCACACATGAGCTTGTGGGTCCAGCCTCACCAGCTGTTGGGAGCAGCATGTGAGAGCACCCACAACTCCCGCAGGATGTGGGTGCACGTAGGGGAGTCTGCATCCCCAGACAGACCAGGGGGATACTTGTAACCTGCATTTGCAGTTACAGAGGGGTTGTGTGTGTAACACTGTGTATACGTTTGTGATTAGAAGTCCTTGGGATTAGTCATAGAGACATATTTAGAAATTTGTATGGCTTTATTATAATTTTATAAATGTGTTTTATCTGCTATATTAACAATATTCATCCTGTATGTATAGTTCATTGATTGCTAGTAAATTACATGTCATTAGCAAATTAATAAACCATTTCAAACCTGCTCTTGGTTCAAACTATGCAAATTTAATATTTTTTCTCTGTGACACCTTCTGACATTAATGTTGCTGTGATTTTGTCCCGTGATAGCATTTTAATTGTCAGTGTGTGCTTGGGAATTCTTTGGGAAGGCAGTAGTTAGCACAGGCCAAATTCATGCTGACAGGCATTTCTCTATGTGTGCTTGAATTCACCAGTACAGAGGTAGCTAGTCTCTTGCTCCTTGCACCCAGCATCATGCCCTAATACTAAACTAACATCCAAGTCTCAAGGAGACCAGATTTTCCAGACCTGAGTCCTGTATACTTTTAAGAGCACAGTACTCAGTGCATTGATTTTTTTGGAACACAGCTCATATACAAGCATCAAATATGGGAAACAATCTGGCCTCTTAAATATTTCTGAATATTTAACCCAGTTCACTTAGACACTGGAATTCTGTAATTTAGCTATTTAGGGATAACTGAAGATGCAGAGGGAAACAAAAGCAGAATTACAACCTCACAGCATTCTTATCTGTCCTAAAAATTCTTAGAAACAAGCCTACCATTATTCCTTAAGGAACCTTGATGTTGTGTTTCTCTTTCCTGTTTTTCAAGACACAATCTAGCTCTTACTATACAGTCAAACTGAGATTATGTTCTTACCCTCTCATGAGCATGTGCATATCTTTTGGTTGTAAGAGTAGATATTGTGGTGAGTAGATGAAGATTCCCAGTCTTGCATAAGGACTGCTGTGCTCCTGTGTCTTTGCATGGGAAAAAAAGAAGTGTCATATTAAAATCTGAATTCACCAAGCTCTAACTCCAGATCATGCTGTTTTTCAAACATCAATACACTTCTCATCTTTATATAGACTACAAGATGCTATATTTTAGACCTGTCTACAGGGCTAAAAATTATAGCCAACACAGGAAAAGGTTTAAATTCCTGGCAGTATTGGATGTTGCTGGAGCCAAATGATTAATGGAGCAATGAGAAGATTAAGTAATGGACTCTTTGAAAAAAGAGAGATGAAATTTTGGGTCAGGCAAAGGTACAAAAGTAAAATGAAAGAAGCATTTAGGGGAGAAATTGCCCTGTACATTATAGCAGGAACTCATCTTTGCAAAGACAGGGTCTCCGCAAACCCTTATAGCTAGTTTTTCTAGTTTTTCCGTCTTCTGAATTCTTCCTCTTTCTTCTCTTTGACATTCTGTTGTCTTACAGTACCATATAAGTAAATGCTCATACTTAAAGCTAATCCCCATAGAAGAGATGCAAAAGTCTCTAAGTCAACGAGCCAAAGAAAAAGAAAAGATTGAATGAGGCAGAAATCTATTTAATTTAGTATCACTGGTACACTTCGTCAGCTAGCACAACAGTAAAGAAGAGAATCTGACTAGATCTAGTACTTCAGAAAGTGTATGCATTCAAAGAAAAAATTAGTCTTGCACCAGGGACTATGGGAATCAAAAGTAAGTATGGGAAGCCAAACTCTAGGTCTGTACAGCATGAACTCCCACATCTTTAACCTACTGAGACTGCTGGACAGTCTCTGGACAAATTCACTTGAAAGTAAAGAACATGAAGAGGACTGATAAGCCAAAGTAAAGTGGAAAGTAATAAGGAGAAAACTAAGCTTCAGGATCCTAAGCAAGTTTTGAGCTAACTTCTATTTTTACTGCCAGAAGATGGTTTGCTTTTCAGAGTTCGCCCCTGAAACTTCCTCCTCTTTCTTCTGTTTGTACTAAAATATCTTTATGATTCTGAATATGGATGCTTTTAGATCTGGCAGATATTTCTTTAATAAGTTTTACAGGGCATGGCTTGCTGTGTCCTTTGTGGGACATACGTGTCTGGTTGGATTTCTAAAATTTATTTTTAATATGACAGATTGCTCACCTATACTGATAGATCAGCAAAATACTTTCCTTCTTGTTCTTATCAACTTGCCCATCAAAACTGAATGACTGTTCCTGGAATTAAAACCTTCAGGGTAACAGTTCTTGTGGTGAATGGAGCATAAAATTTCATTCTGCTGCTGGGACTAGAAAACATCTGACTTTTTCTTTCAATGCAATTAAAGAAAAAAAAATGCAGTAGAAGAATTTTCCTCAATAGAACACAGTTACCATTTTATGAGTATCGTGTTGCAAAGATGACTTCTGAGAGAGAAAAATCTAGACTATTTCCTTATAGATTTAATTTATTAACACTGGATGCTATTAGCAGCTATTATTTCACTACATCAGGCAAATCCATAGTGAATGGTTGGATATCACCAAATCTGATTCCTCTTCAAGAAAAATAAAAAACCCTGCAGAAGTATTTTGTTGAACACCTCCCACAATTGTAAAGTGGAGTGTCCAGACAGTAATTTAAAAGTTTATGTTTATGTTCAGCTTTACATTCTTCAAGGAGTATTTTTTATTAACTGGAATGACCTATTCCAATGTTATTGTTTAAATATATCACAACAAGTGATATAGTAATATTGTTTGTGGCCGTGCGAAGGTGTCAGCCAAATGTCTTTTATTTTTACAGGAATCTGTTTATATATAAAGGATCTTCTAATCATGAGGAAAAAATTCTGGATCTGGCTCTGCAAGGCTGATTGATTTATGTACCACTAAAGACAGAGGAAAAGCTCTTGCTGCTTTATATGTGTAGGAACATCATTCATTTCAATCACCACATTGTCACCTTTAAAGAGCAATTTGTTATCCTTTCACTTTTATTGTTAAAATTACTGGCATCAGGGAAAAAATCATTTTATAGACACTGCTACCTAGAATAAGTAACTACTCTAAAGCTCAATTTTAGACTCACATTTCTGTGTGTTTTCTGCATGTATAATTCTGTATTCCTGTTATACATTATATCCTAGCTTTTGGTATTGACAGCTCCAAAGTATAGATATAAAGAGAAGTTGGATGAGACTTTTAGGCAACTCATATACTTCTCTTTTCATTCCCCACTCACTTTTTGCTACCATAAAAATAAAGGAATTACTCTAAGTGATGGCAGGCTCTTTGGACAAATGCATGTAACAAGTGTAAACATCACAGCACACGCCATATTCTTTTATAATAACTACTTCAGTTTTTACTACAGGTAGTGAAATATTGACAATGCAAGGCCAAGTTAATCCTGTCTGCTCTTCATGAAAGGCAGGTAGTTAGACTATGCATATGAAATGGAAGCAACATTTGAATCTAACTTTCAATGTTAGATCCTTACAGTCTTTGAAGAAGTGTGCATCCAGATCCAGACCTAAGTTTTATGAGTTTGCCTGTATTCCTAGCATCAGATGCCAGATTACAGTATTGAAGAAAAAAAATCCACATTGGTTGGTTTGGCCTTTTTCTAAGTGGAAATATAAACTTTAAATATCATGATTATATCTGGAGAGCTTAAACTGCATATTACTAGAGTGTTTGCCAATAATATGATCTATCTTTATCATTTTATCTCTGAATAATCTTTCCCTAATAAGGACTTTTTATAAAAACAAATATTTTTTCTTTTCCTTTGCTACATTTGAAAGAACAAAAAATAAACCAATTTGGACTGATCGTCAATATTTCCAAGTAAGGTGTAGAATATTTAATTTAGTTTACTGTATACGGTTAGCTGTCCATAAAGATTTTAAATGCATCTATATTTTTCTATCTGTCTGCCTTTGATAACAGCAAACAGTCTATGAGGATGATTCAAACAATAAAAAATGAGTAATGTGGATCAAAAGTCTGAACACCACTATACAAAATGATCTGTAAGCACCTATGCAGCTCTCCACAGTTGCAGTACTCCAATTTCAGAGAGCCCTTTAGGGATGTGAAAGTAAAATAATTAATTTTTCTTTATATCTGCTTTTTTTTTTTTTTTTTTTTCCTTGTCAAACACTGTCACTGACAGAAGACAGCTCCTTCTTAAGGCAAATTAAGTAATAGCAGCTGACAATATATGATTCTTGTGACCTGGGGTTTTTCAGTGGTTCTGAGAGGCTCTGCCTACATGAACAGAGTGATGCTTTTGGGCAGATGGTGCATTGGCACATGGTCCTTATCACACATTAAGCCCATCATTGTTGTCACACAATATTCTCATATTAGTAAATCCAGTAACCTTCCCCTTTCTACCCCTACAGTAGCCTGACAGTAGCCTACCATCAAATATTACTGATGGTCTTTTCAGAACAGAAGGTATCAAACACACTGAAAGTATATAAAAAGTAATAAAATGATTGAAGAAATTAGAAACCTTTAAGTCTACATGCATAAAAAGAAGGAAAGACTACATGTTTGAGGCAAAGGCTCAATGATTACCAATTAAGAAAATAAATGTCTCACTGCTGGGATTTATAAAAGGGAGACTGTTGTAAAGAAGAGTTCTTTTATGGCATATCAGATATAATTAAGGATATTTTATGAACAAATAAGGAAAGAGATTTTTCAGTGAATTTTACTGTCAGTGCCATTACAGCATATAAGATGTTTTCTTCATCACAAACTACAGAATGCAAGCTGTTTTCTATGATACATAGTTCTAAAGAGCCAGTTATGTTTCCACATCTGTAAGGGACTTGGAAAGCTACAAACTGTTGGAATAGCTTCAGGAATATTTTCCTTAGGTCACATTTTAGAGTGTTTTCTTAAAAGCTTTTTTTAAGATTCTAGATAAAAGTCAAAGTATAAATGTACATGAGCTTAGCTTACCTCTAAGTTTCTTATCTGAAGTTCAATGGATTTTGAGTGAGGTAACTGTGCCTTCAAAAATCTTTTGTTGTTAAATTCACTTTACTCACAACAAAATAGAAAGGAATCTTTCTATAAAGAGATTAAAATGACCTAATATTAAATCATAAACGTATGTTGAGAAATTATAATGCAAGTGTTGAAGTAGTGGTGGTCTAACGATACAAGGAAGGCAAAATTTATGGGCAAAGTACCACCTCATCAACTATAGCATTTTTTAGGCATGGGATTTGCCTGTTTATTCACAAGTCGTCATCATGCATACATAAATGAACAATTCAAATAGCAGCCAATTAAAAGATAGTTGTGAAACACATAAATAACATATTAATGCTGGGAAACAGCTGGCTAGTCACAGATATTACAGAAACTGAGGGAGAAGCCCCATGAATTATTTGTTAAGCTCTATTTCTGGGCAGCAGTGAATCAACTTGACTACCACAGGGTGGCATTGTCAAAGAGAAGTTACATTAACGTCTAGTTTATGACTTAAGCCAAACTGTTAAATCGAAATTCCTCATTCCCTTGAGGAAAGAAGGATGGTAAATTTCTGATAGTTTACAGCTGCAGTAAATCAGGATAATCCTTGCATTTATTCAGTGGTACTGACCAAGAAGATGGAAAGTCAAGCCGTAACTATGCCCAGTGCCAGCACCTTGCCGGAGATCCCATCTAAAGTGTGAGCAGCAGGCAGAAAGACAGATTTATTCATGTGTACTTGAGCAACAAAAATGTAATAGGGATTTCTTAGTTACCTGACTGGTTGCCAAATCAAATTCAAGTCTACTCCTTACCTCCCAGCCTTTTTTAGCACTCTGTCACTTGCAAAATGAGTAACAGTCCCCACCATGAGCTTGCAGTATGATAAACTTTATTTTAAAAGAACACTAAATAAATAATTCCATCCTCTGCCGGAATTTTTAAGAAGTCTGTGAAAACTGAGTTGCAAATACAGTTTCATTTTCTTGTATTCAAAAGAAAATTTTATGCATTGTTATTTTATACATGAATCTTTGCAGTTGGTCTACCCTTCTGCCTTTTAACCAGATGAATCTCAAAGAGATATACATGAAGAAATTGTTTCTTAAAACTGAAGAAGAAAGAGCATTTTTTTTCTGGTCAGCAAAATTATCAGTTGTTATGAACATAAAAAAACCAAGAGTCCTTTTAAGAAAACATGTACTAGTATTTGCTGACATTTTGTCAGATACATAGTAAATGTTATCTTGAGAAAATCAGAGAAATCTACAAACATTTCAAGAGAGAGCACTGTAAGTATAAAAACCAACAACAGACTAACAAAAACCTAATTATTATGATGGCAAACATACTGTATAGAAGTAAAAGGATACCTGTCAATATCCCTAAAGCGGAAAGGTCACTGTACAATTACCATAGCTTCACTTATCTTCCTTTTGTCTGAAGCTGTCAGCAGAAGATAAATGCCTACATCCACCCTCGTCACAACATGAGTTTTATTGTGTGATGACATGCTTGCCAAAACCAATCATTTAAGCCTTGCCTAGGTAGAGACACTGAAGAAAAATTACCTGATTTAACTTTTATATGACTTAAGCAATGACAAAGCCTTGCATAGAAACAGTAATTTAGGACTGAAATGTCTGTAATTTTGTTTATTCTTATTTACAGTCTAAAGAAAACTGATTCATGCCACTGAATGAAGCTAGGTATATGTACACAGCTAGTTTGCTTTGCAGCTACACCTGAGTGAACTTGGATTCAGTGTGCCTCTAACAAACAAGCTCTTAGTTACTTTAATTAGAGTAAATACCACACAGTACAATCGTTAGCATACAGTGGGCCTAATTCTACTCCCACGCCACTGAGTGGCAGAGCTTCAGTCAAGTGTAGTTCCAAATAGTAGTTCCATTTCCCAAGTCAAAGCAACAGATCTCTCTCATGTTATGGAAGCAAAAGATTCTAGTTGAAACCAGAAGAGGTTGTATCACAAGGTTTTGTAAAAGATGCTCTCAGACTTAAAATTTTTGCCACACTGTAGTCCAAGATAGATCATTAGGAATGGCATCTGTGAAGTTTCCATACACCTGGACTAGTTACAAATGAGTTGTTTTTTTTTTTTTTCATGGCCTACCAAGAGTCCAGAATGAATGCTACCATGCTTTTTAAAGTGCTGTGCTGTCTCCAGAATTATGAGACCCTAGAAGTCTTGTGTGAAGCCCCAGGCTGATATGGCTAAATGGCTTCTGTTGGTGGAACTGACAAGTACCTTTGTCTGCTGATTCATTGTCCAAAAAGTCTTGAAAGTCTTCAGAATAAAAAGGACTTCTGCTCTACCCTATACTCGCTTACAACATAGCTATGTAACTAGCCTGTTCCACCTCCTAAAATAGATTAGGAGGTATAATAGAGATGTAAAAAGGGAGGATGAGGTGGGTTGAGTTGGCTGGCCACCAGGTGCCCACCAAGCTGCTCTCTCATTCCCCCTTCAGTGGGACAAGGGGAGAAAATAAGATGAAAAACTCGTGGGCCAAGATAAAGTCTGTTTAATAAAGAAAAACAAAGGCCAAGTGCAGAAGAAAAGATTTATTGTCTACTTCCCATCAGCAAGTGATGTCCAACCACTTCCTACACAGTAGGGCCTCATTATGTATAGAGGTTGTTTTGGAAGACAAATGGCTTAATAAAAATATCCTCCCTCTTCCTCCTTTCTCTTAGCTTTTATTGCTGAGCATGATGTCATATGGCATGGAACATCCCTTTGGTCAGGGAAGGAAGCCTTGATGCAGTGTGACCACTGCTCAGCAGTAGCCAAAACACTGGTGTGTTATCAGCACCATTCTAGCCACCAATACAACGCATAGCACTATGAGGGCTGCTGTGGGGAGTTACCTCCACCCCAGGCAAATCCAGTAAAGAGGAATAGCTTTCTTTGCTAAATTGGATCTCTGCCTAAAGACTATGAACTCCTTGGCTCAGCCAAACCAGAACAATGGTCAATGGGAACATAGAGAAAGCTGTTAATAAGTTAAGTTGTTCCTGCCCTTCACGCACGAAGAGCAGCATAACAGTATGAAAGGAAATAAGGTTCAAACTAGGGTGAATATTTTGAAGCTGTGAAGTTATGAGATGCTAAGGGAGAACCCTGA
This sequence comes from Athene noctua, assembly GCF_965140245.1. Classification (NCBI taxonomy): domain Eukaryota; kingdom Metazoa; phylum Chordata; class Aves; order Strigiformes; family Strigidae; genus Athene; species Athene noctua. The sequence continues at coordinate 80,721,971 of NC_134038.1, forward strand.
ATTCTAGTAACTGCTTCTATCGTAAAGAAGGCACCCCTACACTGTGCATGAGTACATGAAACAGATTATGGTTTTCCCTGATAGAGAACTGAAGAACAGAATAGGCATCAGCTTCTAAAAAAGTTTCATATAGTTTTGAAGACTTCAGAAATTAAGAAAGATTATACCCTTACCAAGTCCAGATAGAGCCAACTATTATGAGCATATGACAGTGTAGTTGGCAGTGAAGGAAATTCCAAAGAAAACATGAAAGTTTGCAGGAAGCAATAGTTTTCTTTGTAGCAACATTTCAATTTAAAAATATTTTCCTCTCTTTCTCTAAAATTGTTGAAATTACACAGTAGCAGCTGTCCAGGTATGTTGTACATAATAGCAGATGTACATAATATTGCATTAATATTTCCTTTTAAAGGATATTATGTTGATGATCCTTCTTACACACAGTGAAAAATTCTTGTGAAAAATGTATTCATGACAGACAAAATTTTAAAAATGCTTTTGAATAGTAAGATCCATAGCTCCCATTCAACTGAGTATCTGGACATGTGTGCCTGTTTGCATCTTGAGGTAAGAAAAACAGATGTCAGCCTTTGGCATCCTGGGAATATTTTCATGTAGGTTCCCTCCATTTGAGGCAACTTCTACTATCAAATAACTTTTACAAAATAATATGTTACATTAACTCTGAGGCAGAGAGGAGCCACTACCTGCTGCTGCTACAGAACACAGCTAGTGTCATTTAATGACAAGAAACCATAAGCCTTTTAATTTCCAATTCTGTCATTTCTGAGTAATCTGATTTTCCTTCTAGATATGTGTGATCTGTAGGTTCCACTATTCAATAAAAAAACATTCACAGCTAGATTCTGATATATTTTTCTGGTTTTCCAGTGGTACATTTTTTAGTAGTACCTTGTTAGTGGAATTTTTAGCACTGAGAGTAAAACTAAGATCCTCCTTTATATGTCAATCTCTCAATTTGATAACATATTATTTCAGCCATCTCATTTATTATTGTCACTGTATCATTTGCTCTATCATAGAAACATAGAATGATTTTGATTGGAAGGGACTGTAAAGGTCATCTGGTTCCAACCCCCTGCCATGGGCAGGGACACCTTCCACTGGATCAGGTTGCTCAAAGCCCCGTCCGACCTGGCCTTGAACGCTTCTAGGGAGGGGGCAGCCACAACTTCTCTAGGCAACCTGTTCTGTTGTCTCACCACCTTCATAATGAAGAATTTCTTCCTTATATCCAACCTTTCAGTTTAAAACTGTTACCGCTCATCCTATCACTACACTCCCTGACAAAGAGTCCCTATTCATCTTTCCTGTAGCCCCCCTTTAAGTACTGGAAGGCTGCTATAAGGTCTCCCCAGAGCCTTCTCTTCTCCAGGCTGAACAACCCCAGCTCTCTCAGCCTGTCCTCAGAAGGGAGGTCCTCCAGCCCCTGATCATTCCCATGGCCATCCTCTGGACTCGCTCCAACAGATCCATGTCCTTCTTACGTTGGGGGCCCCAGAGTTGAACACAGCAGTCCAGGTGGGATCTCATGAGAGTAGAGTAGAGGGGGAGAATCAGCTCTGTCTTTGGATTCTGAAGAATGGGGAAGACTTCTGCCAGAGGAAGGGAAATGTCTCTTCTTAATAGTAACTGATGAATATTTCCTTTAAAAAACAAAGGAGTACCTAGTAGATTTTCCATGTGATCACCATAGTTATACTGTCAGCATTCTTCAAATTTTTGTTGTTTTTTCTTGATAGAGGAATTATTTTTTACCTTTCAAGTAATTGTTAGAATTATATCTGCTAATATTAGAAGTTCCAAAGAGGAAATAAATAATTATTATCCTTCTTTCAATTGAAGATTCACCTGATTAGATCTACATTTCCAAGGTCTGTTTTAAGTACTGATACCATAAGGAAACAATATATTACATCTCTCCCTTACCATTCTGAGAACTCCACTATTAAGATTTACTTTTTTTCCCCCCTAGATTGTAATTTTGTAAATTTTGTAATAAGCATAATGTGGAGGAATTCAAAGCACGTTTCACCCATTTGACAAGGTATTCAGATTATAGGCACAAATTACAAAGTAAGCTTATTTGCTCTTTTGGGTCTCTAAAAACAATAAGTGCTTCATTTAGGTTTTTATTTTAAATCCAAGTGGAGGATTGATTTTTAAGTGTAAATGATTAGAGCTATATCCAAATCTACCACAAGACTTACAGCTTTCTATTCAGAAAGCCCTATGCAGTATTCAAACTTCTGTTTCACATCTACTTTTTCAGTGGTCATGAAAAGATGTTAAAATATATTCCATGGGAAAGAAGTTACATTCTCCATTTGTCTTATTCTGCTTTTCTGTCAATTCACTGTGGGATTCAAGAACACATTTTCTTCTAATTCTTTGTCAAAAGAAGAGCGTGAAAGATGAGGAAGGCATAGGCAGGATTACCTGAAAGGTATTGAAAATACACCTGTTTGAAAGAGTAGGATCTATAACAATAATTTTTGTTTGTTTGTTTCAAATAAAACTTATTTTTCATTTAGATAGCGGTTGGTTTTGCTCTTAAACTTTAACCAAAATTTTGAGTTCCATATTTTATTTAGATAGATAGGACTAAAATTTAGTAACGGCGTTAAGTATCTCAGATGTGATCACAATTATTTATAAACAATGGACAGTGGAATCTGAATAGCAGAGAAGTCAAAAGAGTTGTGGTTATTAGTGCTCTGTATAAAGTAGATCCTCAAATCCTTTAACTGCTCCTAAGGCACTGTGGAGCATATCAGGTTGAAGGCTCTTGACAAAAGCTGTACATTCACTATTTTGTCCATAACCAGAAGTAATTTGGTCCAGACTGATGAAAGCAAGTGACAAGGGGGTATATGAGTAGAAAACCACAGCTTAATTTACGAGAATATTTTGGGAGACTTGCAGAAACCAAGCTACTGAATTTGTGCTCATTCATCAATGCATTCCTTCTCTATCAGGAATTTGTCATCTGTCAGACACAGAGAAATGATAGTCGTATTTGTGATCCTTGCTGTCAGAGGCACATATCTTTTAAAAAAAGTGGTCTCTTAGTGTTACGTCCCAATTTCTCAGTATGACAACTCAGATTCACTGATTCCCAAATCATGATTAAGGTGAAATGAAACCAAGAATTCTTCAATTCACAAAATTCAATTTTTATTTCCTCACAACAGATATCAGCATGAAACTCTGTCAGTAAGTTTTGCAACCTCTGCAAGAAGCAGTAAACTGCATAACATACACCAACAAACCTTACAAAATACAATGACTAGTGGTAAATCTTATAACGTGCCCGACAAGCCTTAAATATGCCCCAGCAAGCCTTGCCTTATATGCAGGGATACAAGGATAGAGAATGGGAAAGAAAAGGAGAGAAAGAGAGAGTGAGAGAGACACAGAGGGAGAGAGAAAGCCAAGAAAGAAAGATTTCACCCATCCTGGTTCTAGCATTGGTCCAGCCAGCCCAGGGGTCCAGCTCTGGAAGGGTACTGCCACCCAGACCTTTGACTCGTATCCTTTTATAATTCCTTGCTCCTCTTCTAGGTTGACACTTGAACTCAGGATAATTAGGCATCATGTGCAGTCTATGCTTCTTGAATTCTTTTTGCTTTAGTGCATGCATAGCTTGTATCTTCAGATTTTCCCAGAAATGGGTTGGGGGACTTGTGGGTTTTTGCGGAGCAACTCCTCCCTCCCTATAGGTATGACCATTGTCTGATGTTTATTCTTGGTGCATGTGTCGTGAAAATGGCTTCTCTATTGTCTCTTTACAGAGTCACTCAAGATAGGGAAATTCAGCCCCAGAAAAGTGTGATCCCACCTCTGTGGGACCCCCTCCTCTCTCTGTGTCTTCCTGCTGTTGCCTGCACAACCCCAGTGTGTCCACAGAGACTGTCTCCTTTACCAAAGTTCTTTATTGGATGTTTGAGACATTAACTATGGTTTCATCAGACTGTTGCACCTCACTTAAAAGCCATTTCTTTTTCAGTCCTAATTGACTCTTTTTGACTTGTAGAAGGAGCTCTTCACTGCCCTGTCTCCATCGGAGGGAACATAGGGACTTGCAGATGTGGCAAAGCTCCTAATATGGACAGGTTTTCCGAGGGTGGAAGATGCTATGGGGCAGGTAGAGAGAACATAATATACTCATTTTGACTGTAACTGAATCTTTCAGGGCACAACCTAACACAAATACATTAGAATGAGTATCCGTGTTGAAGACAGTCTCCTCCAAAAAGAAACACATCTTTTACAACATAGCTGGAAATTAATTTGGCCCATTTAAGGTCCTCAGAAAATCTCTTGCCAGAGGGAAGCCACCTGCTGCTGAGGGAAATTTAATTCTCTCGGTTTTTGGTTTTTGTTTTTGTTTTTTTTTTTTTCTGTACTCTTGCTGACTGCCGGAGACTGATAAATCTGGATTGCTGCATAAAATACAGGGAAACTGAAGCAGACATGAAAATGTATCTAAGGACCTCAGCAGGGAAAGGTATGGCCTTTTTCCAGCCACACTTTACCACAAGCTGTATCTAATTTGCTATTCACAGTCACCCTTGAAGTAGGTTTTGAATGTTAGCTTTTCTTCCTTTCCTCTGAACGTGTATAGCTCAGATGGCTATTTATGCTTTCAATGATCAGTATGGTCAGCCATTTTTTTTCACATAAAATCTTAACCTTTAATTCCTGGTGAAGAGAGGCAAGATTTTATTTTTTTATTTTTAAGATGAATAATAAAAATGTTATTTTAATCATGATTTATTATAAAATTAGCTCTTCCTTCTCCCTTTAATAAGGGAGAAACTACAAAGATGTTTCTCTCATAGGGACAAGTCAATAGCTTGCCAATATTGGCAATCTAGTCTTCATAACACTCTAAATAAAACCAAATAAATTATATATAAATAATATATATGACATGACATTGCATTATATTATATTATGTTATCTTAATATATGATTTATATATTATATAAATAATATGTAAATACTGTATCTCAAAATCTGTCCTTCTGTAGCAAGCCACAGCTGAAGTAAGCCGATGCCTGTTCTTTAGAAGACAGAAGATGAGCAACACATTATTATGTAAGGCATGTTGTATTTAGAGTTATTACTTAAAAACCTGGCATAATGGTAATACAGATGCTGTTATATGTGGTCCAGAACCCCATATATCACAGGGAGGACGCACTATCATCTCTATCAATCCTAAAATCAATTTGGAAAAGAAGAGTTGTTTCTTGTCTTGTTTTAGCTGAGAGATTGTCTAAAGCAATAGATAAATACTGAAGAAGGAATGTATGTGTGTGCATGAGAAAGATCTTAATGAAAAAAAGCCCCCAAACATTACCAGTCAGGATGATAAATATGCATGCGAAAAGAATAAAGAATGATTGTACTAGAGCAAAGAGTGCATTGGGTTTTGGAAATCCTTTGTTATCTGGTGTGCTGGTAGTAGCACCAAACGTTCTTGATATTCCTAAAAATAAATTAAGTGTTCTGGAAAATACAGAGTAGTAAATATTGTGCTGGTAGTATGCTTAATATCTTAGTATACAAAAATGGACATAATTTACCACTGTACTCTCTCTCAAATATGAAGCTAGCTAGATAGCTGAAACAGTAAAAAAATAATTTTTGTTTCCCATTTCAAGCACATTGATCTACTATAAATGGAATAAAACATTGTGAAGAAAATAAGTTGGTTATAAAACAATTATTGTGCACTTCTTTTGTAATAGACAGAATAACCTTTACAGCATCCTATGATTCATTATTGAATATGTCAAGAACCTGTAAATAACACTTAAAGCTTTCTTTTTGGTCTCTTAATTAAACTAACAGTGAAAGTCTTATCTCTTGAGGCATATGCTGCTGCTCCCCTGAATATTTTAAGCAATGTTTCATTTCTTGCAGTTGTTTTCACTTTAAACATTAAGGTGAATGAAACAAGTAGTAATGTTCTGCTCAAACTCAAAATTACTGGATTAAACATCTTTAATATAACTAACTTCCTTGATCTATACCCAACGATCAGACCTTCCTGATTTTTATAGAGCATAGGTTGTTTTATAGTAATAGGTACATGCAGTCGCATCTACAGTTGTTTAATAACTCCAGTTATACAGCAAAATGAACTTTTGGCCCTTTTTGTAAGAATGAAGATGCAGTTACATTTTGATCTAAAGTTGATCAAATTTTTTTTGATCTAATCTCTTTTCCGTCTAAAGAGAAGCTTATATGACTTAATGATTTAATTGGGGGGCCCCAGGGTTAGACACAACACTCCAGGTGGGCTCTCATGAGAGTGAGTAGAGGGGGGGAAATCACTTCCCTCAACCTGCTGGCCATACTTCTCTTGGTGCAGCCCAGGATGCAATTGGTTCTGTGGGCTATGAGTGCACACTAATGGCTTACATTCAGTTTTCCACCTACTAATACCCCAAGTCCTTCTCCACAGGACTGCTCTCAATCCACTCATCGTCCAGTCTGTATTTGTGCTTGTGATTGCCTTGCCCCATGTGCAGGACCTTGCCTTTGACCTTGCTGAACTTCATGAGTTTTGCACAGGCCACCTCTCAGGCCTGCCAAGTTCCCTCTGGATGGCACATCCCTTCCCCCCGGCGTGTCAAACACACCACACAGCTTGGTGTAATCTGTGAACTTGCTGAGGGTAAACTCAATCCTACTGTCCATATCACTAACAAAGATGTGTTTTAAACAGCACTGGTCCCAAAACTGACCCCTGAAGAATGCCACTCTTCAGTGCTCTCCACTTGGACGTCGAGCTGTTGACCACAACTTTTTGAGTGTGACCATCCAGCCAATTCCTTATCCACTGAGTGGTCCATCCATCAAAGTCATGTCTCTCCAATTTAGAGACAAAGATGTCATGCAGAACAGTGCCAAATATTTTGCGCAAGTCCAGGTAGATGTCTGTTTCTCTTCCCTTATCCACCAATGCTGAACACTGTTGTAGAGGGCCACCAAATTTGTCAGGCATGATTTACCTTTAGTGAAGCCACGTTGATTGTCACCAGTCACCTTCTTATTTTCCATATATCCTAGCATAGTTTCCCACAGGATCTGCTCCATGACCTTGCCGGGCACAGAGGTGAGACCGACTGGCGTGTAGTTCCCCAGGTCTTCCTTTTTTCCCTTTTAAAAGATGGGGATTATTTTTCACCTTTTCCAGTCAGCAGAAATGTCACCAAACTGTCACAGATTCTCAAATATGATGGATAGTGACTTAGACTCTATCATCCACCAGTTTCCTCAGTACCTGTGGATACATCTCATCAGATCCTGTATACTTGGACACTGTCAGGTTCCTTAGATGGTCTCGAATCTGATCTCATCCTACAGTGGGTGGTTCTTCTTTATTCCATTCCCTACGTTTACCTTCTGCATCTTGGGTGGTGTGGCTGGAGCACTTGCCAGAAAAGACTGAGGCAAAAAAGTCATTGAGTACCTCAGCCTTCTACATATGTCAAGTGACTGGGTCTCCCTTTTTCTTCCAGAGAGGGTCTATATTTTCCCTTGTCTTCTTTTTATCACAGAAATACCTGTAAAAGCTTTTATTGTTGCCCTTGATGTCCCTGGTCAGATTTAATTCTATTAGGGCTTTGGCCTTCCTAACCTGATTCCTGGCTGCTCTGACAGTTTCTCCGTACTGCTCCCAGACTACCTGTCCTTGCTCTCACCCTCGGTAGGCTTCCTTTTTTAGTTTAAGCTTGTCCAGGAGCTCATTGTTCATCCATGCAGGCCTCCTGGTGTTTTTTCCTCACTTCCTCTTTGTTGGGATGCATGGCTCCTGAGCTTGGAGGGGGTGATCCTTGCATATTAACTGACTTTCTTGGACTCCTCTTCACTACAGTGCTTTGTCCCATGGTACTCTTTCAAGCAGATCCCTGAAGAGGCCACAGTCTGCTCTCCTGAAGCCCAGAGTATGAGCTTGCTCTGTGCCTTCCTCATTGCCTTAAGGATCTTGACCTCCACCATTTCATGGTCACTACAGGCAAGGCTACCCTTGAGCTTCACTCTCCCCACCAGCCCCTTTTTCTTTGTGAGAACAAGGTCAAGCATAACACCTCTCTTCATTGGCTCCTCTATCACATGGAGAAGGAAGTTATCATCAGTGCATTCCAGGATCCTCCCGGTTTCCTTATGCCCTGCAGTGTTGTCCCTTCAACAGATGTCGGGTGACTGAAGTCCCCCATGAGCACCAGGGCTTGCAAATGTGAGGCTGCTCCTATCTGTCTATAGAGGGCCTCATCTGCTTGGTCTTCCTTGTCAGGTGGCCTGTAGCAGACCCCCACTATAATGTCTCCTGTCCCTGTCCTTCCCGTTAATCCTGACCCAAAAACTCTTGGTTGGCTCCTTGTCCATCCCTAGGTGGAACTCCATGCACTCCAGATGGTCATTGACATAGAGGGTGACACCCTATCCTCATCTCCCCTGCCTGTCCTTTCTAAAGAGCCTGTATCCTTCCCTTCCAACACTCCAGTCATAGGAATCAGCCCATTATGTCTCCATGATGCTAATAAGATCATAGCTCTGCAGATGCGTGCATGTCTAGCTCCTCTTGTTTATTCCCCAGTGCTACATACTAAGTACTATGCATGTTTGCATAGAGGCATTTAGGTTGGGTTCCTAATGAATCTGACTTACTGTTTGGAATTCATCTGTGCTCCTCTTCAGGTGCTCTTCTGCTGACCTGTGATCCCTCTTCAGCCTCTGGGTATTTATTGCTGGCACTGGCGTTGGGTGGATTGAGGTTCACCTTCCCCTGGCAACATTAGTTTAAAGCCCTCTTCACCAGTTTGTCAAGCCCACGATCAGAGATGCTTTTCCCCTTCTCTGACAGATGGAGCCCATCAGCTCTCAGTAGACCAGGTTTCTCAAAGTGTGTCCCATGGTCTAAGTAGCTGAACTCCTGGCTGTGGCACCAGTTCTGTAACCAATTGTTGATTTGCCAGATTCAACCAACCCATTCAAATCTCTTCCCTTTGACTGGGAGGACTGATGAAAAGAACTACCTGTGCTCCAGAGTCCCTTACCACTGTTTCCAGGTCTCTGGAAGTCCTGATACTCCTCAGACTTCTCCTAGCTGTTCATCTGTGTCCAAGTGAAACAACAGGAGGGGATAACAGTGGACTTCTGCCTTTCTTTTTCAAATCTATCATGTGTTAACCCAGCTACACATTTTATCATGGAAAGTCAATGAAATATGAGAAAATTTTCCATATATTTAGTTTGAGTTCAGACAAACAACTACCATCAACACATAATAATAATAATAGACTTAAAGGGAATGTCAAAGCAGTAAAAAATGAAAAGACATAGAAAAGTCTGTAATGTGAAAATTTGAAGTCACAATTTTTCATAAAAGAGGGAAATAATATCACGGTAAACATCATTAAGACATTTTTGAAAGGCAGAAGTTCATTGAATGCTGTGAAATAATCTGTCCTGAGCGTATAGATAAGCCAACATTTTTTACCCAGAAAACTACAAAATACAGGAGAGTAGCCAATATTTATTTACTAAAATTTGAAATCTTAATTTCTTCTAATTTGTGAAATGTTTATAAATTCTAATTGGAAAAAGTTTTGTCCAATGAAGATTGAAGCATCATACATCAATTTGATTCATACATCATACATGTTCGTCATAGTCATGATACCCCTGTTTTGTAAGTGTTATGGATTTTATTTTCCCAAAGCTTTGAAAAGTGAAAAAGCCTTATTTCAGTTTTACAGATTGAAGATTGAGCCTAGAACTCTCAAGTTGACGGAGCTGAGTTTTGGAAATTTGGCTCATACTGTCTTGGAGTTTTAGCACTAGTTAGCTAGAAAATCCAATTCCGTTTACCCTGGAAGAGCAAAGGTGTGAACAGACACTAATTAGACTTGAAACTCACAGTGCAGAAAACAGAGTTTTAAAGATGTTACGCTTTTAAAAATATGTTATGACTTTTTTGCACATGCTCAGGGAACAATCTGATAGGCATCAGTGCCAATAGTTGATTCAAACAGAAGGGAATCCTTATTTTTCCCTTCCAAGTTGTGAAACAGGTCTCCACCAGTGAAGTTTCTAGATGCTGGAGACCTGTCAAATGTTGCATGTAGAATCATTCTCTGCATGTGAGATATATATGACAGTAATACTTGGGACTCCAGGTATCATTGAATAGTTTTTCTGTGGGAGAGTATTCAAGCAGGAGTCTGGAAACTGAAGGTCTAAAGTCTCAGTCAGTGAATTACTATGGAATTTCGGACAAGTAATCTAATAAATCAGACTCTATTTCCTTATCAGAAAGGATAAATATGCATTTTGTAAAAACTAAAAAAGCCCAAAACCAAACCAAAAAAACTCTCTCATAAAAATCAATTGATATAAGAAACCTATGTAGTGTAGCCTATATGCACAACTACGTGAAGACAAGCAAGAAAGCACATCCTCATTTATCTAAATATAGAAGATGCAGCCAAAGTGTCACATGTCCCAAACAGCCTTAAAAAACATAAACCCAATACCAGAAAACAAAAAAACCCCGCTCAGTCTCGGAGAAAATGTTCCTGTTCCCCAGTAAGTTCCTCTATTTTTTTCTAAGTTATTTATAAAAAGGTGGAATTCACAATTGTATTTATATACTACAAAACCAGACTGAAAAATAAGTTCCAGAAGAATAGAGGGGCTTTTCCTGGTTTCTTTATGTATGTAGTAGAAAAGTAGGAAGGTTAAATCTGAAATGCATTCAGCTTAAACCCTATTGTCAATTTACCATCTGTGTTCACCATCACAAGACCTGCACAAGCTTGTGTGAGCATCAGTAACAAAAACGGTAACACAAATTTGTTTTATAATCTACACTAGTACATTAAATTTTTTATTTACATTCTGATTTTCAGTGACTTAAGTGAACCCTATTATTTACTTTTTGACTTATTCGGGGGTACATTCTATGCATCTATTTTACATCTAAAAGTGTTATTTATGATTTCATTGCCTTTAATTCATTAATCTTGTGCATCTTGTCTCTCTCAAATCATACTCATTGGAGCTATGTCTTTTTCCATTACTGCCATCAGTGAATAACAGTAGTGAAAGAAACCACAAATGAATGTGTATATCTTTCGATCTATATATAGTATGATAGACATGTACATTGCTGTATTAGTGATGGGAACTGTGATGCATTCCCTGTGGTCAATAGCCTTCTTGTGACAGCTGTTAAACAGTGGCAAGCTTTTGGAGCAGCAGCAAAGCTTTGAATGCTTCTGAAACCCTGGTTATTCCTCAGTAGGTGATCATTCATCCTTTGCTGATGATACTGACCCCCTGCTTGGTAAAGATGAAGCCTGTTGTTTTTTGGGGAAATATTTAGGCTTCTCTTTAGCACTGAGCCATTGTCTCATGCTGTTTCTCTTGCTGCCTGGCTGATCTTGAGCCTGGGATAATTGGTAGAGAGGTCACAGACTTGCAGAGGAAAATAAACCCTCTATCTTTATGGTCCTAGATAAGCATTATTTGATGGCAAAGGAGTTACTAAGCTGATGTATTACATGATGTACCTAAACAGATATTACCATTACTGTATCAATTTAATACAGCAGTCTGTACAGCCAAGGAGGCAAAGAATGAGCCATAAAACATTTAAAGAACTTTCACTTGATGAAAGCAGGAGCATATCTGGCAATGACCATATTTTGTCTCTAGACACCTACATCTATCAAGGGCAAGACAAGTTATAGGACAAGAATGCAAAAGAAAGTGAAGCAAGTGAAGCAAACCTAATTAGCAGTAATAGGATATTAAATCTATGCTACATCACTGACTCCCTGTATCCATCTAAAGGTGATAACCAGGGATGACTCCAGCTGTATTATGCAATGTTTAGCCTATAGAATCTTTCTAAATCTGCAGAACATTGAAGTACATTTTATAAATGTTAATTAGGTATTAAATGTATCACCTGATGTAACAAATGCTGCAGTTACTTGTAAAAAAGGAAATACAGACAAACTATTAGATAAAAACCTCACTTTTCTCCTTCTAGTTTCCTTAAGTGACAGAAGTCAAAAGGACTATTTCCTGTGGTATATCCATGAAAGTTTATGATACCTTCAGGCAATACAGCTACAAGTCTGTATTACCTTTAAAAGATGCTGCAAATGATGATTAAAATATACATTTTAAAAAGACAGTAGTATTTTTTTTTCTAGCTGCATTATTCTAGTAACCAAAACCCATTATCACCTGAGTATTTGTGAGTACAGCTAAGAATACAGCTAGAAAGATATAGCACATGACATGAAATTCAAATGGGGTGGCTGTAGTTCTCTGTAATTTTCCACTTTCTGAAAATTAGAAAGCCATAAGAAATTATGGACATTTTAAAATGAAAAATAAAGAGTAAGTACACTTCTTAGTGCTGTGGTGTGCTGAAATCCTATGGCATCTATCAAAAGAAATACATACAGCATGAGACAAACAAGCAAAGTAAGCCTGCAAGCACTAGAACTTAGACATTACATATCAGTTAACAGGCATACCTCAAGAACTACTTTTGCGCAATAATGGATCCAAGAATATGGTGCAATTAATTTTTACAGAGTAGTTTTGTTGTTTTTTGTTTTTTTTTTTTTTTAACTTTAAGGAAACAGGAACATATGAAAAAGTAAAATGATCTAAAAAGCAGAGATTTGTCTTAGAAAAAACAATGTATTTTGTCATGGCTCAGTAGGAAAATGTAGACTAAGTTAGTGTTCTTTGTATAAACTCATAGCTTTTTTTTTTCTATTTATTTTCATATCTGAAAGGGGGAAAAACTTGTTCTTGTCATGGCCATGATGACAGTTAAGCACTTGAACTGGTTGCCCAGAGGGAGGTTTTGCAGTCTCCAGGAGGTTTTTAAGACCTGACTGGATAAATTTCTGAGCAACTTGGCCTGGCCTCATAGCTGACCCTGCTTTGAGTAAGAGGTCAGACTGAATGACCTCCTGAGATCCCTTCCAAGCTTGAGCTACCTTGTGATTGTATGAATCATGGTATGCATCTGTAATCTCTATCATGACAAGCTTCAGTATCTGTGGCAGCTGATTGTCATTATTATTTACTGCATACAACAGATGTAAAAAGAATGTCTCTGTCTTTCTCATATCCAGACTGTTTCTGCTTCGTGCTGGATCATGGAAGACAAGGTAGCAAGAACTTTTTGTAATCATTTTGAAGGAGATAGAAGAGGGCATCACCTGTTAGATGTAGGAGTTAAATCTCTGGAAAACCAGTATAAGTATAGCAGTAGTGTCCCCAAGAACTGACTGCTGAAACTGAAAGCACTTGCCTCATTCCAACTCTTTTTCCTCTTCCCTTATGAAGGTACATGCCTCAAAAAATCCATACTCAGTGTAACTTCTTATTTGAACTTTGACCTCTCATATTTTAAAGGAACTTTACTTATATACCTTTTCAAATTTATACTGTGGAAACCTTCTGAGTGTTGTCACAGCTACCATTCAAAAGAAAAAAGAACAGGATCATCTCTAACACTTGGGTGTTGTTTTTGGCTAACAAAATAAAACAAAGATTCCTCTATGTCATGTATATGGACAATGTATCTCAAAGAGCCACAATATTTTCAAGTAAGCAATCTTCTTTTACTTAGACATATAAAATTCTGTCTTTGGTGACTTAGATGACGGGATGCTAAGCACGTATCTGCGGAAGAGCTGCAAATCAGGTTGAAGATCTTGCACTTTGATACCTTAAGTAAAAGCAAGTAACGCTACTCTGTAAATAAAGCACATTGGCACCAACAAGAGAACATAACAGTTTAATTAACAAGAAACAGAAATGAACTACTAATTCCTGATTCCATAAAATGTCTTCATGTCTGTGTCGCATTCTTTGAAAAGCTTAGAATATGTTTCCTAAACAAAACTATTAGATTCATAATATTTTATAATATTAATCTTAACAGTAAATGTGACAGAAAAAAAATATATTGCTATCTTTTTTCTTCAGAAAATGTATTAGGTGGGTTGTAATGAGAAAATAATTTTGATTTATCAAAATACAATATTTAGTATATAAGATTAAATCTAAATGCTATTTCTTTCAAGTGTCATTATTTCATATAGTTTATGACTTATTTTCTCGTTTTGGCTATGTAGATTTCTATAATACATTGTTTTACCTTGTGTTTAGCAGATTATGGAAGATACCTTCCTCAAAGAAGAACGATAATATTAGTTTATGGAACCATAATTGCCTGCAGCATTCTAGGCAAATGTAATTCAATGTCAAACTCTCTATAAAAAAAAGTATCCACACTTCAAAATGACTATTTCAAATTTTGTTCCACAAAATGACTCAGCCTTTCAATCAGTTGGTTTGTACACATTAGGTAGACATTTAGAATTTTATTCATTTCTGTTTAAAGCATGCAGAAGTTCCAAACAATTCCATATTTTACTACTAGGAACGGAAAAAAAACCCATCAAAAAACCATGCAACTGTTTGACATTATAGATCAGCATGGGATCTCACCTTTCCTGTCTTCACTTTTCCCTCTACCTAAGAAAGAGTGTTTCATTCCTCAGATGGTACCAGCCTGTTGTTTCACTGTTCTTCAGGTAACTTAGCCTTTTGTATTGCTAAGGGCCTTCCCTTTTCCCACTCTGCAACCTGCCAGCTCTGTACCTCTTCACCCAAGAGGCTGTGACAGCATTTTCCATAGCTTCCGTGACAGTGTTTTCCCCATGTTTTTCTCATGCTGTTGTTTTGGTGCTGTTATTCCCATGAACTTTTTCAGCAGAGGAATAGCTTCTGTTTAGTTAAGATCAGATAGATATTTTCATAAAACAAGGAATTGTTTTTTTTTTATACAGGATAGCAGAGCTATTTTCTAAAAAGCAATTGAGCTGGAAGTATACCATAGAAATAAGATTTATGGGCATCAATACGAACCAATCCTAAATCCTGTTAGAGCACAGCAGAAACTGTATTTATGCATGTCTTCTCATGTGTATCTGAAACGACCCTGCAGAAACATTCAAGGCTAATAAAATAAAAATAACAATATAAATAACACAATAATATAGATAATAACATTAATAATTTTTAATAATATGACATTCATAAAATAACACCCAACTTTATAATATTTGGCATGTCAGATCTCCCACTCTCAGTTTGGTTTTGTAAGGCCAGACCTCATTAATATGACCACACAAAATAGGAAGGAGAAGCAAAGTGCTCTCTTACTGTCCATGTGATGTGCCTTATTGTTGTCATTACAGGTGCCATAAATAGAAAAGGGAATTGTGGAGGATAGGGGAGAAAGTATTTCTTCTTTAGGGCAGTACGTAGTTTTATTGGATATATATATTTCCCTAATCTTTGGTGTGTTTGTTTCATACAAATAAGGATTTTTGTACCCTAAATTGTACTAACTCTGTAAATAGACTGAAGGAGTATTTCTGGAGCAAAATATAACCTGAGTGAATAAATTATCAGAAAAGATGGAAAGTAAAACTTTCTGTTACCATTTAATATATAAACTCCTTTGAGATATTAACAATAAAATAAATCTTAATTTGGTATTCTTCTCTGAGCTTCCTTTTAAACCAGAGGAGTACAGGTCAAATAATTCTGAGTCTAAAAGATAATTTTTCTAAATAATTTTGCTTGGTTTAAGAGCGATTTATAAATATCTGTCCATAGTTGCAGCAGTTCTGCATCAGTCTATACAGGATCTGGTCTGTTCTGCTTGGACTGGATTACTTTAAGACCGCCTTCATTTGCTGCCAAGTAGGTATGAAAAAAAAAGTCTTAAAGTTCATATTAACTGCTTGAAAATACCATCTCTGAACAAATCTAATTATGGATTAGATTTTATTCCTCTACAGTCATAAATCAGCAGGATCAATGCATGTCTACTGTTTTTATAGTATTTTTGAAATAGTTTGGAACATTTATAATAGTTTTATAAGGATAACATTGTTGTGTACTGCAATATCTAAATGTACCACCCTTCACAGTCTGGGTTTAGTCTTTCTATTGTAAGTGAGAATCATTCAGAGAGAACTATATCATCATCAGACTCAGGTAGGAAACCTCTACCGCATTTCCCACACCCAATGGTTTGAGAACTGCAAAACAGAAAGAAAAACCCCACAAAGCCTTCAGCTGTTGAAATATATTATGTGTATGAACATAAACTCTTGTCACTCACATACTTAAGAACAGTAACCTGAGAGACTGATTCAATGTGTAAAAAAAAGAGGTTTGTGTATGTGAATATATTACAAGCAGATACCTCTGGATTTGTTGGGAGGATGAGAAATTATTTTTCTTTCAAAGTATGTTATATATTTTAATATAATTTCAAAAATTCTCAACAATTTTGTCCATATTCCAACATGTCCTGCTGCTGCTCGAGATAAATGTAAGCTTCCAGCTTTTTCCCTATTTAAATAAAACACAAAACAAACCAGCCTCCTCTGGGAGGGAGGACAGAAAATGAATCCCTTCTTTCTAGTCATCTGCCTTCTAATATAACTTGGCATTCCAATTCAAATTAATTGACCTTGTTTGTTTTCCATAAACCACAAAAATATTTTATGTACATTTCATAATGTGTGTCATAAAATTCTGTGTTCTCTCTTATAACTGTAATTATAACTTCAGAGAACTTAGATTCAACTATTTTTATTATGCTGCATTGTATTTGATCCTATAACAGATCATGCAACTTCTGTTGTGATTTGCAAGTTCCTTAGTGTTTATACATGCATCTAGGTGGAAACTCACCTGCAGTACTGGAGGTTCTTAGAACCATGAAACTTGACTGGTTTTAGAAAGTGTTTTCTAACCTGCAATAGGAAGTCTCCGAACACATATTATGTTAAAAAAGGCTCTGTCAAAGCATTCTAGGTTCTTTTGATGGAGTAGCCTTCAAATTCTTATTTTACTTCAAAAGCTTACTTTCAGTTTCTGTCAGCTGCAGCCAGTAGAGATAAGATGGATACTGATTTTATATAATTTTTGTATATCAGTAAAAAGAGGCACCAGTAATAACCAGATAATGTCCATGTCAAAGAATAGAAAGTAGTCTAAGATGATAGATTGTGGAATACAATCATTAGCAACTAGGCTATTGAATCATCTGTATGATATTCTACCTCAGGCTAAATGACCAAACTTGAGCAACTGAGACACGAATCAAGCCAACAGATTTCCAGGTTATAAAGACCATAAAGGAGCTCACATTTCTTTTGAGGTGCTTAAATAAACAATGTAGTATTCAGATATTATTGGGATAATTCTGGTTTTCTAGAAGAATTTGGAAAACTAACTGTATGCAGGACATACATATACCTGGAACGTGAAATGCCGTTAGGTGAACAAGCAGCTGCTACAAATTGAAAAAACATCCAAAATGAGCCTCAAATTTCTCTTCACAGGAAAATGTACTTTTTGTAACCTGGAAATTGCTAATGGTACTAGTAGGAACAGTGGTCTGACTGTTACAAGTTTGTGTAGATTCTTACCTCTATCAGAAACAAAACTGTTCTGAGTATAGATTAACAAAACAAAACAAAACAAAATAGCAAAACCCCACCCCAGGATGCACTCAGTTTAGTTTTGCTAGATATAATGGCAAGGTATTTTAAAAGAATACAATCACAGTTATGCTATAGAAAGTAAAAAAGCTAAGGATTTATGCTACCAGCTGTGATAAGTAGTTTATTTTTAAGTAAGTTTCCTCTCATTTCACTTAAACAGTAAGCAACTCTTAGCTTGAAGGAAATAAAAAACAAAGGAATTATTGTATGCTTTTTTCACTGTCAAAGCAAGAATGACAACTGTTTTTATTTTTCATGACAAGCTGTCTTTCTCCTACTCAAAGGGCACAAAATGAAATAATCAACCAGTCTCATCTTTATTTAAAAGTGAGATTTGATATTATGTACAAGCCAGCCATGTATTCACACCTGTGACACTGAAATTACACAGAAGAAAAATGAAATCTAATAAGAAATGTTAAGAGGTTTTTTTAAGGTTACCCCTTCATGTCTTGTGGGCTAGTGTTTATCCAATTGCTTTATCTCTGTGGGGTACATCTTTGAGTATTAACTAAGCCTTGGGCCCAACAAACCTCATAATCTGCATTTATTTCTGGGTGACTATTTGTACCCTCCTGGATTAATCTTGTTCAGCTCCAGATGTAGCTCAAAACAAATAAATTCTCATGCAGTTATAATATCCATGTCCTGCAGGAAAGCAGAGATTTTTCTATCAACATTACCCAGAAAACAAAAATTACTGCCTATTGGACTTTGCGTTGAAATTGAGTGGTTATAATTTCCATCAGTCTCTGTCATCTCTAACTAGTGGCATGTATACTGCTACTCTTTTTCATCACAAATTCAAATGAGTGTGTTTTGTCAATAATCTGTTTGATTTTGTACTGGAAGGAAAGCAGTAGACTGATATGATCACTTATAGTCACAAGGAATTTAATTTGTTCCTCATCATGTCTCAGTAAATTGAGATTGATAGCTGATATCTTGATTTGGTTTAGGACCATTATCATCCAGAAATCTATACTGCATTTAAAGAAAGTTTCAGTTTGGCTTCAGGGGGACGTTCCAGACTTGATTAGAAGATATAATGTAGATACATCCAGGACAACTGGCACTTTGGTTGACTCCTGAATTAGTGTTCAGTGATGGAAAGAAGACTGATCTCTGTGAACAGTGATGTAAATTTGGAAGAACAGCAACATCTAGTGAAGTTTTTTCCAGCTTTGGAGTTTAAAGTTATCCAGGCATATGCTTGCATTTATATATACTGTCAAATCCCATTTTAATGGAGTCTACTTTGCTAGTAAAAGAAAATATTCAATGGTTATTTCCTTAGAATAATTTTAGAATAAGTCTTTTAATGTGAAAAAAAGGATATACCTTTTCTAAGTTTGTTTTTTTTTTTTTTTTAATTTTTCCTTTCACTGAAAATTTCACAGTAGAGTAAGATGTCAGATTTCTCTGTCTTTTTAATACTTCTCACCATAAGGCTTCACTAAATCATTCTAAGGGAGTCTAGAATCTACAAATGCCTTTATTTTACTCCAAATAAATTTTTCTGGGCAGCAATAGCCAGGTTGGTGTTTTAATGTGTTCACCTTGTTAGAGGCTTTCTGCTGTTGACAGGACTTGCTTTCTCTAGTTGTAAGACCGTCTTCCTTGACAGCTAATAAATCAAGTTAAAAAGTGAACTAATCATAATAGGCATAGTTTGTCAGTTTAACTTCTGAAAGTTCTCTTCAATATATTTTAATTACATGTTTAAGTTCACATTTGTGTGATTTAACGCAAAACTAAGTTAGTGGAGATTTGCATCCTCTGGAGGAAAATATTTTTTCTGCAGACTGATTCTATCCTTTGTTATTTATTGAGAATTGACCTTGACAAGGAGGCTTGGGTAGGCCTGATATCATCTTGAATGAGAATTACTGCCAGGAAGCCCGTTATTCCTCTCCAGGGTGAGTGAGATGCTACAATATTATGAGTGCTCTGCTGACTGATGTGACCAGGCTAGAACTAAATATATCCATTGGATAATGATAGGTAGTGTTTGGGCTCTTCAAGAAATAAATAACAAAGCGT
Source organism: Athene noctua (assembly GCF_965140245.1). Classification (NCBI taxonomy): domain Eukaryota; kingdom Metazoa; phylum Chordata; class Aves; order Strigiformes; family Strigidae; genus Athene; species Athene noctua. The sequence continues at coordinate 80,741,686 of NC_134038.1, forward strand.
GGAGAGATAGGACAGAAAGGGAAAAAACCCTTTGCACTGTTGGGGACTACATTTGGCCCATGAGCTCCAAAATCTAAGAACTCATTTGATAATGAGGCTAATAATAATACATGCATGGAGATTTACCAAGCTATGACTTATAATAATAGCAGATGCTATAGTTAAAGCTGAAGAGATGTATTTTTTCAAGCCTTAGTTCTAACTTAATTGCATTGAAGCAAATGAATGTTGAATAATGTTAATAATGGTATTAATTATGAAAAACTGTATAATATTTGCAATTCAAACCGACATTAACTGGATTTGTAGATAGTGAAAAAAAAATTGAGAACATTATAGAACCATAGAACCATAGAATGGTTTGGGTTGGAAGGGACATTAAAGGTCATCTAGTTCCAACGCCCCTGCCATGGGCAGGGACACCTTCCACTGGATCAGGTTGCTCATGGCCCCGTCCAGCCTGGCCTTGAACACTGCCAGGGAGGGGGTAAATGACTTGAAAGCCATATTTGTTGCAAACAAATAATAGACTATGTGACCAAGGCATCCTACATATATCAATTAGCATGAATGAATATGCTAAATGCACAAGAAATCTATGTAATTAGATTTCTAATTTCAATTAGAAAATGTATAATATAGTGTATTAGTACGCATTTTAGTTGGTGCTGCAGCTAAATGGTAACCAGATTATTGTTTATCATTCACTATATGCCAGTATGCAAACTCATCCAGACACAAAATCAACTATAAAAAAACCTCTGTCTTCTCTACTCTGAATGAAGAAATGGAGAAAGAACTTCAGCAAAAGAAAGAGGGATTATTCATTTTATTGCTAGAACGTCCTTCTGAAAAGATAGCATACATATATATATAATAAAGACCTCCTGTTGTCCTCAGGGGACATTCTAGCTCTTGAGAGCAGAGTAGTTGAACCGGAAAGGTTCACTTACAAGTTTAAGAATATCCTTGAGCAGATTATCTCAAAGCAAACAATCCCCTGTGCTGAGAAAGACAGCAGAGCTTCATAGAGATTTTCAGGAACACATCGCAACAGAATCAAATTCAAGATAGCAGTCCATCTTCTGGGAGGAGGACACTTAACTGAAGAAAGGGAAAATAATCCCTCTGGGAGACATCAGTGTTCCTTTCTTCATTAAAAGATGGCCATTTAACCTCTTGCACTGAGGACATCTCTTTGGAATTGGAAACCCAGGCTGGAAAGAAGTACTTTAGCGGTAGAAAATTCTATTTCAACCAAACTGACAGCCTCTCATCCCAGACAAAACTGCCTAGTGATTTGCCTGTTGATTGTAGGTGTGATCTCTTAAGGAATCTGGATCCACTGTAGAAAGCTCTGTAAAGAAGCCAGCAATCACAGTTTACACGGGTAGTACTGACAGAGAAGAGCAAGTGAAAGAATCTGGAGGCAACTTCAGACACTTCAGAAGAAAGATGACAGCCAGTGCACCTATGTTAGTAATATTTCTAATCTGCACGACTGAAGGAGATGAAGAATCTTAGTGTCTGGCTTAGAAAGTGTAAGGAGCAAGAAGCTGGATTCATCAGAAACCAGGGACATAGTGGATTAAAAAGCACCTGTACAGAAGAAATGGATTTTAGCTCATCAATAGGAGAAACAGGCTTCTTGTGCCTGAAATTAATAACAAAAAGTTGAGTTAATGAAGAAGACATGCACACTCAGTACTCAAGCACAGGAATTAGAAATGGCAGAGTGCTTTTCATACAGGATGTGAAGACAAGAACTAAAGCAGCAGTACTTATGTTTCTGCATCAAAGTTGGAAGTTTAAGAAATTGTGTGGATGATCTACTTAGTCTAGCAGTAAATAGAGAGATGTATAATAGGATGCTGAATATTCATCTGACCAGTGGGAGACTGAAATTGGGTTACAGAATATACCAGACTAATGCTGATGTTCAGTATATATGAAAAAACACCTCACAGGGTAACAGAATCTGAATAGACTGAAATTCCAGGTCTCAGACAGAAAAAGTATATTTTTTGATATATTTTTCCTGATATCACAGGATGGTGACACTGATTGTGATCTGCTTACAGAGATTAGAGGCAGGAAATGCAGCAGTCATGGGAGACTTGACTCCATCTAGACTGGACAAATGTCATATCAGGCTCTAATGCAGGGATCATACTTTTATCCACTCTCAATGACTAGCAACTGGCTGGAGGCTTCACAAGAAAACATGCAGTCTTTCAACTGGTCCCAAGTAGAATGCAGGATGTACTTTGATATGTTAGAGTGCCTTCTCAACCATAACAGCAATTGTAATGTATATAAATGAGCTCTATCTCAAAGAAGGGACACTGCATAAAAATTAGGAAATTGTCAAAGAGCTTCAAGGGCCAGCTGACACTTAAATGTCTGCAAGTAGAAGGGGTTACGACAGGATGAAAGGAACATGAAAAACCTAAGCAATAGTGTAAGATAAGTTATTGGAAGCAAGAAGACATCCTTCAAAACCGTGAAATTTCTTCCAGATGAAGAAAGTATAAAAGCTCATGTCTTGCAGAAAGGGCATAATAAACTAATAAATGAAGGTTAAAAGTTTGAGGAATGTCTAAGTAAAAGCAATAAAAAATAACAGACCCACCCTACTCCAAACACATCAAAGATCATAAAGGCTACCAGAGAGTCGGCAGGAAGAATGGATAATCAGGATACAAAAGAGCATTGCAGAGAAGCGAAATCTGTTCTTAACAATGATGTACACGGTGAAAAAAGCAGTGGAGTTTCTACTGCCAAAATCAGTTTACAGGATCTATCTTGAAATGAATGCTTGAGAGAAGTTAGGGAGTAGAGAGATAAAAAAATAAGAAATACATGGCCAGTACTGAGTGGTATTCACCCAAGAGTTTAAAGGAACAATTTTGGTGAAATAGCCAAATTTCTAATGAAGAACGTAACATCTTACTTAAAACTGCCTTGGAGTGTGTCAAACATGATGCTGTCTTTTGAATGTATTCCATGGGAAATCTTGGCAACTACATGCTTGGAAGACTGTATTGGTCAAATAAGTAGAAAACATAAGAAAAAGAAATAATGGATATTGTGTGAGCCTGCACAGGCAGGACACAGAAATAACCTAAAACCACACATGAAATACAAAGAATAAAGTTATTTTTGTTACCTCACCGGCTGGGGGATTCCTGAAGCAGCATACAGACAGAGGCACACAAGCAGGGATGCAGGCAGCATGGAGCTTGGCCCATGCTACAGGATAAGTGAATCTGCTGGTTTTGCCTGTATTTCAGGGATTCACACAGGCATAATTTACCATTGTGCTTTGATCTTTTCCATAGCAGGTCAGGGATTTCAAACATGTTCGATAGGATGCCTCTAAGTCCATCAGAAAGGATGATCTGGCTATTACAGTCTTGTATTTCTAATCCAAAGAGAAATCCAAGGCTCTCTGGAGCCAAAGGCTCTTACAAAAACCCAGTAACTATATGATAAAGAGGAAGATCCTGCACAGATTTTAAAAACTGATTAATTGTAAGATGTTGAATAATAATAAAGAATCAGAACTTAGTGGAGTCCTGAAAGGAGTTTTCCTAATTTTCTTTGAAATCCTCATGAGTTTTTCAGAAAGCAAATCAAGTCACCCTTGTATGTTCCTAACTGAGCAAGTGCAACTATTTCAAGAACGGTATGAACACTTCTGGACTCTATTTATCACATGCAACTCAGACCTGTAATAGGTGATTTAAGTAAGCATTTAGATAATCACCTGGCTTTGGATCTGTCTGTTTTGCGTGACATCCATCAGCACTGCTTGTATATTTGTTTGGCAAATAAAAATTGTACATCGCACATATTGATTAAAGGGATATAGTTGATTTATGAAAACTTGAGTTCATTTTGCCAGTGACCAATATAATATCCCCAAATGACTACTTGTGTATTACAAGTTGTGATTTGAGGGATTTGTTTTCTATTCAATTTCATATTAGTTTAACATATGTGTGTTGTGGTTTAACCCCAGCTAGCAATTAAGCAGCACACACCTGATCACTCAATCTCTCTGCCACAGTGGGATGGTGGAAAGAATTGAAAGAAAAAGTAAACCTCATTGTTTGAGATAAAGACAGATCAATAGCTCAGAAAAGGTAGGGAAAAGAATAATAACAAGAGAATATACAAAACAAATGATGTAAAACACAAGTTCAGCACCCACTGAGCAGCCAGTCCCTGAGCCGTGATGTCCCCTGGCTAACTCCCTCCCAGTTTACATACTGGGAATAATGTCATATGGTATGGAACACCTCTTTGTCTCATTTGGCTCAACTGTCCTTGGTGTGTCCCCTCCCAGCTTCTTGTACACTCTCAGCCTCCACTTGCAGGGAAGCATGAAAAGCTGAAAAGTCCTTGACTTAGTAAAAACACTGCTTAGCAACAACTAAAACATCAGTGTGTTGTCATTCTCATCCTAAATCCAAAACACAGCACTATACCAGCTACTAGGAAGAAAACTAACTTTATTGCAACCAAAACCAGGACAATGTGGTAAACCTCACTTACCTGTTGAATACAAGTCACCCAGCATGTACCAGCTGATATTTTCAATACGACTTTAACTGCTTTAAATGAAAGAGTACTTTGATGGTGGCAATAGCATACTGCTGCATCTCCTCGTACCATTAGAGTATTACAGTTATAGAAAATCATATGCAGTTCTTTAAAAAGCTGAGTTATTTAAGAGGCCTATTATGTTACTGAAGAATAACTGTATCTGTAACTACTTCATGCAGAAGCTTTCACATTTTATTGGAATCAGTAATGTAGTATAACAATATTATCTGGACAAGGGTATCACAAACACACTTCCTTTCATGTTTTCATTTAGTCTTAAACTGTGGGACACCCTTTGTCCTGCTTCATTTTCGTACTTCCCAGGTGAGGATGCTAATCCAGTATTCATTCCACTGTATTGCCAGAACCTGTGTTTTCAATAGCTTTTCTCTACCTTCCATTTCACATCTTTAAGTAAATCCTGCAGGTTCTAGCTCTTACGAAGTCTTTCATGCAATAGAAATGCTGATGTCCATCACAGAAGAAAGTTACTGTTAATGATTTAGTTTTTGTTCTTGTGCAGGACAGAATCAGAATAATTATAATGGAAGTATTTCTGACAGTATCAGAAATATCATGAAGTAAAATATTTTAATGGATAAATCAATATGTTAGTAGGAAAAAAAATATCTTAACACATATTTCAGGTATGTATTTTCTATTTCTGCAATGTGTACAGGTTCTATGAAATGCTTATTATATACCCAATGTCTGTTTTGATTTAAGGAAAAATATTACCTCTTATTAAAATGCAACTTATATTCATTATGGAAAACCCCCTCTGTTTTACTTTGTCTAGTTTATCCCAGTACTGTTGGTATTCCTCTGTCATCTTAAGGTAATTACATACAAAATCACCTTGGTTTTGGAATGCTAGAAGTATTATGTTGTATCTACAAGAAGTATTATGTCCCCTGTCAGGGACCTATTCCAAAGTATTTGAGAGAGCAATGTGCATATTTGGTTTTTTCATATCTAGCTTTGCTAGACTTAGTTATGCAACATACTGACTTGCACACATCAAGACAAAGGTTTTCCCACTATTGCCTGCTCTTAAGAGCTTGATCTCATTCACTTGCAGGGATATCAAGATTTGACTGGTTTTATATCATTGATCCCCCCCTTTTTCTTTTTTCCTGACCAAATTTGCCATCAGCTTTTAAACACTTTGTTTCTAAATGAACATGGAAATCATGGTGTTCTGTATCCTCAACTTACAAGTCATCAAAATGCTCATGACAATGTATATTGCAAAGCATATACCTCAAGGAGCTGAGTAGAGGGGAAACTCTGGACTTAGTTACCAGTCATGAGAAACTGAGATAATGCATGTGTAGGTGATACCACATTACTCCAGGTGTGAACCTGATTTCCAAGTTTACTCGATCACACTGGTTTACACCATAATCCTGGGACAAATACAGTTTGTGTAGTGTCACTATGACAGTTGGTCTCAAAACAACCGGACTTCATGCACCTCTGTACATTCCCTAGTATATTGATATTGTCTTGCTCTATTTACAGACAGTACCTATCAACTATTCAAGATATTGCTCTTGTCAAGTTGTGAACATACCTTATAGTAGTATATAGTATACTTTTTATTTGTTTTTTGTTTAGATAACTGAATCTTCTTTTTGAAACTCTATTGTGGAATAAAATTGTAGTTTACAATCATCCAAACGTTTCTGATCACAGGAATTCATAATAGTCAATGATGATATAGTTAATGGATACAATCAAGACTGTAACTTCCACCTCAGCTTAATTTGCTGTATAATCACCAAGACCTGCTTCACACAATACATGAGAAAAATCAATGGGTTTCATAAACAAAGCTAGTTACTTAAGCTATCTAATGATAAACACTTCTTTGATCATTAGAATGTTCTGTTGGATAAGAAAGCAAATTCAAATATTTTTGAGAAATATCACTAATTTTATACTAATTTACAATTCTGTTCCACTCAAATCTGGTTGTTCCTTGATTCTGTAACCAATCTATGTACGTCAGCAATAGAAAGGAATGTAGCTGTATAATTACAGATGTTCTGTCATACTGGAGACCAATGATTAATCAATAAGAATACATGCTTAGTGTAGATATATTTACATGGAAGAGATAGTCTATGTGATATGAAATCTTTGCCATTTCTTTTTTATACAATATTTACTCCTTTCTGTATCCCACAACACAGACATTGTCAAACATCTAAGTTCTTCCCCTTTGTTTTAGAAATAAAATAGACCAAGCATTAACTGTAAAGATTATAATGGACTAGTACTTGTCATGGTTTTGACTAGGATATGGTTAATTTTCTTGATCTGGGAGAGAGCACAGCTGAAGTGCCAGGCCCAAATTGAATATTGGAGTGTTCCATCTCATGTGACACCATGCTCAGTATATAAAGGAGGTGGGTTCTCTCTCACTTCTGGTCCATGTGGTGGGACCTTCGCTCTGCTGGGATTGCTGCCAGGGGTGGGACGTGTGTCTGTCAGTGGGTGGTGAGCAAGCACATTGTGCATTACCCGTTTGGACTTCCTGTTGTTACTGTTTTGTTACTATCACTAAACATTTTTTTTTAAATTTAAACCTACAAGTTTTTTTCCTTTTTGTCCCTCCCTTATCTTCCCAGGCAGAGGAAAAGATGAGTGACCAGCTGCCTGGTGTTTGGCTGCCAGTCGAGTCAAGTCAGTACTTCAACTTTACATAAATCTTTTAAAAACATATTTTCAGCAGATGTTTTTCCACTCCTTTTTTTTTTTTTTTCCTTTTTATATAAGGTTTATATGTGCCTGCTACTAGAAGTAGCTTCTACTTTTACAGTTTTCAAGACTATGAAAAATACATGTCTTGGTTCCTTGTTTTCTTATAATTCTGCTTGAACAATATGGTTTAGGGTGTTTTCTTGTCATGATGGCTTTGTGCCTTGTTCTATTTCAATAGCTGAAGCAGGGTTGAAAATTACTGAGGCGATTTGTAAAGTTGCACTAATCTAACATAATGTTAAACATCACAAATTTGAGAAAGTTTTGCTTTCTGACAATGGCATTTTTTTTCCCCCAAAATGTGCTGGATTAGATGTTTCTAAGTAAGCATCATATTAAAAGATTTTTCCAGAAGACTGAGTACCTCATTTAGGTTAAACTTCATTCATGACTACCTTAGGTTATGTAGCATTAACCTAGCTAACTAGTCCCTAGAGACTAAACAGGAAGACAGATTCTGTATACTTACATATTTGGATTTTCATATATGTATAATTCACTTTGAAGTAAAGACCTGCTATTAAAAATCATAAATCACTTTAATAAGCTAATGTTTTAATATTTTAAAAAGTTGCAGATATTTCTTTTCTAAACTTAGCATGAGATCTGGTATATGTTAAGATCTATCTGGGACACTTTTTTTCGTAAAAGGCAGGTGCTTCTGTTTACTGTTTATATGTTGCAAACTACAGAAAGCTCTCCAGATGCTTTTTTAATATTTATGCCAGGTCATGGCCATTAATCCTGATGTATCTTTTTAATTTGACTTTATAACATCATTCCATAATTATATGACAAGAATGATTTGATTTATTTGCTTTCTAATATATGTTCTAAAGGTACTCCATTCTTGATCAAAGCTTATGTTCCCAACAAACAATTTGAACCTCAGGACAGTATTCATTTCCTAAATGAGGTTCCATACATCAAAGAGAAATGCAAAATGTTGTTGTATATGTTATATATACATCTTTTATAGAATTTATAAGTATTTGACTATTTGAATTCTTTTTGTCACATTCTGATGCCATTTAATAATGCTCTCAGACTTAATTCTGCCATTAAGAAATGAGAATTTGTAGTTTTACCATAACCAGACTGACTACATATTCATAGAATCATACACATTTTTTAAAAGGTGTGTTTGTGCATACTGCATTGATGACAGAACACATAAATACATTTTATGCCCCACTTTTAGTCTTAATTCTCTATAAGAGTATAATTCATCATACACATACAGAAAGTTACTTCTCCCATAGAGATTCAATGACAGAAGAGACAGATATAGTGTGAAGAGTATTGTGTTACACTAGTTTAGTAATTTGAGGTCTCAGTGCTATTTAACATATGGAGAAGTGATTAGTAGAGGAAAACTTATGCACTTATTATATTAATGGTATAGTGAGGAAAAAATGTTTTCCACTTTAACGTTGTCTACTATTAGTGTCAATATGAAAACCCCATATTTTAGTAAAAGTTTAAGTCTGAGTAGGATGTTAATAAGGAAAGTCATCCATGGGACTTTAAAAATTCTTCATTAATATGAATAGCTCTCACTCTCTATTCATTTCACATCCAACATCCCCATCCAATTTGTGGAAGTCACAATCTGAAGTATGCCACTTGAGAACTGAGCTTAATGACTAGCATTCTTTAGTTGCATAAAATGAAAAATGTGAACAATTACACTGAAAAGTGCCCTTTTTAGAACATTTAATAAAAAGTCCATAGCACAAAAAAGGCCAAGCATGAAGATAGTTTTGCATAATATTGGCTTGTTTACAGTTTTCTCAGTTAGAAAGAAAGTAGAAACAAGTGATGACATCTCAGTCACACACACACTCCCCTCCTTAGCTTTCGAGACAACTTTATTACAGTGACAAGTTATGTTGCATTGTTATATTTTTAATTACTCGTTTATGAACTTTGTTCAAAAGCATAGATGCAAATATCTTAAAAGTAGTAGCTTTTAAGGCTTCACTACATCGAAGACACAGATGTAGTCACTAAATTTAAAAAGAAATCTACTACAAATCTAAATATCTAAATAGTAGTGATAATGCTTGGAAGTAACTCATATTTAGTTCATAAAAATAAATTCTACTTCCTGTTTAGTCTTCAAGGTTATCCAGGTCAAAACCCTATGATGATCTAGTATATACTACATAGATATTTGTCTCATCTGCTCTGAAAAATCCTCCAGAAACAGCTTGTTGTGGTATTTTCCCTTTCCCAGAGCTTTCTGTAGAATATCAGTACGTGTGCATATAGAGGGATGTGCACAAATGGGAGTAAACTACCATTTTCTTGAAAACAATTTTTCACATATTGATAGACATGCTTAATCTGTTGTAGATTATATTTGTTAAATTTCTGACTTCTTTGGACTATTTTCTGCTTATTTGTCTTTAATGAATATAGTTTAAAAGAAGGTAAAAGGCTAGTAAATTCTGTTCTGTTATTTTCACACAAGGAACAGTTGTCAGTGGCAAGCTAGCAACATTTCATAAATTCATAATAGATAATGATGACATCTTACTCCTTTCTTTTGTTGGCTTTTATTTTCTATTTCACTACTTTTCAATCTATTTAATCGTCCATATGCTCTGTTATACTCTATTAGAGAATGTGGTATTCTATGTTTCTATTTCTTTTTTTTTTTTTTTTTTATATGCTACATTCCCCCCAAAGAACAACTGCTTACAATGTTCATGATCTGAAGTTGTTAAATTTCACTAACAGATGAAGACTGTAGATACCGTACATTTCCCTAGTAAGCATTCTGCAATACTTAAGGATAAATATATATTTTTTTGTATGAGGAAAATTATATAATGCTGAGCAATTATGAAAAATTTGCTGTATTCCAAGACAAACCTTGAAAGCTTTGTTTCAAATATCTGTACAAAACAATGAAGACATAATCAGTCTAGGTTAGTGATTTAGTGATTAGATCTTAGTTTACAAAGTGCTCAAATAATTAATTAAAACGTAAATTCAAGAATACTTAAATATAGTCTTTATGATTTCAACATATTCCCTAAAATAAGGTTTCCCAAATATTTGGAAAAAAAAAAAAATATTATCTCTCTACTTAATTTTAGAGTAGATTAACCTTCAAAAAGAATTTTGATTGATTTTATTTATTTCTCTAAGGTAACATTTTATTAGGCAATTCCAGTGTTATTATTACCCATATAAAAATATAAAAAGTTATAATATTAATTAATTTTAGATTTGCATTCCAGTGCTTCCAGGGGTACCACATAATAGTTTTTACTTTTGGCCTATTAGTAAGAGATTAGTATTATTCTTCATTTAGTTTAAGATTTTGCTGAATAACAAACTCTGTATAATATAACATCTATTTTACAATGGACAGAACCAGGGCATTTTCCAATACTGTTCTTGCAAAGAATTTTCTGTCTGGCTGGTTGATAGTGCCTGTCTCCTCACACTCAAGAACAGTGAGCCCTATTGTGTTTATTTTCTTCCACAAGAAGAGGCACTATGATGGTCCAATCCTGATACAAGGGGAGTGTTAAATAAGAATTAAAGGCTTTCCAAAGAGAAGTCTTTGCTATAAACCCCAGCCCTATAGCAAATAGAAACTGTTGGTTAGGCATATTCCTGTTGTTATACTGCACACTTAAACATCTGGTGGGCTTGAAATTATATAAGTTCAGCTACCCAATAATACTTTATGTTCTTAAGCTTTTTTTTTTTTTCCTGAATATGTTTTTGTCATACTTAGTCCATTTGTTAAATGAATTATCTGATGAAGTTGAAAGCTTGGTTTAGCCCTATGGGTGTACAAGCTGCTTTTATCTATTCAAAAAAAGAGTTAAATGATTTTATCCACACCTAAAACCAGGACAACATCATTTTTGTGAAAAGTTAGGGAATAAGAAGGCAAATCTTAAATCTCTGATGTACGCTACCAATCTTACCATTTCTATTTTTTCCCTAAATGTTTTTATCATTTACTCCCCTCCAGCTCCTATTATCTGTCCTCATTTCAAATAATCCACATTTTTATTTTTCCATAAAGTCACAGAAGTAGTAGTTTGAAGGGAATTGTGGAGGTTGTTAAGTCCATTCTCCAACTCAAAAACGGACTATACCAACACTGCATCAGGTCAGACATGGCTTTGTCTAGCTGAGTCTTAAAAACCACCAAGGACAGAGAATCTGCAACCTCTCTGGGTAACCTGTTTTGGTACTGCATTACCCTTCTTGTGAAAAACAGATCTCCTGCTGACTAAACTGAAGGTCTTTTTAAGTTTTCATTACTCTACATTATTTTCTTCTCTCAGATAGTACCTCCTCCTTAGACTCTACTTTCTTTTATCTATGACAAGATCATCTTTCCATCTCAGAACTGTTATGTCTCAGAGTATTCATTTATGGCTGTGGATGTGAAAGTTTTCCACTACTGTTCTGGCACATTTCAGTGACTCTTATGATCTAGCCTGAAAAACAAAAAGAAAAATTCTGTCTCTAATTCTGAAGATAAAAGTAAGTTCTATGAAGTTTCCTCAGTGATGCAGGTCTGTGAGGAGTTATCCAATTATCCCTATAAAAAAAATTCCTTAATTTCCCTATCAGTCAGTAAATGACATTGTTTTAAAAATCTCTATTACCATACCTTACTCTGGCAAAGACATTCCCTGTTATAGTATGACAAGGAATTATTTTTTCACAAGAATTTGTGACCTTCTAAAGGGTCATACCTACAAGTACAAGGTACATTTCTGCAAGAGTTTTTTCTCTAGATTAGGTGTATATGAATACTTTAATACATTTGAGGTAGTTTACTGCATTTATTTCTAATAGTGAAAAAACAAGGTTTCAATGATGCTCGTGGCTTGGATGGGCACATGCTTTGCTGGGTAAAAAACTGGCTGGATGGCCGGGCCCAAAGAATTATGGTGAATGAAGTAAAACCCAGTTGGTGGCTGGTCACCAGTGGTGTCCCCCAGGGGTCAGTTTTGGGGCCACTCCTGTTTAACATCTTTATTGATGATCTAGATGAGGGAATCAAGGACACCCTCAGTCAGTTTGCAGATGACACCAAGCTGGGTGGGAGTGTTGATCTGCTCGAGGGTAGGGAGGCTCTGCAGAGAGACCTGGACAGGCTGAAGCCATGGGCTGAGGCCAACTGGAGGAGTTTCCATAAGGCCAAATGCCGGGGGCTGCACTTGGGCCAACAACCAAGTGCACAATCCACAACAACCCCCAGGAGCGCTACAGGCTTGGGGAGGAGTGGCTGGAGAGCTGCCAGTCAGAGAGGGACCTGAGGGTGTTGATTGACAGCCAGCTGAACAGGAGCCAGCGGTGTGCCCAGGTAGCCAAGAAGGCCAATGGCATCCTGGCTTGTGTCAGCAATAGCGTGGCCAGCAGGGACAGGGAAGGGATCTGACCCCTGTACTCAGCACTCGTGAGGCCGCCCCTCGATTCCTGTGTTCAGTTTTGGGCCCCTCACTACAAAAAGGACATTGAATGACTCGAGCGTGTCCAGAGAAGGGCAACGAAGCTGGTGCAGGGTCTGGAGCACAGGTCGTAGGGGGAGCGGCTGAGGAAACTGGGGGTGTTTAGCCTGGAGAAGAGGAGGCTGAGGGGAGACCTCATCGCCCTCTACAGCTGCCTGAAAGGAGGGTGCAGAGAGCTGGGAATGAGCCTCTTTAACCAAGTAATAACCGATAGGACAAGAGGGAATGGTCTCAATTTGTGCCAGGGAAGGTTTAGGCTAGATAATAGGAAGCATTTCTTTACAGAATGAGTTGTTAGGCGTTGGAATGGGCTGCCCAGGGAGGTGGTGGAGTCCCCATCCCTGGAGGTGTTTAAGAGTCGGGTTGACATAGCGCTGAGGGATATGGTGTAGTTGGGAACTGGCAGTGTGAGGTTAATGGTTGGACTGGATGATCCTCAATGTCCTTTCCAACATAGATGATTCTGTGATTCTGTTCAATTCTGAGATTCTAGATTTCTTCTTTTTAATGACTCAAGAATGTTCTTATGTCTTCTCCAGAACTTTCTTGGCCCTGCTGCCTGTACTATTCACAGTTGCAGTTTTCAGTTTTTATGTTAGACATTACATGATCTTCAGGTTGATCTCCAGGTTAAACCTGCAATTTCACTACACAGATGAACAGCCTCTTTTTTAACTCATAACTATCCTGTACTCCTTCCTCTACTCAGAGTTTTTACCGTAAAGATATCCATATTGTCTGCTCATTTGAATCTTTCATTATTGAGCTGAAAAAGTCAGGAGTTCCAGCTTTAGGGCTGATAGTACTTTCTTTTAATGAAGATACTTCTGCATTAATCTCAGAAGGACATGTATTTCCATTCCTCAGCTTTTTCTGTTCCTTTCCTTGCATTTCAGAATTTCCTGATTGATTAAAAAAAACATACCTGCTAAAACAGAAAGTCCAGGGGACAACCTTAACCACAATAGTAGTAAAAGCAAACTTAAGAAAAAAACTGAATTGGTGATATCTAAAAGGTGAATGAGCCATTGGTGGTTGTAATAAAGTAGTGGTATTTGACATTAGACATGGTATCTTGTTACTGAGACTATAACTACAATGAAAATTATTAATGAATGCATGACTTTTAATGAATGCATATTTTAAAATAAAGCCCAGTTTCACAAATGCTGCTATTTAAAAGCATACTATGGTCAAAATATATGAATATAAGCTGTAACCATAAAACTGCTGAAAGGAAAGTGTGTGTGAGAACTTTATTTAAAGTCATTTGTATTCATAAAATGTACACATTAATCTGAAGCACTTTCATAAGATCTGAATCTGGAATGGGAACAACTGAAACAACTTTGGGGTCAATACTCTTCCAAGTGTATTGAATTCACAGTATGAATACAAACACTTTGGAGAGAGAGAGAAGATTTAGAAACAAAACTCAAGAAAAATATTTAGGATCATTCACTCCTACAGTTCAACAGTGTTCTTAACTTCTCTGGAAATTTTCTCACTCAATTCGGCAAAATATGCTCCCTTAATTTCAGTAGAGATTTATTCTGAAGAATCTGAAAATTTGAAATAATACTTGATCAAGGATCAGACTTTTTTTTTTTTTTTCTCCCTTCATTTGGAGACTGCCTCTATCATTGCTGATTATTGCTTTCTTTTCTATTAACTGTATCCTGAGGTCTGGAATTCTTTCAAACACTAAATTACTTAAAATATGTATTTCTTAATCTTGACATAATAAAGTAAAAAATTTCTATTCAGAAGAATTTAATGGCAATGAAAATATAAAATCAAATACATTTGTGGCAGTTTTTCTAGAATCAGTCTGAATTCTCAGTTGCAACAATAGCTGTGGTTTATTTTTCAAAATAAGTTATTTTTAGAAAAGTAAAATACCCTCAAAGCACCATAGTCAGAAGGAACTCAAAGTTTTCATGTCATCATCAACATAACACTTAATGTTTTCAATAAAAATGGAACTTACACAAAGTTTATAGAAGCATGTAATGAATAAGTTTGGAAAGGACCCCTGATGATCATGTAGTTGAAACTCCCACTCTAAGCAGGGCTAACTTCAAAGTTGATCAGGTCGCTCAGGACCTTGTCTTATTTAGTTTTTAATATGTCAGAGATGGAGTTTTCACAAGCCTATTGGTCCTTTCCAACCTTAACAATCCTGTGATTCTATAAAATTCAAGTAAACTCAGACATTTTTAATGAAAGTCAAGAGACTAAGTCTATTTTAGGTAAAGAGTCCATGTGTTTTACAGTGCTTTTCTGCTCTTTTGAAACCACTGGTGTTACAGACTTGAGAAGGGGTTTTATATTTAGCTATCTATATTCATAACTGAATTAAGGTATCTATATAGATATGTATACTTATTACTGAATTTTAAATTTTATATTTTGAATTACATTTTTATTTATATTTATTAGTGAATTACAGAGATTCAGTTTCTCTGTCTTTAAGGACCTTTGCTCCTGGAGAATAAAAAGGAGAATGAAGATTTCACTTTCTGGAAGAGAAAGAATGTGAAATTTTCCTCAAGCCATTTTGTCCTATCACAATCACCCTAAGGAGAGATCCAGAGACCTGCACATATTTATTTCAGGTTTAATGGTATGGGCAAGGAAATCTTCATTTTTAAGTCCACTTCCTGAAAATAAGTATTTTGACTTTTTTTCTCCATCTTACAATCACAGAATAATTCAGGTTGGAAGGGCTCTGAAGAGGTCATCTAGTCTTCATCATTTAAGTAATATTTTCATTGAACAATAACAATACCATGACAAGGCACTGTTGTTCTTCTGCAGTATTTTTTAATGTATTGGGTAAGAAAGATCAGCCATCTCAGCTTGCTTTCTGGCAATTTTGCTCAGGAAAGGTCTATTGATCATTAAAGCCTATTCAGATACAAAAGGTTGTCAGTCAGCAGTCTGCTGAGGAACTAGTCACAACCGATAGACAGGCAGAAATAATATGGTCCTTAAATTAGTTCAGTGTTGTCATTTAATTTTAAAACATGGCTTTTTAAAATAAGGAAAGTGTAGACCTAATATATTCTGACATGCTCCTGAAAACAGCATCATGTGAACTGTTCAAGGAAATGAAAAAAGCACAATGACAAAAGTCGGGATCTCTATCAAATTTTTCTATTGTGTCTGAATTGCTGAAACATCTTACTCTTTGTCAAGCAGCCACTATCATAAAAAATCTTCCTTATTAAAAAAGTTCCTCACCTCAAGCTAATCTCTGCTGAGACTTTCAATTCATATATTCTGGTATAGTGGTCTAAATCTAAAATAACTATACAGAGAGCCATGATTGCACTGGTAAAATGAAAGGACCAGATGTTACTGTTGTGTTGCTATTTCATTTCATTTGCTTTGGTTCCCATACAAAATGGAAGGACACAATATAATAATCTTTACTCAGAGAAGAAAAGATTTTGGAAACATGATCTCCCAAAAAAGATTTAACAATTTCAGAAATTCGGAGCATTTCTTTGAAGTCCCCTTTGGCTTTCTTACATGCACTGTATTATAGCAAAATTTGACTACTGATGAACTGTTAGACCCCATTCTACTTCATTGTCAGCATACCCTATCACAATAGACCACCTCATAAAAAGCAATAGCTGGAGCTGATTTTGTGTTATAAACAAGAGCTTATACCTAGGAAGAGCTCATATTTGTATTGAATCCTATCACAAACAAAGGTAACCAATACATTTGGTGACATAAGTGTCTAATAGATTTGGGCAGGATACCCATTCCTGTAAGGTTATGATGAGCGTTGGGGAAGTAAAAGTTCTAGTGCCTTTCTGTTGTCCACCAAGTGCCACAGAAATAACAGCTCTGCCATTTGTGGTGTGTCTTGAGAGAAATGTGCATGATTTGCTCTTTAAAGAAAAACTCTTAAAAATGCTACAATACCATACTATCCAACAGACTTGTTACAATATTAAAAGTATATTATTAAAAATGTAAAAAACCAAGGAACACAGAAAATCACAGATAAGGAAGAAGAGAAAATTTTTTCTCAAGAGTACCACCATGTGATCTTGCTGTGTACACTTCAAATTGAGTATCTATGTATGTCAAGACTGTGCAGTTAGAATAAGTATTTAATGGGGTTTTGTGTTGGGTTTATATTGGTGGGGGTTTTCGTAGTGGGGGGAGGTGGCTACAGAGGTAGTCCCTGTGAGAAGCTTCTTGAAGTTTCCCCAGCTCCAAGTTAGACCCATCTCTGGCCAAGGCTATGACAATTAGTGACAGGGGCAACACCTCTGTGATAACATATTTAAGGAGAATCTGAGAGGAGGAGGAGTTGTGAGGGAAATGCCTATGCAAACACCAAGGTCAATGGAAGAAAGGAGAAGGAAGATGGGGGGGTTGGGGTGGGGGGGGGAGGTGTGCTGGAGCAGAGACCCCCCTGCAGCCTGTGGTGAGAGGTCAGGCTGTGCCCCTGCAGCCCGTGGAGGTCACCGGTGGAGCAGATGCCCACCTGCAGCCCATGGAGGACCCCACACCGGAGCAGGTGGCTGCACCCAAAGAAGGCCGGGACTCTGAGGGAAGCCCACGCTGGAGCAGTCTGCTGCTGGGAGGACTGCAGCCCATGGGAGGGACCTCATGCTGGAGCAGGAGAACGAGTGTGAAGAGTCCTCACCCCGGGGAGGCATGAGCAGCAGAAACAAGGGGTGATGAACTGACCACAATCCACAGACCCTTCAACACTGCATCTTTGCTGGGGTAGGATGTAGAGAATATTTGGAGTAGAACTAAGCTGGGGAGGAAGGGAGGTGTGGGTGGAAAGGTGTCTTCAAGATGTCATCGAATTTCTCACTGTTCTACTTTGTTTGATTGGTGAATTAGTGATGGTGGTGGTGGTGTTCCAATTAAATTGACATTTGTTTTCTTCCCCACTGGAGTCTGTCTTTTGCCCATAACCATAACAGGTGAGTCATCCTTCATTTTCCTTGTCTCAATCTCTGAGCCTTTTGTTTCATTTTCTGCATCCCATCGTTGAGGGGGAAGGAGTGGACAGGCAGCTGCATGGTGCTCAGATGCTCACTGGGTTTAAACCACCACAGTTTTGAAGATTTGCTTTAGTCAAGTGGCTTTAATGACATTTTCTTGTATATTTAAATATTCAGGTGAATTGGTATCTAACTGCTTGTGGCTGACTGGGCAGAACACAGATATATGGCACATGTTAGTCACCTAGAATATAAAAAATGGGGAATTCTCCTGGGATCACCTCATCAAAGTAGATTATTGATTTAGCTTTCACCTGATGTCAAAGTAGAAGATTCCCCAAGACTCAGTTCATCTAGCTGGCTAGACTTACTTAACAGAATACTTATACAAGTATTCCATTTTGGCACCCTTTGGATGACAGTAGGACAGAAATCTTCATGAAGTTTCTGAGATAAGAGGAGGAGACAGAGATCAGAGATGATTCTGCTTTATTGTTCATAGTCCACTGTTGTTCTAAATAAATGTAGTCCGTCTTATTCCAGAATGTAACTGCAACTGTGGGAATGTAGGACATTTTGTCCCAAGGGATGCCCTGGTGTTTTCTCAAGGTAACTTTTGGTTCATTTTATAAAGTGTGTTTCCCTGAAAAGTGAAACAAGGGACAAAAAGGAAATTCACCATCTCATTAATTTTTTTTAAAGCTTCCTTATCAAAGAAGGATGTAATCTAGTCTAAAACATGTCGAGCTAGCAAATTAAATTCTCTAACTTCAAGCAAAACCACTCATTAAATATTTAAGGTACCAGACTAAAACAATACCAAATTTTCACAAAGCCTGGAACTTAATGAGTCGAAAAGGGATTTTTAACATGAAGCAAATGGAGCAATGTCAGGAGAATGAAGTCCAAAAGGCTCTCCTTCTCTAAACTGAGAGATAAATTTACCAGGAAAAGTCAGCTGGTTCAACTGGATACTTTAGGCTAGCTAAAGTAATCACTCTTCATTTGAAAAAGGTAAAATGATCACTTGGAAACCCTTAAGGAGAATGGATTTCTAAGTTAACTGAATTAGGTGTCATGCATTATTGGTGGGGGAAAGGGAGTGCTATGTACTTGTAGATAGTGTAGGCTGCTCATGATCCTTTGAGG
Organism: Athene noctua; assembly: GCF_965140245.1. Classification (NCBI taxonomy): domain Eukaryota; kingdom Metazoa; phylum Chordata; class Aves; order Strigiformes; family Strigidae; genus Athene; species Athene noctua. Next base: position 80,760,695 of record NC_134038.1, read on the forward strand.
TAAACATCTGTGCCTTGAAACCAAGGTTACTGACTTGAAGGACTTCAGGGAAATGGAAATGTTTATTAACTACAGGTTTGCAGACATCACTGAACAATCGTTCCATTAAGAATCCCACTTAAATCTTGAAGGATGCTGTCTTCTTCAAGGGAAAATTATTCCAGTGCTGTGTCCAGCCCAGGATTATGTATCAAAGGTACACCCTTGAAAGAAGGGATTACAGTCAAATGGAAGAAGCAGCTTGTCATGTTATGCAAACCATTCATCAGGTAAATAGACTTGAGAAAGTGTTTTCCATAAAAAATACAGAAGTGGCAGACCTTCCAGGGGCTCTGAATAGGATTTAGAATTCATATTAGGATGTTATGGACTGACTGCAGCCCCCCATTCTCCATCTCCCTGTGCTGCTTGGTGTGGAGAAGGTAGAGAAGTTGGGAATAATGGAGCGAAGCCGAGCCTGGGAAGAAAGGGGCTTGCCTGAGGGAAGGTGGTTTAGGTTTTATCTTTATTTCTCATGGTCCAACACTATTTTTAACTGGATAAATTATGTGAATTTTCCCCAAGCTGTGTCTGTTTTGCCTGTGATGGTAAGTGGTCAGTGATCATCTTTATCTCAAACCGGGAGCTTTTGCATCTTATATTCTCCCCTATCCTGTTGAGGAGGGGCAGTGAGAGAGCAGCTGGATGGGGTCTGGCAGCCAGAGGAGATCAACCTATTACAGAAATTCCATATAAATTTTTACAAACTTCTTCACCACTCATCTTAAAAATCTTCGCTTCATACATGGCTTTGCTATGTATTTTTGTAAAACCATGATAATCACTATTTTGATGATGTGTGAAACGATTGGTTATGTTGATTATTAAAGTTTTCTGTATTATTGTGTACCTTTCTTTCTTTTGTATGTAGACTATATGGCTTAAAAAGCCCCGGGGGCAGGGATCATTTTGTTGTGTACAATTATACAGTATGCATCTGACTGCAGTACCGACTCCTGAATAGGGTCCCTTAAGGATACTTACACGGATTAGTGTTCTAGGCAACTAAATGCAACACCCTTTGCTTTAATTCCCTTATTTTACATTACTATTACTTAAAATGTTAACATTTTAAATACAAGTTTAAGACACTAATTTTTAATTCATTTGTATATTCTACAAAAGTTCATCTTAAATTTGCCAGAATATTAGTTATCACTAAAGACTATTTCTGTACTACATAAAATAAAACACAAGGATGGAGAAGGTAGCCACTGGATGTCCCTAACAACCCAAATTATTGTATGATCCTAAGGAGTAAAAATCTCTCAAATCCTTATCAACAGGGAGTTTTATGCTGTTATGATCAAAGTACTTAAAAGAGTATAGACTTTCCAGAATAGATCAGCAATCCGACTGCAATTACAAACAAAATATGGTATTTGAACATTCACATGTACGAAATCCTTCCTAAATTTGTTTTAGAGACACAGTTGTTCTCTTCCAAGAAAAACACCAGAGACTAATTAGTCACACAGAGAAGAGTAATTATTACCTATTCTCTGGCAATCCTTCAACTATTTTCCAACTGTTTTCAAAACTTACACATGCACACATACATACACATACACAGAGATTTTGGGGTACTAAATGTTTTTCATCTTTTCCTAATTCTTTAATATACACTGTGTATTATACCAGTAACCTTGGGAAATTTTGGCAAAATTTTGCTTTCATATTACTTCAGATATGATGTTCAATTAGCTTTGTTTTGTCCATTACTACCTTTTGTTTTCTAAAAATACCCTAGGAAATCAGCTTACTAAGAAAACTGTTCATAAACCAGCAGATTTTAAAATGAAGGAAAAAAAGTAATTATACACATAAAGACAGCATTTTCACAACAGAATCTAAATGACTTTCATCCAATCAGGAAACAGAAAATATTCCATGTTGCCACATTGAGAATCAAATTATACTGAGTAAAAATTCAATTGACTGCTTTTGAATACTGTGCAGACCTGAAAGTGACAATACGGTATATTCTGGAAACTGAAATAGTAAATAAATCTGAGAAGAAAAAAATAGTGCATTCAGTCTTTCCTGATTTTGGTGAATACTAGATGGGACATGCTGCAATTTATAGCAACCACTACTTATTTATTATTGATTATTAGGAAATGGTATTGAGTTGATGGTTTAATGAAACCAAACTGGCAACTGCTGAAAAATGATGACTGTAGCAAGTATCATTGATGTTGATACACACTGCACACAAACAGCAGTGGTGACAAACTGGGGGAAACACCAAAGTCGCCAAACAGCTTGTAAGCTTACTAAGACAGACAGACAGTTTACAGTATTTCATGCAGCAGTTCTACTAATAATGAGTAACTTATTTTGAGTAATGTAATTATCTTCTGGTATTGTGCTGCACATGGTTGACATCGAATACCTCATAATCACAACTGGTCACATTTGACTGAAAGGCCTTCTAGCCAAAACTTTAGAGAAGGGGAGGAAGGGGAGATGCTGAGGTTTCAATGATCATGTCCTAACATGGTATTTACTGCATACCGTGAAAGAAGACTGATACCATCTTTTGTGGAAAGAAAAAGGGACTTATCCCATGGGTGTTTGTTCTTAACTCATAAATATTATTCAGCCTTTATCTCTCCACACTGGATAGGTGATACAGAAAGACACCTAGTATCAGATGTCTATAGCCATGATCCATACTATTTAGAGCATCATCAAAGAGACAGTCAGAGGAAAGGTCTGTAGAATATCCGATCCTTCTATATGGCTTTATGTTTGAAATCAAAGTATCCTCCTCAAATCATAGAGAAGGTCAGAAACACATAATTGCTAGATCACATATTAGCAGAACATTCTGGACACTTGCTTCTCACTGTATTGCTTTAGAAAAATATGCCATTCAGCTACTGAAATGTCTTACACCTGTTATAATTATTTCTTTAATTAGAAAGTTTCCTGAGTTGTCTAGTTAGAGTGGGTGACATTATCTTAAAATGTTAGGTCAGGTTTTCCAATAATTAAAGCGTATAGAATGATGACAGCTACCAGCACTTAAAAGTCTGAACCTATAGTTTAATGTAGCTTCTGTTCTGTGTACATACCACACACACACATGCGCAGGCTCACATTTTGAAACCATGTAGAAATGATTCATGCATATTTTGTTAGTCTTCAGGGTGAATTGTTATAGCTTTTATCATTGAGGGTACAAAAATTTCAACACTAAATCTTTTCGAATTAATGGGAATTTTTCTCTTAGGGTGGAAATAACTCTGTGTGGTAGCTCCTGGAAGCCAAGTAAGATGATTTCATTCCCTTGGGAGGAGATACAACAGCTTCACAGAAGAAGCTTTTCTACTGAGTTTCATTTAATTCCCAGTAGGTGTTTCATTTTCTCATAAAGACTTCATCATTATTTTTCCTTTTTGTTCAGAGCAAACAATATTTCCCTTCAGCTGCAATAAAAAGGATCTACACTCAAAGAGCTTACGTTTTCACAAAATATATGACATGTATTTTTCTTTCTAGGAGCAGATTTCTGATTCGCCTGAATGATGAACTAACACTGATGAATAAATGGAAAGAATTAAATGTATGCTTCTGCAGGACCCAATGAAAAGGGGAATGCTGAAAGATAAATCTATGGATAAGAAAAAATTCAATTTACAACTTAGCTTATCTGCTGTGACACTTAACACTCCACAGATTAGAGTACCACCTGAAAAATAATAAAATTTAAAATGAAAGCAGAATAGATACAGCATTATCTTTTCAGAATTCAGAAGAATGTCAATGCTTCATAGACACATTAATGACATTATGAAGGAAGCAGAAGAGGGAAAGGAAAAAATGAGTCAATGAACTCTGACAGATGCAAGAAGAAGCTTGTAGGAAGAAAGGAAGAACATGAATCTCACAAGTAGAGGTACAGAAGGAAGATGAAATGAAGGTTGATATATTAAGAAATGTCTTTTTTTTTTAAATTAGGGAAAACGATTCTAGTCAGAAAATTGAGATTTTCTCAAAATAAAACTGGTTACAAGACAAGACTAATTCTGAAAAAAAGAAGTATCAAAGTGGCTGCAGCATATTATTGACCACTTTAAGCAGAAAATCTTTCATTTTGAAGCTTTATTTCAAGGTTGTTTTTTTTTTTTCCTGTTGTTTGTGGTGTTTTTTTTGTTTGTTTGTTTTGTTTTGTTTTTTTTTTTTTTTTTAAAGCACGAAATTAAACAAGGACTAGAACAGAGACTACAAAATGACTACAGTATTACTTTTTGGTCCCAGTGTTCTCTGGCCATTTCTAAAGTTTTTCATAACCAATGGTCATTTGAAACTGTTAGGGAAGGTGGCAAACTTGGAAAAACCTATATATTTTTATTTTCTAGAATTTTACCTCTCGCAAATATAAGTATTAACTACAGATGGATTCCATTCCGTATAATTATTGAAATTAAAGGAAAGATGAGAAACTTCAGCAGAATATTCAGAGGAACTGGAACCTTACTGGGAGCTACAAAGGATCTCTAGGCAATATTCTCCATCATTTTGCTAAAGAAGCAACGAGCAAACATAGTCATTTACAAGGTGCAGCTTGACACTTAGTCAACTCAATAAAAGACACATGAGCTAAATTGTCATTGATGCTGTGGTTAAAAAGGCAAATATTTGTTTATTATTTTGTAAATCTCATTTTACAATCTATTAAAGATGCCATGATGAAGAGAAGTCCCACATACATACAAACTGTGTCATATCAGAAAGTATATACCAGAGAGTTCTTGTGAAATTCTTTCTCTGGATATGCAGGTACCTGCTTCTTTCCTCTGGTCACTTATTAAAACCTATCCTGAGAGAGGTAGACTCACCTCTGCAGGTGTTCTATGGTTGATTATTATGGGATTACAGGAGAGTGATTTTGTGGATGCAGAATAGGGAAAGTAATTCCCCAAGTTTGACCCTTTAAAGACCACAAAGCTAATGGTAGGAACTACAGTGTGAGTGAGCTGGTACTTGGAAGGACAGAGCCAGAAGAGAAAAGAAAATATTAATCTATTAAGGAGAGGTGATGGGAAGCAGTGGCAAGATAGCAGAATACTGAAGATGTGCTCACTTAAAGGCACAATTTACATATGTAACTTCTGGTTTTGAAGCTCAGTAATAAATATTGAAACACAGTCCAAATGATAGGTCTTGCACCAAACACCAGATTAAGCAAAGCATTTCATCGTACAGCACATTTAAATGATCTCTTTGTAATCATTACATGACTAAAACTAGGTTTTGGTACCATAAATGAATGAATGAGGGGAGAACTAATAAAACCAGAAAAAAAGGCAGGGAGAAGAGGAACAAAGAGTGAAGAATGTAAAATTTACATATAAAATAAGCACAATAAATATTATTTTATCATTAAAATCAAATGTTGATTTCAATAAAACAGGAAGAAGTGAACTGGATAAATTATTCTGTATTTAGTTTTCACCCTTTACAAGACAGGCAACTTTATACTCAATAGTAATAATTAGCAGAATTATTAGCTACCACAGAAGTTATGAAACTATTTTCTAGGATTTTCAGTAGCAAGACATCTAAAAGAACAGAGGATTTTAATAAAAATAAACTGAAAGAAACGTTCAGGATAAACTTTGAATATTTGCAGAAAATGTTGCTGTGGAGGAAAAAGAGGGAAATACATATTTTAAGAAAATATTTTATCATTCAAAAAACAAATTTAAGTTTGGCTTTAAAACAATAGTTTTCTTAAATCATTATATCAGAAATTCAATTTTTCCCAAAATTGTGAACAAGAAAAGTTCCATTCTATTTCAGTTAGTTGTCCTTTTCATCAGAAGTGTTTATTTGTATCTTTATTTGTTGGTATTTTGAGATTTCCTGGTTTTAGAAGTTTATTGCAAGTGATCTGAGTCTCAAATTAAGTATTCAGTCCCTTCTAATATAGCTGCAAATATTTATTGAACACATGTTCATGTTGAGCAAGCACAAATGTTCACTCAGTCGTTACATTTGCTTCCTTTCTGGGAGCTATATGTTTTAGATGGCCTGTAAACCCGTTCTTCTGTTACAATCTGTCTCTTTTAGAAATATTACCCTATTGTCATTGGTAACTAAAAAAAGATATTAATACACATAAAGAAAGTGATACATAGGTATTCAGATATTTATATCCTGGTATATCTAGTGAAAATCTCACTGTTAATTTTAATCACATCTTATTTTCATGCTGTGTTAAATGTACGCTTCTTTTCTCATTGCCTGGTTTTCTGTCTCCATCTTAGAATTTTATCTCAATAGTTGTGAAATACAGTGGTGCTGTTATTATTTAAGCAATGTTTGTGTGATATCACAAGCTTCAGATTTTGAAAATACCTCACTGCAAGTGAATATGAACTCAATCAGAGGAACGACAAACAGAAAAATCAAGGTAAAAATGCAAGGGGAGGAAATAATGGGACTGTATGCCATGGACAAGAGAGTTGGAGAACGTAATTTTACTTAATTTTTTTCCAGCCACCACAAACCCCCAGTGAGGAAAAGAACACCTGCACTTAGACAGATATGTCTACCCAACCGTCTTCCCAGGCTCAATTTCTCGTATCTTAGCTGGAGGTTCCAGTCAGCGGGTTAGGACTCCCCTGGTAAGGTGGAGGCCTTTAGCAGGGTATGTACTCCAGTCCAGTATGGAGTGGCTTTTATCTGTTCGCCTCCTGGATCATGGCTTCAGCTCCACCAACTGCCAGTGTCTTTCTGAAATTTGTTGGAGCAGGGGTGCTGTGCTCCAGAAGCGAGGGCTTCTCTCACTGTAGAAAGTTCAGGTGTGCAGTGGCTTTTTTTGTTATGATAGAGCTCAATGGTCTGACATATACCCATTACAGTCTGTTTGTGTACCCATAAGGGTTAGCCCAACAGCAATCTGATCTGTATTTCAGCTATCCAGGTTTGAGACAGAACTTACTGAAATCGGTGGGAACAGGAGCTGATGATGCAAAGAGCCTAATGAGGAGCCACTCCACAGGGACGATCTAGTGCTCATGAGCATCTTGTCAGTACTCTAAAATCCTGGGAACTGATGGCAACAAATTTTTGAAGGACCTCTAAACCAGAAATTTACCTTCTCTACACCACCAATGGAAGTACATTAATGAGGTTACCAAATTTCAGATTATCACATTACAAAGTTAAGTTTTGAAAATAAGTCAATTTACTCATAGAAGTCCCCAAATCAGGAATTTTCAGTATGAACATGTAGGGTTATCTTTCATGTCTTCCTCGATCAGCAAAGACTGCATGAGCTACCCTTCCTCGTCTACACCAATTTGTCATTCCAAATTTATATCCCATTCTGCATTTCTGAAGAAACAATGTTAACATAATATGTTAGGTTCTCTTGCATTGGGAGAATAATAGCCTATATAGAAAAGTATTTTTGCATTCTCTGTTTTTAATTTCAGGTAGAAGACAAGAAAAATTACTGCAGCTAAGCTGAAGAATAAGAATGCACATACTCTAGAACTGCTGCAAATATTCTCTAGGGAGAACACCAAGATGCATAGAATGCATCCAGATGGAGAAAGGTGCACGCAGGTGTGCAACCAGCAACCAGTTCAGGCTCATGAAAAGTTGTGAAGGAGAACCACGAGGATGGAAGTACTTGCTAGGCAATCTAAATGGTTAATTATGATATTAATGATACATATGGCTTAAGAGAGACTGCAAGATTAATTCTCATTATAGTTTTAGGCACTTGCTGAGATCTTCTCCTGAATCACAAGTTGTCTTCATTTTTTAGGCAAATGGCTTTTCTTGACCCATGCAAAATATCTACAGAGAGCTAATGACAAGCCATACGAAATTATATTGCTCACAGACATCAGACTGTAGAGACTCTGGTATTAAACAAATGTACTACAGAATATCTATTTATCTTATACTGACTATTCAGAAAAAGAAAATAAAAACATGAAAAAAAAAGTTGTAAAAGGGAAAAAAGAAGAAAAAGTATTGGTTTTGAAAAAGTTTCCGAAAGACCTTCCAAGGAAACATATCCTTACCTTCAAAATGTTTCTATAGTTTGTCATTAGCTCTGGAAATCATGATCCCAGCTTCTACCACTGATAATAAATAGTATTTTGTTGCATTACTGATATTTAACCAAATCTAGCTGTTAGCCAACTCAGAAAACTTTGATTTGAAATTTTTTCATGTACATGCTTGGGACAAACAGGTTGCAACTATGAATAATGCTTTTTTTTTTTTTTTAAATTGTGGATATTGCAACTCAGGAGGATATTGCAACTCAGCTTTCTGCAATTTAATAGTCAGTTTTCTAAATCAAGAATGCTAGCTTCCACAATTTTATCCCCTTTAATTGATTCTAGCATCAGGAAGAAGTGGATGTCTGCACGCAGAATTATACAACTCTTAGGCAATAATTGTCACCAAATATTAAGAGACTACTTATGACGAAAAAAGGAAGCATTTCCAATCCATATTTATTTCATGTCTGCAATTTCTGATTAAAGAAAGTACTAACAATATTTTTGCTTCTTATGCCTTAATTTATTTAGAAATTGGTTTAGCCTTTGAAGTCAGAAGGAAATTAAAGCAAAAACATACTGGTAAAAATTACCAGTTCTTATTAAACATTCACAAAGCTATCTTCCTTTTCACTTAAAAAATAAAGTTTTTGAGGAAAACATAATCAGTGATTCTAACATGGGGGATATGAAATTCAGAGGTATGTGTGCCACGATACATGAGTTAAACTGCTGATGTTGAGCAAGGGTAATCTACTGAACTTTGTCCGTCTACCAGGTAGTAACTGAAGATACCGTTTTCTTCAAAGAAAAGTATAGCAAAAGAAAGGCCCAGCAACTCAATCTATCTGAATTGTGTTTCAATATACTTAATAATTGTAAGAAATAGTTGTCATCTTTGCCTATTAAATTATTGCCAAGTGCTTACTAATTGAGGAATACTTAGCTTGTTTATAATTACTCAAAATACGGAAATTAACACTTACATAGAAGTTACATATAATTGTACAATAATGACCCACTGCCTGTTCCCTTTCTTCAATATAGATACCATAATATGACAGTATCCGGGTTTAACATGAGCCCTAAACAAGCATTTCCTTGTTTGCTTCATCCATTCTCACTTTCCTGTACTGAAAATCCTTTTTGTCACAATGCAGCCATCTTCGCTAACCTCCTTCTTCCACTGGAAGTTTCAGTTCTATCCACCATAATCACTCACAAATCCATCAAAATGCAGAAACCTTATTCTCCCTAAAAAAAGAATTTGAAAGATTTTTCAAAAAACCCAAACTATATGTGTAACTTATTAGTGAGGAGAAAAAGACTGTATCTGCAGGTTTTTATTTTAGAATCTTACTACCTAAATCTGTTTCCAGGAAAGATTTAAAAATAAGCATTAAGCATGACCAATTTTTAAGTTTTAAACAACATACAAGGTATTAATTAAACACATAGCTTCTAATTCCTGAAAAATAGACATATATATTCATCTGCATATAATATTATTTTTTGTAGGAAATAATTTCAGAATACATGCAATAAGCTTCTAAGCAAGATAGTCAAAATAATAACCACATATCCCCACTTGTGTTAATGGTCATATATCCCTACTAGGCACTAGTAAAAGGCTGGTTTTGTTAGGAAGCAAAAACTGTAGGGACATCTTATTCTTCTAGAAGAAAATGAATGGACTTTAACTTCAGTGTCTCTGAACTGATAAATAACTAAGAGTCTAGCCTGTTAATTCACACACAAAACCCAAAAATTTCAAATTGTAACTACAGCATGAACAGGTTATATCACTGGGTGCTCATTAGAGAGATACAAGCTAGAATCACTCTACATGAAGTACATTTTAAACTATAAAAGTTTACTGATTTAAGATTATTCTAGACACATCGAGCAAAAATAAATTTGACAAATGTTAATTACTGAAAAATTAATTGTTCAATATGTAGGATAATAAATTGCCTTTTTAACAAAATCTCTATAGATGAATATAGTTTACACAAATTCCTTCTCCCTAAACAAATAGTAAACAAGTAACCCACAAAATGTATTTCCGAGGAATTAGTCCAAGAAAAAGCTAATTATTTTCCAGTAACTTATCACACAGTATACATGAACTTACATTTCAAACTATAAGCACTGAGTTTAAAACCAAAATATTTAAAGTTGCTAAGCAACAGTGTCCTTGTTTATCATATTGTTTTTGAAATTAAAGCACTGTAAGGGGAAAACAGAACAAATAAACACACAAGAATATAATCCATTTCACAGTCAATGCAAGAAAACAACTTTTGCTTCCAGAATATAAATTAATAAATATTCTTCACAAAAACTTCATCTATGGTTCAATGGACTTTTTCTCTATGCATTGCTGTTGTTATTTTGACTTTGCTTTCTAAACATGTCAGTAAAAGGATATAGCTAAGTAAGAAATAAGAAACTACAGAAGAGGTTTATTATTGAACAGAATTTCTGAAAAATGGTCGAACTAAAAGATCATTCTATGTCTGAGTTTGGACACAGACTAATAGAAACATGTAATATTCATTTCTAGTAAAAATACCTAAGCATATAGAATTGATTTTCTAAATGTGCTTATTTCATCTCTCATTAAAATGTGTGTTTACTTCCTATAAAACAAATGAAAGGGGAATGAATTCTTCACTGGCTCCAAACTGCTCAGGTTACAGAAAGTAAGTGACTGTGTATTGAGGGACCGCATAGAGCTCTCCAGTTGTGGAGCAGTGTAGCCCCAACAAATGTGTTGCTGTTTTCTTGAAGTCTAGGCAATTTTTGATGCTTAACCATTGCTCCTCTGAAATGCTTTGTTCTTGTGTCAGATCCCTTGCAGTGGGTGGAGAGAATGGAAGTGAACCCTTCTCAGTGAAGCTGAATGGTTTTATTTAATTCTTCTTTACACACATACCTTCAGTCATACCTCTTCACTGGCCGTGAACCTTCTCCAGTTCTAATATATCCACTTTGAGATGAGTAGATTAGTTAAGAAAGTACATACAGCACCCAAAAAGGCAGGTGGATTTTGGATTTGTATGATAATATAGCATTGTTCTTAGTTTTCTTCTCTCTTTCCTATTAAGTTTTACAATTTGATTTGCTTTTATGACTAATTCTCACTGTGACCACAAGTGACATCACTGAGCTCAATATTCAACAAACTGTCAAAACCTGTCCTTTAGAGTAAGAACTGTTAAGTTAGTACCCATGATTACATATGTGAAGCTAGGACTGGTTTTGCCCACTGTAAGGTCTTTTGCATTTATGTACAGTACATTTCACTTGACATTTTAATGCTCAGTCTTGTGAAGTCTTTCTGCAGTTCTTGACAGTCAGCCTTTCTTTACTAACCTGAATAACTTGGCAAAAAATCTTATCATCTCACTATTCAGTACTTTTTAATGAACTAAGGTCCCTACAGATCCTTGTGGGATTTCCTTCATGATGGGAGCTGACCTTTGCTTCTTCTATTTCCAACCACTTAACCAATTTTTAAATTGATTTAATTCTATTTTTTTAATCATTCCCTCTCTTGTTGCACCTGTCAAGTTTCCTTTAAAGTCTTTGGTGAGCAACACTGTTAAAAAAAAATATCTGGTAAATTCAAGTAGTCTATAGTAAAAAGATTTTTCTTACCCACATGCCTGTTGACTCATCCAAAGAATTTCAATGTAAATAAAGTTTGGAAAAACATATAATGTTCAGGGAGGCTATCAAGAGTACCACTCATAATAAATCACAATTTGTAGAGAATTATACAATATTTTTAATAGTAACTTTTACTTGTAGCTGCTAAAACTTAAATTATGGTCAGATAAAAAGTAAAGAAGCTTTGTTTCATTGGACTTTTGTTTTTTTAAAAAAATATTTTATATTTGTTTGTTTCTGAAGATCTGAGACCTTATTGAGACTACCAGACTATTCTGAAATAGAAAGAAAATTAAAAGCTATCCAATCAAAATTTAGTATCAAAAGAGGAAACAGCAAAATGAATCATGTATCCAAGACCCTTGGGAAAAATACAGCTATCAAAAGTAAAGAACAAGTATATACATTTCCACTAGGTGATGAAGAAAGAAATTCTATCAGACACTGTTGAATAATATTGTTGTATGAAGCATGAAGTGTTACAGACAAACTTACTGCATATTTCCAATATTTTTATCCAAGATCAGTCACCTCACATCTTCAAAAGTACTATCTGTGTAATAAAGAATACAAGGAACATGTGCTATCTATGTAATAAAGAATAGAAGGAGCAAGAACAGTCTCTCACTGTTAGTAACAACTAAAATGATTTCACAAATTGAGTCTTATATATATTCTGCCTTCTAAATGGATATGAGGCACCTAAAATTTTTGTATATGTTCCATAGATTTTTTTTTTCTGTTTCTTTTAAAATAGTAGTACATTAAAAATTATGTTAACTTTTTAGTAAATGAGAACTGCAATTTTAGGCACACACATCAAGTAACTCAGAGTTTGTATCGCAGAATTTTATATTACAACAAATATACAATTTTAAAGCCATTCAGAAATGAAAGAGGAGATATGGAAAACTATGGAAAAATGGGGTTATTCAGTAGTGCTGATCAGTAAATATTTTTTTCACATTATTAATAAACTTGACCAATTAAGTATTCAATAACATATAATATTGGGTGCATTGCCTTCAATGTTATCAGGATAGCTACACGAAAGGGAAAATAGTTTTCACTCATGTTTTGATGCAGAAAGCATTATTTTCTTCCTGAGGTTTCAAGAATAAACAGTTTTCTTTTATATGCAATTTGTAGGCAAGAGTCTTTGTTCTATAAGATTTTGACAAAACAGAAGAGACTTTATGCAGAGATTCATGTTTGCAGTTTTTTAAGGTAGAGCTAACTCTGCAAGAAGATGGTTGGTATATCTGCTAGAAGTTATATGTGAGTGAGCAGCTAGTCGTATACAGAAACTTGTGATAGGCCTGTACAATGAAATACATGCCTGTGTGCACAGATCAGTTATTCAGGGTATTAAGGAGTAGAGACAAAATTGTCTTTAGCTTTCTCCTATATTTTCCTATCAGAAGTTGGGAGAGTAAGGCAAAGGAGATTAAAACAAGGGAATCCTGATGATGAGCGAAATATTTTAAAGGGGATCTTAGCAGCTTGATGAAGGAGGATGAATCTAAAATTTCAGAGGAGTGTTCAAATTTCTCTATTATTACATGAAAAGTTACACTGACTGTTCTTTGCTTTATGCAGCACCTGTCCAAACATAAAGTTAAATTAGCCATATATGATAATATGATAACTGCACAATCACTGTTCTTCAGAACGTTCAAATCACTTTACCTTTTTTTTTTTTTTTTAACCATTACAAATTCCCTAAGTATATGTGAAAAAAATCTGGTTAAACTAAACAAACAGGTGGACCACTTGACATACTGTATATGGATGACATTTTTTTTTCCCCAAGTATTTTTTTCAAGCTATCTCCAAGAGAAACTTTAGTAACAAGCAGTTACCCATAAAGAACTGTGTGCCAGCTTATGATTCCTTGCCTTAGTCCCAAAGCTTGAGAGAAAAATGTTGACATTAGATTCCTTTTCATCAGAAACCTCACTTCTTAGATAAGTATGTGACCATTAAATTCCCTGCACTGAGTTTAGCCAGGATATGGAACTGTATGAACTATACTTTCTGTTCATGCATTTTGTGCTCTTGAACCAGCAGTGGTTTTGCTGCCCAACACAATTTATCCCTCATTATCAGGATGAATATAACATAGAGCAAACAAAGTTTTATACTTCATAATTTTTGTTGGCAGCATGTAACATTTACATACATGGAGTATTAGCACAAGGGATACAAAGTCATTATATACTAATGCTCTGCAAAGTGGAAAGACAATATCCTCAGCATCACTCTGCACTGCATTTCAAATGGCACATATCAGGCAATTTATGCTAATTTCCATAATTTACAGAACATAATGATACAAATCAGTTAGAATTCAGTACAACAGCCTCTAAGTGTTTAGAACTATGGAGAACACGATAATGGTCTCATTAACTGTAAGTTGAGAATTGAATTTCCATTTCTAGGCAAAACTGCTACTGCTTTACCTATGATCCACAACACTTTTCCTGTTTCATAGGTTATAACAGCCACTGGTCAGCAGTGTTTCTTTCCTTTAGTGACCTCCCTTAGCCTACCCAAAGCAATAAGGAGAGATCAATTGTACTGATTGTACCTGAAGTGACCTTATTGTCTGCTTTCTGGCTGGTATTAACTTGACAAAGAACAGCAATATCCAACTTCACTTCATATGCTTAGGAGCCTTAAGTATATACAGAGTTCATAGTTTAAGCCTTTGATATATTGAAAGGAGATGGCAATGGCACAGCAAATGTTTGCCTTTCAATTTGACATTACAGTGAGAAGGATAATAAACACTGTGTTCATAAGTATAGCTAAAGCAAGCAAAAAGCCATCACTTCTGAATTACATGAATGCTGGGAGGTATTAGGAGAAAAAGGTCAACTGACTATCCAGAGCCTATCAGAAAGGCGAGTTACATCAAACAGTACAGCTATGTCCTGGATCAATAGCAGAAATTTTTTTTATCAGTATTTTTTTTTATCAGTAGTTTTGACTAGAAGATTGAAAAGGACAATGATGAGTTGAATAGACCCAAATTTGTTCCAGGCTATGCTTAAGCATATTAGTCTCATCCTATCACACTGACAAGGTACTATACAGTTATGGATCCATATCTGCAGATAGATCTCAATCATGCAAGTCCCTAAATTTTTATTTGCTAAGGGAAGTATTTTACATAAAGATTGTGTACCTCACTCAATAACTATAAAACTATTTTTCAAAGCTCTGTCTTCTGAGTAGTTACTATCTTAGGACTACAAGAATTTCTGTTGTGGTTGCTATAAACTTAAAAGCGTAACTTAACCTACGTTAATCATTGGTATACAATGATTAATCATTATAAATATACCTTTGTGTATGTTTGCTTCAGAAGCATAGCAATTACCCAACAGAATTATACCAGTGGTTTATCTGATACATTGTATGATAGTGATCAGCACTGGTGTAATCCTATAGCTAGAAGAGTTCCAAACAAGTAAACAAAAAATCTTCCAAGTTCTTAAATAATCGAAGTCTTAAATGTTACCTTTCTATGAAATAAGAAAATGAAGAAAATACTTAGGGTTCCCAAAGAGGCTAGAAGTAATGAATTTCAGTAAACATCAAGTAATACCACACCACAGAAATTGAAGGTATTGCAGCGTAGCAAAACTGAAATATTCTCCAGCAATTCTATAACAGACCATTTTCCCTAAGCACGAGTCAATAAGCCACCAAAGGTGCAGTGCCACAAGAGTTTACAGACTTAGTATGTATAAATGTGACACTGAAAATCTACAGGTGTTAAAAAAGTGTATGCACTGGAGGCTATTTAGATACTACCACTGTCAAACAGTACTGTTTACCCAAACTGCATTCCATTTGGTCATGAGCAGTGCAAACAATGACCACATGATGAACAATGACATAAATAAAAGATGTTTGCTTGTCTTGTTATTAACCCAAAAAATTCCAGAGAGGTACAAGAAAAAATGTACAGTGCATTATCCCACAACTCTTAGAACATATTTTCTTTTTCTTAACTCCTTTTCATTAAATCAGTTCTAAACAAACAGAAACACATACTGGATTTGTACCAGCCACGCATACTCTTGATATCCCCAGTTAGCTGTGGCAAAGTGTTCTACAGTTTAGGTCCATGTTCTGTAAAAGTGTTATTCCTTATTTTGTTTAGTACTTGCCATTAGCTACATTCAGGTGACAATCTATTTCGTGTGTTGGAACAGAAAGTGAACATTTTTTCTCTGTTTCCTGTTGGTCCCCACTACACAAAAAAGATGTGGACAGTTTGGAGAGGCTCCAGAGAAGGGCCACAAAGATGATCAAGGGACTGGAAAGTGCCATGTGAGGAAAGGCTGAGAGAATTGGATTTGTTCAGCCTTGAGAAAAGAAGGCATAGCTGTGAGAGAAAAGAAACCAGGCCTGCGATAAACTAAGAAAAGCAGCCTGAGAAAGCAAAAGTTGGGGCTGATCAAAGAAATGCCTCAAACACTCGCAAGATAAAACTATGAGTCACAGAGTGGATAGTCTGGAAGTCGAAGCTGATAAAGCTGCCTGAATAACATAAGATGCAGCTAGAGGAGGGAGCTCTATGGAGACAGGACGGCTCTGCTCTGGTGCATCTGGCCAAATTTCGGGGGCCATCTGTCCAGTGAATGAACTTTGCTTCATTATCCATGAAATGCATATTAAAGTTAACACCCCTGAGTGTGCTAACGAAGGCTAACACGATCATGTTTATTACATCAGCCCATGAAACACCTTACCCCTCCCCATACATGGGATACGTAGGTATGTAGGTCGACCTAGGGTATGGACCCAAGGAAAGGGTATAAATGAAGTGGGGGAGGGGGGGGAAGAAGGGGTTGAGGCCCTGGAGAGTTCAGTGAAGCGAAGAAGATGGATGCAAGTAAAAAAGATGGCTGCCTTCTAGAACCCTCGCCAGCGGGATCAGCGCAGGAACCCAGACCTGTGATCTGTATTCCCCCATTCTCTCTATCTCCCTCTTTCCCCTTTCCCATTAAGAAATGCAAGGCATATTGTATTGCTTGCCACAACTTGCTATATACTTAGCCAATTATCGTGTGTTCAATTAGTACATTGTGGGTAGTTAATAAATGCTTGGACTTGGAGACTTCTTGTCCGCTCCATTGGGGATTTGCAAATCTGAGTCACTTGTCCCCCTCATCTGAGTGGGACGTGACACTTAGGGGAGACCTTATCAACATGTTCCAGTATTTGAAGGGTGGCTACAAAGGAGTTGGAGACTCCCTATTTACAAGGACTTACATGGAAAAGACAAAGGATAATGGATACAAGTTAATTCTGTTTGTACACATGAGGAAAATTTTTCACAATTAAATCAGCCATTGGAATAATCTCCCCAGGGAAGTGGTGGATTTCCCAACACCGGACATTTTAAAGATTTGTCTGGACAGGGTGCTGGGCCATCTTGTCTAGACTGTGCTTTTGCCAAGAAAGTTTGGACCAGATGATCCTTGAGGTCCTTTGCAACCTGGCATTCTATGATTCTATGATAGTCATGTTCTCCAGCATCTCATGATTTCAGAGATATCTGTATTGACCCTCTATCATGACTTCATTGCTAACTGCTTTCAACATGCAGACTGACTAATTATTTTCAACAACTTTCCTGACTTTTAACTTGTCTATTATGCTGTATATATCCACTAAGTCTAAAGTTTATTTTCACTTTTGCTGTTTTGCTCGGCAAATACATTAGACTTACTGAAGCTTTCACTGCCTGGATAGCACGAGGCATGTGTTGAAAATTAAAGCAAGCTGCCAATACGTGTTTCTACCTTTTTATCTTCGTTATTAGATTATTTTTCTTTGCATAGTAGAAGTGGAGATCTATCTACCTATGGCAACAGAGAAAAAATTAAGGTTGTTTTCATTCATTATCTGTACAAATTTATTCCAGGATCATCCTTTTAACACCTAGGAGAAAGAAACAGAAACTTTAACTCCATTTTACCAATGGTGTGAGGAAGGCAGAAAATATTTATGTTTAAATAAGGTAAAAATTTAAATTAATTATGCAAAAAGGATAACATATTAGAAAGTCAGGAATGACAGATTCTGTATGTAAATATTTATTCTAGATCTGGGGACCCTTCCAGTTGGTAGTTTTCAAGTCAATCTGCTATGACTTCTTTGCAAATGTCTAGTTAAATCTTTCCCATTGACTATTTATGTACCAGGATTTCTTGGTTGCCTTTATTTTGTATACTAATTGTTATTTTAGACTATTACAGATCTAGTAGAAGCCCTGTCTTTAATTGTTTCACCTAGTCCACTATGAAATTTGTGTCACCTTTGATTTACCAGATTGAAATACTAATTTTAGAGACAGAGCTCTAAAATAGTACTTTAAATATATTTTTAAGATGGAAGGACGCAAAATAAGGATGCAAGTTCAAAAGATAACTGCTATTCAAAGCTTT
The DNA here is from genome assembly GCF_965140245.1 of Athene noctua. Lineage (NCBI taxonomy): Eukaryota > Metazoa > Chordata > Aves > Strigiformes > Strigidae > Athene > Athene noctua. Next base: position 80,778,912 of record NC_134038.1, read on the forward strand.
CTTAGTGCATTTCTCACTTGTCAGATTTGTAGACACTATACATGGTATCTAGATTATTTACTTTTTAAAAATCTTTCTCAGAATATAAACACTGAGATAAATGCAAATGTAAAGTTTGTAGTAAAAGCTATTTCATAATGTAACTATTACAGTAACAGGACTGACAATACAAAATCAGTATCTTCGACTGTGTAGTGGTTTATAGAAACTAAAATCTACTCACTTTTTTTTTTGCCTCATCTGAATTCTATGGGTGGGCAAATAATCTATCAGAAAATGAAGGCTGAATGAGTAGCAAACAATAAATACTGTATTCGGCATGTTTAAAATTTTCATCTTGACTCAATTTAGAAACATAAGAGGATTAACCCATACTTTCAATAATACAATAAAGGACAAAATACATTTTATTACTTTCAGGAACTCTGTTTTTCTTGTAAAAAATTAAAAATCATGTTAAGAGAACCACACTGATAATCAGAGACTTATGTGACCAAACAGAAATAACAGGTTTGGAGCAACAGACTTTGGTTTTTATGGTTATCTACTTTTGGATACAAGTTGCCACCAGCTGAACTATTTTGGGGTACTAAATTAGTTTTTACATATATTTTCAATTTAAACTGAAAAACTGGAAACTTGTTTTCAAATGCCAAAATACTATCTGTAGTCTTATAGCTTGATGCCTGCACTTCACACTCAAAGAGATGGAAAAAGAAAGCACGGACAAATAACTGCAAACAATATCTCTCTTGAGAAAGACTAGTATTACTCTTATGCAGTCTAGACATTATGAAGTATAAAGAGTTCCCAGGGCAAAGCACTAGTCTGTGAGAGTAAGAAAATCACAGTATTTTTTCTTACATTTTTTCCCATTCTTCTCATTTGCAACACAACTAACTTTAAGCAAGGAGCAAGCACGTTAAAAGTAGGAAACTCAGTGGTAAAAATTTTTGGCATACTTTAGTCATTAAGATTGGAAGCAGAGCAACTATGACTGGCAGTCACAAAACTCCAAATATGAAGATTTCCCAATTTTAATGACATTCTTTTGTGAAATAATTTTGTAAATTAATGTATCAAATATTAATTCAACTGATATATTTTTCGAGTTTTGGTTTAAAAAAGGCATTATTGCCTGTAGAATCAAGGTCTTGTTCTTAACATTCTCAAAATTATGCCTTTAAACATTCCTTTAACCTGTGTCTAATGAAACAAGTTGATTTATTATGACCTGAAGTAGTAGCCAATAGAAAGCTCATAAGAAAAAAAAAAAAAAAAAAGAAAAATCCATTACATTCTAGGTCAGTAAAAAACCCAACAGCGATAATTTGTCCATAAAACATTGTTAAATATTTCAACTTTATCTTAAGTCAATATTTGGTATTCCTGTTAGTCTTATTCTAGTGTCACCTAGTAATGTGAACAAACATACTCCTGGTTTAGTTTTTTTTTTAAAGTTTGTTTTTAGAGCATGACCCTTCCCTTTGATCAAGTTCATTTCCACGTTTCTTGCAAGTTGGCTCATTTAATGGCTTGAATTAATATTATAGTTGTGGCTGCAAAAAGATAAGCCGATATGAAAGATAGATTTCCTTAACTTGGGGGTGGGGAAACAATGTCAGTTACAGCCGCAAAGATTTGGAGTTTTCTGCCTTCTGAAGCATCTGATCTGGTGAATGGAATGGGGCATGTGTGAGACTGTGAAATCAGACTTTGGGAGATGGCCACTCTTCTAAGGCAATGAAGGACAGAAAATTAAGGACACGGGGGAGTTGGAAAAGGCATGATGGCTGATGTGAAAAGTGTTCTATAAAAAGTGCTCCAGCTTAAAAAGATTACCTTTGCTGCCCTAAAACAAAAATTCAGAAAGTTCCTCTGCCTTGCAGAAACAAAGTAATAAAACTGTTGAAAGCACACCTAAATAAATGTTAAATTTTAGGTGAGAAAGGCCCCACCATCTGTTACTATGTACAAACAACAACATTATTAGATTATAAATAATTTATCAGCACAGAAGATATGGCTGCCTTCAGATTATTAGGTTAGGAGGCCTACAGAAAGACTCTATAAGTAGGAAAAAAGAATCACTTTTACAATTTAAAGTACAATCAGAAAACAACCTTATTGAGAGGTGAATGAGAATGAGAGGTCCATGCCATAGAAAGTCATGAGCAGCAAGGGAATGAAATAGTTATGATTTAAGGACAACATGTACAGATAGCAAAACTGTGAAGCTGGTGACTTCAGTTTTCAGTGCATCAGTCAGTGCCCCCTGAGATAGCAACAGTGAGTCAGACATAAATGATGGATGTAGTAAATAATTGTTCCTGGAACCACTCTGTCACAGATTCTCCTAAGAAGAGTTCATCTTTGGACGTGGTTTTATAAGACAGAGCGATTAATCCTAATTAATGCAGCAGGCTTAAAGGATTTAAATATGATTATATACAAATAAGTCTGGAAATGTAAAAATCAGAAAAAATCATGTACCAACTAAAAGAATATATAATTTGATAGATTCTAAATGAAAAGTCAGTTTCTTTTCTGTCACAATGGGAAAAAAAATCCTTAAAAAATATAGTAGACGTGTAACAGTGATGTGTTTCAAGAAAAAGGGCATCCTGAGCCCTAGTGTCTCTAGTAACATAAAATATCAGTACTGTGGGATGTTAATGGGGTGTGTGTGTGTGAATGTGTGCATCAGAAAGCTCATTACTGAGTTATTCTAAATCAAATCAAATCTGAGACAGCTAGGAACTCAGGCATTTAGGTGATACAGAGAAGTTTGCCGTATGTTCTTTGCCCCTTGTGAGTGTTTTATATACTTAGATGATATGACATATTCATTTTTGTCTAATACTGTATAATGGGTCATTCAAACAGAGCTATCCCTCCTCATGAAATACGGTTCTAGTCGCAGATATTATTTCACTTACACTGTACTGCTGCACAACTGTGAGATGACTGGGCACCTCCTCTAAGGGTAAGGCTACATACTGTTGGTCTAGTGTAACTGAGCAAAAAGTAGTCCAGCTTCGAAGGTCTCAAACTTGCTGTTATTCACAAAGCACAGCTGTTAGCACAAAACTTGTTCTATTTTAACTCTCAAAAGAGATGGACTGACATTCTGAGGAGGATCATGGGGAATTATCAAAGAAATTACCTTAGTGTATTCAGCTATTCCTGAAACCATGAACATTCACCTGGTGTTTAGCATGTATCTTCTGAAACCATTTTGTGCCAACTATAGTTTCAAGTATAACTGGCCCTGCTGCCACCAGCTATACTCTGAGAGAGTGGAATATCTGTATCATGTGAAATTATAGATAAAAATTGGTCTGAGAATAAACTGCTAGACTGAGAATCTTGCAGAGCTACAATTCAAGACATTTTGTATTTGAAATTAATAGGACCCAAGTTTTCAATAAGAAAGTGATATGTCACTATAGCGAGAGAGAAATTGAACAAATTTCCACTCCTACAAAAAAATTACAATTGGCAACTCAGCGTGATAGTCTCACTTAACACCAGTCTTCCTTGGAAGACATAATGAACTTCAGAGTTATTTATGCTGTCTCCTTGTTGTTACATCAATCCAAACACTTTATTAGGAGAAACAGATCATTATTTTGCCATTGTATATATGCATGTCTGTCTCCCACCTTGAAGACCTTGTGGCATTCTTGGCTTTTGTCTGCAGAAAGCAGATAATACTGGCAGTGGTTCAGAGATGGGTGTCAAGCATGATCAAAGGTCTAGAATTAATTCCATATCAAACACTTCTTCTGTACATAGGTGTTGTGTGTTCATTCATTTGTTTGTTCCTAAATCTTGAAAGAGAAATAGAAGAGCATAAAGAGGAAGAGGATAGAGATTTGTAGTCAGGAGCAGCATGGAAAAGGCAGTAAGGAAATAACTTTCTTTCTCCTCCAGTGCAGGTGCTGACAACATCAATTAAAGCTAGGAGGTGACAGGTTCAAAACAATCAAGATGGAGGTGTTTTTTCTGGCACATTGTAATTAACCTGAGGGATTCTTTGCTGCAAGTTGCTATGCGTTCATTAATCAATTGGATAAACTAATGGAACAAGAGCCCACTGTAAAAACCACGAATATTTATATGAGTAAAAACAAAGATATCATTTATAATGCATGGAATCTCCAAATCTTTAATCTTTTCAGCCTGGAAAATCCTGAGGGTGCCTCACTGTATGTTTATACTATTTCATCATCTTCTCCAGACTTCTAGTTTTGTCTGCAAAATAGTGGGCTAGGGCAGACTTCTTGTTTTCATGAAGTATACCTGTCCTTATACCCTTAATTCCTCACTCCTCTACAATGTCCCCTGACTTCCTTCAAGAAGAAAAGTAGTTAAAAAGTGAAAATAGAAGGGAGCTTTCTTTTACACTATGTTGTTGAGACTGCTGTTGTTTCTTTCAGCTGATACTTGGAAATCCAGGTGTGTCACAATTTCCAAGACTTATGGGAATTGGATAACATCACTTTTAAGAATTTACAAGATTTTTTTTTTTTTTTTTTTTTTAAACTGGATTACAGCGCAATCCAATTATCTTTCTGTTATACATTATATAGCTTACTTGCATTCAGGGTATTTGGAAAAGTTTATTTTTATACTGGACAATTTCCATATTGTTGATTTATTGTGCTCAGTAGTGTGTATAATTCTCATTTCTTTTGACACTTTCAACTTTTATCTTGTGCCTTCTGTGTGTTTACTGAATTTTCAATTAATTTTATATATAGATGTAGATACTGCATGCCAAGATTAACAGGTCCATTTTGTAAGACTGTTTCTTACAGAATGAGAAACCTTGTTGCATATAATGCCATAAAAATAAATATTCCACATTTATATATTCTTGCAATACTTTGCTTTAAAACATTAAAAAAATCTTTTACAAATTTCTTGATAATGACACTTTTCTATCAACTTCAAAAGAAAACAGGGACATCATTAGGATGTGTTAGACCATTCTTAAACAGGTTCATTTATGACATTACATATACAAATGCATTTCACTGAACATAAAGAAAGAAAAGTTGTTAACAAGAGTTTATCCCAGGGGATGCTAAGTGGCTTCAGTGGAAGTCCCAATGTGGCATGCACAGTATCATAGTAGATGCAGAGCAGAGATACTCATAAACCATACAGGAACATACATATTCAAATATACTCAAAGATGTGAACATTTTCAAAACTGAATCTTTTCCTCCGTTTATAAATTATTTGCAGATAGACCTTCTTTCTCTTCTTTGGAAATTTAAGTGCATTTTTACAGCAAGTTTTAAACCTTGGTTTATTTTTCAGCTATAGAATATTTGCTATTTGCTATTTTAAATTGCTATTAACTATTTGCTATTTCACTGATCATGTGGATTTAATAAGAATTTGTGCTTTAAAAGAATTCTCATACTCATAATTTTAAAATATATTGTGTAGATAATAAGACTTTTGAAAAATATTTCTAAAAGCAATAAAAATACCATGAATTTTCAAGTAATCTCCTATTTATTCCTCCACAATTACTCTTGTAAAGAAAAAGTGATTTAGCCAAACATTTATAAACTGAGAAATTAAAAGGTTTATACATATCAGTAAAACATACTGGTTTCTTTTTTTTTTTTTTTTTTTTTTTCCACTGAACTATTTATGAATGCATTTTGTTATTTTTTCTTCTTCTTGGTGTTTTACCTGCTTTTTCTGGTTTTGCAACACAGTTACTGCAAAACATATTTTCCAGTATTTTTTGGCTGATAAAGCAAATCTTTTGTTAAGATTATTAGTTTTTCTCATATGTCTGAACCTTGCCTTCCAAAAATTAAAACCAAACCCGACCTGCAACACCACAGTGCTGGGGAAAAAAACACTTTTGCTTGTGTTTTCCCACATGCATGAGTTCAATTTTTCCTTCCAGCCATTACTTTCTAGTTAATCCTTTTCTTTTTCCTGTAACCCTGATTGCTAATGAAAAAGCAATAAAAAAAAAAAAAAAAGAAGAAATTGTGTTAGACAATTCAATATTGTTACTCATGAAAAACAGCATGAAAAATGACTAGAAAGACTAGGATTTGGTGAAGTAATGCCCTCTATGAGTGGATCTTTCCTCATGTTTCATAGAAAATAAACTCTCCACGAAAAGCTAACACTATGTAACTCATAGGATAATGTAACCAAAAAGAGGTATCTGAGCAACAATAATGATGTAATCCTGATGCTTCACAAAAATTTCATATGTCCTGCTCAGGGATACTATATTCATTTCAACATAAACTAATGCACATTATCAGCAAATGTAAAAGTAATGGATTATGCAACAGGGAGAATACAGGGTTCTTTTCAGGCCTATAGTTAACAGCAGAGAGTGGGAAGCAGCTAATACTCATGGTGGTTCAAGTATTTAGTGGCCTATAGTGAAATCAGATTTAATGAGAAACTGCTAAAACATCATTCTCTTTTAGCTATGTCCAGATGAGTTAACTTCTCAATAAAAACATGAACAAAGAGGAAAATTTTTCGATTCAGTAAGAAAAGGAAATTTGAAAGTGTTTAAAACAGCAATTTCTTAAAGTTCAAGATTACCCCTAACTGTCTGGTTACTCAGCACCTTTGGTATTATTACCCAAGGAACATGGCATAAGTCAGATGTCTCATTGCCTCATTATATTGACCATTGAATGTCCAGTTGTACCCTGGATAATCTGTTTATCTGAACCCGGACTGTTTGGCAATACTACTTCAGTTTAGAAAATTAATTTCATAAATGTGTTTTGGGAGTTCTGTATCTATTGCAAGTACAAAAGCAGAAGCAGAAGTCTGACCTCATGCTGGAGACAAAGAACTGCTTGAATTGTAAGTTCAGAGGAGAAAAAAATGTCACATTCACAGGTCCCACAACGAGTCCTTTCTTCAACATGGAAGGAAAATATTCTCAAAGAATATATTCATATATCATTCATATCATCCATAAGACACTGGTGGGAAAAATGATCTATAGTGGATAGAAACAGTAAAAAATCATGCAGGATTCAGCATTTGCACTTAATGCTGAATCAGTACAACCATTCAGCAGCCAAAGTGAAAAACATTCAGCACAAAAGTACAGATTCTCATTTGCAAAATGCTTTCTGTAAATAAAGGGGGAAAAAAAATGTCTCTAGCATCATATAAAGAGCAGGAAAACTATTTTAGTCTGAGCTGATTTTTTTCCCATTGCTACTTAATGCAATTGCACACCTAGTCAACACCGAGGCCTGTAATTTCTGCTATTTAGAGTAAAGTTAAAAGAATGGTATAGTAACAGTATTTTTCTGGTAGAGAAAACAAAGTTTTCTTTGTTTGCTATTTAAGGTCTTAAGAATATTAATCACTCCTGTTTACATTAGCAACTATGATATGGCGCATGCACAAACTGCTGCATTTTCCTGAAAAACAACATTACTTTATAAGAAAGAGGTTGCCAGTGCCAGGTAAATTGCGCACATAAATCTGGAGGTTTGTGGGATGATTATTTTGTGTGTACTAAAAAGGGAAAACCATTAGACATGACTCAACAATCTTTTATTACAGCACATGCCAACAGACAGACACAACATGTTTGCATAAGCCTTTCCTTTAAACAGAAAACTCTGCAAAACAGAAAATAAAATCAAGAATGACAGCCAAACAGGTAGAAAGATATGACTTTAGAAACTACTAGAAATGGAAACAGAGCTCCAGAACAACAGCATTTTTAATGAAGTTTTTGCTTTAAAAGAGATCTGTAAATAGATCCTAACAAGGTCCATGTAAGAAATGCCACAAAAATCTCTCTTATTCCACATCCAGCATCCAGGTGGAACCAAGGTTCCTGAACTTTAAGGAATAAAGAAGGAGTAGGAGGAGAGCTCATGCAGCCACTAGCTATTCAAAAATAGTGACTAACCTGGTACATAAAAGACGTACAAAGATGATTGTAGAAGATGAAGGCTCAGAGCAACATTTTATTTCAGCTTTGGACTGCTAGAAACATCTTCCTTAGTTCTGCATTACAATGAAGTCTTGAGGAGGGCTTCTCGCATACTGTGACCAAGTGCCCAGACAGTATATTTAAGTTCAGGTGAGAAATCAGAACCCAGGACAAATCACATAATGTCCTTCAAGTCCCTCCACCTCACTGCAAATGTCTTTTTGACATTAACTAACTGTCTTAAGTGTTGAATCCTCACAACCTTAAACAAAAATCAATTGAAGCTCAGTATCCTAAGGAAGTGGAATACTTTCCCTTCATGACTGTCAGTTCTAAGTTGCTTAACATAGGTTGACAATGAAAAGCAGACTAACCTCCTGCTGTTTGTGCATTTTGGTTTTGTGTGAGGTTTTTTGTTTTGTTTCGGTTTTTCGGTGAATCATTCATAGCAACTTGCTCATTTTTCTCCCTGTTCACATAAAATATAATTGTTCCAGATATAGAAAAATAGCCTGTATGTGTATATCTCTTTGCATCCTTTACATTTTCTCACAAACATGCAGGATTTTCTGTGCTTTTTAAGTGTATCATTGTGTACTTTAAAGGCAATCTAAGCTGACAGATGCAGCAGAACCACAGACCTGTACCTCCAGCTCCATTTTCTAGTTGTATGAAATATTCTGGTGCAAAGAAGCAAAATGACTGTTGACATCATGCTGTAGTTAACAGTATGGTGAGAAATATCCCTATGAGGAGACAAACTTTTGTGACTTTAGCTTTCCTGTGTTTGAAGAAAGACTGGTGGCTTGTTCTTTCTCCATTTGCATCACAATGAGTCTTAAAAGACTATATTTCTTCCCATCTGTAAATACAGGACATCTCTGATTCTCTAAGAGGTATAACAGTCCTAATTCTTGCAAACTGAAAACTAGGTATCACAGTGGACTACCACCATGGACTCTTTCCTCCAGCTCAGTCCAGGAATGTCAGCAGGATATTTTCTTTCATCAAGATCCTTAGTTCATACAATGTTTTAAAGAAGTAATCTTGTAATAGAAGGATGGGTGCAGTTCTGATGGGAATACTAGCATATGATTTGAGTTCTGCTGTGGCATCAGTTCACATGATAGGGGAAAGAAGTAAGAGGCCTAGATTTATGGATGTAATAATATCCCTCTAAATTTTCTCAGTAAACCAATGCTACTGCTATTATCTATGCTAGCTTGGTTAGGCCAGCACAGGCATGCCAAGTTCTACTATAACACCATTATATTCTTTGCAGATATATTCCATGTATGTATATGGCAAACAGGTTATATTTACCCTATTGATTCTGGCTGATGCTAAAAGAAAACTTTTGTTTCTTCTCTTTAAATTTGTAAGGTAAATTTCCATGTACACTCACTTCTTCACAGATTGAGGCACATATATATAAATCCATCATAAGTCCATCAAAAATATTTCAATTTTAACTATTATCTTTACTATTAATGACATGAATTGCACTCACCACAGGTGTAATCTAAATAGATTTATCAGATGATCAGCGATGCTGCCTGACATACTGAAGCAATCTGTACTGTTTGTCCTTTGCCAAAGCCAGAGATGTATTAGATTCAACCTGATGTTAAATACTTTGTGTAAGATTAACAATTCTGCCTCTTTGTTCTCAAAAGTTTATATCCCTTCATTTTTGGTACAGTTAAAAACTGACCACCAGTGAGCTCCCCAGATGTTCTGGCTGCATGCAGATGTACAGTATAACAGTTGTAGCAGTGTCCTATAGAAATCTATTCTTAATAACAAAAAGCAACCAAAAAAACCAGAACCCCAAACCCTCAAACAAACAAACAAAAAAGAAACTGAGTTTTGTTTAAACTGAGACAGAATTATTTTGTGACCTCAGGAAAACATGAATCTAACTGACCAATCAAGCTTACAGAACAAGACTTTAGATTGATTCCTAGATTCTGAGAAAAACATACTTTATTATCTCTGGAGTTGTCTGAACTGCTCTGCACAACCACAATAAAAACCTAATTCATCACTATGTCACTACAGTGTTATGCCTGTTTAACTTCAGTGGTTTCAATGAGTTACTGTGATAAATCAGAACCCTGAACAGCACAAGTGTAAGATACTATAAATTTCCATCTCTTGGACCAAATCACACCCTCCACAAAACAAGAACATCTGTTGACTAGAGAAAATTATCTTAAAATCTTTTAACACCGCTCTGAGTTGAGTCCTGTTAAACCACATAGCAAAGCAAAGGCCTTGGAAAGAACACTTTCATCACTACCATGTTATTCTGGAATTGGAAAAGAGTAATGGAACCTAGGAAGAATCTGCAAGTAGCAGAGCTGCGAAGAAATGATAAAGCTTGAGGACCGTACTCTAAGACAGTAACTAGTACTAAAACAGTGTGAGAGAGAGGCACAATTTAAAAAAAAAAAAAAAGAATTCTTTACTGCAAACAGAATAAATTCACTACGCATCATCATTTTGTTTCTTCAAAGCATTAAACAAGCTACAGAATAAATCAGAAGGACTTAGAAATGTCACTTACAAGAGAAAAGTTATCTTTTTGCAGATATGCAGTAGACGCTCAGTAATGTGGGAAACATACATATGCAAATGTTATGTTAGGGAATGAAATAGTGCATATGAATCTTCAAAGCAAATTCAAGGTATTATGAAAAATGATTGTTTAAAGAGTACTCTACTTGACTCAGTACAAGTAGAAACATGTTCATTTTCTTTGAAAAAATTCTGGTGATAAGCATGTCAAACATAATCACTTAAAAGGGCAAAAGTCTTTTAGAACACTGACTTCCACTACAACTTTAAAAACTAACAAGCAATATATAAAGCAGCAATGTGATTATTTCCTTCTGCCTTCATATGATACCAATCTTTATGTGTGCTACATAACAATTCTTAATAGGCACAAGCTTAATGAAGAAATAGTTATTAAACTTCTATATTAATTTGGGATTTTAATAATACATGCAAGCAAACAAAATCTCATATTAGGTAAGTATTATCACAAACTATAGACCAACATAACAACTGCTTAGGTATTAATAGGATTTCTGTAATAAACATTCCCTCTTCGTTATTATGAGGCAAAGCAAGTCCATCTGATTGTGCTTTGCATTAAATTAAAAGCACTACTTGTACCTTTAAGTACAACTCTAAAAAAAAGACCTTAAAAATAAAATTGACCCTAACATCTGGATGGTTTTCATATCTCTTCTTCTGCACATAGACACAAAAAAGTCGTGAGTTGTGACATCTTAGTTTGTCTCAGTATTTTCATCTCAGTTCCCTCTGACATCTCACACCAATGTAGTGAAGGAATAATGTAGAAAACATCACTTCTGTCAGAGGCTCCTGTTAAAGGTGTGGGACAAAGAACCATGGATAGGTTGAATATTACAAAATGGAAACTACTGCTCAGATCTGTAACAGAAACACCATCAGGAACTAGCAGCACTTTCATGATCCATCTAGGGCATCAGACACTCACAGAAAACAAGCTAGTCTTTTCAAGAAACAACAGAGTTCAAAATTCAAGATAAATGCAAGTCCTGCAAACAATAACTTTACAGCAAAAGTTAATGAGAGCAGAAGTATTTCTGTCAAGACCTATTATACTAAGCACTCATTCTTCAAGTTTATTGAGCCTTGCCCTAGTCTGCACCCTGTATTTTACCAGAAAGAAGTGCAAGAAAAAAATAAATCAACTCAGAAGTCCACACATTTAATAGCTAAAGCAATATATTCCCAACGGTACCATCACAAGCACAGCCTTTGTGCAACCAAAGGTCAGGCTGACAGTTGGTAGGAAAAGAATTGCATGTCTAGAGATTCATGGCAGGAGTGTCTTCAGGGCTGGAAAACAGAAGGCTACAGCATTTCTTCCTTTATCCCCCTATTTATTGTTCAGTCTTCAGACAAAAATATCTTTTGGCTTTGCCTTGCTTTTCAGGGGTTTACCACAGTCTTTCATGGACCACAGGAGGACTATTAGTCTATCATTCTGAAGGACTGGAAAATGCCAAGGTTGGTCAGGTTCCTAAGTTCATCCTTCCACAGCACAAATTCTGTGTGAACAAAGGAAGACTTTTGCATTCTAGTTTTTAAAAGTCTGTGATAATAAGACATGACCAAATAACTTCTAATTATTTATATGAGAACTTTTTAGATTGAATTTTTCAAGGTGGCTATTGTTTTTTTCTTTTTTAAATACTCTTTACTAGGTTAAGGTGTACACAGTCTATGATTTAGTAAAGTAACATCCTCTTCCATTTCTTATCAGATTACACTTAGCATCAAAAATGAAAACATATTTAAAATAAAATTAATTTAACTGACTCAGAGGAAAAAAAACCAAACCAACCAACAGTTTAAGAGACTATTCAAGGCAATGTTTTACTTAAAAAACTAGCCATGTCCTTGGGTAAGAAAATCAATACTTGAAATTAGGATTAACCTCCAAGAATAAATGTATCTGTTTCTTGAATCTACATAAATCAAACTGACAAAGTAGTGTTAAGAAGATCTATTATTAATTATCTGGTCCTTAAAAGTTACCAAGACCATTCTGGAAGAACATAAGTTTTCACAGAATTATTTCTTTCCTGTCATCTCTATGAAATATTTGGTTTACCACATTTTTTCAAATCACTTAGAATAAATAAAAATTTTTCAATCTTGCATGTTTTCCTGTTGCTCTATCAGACAGCCTTCTGCTTCATAGTGGAGATAGCTGCAAGAGCCCCTCTGAATGCCAGAGAATGAATAAACTTACTGAAGTAAATGTCAAATAGTGATAGAAGATATTTTCATTTTTTTTTCAGTAATTAGCATGATGTATTCATACTTATCTGTGAGTAGTCTCTGATTCAATAGTTACTGTGAACTTGGCCTGTGATATTTTTAGAATATTACACAGATTTGTTAACAACCACCCCAGTATTTAGCAAAACCCCACAGCTTCTGAGCTTCATTGTTTGAAACTCGTAGTTTTCCAAAGCCTTCATTATTCTATACATAGTGTCCAAAGTCATGTACCTCTCCTTTGCTGGATCATCTTTTCTAAGCAACTTTTATTGTTCATAGAGGCTCATGCAATTAGGAAATACATAACTTAAATGCAGAATGACTGAGAAGCTGCTACAGAGAAAGGAAACTGCAAAAGGAAAAGAAATACTTTCAGAAGTTGAGAGTATTTCAAAAGAGATTACATTTTTTCTTCACACAGCACATCTCCACTGACATTTAAATGAGGAACAAAAAGGAGGAGGGAGTTAATTGTTTTATGCTTGTCCATTGCTCTCGGAATTGTTGTATGTAAAATAAAATATTTGACACTTTACATTGGCAATTTTCCTCAGGAGAAAGCTGTCCAGTTAAGACCCAGCAGTTTGTTATTGCTCACTGGAAAGGTAAACCATGTTACAAAACAACCCCAGCAATGGAAAACCAATAAAACCACAAACAAACAAACAAAACAACCTAAGTATCTAAGTTGTATTAAAAATAAAGTTTTAGCAACACTTTCCTACTCTCCTCATCAATCTCTCCTTTAACATTTCTTTGTGAGAGCAACAACAAAAATTAGAAGGAAAGAATAAGGTAACAGTTGCATCTGCTGCAACCACCAATGTTTTCAATCATACATTTTCCTTATTTTTCATATCAAAATCAAAGTATTTCCATTGCCACTACTAATATTCTGTGATTTTCTTCCTTTTATGAAGGCTTAAATCCCATATAGTAGAGTCTACTTCCTTCTCATTTCTTCTGGTTTGCCCTAGTGATCTTCATAGATTTCTGAAAAGGGACTGTAAATCTACTGAAATTGTGAAAAGGAGAAACTGATAGCTTCATGCTCCAAAAATATGGAAAAAAGAAAACAGAAAGACTTTTTAGTTAACATGGAGGGAAAAAAACCAAAACCAACCAAACAAAAAAAAACAACCCCAAAGAAAACCCCAGTATGAATAAGCATGGGAAAAGAGAGAAAAAAAAAAATCGTATTTTCATCTTCTTTGAGATGAAAACTTGACTTTTTAAAAGAACATCCATAAATAAAGCCTTATTTATCCAAACAGAGGTGGGTTACAGGAGTATTTGCACACCTAAATACTCATTGTTTTTCAAGATGTGAGTCTATTTACAAAATTAATATTTAAATAAAGTTATCTTGTTAAGAGTTATCTATTTAAGGATCAAACAGCATCACTGATTGCTTCTCAGAATATAATGAACCTTGACTATATACTGGCATAGCTGTTTCTGTTAGATACATATATATGGCTTCATGCCACTTGAAACAATGTAGGACCTTTTGTTGAGGATCATTTAACGGTTTTATCAGAAACAGAATAATATTTTGTCATTTCATCTTAGTTATATTGTTGATCTACAAGAAAAAGATAAAACTCAGCTATTGAAAAATGTTTCTTTTTATTTTTGAAGATACTATAATTTTCCTTATCACTATAACTAAAAAATTACATTGATATGATACATTCCATGTGTTAGACATATATTTCCTTCTGTCATGACACTACAACAGTCTTAGGCAGCAGGTAAAGTAGCTAGTCTCCAGAGATGTCGCATCAACAATAACTAGCTGTAATATCTGACCACTAGAGAAACAACAGTAGTGTAATATGACATTTTCAGAGCTGGTATTATGTTATGGGTAGGCAGTTATGCTCAGCAAGGTCTGTCATAAGTAAACCTAGATTAATGCGATGGCTGTTTGTGGAAAACAAGAAAGAGAAAAGGGTTTCTCAGGAATACAAGAAAATTTTCACAGCAAGACTTTTTACTTGTCATATGTTGTTTTAGAAACTGATATGATTACAGTGTTTCTTGGCATACTTACATAAACATAAATGCAAATTCCAACAATTCAGGTTTATCAACAGCAAAACCAAATCCCAGTAAATTATAAAAATGAAAATCCAGATTGCTTAAAACTGTTAAATTCTACAATAATTTCAAGATATCTTGCAAAAACTGTCTTTCATTGGATTAAATGTTGAATGTTTCATGTTAGTTTTTTTTCTCTTTGCTTTGCACTTCAGTATTTTAACTGGTTCCACAGCTATTATCCTTAACAAATGTAACATTAATATCTACACTAAATCTGAGAGAATACCTTAAAAAAGTATCCCTGTGTATCAGACATTACTGATGCATTTGACTTGAGTTTATTCACAATACAACGTAGACTGAATTTAAATGATATGAAAAAGCACTGCACTGCTATAATCAGAAACTGTGGGATCAGAAGTGGTAATGATAATTACAGCGGGTGTCTGCAAGTCACTATTATTTACTTTGTTGCTTACCTACATAATTTAAACTTGATGTGACAAGGCCACCATTCTCCAAGTATAGGCAGCACAGGAGGAAGTGACAATTTTTGTTACATTATATGATTAAGACATTTGTCAAATGAGAATTCATCTGCAATCTTCCCGGGCATTTTGCTTAGGTGATCCATTAGTCAGCAGAAGCCTGCTGCAATGTTGTTGTACAACACAGCATAATATATTCTACACAGAGATTACAACTAATGTTGTGCAGTTTAGTGGAAGTTGGACTAACCACGGCTAGACAAGGACATTATTACTATTCAGCCACAGGCTGTAAATACATTCCATTCAGCCACATAGATTGTGCACAGTAGGTTCAGCATAGGAAACCTCAGGGTTATTTCAAGCACTTCAGCCTGAGACAGGACACGGGCCAAAGCTGACCAGATTTTTCAACACAATCTCATCCAAATTCCAGTAATCTCCTAGCAATAAAAGGCTCTTTGTCATGTCCCTGATTTATTCTGTAGGAGGCTGCTACTTCCTCCCACATTTCAAGCTTTCTGATAACCAAATATGAACAGATGTTCCCAAAAGGATGAGGCAGAAAGTGAGTCTGTAAGGCTGCATATGGGTACGTCTTCATTAACTAGACCAGGGCTTTCCTAAAACAGAGGTCTTTGGGTGCTCCACCTTGTTTGAGCTTTCCCACCTCCTCTCCCCTTAGAATAGACAGCCCTGTGCTGTGGTACTTAAAAAAAAAAAAAAAAAAAAAAAGAAAAAAAAAAGTGTGGCTGGTAATGGAGAAGAAAACTGAAGATATAATCTCCAGAATCTATTCTACCCTCCATTATACCACCTGGCACAACACGGAATCTTCAGTGCGAAGAAATGCAAGCCTTAGTAAACCAAAGCAGTCTTCATGAAAGCAGCTGGAACATAACAGACAACCTGAATCAAAGGAAAAATTAATCATTAAGAACATTTATATAGAAATAAGTCTTAAGAGTAATATAAAAAATTCATATACTCAGTTTGGTACTTTAAGCAGCTTTATGTTCTGTCAAACCAAAAGACATAAATCTTGCTTTGCATTCCCATGAAAACCCAAGTTGTCTAAACCCCTTACTCCTCAATGACAATTTTTTATTATAATGGATCCAAGATTGTTCAAGATTTGTTCTTACAAAATATTTTAATAGGTTTAACTTCAGTATTCTATCCATGCACCTAAAATAGCCATTCTATGCAACTGATAGTTTCTTGATCAGTGTAACCTCTTTCATTTCTTTTGAAAGTAGAACCATTGACTACAGATTTAGTTTCAGGACATAAAAAATAAATTTTAAAAATGGCAAAATACTCTAAAAACAAACCCACTACCACTACATAAACTCCTGCTTCTTTTTGAAATGGGTTAATAAACTAAAATTATCATGGTTTTCTTGGCTGTTTTGAGAAACTGAACCTTGTTTCCCCTAAATGTCAGTCCCTCTAACTATATTTAATTAGTTAATTTGTTGAATGGCAGGTAAACAGGATATATATCTTCTATCCTACTAAACCACTCATATAAAAATGAATATATTTTGTATATTTATGCTATCCTTATCTATTAGACAAGGGCAAGTAAACTACAGTACTAACAAACAGGTTGTGGAAAGAAAGTTAGCAACATAGATACTTCATTACTTTAAAGATATTGTTTCAGTTTGTTTATTTTCCAACAGGACTAATAAATTCTAATAACCACTCTGAAATCCTAGTGCAGTCTAAGTAGTTGCAGTATGTACTATAAGATAGTTAGGAGGAACAGTATTACACAGTGTGGACAAGCTTGACATACACCTTTGTGACATAATTAATAGACTTGAACTCTGCTCTTTTTATGGAGAAGCTACAGAAATTGCTATGGCAATAGGCTTCTGTATCACAGTGGGGTAACTTCAGTTTCTCTCCTTCTGAAGAGTACACCTGAAATGTTATTACATTTCCAGTCCTTCCCGTATTTTTGCGTGTTATAGCTGACATGCCTATATCAACACATTCTATACTAATTTTGTCAAGCAAATCCACATTATGTACCACAGGATGTGAAATCCCCATTGTTATGCGATTATGGCAAATATGGAAGAAACTGGGGCCAGCAGAGCTTTAAAATGATTGTTGAAAGACATTGATCTGTGTGACATGATAGATACTTGTTTAAGAAGAGCTAAGAAACATGGGTATTGCAAACCTTTAAATTTTAAAACTTTTTGTGTAAAATTTGTGTGTAGCAGCCTTCCATAGTTTACAAACTGCACATTGTAAAGTGTTAGAACATAACAACTCAAGTTTGCTAAATAAAGAAGTTACCTGGACACAACTGGTTATTTAATAGGATTTCTATAGGGTGAAGAAGGAAAAGCTGTAATATGAAGTGATCACTCGAAGGCATTGAGCAGTTTGGTGTCAGTTCTGTTGGTACTTAAGGAAAGGAGCAGGGGGTGAACAATTGCATGAGAAATTACATTCTTTTATTCTGCATCTAGTGCAGAATTTCAAAGTTTAAGGGCTTTCAAACTTGATTGACTGCCTGCTGAATTCAGAACCTTTATTACAGTTATGGTTTGTGTATACTTGACAGTTGTCATCCAAGCTCTCAGTTCGCATTCTTCACTATAATTCTCTATGATGTCAGGGAAAATAAGTAGTCTGTTGTTTTCGCTTCTCAAATTCTTCTGAACTACTTTCTTAGAGTTCAGTAATAAACTGGGGCTAGCTATACCCAAAGATGTTCTCTCTGCTCTACTCTCCTTTTGATCACTGAAGTGTTTTCAAACACTGTAAATTATTTATGGATTATCTATTACTTCCTTGGGCTTTCATGGTTTTGTGCTCCAGTGGTTTTCCTGTTACCTCAGTCTTACTTCGGCAGCTCTTGCCATATTCTTCCAGCATGACCCCAAAATTTCATTTACATTTTCTTCTCTTCATCCCACTCATGCAGAACTTTATGTGCTGCCATGTCTTAGATGCCTCAGGTCAGATTCCAGCGTAACCCTCACCCTTTATATATCCAGGGTTTTTTCTCTGTTAAATTTGCAGTTGTCTCTGGCTTCTTTTATATATTTTAACAGTAAGTTTTATTAAAACTTTGTATTCGTTATACCATTAGTTCTCTGCTTTTCCAGTTAATTAAACTGTGAAATGGACGTTTTTGCAAATGATGCTTCTGTGCAAATTAGTCTTAGATGTTGATGCTCCTCCTCAATGTGTTCAGCATCCACCATTTTTTATTTATACCTGATAACATTTTGGGATCTTATCTAGACATTTCAGCACACATTACTTTATTCAGGCTGTTTGTTGAACACTTGTGTAACTTGCTGTGAACCACTGTGTGTATATACTTCATGAATCTTCAGTATCTTCAAAGTACACTGGAAACACTGTGCTGCATTTGGTTGCACTTGTTCTTTTAGTCATTTCCGAATTCCCTACCTATTTTGCTGAACATACATATATGTTACATTCATATAAATATAAAACATACCTTTGTAAGTAGAATAAGTTTTCTCTCTTTCATATTCATCCACAGAATGGTTTCTCTTTTTCATTTACTGCATATGTCTGCCCTCTCATGAGGCACTATACCCTTTCCCTCTCAGAAACAAACAAGATATATATCAGCTACAATTTTAAAAAAATGAATCTGAATAGATAACTAAGATTAAGTATAACAAGGAATCTTTTCAGTGAAATAAACTTCACTTTTCCTGACATCTGCCCTACTTATCTTTGTAGTCCGGTTGCATGTCATACCTAATTTCAAACTGAAAATAAAATAAAAATTAAAACCCACCAAAACCACAATTTAGAAATACGGATATCCACTCCCATCATACTATATGTATGAGGAGACACTTTTCCTGTCCCTATGGTTCTAACCTTCCTACTATTGAAATAAATTGGACTATTGCCATTGCTTCATCTGGAATAGGCTCTGAGTCACTTTAAGGCAATGGCTGAGATAAAAGAACAGTGCAGTCTGTCAGATGAATTCTCTTTAAAGAAGATAAACAGCAGCACACATTTTAGTAATAGATATTATTAGAAGCTGATGCTAAGGTGATAATGTAATTAGTAGTGTTGGGAAATGTGAAACTTCGCACGCTGCATATTGATGTTTCTTCTCAGGAAATCCTTGATGCTTACTGTTTCTGTCAGACAAGGTAATGTGCCTGTATATTTCATCTGACAGAAACAGCAACTCTGCATAAGCAGGTCTGGAAAACAACCAAACTGTGAAAAAAGGGCAGCCAAATATTTTTTAACGGTGCTCCTACAGCAAATCCATTCTGTCAGGAGCTGTAAGACTCAGTGTGAAGGCAGTCCATACTCACTTGAGACAAACTCAAAGTATGGATATACAGAAACAGATAATATGCTGAAAGGGTCCACAGTCATTTCCGAAGACTACTGAACTGCAACTATTTTCCAACCAACTTCCTGCAGACTGTGAAGGCCAATACTTAAGAGGATGCTGATGGACACAAATAGCAAATTAGTAAAATAATGGGGACATTATATACATTCCCTTATAGGCACATAAAATTGCTGAAGACAAATCCATTGAGTCCCTAAGACCAGTGTGTCTGCAATGAAATTTCAGATTTTTCAGGAACTCCAACATTTGCTTTTTACTGTGAATCAACTTAAGCTCTTTCTTCAAGAACCCAATACCATTCACTAGTATTCCAAGAGAGCATGGTCACATAAAGGGCAATGTTATTCTTGTCTTACCCCAGAGAGACGGGGAGAGGAAACAGAATTCCCAAGGAGATGGAACAACCGGCATTGTTGCAGAATCATGAAAGTATTCAAGAGAGGCTCTGGTGCCTATATAGGAGCAAATGGACTCTTTGACAAAGATAATTTCAGCATATAGCAACATTCAGAAAGTCAAGTAAAACTAAAAGTGCTAACAACTTTGTTAGTATGAGAGAGTTAGTTATGCAATTGTGTCTAGTAAGGTTAAAGATTATAACACCTCAACAGAAATGTGAGGTTATTATAAAATACATGTTTAATAGAGACTACCTATGCAGGCAGATTTGATTAGTTTATTATATTGAATTAGTGACGTAGACAACTATGAAATTTTGACAGAACCCATTATAGCATATCAGACAGCAATCAGAATTGGAGATCTAAAACTGCAGAAGACATTACCGCAGAAGATAAACTAAGGAAAAGCTATAGATCTCTGTCAAGCTGCAAAAGGGAAAAAATATTAGTCCATGTCTAGAAAGCAAGCAATTTATAGCTACACTCCGGAGACTGACCACCAGGAAATTGGAAGCTAATAGCACAAGTGGAAGAATGAGGAACTGACTTCCTAGAGCAAGCATCTTTTGAAGGAGTTTTGAGAGGCCTCTGGTACGCATTGCCTCCTTCTCCTGTAGACATCGTGCAGAACCTCACTAGGAAAGGAAGTTAGCTAAGTCCGTCCTCTACCAATACAAATTTAGTCAAATATTTGAAACCTAGCTATGCTAAAGTAGTACATGGAGAGCAGAGCACCAGGAATACAAATAGGCATTTGAACACTTTAGATGGAAGAATTGCTCCAGACTAGGTAAGCAAAGAACTACCTGTGGAGAAACAAATTCTTGATTTGCCATTTTCTATATTCGTGTTTGGGGTTTTTTGTGTTTTTTGGTTTTTTTGTGTGTGTGTTTTTTGTTGTTTTTTTTTTTTTTTTTAATTTTTTTAATTGTTGAGTACAGCCTTGCCTTTTCCTCTCCTAATGCAGAACATTGTACTGAATAGGTCAGATCTTGTTTTTATAGATCTGGCAATCTCAGGCAGATGCAGGAAGAAGTAGGCTTAATACATATGTATTTTAAACAAGATCAGTTCAATTCTTTTACTTATTCACCTAATAGGACATGTAAAGGACCTCTTTTTGTGCT
Organism: Athene noctua; assembly: GCF_965140245.1. Lineage (NCBI taxonomy): Eukaryota > Metazoa > Chordata > Aves > Strigiformes > Strigidae > Athene > Athene noctua. Next base: position 80,800,181 of record NC_134038.1, read on the forward strand.
GATCAGATAGAGGTAAAGCAGCAGGTATTGTAAATTCTAGTGTGGGTGAATAATCCACGTTGTTTAAAGTTACTTTAAATTAAAAAGCATTTACAGAGATAATTATTATCAATGGCAGAGATAATTATTATCAATGATTTCTTTAAAGGAGAAACTCAAGGGATATTTTTCTTTTCCTTTGTTATTTTCAGATAGAAATATATCTATGCTACTATCATGCTCTAATTGGAGTAATTTCTAAAACCAATAACAGAATAAATCTTATTGCTAATTCACAAACTTCCTCTGGGGGGTCAAGAAATTGAGTCTATGCTTTGTTTTAAGGAGTGGGTTTGTATATTTGTGGCTTATTATAAAATCACAACTTGCTGTTAATATCTTTAATTTTAATACTGGACATTCTTGGAACATCTTAAAAAGCTAGGAACCTGTATCCCTAGATAAGACAATCAAGAAGCCTTCTTAACATTAGAGTGAATACTATCTTATCAGTTTGTGACACACATAGACAAACCTTATGAGTGCAAAACAAAAAGTTTTCTCAGATACTGAATGCCTTATTTAGTTTGATAGTTCTAGTAACTGGGCTAGGACTCCTTAAGTGGAAAGATGCCAGCCTGGGTGAGCCTAACAGTCAGGTTCTGTTGCAAATAAACTTACGTTTCAATGTCAGTACAGCAGAAAATACTGATACAGAAACAACACAGAGTGTAGATTTTTTACAGCTCTAGAAACCCAACAGAGACAGAATATGTTAGCTTCAAATGCATTCAGAAGGATTTTAGACATCCATATTACTAGCTAACCTTTGCTATGGAAACAGATAAAGTGACAGCGTAACCATAAATTATTACTTTTTCTGAAAACTGTTTGTGTTCTTTTCTCTTTTCACAGTCCATTTTCTCACGCCTTTTATACTGAAGTCTAAAGCTCCTAAACTTTGTTCACATTACCATGAAATCTGTTAAATGAAATTCCTGTGGTTTTTTCACAACTATGAACACGATCTACTATGCCCAATTTTATTATAGAATTACTCCACTTTCACCATTTCCACATTGTCCCAAGGTACCACAATGAGTGTCACGTAAAACACCTAAACAGAGGTATTTGACACCCCCCTTCCTTCCTAGCCATGGCTGCAATTAACAGCAGCACCAAGTGAGGGTGGGAGACATTACTTCCTGTGCCCAAGAGGATGCTTTTCACAGCACATCAACACACTGTCTTATGAACCATATGCCTCACTGCTCTGTGACAAGTGATATTCTCAAACCCTGACAGATGCTTGCTAAGTTATCTTGAGAACAGAAATTGCATCTTCTTATTGGAAATACCGCAGATGATGCAGATTTCTCATTCCTTCCCAGCTGACAAAGTCAAAAGAAGTTTCTCTGTAGCCTCTTTTCCCATGGTTCTGCTGAAAAGCCAGATTTGGACTTAATAGAGATGAACATAGTAACGTAGATATGCTGTCATAATGATCTAGCTGTGTCTGATGCATGATTGAAGTAGTGTAAGCATATGCCACTCTAGGTCAGGGGTTCTCAACATTTTCTTCACCATGGACGCATTTAAATACCTTTTGTGGCTGTGGACCACTAAGACTTAATTTGAGATTTAAAGCTAGACTTACTCTAGAAATACTAGACTAGAAGTATTCCCTTTCCTTGTATCATCTGCCTAGCTGATTTTAGTATCTGCAATAACCCATTGACACAGTTCTGCTCTTTAAACATCTCATTTTAAGAAAAGCAACCTCTAGCTTGTTTTGCACTTGTTGCCTGCTATGTTAATTTGATACACTCTATTTATTGGATCAGAAGACATACTAGATAATTTTACTAAACTAATGGTTTACGGTATGCAGATCCTTTAAAATCACTGTGTGATAAAAAGCGTGAATTCCAAAGTCCTGGGTACAGTGAAGTACTTTATCTAAAAGATATAGAAGATTTTTTTGCCTTGGAGGATACAGTTAATCTGGTCAAAACGCATTAAACTTCATTGTTTCGAAGTTGACGTTACCCTGGACATTGCACCGCATAACAGACTACATTTTGTAATTTCTCACAATAGATATATCTGCATTTTCTCTTACAAGTAACAGCTAGAGATATTAATATTGTCAATTTTTCAACAACAAATAGCACATTAATAAATATATTTCATTTATAAGTAATAAACTTGTTAATATGAAATGATGGTGAATTCTAGCAGACAGGTTTTAATAGCAAACAAAATTTAGGGTGCATTGACACAATATTTTCAGTCTAGTTAGTAATTTTTCCTTCCTTTGAAAACCAAATCAAATCAAACCATAGTTCAAATATTTGGATATAAAGATTAAAGGGAAGATGCAACCCTAAAAGCAACAGATTTAGTGATTCCAAGGCATGGGTTATGGAAATGTGTTATCTATTAGAGAGCTCAACACTTAGCAGGGACAAAGGATGTAAACGAGTATCTAATTCAACAGTGGAAATAAAGTGGGATCCTCAGCAGCTAATTTACTGACTGGTACTGCCTATTACCCTAAAATATGTACAGAAACACTGTTAGATGTTGTAACCTTGTATTTGTGTTCTACCTGATTGGAGCATGAACATCACTGAAGTTTTCTCTCAAGCATTTAATCTTTGTAGCCTAAGAGTTTTCAGAGCATGATCCCTGGATACCAGAAATCTGTTGTGGGTGACAAGTACCTCTGTCTTGTCCACCAGAATTATCATTTTGAGACAGAAGGAGATATTTTTAGGAGTGGAGAAAATGAGCAGCCTCAGTGGACACTCCTTTTGCTGGAGAAGGGAGGGTGTTTGATGACATTAGATGCGAGTTTGCAGAGGAGCAGCAGGAATTAAGTAGGATTGCCCAGACTTCTGAGTCATATGTTGGAAAGCAGTGTCTGCTAGAAATATAGTTAATTAATAATAATTTTCTTGGTACAACAACAAAAAACCTCTTATGAATCACTGATACAAAAGGACAATAAGCAACTTTAATAAAATTCAGATTTTGGCCGCTAGTCATATTTTCATTCCCCTTGGAAACACAATTGGGGACCAGGATGGCTGTATTGTTTAAAAAGCTAATGTGCTCATTCATGATACACTACCTTTCAGCATAATCCAAAACACTCTATTACTGTCTAGTAAAATTTTCTTTTTTCATGACAGTACTGTTTACTTCTCCTCCTTGCCTTTTTCCAGACACTCTAGATTTAATTGGACTGAAAAATTCCTGAACCTCTGAGGGAGCAGTATCTCATCTGTGTTCCTTTTTGATCTCTTTCTTGCTGTTTTAATGAAGTGTGATGTAGTGGGAGATAAGATGCAATTAGAGAAACCAACAAACTGTTTCAGAGCCAACAGATGATTTCTCCATACCACTTTCTTTCACTCCTTGTGTGTCTTTTGTATTAAATATTCAAAGTTAGTGTAAGACTTTGCAAGTGCAGTTTCACCATCACAATTAAAAATAAATACAACACTTAAGAGTATGAAAAATATTTGAAACATCCAATTTACACACTACAATTCCACAAAAATGAGCACTTTATTCCTCTAAGTACACCCTGAAAATCATAAGATTACCACTGTATTTAGGCACTGTATGATGGAGCTAATGCTTTTCAGAGGAAAACGCATCATTTCACTCTTCCTAAAGAATTCTAATTTTCAGATAAGAAGGTCCTTTAAGAAGCTAGTAGTGTGGCCATGTCAAAAGCCTCAACACAAATTTCTACATTCTAGTTTTTTACTAACTCATTTGGTCAGTTTAGTTCATAACTAAGCCCTCATCAGCAAGGCCAGTCTATACTTAATGGAAATTCACTGTGCATACTGAAAAAAAAAAAAAAAAGTGGTATTAGCCAGTCCTTTTTAGTTGAAATAGTAGCATGTGAATCAATGACAACTTAACGGCAGATGTAGCTCAATGAACCACAGAAAAGAAAGGTATAACTGCAAATTCAAAAATAGATGGCCATGTGAGGTGATGTTAGACTGAACAACAAATACTGTGTGGTGCCCTTGTTAAATCTGATGATAAAAAAAGCATATAAAAGATATTTGTAGAGTGTGTTGTGCTCTTAATTAATGTGAAGTTGTGATGGTTGGTGTACAGAAAAAGTGAACTTCCTAAACTGCTTGAAGGAGTGACATTTAAGTTGGACTGGAACAAGTGTACTGAACTTGTATGTAGACTGCATATGTTCATACATATAGCAGGTGAATTCAGCCCCTTGGAAGGCTACTGCAGGCTGGTACCAGGTAACTGCTGAGAAAATTACTAGATACATTAAAAATATTTTATAAAGCCAAACAAAACCCAAAGCAGGGAAGCTCCATATTTAAACCTGGGAAGCTGTTAAGTCAAAACATACTGGATGGAGCAGTCTTAAATCACTATTTAGTATCAACTAAAACAATTTCTATAAACAATGAGCTTTGGTTTTGTGAGCCCAAGTAAAAATTCTTTTTGTTTGAATTTATGTCTAAACCAAGAACTGTTTCTATATTATAGTCTGAAATACTTTTTTATAGTATGAACAAATGAAAGCAATAAAGTCTAGCAAGGGTGAAAAAACCCAGCAGAATCTTCTTTGCTGCTTGAAAGCAGAAGTAGATTTAACACACTAAGCTACATTCCAAGTACTACCCTTGGTAACGTAGAATTAACACCTGTTGGTTTTGACAGAAATTGTACATACAAAATAAAAATCCACTTTCAGTTAGCTGTGCCATTCAGGGGTGTATTTAATTGCCTTTAGGACAGAGAGCAGGGTTATCTCTCTCATCTTCTACACCAGCTGTATTGCTGCTTCCAGCAGTGAAACATTTCAACCTTCGGGAGAGAAATCCTTCAGTAAAAGAGCACAGTTAAATGCACTTGGTAATATTGTGAACAGGAATGTCACTGAGTGCCCCATATGACATTGGGATTCTGGCACTAAAGAATAATTTACCATAAAATAAATTACTTTTACTCCTACCCAGAATATCAGAAAGATCTGTAGCAGTTGCCTTTGAGCAAAAGGGCAAAAAAGGGCATTTGATCTTAATAAGGCCTTGCTAATTCTCATTAATGAGTGGGATATCCTTTGTGAATTGTAACAGAAATAATGAAATGAAAGAAAAATGTATTGATAAAAAGCAATTAGAATAAATCCCAAAGAAGACCAGCTCATGAGAATATAGAGTCTGGTTTAAGCTTGAGTTGTTAGAGACATCATGTACATTCCCCCCTCCCCCCCCCAGGTTCTAGATTTGCAGATGACCATGGGATAGTTAATGAGGTCATACTTTATTCTTCTTTTAATTATTATTTGAAACTTCTTTAGCTGTAGCAGTGTTTCAAATGCTTTGAGAAACTACTATGGCTTTTTTTCAAAGAACTGATACTGGAAGAATTAAAGAATTTTCGGAAAGGTATTTGGAATTACTTCTGAAGGAATTAAATAGTGGTCAAATAGAACAAGTCATTTTTATCCACATTCCAAGATACTGGAGTTTCTGCCCACAGTTGCAGATACACCTACATTTGCAAATGTTTGCAACAATCCTTTTTTTTTTAAAGTTTACATTCTTGTAAAATTTCTTCAAACATTTTACAAGCCTGGTAATTTTGGATTTCCTAATAATCATGCATAAATATTAAACTACATAAAATACCACCTAAATATAAGAACATTAAAAAAAAAAAAAAAAAGGTTATCTGACAGCAAGTGAGAGATGGCCAACTCTATAGGAATCAGGAACGGCTACAACTGTGATGCAAATGGCTCTGCCAGACTCATTTGTAAGAACCTGAAGTACTACTCACTTTCTATTCTCTGGAATTGAATTGGACGATCATTGTGGTTCAGCCCTAACAGCCAGCTGCTCACTCACTCCCCCGTGGTGGGATGGGGAAGAGAATTGGAAGGGCAAAAGTGAGAAAACTCGTGGGTTGAGATGAAAACAATTTAATAGGCAAAGCTAAAGCTGTGAGTGCAAGCAAAATAAAATAAGGAATTAATTCACCACTTCCCATCGGCAGGCAGGTGTTCAACCATTTCCAGGAAAGCAGGGCTCCAGCACACATAACAGTGAGTTGGGAAGATGAACACCATCAATTCAAAGATGCCCCCACTTCATCCTTCTTTTCCAAACTTCTATTGCAGAGCATGACATCATATGGTACGAGATATCTCTTTGGTTAGTTGGGATCAGCTGTCCTGGCTGTACCCCCTCACAGACACTCATCCACTCCCTGTGACTGAGAGAGCAGAGTGAGAAAGAGACAAGGCCTTGATGCTATAAAGTATGGTAGAACAAAATATAAGAAATAGCAAATATAAACATTATAAAAAATCTGAAAAAAAAAAGTATATGGATGAAACTGTGTTACTCAAAAAAAAATATTCTTAACCTTACCTTTTTCATATACTCTTAAGCTCTTCTCTTGCTATTACAAGTCTAATGTCAAATCAATAATGTTCTAGCCATACTAAAAATACACTCTTGCAAATGTTTACTTTAATATTGCTTAAAAATTATATTCATTTTTTTTTAAGTTATAATTTAAGTAAAGTTATTTTAGAATTGGTATAAATTGGGAAATAATTTACATTACATTGTTGTCTGATGAAGCTAATGAAGTGGTTTTTGAACAGCCACAGATTTCAGCTATTCACTTAGACACATTTCAATCAAAGGAACTTCACAAAATATTGGACGCCACCTGTGATATTGTACCCATGATAAATAACCATGTTCGTCATATCACATAAGATATACACAGATTACTTATTTGGAAGGGACTTATGTATCAAGAAATGATAGCATAATGTCTTTAAGTCATTCCAGTCTAACAATTCAATTCTGAAAGATCATGATGATGCCTGCCTGATCACAATCTGTAATATAGAAAATAAGAGAATCACAAGGTTAGTTCCAGATCACACCTGGATGAAGAATTACTGTAATGATTATGAAGGACTAAATCTACTATAATGTTAGAAGTTGCATTTTTGCTGTGCATTTCAAAGAAGCTTAGAAACTGCTCTAAATAACAAAGAAAGTAGAAAATAAAAGCTTCATGGTTTTAGACTTTGCAAATAAACAAATCACGTTTCATTTGATTTTAAAGTAGTTAGTTTAGGAGGTCTTCAGCAGTAGAATTCAGTGGTACATCTTAGGTATGAATTATTTGAAAACTTTTAATTTAATTGTTGTATTTACATTATTTTTCTTGTGTTTATAACAGAAATATTTTAGATAAGACAAATCTCAACTCACCTTTATCTGGCTAGGCAAATAAAGCCCGTATGTTTTCTTCAGCTTGTCTTAATAATTAATTGAGCCCACGGAGAAAAAAGAAGCTTCAAAAAAATAGTCGACGAAAGGCTGCAAATTCCAAATCTTAACAGATTTGTGTGGTAGCTGTATGATAGAGAACAATATTAATCAGCTCAGGGTTGGTTTATGCACTATTTATTTGTAACTCAGCACACATCCGTAACATCCTGGTTGATATTTTTAAAAGAGATTTCAAGATTTAATCGCATTTCAGATTTGACAATACTGCTATTTAGCTTATTACAATGTTAGGCTAAAAATCCTCTTACTGCTGCTTACATTATATGCATAACCATACCAAAAAACCCCTCAAACCACCAAAAAAAAAAAAAAAAAAAAAAAAAGGTGAGAAAAAGTACTGCTGGGTTTATTTTTATCAGAATTGTGAGTAGATTATTCCAAAAAGATCCAGTCAGAACCGCTGGTGCAACTACTGGTGCAGAGGGATAAGAATGATGTTAGTTTGTTCATCGGCTCTTTGAAAGAACAGGCCAATTTTTTTTACAAAGGAGAAAGACTGAACAACTTGAGGGGAAGAGACAAAAGTAAGGTGTATAGAGCAGGACTGTATGTGAGTACGAAGAACGTTGACTCTGATAGAGGATGAGATGGATACTGGCCTGTCATGCAGATTCTGTATAAGTCTATGAATCTCTTCCTCAGTCAACCAGTTCCTGCACTGAGGGCACCTAACTGAAACCCTCTGGTCATTTATAGCAAAAAGAAATTCCAAGCAAGTGTCTCCAGTTCCTCATCTCGTTTGTATCTGATGTGGTAATCACGGGTCTAGTGCACTTTTGATTTACTACTGATTCTTCCCTGGATTGGTATAGTTTAATAATTTTACTGCCAGGTAATTTGCTTTTCAGAAGCTCACTCTAATACTTCCGAAGTTTCCCTTGAAACTACATTCCCTGAAAAATTGGTCCTGCAGCACCAGGTTTGATGTTCAGTGCTATGATTCCTAACTCCTTGCCAAGTCACTTCCTGCCAAGTTATATAAATTGATCATCTGCCCAAAGTCTTTACACAGTCCTGAGTCTAACTAAAACCATCTTAGCTCCCTGTTTAATTACTTGCTGCAGGAGCAGTACTTGCTTACTTACAGGGGCCTTTCTCCATAATGCAATGCTTTCAACCAAGGTCTCAATCATTTCTTAATGATCTCAGCCAAACATGTCCAATTTCTAACAGCTCCAAATTACAGAATGTTTTTAACATCAAAGCCAAAAACCTGGTCAGCGCTGAGAGTCTGTCTGGAAGCCAGCAGCACATCAGTTTTCTGCTCTGCAGAGAAACACCATTAATAGTAGCAGGGTTCTGACAGCAATGCTTACATGCTAAATTTTTGTTAATTGAATGCAGCAGTGAATAACCATATCAGTGTGTTTGATCACATAAAGACAGCTTTTTGAAAGGTTTCTCAAGATCTTCATAAACATGGTTTATTGAAGAAAGTATGGTTTTGCTCAAAATTTACAGTCAAAAAAGAGATTCTCAATGTTTCATTTGATGTAAAATCTTAAGTAAATTTATATGGTAGGTTGTCTATGAGTCAGCTCAGACACCATGAGCAACTTCTCAATCATAGATTTTTTGTCGTCAATTCTATTAAACTCTGTTAAATCTAGAACGTAAAGAATAATTTTGGTTGCAGTACTTCCAGAACCTGTTAAAACAACCCATTTAATTTCCTTTCTTAGATTTCCCTGTGGCCAAATCATATTCGGTCTTGAATATTAAAGTCCCCACATAAATTGCTGCCTGAAAGTGTTTTCTGAGGGCTTGGTATGTTGGTTTGGGAGAATAGTGAAAGAGTTTTAATGTATATAACGTCCAAGAGATTCTCCAAATATTTTAGTTAGGTTGACTAAATTCAGTGAAAGAGCTTATTCCAGACCTAGAAAGCCTAAACCTCTATATTTTTGTTACAGTTTTCTTCCTGTCTTCACATTTCAACTGCTATATAATTTGACTGTGAAGATAATTTGTTTAGATGGTGTGTTGACAGTGAAAAAGAAGTACTTAGCAGCCACCATGTAACAGCGACCATGAGGACTCCCCGAAAAAAACCAACCCAAACCAACATACCAGCCCATTCCGCACCTTTCTCAGCAGACTGCCAATAATTATGAGTCTTAGATTTTGGGATTATTTGAATGGTTAACTTTAACTGTCAGTAGGCAGTCAGCACGGCAACACTAATGTCTGTTGTGGTACATATAATTAATCCTATGAATATATAAAACATTATATCGCATCACACCACAGAGATTACATTATTTTGCGAATCTGTAAAGTAACTAGCCATCATTGCTGAACTGTGTTGAATCGTCAAGATCTACAACATAATTATATATATGTATATATAAAACCAAATATGTCATAAGCAAGCAAAAATTAACTTCTGTTAAGATGTCCAGTGGCTTGATATATCTGGCCTCGTGTGAACAGCCAAATGAAATACAATGCAAATGATGGAAATTTAAGTGAGCATGTTATGCCAAATTAAAGTGTAGGATTATATTTTCCAGGTCCTAAACATTATAATAATGATTTTATCAGTGGAAATGCATACAAGACATTAATAAGAGAATCATAATGAATAATCAGAATGCATATATCACACGATATTATCCAAAACCAGTATTTTGTTACTTTAAACTGTGAAATTATAGCAAAACTGTTACATCTTGTTCTATTGCTACAGGCCCTTTTAATAAGCCTGTCCCCATCCCCCTAAAAATCTGTCCCCATCTTTCTTATAAGCCCCCTTTAAGTACTGAAAGACTACAGTAAGGTGCTGCTGGAGACTTCTCTTGTCCAGGTTAAACAACTCCAACTCTCTCAGCCTTTCCTCACAGGAGAGGTGTTCCATCCCTTTGATAATTTTTGTGGCCCTCCTCTGGATCTGCTCCAGCAGGTCCATGTCTTTCTTAACAGGTCCATGAATAACTTATGGTCCCCCTTTCTTTAGAGTATTGCTTATCTACTATTGGCACAGAGCACCTGTAAGCACTGAGGAGACTCAAGGAAGTTCTAACTGAAGTATCAAGCTGTTCTTCACAAATATGCCCCATCTCAATAGTGTTCTTCCTGTATATTATTATTCAAATTCAGATTTTGATGATCCATTAAGGTGGGGTAATGAATATCATCAAATACCAATGATTGCAATTGCAGACCTAGAATTCCAGTTTCTTGTGAAGTTTTATGGCAGCAATTCCTCAGATAAATATTTGCATATTCATGTTGCACAAATTTGCAACAGAAATATTAAGGTTTGTACGGATGCAAAATGAATGAAATGCATCTGTGTAAGCATCAGAAGGAGCAGCAGAAAATAGTTTTAAAAGGTCGCCTGCACTGGGAAGGAAAGGTCACCCTTCCTCAGGCACTATTCTAACAGGTAGCACTGAAGAAGATGTTGCTTATGTCAAGATGAAATGACCTGCACTCTGGAAAGGTCACAGCACATAAGACTTCCCAGCTGAAGATCAATATCCTCACACAAGGAGGACAACAACTAGGTTGCTGCATGTGGTACACACCATACATTTTTTCTGTTTGCTCAAAAGAAGAATAGACTATGGAAATCTGGTGGATGATGTGGTGGTTGGAGGCCGACAAGGGCACAGCAATCATGAAACAATAGAGTTCTCTATTCTTCAAGAGGCCAGGAAGGGGGTAGCAGAACTGGCATGCCAGACTTCCAAAGACGTGACTGCGACTTGTTTAGGCAACTGCTTGACAGCATCACTTGGGAGATGGTCCTGAAGAGTATAGGGGTCCAGGAAGGTTAGGCATTCTTCAAGAAGGAAGTCTTAATGGCTCAAGAACAGGCAGTCCACAAGTGCTGTAAGAGAAGCCAGTGGCAGAGAAGACCACCCTGGGTGAACAGGGAGCTTTGGCTGCAACTCAGGGAGAAAAGGAGAGTTTACAGCCTTTGGAAGAAGGGGCTAGACACTCACAGTGATTACAAAGATGCTGTGAGACTACACAGGGTGTAAATCAGGAGGTCTAAAGACGAGCTAGAAATTTATCTGTCTTCAGCAATCAAGGACGAGAAATGTTTCTATAATGTCGACAGCAAAGAAAGAGCAGGGAGACACTCCATGCCCTACTGGACACAGGAGGAAACATGGCAATAAGTGATGAGGAAAAGACTGAGGTACTTAGTGTCTTCTTTGCCTCAGTCTTTAATAACAAGACTAGTTATGCTGAGGGAATCCAGCCTCCTCAGCCAGAAGACAGAGACTGGGAGAACAACCCCCCTGCAATCCAGGAGGAGACAGTCAGTGACCTGCTGCATCACACAGACACACACAGGTCTATGGGACTGGATGGGATACAGCCAAGGGTGCTGAAGGAGGTGGCTGGGGTGCTCGCCAGGCCACTTTCCATCATTTACCAGCAGTCCTGAGAGATTGGAAATTGGCCAGTGTGAGGCCCATCTATAAGAAGGGTCCGAAGGATGATCCGAGAAATTACAGGCCTGTCAGCTTGACTTCAGTGCCCAGGAAGCTGATGGAGCAGCTCATCCTGAGTGCCATCATACAACACATGTGGGACAACCAGATGATCAGGCCCAGTCAGCATGGGTTTATGAAAGGCAGGTCCTGCCTGACAAACCTGATCTCCTTCTATTACAGGGTGACCTGCTTATTGGATGAGGGAAAGGCTGTGGATGTTGTCTACCTTGACTTCAGTAAGGCCTTTGACACCATTTCCCACAGCATTCTCCTGGCAAAACTGGCTGCTTATGGCTTGGATGGGCACACACTTTGCTGAGTTAAAAAACTGTCTGGATGGCCGGGCCCAGAGAATGGTGGTGAATGGAGTTAAATCCAGTTGGCAGCCAGTCATGAGTTGCATCCCCCAGGGGTCGGTTTTGGGGCCACTCCTGTTTAACATCTTTATTGATGATCCAGACGAGGGGATCGAGTGCACCCTCAGTCAGTTTGCAGATGACACCAAGTTGGGTGGGAGTGTTGATCTGCTCGAGGGCAGGGAGGCTCTGCAGAGAGACCTGGACAGGCTGGAGCCATGGGCTGAGGCCAACTGGAGGAGTTTCCATAAGGCCAAATGCCGGGGGCTGCCCTTGGGCCACAACAACCCCCAGCAGTGCTACCGGCTTGGGGAGGAGTGGCTGGAGGGCTGCCAGTCAGAGAGGGACCTGGGGGTGCTGATTGACAGCCGGCTGAACAGGAGCCAGCAGTGTGCCCAGGTGGCCAAGAAGGCCAATGGCATCCTGGCTTGTGTCAGCAATAGCATGGCCAGCAGGGACAGGGAAGGGATCTGACCCCTGTACTCGGCACTAGTGAGGCCGCCCCTCGATTCCTGTGTTCAGTTTTGGGCCCCTCACTACAAAAAGGACATTGAATGACTCGAGCGTGTCCAGAGAAGGGCAACGTTGCTGGTGAAGGGTCTGGAGCACAGGTCGTAAGGGGAGCGGCTGAGGGAACTGGGGTTGTTTAGTCTGGAGAAGAGGAGGCTGAGGGGAGACCTCATCGCCCTCTACAGCTACCTGAAAGGAGGTTGCAGAGAGCTGGGGATGAGTCTCTTTAACCAAATAATAAGTGATAGGACAAGAGGTAATGGCCTCAAGTTGTTCCAGGGAAGGTTTAGACTAGATATTAGGAAGTATTTCTTTACAGAACGGGTTGTTAGGTGTTGGAATGGGCTGCCCAGGGAGGTGGTGGAGTCCCCATCCCTGGAGGTGTTTTAGACTTGGGTCAACATAGTGCTGAGGGATATGGTGTAGTTGGGAACTGTCAGTGTTAGGTTAATGGTTGGACTGGATGATCTTCAAGGTCTTTTCCAACCTTGATAATTCTGTGATTCTTTGAAACATATTTTAAACATGTACTCACAAATGAGAAAAAACATAGCGTAGTCATCAACTTAGCCAAAGATATATGAAAGCAGAAAGCAACACGATTCTCAGGCATAACATCTGGTGACTCATAAGGTTTTCAGGAGAATTGTCCAGAAACTTTCTGTCATCTGCAGTCAAGAACTGATGAGCACTTGATGGCATGCTTTTCATATTGCACTTAAGTGATCCTAGACAGAGTATATGAGCAAGAGTGTGAATGTGTAAAATCCAACTGCTTAAAGACTTTGTGAATAAATAACCAATGTTGGGGTTTACTTCACTAATTCCCCTATCAAGTTATTCCACTGTAGTACCATATTGTCTGAGTAACAGGGTCATATGTTTAAAGACAATGTTGCTCCAAATAATTATACTGTATTTCTCATGGTTATTCTCACAATGAAAGAAAGAAGATGCTTTTGCAAGAGTATGTAAAAAGGTACCTTACTTAAAATAAAACTGCACAGACAATTCAGTATTTTTCTTGCCTTAATTTCAACCACTGAATTATTTATGTTTATTGTATATATATTCTGGATATTTACAAGCTTTTAAAGTTCACAAGAAAATATTTCATATTTGGTTTGTTTTCTTCAAGTACGAAGTTACCACTTATTTCCGTGTGTGTAACTGTGTCTTCCAGAAATCCAGTTTCTTCACTCTAGCTTTAATGCAGCTATACTCAGTGGAGCACTCAGATGCACAAATGTTATCAAGAAAAAAGGACAATGAATTAAGTAGATTCTCACTTGTGTAATTCCTCTGAAAGGCTGTAATCACATTTAACCTTCTCAATAGGATGTGACAGAAGTTCAGTGAAAATAAAAATACTGCTGCTTTAGGAAGTTCTCAGGGTTTGGAGATCCAATAGTCACCATAGTTCTTGAAGAAAGGCAAATACTAGTATTTAGATATCAGCATTTCAAAAACATCTCTAGGCAAACCAAAAGAGGTTAAGAAATGCATTGCCTCTATCCTACCTAATGAACATCTGAGATCTATTTTACGCTACAGAGAATGAATACTTTTAATGAGTTAATATACTAAAGTTATATATATATTAAAAAAGCTAACAGTCAATCAGGCAATAAAATATTAAATATTCATCACATATATCACCACATAACGTAAAGTCAATAAAACCCACAGGTCAGTTTTGGGTGTGAGCATTGTCACACCCACACTGCTTGCTATACAGGAAAATGATCAGTGTAAAAGCCAGGCCGAGTCCTTGCAGAGCAGATGCCCTTAAACTCCTGTTTATTTTTTTTCTGCCACATATATATAGATCAGAAATAAAAATTCCCCAGCTTTTAGGTGTCCAAAATCTGAAAACTTACAGAAAACAAAGCAAATTTGAACATTATAAGTTTGTGTGTAAATTAATTGTTCACATTACCTAAGAAGTATTCACAAATGACAAACATTAGAATAAACTGGGACTAGTCTGTGAATGAGTTCCTAACTAGGGACTCATGTACTGGTGCTTAAATTATTGAATGCTTATTCTTTCAGTCTATAAATCATGAAATGACAGACTAGATTTATAATAGATCTGTTCTATTAAATTTAGTACCCAGAAACTTCTTTTCTGCTTAAGAAGCCGAGCTTCTACAGCGCAACAGTTTATTGTCTTCACCAAGGACAGAACCAGAGTTCAGAAAGGCAGGAGAGGAAGAGCTGGAGAACTGGTCCAAAAAAGCAGCTCAAATTATGCAGGGACAAATGTAAGGTTCCACACTTAAGAATCATAAGCTCCAGATTCACTCAGGAAAAAAAAATCTTGGATTATTAAAGCATGAAGACGAACATTGCTTAGGTACAAATAAAATTCCCCCACTTTGGACCTGACGAAGTCTCACCTGGAAAAAATACTTTTAGGTTTGGAAGAATATCTTTAAAATAGATAAAGAGAAGGTTCATTGTGGAAAAGGTAAATAGTAACCATTCTGTAAGAGTTTAAAAATAAAAATAAAAACAAATCCAGAATACAGGATAGATTTTTAGTGAAGCTGGAGAACTTCAGTTGCAAGGTAGGTGTTTTCATCACTTAAAACAATGTAATTTCTGCTTTGGGAATAGTTTATGGTGATAAAAAGTCCATATCCCTTCATTTTTTTGCCTTCCTTATTTTAAACATGTTTTTCTCACTTACATTAGCCAATGGATAGAAGAATTAATTCATATTAAAAGCCTTGCTCTGATATAATTTACAAATGCTCAATGAACAACATTTAAATGAATTTTCACTTCTCAGGGTGATAAACTTGAATATTTGAGACTGTCAGACACATAAGCAGCAAAACATTAAGTGTTTCCCTCTCTTATATTACTTTTCATATAAATCAATATGTAGCCATAGTTATGACTCTCACCAGAACATTGTATCTCAGTTGTCTGGCAGAATCTTGCAAACTATCAATTAAATTTGAAACTGTAGAATCTCCTAAAATATTTTTGAAGTATTTGTAGAAAGTTTTGCTTAAATACAGAACTCTGGATACTTCCTTGCAAGTAGAGATTTAGGAGATTTTGTTAAAAGTTCAAGAAACCCCGTCATGTAACCACAAATATATGCAGAGGTTTTTGCAAGTGGTTTTGAAAACATTTTTTTACCTGTGTAACACCGTTGTGTAGATAAATTATCTGTCAAGCAATATAAAGCATTGTATAAACTCTCAAACAAAATAGAAGTCCCATAACCACTCAGAAACAATTTGAAAAAAAAAAAAATTTGCAACTACAAACACTGAAAATGTATATTCCTGGTATAGTAAGAACATTTATCATTCCTGAAACCATTCCTAACACCACCTTATAGCTTTTATGCATAAGGTTTTACCTGCAATCATCTTTTCACTAAAGTTGAAGATATTTTTTAAAATACAGTAAAAGAAAAGTTCATACATTGAGTTTATAATACACACATATATGCATTTTCCAGAGAATACAATTTGTCTCAGCTATTACTATGTATTAACAAGTCAACCAAAAGTACAATAGCAAAGTGTAGAGACAGTAATACAAAAACATCTGAATATTTATCATATAATAAGTGGATGAAATTAATCTTTCTGCAGTAGAACATGTTTTGAGCAGTCATAAAAACAACCTTCCCCCACACTATTTATTTAATTATTTTTTTTTTGGTGAAGAATATCATGAATTCTAAAATTTCTGTTCCAGACATGACAGAATCACAGAAAAGGTTGGAAAAGACCTTGAGGAAAAGACCTTGAAGATCATCTAGTCCAACCAGTCGATCTTAGAAGAACACCACAACTAGGATTGTTTCCAAGTTAAAAATTAAGAGTTAGGCAAGAGCTATACCTAAATTCAAGAGTGGCTTATATTTTCTGAAGTTTTGCAGCAAGGTTACACATATGCATGTACCCATCATCTCAGTGGAGGTTCAGCAACTTACGAACTGTGTTACCTTCAAAATCTTAAGCACAAAAAAGAAATATACCTTATATGTAGCCAAGACTTTATTGTTAGTATAGTTGACAGTCTAACACAAGAATTGCTACGAGTTCAGAACAAAGTATTACTAACCACTGAGCTAAAAGACATTCTCAGTTGGTTCTGTCTTCATAGCTTTTTTTTGTTATCACTGGATATAATTTTTGGCCTCTGTGAAGAGAGAATTTAGTACTTACAGAAACATGCAAAGACATTACGAGGCAATGCAAAATGCAATGGAAAAATACTTAGCAAAGAGAAAGCTATGAAAGGCTCATCCCTCCTCACACATTTTTTTTCTTGTATTACAATTGTGAACTCTGGATTTTGTACAAGTCCTTTCTTCAGATAGTGCACCCAGTGACATACAGCATGAGGTAGATGTGTTAGAAGGTTAGTTTACATATAATCCACAAGTTAGAGTTCAGTGCAGACTGAGGACAATATACCTTTTTTTCAGGGTGGTACATAGCTTATTTTTTCAAGAATTTGTGGGATTTCAGGAAATCTATAAAAAACTACCTCTTACTAGGTTCTTCTTTCACTGTGGAAAAATCAGGGAAGTTTTGCTATTTACCTGTACAGACTTTCTTGAGCCAGAACATCATCTTCATTACATAATGAAGCCAGTACAAATACTCAGAGTGAAGGCAAACAGATGCTGTCCTGGATGAGGCATCTAGAACATTCTAAAACATAACCATGAAACTCATGTCCATAAAATAAACATGAAGGCTTGAACTAAACATAATTCATTCTTCTGGACATTTAAACTAATTTATGATAGAAAAGATGAACTTTCCTTTTAACAATACTATTATTTTCTTAATTGATTTTAAACTATTTGTTTTGATAAATATACAGTACTAATAACAGTTTATAAAATTAATCCTGATGCACAAGAATGAGAAACTGTTCAGAATTTCTTTAGAAAGCATAGTTATTCAGCAATGACACTGATTAAAGCAAAAAGTAATAAAAACAAAAAAATACAATATACATATATGTAATAACACATTAACTGTAATAGCTTAAATAAAGCTTTGCTAGAAGCAAAGCTATAAATAAAACTGATAATCTATTGTGATATCTTTGGATAATATTGAAGTTATCTTTTAGGTAATTTTGTCTGTTAATGGAAACAACTTTTGCATTTACTTCTCCTCCCTGCCAGTCAGCTGTAACAAGTTTGGGGTTGGGTTTTTTTTTGGGTTTTTTGTGTTTTTTTTTTTAAGAAAATTTAATCTAATTTTCAGACAAAAGGAAACAGAAGAAATTAAAAAAATATTGTTTCTAATAAAATGTAGTTGCTCAACATGCTTCACCATGTCAGCCTCTGTGAATTGCCTTGGAAAGAAGAAGCTGCAGACGATTCAAGAAAACAGTGCTCAAAAGATGAAGAACTCGTGTATCATCTTACAATTTTATGTGTGCAACTATAAAGGATCATAGGATACTTCATGTTGTAAGACCTCAGGAGGTCTTTAGTACAACCTTCTGATGAAAGCATGGTCAGCTATGAGGTCAGACCATGTTACTTAGGGTTTTATGCAGTTCATCATAGAAACCTTCAAGGACAGGGACTGCACAACTCCTGGAGCAACCTGCTCCATTGCTTGAACTTTCTCAGAGTGAAAAAGGTTTTCCTTCTATCCAGTGTGAAACTTTTCTCTCGTTTCAACTCACATTTTTTGTCTCTTGTCCTCTCACCATTTACTGTCAGGAAGAGCTGGGATCCATCTTCTTGATTACCATTTGTAGGTCTTTGAAGGCTTCTGTTAGGTTTCCCTGGGCTCTTCTCCACGTCCCTCAACCTCTACTCACAGCCCCCTGTGACAACAGTCAGCTTTGCTGGACTCATTCTAGCTAATTGAGGTCCTTCCAGCAATACATGGCTGGGAGAGAAGAGAGGGCCACTGGCCACAGTACCTCAGTATGGTATAACAAACACCAGGCAGGTAGGCTTAATCTCTTCCCTTGATGTGCTTACTGTCTCTGCTCCTGTGAATACTGCCCAAGATACTGTTGGCCACCTATGCAGCCAGGGCTCTTTCTAAAGCCCTGGGAAGCATATACTCAGTTCTCATATCTAAATATTTACAGTATCTAAGTATCCACACATGCACAACTAACACTGAATCTACAACTTACAATACTTTTCCTTAGTTTCTAGCATGTTAAAACCAGAGGATTTAATATAATTAATATTAATATTATAAAAATGTATTAAACCCAGAGGCATTAATATGCAGATAAGCACTGACTATCAGAAAGCAGACCCCACACTAAGAAGCTACCAGCTTTGTTGAAACTAGAGGCATGAGATTGCCTAAGCCACTTGTCGAGGGTTGTGTGAAGTAAGTGAAAAGCAGACTGAGTTGCATCACAGTGGAGAAACCATGCTTCTATCAGTATTTTATCTCTAGGAGGGTGCTTTTGATGCCTGTAGTGCAGAGCTGGACACTCTCTACCATTTTGTAACCCTTCATGCTGCACGAGACAGGTTAAGGGATCATTGCCTAGGTACACAAATCCTGTCTAACAGATGCTGATTTGAAATTAGAAGTGACTGTGTACTTGCTTTGCAAATGTGAGATGCTGGTGCACAGGCAAAAGTCAGGAAGGATGTAGTATTAAAAAGAAGTGAGAGGCACTAACCAATATGAGTGAAGTTTAATCAGTGCTATTAAACAACCTTTGCACTCAACAGGAAAACTGAGACAAAATAAACAGAACCCAGAAGCAAACAATTACGTTGAAAATAAAAAAAACAATGAAGACTTACATTCTTCAAAAGGTGGTAAGTATCACAACTTACAGTGCTAATAGTTATCACTGGGAGCTGAAAAATTTTAGTAGTGTAAGGTAAGGACCTACATGTGACTTTTAAAGCTCAAATTCAAACAAATTGACCACATGTCATGGTTATTGGGAGATGTTCCCACAGTCTGGAAGAAAGAAAACATCAATCCTATCTTCAGGAAATGAAAGAAGGAGAATCTGAGGAACAACAACCTTGTCATCTCTCACGTTGATCTTTGGGAATGCAATGGAGCAAATCTTTCTGGAATCCATTTCCAAACACATGAAGGACAAGAATGTGATCAGGAGTCAGCAACATGGGTTTAACAAGATGAAATTGTGCTTAATCAACATGATATAACTGACTTTGTGGATGAGGGGAGAGCAGCAGTTGTTTATCTTATTATAGTAAGGCTTTCAACATTGTCTCAGACAAATTGGCAAGGTACAGTCTATATGAATGAACAGTGAATGGACTAAAAACTGGCTGAACTGCTGGACTCTAGCTGGAGGGCAGTCACTGGTGATGTACTTCAGGGGCTGATAGAGAGTCCAATACCTTTTAACATCTTTGTTAATGACCTAGAGGATGGGGTAGAGTGTATACTCAGCAAGTTTGCAGGTCATACAAAACTGAAAAGAGTGACCGACTGTTGTGGTTTAACCGCAGCTGAAAACGAAGCACCACACAGCTGCTTGTTCACTCCCTTTCAGTGGGATGAGAGAGAGAAAACTCACTGGTTGAGATAAAGACAGTTTAGCAAATAAAGCAAAAGTCTCTCAAGCCAGCAAAGCAAAGTAAGGAATTCATGCACCACTTCCTATAGTCAATCAGGTGCTCAGCTATCTCCAGGAAAACAGGGCTCCATCATGCATAACGGTGACTTGGAAAGACAAACACCCATCACTCCGAATGCCCCGCCTTTCCTTCTTCTTCCTCCAGCTCTATATGCTGAGTGTGATGTCATATGCTATGGGATATCCCTTTGGTCAGTTGGGGTCAGCTGTCCCAGCTGTGTCCCCTCCCAACTTCTTGTGTAGCCCCAGCCTACTCACTGGTGGGGTGGGGTGAGAAGCAGAAAAGGCCTTGACTCTGTGTAAGCTCTGCTCATCATTAAATAAAATATCCCTGAATTATCAACAGTTTTCAGTAGAAATACAAAACTTAGCCCCATACCAGCTAATTAGAAGAAAATTAATTCTGTCACAGTCCAAAACAGCATACTGATACACCAGAGGGTTGCACTGTAATTCAGAGGGACCTTGACAGATTGGAGAATTAGGCAGAGAGGAATCTCATGATGTTCAATGCAGGGAAATGTATGTGGGCAGGAATAAACCCAGGCACCAGCATACAATGGGAGCTACTAGACTGAGATCTTAAGCTCAGTATATCCCTATTCACTACCATCCAGCAAAGGGTTTGTTGTATTTTTCTGTAAGTAATAACATGTAATGAACAAGTCACTAAATTTAGGAATCATTTTAAGGGCCAAGTTGAAATTTCAAAAGTGAAAATCAATTTGTGTGCAGCACAGATGGTAGTTAGGCTTTGAGACTGAAGAAAAAGAAACACTCAATTTCCTTTGAAACAGCACAACCAAAACTGAAGTTGTTTAGAATTCCAATCTTAAAAATTAAATTTTTAAAAAAGGCTAATCCCTGTGAAAGTCTTAAAAGTTTCTTCTTGCAAGACTTTGAAATAAACTAATTTATTTTTCTAATTTTGAAACATATTTTCTCTAAAAACTAGAGAAAGAAAAATTTGCAAAAGAGGTTTCTTAAAATGTTCTTTGCCAAGTGTATTGGGTTTGTGTGGCAAGGTTTTGGGAGTGGAGGAGCTACAGGGGGGGCTTCTGTGAGAAGTTGCCAGAAGCTTCCCCTATGTCCGAAAGAACGAATGCCAGCCAGCTCCAAGATGGACCCACTGCAGGCCAAGGCTGAACCCATCAGTGATGGGGTAACACCTCTGAGATTTAAGAAAGGGGAAAAGCTCCTGTGCAACAGCAATTGCAGCTGAAGAGAGGAATAATATGTAAGGCAAACAATTCTGCAGACACCAAGGTCAGGGAAGAAGGAGTAGGAGGAGGTGTTCCAGGTGTCAGAGCAGAGATTCCCCTGCAGCCAGTGGTGCAGCCCATGGTGAGGCAGCTGTGCCCTGCAGCCCATGGAGGTTAATGGTGGAGCAGAGATCCACCTGCAGCCTGTGGAAGACCCGATGCCAAAGCAGGTGGATGCCTGAAGGAGCTGTGACCCCATGGGAGGCCTGCACTGGAGCAGGCTTGCTGGCAGGACTTGTGACCCTGTGGGGGACCCACGCTGGAGCAGTTTGTGAAGGACTGTAGCCCGTGGAAAGGATTCATGTACACAGAATTGTCTAGGTTGGAAAAGACCTTGAAGATCATCCAGACCAACCATTAACCTAGCACTGACAGTTCCCAACTACACCATATCCCTCAGCGCTATTTCAACCTGACTCTTAAACACCTCCAGGGATGGGGACTCCACCAGCTCCCTGGGCAGCCCATTCCAACACCTAATAACTCATTCTGTAAAGAAATTATTCCTAATATCCAGTCTAAACCTTCCCTGGTGCAACTTGAGGCCATTACCTCTTGTCCTATCACTTCTTACTCATCCGCAGCTCTCTGCAATCTCCTTTCAGGTAGCTGTAGAGGGCGATGAGGTCTCCCCTCAGCCTCCTCTTCTCCAGACTAAACACCCCCAGTTCCCTCAGCCGCTCCCCATACGACCTGTGCTCCAGACCCTGCACCAGCTTCGTTGCCCTTCTCTGGACACGCTCGAGTCATTCAATGTCCTTTTTGTAGTGAGGGGCCCAAAACTGAACACAGGAATCGAGGGGCGGCCTCACAAGTGCTGAGTACAGGGGTCAGATCCCTTCCCTGTCCCTGCTGGCCACGCTATTGCTGACATAAGCCAGGATGCCATTGGCCTTCTTGGCCACCTGGGCACACTGCTGGCTCCTGTTCAGCCAGCTGTCAATCAACCCCCCCAGGTCCCTCTCTGACTGGCAGCTCTCCAGCCACTCCTCCCCAGGCCTGTAGTGCTGCTGGGGGTTGTTGTGGCCCAAGGGCAGCCCCCGGCATTTGGCCTTATGGAAACTCCTCCAGTTGGCCTCAGCCCATGGCTCCAGCCTGTCCAGGTCTCTCTGCAGAGCCTCCCTACCCTCGAGCAGATCAACACTCCCACCCAACCTGGTGTCATCTGCAAACTGACTGAGGGTGCACTCAATCCCCTTGTCTAGATCATCAATAAAGATGTTAAACAAGAGTGGCCCCAAAACCGACCCCCGGGGGACGCAACTCATGACTGGCTGCCAACTGGATTTAACTCCATTCACCACCATTCTCTGGGCCCGGCCATCCAGACAGTTTTTTTAACTCAGCAAAGTGTGTGCCCATCCAAGCCATAAGCAGCCAGTTTTGCCAGGAGAATGCTGTGGGAAATGGTGTCAAAGGCCTTACTGAAGTCAAGGTAAACAACATCCACAGCGTTCATCCCATCATCCAATAAGCAGGTCGCCCTGTTGTAGAAGGAGATCAGGTTTGTCAGGCAGGACCTGCCTTTCATAAACCCATGCTGACTGGGCCCGATCCCCTGGTTGTCCATTATATGACTTTTAATGGCACTCGAGATGACCTGCTCCATGACCTTCCCTGGCACCGAGGTCAGACTGACAGGTCTATAGTTTCCTGAATTGTCCTTTCTGCCTCTCCTGTAGATGGGTGTCACATTTACCACCCTCCAGTCCAATGGGACCTCCCCAGTCAGCCATGACTTCAGGTAAATCATGGACAGCAGCTGGGTGAGCACATCTGCCAACTCTTTCAGCACCCCTGGGTGTAACCCATCCGGTCAATGTTCATGTTGGAGAAGTTTGTAGAGGACTGTCTCCTGTGGGAGGGACCCTACCCCAAAACACAGAAAGAATGTGAGGAGTCCTGCCCCTGAGGAGGAAGGAGTGGCAGAAACAATGTATGATGAACTGACCACAATCCCCAGTCCTCATCCCCCTGCACTGCTGGCAGTGAGGAGGTAGAGAATATCAGGTTAAGCCCAGGAAAAAGGGAGGGATGGAGAGAAGCTGGTTTTAAGATTTGGGTTTATTTCTCATTATCCTGCTCTGATTTGATTGGTAATAAATTAAAATAATTTCCCCAAATCAAGTCTGTTTTGCCCATGATGGTAATTGATGAATGATCTCTCTCCATCCTTATCTCAACCTGCAAGTCCTTTGTTATATTTTATCTCCCCTGTCTTGCTGAAGAGGGGGAGTGATAGAGAGGCTTTGGGGGTAGATGGTGTCCAGTCAGGATCAACACACCTCACCAAGTTTCAGATATGTTCATAGCATGTTATCGTGTAGCAGGCACCAGAGGAGTTGTTTTTGGTAGGCATGCAAGACAGCTTTTAAAACTCACCAGTAGAAACACTATTGGTTACAGGTTACCATTAAACTCTTTTTATCCCTGCTGCAGCATCTCAGCCAAAATAGTTGGGCTCAAGCCCTTTGTCCAGAATACCTTTCACAGAATGTAAACTAGAGCTTTGATACAGTTTCAGTGGGGTTTTTTGGGGGGGCTACCAACTTGCTAGAAGAGCTCCTGTTTGGAGGTCAGGTAAGACAAAGGTAAAATAGCCACCAAATATTTCTCAAGTATTCTTAATAAATGCAGTAGTCTTGGTCTTGACAGGTAGACTGTTGTATATTGAGGAGTTAGTGCTCCACTAACAGTGGACCTGAGTAGGTGCAGGCCTGTGCTGTTCTTATTGCACATATTACTTGACCTCTAGGACTGTGCTGTGCTACAGATATCCTTTGGTGTAGGATAAACTCAGCTAGATAATCCTAATGGAATATCCTATAGCTGGTTCACAACTGGCATCAGTGATGATGCCACTGGCTTTTCCTTGTCTTTACCTTGAAATGAGGAATATATTTTTTAAAAAATATCCTCTTGAAGAAAATCCTAAAAACTAGAGATCTCAATACCAGAAAACCTCACCATGAATGGAAGTTTTGCACACTATGCCATTCCCTGACCAGAGAGGTCTGTGTGATGTTTCATCCCAGGTTTCCATCATCAGGGATATAATATTTTATAACTTAGTATCACTTTTTCTGGAATATTAACATGTGGCTTTCTTTTGGGGAAAAAAGAACCAGCACCTCCTGGTTGAAAACAATAAACACAACTGTTAAGTCTATGATAAAAACCGGCATGAAGCTCTCCTCTTCCTTTATTCTATATCCGTCATTGTTGTCCCTGCAGAGCCCAACTCCAGGATGCTACGTTATTAATGTCTTCCAACATGAGCTTTGCTACATCATTGCAAGATGATAACTTTAGTCATGACCTGGTGCTGAAAAGACAAAATTTCTAAAGATACATGACCTTGCTATGACAGTGAAGCTCAGAATTGCAGCTGATAGTATTATACAAGAATAGGTAACAATGAGCATGTTTGAAGAAGAACAAATTCCTCACAACATCTTGCTATTTCTTTATGTACATACCTTCTACCTTTTTGGATTCACACAAAACCACACATATATATATACATAGATGAGTAATATTTTAATGACTTGAATTCTTAGTCTTCTGTTTTATTGACACCCAAGGCTTCTCTAGACATGCATTTAGTTTATGACATTTCATGGAGTTTTTCACTGTTAATGTGATGCCAGATATTTTTAAAAATAATATCTAGTTAAATCATTCTTAGCACAGTGCAGCACTTCCAAAGAGAAAAAAAAAGCAAACACACACTCCACACATAATCTCAGGTTGTTTTTGTTTTGTTTTGTTTTGTTTTTTCCAGATTATTAAAGAGTAAACAGTTCAATGAATTTGAAAATAGTTTAATCCTAAATATAACTATAATACTATAAGAACAACACGTTGAATGAGCCATACAAACAAGGAATTAAAGTATGGGAAATAATAGAAGACTCAAGAAAAAAAAAACACACACAACACACAAACCAGACATTTATCCATTTGTTTTTGAAAGGGAAAACTTCAAGCACAGAGCATTGCTTATAAATGTCTTCCTGTCTTCCTGCCTGTCTTCCCGGCAGACAATGAAAGTTACAATAGAGAACATTTTTAGGGTTTTTGTTTGTTTGGTTGGGATTTTTTGTGGTCTAGAAAGATCCCCTTTACCTATTCCTACTGCTTCAAAGATTGTGGCAGCAGAGAGCTGGAAACATGTGAGCAGCAGGATGGATCACAAGGACAGAATTCTAGCTCTGATTATGCTATTTTATTCTCACAGATATTGTCAGGCCCCCGTAGGTCATATTTAATACTTATTGCTCTGTTGCTTGGCCTCATGTATTTTAAACTAGAGATCTTTCTCTGATTCTTGACTGTGCAGTTTTATTTCACTACAGAATCCTAATTTTTAGTTGGCACTGAAAAGATTACATAGAATGAGAGAGTTTCTTTTCTTTTTTTCTTTTTTTTTTTTTTCCTTTATTAGCTCCTGTTTCATATAGATTAAATGCACTGCTATTGTCAATTTATTTTGGCTTAATAGTTAGGCTCTGCTATTATTAAGAGAATCAACAGTAATTATGGAACATTTTAGCAATGAAAAGCAGGATAAGGAGGTTTAGGTTCATAATGTTATTAGCAGCACTGATAGTAGAAATAATGAATGCTTTATGGATTCAGACAATCCAATAAAAGTCATGAGACTAACACTTAATTACAACATCATAAAGCAAATGTTTTCTTTCAATGTCTTCCTTGAAAATGTTTTAAATTAACAGATACAATACTGGTATGAAACCTATCAGATATCTGTAAAGAAAACAAATTGATCGTGACATATGGGGCTTCAGATCACACCAAAAAAATCCTTTTTTTTTTTTTTTCTCAAACAAAAAATGTTTTCAAGTATCGACTGAAAAAAAAAAAAAGTTTTGTTAAAAATGTAATTATGTAAAGAAAGACCCTGAGTCTTAAGGACTAAAAACTCTGAGGAATCCTGAAAAACCCCCAATCTTCTCTCATGGATTTCTGCCACAATTATACACAATTAGCTATAAAATTCTCCTGTTTCTTTTACTAGGCTACAGTGGAACTCAAATCATATTCTAAGGGAAAACAGCATACATCCACAATTCTATGCTGTGGCTTTACCACATGAATAACTTTACATCATAGCAGAATTTAGGGCGAGGTCAGCACAAAACCAGTACCACACCCCAGGTATAGCAGGTGAATAACAATTTAACACATACACACACATGCGCACACACCCCATATAGAACATGTGCACACCATTTAACGTCTTTGGTCCAGCTGTGACCAGCACCATGGATGTGGCAGTGGAGGACACTCCCTGCCGCTGACTGAGGTGCTTGAGTCCTAGCAGCTGTCCTGGTCTCTATGTGTGTTGGTTCCACCTTATGCTTAGCCTTCTGCATGGCATCAGATACCTGTGGACGTATCCTCTACTGAGAGGCTATTTTGTTGAGTATTTGTTGCTTTCTGATTTAGATGGTCCCACAAACAACCAGTGACCATGTTGGTTAAATCACCCATAATCTCTGAATTCCATTATATCTACAGCCAGTTAGCACAATTTCCTGGGTTACTTGTGTTATAAGGATGTGATGCTTTGTTTCTTTCCCACTAATACTTAAAACATTAAAACAAGGCAGATGTAATCCAGAGGTATGTGACACATCTCCTCTTAACAATTGTCTGGGATTTCCTTGTTTTCCGAGCACATATGAACATCACCTAACGACACAGAGCTGCGTAGCACAGTCAAAAGTCTCATTTTATCTGAGATGATATATTTTTGGGAAGGCTTCACCCTGTGACATTTTAAATCCTAGGTCAGTCACATTCATACACACATGATTCTTTCAGGATTGAAAAGAATATATAAATTTCTGAAGTAGCTTAATCTTTTTTCAGATAAATTTTTATGACTTAATTTATAAAATTTTAAGGTCTGTATAGCATGCACTATGTTTAATTGCTATAGATGATTAAACATTTAATTACCCTGTATGACATCAAGAGCGTCAGTAGTTTAATGGAATTACATCAAAATATATGTACAGTCACTGTTTGAACAATTTTTTGTAGATAATTACTTTTTTGAAATAGTAATTTATCTTTCTTCTGAGTTCAACCAATATGGTATTCTTCTTACCTAGCCTGGCACTAAAATGTATTCAAGTATTCAGCTGGTATCATCTCAGTTTTTCTTTGAGGTTTGTTGGTTTTATTTTTTCCCTTCCTTTTTTCCTTCCAGTAAATCAATGTTATTCAGAACCCACACTGCCCCCACTCATGAAAAGGATTGCCACTTGAATCATATATGATCTATGATAACGGATATTCCTGCAGTGGAAACAAATTAACATTATTGTCCCCTGCTTTATCTTTAAACAACAGACAGTTTTAAAATGGTTTCTGCATCTGTAACTTTTATCAGTACAAGTTACAGAATTCAGAGGTTCCCTGAAGTTTGTTCCATTAGGCTATGAATATTATTTCCTCTATTTCTTTCTGTTGTTCTGTAGTTATCATAAATCCCAAAGCCTTCCAGTTATTTATTTCCTCTTCTGTTTGCAGATTCTTAATGTAAAAAGGTCAAGCCACAGTGAAGTATCGATATTACTAAAAGGGATAGTTTTCTGGCTTGCAATGTTTTATTAC
Source organism: Athene noctua (assembly GCF_965140245.1). Lineage (NCBI taxonomy): Eukaryota > Metazoa > Chordata > Aves > Strigiformes > Strigidae > Athene > Athene noctua. The sequence continues at coordinate 80,828,371 of NC_134038.1, forward strand.
AAAACAAATATCTGAACAAGTTTATGCAACCAAAAAACAAAAGAGACAGCAACAGGGTCCTGATAGCTGTAGCACTGTAAACTAAACACCCGAGTATTTAAATAGTTATGCTGGATGTACTACTTCTCATTGCTTTAATTTGGGGAGGTCAAATTTCACCAGGGAAAGGAAAATTCTCTTACATTTAATAATATGGATTAGTAAAGTGTAATCACTTCCAAAAGGATTTGGTTGGAAATTCCCAAGGTTACTAGTTAAGAACAAAGAAGAATTAATCTTCAAATATTCTTTCCTTTAATTGAAAATTTCAGCTTCTTGAAAATTACACTAAGCTGTAATTTCACGATTGTTTGCAGTTGAGATATTCATTCTGATTGAGTGAACTTTGTTTACACATCTACCGTGTCACTGAATATCAACTTCAAATATTTAACCATGGACAAATCATTTACTTTTAAATACTACTGCAATATTTCCGAGGAAAATTGTGGATCATTTCCAAACTTCTATTTCCATTACATGCAATCATAACACAGTTGTTTCATTTTCAGTGGTATCTAAAGCTGTTCCTGTTCATGTGTGTTTTATAATAATATGGTATTTGTGACTTCTATAAATCCCGTATGGTACCAAATCTAATAACTAAGTACTTCTCCTTTTTCTTACTGACAATTCTATTAATTCCTTTTTAATTGTGAAATGTATTGTCTTTGCACATTGTGCAGAAACATTTTTGTTTTAAATACTGTGTCATCACAACAACCACACTATTAACATCCAGCTTGGGCATCAAGATGGCTGACTACTGACTACCTTTTGCTTTGTAAATCACTGTCTCTGGGAGGTTATAGAAGGCTAATTTAGTCTGGTGGAACTTAACAAACACAGAAGTTTAAACATGTACAGTACACTGCACATCACATCACATTGAGGTGCAGTACTCAGATGCTGTGTCCTTCCTTCCCATTAAATGAATAGGGGTGAAAATGCTGAGAACCAGCCAGCATGAGCTAGCACCTTTCAGAGTCAGAGGCAAGGCCTGTGTGTCAAACCCCTGCATACCACCAAGGAGAAGGATAGGTCAGAATTCAGGGAGTTGCTATACCTCCTGACACAGCCCCAGCCTTCCTTAATGCTTTCTAGTTTGCAGGAACTAAGCCTGCTACTTCAGACTTTGCTTGCTTTGTAATCCAACATTGAGGATGTGCATTGTTCACTGTGTAAGTTTACTCACAATGTATTGACAGGAGTGATCGTTCCCATATTCTCTAGAAAATGAACCTTTAGACACTTTTTGATGCTTGACAGATCCTGTCCATACTTGCAGGATTTCCTGTCTCTGCAGTGTCTCCTGCAGGATGTACCGAGCAGCCACACTGGCTAGAGGACAGATGGAACAAACTGTACATCACTAAGACCTGTTACTTTATACTTTTCAAAGTAAAAGAACCGAAGTTGTCTTTTTTTTTCTGCAGGTTTCTCAGAAATTTGCTCCACTATACATATCTATTAGCCTACTTTCTCCATATAGTGAAAAATAATGCTCCATTAAAAAAAAAAAAAAAAAAAAAAAAAAAGAAGACTGTGTCTGGGGCTGTTACTTTGTCCCAGGACTGAGAATTAATATATTCTCTTTCTCTCAGTTCTCTGATTATGCACTTCTGTTTCACATGAATAGTCACCGTTATTGTTAGCAGGTTCAATTAAACAGCCTTCATTCTACTTCCTCACTGCCTCAGGCAGTAGGTCTCCAATATTTCTCAATTCTGAATAACAACATTTCAATGACGACATCCCAGATAGAACAGAGGGTGCTACAAGGCAACAACCAAAGTTAATTTCTTTTTCAGTAGCAATCATCAATCATTCTTTTTCCTGTTTTAGAAAAAAATAAAGGGAGTCACATTAACAAAGTGCTCATATATTTGATGCCTACAAACAATTTCCAGGAATAAACTGAATTAGAAACAATATTTTTTTAATCCTTCACAAGACCTGATATCAAAATACATGTATCTTTTTTTAATAAAAATTAGTACTTTCTGTTTTTGAGTTCCAGTGTTTGTCTCATAATCTCATTTAGCTGCTCAAATTGTCACCTGATATACATGGCATGTAGATATAGAACATAAAACATCTATTCCAAGTTGGGCAGAATAACATTTTTATTAGAAATGATAATCAAAATCTACATACTTATTGCTGAGTGATAAAGGCCCACAAGTAATCTCTAACCTCAGGCTGCACTTTGATAGAAATAAAGTGGCTACTGAGAAGGTGTCCATACACACTGTCTGTGAAGGACATCTGCAGAGTTTCAGCTTCTATCAGTTGCAAACCCAGTGCTTCTGAGGTCTGCCCACAAAACAGACCGCAATGGGAATGGAGTCATGCACAACTGTTTCTTCTTCATGCTGACCTTGTGTAAGGAATGCTTCATCAGCATTTGGACTGCCCATAAATTTTGAGGGCAGTATTCCTACAGTGTATGACTTCGTTAATTACCTAGTACTTTAACTGACCATTCTTACTGTAATACTATCTCAAAAGTTGTCCCCTTTCTTCTCTTCTTCAGCATCTCATGATTTGTATTCTTTAGAAAATTAGGATTTTCCATTGTGCATGAAAAAACTACAGTTAAATGGGAAAGGATTACTGTGGAAACTACGCTTTGTTAATATGTGTGAACTTAATTTTTCAGGTATCCTGCATCTTTGTCATAAAAATGAAAGAAACATTCCTGTGACATTTCCCAGTCAACATGCAAGCAGTCTGGGATCAGAAAGTCCATAACAGACAGACCATCATACAAACCATCTGCCCATGACTGCTGCATGTCTACAATGTCAACAAGACCGAGCAAACCTAGTGTGAAGATACTGCACAACACCAGCTACACAAGGATTTTTAAAATGGGCACACTGGCAAACCTACTGAAAACACATACTCCTTCCCTTCCTCTTTGCATGCCTCTGCAGAATTTCTACGGCAACTGAAGGGTCTTCCAGTCCCACATCCTGTAGGCTGCTGGTGGACTATCAGGGAAGAATCACACATACCATAGTTCATTCTGCCTGAAACTTGTAGTCATTGAAACAACTACAAGACCTGTGTTTGGATCCGGACCTGTGGTGCTGTAGCACCTCATTGAAGTGTTTGGTCTGCTGATTTTGAAATAGAAAACTGAGGGACAGGCTGGACATCAGCATACTTGGTGCTATGCAAAACATCTTTAACCTGGAGCACCTTATACATCTGCATGAGAATGCAGGCAAACTATTTCAAAAGGAGGATTCACAGCAGGACTGGGTCCTTTAGCTCACATACATCTTGCTCAACTTCACTGTCCCCATCTAGTTCAGGCCTTTTCCATCAAAATATTCATGAACATTGCAGCAGCGTTCCATCAGCCATACCCCAAGGCAGGTTTTAAAAATAGATCTGGATTCTCTCCCACACTTTAAATGGCACCAGCACATTCTCTTGCTGTACTTCAGTTCCTTTAACTTAAACCCCCACAACACTAGAAGAAACAGACAAACCAACTAACCTGAAAATCTATAATGGGCACTCCCCCTAGCCCCTATTGTGTAATATGGACCATTTGCTTCTAACCACCCCTCTCTCTACATTGCCACACAATCTGCTTGTAACACAGACCATCTGATAAGTAGCGATGAGGTGCAACATTCGTTCTGCTAAATCAGAGCTGCTTCACAGCTGTTCTAGCCCTCTCCTGTGACTGGTCTCCACCTGCCTCCACAGTACTCTCATACATAGAATTTCTGTATGAGCCCTGGGCACTCACCACCCACACTCAGCTGAACAGTTTCTAGATCCCACTGTTTCGAGCTGCCTGTACTGTACACTTGCAGCTTGTAGATGCTGAGTCAGACTTTGCTTGCAGCTCTGTCTTAAGTGTCTTAAGTGCTGTTTCTTCTCTGTCTATATGACATAGACAGGCATTCTTGTAAAATGTTTGCTTTCCTATCATGGTATTACAAGGGCTTTAGGAAACTTTCTCCTCTTCCCAGTTAACTGCATTGACCTCTGTTGCATGCTACTGTTACCCAACATACCCAATCACAACATACCCAATCACAACACTCAAATCTTGTCCTCCATTTAAATTAATAATTTAATTAATTATTAATTAAATTTAATTAACGAATTAAAAAATAATGCTACTACATGCCACCAATTTTCCAGGCAAGGGAAACCATAACAATAATGAGAATTTTCCATGCTTACACCTCAATGGATGTCATGAACTTAGGGGAGAGACAGGAGGGAATCAGAAAGATGGAAGAGACTAGAGTATGAAATGTCTATCCCTTTCTCTTACTCTTCTCAGCAATGTGGCTGTTCTCCAGGTGAAGGAGGATGGCATCCCACCTCATTGTATAGAGTAGTCTCAATACAGGTGAGGAAAGAGATCCAGAGCTGCATCCAGTCTACTCACAGCCAATCTCTTCATAGACTGCAACTGCAGTGTGCTTTCCTTGAACTTCAGGCTGCTTTTCCCTGCAACTCCACCCTGCTGTGAGACTGACAGACTGCTCTACACTCCGAAGGGTGAAATGCATAGTACGATCCTCTAAGTGCCTGTCCATTAGAATCACAGAGCAGCACAACTGCACAAAGGAGTGCATGGAGTTACAGTACAGGGAGTTGCAAGGCCTGCTTGGATATTGTTGGAGGGCAGAAACAAGTCCCAGAGACATTTTAAGTGCTGAAGTGTAGCTGGGAGTTGTTTGGGAAGACTGGTGGTTAGCATGGGCCAAGCTGATGCAAGCAGGATTACTGACAATCTACTTGCATAGATAAACTTGTTCTACTTATTGGGGAATGTTCTCAGGCGATGTGATTTACTAATGTAAGTGTAGCTCTTAAGTAGATGCAGAGACAGTGGGGAGCAGACTAGGACTTTTTTTTTTTTTTTTTTTTTTCCAGCTGTGCTAGTTTTATGCTGATAAGTTGCAACCTCTCTGTCTTTGTGAAATGGGCATAGAAACTATGTGTTGCATCAAAGATTTACCCAGAAAGATCTATGGAAAAAAAAAGCTAATGTAACCATACCACTGTATTTATAGCACCCTCTCATGGTATCTATTCTAAAATAAGCATCTACAGGGAGAATTAAATGTAATATATAGCAGTAAAACTACTCCAGTAAATTTTCTGTGTAGACAAACCCAAAAGGATTCATATTCCAACAGAAATGTGCAAAGGTTGCAATATTCTCATGACCTAGGATGGTCATGAGATGCAATTGAGAGATTGCATCTCTGATCATGAGTGTAACCACATTGTAGTTTTTTTTCCAGTTTGGTTGTACTGTTCAGTTGGTTATTTCATAACACATGGTTTTCTCAAAGACATTTTTATGCAGTATGACCCTTGATTTTTGGATTGTGGATTAAAAAACAAAGTAAGCACATGCTTCGTTCAAATCACATATTTGTTTTTTGTTATCTGAGAGGTTCAAAGTAAAATTTCTTAAGGGAGAATAGGTAAGGGAGGTAGGGGAAAAAGAATTAGAACAGGAGGGAAAAAAGAAGTCACAGTTTTATAGATACATTTCCAAGCTGAAAGATGTGTGCGTAATTTAAATTACTTCAGTACCAGTATTTTACAGCATAAAGAGAAATAGAGGTTGGCTGAGGAGAAAGAGATGAACCTTAAGTGGTCATGAAACCTCTTTTTTGAAGTCTCACATTCTGACAATATTTGTTTGTCTTCCCCTATGCAACATTTGTAATTCTCCTAAACATGCTTGTAAATAAATTTAATTCAACCAAACGTTCATCTATAAGCAAACAAAAAAGGTCATGAATATGAATGAAATTATATGGTAGAATCTATTTATAACTATAGTTACCAGTCAGCTTTAGCTGCAGTATACTTTGTAATTAAGTGGATGCTTACTCCTATTATCTATAATCAGACAGCAGGCTATGGAGAAAAATCTAGACAATGAAGACCTTCATTCTGCCACCCCTACTGATACTGATTTCAAAGGGAAGCAGTCAAAGAAAGCTCTAATACCTATCATCTATAAGTACAGGATAAATGGTATTTTGAAGGAAAAAAATAAGATTCCAAAGGAAATAATGTTTCCAAATGGTATTTTGTGAAAGATTTTCGTTACTATTGGTTAATAGTAGAACAAAGAAAGAATTCTGTATTTGCAGGTGAACATCATTTTATACATCACTCAGAGAAAAAAGAGGCCATTTAGGTACTGAACAGAACATTAAAGTTCAAAGTGCCTACATTTGATCACAAGGAACTACAACTCAAAGATGCAGATGATGAAGTACAAGGAAGAAGGCTTTTTTTTCACTAAGATCAAGATGTTTAAGCACTGTACAAACATTTCACAATGATAATCTTCACAGGAAATCACAACAGGAAAAGGACTGAAATTCTGTCAGATAAAAGAGAATTGTGAGGAATGTATTCAGAGATGCCAGTGCTGATTGAGTAAGCCCAGCTGCTGCCTTCTAGATTAGTCATCTATACAACTCTCTCAATATGTTGTTTGTCAGATTGCCAGGTTACAACTCCAGTGAACTAAACTGTTTTCCTTTCCAAGAGAGGCACATAGTTGGAGATAAGAATAAAATCTGTGCACTAATGCCATTCAAATTAAACCTTATGAACAATTATTCTGTTGCCAAAGTTTTTCCATCATTTTTTAAAATAAATGAAGACCCCAAAACATGACTCAGAGCAGCTGTAGTCACACATGAGAATTCAGATCTATAAGGTCTTGTGTGATTGCAGTTATCCCTTAATTTGGATACTTACACAAACTGAAACTGGAAAAAAAATATTCTCTTCTTTCAAAACACCCTCACAAGAACACCAAAACCACAACCATACAACAATACAACACCTCCTCATTCTCCCCTCCTCTCTTCTCTTTAGCCTTGTATAAAGTGCAATAATTCAGACTACACAGCAGACCTCAGAGAAGAAATTATTGTTGAAATAAAAGCAATGCACACCTTTTTCCTTAGCAGTAGGAATCACTCTTTAAGTTATATATGCAAAACAATTGAGGTTTCACAATCTATTTCAAGCAGCATTTCGTATGTGGAGGAAGAGGCTTCCACAAAGTGCTGTAACAGTCCTGCAGGTAAAGGCAGCAGCAGGCTAACAGGGCTGCCTGCTGAATCTACTGGGTAAAGGGCATTCGAAAGAGACCAGGAAAGGCAGAAGGCAGTGGAATCATGGGTAATGGAGGTTTGAAAATACTTAAGGTAGGGTATAAACACAGCTTGGTATAAATAGTGAAACTGTATGTTTCGTGTGAAAATTTATAAGAACATTTTGTGATGGAAAAGAAATTCAGGAGCTGAAAATAGGAATATTTTAACTCTATATTGGATATGAAAGAGACTTCAAAGTTTTCTACTCACTCTTTGTTCACTATTCTGCAATTAATAACAAATTAACATTTTGCTCCTGCTAAGGCAAGGCTTCCATACACCACCAGATTAATAAATAGGGATTTATTTATGAAGACACCCTATTTGCTAATCATAGAATCATAGAATGGTTTGGGTTGGAAGTGGCCTTAAAGATCATCTAGTTCCAACCCCCCTGCCATGGGCAGGGACACTTTCCACTGGATCAGGTTGCTCAAAGCCCCGTCCAACCTGGCCTTGAACACTGCCAGGGAGGGGGCAGCCACAACTTCTCCAGGCAAACTGTTCCAGTTCCTCACCACCCTCACAGGAAAGAATTTCTTCCTATGTCTTTCTTACCCTGTGGGCCCTAGAACTGGATACAATTACTCCAGGTGGAGGCTCACAATAATGGAGTACAGGGGGAGAATCACCTCCCTCGACCTCCCGGCCACACTTCTCTTGATACAGCCCTGGATACGGATGGCTTTCTGCTCTGCGAGTGCACGATGCCAGCTCATGTCCTGCTTTTTATCCACCAGTACCCCCAAGTCCTTCTCCACAGGGCTTGTCTCAATCCACTCATCACCCAGACTGTATTTATGCTTGAGATTGCCTCAACCCATGTGCAACCTCGCACTTGGCTGTGTTGAATTCCAGGAGGTTTGCACAGGCTCACCTCTTAAGCCTGTCCAGGTCCCTCTGGATGACATCCCATTCCTCCAGCGTGTTGACAGCCTACACAGCTTGGTGTCATCAGCAAATTTGCTGAGAGTGCCCTCAATCCCACTGTCCTTGTTGCCAACAAAGACGTTAAACAGCGCCAGTCTCAACACTGACCCCTGAGGAACACCACTTGTCACTGCTCTCCACATACCAATTCTCTTATGGCTGAGTTTCACCTATCACAGATTGGGCACAGTAATTTCCCATTTTACAAACCTTCATACCAATGAAACAACGGCCTTTTTCCTTTGTTAATGAGTCTTCAAATTAATCTCTTGATACAATTTTTGCCATAATGTCTATCATTTAAATATGCTAGTTTAATTTGTACTATTAATGGGACATCAGCAAAATCACAAGGTAAAGCAATGCTCCAGATATCTAGCATTTTGCAGACATTAACACCTGTATGCAATGGATAAATACCTTTTATTGTATTAGATTCAGCTTTTAGCTGAAAAATTATAATTACTTTGGTATGACATTCCAGAATATGTCAGTGATAACATACTGTGAGAAGTGACATTATGCAGATGGATACTAAGTGATATATCCCAGCTAGATACCACTTGAAAGTCACAACAGCTACTTTCTCAGAAAGCAATGCAATTGTTTTTCAAAACTTAGAAAGTTTTGTTGTAGAATTAATGCACATAGTTACAATACAGCTCAAGGATAAAAAAAACTGAGCTCAGTTGAAAGAGATCTTATTCACTACCTTGAAACAAATATGTCAATGCTTTGTTCCATTGCTGTTAAATCTAACTCCCGTCCTTAATCATTCCTATCAAAGTCCACAATGTCCCAGATTTTATCTCAATTTATCACTAATAAATCTTTCAAATTAAACCAGCATTATAGACTTCCCTTCTTTTCCACAATGTATAATTAAATATATATCTTTTCAAATGTGTATATATACATATATATATACTTAAACTGTGACAGTATTTTATGATTGTATTTCAATATCATTAGTGCAAGATAAAAAATTATTTTAAAAAATCACATGGCTATTAAAAAGCTGCAATAAGTAAATGTATCTCCCAAAGTGAAGCCATGATTGAAAGGCAAATGATTGTGGTGTGTTTGTCTGAAACTTATTGTGTTCAGGAAGTGGATAAGCACACATCTAAATTACTCATAAATATAAAACTTGTGATGTTTTAGACAGCAGATGGACACATTAAGCAGACGGCATTATTTGAAAGAACAGATGATGGAAACTTTTTACCTGATAAAACTGCTTCAAGACAGTAAATATATACTTTCTTTCAGACAGTTTTGAAGTAAAAACATAATTAAAACTTACAGCTTTTGATGCACAGTAGTCTCTTCTGTCTCTTTTAAAATAAAACCTGTTTTGGCACTTCTACAGATATATTTCCTCGGTGCAAAAATTCACAATTTACCTGCATTTATCACATAAGTAAACGTAGCCACTTGAAGTCTCTACTTAAATACAAGCTGAAATGTCTGCATATTACTAAAAAAAAAAAAAAAAAAAAAAAAGAACAAGGGTAAAATTAACATTAGAGCAATCATAAGTTCATACTTAAATGGGATTTCAAATGATATTGAGAAGTCCAGCTGAGTTACAGCAGCACAACAATTCAATCCTATAGTACCTTTCACAAAGCATCTCTGGGTGCTCTTCAATGGCACAATTCAAAACGCCTTTAAGTAAAACTTCCTCAGCCGTTCTATTTTGAAATTGCTTTCTGAAAGATGGCAAGACAGAGTCTTTTGAATACAAAAATCTAATTTCTTCTGCAGAACAACAGTATTCACTAAAAACTCTAACTCCAAGATTTCCATGGTAGACCTCAAAAAATGAAATAAATGTTTCCTTTAACAACAGTTAATTAATAAGCTGAAGATATAGCAAGTACCTCTAAGTAAAAAAACCATAATTTAATGAAGAATCAATGAAATCTGAAAAAAAAAAAAAATTGTTCTAAGAAACATAGAGCAAAAAGAAGTGCAGCACTGTCAGCCTCAGTCCCCAAGAACATTATGTTGGTGGAAGATATAACATTGAACTTCAGTAAGAAACACCTGGATTGATATAACTACTGAAGAACCCTCAGTTTTCTTTCTGTCTATTTCCATGATTTGTCTGTATGTGATGCAGAGTAGCAAATAAAGCATTTTTATTTCAAAAGATCCTACATCTCAAACAACCTGTTGAGCAATGGTCAAAATCTTTGAGGAGGTGTCACTAATCGGTTCCTTTCTTCATTCCATTAGTGCTTGGCCTTTGATTCTCTTAGGTCTTTGTACCTTCTGGCCACACTGAGCACATTGGCATCGAGGTGAGATATTACCCAATTCTACTTCAGTTAGTATCATCACAGCACCACCTCTCCTGAGAGTGGTCTCATACAGAGAAGGAAAAATGTAGAAAGACCAGGGTTTTCTCCGCAGCTTTCAGTTTAACTGTTTCTACATACAATATCTGCCCCAGTAATACCTTGGTAACAGAGAATATGAGGGTGAATAACATAATGTCTTTCTTTTCAAAGATGACTAGAAGAAATCCAACAAGTTACAGGCTGTCAAAGCTGGTATTGTCACTTGATAGAAAACACACCAGAAAATAAAATTAATGGCTGCATAAAAATAACAGTGTGGGAAGGAGATGACATAGTTTTCTGAGAGGAAAATGCTGCCTTGCATCCCACTGGAATTTTCTCAACAAAATCAAGAATCATGTAAGGAAAGATGGTCAGACTGACATAGACTACCCAGATATAAAATGCAGTAAAATACTATATCTGTCTTTTTGTAATACAGTGAAATATATCCAAAATCACAAGTGCTTATAATAGGATATTTTTTAATATTAAAAAATAAAACAATGTTTTTCGAGAACATAAGAAACAAAGATTTCTAAATGTTTTCTGTCTCTATTCCTGTTTTGTTTGTATTTGGATGCAAGTCAGAAGTAAGGAATACAAAGGTGTGAAGAAGAACAGATTTGCATTTCTCAACCTTCAAACTGAATGCTAGAAAGAAACTGCTGAGATTTCATTATAATACAAATTGACTCTAGTTTCTCAAAAGTGTCGTTTTATATATGGACCAACACATTACAGTGCAACAGTTCTAATGGGGAAAAAAAGGCACAGAATATTTTTGAAGATTAAATGCTACATCTTTGAGGCCATCTCTGACAACATTAGAAAACAAAGGGCAAAGTTCCCACTTTGCTTCCATTTTTGACTAACCTGGAAACAATGAAACAAAAGTTCACAAGACAAGCATGACACCATTGGAGACCTCTACAAATTGATGACAAGGACTGCTGTCCAACTCTACTTTCATAAAAGAATGAGTGGCATTGTTTTGCAATAGTGTCACGGTTTAACCCCAGCTGGCAACTGAGTCCCACACAGCCATTTTCTCACTCCCCTCCCAGTGGGATGGGCAAGAGAATCAGAAGAGTAAAAGTGAGAAACTTGTGGGTTGAGAAAAAGACAATTTAATAAGTAAAGCAAAACCTGCGCATGCAAGCCAAGCAAAACAAGGAATTAATTCACCGTTTCCCAGGAGCAGGCAGGTGCTCAGCCATCTCCAGGACAGCAGGGCTCCACCACGCATAACAGTGACTTGGGAAGAAAAATGCCATCACTCCGAACACCCCCCCTCTTCCTTCTTCTTCCTCCAGCCTTATATTCTGAGCATGATGTCATATGGTACGGAATATCCCTTTGATCACTTGAGACCAGCTGTGGTCAGTTGACCGTATCGAAACAGTATTACTCAATTGTGATTTTTGTAGCACTCAGAAAAATCTGAATAGTCATTTATAATACAGTAATCCAATGATTACTGGAGAATGTCACTACTTATTTCAGCAAAAAGGGAAAGATCTGTTGGTTGCAAGATACTTTTCAGTCTTGGCCTCATAGGACGTCTGTTTTTCAAACACTGGAAAATCAAAGGTGTGGCTTTCTGTGAAAGTTGCAGTGCTAGGCAGTCTGGTTTAAAACGGGTACAGTTTGAAAAGGACTGCTTGTTCATTTTAAGAGAAAACTAGATAAAAACTTTTTGTCAGAGTAGTTTTGAAGAGGTCATCAAAATAATCTACATTTCTGGAGTGGTGTACAGATATTTTCTAAAGAATTAAGTACTGCTAAAAAACTAACTAGGGTGCCAGAATAATGACTACTAGTTATATCACTTATCATTAATTGTCAGTATTAGAGATGTTATAATGTAGAAGCCATAGGAAATAAAATCCTAACTGTGAAGGCTTACAGCCTTGAAGCAAGCTACCCTGCTGCAAACAAGTAATAAATGAAAATAAAAATCGGTATTAAGACTATATGTATATACATTTAGGATAGAAGGCCCCCATGTTCTTAGTGTTTTTTTCTATTTGCTGTATCTCTACCCTGAGGCCTCTGAAATATAGTATGAACATACTCTGAAAGATTCTGTCTTCAACAATTTAACAATCAAAATGTATTTTATGCAGTTCCTCAGCATCCTTCAGCATCAGGCTAAATATGACAGACTATTTTGTATAGAACTAAACAATATGGATGCTAACTTCTTTTTCATTTCATGTGACAAAGTTGACAGGATACTGTAGAAAGAAGATGCTGCACAAGTATAAACACATAAAAATTCAGTGGCTAGAAGATAAAAAAATATGCTGCATCAGCAAGTTTCTGCTGAGATATGAGAGCATCTGTCCACTTCTCATTTGATCACTGCCTTCTACTTATAAGTCATGGCTAAACCTTAGCATGGAAAAAAAAGGAAAAAAAAGAGGAATTACTTTGAGAGAGTTCAATTTTACCCAAGCTTATTTGTTAAGCATGAGCACAGTCACACTCAGATTTGCTGACTTAAGGAAAATAGAAAAAATTTTCTTCTTAATACCACAGCTAAATCCCATTCAATCTATCTCATTCTATTCCCAAACACATTAAGAAGCAAAAACTAAATATGACATGGAAAATTAAGAAGAAGGGTAGATATAAAACTGGAGAATCCACGAGCAAGGACACTTCTACTTTTTTTGTGGTGTAAGAGTATCCATGATTTTAGAGGCAGTAAGGACCATAGACATCATATCTTCATAAAAAATCAACTATCAGGCCATAACCATGTACTAAATAAAAAATGTATTAGTCTAAGCAATCTACAGACTCATGTTGTTGGAAGGAACAGGCGAAAAACTGGAGAGCAGGGATGATTCACCATTATCCTTACATTATATTTCTAGTCAACAACATGATACCAGTTCCACTTGCTAACAGAAAGAGCTAAATAGAGGATGGGAGAACAATTTTCTCACAGTTCCTATGGTCTTAAACATGAGAGAATGTGTAGATGAAGAAAGCTTGTCTCAGAAGTTACCACTGATAGTCAAAAGAACTCATGATTTTTCTGCAATATCAGGCTATTTTACATGGACCACGAAAAGTAGGAAAGAACTAGAAGAGAATGGAGGGGGGAAGAAATAGTTGGGTTTTGGTAAAATTCAGTAAGAAAAAAATCTGATAGAAAGACTGCTACCTGTATGAGATTTTGTGATCACAGCTTGATGTTAATTACACTAAAAAATGTAAAAGGAGCAAATGTGAACAGAAATAAAAAATAGAATTTTCCACTTAAAATCCTTAAAGATTAAATGCTCTGATAATTCAGGCACTGCTGCTGCTATTTTTTCCCCCTTTTAGACTTGTGAATATATATTACTGTCTCAAAATTATCTTACTGATCAAAATCAAAATGCTGAATTAAACGATGTCTAAAGAACACTGCAAATATATGCAGGAGGCTGATAGGTTTGCAATTATTAACTTGGACCAGAGATCCCAGTGCCTTGATATTTAGGTTTAAATAACATGTTTTATGTGTTAACTGTACTTCACAGGTCTTATTTACCTTATTTTTTTGGCATTATTTGACATTATTTGCATAGAAACCATCTATGCTTATGACCAAGGAAAACCCTTAACAAGGGTGAAGAGGATAGAATTTTTTATTAGTTTGAAAAATATTACAATACAATAATGTATTTTCTATTAAATCATTGCTATACTAAAAATAAAGGTTTTACTTGTTCATTACTTATCTGAAAATGCATATGACTAATACTTCTGATAGCCAAAAGAAATATTAAGCCATAAGATAAATTTGCTCAACACACGTATCCAAGAAAATACAAACAAAAAATCTACTGTGAGGAATATCCTTATAGTAAAATTGTCAGAAAGCATTGAAATAATGTTCAAAAAGCTCTTGAATCCACATGAAGCCTAAGAATTAATTAGAAGAGAGATGGATGTTTATATGTTGAGAAATACAGATACCTATTTCCTTTTATCCACATGTAAATAATATTTACACCATTTTACTAAGAACGATATTTTCTCTTAATTATCAAAGTGAAAAAATAAGAAAGGGCATTGCTCACATCAGTATTTATGGTCAGATTGCTCCACATCACAGGACGAGCTATAAAATTTTCTTGTAAACAATAGGTATATTTTTTCCTTTGCTATTAGTTGTTGAGATAATTATGTGCATGTAATTGTCAATAACAAACATATCCTTGAGATCAAGTACTTTATATACTCCCTTACCAAACTGATTTAAAAATGAAGTATTTCCTTTATGATTTTGTTCAGGTTAAATTTACATTGCTATTTCAATGGATTAAAACTAAGCTTATAGAATGAATGCTTACAAAAATGTACAATATCAGGATGTAGTTTAGAAGAAATGTTAGACTGAATGGAAAGAAACAATCTTAAATTCACTTTCAAACATATTAAAGTGCATGGTTTATAACAGAATTTAAATATTAAACCAAGTAAATTTTAACATGTATAGGCACTAGAGTTTGAATTCAACTTCAAAATATTGTTTTGCATAATTCACATTCCATGTCATGGACTTTTCCTAACTAATAAAAAAATCTTTATTCATGTCAATCATCATAAGCTTTAGTATGTGAACAGTCTCAGAAAAAGACCATAGTAGCTGACTGTGCATCTCATGCCCTTCAACATAACGTCACAATTTCTCAAAGTGCCTTCTGTTTGTGTGACCTCAATTACAAAGCATAAAAATCTTACTATTATGAATTAAAATAACTTAATTGTCTGAAACTGTAACTTCAGTTTTGCTGTCCCGATAACTGCAAAACCAGCCTTGTCATATAAGTGCTTCGTTTTCATTGGTTATTGTTTATGCCAGTGTATGGAAAAAGGCTCATTTCCTACTGTGAGTCCTTCTTACAATGATTGGAATTATCTGTATTTTAATGTTAATCCCAAATTTTGATTTCCATGAATATTTTGCACACACTTAAGTGATTTTACCACAACAACTTAGCACAAATGGTATTCAATTGGATGAATATCTCAAAGCTAACTGTCACTACATGACTGATCCTATAGCCTCCATATTTCGCTAGACACATCATTTATGCAATTTTGGTTTTATTTCTGAATTGTGATAGCTCTGTTAGAGATGAATCAAATTGATCCAGGATGAATCCAAAGATGAGCTAGCAGGAAATAAATTTATGTCATCAGGAATTAGTTGATTTTTGCTATTTATTTGACTTGTCATTGATTACTAAATTTTTCCTATTGAGTCCCATCTTCACCTCTCACATACAGTATGGATTGACATTACAGCTTCTTGCCAGGATATTACTTGAAGTCTAATGCTAGTTCTTAGGAAAAATAATCAACTTTTCCAGCATTCTTCAATGAAGAAACTTACTATTTCTTTGAAAAATTATTAATCCAAAGGAGATAAAGTAAACTAGAGGTTTCTAATGTTCTTATTGTGACATATATTTGTATGCGTAAATGTGTAAAATATCTTAAGATAGATAACCCTTTGAAAAAAATCCTTATTTAATCAGTATGGGAGAACTATATTTTTAATCTTGTTTTGTTTCTTGAGGTGTACCTTCATGTGACTCACAATGGTACTCTGCACTGTTGCTAGTCAAAAACAATTCTTCTGCCATCACAAAAAGAAAAGAGAAGGTAGAGGGAATATTTGCACTTAGTGTCTTATTTGTAAAATTAAGATTAAACTTCTTTCTTGTCTGAAATGCCTCCCCTTTCAAAACAAGCATGCACATTTGCCTTGTTGTAAAGTCTATTATACAGGTATCTTACAACACTCCATAGTTATTCCATCATAAAGGATTTGCTGTATTCCTTTGGTAGAGGCACAGGGGAAAAAAAAAAATTAAAATTGCTACAGCCTGACACTGAATGATAGCTGGAACAGAGCCTAAGTTTCTGTTTCGCTGTTATAGAGCTCTGATCAAAGATAACTGCTAGAAAGAGAAAGAAGTTAAATTTCATATATAGTTTTTGGAATCAGGCCCTTACCAAGTCCACATCTCTTCTCCGTATCAAATGTCAGAATGCTCAGGCTGAACTTCTAAAACTGAGAATCAAATATTGGTTGCTGTCAGAGACCTTATCCACAAAATGATGCTGGACTTTTATAAAAATTGAGACATTTAAGATACAGAAAAGAAATATCTTTAAACAAATACATGAAAGTTGCAAAAATTTTTAAGTTAAACTGCTAATTAATTCATGACCACTTAGGTTGTACTGTGTTCTCTTGTGTGTCTGTTGT
Source organism: Athene noctua (assembly GCF_965140245.1). Lineage (NCBI taxonomy): Eukaryota > Metazoa > Chordata > Aves > Strigiformes > Strigidae > Athene > Athene noctua. The sequence continues at coordinate 80,845,149 of NC_134038.1, forward strand.
GGGTTGTATCAGCAGGACTCAGAAAAACAAACAGAAAGGCCTGTGATGAGCTATACATTAGTAAGTGCTTAAGAAAATGGCACTGGCAGTGACTCCATAATATCTGTTTTGGCATCCTTTGGAGTTAACAGAAGTGGTTTTGACAGCACCATATGCTTAGGAATGAAGGAACTCTCAGGGGATAACAGGTGACACTCTTTCTCTGGAGCAGTTCATTCTTGAGAACTATTCAGTAAGACAGTTTCCAAAAGGCTTTTCTGGAATATCTGAAAAAGTTAGATTTGTGCAGGCAAACAATACAGAGTGAGGAGCTTTGGGTAAGATAGATACGAGATTTTAGAATTCTCCCTGAAGTTCTTGTAATTTGCTATACTTGTGTTTCAGAAAGACTGTGAGGTTGCTATAGAATATTTGGTCAGAGTTCCTAAACAAGAGACTTTGATTTGCTAAACCTAAGTACAGTAAATATCCTGGCGCCCAGTATAAGGAATGAATAATGTTGACTAATGCCTTAATTAGTAAGAGAAAGATATGATTTAACAATTATCTAGATGAAGAACTGCACCAGGATTTTTTAAAAATAATGCTAATATACTGGTGTCCTGTAAAAAACAGTCATAATAACATCAAAAATTACTTCAAAATAGTTTTCACGAACATTTCATCAATATTTGAGTAACTCTAGTAAGATGTGTAAATGAAACACATTTAAGTCTGCACGGGAAAACTTGAATCAGTAAATCAATATTCTCATTTTATTTCCTGATATAAGAGAAATAGACAAATCTTTTTTGAAAAAAAGATACCCTTGCATATGTCTAAATGTAAAACACTAAGAGTACAAAGCATAAGCAATTGCATTTGTATTATGACCACATTACTTGATTTACAGTAGATTCCATAAAATACAATTAAGTTTCAGCCAAAAATTCACTTTTGAATTTATGAGGCAAAGAATGTAGTTCCAATTCAGACTTTACAAAAGGTCAGGTCACTTGACCATTCCAAGACTCAGTAGAAATTGTATCTTCGAACAGGACTAAAACTGTGAGTTTTCATTTTTAGAAATCTAGACAAACTTCTCAAATGAAAAAAAACCCAACCCAACCCTACCTTAAATTTTGTTAGAATTGGTTTTTTTACTTTAAAATATAGAGCAGGTTACATCATTCTATCTACTAGAAAATGGTAAACCATATTTATAAGAAATATAACAACAGTCATTCATGAAAAGTTCTTTTCATTTGTTAGAAAAAAATAAAGCTAGAACAATCTTTATTAGGTAAAATAAATGCAACTGAGAAAACTAGTATACCAGGAAATTGGGCAAATCCTTGGGCATAAAGTATGTTGGAAGCAACACATATTGGTTACTCTTCTTGGGATCAGAAATCTTGACTCTGGCACTTCTTTGTCAGGTGATTGCCCACTGAAATGACATCTCAGTCCCTGCAGAGACTGGCTGTTGGGAAGAAAGGACTGAGATCTTACTTTGTATGTCAGTAAGTTGAAGAAATAAAGTTAGCACAGGACTAAAACAGCACTCAGAAGCTCTTCCAGCACTTTAGTCATCCTAGATATATCGTGTTAGTCATCACAGCCTACAAGTCTGGCTACTTAGTTCTAATTTTCTTCCTACTGAAAACTTTATTACTGCTTCCTTGAATTTAAGACTTCAGAAGAAAGTGCTGTTTCTTTAAAGACACGAGAAATATGCAAGTCCATATGTTTGATGATAAAGTGGCAGACAGAAGTGGTTCATGAAACCCAGAATCAACAAAAAAAAGACTACAAACTGTATGGAGTAAAAAGAGTGAACAACAGAAAAGTCATACAGAGCTTCTGCCATTTTCTGTACATAAGTCTGGAATGCTACAAGTCTTTCTGGAAAAAAAAAAATAATAAAAATTCTGCCATAAGGCAGTTTGCTGCACAGTGGCATTAAAAAGGACAAGATATCCAAACAGGAAGTGTCATGAAATTCATTGGCAATATCTCTATGAGAGCACACACCATCAAAAACACATGAGCAACAACACTGGCTGCTGCCTGCTAAGACAATTCTTCTAACAGAACAGTTGGCTTGGAAAGGAAGAAGGAGAAATAATAACTTCAGCAACCGGAAGTCAGCCATCTCTTTCTTTCTCAGAATCAGTATCACTGAGAGTCACAGTAAGTTTTCATACTGGAAGACACCACAGAAAATGAAATAACTTGAGCAGCAACAGAAAGACTTTGGAAATTGCTCTTCGTTGGGCATGATAAAAGAGCAACAAAGTATAGTGAAATATGGACAAATTTTCACGCCTGGAACTTCATATAAGCCAAAGCCAAGAGAGTTGCCTATTTTTGTAGTTACTGAAGAATTTAACCACTGAGGTTTTATGGTTTCAACTGGAATTATAGAATCATAGAATCACTTAGGTTGGAAAGGACATTTAAGATCATTGAGTCCAACTATTAAATTATAGTTAATTATAGTTAACAATGTTAATTACATAAGTTTTCACTAGAAATTGTTAGATCCTTTCTTCATTACATATTTGAAATAAGATAATTGTCGTATGTTCAGTTTAACCATCAGTAAATAAATAAACTAACAGCAAATTATTAATCAAATCAAGTATCTGGGGGAGAGAGGAAGTTTACCTTACTAGGATTTAGCTCAGAAAGAAGTTAGGGATCAGTGTTCAAAATCAGCTAATGAGTATTGTGTTTGGTGTCAGTCCCATAGAAGAAAATGGGTATGTATATATGTTCTGTTTAGGAGTATTCTGTAAGTTTGTAATATACAGGTTATAGAATGTAAGACCATATTTTACACTGAAACATCCTGGCGAGCTACCGAGAACAAAGGACTTTAACCTTCAGTAAGACTAGATGTCTAGGAGCTGTTCATAAACAGAGATGGTCCTTACTCTAGAAAAGAGTTTAAAGAAGTGAAGCAATATTTTTGCCATTAGCTGTGTCTGTTATAACCATCAGTAAGTGTGAAAACTACCTAGGATGTTATGAACAAATACTTCATTGCATTTCACTTCATCCTGGCTCAAGACAAAGTGAGGCAACTAACTGGTAACAACAAAGCCTGTGACATGGCCAATCAACCAACTGGAACGTCTTACTGTGCATTTTAGATCCCCAGCAAATTGCCTACTATATCAAAAGAGTCACAATGGGCTCTTCTTTGAGCTGTATAGCCCAGAACGTGTACCAGAAAAGGTTGAATTTCTCTCACATTCTGATACACACTCTGGGCTGCATGTTTGAATTCTCATGCTCATAGGAAGTGTGCCGCACTGGGAGAAAAGATATAAATTAATGCTCATATCAATCTGAGAAAAGAAAAAATGCTGTGCTTACAAAACACATTTCTTTTCTGTGGCAACTGTTTATGGACAAAAGTTCTCCTGGACCTACCAGAAAGTTACGAAAAACACTACATCATGGATATTGTCCTCAGAAAGAACATGTAGTCACATTGGAATAAAGTCAGGCATCTCTCTTCTATTAGTTCTAAGAGGACACTTGAATGATTCCACTCTAATTTTTTCTGGTTAGTGAAAATGGAGTATTTTCATTCTGTGCTTTCCTGGGTACTATCATCTCTTTATATATTATGAGGTTAGAATACCAACCTTACTATTTTAAAACACAGGAGAAAATTATGACAGAATGAATCACTACCACTGTGCATATCACAAGAGTTAATGGCATTTTTTTTTCTGTTCTATAATTTTAAAATAAATGCATTTTTGCCTGGTTTGACCTCTGCTAGGTGCATGTCACTTGGGCTTGGAAAAAAATCTGAGATTTTCCTAGTTGTGGTCTGAATAAAGGGGAGAGGAAGCAAAAATAGTTCAGAGAGAGGGGCAAATTATTAAATGAGACAATATGCTTATAGGTAAAGAGCAAGTCTAGTTTAATTAGCTTTATTATCTTACTAAAATAATAAATGCCTCTCTTAAGTGAATACTACACAGAGATTAATCATTTTTTGTTAACCTAGATGCTGTTAACATTCCATGGATAGTACCAGTTTATGCCTCTCATTCTCCCAGGATTAGATTTCATTATGTTTATTCATAGCAGCTAGTGAGTTACTATGCATGAAGATTAAATTATTCTAATGACACCACTCATAAAGAAAAGAACAACCAAAATGAGTGAATGTAGCAGAATTTCACTTGTGATAATCATGGTGATACTTTAACCCAGCACTTTAAAATTTTCCTCTGCCTGCATTCCATCCCCTTGCAAATTTAGATATATGCCACCATCTTTCAATAGCAGTTTACCTTATATTCTCTTTAATAGAAAAGATTCAGGCCACTGTAAGACACTCTAGAAACAGACTAAATCTTAGGTGGAAAAGGAAAGTTTATGGAGATTGGATGAAAGGACAAGAGAGGACTCCAGAGATATTGTTTGCCAGTGTAGGGAGAAAATTTATGTGGCCAAAACCTGAGTAGAGTTCAAGCTGACCAGTACCATGAAGGACAAGAAAAAGCGCTTTTTAAAATATGTTAATGGGGAAAGGAGGATCAGACATAATATTGGTCTATTACTTGATGAGGTTGTTCACCTCACAAACAGGGACAAAGACAAAACAAAGATGTTTAATGCCTTCTTCAGCTCTGTCTTCATTGCCAATGGGCCCTGGAGCCCTGTGTTGGAAGACTGTGACTGGGGGGATGAAAAACTCCTGGCCAACTTTTTAGTTGTTCGAGATGTGCTGCTCCAGCTGGATGCACATAAGTCTATAGGACCTGACAGGATTCACCTCAGGGTGCTGAAAGAGCTGGCCAACATTAACAACAGAACTCTCACCATTATTTTTTCAACAGTCTTGGGAATCTGGAGAGATCCCAGTGGACTGGAAACTGGCAAATGCTCTTGCAATTTTCAAGAAGGGTAAGAAGGAAAACCCAGAAGGAAAACCCAGTGACCCTGTCAGTCTCACTTCAGTGCCTGGTAAAATTATGGAGAAGGTTATTCTGGGTCTTACTGAAAAACACTTGAGAGACACTGCAGTCATTGGTCATAGCTAGCACAGGTTCACAAGAGGAAAGTCCTGTTTAACTAACTTAATTTCCTTTTATGACAAGGTCACCACCTAATTGACCAAGAGAAGCCCATAGATGCAAGGGTGTTTTATTTTAGCAAGGCTTTTGCTACTGTCTCTCACAGTATCCTTCTGGACAAAATGTTCAGCATACAGCTAGACAAATCCATAATACATCAGGTGAACAGCTGGCTGATGGGTCAGGCCCAAAGAGTTATAGTAAATAGGGTTACATCAGGCTGGCAGCTGGTCACCAGTGGGGTTCCTCAGGACTCAATTTCACAGCCAGTGTTCTTTACTGTTTTTATGAGTTATCTGGATGCAGGAGTTAAATGTACATTAAGCTTGCCAATGATACTAAATTAGGAGGAGCTGTGGTCTCCCTCAAGGGTAAAGAGGCCTTACAGAGAGATCTTGGATAGACTAGAGAGCTGGGCAATCACCAGCCATATGGAATTTAACACAAGCAAGTGCCAGATCATACACCTCGGATATGATAATCCTGGTTATAGATACAAACTGGGGGACAAGAGGCTGGGGAGCAGCCCCGTGGAAAGAGATCTGGGAGTTTGGGTTGATGGCAAGCTCAATATGAATCAACAGTGTTCCCTGGCATGCAAAAGGACCAACAATGTCCTGGGGTGCATCAAGCACAGCACAGCTGGCTGATTGAGGGAGGTGACTGTTTCACTCTATGCTGGACTGGTGCAGCCCCACCTTGAGTACTGTGTGCAGTTTTGGACTCATCAGTATCAAAAGGACATCAAACTAATTTTTAGTGTGTCCAGAGTAGGGTGACCAAGATGGTGAAAAATTCTCAAGGGCAAGACTTACAAGGAGCAGCTGAGGTCACTTGGTTTATTCAGCTTGGAGAAGAGGAGGCTGAGGGGCGACCACATCTCAGTCTACAACTTCCTCCAGGTGGGCAGTAGAGGAGGAGGCACTGATCTCCTCTCTCTCATCACGAGGGAATGATACCTAGCTGCACCAGGGAAAGTTCAGAATAGACATTAGGAAAAGGTTCTTCACTGAGAAGGCGGTCAGTCACTGAGAGAGTCTCCCCAGGGAAGTGGTCATGGTACCAAGCCTGTCAGTTCAAGGAGTGTGTGGATGACAGTCTTAGTCATGTTCTTTAGTTTTAGGTGATCCTGCGAGGAGCAGGAAGTTGGACTCCATGATCCTTATCAGTGCCTTCCAACTCAAGATATCCTATGATTCTATGATTCACCTGAAACAAATACTGAAAAATGCAGGGAAAAAGAAAATCAGGATGAAAGACCAGTATAGCACTCACATGAATACAGGACTAAATATTCTGGTATGACAGCCATTTCCACAGCAAAGAAACTTTTACAATTATGGTAGCAAAACATGCACTTGCTCTGGATAGCAGTTAACTATAGTTCAATCTTAAATTAGTTTCCTCAGTGTGTGTGTGAAATCTTTTACTCATGCCATGATTTCTTTAGTCCCCATGAAAATGAAAGTCTCTCCTTCATACCAGCCCAGATATTTACATGGGTACCAGATCTTCTTATAGAAACAATGGACAGTGACAAACTTGGGTCTTGCTTGTTCAGTTTTCCAGTAGAGTTCATTCTTCCTTTTTACAGTTTTCTACATTTAGTTCCCACCAACTGAGGTTGTGAGCATCAGAACATTTTCACTGTTGCTTTCTTTCTCTTTCCTTTTACAGATACAGAAAATGGGGCTGTTATAAGTTTTATTCCTTTTTGGTTCACTTGTTATTTATGCAGTGCTTTCTTCTTGATAAGGAGTAACTCAGTTTATAGCAGCTAGGACTGTATATTCTGTGCTTTTTTTGCAGATGTTGGTTTATTTTCTTTCTACTCAGTTATTTTGTCTTTTTTCATGTCCATTGTTACATCTTTCCAGATGCATAATAGCATCCATACCCTGAAATAGCTAGTTTTTAATATTCTTACAATATTCTGCTCCTAAATTGGTTCACCTCTCTCTTAACACTATCCTTTTTTTATTATCAGGTATTAATACACTGACTTCTGTTTCACTTTAGTAACTGTACTAGTTGACAAAAAGTTTGAAGGGCAATCCATATTCACCTATGATCTTCTTCATAGGTACTAAGCTATTTTTCTGCAGCCCCTTTGGGTCTTCCATGTCAAAGTCAAGTATTTCTTCAGCTACAGAGCAGCACTCTAAGCTTTCAGGCATACTGGAATGAGTGGGACATTATACCCAAGTCACACTGCTAATACACTAACATGTCTAAGATTGTTCTTTTTAATGGGAAGTAGAGGTGGCCTAATAGCTCACAGCTGTCAAAATGAAGAAATCCTCCTCACACTTTTCCCTCCTCCCCCTCATCTTGAACCATACCTCTGCGCATTTCAGGCCCTTCTGTAAGTTGTTTTAACCTCATTTCAACAGAACACTGTCCAAAATTTTTCCTCTGTATAACAGTATACTAAAGCATCCATGAAAGGGTTAAAGATAGGAAGGAGCTGGCACAAAGTACACAAAGAATGGAGGTCTGCTGTTAGAGAAAGGTTAACTGAAACACCTCCTTTAGCAGCAGTGAATTGTTAGATTACCTGTCTATAGTTTATGGAAATGTATTCTCTGTCAAGTGATTTTTGTTTTTTTTTATCAAGGAAATGTGCCTAAGATAGTGTTTGCATAGCAAGATGGCAGACAGAATCTGTTCCATAAGTTACACATTAGCTCACTGGATGTGTGACAGGGCTGATCCACCCACATAGTCTTGAAACCCACAGAAACCACAAGACCAAGAACAACAAAATGGCTTTTTTTCTTCCACAAACTTGAGTTGATATATATCAGCAACCTTTGCATCAACAGAAGTCACTGTCATATCAAGGGACATTACTATAGGATGGGAATGAAACCTGAACTGTACAGGTAGGTATGCAGTCAGATTGGCCAACTTAATGGATCCCAGACGTGATAAACTCAATCTGTCCTTTCTTATATGCAGCTGGGTACCTTGTTTTCCCATGCTTCTATTCTATTACGTTTATTTTTACAAATACATTATCAATAACAGTAAGAATATTTCTTCAAAGAACCAAATTTTAGCAAATCTGTTAGTCTGAACATGCAACATGTGTGTGTCTGTGCATATGTGTTTATACATTTGAATGCTCAGTTTCACAACACAGTCTTAGCAAATCCTTCATTATGTTTTATTGTCACGAAAATGGTCCTGAGATATTTTGCCTTTATTTAGGCAACCTCCTGTTCTGTTTTCTTGATACCTTATTCTGCAAAGTTCATGCACATCATGTGTCTTACACTGGTGGTTTTAATTTCAATAATTTTTCTGCTGTGAATACTGAATCTGTAAACTGAGAAAGCACTTAACCATGAGGTCTGTTACCACTCTAACCTGACAATAAGGGCAAAAAGGTAAGTGCTATATATCGACAATTGTCAGTGACATTAATAGATTTGAAAGATGAATAGCAAGGTAACCTCTATGATTAATTTCAAAGATGAACCTTTGTTAAAAAGCTCTGATCCTGTCATAACATTTCCAGGTTTGTTTTTTTTTTTTCTAATGTGAAGATGGTTTTGATTTCCCCACCTGAAGATTTGTGTCACAGAAAAATCAGACATCCAATGTGAATTAAATTATAAGTTAATTAGTACATGTGTTTGATACTGTTTAATTAGCTGATCATTTCTCCAGTTTGATCTTTCTTCTTCTTCCGTCAGTAAATACCTGGTATATACCTGGGACTTACTCCTACAGTGAAGTACTCCACCATGTTATTGAACAATCTATTGTTCCTTTTTGCTTCGAGTACTCAAAAAGTGGAGAGAAATGTTTTCTTACACAATATTTTACCTGTATTGCTCTTAGAGGAAACTTAAAAATAACTTAAGATTTTTGAAAAAAAACCCCAAACAATAGAGAGAATGTTTGATTTCATTATATCCAATAGTCTAACAGTTAAGGAGTAATCCACATGCAAGCTGTGGTAGTCCAGATTCAGCTGTTGGGGTAGAAATCTGAAACCAGATTCCTAAATCTCTCAGTGTGAATTGTTATACTCATTTTATATTGTGCTTATGTGAGAAAAAAACTGAGGCCCTTTCAAAAAAAGATGGCAGAATATCCGTGAAGTTTTTGTACTGAAAAATGAGCAACTGTCAGCAAAAACTATCAAGAAAATGGCAGATTGGGACAAAACAGAGAATTCTTCCATGTTTCTCTTTTCTATATACAAAAGTTGTGAATGAAAAGGAGTTGTACTTAAAGACAATTTGATCACTGTGAAGTTAGTTTATGCTTAACATAAGAACATGTGATAGTGTAAGGAATAAATGGACAATTAAAATGTTTGCAATTAACCATTAAGAAGTGATTGTTTCCATTTCCTCATTTATTGATTAGAACAAAGACTTTGTTCTCATCCTCTTATCCTTCAAGAAAACAAATTATGGCCTTTCAATTTAATTTGTTTGTCTCTGAACATTCACAAATGTATGATTCTCATATCACTATTAGAACTTCTTTGTCTCCCCTGTAACTTGATTCCTGTGTAGTGTCATTAAATTAACACTGTGTTTAGAGAATTTTGCCAATCACCTCTATCATAAAAGTAAATTTCTGGCTTTTATTATCTTTCTATTATTATCTCCCAGTTCTTTCAGTCAAAAGTGTAAAACTATATAGCAGAGGCAGTTTTCTGATCTGTCTTCTCTGTTCAGTTAATTGGCTATGCTATTTTTTTTTAGCATTTGATTCAAAAGCATAAGATGCTTTATGATATGATATGATAGGATAAAAAGGCATAAAAATCCATATTTACACATATTGTCTAATGACATTTTCGTTTCTCTCTCTGTCTTTCAAAATGTATGAAGAAGACAAAGATGCTGCTGACTGTCTCCATAGAGACATCATGACAGTATCATGAAAAAACATTTTTTTTTTTCAGTACCTAATGGATTTGCCTCCTGAGCAAAACCACTCAATAAAGTGCCAGGAACAGAAGAGCCATTCGTTAGAGTGTGCAGCTCATTGTGATATGCATGGGCTTGGTCTGTGAGAAGTGGTTTAGCACAGTGTTTAGAAATGTTGGAGAAATAGATTTTCTGCAGATTTGTTTACTTTGCTGGATTCAGGGCTTATTTAAGTTTACAGTATGGTTTAAATGACACAAACCCCCACCCTATTTCTCTCAATGTAGAAAAATGAATATTTTCCTTGGCCCTGGAACTAAACTTGGTTAAAAAAAAAAAAAAGAAGGTATTTGTTTGAGGAGGTATTCTGTATAAATTAATTGATAACTATCAGAAGACATTTTTGATTCAGAAAGTAGAACTGGAAATATGTGATGACTATGCAAGACTACAACTCTAAACTGGAGTTTGCATGTGAAGTCAAGGCTATCAACAAAGTTGTATGACCAGAGCTGCAATTTTACATTCTGAAAGACAGAGGCAATACAGTTTTAACATTTTTCACTACTTAGATACACAGATGTTTAAAAGAAATTCATCACCTCTAGATGTCTTCCCTGTTTAATATTTCTAATTCCTCTCCAAAGTACAGTGTGGAGTTATATAGTGTGTATTAATATACACTGGAGTTTTATAGTACATGTTAAACAAGTCAATTCATCTTGTGAACAGAAAAAAAGAACACCAAAACAAAGTTATATATACTCCCCTCCAAATAATTTAGGCATCTTAATCCAAAACTGATTCAGTAAGAATATATGTGGTTTGGAAATTCTTAACTTCTTATGATATTCTAATTTACTTATGCATTTTTTAAAGTATGTAAAATGAATTTTAACTCACTGAATTAATTTTAAGCCTTCTGAGGTATCAATTCATTATTGCAAGGAATTTAAGGCAAAAAGACATATCAGACTGGAATTTCTGTAGTTGTAATGGTATCAAGAAACAGTGTCATGTGACTGAGCTGCAGCTCTCCTGTTTTTTAACTAAATGTACAGTGATTTTGAAATAAGTTATTAACTTTAATTCAACTGTTACCACTGAGGTTACATATCACTCTTTTCACTCCTCTTCCCTCTCATGGATTCACTCCATTCCCTCTCAAGAGGTTCCAGAAACCTCTTGCTAAAAAAACCCAAACCCATACACTATCACCATTTTAGAAGTGCTGAAATGACTTCCTTAGCTCAAGTTCCACTTCTATTTATAATACTGTAAAATAAATCAGGTTTGGTCAAGACACTTCAGCTGGCAGCTCAAAGAAAGAGAAGAAAATACTCTCCCCACTTTTCCGAATGTTTTAGAATAAAGATGGTCTACAAAATATGAAACCAGAGCACTGAACATCTCAACCAGATTTCCAGTAGCACTGAACTTTTTGTTAAGTCACCTAAAAAAAAAGAACACTGTTACTGGTCGTTGTATGAAGGTAACACTAGTAGACCTTACTGATTGCAGTACAGTTTTAAGTAGTTCAATTTCTTTTAATAAAGTAAAGCTTCACAATTTGATGTGAGATGGCAATAGAAGAAATATTTCAATTTGAAACATTGGGTAGAAACTGCAGTTTGCTCTGGAAGAAGGGAAGAGACAAATTAAATACACTCCCGTTTCTTGTGCTATAAGAAAATGTTAACTACAGAAATTTTTAGTTGGCTGAGCAGGACAAATTTTTTTTTTTAGTATTATTTTTGTGGTTTTGTGATTCAGACTAAGTGCTTAGATTCTGAAATTTTGTAGAGACTATATGAAGTGAGTTTGGTAAGAGTCTGGGGAGTGGATAAGAACAAAGAATAAGCTAAGAGGACATATTTGTACACTTAGAAGAGGAAAAAAGAACAAAATAGACTGAGCAGGAACATGATAAATACTGGACACTTAATTAAGTTTGTCTTCATTTCATTGCATTAACTATATTGTGCGGCAATCTGAAGCAGAGAAAAGAGAACACTTCAATAAATCAAGACTGAACTTGTTATAATGGAAAAAAAAATATATGATATATTTTGCTTAATTTAAAAAGAAACAAAAAACCTCTTAAAATGTTTTTTATAAAACCACAAGATCAGTGGACATTAACATATGAATAAACACCCTCCTTTATTTCTTTCCAGAAGTTGCTCATCAGAAGTTGCTCATCAGTGTAGAAGCATCAAGGAGAAACCCAGATTCTCTTCTTATTGGTCATTACTGACTTTTTTGATACTAAAGACCAGTAAGGAGAGAAACTCAGATTCCAAAAATATCCAAAAATATTAAACAAGATAGGGAGAGTTTACTCCTTTTACCTACACATAAATGCAGAGCTGTGAGCTACAGTTTGGACCCAGAAGATCTGTGACACAAAAACTTTTTATGGGCATGCTAATGGCTGTCTTACAAATGATGTTCCAGATTGGAAAGTGGAGCTGCAGCAGCCTCATCTCCAACGGGCTGCTGGATTTGGTCCTTCCTAACATTCATTAGGGATTTGTCTGCTTATCATAAAAAATTTGCTTGCAAAATTGTTTCCTTTTGTCTTAACTGAAAAAAAGGCTAGTGAAAGTGACACGACTAGTCAGAATTACAGGTGCAGTTGCCAGGATACCCATTGTCTGTATTCTCACGTGTCATTTATAGATACTCATCCATTCATCCAGCAAAAGTGAACTTTTAAGTTTCCGTTTGTTAACACCAACAAATACACAATTATCCTAAAGCAGTCCAGCATACAATCTAGTGTAAAATATTTTATTAAATTTTTTTAAAAATTTACCTTGACTTTAGTAAGGCCTTTGACACCCTTTCCCACAGCATTCTCCTGGCAAAACTGACTGCTTGAGACTTGAATGAATGCACACATTGCTGGGTAAAAATCTGGCTGAATGGTCGGGCCCAAAAAGTGGTGGTGAATGTCACTGCCCAGGAAGCTGATGGAGCAGCTCATCCTGAGTACCATCCCACAACACATGTGGGACAACCAGATGCTCAGGCCCAGTCAGCATGGGTTTATGAAAGGCAGGTCCTGCCTGACAAACCTGATCTCCTTCTACAACAGGGCGACCTGCTTATTGGATGAGGGAAAGGCTGTGGATGTTGTCTACCTTGACTTCAGTAAGGCCTTTGACACCATTTCCCACAGCATTCTCCTGGCGAAACTGGCTGCTCATGGCTTGGATGGGCACAGGCTTTGCTGGGTAAAGAACTGGCTGGACGGCTGGACCCAAAGAGTTGTGGTGAATGGAGTTAAATCCGGTTGTCGACCAGTCATGAGTGGTGTCCCTTAGGGCTCAGTTTTGGGGCCACTCCTGTTTAACACCTTTATTGATGATCTAGACAAGGGGATCGAGGGCACCCTCAGTCAGTTTGCAGATGACACCAAGTTGGGTGGGAGTGTTGATGTGCTCGAGGGTAGGGAGGCTCTGCAGAGAGACCTGGACAGGCTGGAGCCATGGGCTGAGGGCCAACTGGAGGAGTTTCCATAAGGCCAAATGCCGGGGGCTGCCTTGGGCCACAACAACCCCCAGCAGCACTACAGGCTTGGGGAGGAGTGGATGGAGAGCTGCCAGTCAGAGAGGGACCTGGGGGTGCTGGTTGACGGCTGGCTGAACAGGAGCCAGCTGTGTGCCCAGGTAGCCAAGAAGGCCAATGGCATCCTGGCTTGTGTCAGCAATAGCGTGGCCAGCAGGGACAGGGAAGGGATCCTGCCCCTGTACTCGGCACTAGTGAGGCCGCCCCTCGATTCCTGTGTTCAGTTTTGGGCCCCTCACTACAAAAAGGACATTGAATGACTTGAGCGTGTCCAGAGAAGGGCAATGGAGCTGGTGCAGGGTCTGGAGCACAGGTCGTACGAGGAGTGGCTGAGGGAACTGGGGGTGTTTAGTCTGGAGAAGAGGAGGCTGAGGGGAGACCTCATCATCCTCTACAGCTACCTGAAAGGAGGTTGCAGAGAGCTGGGGATGAGTCTCTTTAACCAAGTAACAAGAGATAGGACAAGAGGTAATGGCCTCAAGTTGCACCAGGGAATGTTTAGACTGGATATCAGGAAGTATTTCTTTACAGAATGGCTTGTTAGGTGTTGGAATGGGCTGCCCAGGGACGTGGTGGTATCCCCATCCCTGGAGGTGTTTAAGAGTCACATTGACACAGCGCTGAGCGATATGGTGTATCTGGGAAATGTCAGTGTTAGGTAAATAGTTGGGCTGGATGATCTTCAAGGTCTTTTCCAGCCTTGATGATTCTGTGAAATTCTTCCAGTTTATTTATACCACTTTGTCTCTTTCATTAGTCCTATTACACCTATAACATTAGAGAACATAGCCTTAAACTACAAATGGTGGAGCTGGATAACATTATCATTTTAAGATAAAAATAACAAGAACCTTTTATTGTCATGACACACATCTCTGTAGTAATCTCTGTTAAATTAAAAGCTACCAGAAAGTTGCACTTCAAGCTTGTCAGAAGAGTGTCATCCCTATTAATTTATATCAAAGTTGTTTTGCCAATTATTAGGCCTAGCTTAAAGGACACAGCCAGCATAAAGAGGAACCAATAACCAAGTTGTATTTGATACAAAACGGTCAGTACATGGGTGAGCACTGGGGGTACAAACAAGTCAATCAGATTATACATAACTGACATCCATCCACTGAACCCAACTACGACACCACACAACCAACAATGGGTGGAATAAACGGTGACATGCAGTTTCCCATAGAAGGGATGGGAGACAGCCAAGTCAACAAACCAAACACATAAGAACAAGGAAACCACACACTGAATCTCCACACAGCCCACGCTTACAAAGGCCAGACCTGACTGGAGCCCAGTCCCAGGGAGACAGGAGGTCCTTCCCCAACAGGAAACTCTGCACAGGACATCCACCTCACAGACAGACACTGCCCCTGCCTGCAAGGGGTCCCAGCTTTTATCCCTCAGTGGGACACCTGACCTTTGGTTACTTAATGCCGACACCTGGGGCTCATTTACCTCATGGCTCTCCCTGCCAGGCCGGCCGCACCCTGGAGGGAAGCCTAAAGGCAAACTCACCCCCCCTTTGTGAAGGGCTGTGGGAATCACCCATATATCGACCTTAATTTGGGGCTTGGGGTTGAAACCCCAGCATTTCAAAGGGCTAAATAAGCATACTGATCTGAGAAATACAAACTAAAATGCAGTACTTTATTGCATTAAAGAGACATTTTTGTTGTTTGAGAGAGACACTTAGGAATGCAACTATTTAATTTGCTCACAAAGTAGCTCAGGTCATGTGCTTCTTTGTTATGTCTATTTTCCATGAAGTTGTCAAGGCAGTGACAGAGTATTTAATGAAAATTTCTTATTTCATAATGCAAACTTTAAAATTATTTTTTCTGCTGAGAGACTTACCTTCAGGAACTGATGCTATTTTTGCCTTTGTTTTCTACATTCCTTTGTCTATATGTCTTTAATTTAAAAATACCTTTGATTTATACTGTGGTGAGGAAATCTGCAATTCTAAAGTTGTACCATAGAAAATTATATAATGTAGTGGTGTAAGACATAAATTTTATAATACTTTAAAAACATTTAGGAAATAAAACTACTTCAGAATAGCACTGATACTGGAAGTAAGAACACTCAGTTCTAAAACTTTGCATCAGCTAAGTGATGCACAGTTACATTTGAAAAATACAATCTCCAGTTGTATAACATGTGCTGACCTATATTATTTACTATTTAGTGAAAATATAAATCAAATATGAGGAAAATGCCTTTATCAGACAAGAGAACAATCCTGTAGAATTCCTTAAGGAAGATGTTAGGCATTCACCAGAACAAACTCATAGATTATATCTAAAGCTTTGTGATTACATGATAGAGTAAAAGGTATGAGTATTCCTCTATTCCTCACAAACCCCAAATCCAATAACATTCAGGTTAGTGTCTGCTCCAACATTCAGATTTTTAACAATAAGTCTGCCTTATTAATGTTATCTCAAAGTTTTGAAGGAAGAAAAGGCCAAGGGAGGAGAGAACTCTTTCCCATTATAAGTTCCAAGTTTCCTTTTAAGAGAGTCAGATCAATTATGACAAGTGTTACTAGCTTGGTAAATTCAGTGGCAAAGACTCAGACAGATTTATTGTCTGCATGACGTCTTCCTAATATATGCATTACGACAAAGTGTTAACAGAGGTATTCCAGTGGCAATGCACTGACCAACACTATGAGGACTCTAGCACTATATTAACAGAATGCTTACTTATTTTTTATTCCTTTTTAAACAGTAATCTACTTATTAAATGATGTTTGCATCCTGATCTGGATGCTTATATTGCATACCCATCAAATAGCATCAGGTCATTTTGTGAAGAATACATGTCTCCCTTAATTACTTCCACCTCTATGTTTTCCTTGGGAGGACTGTTCATTTTCCACCATGATCTCAACTTTGTTAATATATTTTTGCGTAGATAGTATATCTGTTGGTCAAATTTTTAAATAGGACCTATTATGACTGATGCCTTAACAAAGCTGTTATACATAACAATCACTGTTCCTGCCAAGGCCTACAGTACTTAATTATTTTATGGTGAGTTTAGACTGTCATAACTGTATTTGAACTATCTGGTTTTCCAGATCTTGTGGAACTTGTGGTGCTTTCAAGTACTTGCTTGACATTTTGTCTCTGACTAAATTCATAATACTAAAAAAATTTGGGTCCTCAGTCAGTGGCAGTGATCATTCTTTACCTTTATATTTTTGATTTTCAGTGGATATTAATGTAAAATAATACAGAAAGAGTTCTGATCCAACTATATCAAAAAATTACTCTAAGAAAACAAATCTTTAACCATTTTTTTATCTATCAGTCTGTAAAGGTCTGCCCATGTTCTCTGATTAGAAAGGAAGGTAACAGACATTAATTCCCTCTATCTTTTTGAAGGCCAGAGTTCAGGTCTTCATGCATTTAGCCAGCGTCAGATTTATATCATGTTCTATTGCACTATATGGGAGTCTAGTCACTATAATCCTCTCTCCACCTAATTTAAAAGTTTCGTTGGTTTGTTTGGTTTTTTTTGTGTGTGCATTTTTTTTTTTCTTTTCAGATGGAAAACAATAAAAAACATGTTTTCCGAAAGATGATCTGAGAAACTTGAAATTAGTGAATCATTGTTCTGCAATTTCGTGTCAAATAAGTTCTCTTGTTTAGATTCTTGTGTTCTCTGGAAAAAGCTAAAAGCTAATAAAAAAAGAGAACTGTGGTCTGGAAAACCTATAATGGAGTACTGTGGGAGGGAGGCAAGTTGACATTGGCCTGTGAGCCCTGAGCAGCTGTGGGAGAGAGGCAAGTCGACATCAGCCTGTCAGCTCTGTGCAGCCCCTGAGAAGCAGCAGGGCTTTGATGAGAAACAGGCCTTGGAAGAAAGATAAGAAACTGATGAGTTGTGCTAAGGTGGCAGGGAAAAACAAAGGGCAGCTGCAACACTGAACTGGGGAAAAGTACTGAACTGTGAGAAGTTACCTCTGCGTGAACAGCACGTGAACAAGAAGTGTATTGGTCTGCACAGTGCGTGTTAGAGTGGTCCTGTGCTGATAGGAGAAAAAGTTGATAGCTGTCTAATTGCTGATTTGCTAATTATGAAGGAAGAACTTTGACGAGAGTGTAAGTATGTAGTATTGGAAAAATAAACGGCTTTGCTTGAGAACTCTCATAGAGTTGTGCAAGTCCATTATTCTCCTGCAGAGTACAGAAGATTATTGGTCAGTGTGCCATTCATAATTTCCATTAGTAATGATTAAATAATATATAAGGTGAATAGTAAGTCCAGAAAGCTTGTCTGGGAAACTGGGAAAGTATCTTTCCAAGCACTCTACTCATATAGAATTTTTTTTTTTTTTTTTTTTTTTAAAAAAAGTGCTAGTCAGACTCTGTAAATATTCTCCAAATAAATTCCTTTCCATACAAATAAAACATTAAATCTTCCTGGGATGAGATAACATTTGAAATTTAAAAAAAAAAAAAAAAAAAGCACAGATATAAGAAAAAACTATACTATGTGCCTAGAAAACACTTTCCTTATATTCAGTGAAATGCAACAGAACATTAAACCAAGATGTAAAACTTAAGTAAGCCCAAACTCTAAGGGACAGCAGTATTTTCTTTCCTCTGGAAGCAAAAAAAAAATATTTTCAAATAAATGCCAAAATTTATGTCTCTTCCAGTACATCCTGGAATTTTTGAAAACTCTTTCTACAGCACCTACTGTTTTTAAGGTCAAAAATTGGTTGCAGCAAGACTGAAAATCCAAAAGCAAGCAAGAAAAAATATTGCTTAGAACAGTAAAATAATTTTTCAATAAAAAGGTAGCAGTTCTACCAATTTTATGAGGCTGATGATTGAATTTTTGTTCATTTTTTAGATTTTGTCATTATTTCACCTTCTGTCTTTGCCCCATAAACACATATAACTCAACAGATGGAGTCATTTAGTCTACAAACTAAAGTTATTTGATGTCCAGATACTTTTCTAAAATTTGACATTTTTTTACGTGACTGTGCCCTCTTATCTCTCTGTTTTCTCACATATGTTACTCTCCAAGGCACCTTGATCCCTCCCTTTCCTTGCCTTCGATTCCTCCCCTAAACATCCCATAGTAAGTCTGCAATCCTGAAATATTCTTTCCCTCCATCCCATAATGTGTCCAGTCTTCTAGACAATGACTCCCCTCAGACCGTTGGCAATCACGACAGCCTCTCCCATTTACTCATGGTAATGGGGGCCATGCCCAATTTATGGGACTGAGGTCCCTGCTCACATAGGAGCCAAAACAGTGTGCCCATTGCTCTGACTGGGTTAATGGGTTCCTCCACCTGCCACTGCACCTCTGCACTCCTTTGCGTATTTAGAGATTGGCCTTTGATGGGTTTGATGGCTCCTCTGATGGGCCTGAGAGGAAACTGAAGCAGGGGATTATTTGGGTTGCCTACCATCCACTACTCCTCTCTGCTTCTTTGTGCATATGGAAACAAGCCTTTTATCATAAAATCTAACACTCTTCACCAGACTTCTTTCTAATAATTGGTAAAAAGGCCTATGTGAACATATCTCTGCATATCATTTCATCCTACAATTCTCATAAAGCAAATTATTCTGAGAACTATTTTGTTTTATTACAATTAAGTGCTTAAACATACGAGGAAGATTTGAGATTCTTGATGAAAATTGTTACCTTCTGGGGCTCTTTTAAAATAATAATAGGGATTATTTTCTATGGAAATTCTCTTTACTTTGAAAATGCAGTACTATAATAAAAAAGTACACTATGTACACTCTATAAGTATTTGTGTTTCCTTAGTGTAAACTGCTTACATGTTAGGCCACGAAGTTACACATATTTGGCAGTGGCTGAAGTGATGATGCTGAAGTCATCACTTCATTTTTCTATGGATTAGAGCAGTTAAATACCGATTTTCAATGCCTGGGGTGTGCTTGCAGGAATTATGATAATAACAAATAAATGAAATATTAATGAAACAAATATTGAGTAATCTTGCACAGATTTATTTCTCTAACTTTGGGTATCCATAGAGGACATGTACATATTATTTTGTTTTCCTGTGTTGAGGAAATCTGTGGCTACAGTGAGAATATTTTGAAAAACACTGGATATACTACTCACAAAAGCCCTAATAGGAAAGTATACTGTGCTTTTATCCAGGTGGGAAATAAAGTTATCCAAGTAAATTGAATTAAAGACTGATTTTCATGGTCAATCAGAGTGTAAACTCTTTGAAACCTGGAAGTATTGAGAACATCAATAAAAAAAGCCAGACTACACATCTAAATAAATGTAACATTTTGTCAGGAGAATGGAATGGTTCCCACATACTTCAGTGGGGTTGGATGGAATATAATTTCTGTTATATCTATCTGTATCTTCTATGTGCTCAGTCTAGATTTAATTCTTTAACTTTTGTCATGGTTTGAGCCCAGAGCACAACTGAGCACCACACAGCCTCTCTCTCACTCTTTATCCTTCAGGGATGAGGAGGAAAAAATAAAACAAAAGGCTCAAACAGAGCTAAGGACAGGGAGGGATGATTCAGAAATTATGGTCATGGGCAAAAGACAGACTCATTAGGGGAAGAAAAAGAACATCAATTTAATTTGGGCACCACTGACACATAATTTTCCAATCAGAGTATGACGGTGAGAAATACAGTCATATCTTAAAAACATGTTCCCCCCACCCTTCTCTTCTTCCTGGGCTCAACTTTGCTCTACCTCCTCCCCACCAGCAGCACAGCAGGGCAATGGTTGGGGGTTCTGGTCAGTCCATCACCCATTGTCTCTGCTCCTCCTTCATCCTCAGGGAAGAACTCTTCACACAGTTCCCCTGCTCCTGCGTGGGGTCCCTCTCACAGGAGACAGTCCTCCATGAACTTCTTCAATGTGAGTCCTTCCCACAGGCTGCAGCTCTTCATGAACTGCTCCAGAGGGGTTCCCTCCCACAGGCCACAATCCTTCTAGCAACTGATTGCTCCAGCATGGGTTTCCCTCAGAGTGGGGGTGGGGTCCCTCTGTCATGAGGTCCTCCATGGGCTGCAGGGGGGCATCTGCTCCACCGGTGACCTCAATGGGCTGCAGGGGCACAGCCTGACCTCTCACCACGGGCTGCAGGGGAGTCTCTGCTCCGGCACACCTCCCTCACCTCCTCTTTTCTTCAACTGACCTTGCTGTTTGCAGGTATTTCCCTCACAACTCCTTGTCCTCTCAGGTTTCCCTTCTTAAATATGTTATCACAGAGGTGCAGCCACTGTCACTAATTGTCTTGTCCTTGACCAGAGACGGGTCTATCTTGGAGCTGGGGAGCTTCGAGAAGCTTCTCACAGAGGCCACCTCTGTAACCGCCTCCCCTGCTACCAAAACCCCACCACACACATAGAGAAACCCAACATACTTTAGATATCAGTATTCGGAAAACAATCTTATTATGTTCTCAAATAGTTTAAAGTTACCAGTCAGAAGCTGAGTCATTGTCTGAAAACAAGGGTTTGGTACAACAGAAATAATTTATTCTAGAAATATCTCATGCCAGCCTGAAGATTTCTGTGAAGAAAAACTGCCCAGTTCCTATAATGAGACAGAAGCTCACTCTAGATAACCAGATGGGGAATTTGAACTGTGGAGTCCTATTCTGCTCTAAGTGTAGCATACTGGTGAGGATTTGGACATCTCTCTTAACAATTCTGTCAATTCAGCTGTTCTTTTCCTTGGACTGTACTATAGGTGTCCAAAAAAGAAGTGTTCCATTTTGAGTAGAAGAAAAAATGTTTACTGAACCAACACAAACTTTGTTTTTCTTCCAAGAATCTACTTGTCCCTCAGAGCCTATTGTTTTGCAGTTTTTATGACAAATCAGTTTATCACCTGAGAACATTTCTACAGTGGTAGTCTATATGAATTTTTATATTTAGAAAGATGGGAGTAAATCCAAGATGATTAATTGAAGGGGTTTTTTTTCTTAGGTTTAAGTTGGGCAGGTTTAACACCACAAATCACTTCCAGAATACATCTATAAACAGCACAGTAGAGAACCCCTTCATCTTTAATTCACAGATTACCTTATTTCATCAGTAACTAGTAACATCCAATTGAACTATTAGTACACTTTTCCAGAACACTTTCGGAGTAGTCTTATTTACCTAAAACAGTTTTCATGTGAAGAAACAGTTTGCATGTGAAGAAGAGAGAACTTGGCGGGGGGTGGGGGGGCGGAAGGAAGGATGGTGGACAGAGAAAGCATACAAGTACATTTCCATATGAATTCAACCCAAGTTAAAATGTAACCGATAACTTCCTAACAATGTTTCAGATTTTGCAAGAGGGAAAAAACCCAACCCAACACTCAAATATTTCTTGTGGTTATATAGCAATTCAGCACGGCAACACTGTAGATCCAAAACAAGTTCTGACCTTCGAATACAGAATTTAAATTCTGTTCCAAGACTGTTCTGCATATGTGTGTGTGTGTGTATGTGTGAGAGAGAGATTATGTGCATATACAAAGAGGGAGAGAGAGAGAAATCTGCAAGGATAAGTACTTAAAAGATGCTCTTTAGCTACTCCAGATGCTAGGTAATAGGAACTCTCTAAGTATTTTTAGAAGTTAGTAAAGCCTCAATCTTTTTTTAGGATGCTTTTGTTACACTACTGTTAAATTAGACTCCATCTTGGGTAGAGAGGCAATATACATGGTTTATCAGCTACTGATGTATTAATATGTAGGGGAGGAGGTAGATGCTATTACTTTTCATTCCATTTTCTCTACAACTAAGAATAAGGTCAGTAAATCAGACCATCACTTATTACCAGTCAAAGAGGATTCTGCACATTTTTTCCCCCTGTCTTTACTACTAATAATATCAATAACTGTATGAATTAGAGGTACTTTCAAAAAGCCTGTTTTTTAAAGGTTAATTCCAA
Organism: Athene noctua; assembly: GCF_965140245.1. Lineage (NCBI taxonomy): Eukaryota > Metazoa > Chordata > Aves > Strigiformes > Strigidae > Athene > Athene noctua. The sequence continues at coordinate 80,867,643 of NC_134038.1, forward strand.
CATGTTTAGAAACATCTTTTGCTTATTCTAAAGCACAGGGTTAACTTCATTATACTAAAAGAAACAAAAAAACAAACACACAAACACCCCAAAGACCTGTTTGCCAAACTGATAAAAAGAACCCAAACTTCTCAGGGCTTTCCAGCACACACAAGTGTGATTTTTGAGATACATTAGAAGTCAGACTTGTACCACCCAAATAATAGATGGATGTGTCATTAAACTAGATGTTTTGTCCAGGTTATAACATATTTACTCTTCAACATACATACTGTAAGCAGAGAGTATTACTGATTTGAATTAAGCTAAATAAAGGATTGCATTCATTATGAATAAAGAGGACAACCGTAATTAGACAAGGTCAGATTTTGCTATGCTTAGTCAGTAATTTCAGTAGTGAATTATCCTTATTCAAGACTAATTATTTCTAAAAGGTAAAGGTTGAAAACACTACCCAGAAATCTAACTCTTAATACAGGCTGTTCTACCAGAATAATAGAATTCACCTCAGGTTCTGAATATTAAATTTATTCAGGTAGATTCACGTACCTACTTTCCTTAGTTTTTAAATTAAGAACCCACATATTTTTGTATGTTTATATGTGACCAAATCCAAAGTAAATGGACAAATACAATGACACACTATGTCAATGCAGAAGAGGAAAATATCTAAGATGGACACAGGCAATAAAGAGAGATGGAAATAGGCAACAAGGAAGATAAGATGTGCAAACACAGAATGACATATTTTTCAAAATATTTTTGGCTTTGGTTAAGTTACAGGAATTACAATTCTCAGGCATACATTTTCGACAATGAATGTTTTTTCCTTCTTTTCCTGCCTGTATGCAAAAATATTAATTAAAACTCATCTTTATGCTGAAAAATTCTTTTGTGAGTAAATGTGTGACTGACTACATTATTGAAAGTTAAATCTGGGTAGTTAGTTAATTGACTTAAAATTTTAGGACCAGAAGTAGAGATGGGAGCTAGAAGTCTATTCATCTTACAATAAAAAGCAGATTAAGAAACACTTCATTCAAAACTTTTTTACTGACTGATGAGGCGTCCTATGCAACCTTAATTTGTAATTTATCTATTATTAATATGCCTTATATGAATGTTTAAAGAAGAATACATAAAGATTTTCTGTGTGGCTGTTGCCTCAACTCATAGAAAACATAATAAATCAAGCGAAAACTCATCAAATGCATTGGGTGCACTAACTATACATTATATATCTCTTAAGACATGAGTCTGTGATAACTTTTAGGTATATCACACTCTTCCCATAAAAAGTCAGTTTTGCTATAAGAATGTAAATAGTAGTTGCTTAGGTCACTGAAATTGATGGTTGAAATAGAAAGGCTTTTTGTAAATACTGATAATGATAAAGTTAATGCAAGCAATGAGTATTTGCATGCCCAGTTATCGGGGTTTGCCAGTATTATTCAGTGACTGGGCAGTAAAATAGCAGATAAAATTTAACATATGTGCCACAGATGGCTTGTGAGCTGACCATAGCAACTTAAACAACTTGAGGTTATAGGGTCTGTTGTTCATTTGCTGCAAAAAAGTCCCAACACTACCAACAAAACCCAGGAGTTAACAGGAAAGATACATAGAACAAAAGTCCATTCTGCTATTACATAAGCCCATGCAATGCTTGCTTCTGGATTTTGTGCACAGTTGAGGTTCACATCACAGAAAGTATGCAGTAGAACTGGTAGATACAGTAGAACTAAGAGAAATTAGGAAAAGGTCTATGAGGAATATCAAGCATATGAAATGGCTTATGCTCCAAGAACAACAAAATAGAGTGTAACAATTCTGTCTTCCTCAGTTATTTTTCCAAACTGAACTACTTCTTGTCTGCAGCACAGAGATGATCCGGGGTCAATTTTTCACCCTGTGCTAAGAGGTCAAGGTGCTTCTGCCTTGTATTGTAAAAAGAAAAGGACACCTATTGTGCAAGGAAAAGCAGATTTCAGTTAAACTGAAATATAAGACAATTTTACAAAGTCAAAATTAACATTCTAAACTGTGAATCTGAAGTAATCTCAAAATCAAATAGTTTTTACCTGAAGTCATAGGATAACGAAGATATGCTAAATATAACTATCATTTCAATATATTTATGAACCTCAGTATTGTATTGGTAAACTAAATACAAGAAATCAGAAAAAGGAAAGAAATACAGAACTTCTGCCCATATCTAGTAACCCTAAAGGTACAGTTTCATTTTAAATGAGATGTGTCTTTACTAAGTTCCATGATTTTATGGGTTCTTTTCATTTGAAATTAACTTCCCTTCCATTTTATATCATAATGTTTCCCCATATTGAACTTGCCATTCAAGTTGGGTATGGAATAGAGCGAAATTTATTATTAAGTTTTGGAAAGTACTCCTTAGGCTACTACCATTATCGGCCACTGACATGAAATATTTGTACTAGAAAGAGCTTATTTTTCTTTTTAGATTTTCGATCAATGACATAGCTTTTTATTTAAATAGAAAACCAAACATCTTTCTAAGAAAATTGCTGAAAAAAACTGGTGTTCAGAATCTAAGAAAATTGTTGAAAACTGATATTCAGCTTTTTCTAATACACTCCCAGCAATAAGGAATATTATACATGCAGTTTTAGTTTTCAAACTCTAAAAAAATTAGACTTTGCTATTAAAAATTTAAGGCTGTCTATAAGCTATATGTCTGTAGTGATCCTTATTTAGTATCTCTGAAGCAGCTGCTTATTCAGCAATTTTAGTGAAGAAAAAAAAAACCCAACACGTGGCAAAGAAAATGACTGGAGGCAAAAAAGTGTCCAAAGTTGATTTGATCAAAATATAAGGGCTAAAAGTAGAACTAGAAAAAAAATCCCACTATCTCTAGGTTTCAGGATATAAAATAGGTGAAAGCTATTCTTAAGTTTTCTTTTTAATTTCAAGATAACTTTAAGTTTTCAGAATTGCAGACAATACTGTGGTCCACAGTTACTGACAGCTATGCTGGAACTAACTTCTCAACCTTTTCTCTATACTCTTCATGCTCAAAATATTGCCTTTCATAGCTTTTCCCTGTATTTGAGAGATGATATTAAATTATGCAGTAGACATAGGAAAAATCAGGAAAAAAAAGTGGCATTGGGGAAAGTGCAAAGTGGGGAAAATGCTGCAAAGCATCCATTCCATTATTTTGGAAAAGATAAAAGGAAAAATGCACAAAATTTAATTTTAAAAAATTTTTATTAAGGAACTTACACAGAGAGAAAACAAAAAGATCTTTACTGAAAAAGGTTATTTTTGCAATATTATGTTACTGGTTAAAATGTATTAACTTCTATTCATTAAATTTGCTAAGCAGGAAAAGAAAGGTAGTTTAAACCAGAAGTCAGAATGCATGAAGTTATATATTTATTATATATTATTGTCTCATTAACATATATTTATAGCTATATACTTATCTATTATATAGTTATTTCTTAAATATAAACATGTATATATTTTTATGTATACCTACGTGGGTGTGTGTATGCATGCATATGCCCTTAACACCTTGAAGCTTTCTACTACTCTTCTATGACACCTGAAAAAAGAAAGCTATCTTCTTCCACTTTTCTGAAGGAAGGAGTTATGTAAACACAGTACAGTTTTAGGTTCCACTGAAGTTCTACAATTGAGAGGATAAACATGTCAGCAGACCTTCAGAGATCTGGAAGCTTGGTGTCTGTTTTGTCCCAACTGCTCCCACAGATTTGTAGTGTGATGACAGACAGGTCAAGTGCTAAACAGAAAACCTGAAAATGTTAAATTTGGGAAGACAATCCACCAGTGGAGATACAGATGATATAATGAAAAGCATTCAGACAAACCTGACTCATTATGCAGTCAGCTAAATCTTTTTGTGCTGCTTCAGAAGCACCTTTTCAGTAGGATAACTCTAAGAAAAAAAAATTGCCCATTGAGGAATGCCAAGGCATTGTGAGTATTTGCTCTAAACTTGAGAGGGAAATTTTCTCTCAGCTAGCTTCCTTCTCTGTTTATTGGTGTGTGTGGATATGTACCTTTGTTCCTGTGCGTTTGTCCATTTTGTGTTCATTTTACTGAACACAAACACCTTTGTATCTCTATGTATATGTCCGTTCTGTGTATGTGCATGCATATGCACATACACATAGTATAAGTTAAGGTACCATTAAGTAAGTTAGAGTGAATCTTTGTCATTTTAGAATCTGTAAATAAGTCACTTTTCTTTCTCTCAGCATTTCTGAATTATTTTATATTGATAAATTGCTGTTATTAATAAATCTAGATTTCTTAATAAATCATTACCGTGTCAATACTTTCATCCGTGACAGGAGTGAGAAGCTCTGTGAGCAATGAAAATGAAAACCTCTCTGGTTCTTATTCCTCTGAAGTATGTATAACTGTATTGTTAATGCATGTACAAACCAACATTTGAACATAAGTTTGGTAAGAGGTAAATAAAAGATTTTTTTCACGGACACAAGAAAACCTACATTAAGAGTTGAGTACTTTCTTTTTGTAGGTACTCTATGTCAAGTTCATAACCTTTTCACAGTATGGAATTTAGGCTTAGCAAAGAGAAGTTTAGCTTTTGAGCTCTGTCAGGATCCCTCTGAAACTTTCCATATTCAGGTCTCTTGAATATCTGTTGATATTCTTCTCTCTGGGCTTCACTCTTCTCAGTGTCAATATGATCGCAGTTCCCTTGGGTGGGAGGTGGATGACTGGGGAAAATCACCCAAATAAAATATTTTTATCTCCTGTAATGACAATATGTTGCTTTTTTGATTTTACCTTTGTTACTATCCAAACCAGATGTTTCATCATTCTGTCACAGAGTTATTATGAATGATAATCCTTTAAAGGTACTTACTCCAACCAACTAATTATCTCTCCTACTAGTAAACCAACAAGCACTGTTCAGCAATGTTGAAAACTCTGGTGTATTGTCAGTATCACAGATCTAAAACTTGGCACCATACAGATTAAATCAATCCCAGACAGACCCAGTACAGATATGTAAGACTTGCTACTGCATAGTTCATGTCTGAATACTTACAGTCTGAGCATTCAAAAGGCTAACTCAGTAATGAAAAAAATTTATTTTTTTAACCTTAGTTTCTGTCCATGTGGAATTCAATCTGAAAGTTCAGTGCAATCAGATTACTAATTATTTATAAATGTATTCATCCAAGAAATGGTATTAGTTATAATTAAGAAATTAATCAGTAAACTATTCAGTTTTTTGATCTTCTACTGCTCTGGAAATTTCATTTAAGATTTAAGTCCTTCTCAGAATATACTAGTAATCAGAAATCATGAGCATGTAAGGAACTGAAAGAAGTAATGCCTCAAGCATTCATCGACACAGAAAACCTCAAGGACAAGCTGTGGCCTTTGGATTGGTCTAAGGAATGTCACCCAAGGAAGCAGGAGTGCATTGAAGGATGGACCCCCCACTCCCTTGCAGTTGCATTGACAAACTCCTTAGATAAGCCTTGGAGGGGGAGACATGGACTGAGTGAAACCAGGTGTTTCTCCTCAAGCACAGGTACCACTAAACCCAATACTTTGTGGCTTTATTGCACAAGCCAGCCACCATGCTTGCCCTGCTAATAACTTTACGCCTTCACCATTGAAGTGGTAACAAGAACTGATAAGAGGTGATCACTTCTGGAATGACTGATAAGATCTCTGGGAACAGAGGAGAAAACAAAGCTGGGCAACAACCACTGACTCAACTGGAACCCATGCTTCACCTTTTTCCTTCTGTCTAATAGAAATGAGTTTATGGAATACCTGTCCCTCCTTGTCTAGTATGAACTTAAAAGGGGACAGAAACTTTGCTGTATGTGCACCCACCACCCAAGATTACTGGACCTGAGACAACTCTGGATCCAGGGGCAGTGATCGAGATTTCTTTGACTCTTTCTATCCTTTTTCTTTCCTTTCCTTCCTTTTCTTTCTTACAGATTTATAAGAGACCACATTGCTTATTATCCTTTTCCAAGTTTACATTGTTCTCTACTGCAAGTAAAACATTTTAACCAGTCATTTGGTGTTGTTTCATCTTAATTTAACCCAAGGGTGTCACAGAACAGCTGTAATTCTCTGGATTTCCAGTTCAGGTCATGACAGAGTGTGACATGGTTAGTAGGTTATGAATGTCATAGAACACAGGTCAGCTACATAGTTATGTAGATGGTAAAAAAAGAGGACTCTCCTGAACTTAGAAAACCCACTCCTTCTACATTATCTCACCATTTCTTAAAGTTACTACTGCAAAACCAGAGAACTTTTCTGAAGCATGCTGTGCATCTAACAACACTATTTTATAGAACTTTCTTGCTTTATGTATTTGATCCCAACCTTTGATGATGAAGGTAATTTCCTTTCCTAGATGGCAAACACAACTTTTAAAAAAGACAAACCAAAAATACCCAACTCTGCTATTAAAATCTCCCTATGTAAACAAGTACATATACAGAGACTTTAAGGCTGCATATCGGCTCTGGGGCCCCCAGTATAAGAAGGACATGGACCTGCTCGAGCAGGTCCAGAGGAGGCCACGAAGGTGATCACAGTGCCTGGAGCACCTCCCTTCTGAGGACAGGCTGAGAGAGCTGAGGTTGTTCAGCCCGGAGAAGAGAAGGCTCTGGGGAGACCTTATAGCGGCCTTCCAGTACTTAAAGGGGACCTACAGGAAAGATGGGGAGGGACCCTTTATCAGGGAGTGTAGTGATAGGATGAGGGGTAATGGTTTTAAACTGAAAGAGGTGAGATTTAGATGATATCTAAGGAAGAAATTCTTCCCTGTGAGAGTGGTGAGACACTGGAGCAGGTTGCCCAGAGAAGCTGTGGCTGCCCCCTCCCTGGCAGTGTTCCAGGCCAGGTTGGACGGGGCTTTGAGCAACCTGATCCAGTGGAAGGTGTCCCTGCCCATGGCAGGGGGGTTGGAACTAGATGGTCTTGAAGGTCTCTTCCAACTCAAACCATTCTATGATTCTATGATAATTTTTATTTTTAACTTATCTGTTTGGGAGAGAAAGACATAAACCATTCTCTTGTGAGAAAAAGCCTAAAGATATTATACAGTTTCATGTAACTTGCAGAAGCTCTTGGAATCAACAGGAATTAAATTGAACAACTCTTCAATGTTAGGTAACTTTCCTTCTATTTTTCTAACTTGTCAGAACAAAAGAAGAGGTGGGACATTCAAATTCACACCTTCACAAGCATCTGTAATTTCTATGTAAAATTAATACTAAATCCTGGAAATTGTTATTGTATGTTCATGGTATGTAATATTTTAAAGGTGCTTATGTACAAAATTTCACAAAAATAACCTATCAGACTATTTAGAACAACTTTCTCCCCCTACAATTTACTGATTTCACTTTAGACAGGCCTCTGAAGAAATAAAACTGTGTTCATAGCTGTCTAGAGACACTTCAGTGGGTACTCTTTTTGAGAAGACTGCTTCCCTATATACTTAAAACTAATTTATCTTTATTTTTTTCTTACAAACATTCTCAAATTTGGAGGTTTGAAACAAGGGACTTACTCAAAGGTTTCTAGAGGCAATTGCTCGCATCTTTCGTTATCCTGTGCTGTGCACAGTGCTACATTTACACAGAGACCACTGAGCTACACATTATGACCTTTTCCTTTCCTCTTCTTCCTGTTCCACCCTTAGATTTCAGCTGCAGTTTCCCTCAAAATTTTGGAATACCAGTGCATATTCTTTTTAAAAATGTGGAAATGCAAATACTATATGTTTAATTCAAGGTAATCTATTGGTCTTGTGCATAAGAGGCAGAAAAACTGTAATTCTTATTTAAGATAATACACTACACATAACTGAGGCACTTTGTGACACCAAAAGTCTAATTCAGTTTATGAAGGAGACTTTGTATGGTCCATTCACACTATTTCAGTTAGTGTAGTACAAGTGATTGAAATGTTATCAGTAACTGCTGTCACACAGTTGACTAAGAAGAAATACTAACAGTTTCTATCTCTCAAATTCCAGAACTTAAGTGTCCAGTTATACACTTCTAATTTCTCTGTAAGGAGTAGAACTCTAAAAACTTAAAAATTACAGAAGAGATGTTGCAGAAGTAATCTAGCGCCTAAATCAAGACTGGAAAGGAGCTCTGCAGAGAAGGACACTGGGATCCCAGTGGACAGCAAATTAAACAGCCACCAATGTGTCCTTGTGGCAAAGAAAGCTAACGGCATCCTGGTTTGCATTAGGAAGATTATGGCCAGCAGCTCAAGAGAGGTGATCATTCTCCTCTATTCAGCAATGTCAAGGCCATGTCTGGAGTATTGTGTCCAGGGCTGGGCTGGCTTCTCCAGTACAAGAAATACAGGAACTTCCTGGAGCAAGCCTAACAAAGAAACACAGTGATGAAGAGACTGAAGCATCTGCCATATGAGGAGAGGCCAAGAGTTGTGACTATTTAGCTTGGAGAAGAGGAGGCTTAGGGGCGATCTTATCAATATATAAATAATCTGCTTTTGAGGGAATGAAGATGAGGGAGCCAGACTCTTCTCAGTGGTGCCCAGTGGCAGGACAAGGGGCAATGGGCACAAACTGAAATACAGAAAATTACACCTGAACAAAAGAAAACACTTATACTGTGAGGGTGGTGAAAGACAGGCATGGGTTTCCAAGAAAAGTGGTAGAGTCTCCATATTCAAAACCAAACTGGACAGAGACCTAAGCAATCTGCTCTTAGCTGCCCCTGCTTGAGAAGGGCTATTGGCCCAGATGACCTCCAGAGGTTCCTTCCAACATCAATCATTCTGTGATTCTGTGATTCCTGCACTTCTTCCTGTAGTGTTTTCACTTTTGTCCTCCAATACCTAAACTTAGACCAATCTTTGATTTTCTTCAGGCTGCAGCTAAATGTCACAGAATAAAAGTGACAGTATGCTACAGAGAACTCTGTCATTCATATACACAGAGAGGTAAGAAACACTTTGTACATGAATTTGTGTGTTTTCTTGTTTACTTTTCATAATAAATTGAACTGTATCTTATAATCAGTCTCAAAAAGGAGGCAGCCTAGAACAAGACCCTGAAAGGACTTGATGTTGGAAGTTGCTGACGTATAAAGCAATATAGTTCAGCTCAAATTCATCAGTGTTTTCCTTTTTTTTATCATCTTCTCTGGAACCTTCCTGAAGCTGACAAGTGATACTCTTTTAAGCAAGTGTCACTGTTGATTTGAGGACTTGCCACCTCAGATAAATTAATTCTCTAGCAGCCCAAGTGCACAAAGTCTGCAATTGCTTCAGCCTAGTTCTTATTCACTTGCCAGAGGCAGGGCAAGTGCTATCACCACTTAGTGGGAGAAATGCATCTTATGTTGAACTGCCAAGGAGGCATTGTTTCAAAACAAACAATTCCAACACTTCCTATTACCCATACTGCTTAAGGATGTTGTGGCATAGGAAATGTCTTTTTGCCATCACACAGCAGTAACCACCCTGTGCCACTTCTATAGAATCTGAAGACAGTAACAACTGGAAAAACTATAAAGGTCAACCGACCAAATTTAACCAAACATCTGATTTTTCAGGAACATCAGATAGAACAACTGTTAAGCCTGTTCTGATCAATAAAATTCAGTTGCATATTCTAAATTTTGCAGGGCTTCTTTTTAGTGGTCATTTTAGGATAACTTTATCAAGTCCGGTACTTAGTGCAAACAGATGCTGAGTAGCAAGCTCTGTAGCTAAATGAGAGCATGTATCTCAAGTGTTAGATAACATATGTGCATTATTATTCTTGATGATAATCAGAACTGAGTTTAACCTGACAGGCTGCGTGGCAGACTATTCTTTCCCATCCCCCTCCACATCAATTCCTCTACCCATCTAAACCAAGACCCTCAGAAGATTTCTTAATCAACAGGTTGAGATGTTCATAAAGGTTTCCCCAAGCCAGCAGTCAAATTGCCAATTAGTGGTGACAGGTATTTTGAAACATATTCACATTGGGTAGCATTTGCTCTCACTGCACCTTTCCTACTAGTATCTCATTCTGCTGCTATAGTATACAATTATTCAGTGTAAATTTTCATAAAACATATACAAAAATCAAACACAGAACTCTAATACTTCAGAAAAGCACAGTTTAAGCATATTAAGTGAGTAAAGGATCATTTTACCTTATTTTATTTCTTAGTCCCAGCTACAAGGATAATACTATCCTTGAATCTTTGAATCAGAGTAGCTATATTCTTTAAGGGCTCCCAGCCTGCAGCATAGAACTGTAGTTTGTGTTTCATTCAGTGGGGTTCAGCATATTAAGATTTTGATTCTGTTTAAGAACCTGCAGGGAGACACATTATTGATTATAGTCACTGTTCTTCCATTTCTCTGCTGACTTCTGTCCAAATCAAAGGATCTGGGATGCAATTATTGGTCTGAGCATAAAGCTGAAAGTCAGAAATTTTATTGAATATAGTGAAAGGAGAGAGTAGTTTTCATCTTAATAGTTCATCATATGCATGACTAAGCAAAGCAAATGTACACTTTTTGCCTGAAATTTCAAGATGTTTCTAGATTAGAAGTCTGAGTAATGTGAATAACAGCAGTGGAAACATAATTTCAGTACTATTATGTATAAACTAATGACAGAAATATAAGTCTTAATTTCATTAGATTTATGTGTAAAATTTGTTTGACATTCCACATTTACTCTAAACTCCATATTTCCCTACTCCTACTTTGACAAGCTGTAATACAGTTCAGATTAAAGTAATTTTAGTCTGAAGTAACAGCTTCAGTTACTGTTAACAGCAATCTTGACCTATTAGAAATTAAGAACTCAAATATGCAACTATTTAAATTAAATGATACAGAGGTAAGAAACATAGAATTGTTTGGGTTGCAAGGAACCATAAAGATCATCTAGCTCCTACCTTTCTGCCGTGGGCAGGGACACCTTCCACTAGACCAGGTTACTCAAAGCCCCGTCCAACCTGGCCTTGAACACTGCCAGGGAGGCAGTAGTGACCAGTCCTCTGGTCAACCTGTTGCAGTGTTTCACCACCCTCACAGGGAAGAGTTTTGTACTTAGATATCATCTAAATCTACTCTCAGTTTAAAAACATTGCCCCTTTTCCTGTCACTACAGGCCTCTCTTCTATCTCTTCCTCTATTTCCATCTTTCTTATAAGCCCCCTTTATATATTGGAAGGGCACAATAAGGTCTCCCCAAAGCCTTCTTTAATCCAGGCTGAAGAACCTCAACTCTCTCAGACTTTCTGCATAGGAGAGGTGTTCCAGCCCTCTGGTCATTTTTGTGGCCCTCCTCTAGACCACCTTAAACAGGTATATTCCTTTCCTGTACCCAGAACTGGACTCAGTACTCCAGGTGGGGTCTCACAAAGGTGGAGTAGAGGGGGCAGAATTACCTCCCATTACTCTGTTGGCCACACTTCATTTTAAGTAACCCAGGATACAATTTGCTTTCTGGGCTGCAAGCCACCTTGCTAGCTCATGGACAAGTTTTTCATCTACCAGTATCACTAAGACCTCCTCAGGGCTGCTCTCAATCCATTAATCCTCAGATTGTACTGATCCTGGTGATTGCCCTGACCCAGGTGCGTGACCTCGCACTTGGCCTTGTGGAACTGCATGAGGTTCACACGCATCCACTCCTCAAGCCTGTCAAGGTTGCCCTGGATGGCATCCCTTCCCTCTACTGTATCAGTTGCATCTGTCAGCTTGGTGTCATCCGCAAACCTTTTGAGTTTCCACTCAGTCCCACTGTCTATGTCATTAATAAGAGAAGTTTTGACCTTCATGCTGAAGATCTGGTGAATTGAAAGGAACTTCTCAGAAATGGAATCAGTTAGAGGAGCCAAGTGGAAAACCAGTACTTATTTTTGGCGTAGATGAAGGATTCATGCTAACCCAGTATGTCAGCAAGAGAAAGGGGTTAAATTATGTACTCAATAAAAACTTTTTTTGTTGGTGACAAAAAGGCTAAAGAAGAAAAGTGAAGGAAAGAAGTACATCTGAAAATTACATTGCAAATGGATTTTGTTTCTTCTCCCTAATATAGCTCTAAGGAGAAATTTTAGTAGTAGAAAAGGGCAATTATGCTCACTGAATTTGTTCCTGTTATGATAACCAAATGCAAATTGAAATTTTTCCCTTGAATAAAAATAAAGATTATATTGTTAATGGGATTTTCTTTAAGTATTTAAGCTAATGAGTAGCAAAGAGTTGCCTGAAGCATTTCAAAATTATTTGCAGTAAGAGAGAAACTGGCTTGTTATTCCAACTTTTCATTGTCAGACTTGGAGAGGTTTTTATGTATCATATGACCTAGAACTTAAACAGTCTGGGAAGTATTCAGATATTCTTGTACCCTTCTCATAAAAAATTCAGTGCTCTTTAATCAAGAACAACTAATTTGAGGTTGCTTGATTATCTTCTCCTGAATCTTAGAGTCCTCATGTAACCTAAGCGTAGGTTCTGTCAGAACTCTTATGCAACCCATTCCTACGTAAATGTTTTGCCTTCCCTGGGATGAAACCAGGAAGCTGCATGTTAGTTCTATGCCTCTTCTAAGCCTGATGGTTTTATATTGCCCCATTGAGTGAGATTCTGGCTTGACAGCAAGAATCACTTCAAGTCATACTGAGGTATAAAAACTTGTTCTCCACATCCATCCAAACAGACTCATTAGGTATAGCAAAAAAAGAATTACATCACATTTTTGTTAGTTCCCCACAAACTTCAATGAATATTACGTATACTATCATAAATATTAAAATAAACTTAAAATATACATCTTTGCATTCACTTGAATAAACAGAAACAGCTTCATTCAGCAGCATGGGAGTTGTTACAGAGCCTCTCAAACAAACAGCCACCAAAAATTAAAAATTTACTGTCAACTCAATAAACTAGACCTCTGTAATTACAGGTTTGAATGTCTGTGAGAGGAGAACAGAACAACTTCCTAGGGTTTCATGACAACCCAAAACACTCTATCACTCACCTGACAAGTGAGGGCTCTCAACCTCGACGACCTGCTCAGGGCAGCACCTGACCCAAGTCACCTGCAAGAGTTTTCCTGAGCAGCATCCTGACCCAAGGGGAGAGTCCTCAACTGCAGCTGCTGCTCCAGGGGACGAGCTCCAAATGGCTCCCCAGGGACTCCATTGATAGCCAGGCTGAATCTGACCTGTGGGCAATAGCAGCTCCCATTGGCCAAAGGCCCCAACTACCATGGAGCCCCGAGAACAGGCAATCAGGAGCTGCTACACTTCAGCAGCCAAGAAGCCCTATTTTCATTGGGTGGGTGCACCTGCCACAGAATTACACTAGGACTTACAAGGTGCAGTCTATACTTTAGTAATTCATTAGAGGCTTCTAACAAGTTGGTACATTTAAGGTGTTGTGTTTGTGCAGACTAAACTACTCTGCAGTGTTTTATTATATATCTGTAAGTTACAGCAAAGGAGGTCTGGTAAGAATTGCTAAAGTAAGCAATATTATTAAAAAACCCTTAAAGGCTAGATGACCTACAGATGGACAACCACTGCAAGATTTAGAATTAACTGAGGTCTTCAGTTTTTAAGTTGCTTTCTGAAAAGCCCTTGCCGAGTGCTGCCTAAACCTAGAAACACTTGGACACTGGCTCGTTATTGTATACTTTCTGTGGGTTGTGATGTCTAGATTGGTTGAAAAGCAAAGGCAGAAGATTCCTGAAGATGAAAGTGGAGAACTCCTTGTGCTCTTGCATAGAAAGGGAGTTTGCTAAACAGGGAAGTGTGTCTGAATGATACAGAGTTGACTGCTTAGACTAAAATAGGGAAACATCATCAAGAAACAGACAAAAAATGCATAGAAACAACCAAGTGTCCACCTAGAAACATGTTTGTAATCCAAATGGTTCCTATTTATATTTGGAAAGGACCAGGGATAAAGCAAAGCAATGGTGCAGAGAGGACCCCAGTGGAGAAGATCAGGAGTACAGAGAGTGTCAGGACTGCACAGGACCTGCCAGACCTCCCTAAGGTCATACAGTCTACAGTCCATGAGTAACCTGCCATATCAAATAAACAGCAGCAGTACAGGAGAAAAATAGGAAAGCTGTCCCTGGGAGAGGAGATGTATGGATGTGTGGAAGTGTTTAGACATAAAACCTTATATATCATGTTAAAGAGGATGTTGGTATTTACAGTGTGAGTAATCCTTGCGGGTTTTTGTTGTTGTTGTTGTTCTCACGTACCTATATTACCCTTATTTGCTTTTTTTGTTATATTGTGAATTAAAAGTTTCATGTTTTGAAATGTTACATTTGTGTCTAGACTTTGTATGTTACATATAGCGACAAAGGGTCACCTTCATCCCTCTAGCTTGTGATTTCAAAGAATATGAAAATGTTTTGTTCAGTATCCACAACAAATTATTTCACGGGCTATCCCCAGGCTTTCAGAGTGAGGTGTGCGGCAGCTTGGGCTGAGAAGTAAAAGGAGTGCATAAAATACTCTTATCATTGTTCACGAAGAGGCTATACTGTTCTTCTGTGTGATTTTGTGTTCTTAAGCATCTGTTGTGTGCAAAGCCCGCACAGCTAAGCATGCACACAGACATGTCCAAGCCTTCTACAGGATTTTCTGGTGAGATCCTTAGCAATTAAAAACCAATGAAACTGATTATAACTTCTAAAAACTTTAGGTTCCCTGCTAATCACATAGCATTCATACCTACAAGACTGTAACAGTTCAGTGGTCGAAACACTTTGTGGGCTAAGGAAAGAAAATCATTCTGGTACCTGCCAAACCAGATGAGATTCAGCCAAGATAGTTTTATGTTCTGGTCTCCGTTCTGTGTTTCTTTTATGTGCTTAATGTCAGACAGAAGTGTATAAGTTCCTAGGAAACCTCTTTCCCATCTGAGTATCCTAATAAAGTCATGCTTCAGTCCTCATCAGTGAGTTCTGAATTTTTTTATAAATTATGAACTGAGCAACAGTCCCTTGAAAAACAGGTGTTTGCAAACAGAAGCTGCATGTTGAAATCCTTCAAAGCAGAGATACCTGTGTCATTTAATTTATCTCAGTAGTTTGACAGCAACACTTTTATTTTACTTTAGATGTCTGAAACCATTCTTTATAACTAGAACAGCTGGAAAATTTTCAGCAACCCATAATTACATTTCCCAGTGGCTAGCTGTAGGCACCTTTCTCTGTAGTCTAGTGTTTTGTTTAGATCCTTTTCTGAAATGAAGAATGACTCACAGGTAAGTTTAAGTCACAAGAAAAGCTGCTACTACTCCCAGCTAATCTCTAAACTACCATTTCATGAACCTCTGTCGTTACAACAGCAATTGCTGAGCCACATGCACACTTGCTGGCAGACTTAACCTATAGCTAAATTGCCTCTATTCCCTATCTCTGCTAAGGTGATCTAAAAGTCCTTTACCGTTTGTTTTTTGTTTTTGTTTTTTTTTTTAATAGCCTGGGATGTAAAGTGAAATTGGAAGCAGTGATGAATATGTAGTTTAGCCATCTATTCAACCTCTGAAAGAAGCAACATAAAGAAAGGCTGGATTGGCAGTTCAGGATGATGTTTGTTTCAGTTGCCTGACTTGCATTTGTTTGTATTTAAGTTCTCAAAAGTATTGTGTTTGGAATGCACTTCCTAGGCAATCAGGACACACAGGCTATAGTTCTGGTCTCCAGGCCGTCAAGTTGAGCAATGCATGTTCAAATCTCCCACTAACTACGTTAATATACATATATCTACCATAAATTCTTGCACAGTGAATCCAGAGGGGGGAAAAAAAAAAATAGCGCCATACTCCGTCCAAACTGCTTAGAGAAAACCACCTGTGGAGGTTTGAACTCAGCCAGACAGCACGTGGCTGGCCCTTCACCTCCCCCCCCCCCTCTGGTAAGATAGGGGAGGGACAAAAGAAGAGGATTTGTGGGTTGAATAAAAAAGAATTTACTAAATATAACAGGAGAACAACAGTAACAATAGTGAGTTCAAAAAGAAAATGGGTAAAATGCAACAGTGGGTTACTGAACACGGCCACCACACACCCCCCCCACCCCCCCCCCCCGAGCCTGCCCACCTGGACATGACATCACACAGTATGAAATACCCCAATGAAAATTAACTCCATCCTGGTCGAAAACAGGACACCACCTCACTAAAGAAGTATGTTTAAAGAAATTTTCTAATTGAATTTGGTTTAATTAACATGCAAAAGAAGATAGTGAACTTAATAAAAAAAGATTATGAAGTTAGGTTATATTTCTATTTTCGTTACTGTCATGAATAAAACAGTCTTGAGTTGGGGAATTTCACCTCATTTGATTTATTGCTCATTAACATAAACTTTTAATTACTGATTTGGGTATTGAGAAAAAAACCCCCACATACTATTAAACAGACACCTAGGGTAACAGCTTTTCTCCCAGCTTCACAGGCTCAACTTCAGTTCAACATCTCTCCTTCCCCTTTTCTACTCTCCATTCCCATAGTTTTCAGCAGTTCATTCAACTATGGGATGCAGTATCTCAGGGTTGTCCCTGCTCTGCAGTCCCTCATACCTCCTCCAGCATAGACTGTCCCCTTCCAAGAGTGTGTCTCCAGACACATCCCCAGCAATGTCTTCTTCCATGTGTCTCCTGCACTTCCTTCTCTGCTTTCTGCAAAATGTACCACTTTACATCTTCTTGTGTATCTCCTTTTTTTGTCTCCTTCATCATATCTTTCTTTTTATGTCTCTTACTCCCCACAGCTACTGCCCTTTCTTAATGGTGTCTGAGCAGCGGTGTGCCTTGTGATCCTCAGACTGTATTTTGGTGCACAGTGGGTTGTTTTTATCTGCTGCCAAGTCAGCTGAACCTGGCTTGACTGTCACAGGTTACTTCCTGACCTCCTCCCACACAGGGCATCCTGCAGCCCCTGCTACCCAGACCCTACCAGTTATGCCCAACAGTTGCCTGCCTGGGAAGAAACAAGAAAAAAGCCATCATGTTTTTAAATAACTGGAGAAAATGATTATTCTGCTCTGGAATTATCAAGAAATTAAATATTCCTCAAATACAGGTGCAGGTCTCTCCTGGAACACCGATTCTTCCGACATCATTGAAAAGGTTGTCTATTAATGAACCATAGCTAAATAATTTTCTCTTCCTAGATTCTTCTATTAACCTCCAAGGAAGGATACAAAAGAAAGAAGAGGCCAAAATGTTTTGTACCATAGCATCTTTGCATCTTTCAGCTGCCTTTTGAACATATTTCAAGCCAAACCTTCCCAAATGCTTTTCTGTAGGTATATTTATCACCAGGCCTTAAAGTGATATTATGCATAATTTTTATTAAACTTGAAAGACTTAAAAAATTAATTAGACAGCTGATTAGTTGGTAAGCCTGTTTGTCACTGCTATCACCCCCAACATTTTTCACTGCATAATGGATAAGTTAAATACCTGATTACACTGAAAGTTAATTGGTTTTTAATAGAGCATATCCAGAAAAAAAAGGTGTAAGCTCTGAGGTACATGCCAATCAAAATGTAATATGGTTTTTAACTGGAGAAGATTAACACATGCCACTTCATAAGGTTTGAACCTGCCTTCGTCCTCCTCTCAAGAGTTACTTGAAGAGATAAAATTCTTGGCCAAGGGTTCCCATTATGAATAAGATGCATTACTTCTTTCTGCCAATACAGTTTCTTTAACTTCAGTAGAATTTTACATTAGGGTAAGGTGGTTAAGACTAGTCTAAGGCAATTTATTACACACAGATTGTTTACTTCATAACACCTTTAGAAAACTACCTTATTCCAAGAAAATGGGGAAACAGGGAAAATCAGCTACTTACAACTTGAAAGAGAAGAACAAAAATCTATGCTAAATCTGTATTTCTAGTTTCTGCTAAAATGAAGAAGACAACAATAATAAAACTTTTTTTTTCAGGGCGGAATAAAATGCGGAGGGATTTGCCTTATTCTCTAAGAATAAGGGGCAGCAGTCATGAGCACGGTATTTTTTTCAATAAATTTTCAAAATTATTACAGATCTTGGGAACTGATAAAAGGAATTCTATGCACATAAAATATTCTTAACATGAAATTTGCCATTCTGATAAAATTATAAGTTTATGGTATAATTCTTATAATAATTCATTTTAGTAAGTACAGGCTTTAAAAAACACGCTTTCTTATGCTGGATAGCATTTCACTGAGACATGGAATATAATTCCATGATACGATAAGGGCATTAAGGTTAAAGAACTTCATCTTGAGAATACAAATCTGAACATCAAATACCCTGTAGGAGGTTTCCTTCATTCCATTTCTGGATTCAAACTCCCACACACGCTTTCTAAATCTACTGTGTACTCTATCAGTATTTCTATCCGTAGCACAGAAGTTTAAAAATTCTGCATGCTTATATATAAATTCTGTTCTACTCCTGTATTACCAGATTTAAACTTTTTCTTTAATGTTCTGTCTGGATCACTGCTTTGCTCTTTTCTCTCTTCTTTTATATTCCAGAGCCCTGCTTTTCCAGTTTCCTTAACTACTTCTGTTCATAGATTTTAAAAATATCTTTTTATCATGATCAGTCTTCAGAAAACCAAAATGTTAACTATATGCATTATAACATGCTCTCCTATCTAATGCTAGCCCAGGGTATTCAGTCTGGGCATTTTTTACCTTATCTTGTTAAAACTCTTGGTAGAAAAAATTCTGTTTTCTGAAATCTTTCACCTGACCTCAAACATCCCCAATTAGTCAAAGTTAGTTGAGCCTTTACTTATTTTTACATGCTTATGCTTCATTTTCAAATACATAATATTTTTAGTTATCCAGATGATCCATTCTTCTGCCCAAAAGAAAAAAAGTGTAGTCTTAAGACTACCCAAGTCTTTTCACTGAGGTATTTTTTTTCATAGCATGGTGAATCTCTCTACTAAGAAAGTTTCATCACCTTAATGGAACAGATATAATATGCATGTTCAGATTCATTCCAGTCTTACCATAGTAGTCGAAAGAATATAAATCTGTTACTGTAATTTTAATCTGTTTTGTTTAACCTACTGAACTCTACTAACACTACTAATGTTCTTGTCGGATCAAATTGTCTTAATTGCAAAGTTATGATTCTGATACTCTGAAAAGGCTGATAGTTTTGTGAATGTATTTCTATGCGTGTGGATAAAAACCTTACGTTATAACAGATGTCCTTTCAGAAAAAAAAAAAGACAACAGACTGGTTTTAAACAAGCCCTTTCTCCTCTAACTAGTGGTTGACAGAACAGTCACTGTTGTTATGTAACAATGACTTCGAAGAGTATAAGCACAAAATGATAGAGAGGGCTTGGGAATACAGGTGATAGCAGAGAGCCCCAAGGCTATTAGCATCAACTCCAAAATCAGTTTTACTTTATATTAAAGGAATGCAACCTTGAAAGCTGGGATTACCAGTTTTAGGGCGATAGAAAAAGAACAAAAACCATGTAGCCAACATGCATAAATAACATTATACAGTGAAAACACAAAGGACATAATCAGAAACAGATGTAGAGACAATGGGGGTCAACCTCAGGAAAACTTTTAAATGCTTGTTATTTGTTTTTTTTTCTTTCCTGTGCTAAGTATGGATGGTGGCAGTCATGGTGGCACTAAGATGAACACCAGAACAGGAAGTGTACAACAGGACTGGAATTACACTTTGAGATCCCCATCAGCTTAGAGGCATTAGAACCACCACTGAGAAGATACAGAAGACCATGAAAAACCCTACAACAAGCAGACCAAAGGAAGAACAGAGAGAAAAAAAATTCTGCAATATTATGTCACTCAGTTGCACAATGCCGACAAGATGCCTTAGTTAAGCATCATCAGGACCCTCTCCCTTTTTTGATAAAGAAAACAGGACTTTTTTATTTTGAAAATATTCACCATATTTTGCTTCTGCAACCCAGTAGTTACTTTTTGTTACATAACTGGGGTTTAGAACTTTAAAATGCAGTGTTTTTTCTGTTGTATGTACATGTGTGTGTGTGATGTGTGTACTTCCTGATGTAGCTTTGCCACACAAAGTGTCTGATACTGCAGCACCAAGTCAGAGTAAACTCTGATGTAACATACGTATTTAGTAGAATGATCAGTTAATACATAAAGCTGCAAAATCTCTGATGAATAACCCTGGAAATTCTCATTGCCTCAGAGTTGGCATTTATGTAATTATTCATTCTAGCCCACAGTCTTTACTGAAAGAACACACAATCTATTCTTTAGATATAGGTAATTCATATCTTAAGGGACACTGTAGAAAGGAAGACAAAACCAGACAGTACTAGTCAGTTTGTAGTCCATCACTACCTAAAAGTAGCTGATAGGAATTTTTCCAGCAGCATCTGAAACCTATTTTTTTTCTGGAATTTACCCATTTTCAGACTGCAGGAAAACATTTCCAGAGCCTTGATGGCTGTAAGAGCTGGTATCTAATTCTGATAAAATTGCTGAAAAGCGATTATCCTTTTCTTCTGCATTATATCTAGAGGACAATAGGTTGGCTGATTCTTTGTTTTGCCTCTGAATAGTTCAGAAATTCTCCTGTTAAACTTGTGGAACCATGGACAGACTCAGAAACACAGCCAAGGAAGACTACAGAATCAAAGAGTCAGGCAGCTATGGGGAGGAGTGGGAGTAGGGGGAGAGTTTCTTCATTGAATGAGAGTGGGATGAAAGCATAATGGTGTTTTCTGATTCCATTTGCAGACCCAGGAACATGACTTCTATCTCCACTCCTGTGCTAGGCAGCCTAATTATTACAACTGGATTATTACAACTATTTATTAGTTGTAATAATCCAGTCCTGCAAAGGATACACAAGCACTTTATACCTCACTATGGTATGTGTATGGTGAAGTACCAACATGACTTGGGGGTTCAGATTTGTTTGTGTAAAAAGCTTCTTTATCATGAGAGTGTCTAAACACTGAAAAGTGTTGCCAAGAGAGGCTGAAGAGTCTCCATCTTCAGTGATATTCAGAACCCAGCTGGCCACAGCCCTGAGAAGCCTGCTCTGGTGGACCCTACTTCAGTAAGAGTATTGATCTAGATAATCTTCGAACATCCCTACCAACCTTACCCGTTCTGTGCTTTTGTGTGTGATTAACAGGGCCTGGTTTAATATGAATGCAAATACAGTGGTCGAAACAGGGAAAGCATTGTACCTAGTGCAACTAGTATTTATAAAATGTCACTGAAAGCTCAGCTACTAGCAGACGTGTGTCTTTTCCCATTTGAAAAATCTGACTTATATAGTGATATGAACTTCACCACATAAACTTTGTCAAAGATTTGTCATGATATTACAGTGTTCTTATGAAGATCTCAACTTGCAATCAGAAGAGAAAGCTACTGCTGTTGACTCAGTAATTCTCAAGGAGGCTTATTCATTGACTTCAGTCTAGTGAGCAAGAATGAAACAATACATCCAACAAATCAGTGTTTGGCTATCATTCTAACAAGACAGGGGCAGTGAGTTGACAACTTCAGCAGAGTAAACCTTTGAGAACCTCCTGGCTTAAACCCAAACATAACTAATCACAACAGCTGTGCAAATAAACTCAGAACTCTTATTTTTCTTGACATCACCCAGTAATCAAAGAATGTGGCAAAACAAGCCATCAGAACTGAGATGTGCTCACTGATATCAAACCAGCATTTCAGAATGACTGTCAGCTCCCTTATGCCAATAAGATTAGAAAGGAAGCCAACATAAGGACAAACAGTTTTGTGCTTTGCTGTAGCAAGACAGATTTTAGACAATAAACCAATTAACAGATAAAAAATTAAAGTATAAAGTTGTAGAGTGTTTTAGAGGCTTTTTATTTTTTATCTTGGTTTTGGTTTTACCCCCCCAAATTATTAGCATCAGACTCCCTCACCATAGGGAACACTTCTTTTTTACATTTTGAGCCTTGATGTTTCTTTCCCCCTTAAAATTAGAATTTCTGTCTCACTTCCAAATTTTAGGAAAAGGTATTGACTTTTTTTCCCCCCTCTTTTTCTGCATAGTGAAATTTAATCTTCTAATTGTGACAAGAGGACTAGTTGCAGGAGGTGCAAATATCTGATGGCAGTACAGAAGGCTCCAAACCTTCCTACCAGTAGGTGGAGCAAAAATGTCATTAATGTAAAGACAAACTTTGAACTAGAAATGCAGTCACACGTAGGGGGTGTTCCTTTTCCTTTCTCTTTTTTTTTTTTTTTTTAACAGCTCAATCCAAGGAAAATCGCCTAATGCTTCTTTTTTTAAGATCACTTTCAGAATAAAGGGGGGATTCTGTCAGATACAGCATTCAGAGGCACAACAAAGAAAAAATTGCTCTGCCAGTTCCTGCCCTCCTGCTTGCTTGTCTTGTTTGAGTATGTGGGCAGAAGGACTGGGGACGTGGTTCAGCACAGCACTGCTGTGTATGTATATTCATGGACTTCTGTTTAGCTGGCGGTTTCCTTGCTTGTAGCCCTGAGCTCAGTCCAAGAGATAATCTCTTTGTCCTTTAGCTCTTCCATGTACGTTGTTTCATTTTCCAGACAAAATTGTTTCATGACACATCAGAAATAATAGACACTCACTGAAAATAAACTTTTCTTAGGTTTGTTTTATTTAGTTAGGGATGTGCTTATGCTCATGACAAAAACATGCTATGAAATAATACATCTTTCAAATACACAGTCTTAAATCTGAAGTACCTTGAGTGTGCTAAAATGTTGTTAGATTTTTCACTCAGGCTGTACTCAAGAAGTTATTAGAGAGAATACGTTATACATTAAAAGATCTTGAAAGCACCTTTCAACTTTGTTATGTTTCTGCAAGCTATGGATTAATGGAAATCAGCATGGGACTTGCTACACAGACAGGAATACCTACAGGAATTAACATTAAAACTGGAAACCTTACAATGAAAAGCCTTGTCCTCTCCTGACAGAATCATACCTGCTGTTTTCATCATTCACAACAAAGCACAGCTTTACATTAAATCACAGCTGAACACCAGGATGCAAATATTCAAGATGGCCTGTGAAAAAGACATTGCAGCTAATCATCAGAGTCTTGAACAAAAATGCAGTTAGAATTTTATTATCAATCATTAGGAACTTCCTGTCTTTAAATCCAGATGTCTCTAAACTCAAACTTCCTGGCCAACTTTGACTCTTTTACATTGGGATCTGTAGAAAATAACATTATTTTGTTACTTAGAGTCAAGTTGGGGTCAATTTAGAAAGTCTTAATTGGGGCAAATTCACTTAATGTAGTGGTTTAGTTACTTCATCAGCTAATATTAAATTAATCTTATGACATATAAGATATTAATTACCTTTTGTTTTAATTAGTTTGGCTTATTAACAAAAACATACCTTTTCACATGGCAGTATTTAGAGGCTTTATAATTGAAAGGAATGATACTAAGAGAAATTATTTCAGAATTTTAATTAAATGGTGAAAGTTAAATTATCGTACTTCTCATTAGAAGAGTGACGAAGCTGGGGAAGGGTCTAGAAAACAAGTCCTATGATGAGTGGCTGAAGGAACTGCAGTTGTTTAGTCTGGAGAAAGGAAGCTGAGAGAAGACCTTCTCACTTTCTACAAATACCTGAAAGGAGGTTGTAACGAAGCAGGTGTTGGTCTCTTCTCTCAAGTAACAGGTGACAGGACAAGAGAAGATGGCCTGAAATTGCACCAGGGGAGGTTTAGGTTGGATATCAGGAAAAATTTCTTCACTGAAAGGATTGTCAAGCACTGTAACAGGCTGCCTAGGGAAGCAGTTGAGTCACCAATCCTGGAGGTATTTAAAAGATACGTAGATGTGGCACTTAGAGACAAGGTTTAGTGGTGGAGTTGGTAGTGTGATGTTAACAGTTGGACTCCATGATCTTAAAGGTCTTTTCCAGCCTAAATGATTCTATGATTCTGAAACTTATGGCACCTAAGATGAGAAGTTTGAGCTCCAGTGAAATATTATCCCAACAAAACGCTGGAAATTTACACAGTTGAGACAACCTTCAGCTTTTTAAATTTATCTTTTGGAAGCTACTAGGTTTTCAAATATGAACAAGTTGCAAAATGTTTAATACATTATATATGTTGATAGCATATAGAAAAATGTGGTCAGAACCAAGAAATGCACCTAGGCAGAAAATACAGAAGTATATGTTCTGCACCTTTTGCCAAAGCACTTACTACTGGCTGTTGAGACGGATGACATTTAACTACACTTAGGGTAGGGTCTGAAAATTGCAATTCAAGAGTTTATGATTTAGTACACCAAGAAGAGAAGAGATATTCAAATGAAGGTTCCTTCCCCCTTACCACATCTTGGTTATGTAAATTTACACACAGAATAAGTGTCCCAAATCAGTGTTTTACTTGCACAAAAAACCCCAAACAAACAAAAAAACCCCGCAAAAAAAAAAAAAACAAAAAACAAAAAACAAACACCCCCCCCCCCCCAAAAAAAAAAAAATCACTGAGAACATTTACAAGCTTTCTTCTGTCAGGCCACGTTTAAGATTTTAAACTTACATGCACAGATTTCAAAACCTGGTTCTGTAAAGTTTTGTGAGAGTTTCCAGAGCTATAAAAGAGGATAGTAAAGACCCCCAAGGCACACTGACTTGAAATAAATTGTTAATGTAAGCATTTTGACTTGCAGTGGAAGGGAATGATGCTTCCATAATTTTAATAGCAATTTCATTCCTTATTTTATTTTCCTGTTTCTATGCCTTGGAAATATATATCTTGCCGGTCTATTGCTCCCACTGGCTCAAAACAGCATCTGACCGTAATGCAACATCATTCACCTATATTTGACATTTAGCTTTCCCTATTCATAAGCAAATAGAAAGACTTTAAGGGATTGTCTAAATACATCCCATACTCAAACTAAAAGATGCCTTATTTCAAGAGGCTAATAAATGAAAAAGAAAAATATGAAATACTGATAAATTCTATCAGAATACAAGTACAAAAGGCATATTTCTTCCAAACAGCTCTATCAATATTTCTTTGAAATCTGACTTGCAGTGAGTATCTGGAAATATGTTATAGTAAAGAGATTATTTTAGTAAGAATTCTTCTTATATTTTTCCATTGTTTTCAAAAGCAAAAGTGGCCAAAATTTATCTTCAAATTTAGCCATGAAAATGTAAATTGTCAATTTACTAAATGCAATCCTAATAAAACAGCTAGTTAATATGTTTTACCACAGTTTAAATGGTAAATATATTCTAGTAATTTTTAACTCTAAAGGGATTTTTTTTTATGAAGCTAGAGAATTCAGGAACTCCAGATACCTTCTGTGGCAAAATGAATAATCTTATGAATCCCTTTCATATGTGCCAAAAACCACTGGAATAATACAAAGAAGCCCTGAGAGCTCAACATCTGGAAGAGTAATAAACACTAACTATAAAAGAAAGAACAGGTGCTTATGAAAGCACGTGAAGGACTGGAAAGTCAGTAGAAAAAGCCAACATCAATTTATCAGAGGTAAGTTCCACTTGATCAGTCTGATTGCTTTCTATGAGGGAACAATTTGCTTGTAGCAGAGGATGTAATTTGCCTTAATTTTAGCAAGGTTTTTGACACAGTCTCCCATGACATTCTCCTCACTGGCAACCTGGTAAGATCTGAACTGGACAGATGGACCACAAGATGGGTGGGTATCTGGCTGAATTGTCAAGCTCATGGGGTAGTGGTTGATGGCTCAAAGTCAAACTGGCAGCTGGTCACGATTGGAGTTCATCAGGGGCCGATAATTGATCTGATATTGCCCTGGGCTACAAAATGGCAGATGAGTAGGATACTTTAAATCATCTTTTCACACCATTCTCCTTGGAGAGTTTATGTCTGCTCTCCCTCTTAAACAAGTTTTCACTAAAGAAGTTCTGTAGGAATGAAAGTATAGTTGTAGCAACATTGAGATTAACATAATCTGGTAGCCCTGTTTTGTTTTAGTTTGGTTTTCTTTGGGAACTTCTAAAGGCATAGCAAGCTCCAAATCTGTCTTTTTAACCTGAGCTTGACTAAATCCACAGGAACAGCAGAACAGGCATAGCGTACAGTCATGCTAAAATTCTTTATAAAAACCATTTGAACATCACGATTCCTTGTTATCACCCTCAAAGTTTATTGACTTAACAAACTACTAGTTCTGATTTCAGCAGGTCAGAAAATCATGCTTATCTTTAATCTTAAAACAGTCCAAGGGTGTTGTTCCTATAATAGTAGTAGAGCTAGTGCTTAGGACTATTAAGTTTTATGACATATTTTGGAGAATTGCCATGGAACAGTAAGACTGGTTTCTAAAAAAAACAATACACAACTGTAGCAATATTTTAACATTTGCATCTTCTCTTGTTTATATCTATTTTTTTTTTTCATTAAGTGTCTGTGGCAGGTGCACCTGCCCAATGAAAATAGGGCTTCTTGGCTGCTGAAGTGTAGCAGCTCCTGATTGCCTGTTCTCGGGGCTCCATGGTAGTTGGGGCCTTTGGCCAATGGGAGCCGCTATTGACCACAGGTCAGATTCAGCCTGGCTATCAATGGAGTCCCTGGGGAGCCATTTGGAGCTCGTCCCCTGGAGCAGCAGCTGTAGTTGAGGACTTTCCCCTTGGGTCAGGATGTCACCCAAGGAAACTCCTCGAGGTGACTTGGGTCAGGACGCTGCCCTGAGCAGGTCGTCGAGGTTGAGAGCCCTCACTTGTCAGGTGAGTGATAAAGTGTTTTGGGTTGCCATTAAACACTAGGTAGTAGGGCTTTGTTCTGCGTTTTGGGTTGTCATAAACCCTATAGAGTTCTTTGTTACGTGTTTTGGGTTGCTGTTAAACCCTAGAAAGTTGTTCTGTTCTCCTCTCACAGACATTTGAACGTGTAATTTATGGAGAGCTAGTTAACTGTGTTAATAATAATTATTTTCTTTTTTGGTGGTTGGTTGTTTATTTGAGAGCCTGCGTAAAAGTATCATTTAACTTGATGCAATCTTTCCATTCCATCATTGTGGAAAAAAAAAAAAAAGTCATCATCAGCTGTAAAAGGCAGCAAAGAATGATTTGTGCTTGCCTTAGCAGGTGACTGTGAGGATGTGTGATAACTAAATGAACTGTTTGCACTTAATGCTTGCTGCAAGCAGTTAACTTCTGTGCAAGCATCCCAGTACCATGTGTCAGTATGAGGGTAAATGTTATATTTCTAAGGTAGGCAAATGCTTCATCTCTCTGATGTTAATTACTAGTGGCTACTTTTACAGAAGGTTTTGCAGCCATTTGGAAGATAATTTGATGGCTTTATTTCATTTGCGTATTTGACATGACCAAGCTTGACAGACAACAGATTACTCAATCTATGTTAAACAGCTCCTAAATTCAGGAAAGTGTGATTTGAATTGAGTCTTAGGGCTTCTGTACATCAATATTTTCACTCTATTACAGGAATATCAATAGTTCACCATCAGTGATTCAGAATCTCACTTCCATCATTTTCCCTGTGGAGTTCTTGGATGGTCTGCTTCTGCTTGTCTGTGGTTTTGAATATCTAATATTAATGTCTCTAACACACATTTTTTATTCACTGTAAAAGATTAATAAAATCTCTATTGAATTTAAAAATTAGTTGCCATGATTTTATGTAAAGGCAACTATTTTTTCTTTTCACTGCTTCTTGCTCTTTTCTACCTTATTCTTCTTGAAGTGCATCAGAACGTTAGGTTAAGAACTGAACTGAATTCTTGGCTCCATTAACAGTAATGAACATTGTCTTAATAGTACCACTACACAAATCTTCAGCCTTGTGGGGTGTTTTTTGGTGTCCCCTGCCCGGCCCCCCAAAAAAGAACCAAAACCCTAAACCAGAACCAAACTTACTTAGGTCTAATGGTGAATCACACAAGCTCATATTGCTGGAGTTTACAGAAGAACACTAGGAAGGATAGCTTGCTACATCTTACGAAACATGACTCCCTGGTCATGGATGCAAAAAAATCTCAGTGGTTTCTACTTTGGAGCTACACGACTGTTCTTTGCAGTGATTAGTGCCATTTTTCTGTAACTCACTGTATTTTCTTCAACATACAATAACAGTAAAAATGAGTCAGTATATCCTAAAATACAATAATGTAAATGAACACTTCAGCCATTCTAGTGATGAGGATGTTTTGGCTCTGATATTAAGTAAACAGAGTCTGTGAGTGGGCACATCCATGAGAGATGTTTGTCTAGATGCTATTTTAAAATATAAAGTACTATATTACCTTAAACTGCTTAATGGGTTGGAGATAATTTATCTGGCCGTTATCTGTTAAGACTGGTTGCATGTTTGGCCTTTCCTAGATGGTGAAACCATAGTTCAACTTTCACGTCTGAAAAAAAACCCCTTATACTGTAGAGTATATTTATGCTTGCAAAACTGTCAGTCTATTGAAACTGTTGCATGAACATTATACATATTTCCTTTTAGCATTACAGCAATTGTGAACTAATTACCTTAAGTATGGAACATGTCAATGGAACATGAACGTTCACTTCACTGAGACAGAGGCTGTGGAATTATTGTGCCAAGGAAAAGTAGCCATGGACAGCATTCTAACATATATGTCAGAATTTATTAACATGTCACTCAAAAATTACTTCAGTGTATGCTATTTAATTTCTTTCAAATAGGAACCTATTGGAAATGGTGCAGTTGTTGGTATTTGTAGAACCCTGACAGCAAATCAGAATGATGGTTTATAAACCAAATAATATTAACCAAAACTATAACAACTGTAACTAATAGTTTGGTTTATAACACCACGAGCTACTTAATCCTTCTTGTTTCCCAAACAGTTAGATAGATATAAAACTCTCGATTTAATGCTTTGTTTTGCAAAACCCAATACATTTTCAGAAAGCTATGAAGCATGAAGAAATTAAGAGATAAAAGAAAGTATTTCTTTCTACAGTAAGTAGTGAACTTCTGGAGAGTGTTCCTGCAGAAAGCTGTGGAGGCAGATGTTATCGGCAGCTTCAAAAAGAATTTGTAGGCAATGGTTTTATGATCAGATAATAGAGGGAAGAGTCAAGCAGATATCCTCTAAAATCCCTTCATACTCTTTCAGGATCCACAAAGTTGTAGAAGGGAAGAAATGACAGAAAATGGACAGATGGTAAAAAATGGAATAGGTCCAAGACATGGCCAGGGCTTTTATTCTAGCAGCAGAAGTTGCTGTCCAGCACCAATGAAGAAGGTGATCT
The DNA here is from genome assembly GCF_965140245.1 of Athene noctua. Classification (NCBI taxonomy): domain Eukaryota; kingdom Metazoa; phylum Chordata; class Aves; order Strigiformes; family Strigidae; genus Athene; species Athene noctua. The sequence goes on from NC_134038.1 coordinate 80,896,974, forward strand.
TAGCAAGGGATTATTTTGCTCACCTTGAGTCTCTATGAGAGACCAAGAAATACAAAGCAGTGATAAACTCTGCTTGTTCACACTCCATCTCATCTTTTCCCTGCTGCTCTTGCCCATCAGTTCTTTCTCACAGGAGTGCAAAGAATTCACTCTCTTGTAACACTTCTTCTGGCAAGTCACCATGAAACTACTACCATGTTGTTCCTTGGTGACGAAATAGGTCTGGAGAGATTTTTTTGAATTTTAAATATTTATTTTTACACCAGGTATTACTTTAACATGTGAATGTTTAAGTGGGATAGTCAGTACATTTTCTGTTGATGCTCCTTTCTCTGGAAAAAGGAACACGGGTCACAGCACACTGGTAGGTGACTCATCCCACTTCCAGACTTGGACTCAGCCAATAGCCTGTATAATATGAGCTAGGCCCTTTTCTAAAGTCAGATGCAATGTGCAGGCCCAGCACTTCCTTTCTGGACAAGACGATGTTCTCTGCCTTATCACAGCATAGGCTGACCTGGGCCCATTGCTGATGCCTCAGAGTTTGACAGAGTGGAACAATACCACCCCTGAGTGCTGGAAAGCCCTCCACTGACTACCCATTCACACAACTGTGGGTAGTAGTAGATTGCCGCATACTCCAGACCACACTCAGTCTGGACATTGTCATTACCTGGGCTGAGTTCTTGGACAGCTGGTGTTCATTTTGTTGGTGAAGGGGACTTCTGTCATCTGGAAAAAACTTCATATTCAGTATTGTGTGTGTCGTACAGCACATTGCCCCCTCATTTTACTTGTAGCTTTCTTTCGCAGTGCATCTAACAAAGCCACATAATTCCCTTGCCAGATGTCTCGTGAGCCTATCCAGTCCAACTGTTCACAGCACTGTGGGAAGGAGTTGAGATGGTGGGGGAAGGAAGGATTACTTCCAGTTGCTTAGCTTGTCATATCTTTTGAGGAGTATTTGGTTTTTCCTTGGCTATTTTTAGGCAGAAATCTATGATGCCAGGAGTGTTTCGCTCAAAGTTTTCCACTGGCACTTTTCCTTACACTTTTAACCATTTAATCCCTTGTTGGGATTTTGTTGTTGTTGTTGTTAGTGGTCCCTTATTGTAATTTTTCATGCTCATTCTTCTGTTCAGAAAGTTCTTTTTGGTTTTCTCAGGAGAGGTAGATCAATCCAGCTCTAGCAAAACACTAGTCATAGGCAGATGCCCAGCTCCAAGATGGCACTGATATGCTTCTGCTCTCTCCTAACTACCTCCAATATTTAGCCCTTTCTATAACAGAATTTCTTTCATGTGACTAACATACAGCTTTAATAATGTCTGGCTAATAATGTATAAATAAAGTGGCAGAAACACAGAAATCAGCATCACCAGGGACAGCACTCCAACAGATATGACAGGTTTTATTACTCAAAGATTACTTCAGTATAGTCTATTTAATTTCTTTCAAATAGGAACCTATCGAGGGAAAGAAAAGTTTTGTTTCTGAGTCACAGCTGTATTTGACATCCAGTGGCACTTCTTCTTTCCTTTCTTTTAAGGAAATTTGAATCACACAAGTGTCAGTAGAAATTAAGCTATGAATGTCGAAACCAAATGCAATTATGATCAACATACAGAGCACGAGTCCCTGATCTGCATCAGAGCTAACCTCCAAAAGCAAACACTGTTCTGTAGTGCATACATATTACAATTTCAAAACTCTTAAAAATGTCTGACTATAAACATCACTTCTTAAATAAGCTTAGAATTATTTATCTTACCAACAGAAATTTGAAGATAACCAAGAACAATAAGATATCTTTCCCAGAAAATGCCTACACATGGGCCTTTAATAATCTACTGCCTTATGATGGAACAGTGGTTTTCTAACTGTGCACAAAACTGTCTAGGTGTAGCAGATCAACACCAGTTTGTAATGTATAGTCTCCAGACAGTTACTGCATCAAAAATATATAATTTGGGTAAAGAGCTTTTATTGTAAACTCATTAAAACTTAAATTATCCATTTTTGTATTTTTCCAGAACTTTCATAAGTCAATATTGAACAGGACTTCCATTTGTCAGTGAGAGCATAACTTAAGTCATTGCTCATCAACTAGTCCATGGAAATTAACTTCCTTTAAAAAACCCATTTCAAGCTAATTTCTTTTACTTCTATAGTTAGAATTGAAGCACTATTCAAGTTACCTCTAGTCAGCTGGCAAGTATTAAATCACAATGCTATGACAATATGATTGCATGCTTCTCTAAAAGCTATAGGAATTTAGATGGCAATCAAAGCAGGCAGAACATGTGTCCTCAGATATCCTTTCTACAGAGGAAGGAAAATAAAGAAAATCCATCCCTTGCACATTTTTAAGAGATTTGTACTCATTATATAACCCACAACCACCTTTGAAAATGTCAGCTATAATAGAGGGAAAAAATTCAAATAGAGGAGTGTAGTAAAACCTATACAGAACAATCTCTTTTCCACTTGCTTTTTAACCATAACATTTACTCATTTTCCTTCATTTACCATAGTTTAGGTCTCTGTCTCCTTCCACACGTGTTCAGATTTCTTCTACAGCTTTGCTATACTGATTGCTATTTAGCCTTACTATGGCCCCAATCCTGTCTGTCTAATTAATTTATGTTTCTGGACAGGATTCCAATCCTGAAATATCTTGGGCTAAAAGTTAACACTAAAACTCTAGAATGTCAAAATACCTTTTCTATGGATTACTATTATCAGCTAATTAACTCTGAAACTAAAAAACGTTTAGTTCTAAGTATTGGATCAAACTTACACACTCAATATGACTAGCTACATGACTGAATATTCTGACATCATTGCAAAGAAAAGAAACATTGTTGAGGAAAAAAAATACTAGTTTTCCACATAATTTATTTAAGATAAAATATATATGAAGGTTTTTACCTAATTTTTCAGTAGTTCTTTGTATTTCTGGGTAAGTCTGCTAGCAACAGGCTGAAAGCTGGTAAGTCGTGCTGGTCCTGAATACCTGAATCCAGTGAAAAGAAATTAATACTAAGAGTCCTTAAATCAAAATTGGTTTTCAACATATGTATTCATATACTCAAGAACTATGGGTAATCCCATTTCAGAAGGAAAACTAATTTTTTCAGGTTTTATGATTTGGCATGTCACCATCGCACAATGAAGTGGAAGGGACTGGAATATTATAGTATTTTGTCCAAACACTATTAATACTTAAAGGACTCTCCTCACCTTCACCCCTCGGCCCCCTTATTTGGGAAAGTTGAAAACAAACCCTCCCTAGGAAACCTGTTGCTCTGTTACTCACTATTTAATAAGTTATTTCATTTCTTTAAGCAAATATTTTCAGAGGTGCCAGCTGTCTTAAATATGAAAGAAAACATATCCAAAAGGTATTTCTCCATCATGCAGAGAAGAATGTCACTTCTGGATTAGATTTATTGCTCTTTGGAAAAACACACATCACCATCAATAACAAAAAAATGTGATGAGAAAGCAGCATGTTGGCTAGAAATTATTTGGACAGCAATGCCAAAGCTACTTACTGAAGGTTTCCCTGTGGATTTTTTTTTAATGTTATTTGGATGCAAATTTATACAGCTACAGAAAGAAAATTGCCCCTACTAAAAGACAAAGTAAGAAATACAAGGCAGATAAGTCCCTATGAAATCATGTGCAACAATATGGAACAGGTCCCACCTGCATCCTTTACAGTTAATCTAGATGAAGAACATTCCCTTACTCCTCAAAAGGTGGATCTGGAAATTCAAAGAGGAGCATAGATATAATTTCAAGCTATTAGAGAATCCATTGAGACAGGTCAGTTCAGGTTGTCCTATTTAAACCAGTTATAAACTACTGTTAAGGAAAGCAAGAATAGCTAGATTGATGGAGCATATTATGCAGTTTCTAGAAATGAACAGGTTAGACTTAACGCTTCATAGTTCCCAAGGTAGCCATCTTTACACTCAGCAGAGAACTCCAAGAAATGGCTGCTCATCAAGGGGTAGAAAAATGGAGATATTCCTCATGCACTGAAGGGCAAATTTGGAAGCCTTGGTGGTACCACTGTCATAGCTCCAGACTGACAGACAATTGTTCCCAACAGTACCTCAAAACAACATGCATCAGTTTGACTTCATCAGTTGTGTTATCCTCCCTTTCCACAAAGGAGAGTTGTGTTTAATATGCCTATATGAAAGCTTGGAAGCATAAGAATATCCAAATACTTCTGACTTTTTTTTTTTCTTTCCTTTTTTTTTTTTTTTTTTTTTTTTTTTTATGGACATTAGCAGATAGAGGAATTGAAAGCAGTTAAACTTGCTTTATGAATGACAACATTCCTGAACGAGAGATAATATTCAAGAGACAGGAGATTCAAAGACCTTTGCCATTTCTGAGAGGCAAAAACTAAGGAATATTCCAATCTAACACCGCTATGAGGAGAAGTTCTCATTGAAGCAACCCTGAAAAGCAACAGAATGATTTTAAAACAGAAGCTTTGAAGATATGGCAAGGAATTTTCCAAACTTTCTGAAGACAGAACAGAGGTGATCTGTCAGAGGTTGTCCTATCAAGTCATCATTTAACCTTCAGATCCCTCCCCAGAACTGCAAATAGTGTAATTCTGGGATTACCAAGACCTGGTTTTCGACGGACACATACTCTAGTTTGACCATGTCCCAGCTTTCCCAGTAATAACTTTTATCTCCTACCTGCCTGGCTGCAACTGTCAGTGAAACTTTAATTTCCACATAAGTTCAGCATTTGGAGACTGCTATCCTTCTTTGTGATTTGGCAGAAATGGCCTTAGAGCTTTGACAGAGAGACACATGAAGAAATTTCTTTTCTTACAGAAGTAGCTGAGAGTTCACAAGAGACGTAAAGCTATTCAATGTTGTACAGAAGATAATTTAACAATTCATTACAGAACAAGTGCTCTTGATAATAACCTACTCCATACATTTTAATATTTATGGTTGGTGTCTGATGTGATCAGAAAATGTGACACCTGAGGACCAGTGACTGACTGCCCTTTTCTAGATTACTTTTCTTCTGTTAAATCTGTCAGATTCTTGGAGGTGCCAGGACAGTTCAGAGTATAATATTTTAATTTAATCCAAGAAACTCATACATCTGTAGCTAGATTTGGTACCACTAAATAAGCCAAAAAAAAGTAAGACCAGATACAGCTTGTTGCTACTTTGAGAATTTTAACACCCACCAGTTTGTGAGGAGTGGTACCACCCTCCTGGCAAATGATTAGGAAGGACAGATGCAAACTTCACTGAGAATCTGTTCCTGCTGTGATCTAGTCTTTTCTATGTTTAGGGGAAAAGAGAATCATGAGCACTGGGAATTAAGGCATTATACAGTGGTTGTACATCTGAAGGGTCACTTCATTTTAAATCAAAGTTAAGGGTCTTACTGGGAGGAAAAAAGGTATGAATACACAAAAAATGCTAAGTGTCTTCTTGATATAAGCTAAATTGACACGAACAGAGTCTCTGTAAATACAGGGCGCTGGGAACATCAGGTAATAAGAATGGAAATTGTAGTAACAAACCTATAATGAGAACATTAATATAATTTCCCCATTTCTTACCCTCTGTCACAAGAAAGGATTAATGTTGAGCCATTTTCTCCCCTCATTAAAATATTTGTCAGGAAAATGAGATATCACAATTTTAAATTACTCATTTATTGAAAAAGTCCTGAGCTGTCCTAGTCTGACCTCTTCATGTTGAGTACTTAATTGGCCAGCAACTCCATGCCTTCTTTTATTTATAGCTCTACTAACCTACCAAGAACGTCTGGCATTTATGAAAACACAGCATCATCGGGTCAAAGAGAAAATACATCATGAATTATAACTCTATGTTAATCTTGTAAATATGATATAGTTTTAATAAGTAAGCTTGTTCATAGTAAGATATGCTGTACTTACAAAAAATATGCTATATGCATTAAAATATGCTATACTTACAAAAGCAATTTCTTGGAATAAAATTACATAAATCTTTAGGAGTTTAGAATAAATAAATATCTGAAAAATGTATCAATGTCCAGAAGTATTCATACCAATGATGAGTTTTCAAAACCAAAACAAAAATACGTCACTATGTGCGTACGTCTTATATGGTGAGGTTAAGACACTTTCCAGATGGGAAGGGAAAACAGTATTTGATGTCCTGCATATTGACCTTCTATCTCAGAATGGGTGAGTGAAAAATTGAGAAATAAATTTAACCAACAGTATTATAGAACATAAAATTGTGGGTTAGAAAGTGCACCAGTCCAAGCAAATATATAGATTTCTCTGATTAAATACATGCTCAGATTCGTTACTCTAGATTTATTCATCACTTATTCAGAAAGTATCAGAATTAAGATTATTTGTCTTGCTTCACCACCCCCATCTGTTGCCATATTCTTTTTCCCACTGTACTTACACATACCTAGTCTTAGAGTTGTCAGTGCTCATTTCATTTCAGTATGCAATTTTCTGTTGTTTATTGTAGGAGATATAGTTTTGTATAAGTTTTGTCAAGTCCAGTTTCATAAGTTGCTTTGTTTATTGATATTTCTGTGCAAGTAGTCACTAAATACTACCAAAACCCCCCCCCAAAAAAATTATTAAGTAGTATCATTAATACAGAAAAAGCAAAAAATTGTCTGTTTTGGATGCCCAAACTGAGACTAATATGCTTTTTAAGACAAGATTCATAATTGTCTGTTATCAAAGTAGACATTTCCTTGATAAAGTTTCCATTGACTTCATTTGCAGCTGCATTTTTCATATTGTTGCCAGATTTCATGAACTGAGGAACACAGCAATAGCCTTCAAAAATCTTTGCATGAGGTGCTATACAAAAGGAAGAATCCAGATATCTGTAGCAGCCTTTTTCTAAAAAAAACAAACCAAAACCAAAACCAAATAACCACAAAAAAACCCAAATAACCATCCTGCCCTCAGAACCCCCAAGCTGCTCCCCCAAACCAAACAAAAACCCCAAAACCAACACACCAAAACAAAACAAATAAAAGGGCATATCTCCCATCAGTCTTTAAATATGATCCCTAAACACCTTCTAGATTCTCAGAGGATCCTTCCTCAGCTGATTAGATTTTTTAACTAGAAACTCAGTCTATAGTCAAGAGCGAGTGTAGTGTAAATTACACTGATGAAGACGCTGCACAAAAGTAACAACACATAAAATAATACATCTCAAAATGATATATTCATCACACTTCAAGTAAAAGAGAAAATAAGATACCTGCATTTTTACTTTTTTCTCCTCTTCCTGAAAACACAAGGTTCTGTTTTTTAAAGAGCTTTATGGTCCTCATGGATTTTAAGCACATCAGACTTCTTCAGAGCCTGCAAAAGGTTTTCAGTTTCAAGACCCACACAATTCAAGAAGCCTGCCTGGAAATCTGCCTGTATTGGCAACGTACATGCTGTACCCCAAATCTAGCTTTGTTACGTGCTTCCTTTTGCTCTGCTGTCACTATGCTACTATAAGCAAGTGGGGTTTACTTTTTCACTTATTGTATGTCAGGCTTATTAATATTATAAAGATATGTCCAGTTCAGGTAGTTGAAAGAACAGAAGACACCCTCAGACACTAAACCAAAAGAACTTACTCCCACAGTACTACTCAGCATTTAATTTTTATCTTCATGAAAATACATCAATTTGAATTAAGATTTCAATATTACTTGTAAACATAGTATCAATGATTCAGGAAAATCTATTTCATTTTATGATGTTTAATTGTGAGGCTTATTGTCATGTGGCTGATTTGTTTAAAGAAAGAATAGCAGTAAAGCATTTACCTAAAATAACCTCTGGTGCTCTATGAACAAGAGAATCTCTCTCCTAATAATACCTTGAATATTTTAATTTTTTATGTACAGCTGTATGCTGCTAACCAATTGCAAGCAACACTTGTTAATGGATATTGCTCTGGATATTTTGTAGAGAATCTCTTTATAGTGGCTGCTATAAATGAAATTTCAATTTTAAATAGGTTAACATCTTTGGCAAACATCTAAACATCAGTTCAGCAGTTAATAGAAACAAGATGATTGTGATATGGTGCTAGTACACAGGAGGCTATGAAGATATTTCTTGCGTAAGTTCAACCTGATGCCTCTCCTTGGTTATGCTGCTAAGGCTGGTCTCTGTTTACAGATTCAGGAGCAGGAATTCCATGTTTGTATGTGACAGAAAACTGTACCTTTTTACCAAACATTCACACCTGCTTTTAATTCCAGCTGCTATGTGTATATAGTTTGTGGGATTCATAAATTATAAACTTGTGCTTTCAGGATCTGTGTTTCACTCTTAAAAGAAGCCTTGATTAGCTGAGAAATGAACAGGGTTCATTCAGCATAAGTTGAATAAACTCATCTCTTTTCTTTTTTTTTTTTTTTTTTTTTTTTTTTACTGAATGCTTCTTAAAGGGTGCTCCTGATTAACAGAAAAAAATGGAGTTCTGCTCTGATGTCTTAACTCTGAACTTTATGTAAGTTACAGAGAATTCCTGTTTTTCAGTGATTCTCATACATGGAATCCCTTGAGGGGAAAAAAAACCCCAACAAAACAACAACAAAACAGCCAAAGATCTCAGCAAAATAAGGAGTTTTCAAATGTACAATGCCTTCACTCTTTCACTCCTAGAGAAAAATCAAGAGTAATTATGTATTTTTGGAAACAGGTATTTTTCCAGCTGACTTCTCCTTAAAAAGTTATGCATTTTAGGTAATTTCTCATGTAGCTAGAAAGAATAAAGTTTGTTAATAAATCAGTGTTTAAATATTGAGGTAAGTGATGCCCCTTTTCTTTCTTTTTATATTTGGGCATCAGTTTTAACTTTAAAGCCTTGCCTCAGGCTTTGTTCCTTGCTTTCAGTACTGTTAATAAGAAAAAGAAGACAAAGTAAGCAGTTTGTCACTTGCAAAAGGGGATGAAAATAGAGGACCATGTTTTCCCAAATATTTATAAATCCTTATTTTGGGATCGATAGATTAGAAAGGTCGTACAGCTGACAAAATAGAGCAACTAACTGTAATTTTTTCCGACAAAGGTATCTGGAGTTTACCAAGTAACAGCTAAGCAAACTTTTTTTACAGTCTACTGAGAACAGATAGAACTACATTTGTGTTTACTAAGGGACAAGTTCTCCTGCAGAAATCAATGATGATAGAGTTCTTCATGATCAAAAAGAAGGATCATCTAGCTTTTGGTGTTTTTCTTGCATTATTATTTCCAGGTTTGTAGTACCAATATTTCATTCTGAGTATTACCGATGGTAAGAATGTTTGGAAAAAAAAAAAAACAAAACATGACAGAATTACTAATCCATTTAAAAAGTGCGCTTTTTGGGTGTGAAATTGTCTGTTGACAGAAATTTTCCTATCAAGGCTATTAAATGCATCAAATAAGCAGACAGACTAGCCTAGCCCTTTATTATGCTCGATAAGAGGATGCTACATTGTGACCTAGATATACAAGTAAACTAACATTAGTTGTCTTCCTTTCATTGTGCCAAGGTAGAATCTGAATTTGTTATTCCATACATAATAGTTTTCAATATAGTGATAAAAAAATGACCACCAAATCTCACAAGGGAGTTAATTGTTTTTCTAGAAGTTTAAGGCCTCATAATGTATTCAGTCAGATAGGGTGGTTGGTGTTTAATGAGAAAATTAAATTGAGTGTAAAGTCTACTTGGAGACTAAATTTTAGTTCCTGTATCCCATAGTCCTGCCTAGGAAGGCATGGGCCTTGCCAGTCCACAATACTTGACAATTTATGGAGAAGTGGGAATGTGGGGCAGACAGTGTGGGAAGGGGAGAAAAATTACTCCTATTACAACAAAACCCACACCTAGTCCTGAGTTGCTTTGTGAAGAGTAGAGGCACTAAAATAACTGAGGAATTAGGTATTATCTTCTAGCCTTTATCCCATATATTTTGTCTTTTTTATTCCTGTTTAATAAAATACTGTTTGTCAAGCTATTTATTTACAAGTAAGGAGAACTGAGAATCAGGTTTAATACAGGGAGCATTCTTCGGAATGTGCTACTTCCCTGCTGCACTTCACCATTGTACAGAGGAATTTTGCCACATAAACCTTTTCCTTGAGTCCTCAAATTCCACAGAAGGTTGCAAAGAAACTACTGTGTTCTATAAGCAATCACATAAACCATAGATCTGCTATACATATAGAATTCTCAATGTTTGAGTCTTTGCATATGAGAGAGTGAATCTGACTTAGGAATTCAGCTCTAAGAAGGAGACATTGCTTTTATTAGTTAAAGCTCTTTTTTGATTTGAGGGGTCCTTATTTCAGTTAGAGTTATGATTGGTTTGAACCTTTATCTCCAGTCTGAGTTCTCAGTCCACAAAGATACAGAATAAAATTAGGCAGAGCTTTAATTTGTTCCAGGTGAAACTCTATCACTTCTTTGCTTAACCTCCCAAAAAAACAATCACTGTCAGGAAAAGTATTACTATAGAAAGTTACAAACCAAAGAATATAAATATATTGGACAAAAGAACCCAAGAACTTTGAACTGAAGGAAGTGAGTAATTAAAATTGAATATGGAACTCCATTGAAAATGCTGGGTTCTTTTTTTTTTTTTTTGTCTAAATTAAGTATTTGAAGAACTGAACCCAGATATTGCATTGCAAATTAGCCCTCTGTTCACTAGGGTAGATGTAGAAAAGCAGTTTGTAAAAGTTGTTAGAGGATTTGTTGGATTCAGGATCTATTGACTAATATGGGCTTCACAGAGAATATAATCTGGAAAAGGTCTTCATTGCTCAAATTGGATTAAGATGTTAGGCAGTTTAGCAAATGCTTATATGGGACATTTCAAAAGAAGGACATAAATTATGTAATTATGTATTTATATGAATACACAAAATGGTTACAAGAAATAGCTATCTGTAATGGGCTAACTGACCTGGCAAAAGCAAGACTTCTATTACTGGTTCAGTTCAACTGTTGCACCCCACAGAGTTCCAGTTCAATAGGACCAAGGTAACCATTACTTCATTACATGGAAAGAGATTAAATAATAATTAGTAGATTAAGAACTTTGAGAATTGATTGATCACCATGCAAGAACTGAATGATTTCTAAATTTTTGAGTATAATTTCAGATTCTCTGAAGAAAAAACATCAGAACTTCTTAAAGTGTGGTGTTTTTTTTCTTCATTCTGTTTTGTGCTTGTTTTTACAATAACCAGCAGAATTATTTGTGTAAGGATTTTTTGGGGGCAATCTTTTCAATAATCTGATATCATCAAATATTAAGAACAAGGAAATTTATGATAAAATTCTACAAATATTGTGTGTCTGATTACCAGAGTAACCTTGCCCAGTTTGTTACATGACTTTGAGAAACTGAATGCTTTCACACGAGTGTCAAGACATTTGCTAAAAATGATCAATAAGCATATCTTCCATGGGCATATCTAGACTAGCCTGAAAGATTAACTAGACTCATTGACATATAACGATCTCTATCAAGTAATTTAACACACAAAGAGGCTGCTTGACAGAATAAGTAAGTCTCACCAGACTTTTCCTGGATAAATAAGTTAAAACCCACAGCATTCAAGATGTCTTTCCATTTCTCCCCTCTTCTCCCCTTTTATTTTTTATTTTCTTTTAATAAATCCAATTGTTTAAGCTGTTGCCTTGCATGAGAGCTCATATATGAAAATGAGGATGCAGTACATACAGAACTGAATTTTCTAAAAGGCTATAAACCAAGACTTTAATCATACTGTTATAACATTGACTAGAAACAAAGGAGGTGACTTTTTCATACAGTTACTAAAATCTTTTTCAGAGGTGTCTCAATGACTCAGTCTTCTCAGAGAAAGCCTGACATTGCCCTTTGTACACTCTTTCAGATGACAAGTGTCTTGTTATGCCTGCAGGAACAGAGCCTTGATCAACATTTCAGCTTTTGTATGACAGTGTTTATTGTCTGTACTATCTGATGTGCTAAGCTTTGTTAGTTCTCTTAGAAGTTTGACAATATGCAAGGTAAGTTCCATTCCTCAATGAAGAAAGGATACTTTTACAAGTTATTTCATAACTCTTGATTATCTGGCTTCACAACCGTCCAAGGCAGTCAGAAGCCAGACAGAAGACCAAAGCAGTTCCTCATTTATATCATTGAAAAGCTAGCTTCCAACAGCAACAAGCAACTGGGGACAGCAACAACTTCAATGAGATCTGCTGTCAGTTATCATTCAAACAATTGTGCTTTAATGTCATTTTATCTTTATGCTTCTTCCCACAAGACATCCTTTGAAGTCTTGCTCAAGTCTACTTTTACTCATGTATGCAATATATCCCATTTTAATTCAAGCTAAGCCCTAAGCAGCTGGGTATAATCCAAGCTAGTAGTCTGAGAAATATGTTGGAACTACAATATTGTCCAAGATGATGTCATAAGGTATGATAACTACTTTTAAAGGAGTGGTCTTGAAGCATTACCTGAAATCAGACTTTTACTGTGGAATTGACAATTGAATAAACCAGATACATTGGGTTTGTTATTGGTTGGTTGATTTTTTTAAGTACTTCAAAGAAAGCTGATAAATGTATGATTTAGATTTACAATTTGTATGGACGTCTCTGCTTTTCTTGTAAATGCAGAGACAAATTTTCTATCTCAAACCTAAAAATATAGATCTGCTCAAAACAGTTCCCAGAAAAAAACAGACCTTGAAGCAGGTCACCACATACAATTAGAAATGTACCAGAGAAAGCTGTCTAAAGGCAAAATACTAACATTTCTGCCTTCTTTTGTCTTACCATATTTGAAGAAGTTTCATGAAATGTAGATAAGCTCAGAAAATTACAGAATCTACATAGCTTTTTTCTTCCTCAGAGAAAGTGGTTTTTAAGAGTACAACTGAAACTGCTTACCACTAGTCTATTACTGTGCATTATCTTGAAATATAACAAAGCACTGAAATTAAACTGGACTGCAAAGAACAGTCTTTTGCCCTGAAATGTATCAGTGATCCTCTGACTCACAGATGACAAGCAGACAAAACTGTGAAGCTTTAGGTTGGATTAGTTGTCAGAGGAATAGTAAACGATACCATATAAAAGTGACTAGAGCTACTTTGAATTACTGTGTTCCAAATAAAGATTCTGATACAATGATAGAGTAGCACACAATCATGTAACAGGCTGTGCATGGGACAAGAGAGGGATAAATGGTTTTAAGATTAAGCTCATGAAATTGCTAGCTAAAACACCTTTGAGTTTAATATGAAGTTGGTATCTTTAAAATAAAATACACTTTATCATCTATATACATATTTTCCCTTTTTAGATTGTATGTTTAGCTCAATAACCTCTTAAAAATAAAAGCTCATTAACATTAACTTGACTAAACTGAAATGAACGCTAAACACTAAACCAAAACAAGGACCAGTAACAAAGTAGAGGAAAGGTTTATACAAATAACATGTATTTCTGTCTATCACCCAGTTAAAACACAGAAATACCATAAAGATAATACAAGTATTATACTTAATTGTATGACAAAAAACTTCAGGTACAACTGTAAGGTGGCAGCAAACCATCTTCATCATCTCAATACCTTGTGAAAATGATCTTCAGTATTCAAGTCCAGACCAATAAAAAAAACGAAATAGGAATCAAACCTTTTAAAGGAAAATAAAGTTCTCCTAAGAGAGGAGAAGAGTGGGATATTGCCTAAGAATAGTCTTGTTTAGACCTTATTTAAAATAGGAACTGTAATCTATATTTCTAGTTGTCAGCATGAAGTTCAGAATCCAGTGGCATTCACTGGACTACTTGTATTACATAACTAAAGTATTTAAAGGTCTCATTACCATGGATTATGAAAACTACTGTGGTGGTTTGACTTTGGATAAATGCCAGGTACCCACCAAGTCGCTCTATCACTTCCCCCCTTCCCCTTGCTTTCTCAACAGAGCAAAGAGGGGAAAGAAAATAAGATAGACCAACCCTTGCGGATAAAACAGTTTTAATATAAGCAAAGCGAAACAAAGTTCCGCTTGTGGAACCAAAAAAAAAACAACCAGATTTATTCTCTGCTCCCCATGAAGAGGCTCTGTGGGGCCTTCTCAGGAATCAGGGCTCCGATACGCGTAGTGGTTGCCTCGGAGGACCAAGGGTGACCCCACCCCCTTCCTCCTTTCTCCCAGCTTTATACTGAGCAGATGTCACATGGTCTGGAATATCCCTTTGGGTAGTTGGGGTCAGCTGTCCTGTCTGTGTCCCCTCCCAAGATCTTGCCAGCCCTGTCCCACTGGGGGGAAATGTCAGAAAGAGCCTTGGTGCTGTGTAAGCACCACTCAGCAGTAGCCACAACACCAGGGTGCTACCAACACCCTGCCAGCTCCCAGCATAAACCACAGCACCGTGAGGGCTGCTATAGGGGAAAAACAATTCCAGCTCAGCCAGACCCAGTACAACCACAAATGCGCATATCATACTAAGGAAGCCAGGAATACAGAAACAGATGTCTAAAGCAACAGTAATATCCCACTAGTGGACATTGGGCTTTGTGTGTTCCAGGAATTTTTTGTCTCCTTTCACCCTTGATTAAGAAATCCTGCTAAACCTGCTGCTTCAAATTCCAGGGATCAAGAAAAAAATCACTATTTGTACCACTTTTGAATCTATACTAAGGAAAACTATAACAATGAGTGGTCTGCCTCATAAGCACAGTGTATCCTCTTACAAGTTTCAGTTTAAAGAGTCAACATCCTAAAATAACTAATGTTTCATAAAGTAATAGAACTAGAAATGTTAAAAATAAGTAGAAGAAAATTCTATAGAAACAAGTAGATGGTATTTTTAAATATTCATTTTTCAAAACAGTGTCTAAAACAAAGTCATCTGAGTATAGTAATTAAAGGGTTTCTAAAGACTCAAATATTTTCATAATCCAAAACTAAGTGCATAATTCCTTGTATAAAATAAATTATAAGAAATAAAATTAATCATGCTATGAGTAAAAGCAGAGGTCAAGCAGAAGCAGTTGTCAACTCTATTTCTCTAACAGACACACTTAAAAATGTGTTAAATTAAATTAAAAATTAAAGGAGAAATTAAAGATCCTGATATGACCCTGATATTCTATTAAAATAGAATGCTATTAAACAGCATTACTAGGTAGAGGCACTTCATTCCAATATTCAAAGTAGTCTGTATTCGTAGCTTAAAAGGTCAAGTTCCATAGAGACTAAAATATTTCACTAAGATTTTAAATGTCCAAAAGATCTATTTAATGATGCGCAGACTCAACAATATATCCCAGTATAAAATCATATGAATCTGTGATTAATCTGTTCTTAATACAATTGTTAAGAACTAACACAAAAAAAGTACAAATGCATCCTTATGATGGGATGATAAACCTTTTAAAGTAGATATAAGTTTGTTGCAGAAAGAGAGGAATATCACCGTCCTAAATAATTTTGTCAACTACACTACCTGTGATAGGAGTGGCTCTGCCTCCACCTTGCTGTATCTGCTGAAGTGAATCAGCTTTCAACCAGAAAAGATATAGAAAGTGATTTGAATTTTAATTTCCCTAGAAGATTAACTGCTGCTGCTACTTCAGTTTCAAGTTCAGCTTAGTATGAAAGACAGATTGTTGCTTCGATGTATAAAGTTTTCATTGTGTAAATACTTCAGCAAAAATCTGAAGTCACAGAAACGGTTTCCATTAACTGAACAACTCAAATAGAGATATATCCTTTCCCATGTCAACAAGATAAAGACTTGCATCGTTACTTCTGCTATATTTATCTTTAGATCTCCTCCTGTGTGGCTCCTGTAACCATGACAGGATATGCTTGAAAGGCTGTCACCTGCTCCATTGAAATTACTAACCTTCGTTTGTCGGACAAGCACTTCACAGACTGATGTGTTTTCCCTCTGCTTGTGCCACAAATATATGCTTGATTTGTTCTAATGTAAAATACTAGATGTGATTTTTTGTTGTTGTTGGGTTTTTTTGTTTGGTTTTTTTTGTTGGTTTTTTGGGTTTTTTTGTGTGTGAGTGCAGTACGGTAGGAAACTGGGGAAAAATACTTCTGAAGAGCTGGACTCTTCCCATCAAAATAGTCTGCTAAGTGATTTGAGTTTTTCTAACATATAGTTAAAAGTATTTACATTCCAAAGGGTGATTATGAGTTTGGTTTTGGTTTTCTTTTATATGCTTAGCACACCCATAGTAATAGGCAATAGGGGCAAAAACCTGCAAACCCCCTATTTTGACAGCAGAATCTGGAAGAGTGGGTTTTTTTGTTTTGTTTTCCTTTGCACAGTGAAAAAAAATGCCTAAGTTACCATAAAATTTTTCAAGATCATGGCAGATATAAGACCAAAACTACTTCACGTTTGTAAAAATCTTGTTTTCTATCCTTTAAAGTCTGAACAGAACAGAAATTTTTTCTGCACATTTCTCAGTACTTCTAAACTGCAGATTATGGACAGAGCAGCTTTCTGCTACCTTATCATGTCACATTACTTACTCTATGTTTCTTTACATATTAAGCTGTACCATCTGACAGTGTAACTTTTTCTAAGTGAGAGACAGACATGCCATGGATTATTTTATTTTCCCCTAGACAGTGACATTACAATCAAGGAAATGAAGTTTCAGATCTATTTTTAGCATTGTCATGGTCCTGACTACAGAACTGTATTCATGCCTTTTTGGTTTTAAGACTTTAAATCCCCATATCAGAAATCTGATGAAATCAGTTAATGTGACATACAAGATTTCAGGCAAGAAACCTAACATTTTTCTGAAATATGTGTTTATATATATTTGAACATATGCATGTTTGTCAGACAGCATACTGAAGTGAACTACAATTGATTTAAGAGTTATCTGCCAACTTATTTACCTTGGTCTAATTTATGAGGTCTAGTTACTGTAGAAAGCATTAAAGGACCTGGTTCCATTGAAGCACTGGCTGTACATCCAGGTACAGAATTAAAGGAGACAACCATTTGTCCTTGAATCAGATTCCTATTTGCATTTCATATATTTTTCTATTGGAAAGTATAATCATCGAAATCCAATAATGGGAACAAGTGTCATAAAGGACAGTCACAATGTTGAAGCAAACAATTGGTAGGGTAAGGGTAGGAGTGCTACCCTTAGAAAACAAAACTCAGAAACAAACACAAAAAAACCCAAGATACAGTTTTTAGAATGAATAGCTAAAATTGCTAAATAAAGTCTTAAGGCAAGTACAGGAAGGGTTTCAAAATAGTTTTTTGCATATATACCACTAAACTAGTTGTATAGATCTTTTAAACTGTTTGTATAGAGCTATCATTGTTCAATAGACTACTTAAGTAGCAAGTATCATTTGAACATTGGAAAAGCAGTATGTCTGTTTAAAATGGCTCCATTTTCTTAATTAGGTACCTAAATTAAGTGTTTTAGTAAAGGAGTATCCAAACACTTCCAGGGAAACAGGTGATTCCTAGAAATGATCATGCAAGGTTGGTGACAATGTACTTTCACACCTATTCCTCAGATTACATAGACTGAACTGATGGAAATTTACATTAACTACTGAACTTCCAGAAAATCCAATATAAACCATGGCATAAATTCATATCAAACATCCTTATAGGGAGGATAGCAAACATCTGGAAGATGACTCCATGTGTTATCTTTTCATCCAATTTCCTGAAACTAAGAGCCTGGCAATTGCACTTAGTCTTCTGTGGAAAGAAAAATGGGTACTTCATACTACTTTTTGCTAGGCAGATTATGTAGCAAGGAAAGGGAAAAAAAAAACAAAAACAAACAAAAACAAACCAACAAACAGACAGGGACACCTTCCGCTAGACCAGGTTGTGCAAAGCCCCATCCAGCCTGGCCTTGAACACTTACAGGAAGAGGGCATCCACAACTTCTCTGCACAACCTGTTCTAGTGTCTCACCACCCTCACAGTAAATAATTTCTTCCCTATATCTAATCTAAATCTATCCTCTTTCAGTTTAAAACCATTACTCCTTGTCCTATCACTACATGCCTTTGTAAAAAGACCCTCTCCAGCTTTCTTGTAGGCCAACTTTAGGAACTGGAAGGCTGCTAAAAGGTCTTTCCAGAGACTTCTCCAGGCTGAACAACCTCAACTCTGTCTTCGTAGGAGAGGTGTTCCAGCCCCCTGATCCTCTTTGTGGCCCTCCTCTGGATGTGGTCCAACTTTACACTGGACTAATTTAACAGGACATAGCTGGCTGAAGAGCAAGGAGATTGTAGTTTGAGGACCTACACATCTTCTTAAATGTGAGAAACCACAACCTGCTTTGGAAGGTGTAAGCACCAACATTGTTTATCAACAGTCTTGATGTATTTAACAAGCTGTTTTATTCTAGCTTTGTGCAACTTAGAATTTTTTATGTGTGGATACATACTTTGAAGCAGATCTACTTGTGAGAGACCCTGCTCTGAAAGGAGGGAAAGCATAGCCATTGAGATTGGAATAAGAATTCATATTGCCCATTTTCTATTTTGAAGACACACACCTGTGTTTTAGTTCCCCATCTACCTCAGTAAAAATGCGGTATTGAACCAAAGCTTACACAAAATTGTATGCTAATTTTACAGTAAATTTTAACAGCAAAAGCATGGGTGCAAATATTCAATATAGCAAGCAGAATAAAGACTCATTATTGCTAGAGACTTCCACATAATTAAAAAACGTCTGCAGAAGAGACATATTACATCTCTTGCAACGTGTTTTGAAGACAACTAATACCATTTATAACACAAGAGTTGATCAGCAAGCACGCTATAAATCCTTGCCACTGCTAATTAAGTTTCATGATAGATTATTAGAGAAGAAAGAATCAAAACCATCACTGGGATGTAAATGAACTTTACCCTTTTGCTTAAAAGCCCATTCCTAAAGGAGCTTTGTACAGAATCATTTTCACAAGCAGTTATGTTGTCAGTATTTTTTACAGTGTTATTAACCATTTCCAGTAAAGTTTGTACTCACAATTAAAATTACATAGTAAGGAAACTGTACTATGTCTTTCAAATTAAATCTTATTTTTGTGTCTTCAGTTATGAAGTCTCAACTCAAATCTATTACAGTAAATCCTTTTGTGACACCAGAATGAACCATGTTACAGTTTAGGATGTTACATGGTTAAAAAACCCCTCCAAATACAGTGACCCACAAGCACTTTTCATTGAAAGATATTAGGTTTTCTTAGCATTGAGGATTTTCCAGTTCAGAGACACGACCTATTTTCTTTCAAGGGCATACTATCTATCTTTTTTTCTTCTTTAAGATGTAAAATTACAGATCATTCTGACTGCCAATTAACTTGCCATATGTACATGATTTTCCTTTAAAATGCAAAGAAAGCTGTCTAGAACAGCAAGATTTGAGACACTGTTGGGACCCAGTTGAATCAAATAGACTAAAGATATCTTGAAATTTAAAAAATGCATTATATTGAAATTTGTCATCAAAAACCAAAATTTATGAGTTGAGAATAGTTTAACTCAGTCTGAGAAATATTGTTTGTGCTCTGTGACTCCCCTCCAGTTATTCTCCTACTAGTAAAAGGAGAATTTACAGCACCTCTCCCCATAACCCATGCTATAAAGTGTTAAAAAAGAGAATACAGTAGTGAAGTAGTGATCCCTTTCAAGATATATATCAGGAGACAATATCACAAGAATGGTGAAACACTTCAGAACTTTTCAACCCCATTTCTACACTACAAAACATTCATTTTTACCCAGAAATTAGTAGAGAATAGTCTGTGGATTAAATTTTCTCTAATTTGTTACATTTCATTAAGGAGGCAGCTACTTCATTTTTAGCAAAATACATTTTTGTGCTAAAAACTGGCATTAATATCTTAACCGAATACCAAGTTTATATTACTATCCTACTGTAGTCCTAAGTGGCTAAGATGGTTGTTCTAGCAATTATGCACTTTGCATTGGCTACAGTTCTTTCTTATTTTCAGTCCTTAACTCAAATTCAGTTTAAAACACATCCTTAGGCACATCCCAGAAGGTATTCTACTTACTTTAACATTTGAAAGAATAATATATCAAGTTCTAATGAAAAGTATGGGACAAATAAACCTGTGGCCCATAATCCATAATTTTTGTTCCTCCCCTTGAAAAGGAAAACAGTTGCTGAGAGAATTCAACTGCAAAATCACAAACACAATCCATTCAATATTCAGCCTAGGATTTCATTGGTGAAGTTTTATCATCAACAGAAAGCATTTATAAAAGTAACAAACTTCCAAGTCTTATATACATCTGAAGAGTATATAATCAGAAGTATAATAGTTGATATCTTCTTAGCGTGTTCTGTACTTTGCACTTCTTTAGTTAAAAAAAAAAATAATTAAAATCCCATCTGTCAGCTGGTGAAGAAGGTCCTATATCTGGAGAAAGGAACATCATGCAGGCTTCCATTGTCTCAACTCCAGCACAAGAAAGTGGATAATTGATTAGAAGTAAAATATCCTTTGTTCTCCTTTCCAAGAACTGAAAGAATTATTAACCTGTCATTTCTAGGACTCGTCACACACCAAGTGCCTGTGACAGGTGAACATGAATGAATTTTAACCAATGGTATTCACTGATTAAGAGCTATACTACAGATAAGTTTATATTTTTACTTGATGTAAGCATAGAGGCAAGCATAATTTTATTTAATTGGCTTTAACTGTCTAGGATGACTATGATTCCTTGGAAAAAAGGCAAGGCAGTTTTTGTGGTTAAAATGGACATTTCAAACACTGTCTATGCTGTGAGTGCACACAACTACTTTTGTAAGGCATTTTTGTTTTGGTTACAGAACAACAAGATGGTTTATTTTAAGAAGTGACTGAAGGCTATCTCAAGAGGCAATAATCCCTTAAACAGGGTGTTGAACACAGGAGACTGTACTAAAATGCAGTAGCTCTGAGATTTTATATTGCCAGATGAGAAATACTTAAACTCTTAACTGCAATTATGTGGAATGAATTTGATTAACTCATCATGTGCTGAAATACCTGCTGAGACACTTCTGAAGATGTATTTTAACCATCTAAAAGGAATGTTATGATGCAGATATACTAATTTCAGAATAATGAACTCAATTAGAATAAATAGTTGGATCTGAAAAGTCTGACAGGCAAACTTATTTGTTGATAAAAGTTGGGAAAATTACTAATTAATATCTATTAATTACTATTAATATCTATAGAATTCTAGATCGAGGCATTGTCATAGGTTAGTTTTACAGGAACAATACAATGGTGTACCCCACACATCCTTTTACCTGTAATTTCTATTAATGAAAGAGATACACAAGACTTTTAAGCAATGTTCAGATATTTGGAAAACAACTGAAATATTATTTTCCTTTAGTATTTATCACATGTCCTTAACCAAAGATAAACAATTTCTTACCTTAACTGTTAAATTAAGCCATAAAATTTACAGGTTTATGATAATTATCACCTAGGTGTCATTTTTCAAAAGTGAATCTATCATGTCTTATTCTTCCAGGCTCCTTGATTGGTTAGGTAGGAAAGGCTAAAACAAGAGAGAATACAAACTGCCTGCAGCTTTTGTTTTAAATTACTTCCTATTCTGCAGACTCAGGTGTGAGATTATCTAATTTATAGTAGGATCAGTGAACCAGTAAATCAGTAGCGCGATGACACCTTTCACCAAATATTTGAATAGAGTAGCAAAGAGGCAGTTGTATGTGAAAAGTAGCAGCAGGCCCAAACCTGCCTATTTTTGTATTTTATATTAATAAATGGAAAATATTATGAAAAAATTAAGAAATTAAAAATATTTAATGAAGATATATAGGTGTCAGGGACCACTGTTACACAATACACAGAAGAAGATAGACATCTGATGACTGAAGGGTAAGAAAAATATAGTTCACATACTACATTTTAGGGAATGTATTCCAGCATGCTGAATATAACCAACAAGTGCTGTGAAAGACTTCTCATTTGGATATTTTGGACTATAGTTCAATTCTTAACAACATATCCTGTTTAGTTCAAGAAATATTTGAAACTTGGAGTGGTTTGTCTTAAGCTTGCTCTCTGGTGACTGTTCCTGGGTAGTCTACCTACTTGCTGAAATAGATTGAGCAAGCGTGTTCTATTTAATGTAAATTCACACAGTGTGTAGTAGTCCTGTGAAACTCTTTGCAGAGGACGTAGTGAATGGAAGAAGTTTACAAGTGTTCAAGGAGAAACTAGACAAACATTTGAAATCAGAATCAGAGAGTGACTGAATAGGCAAAGCTTTGCCAGGCATAGAAACACTCCTGAAAATAGTTGGGAGTCTAAGAAAGTGTGAAGGAGAGGTGTGTTGTATATGTTGATCCTGTTCCTAGTTCCCTTGCTGTCTGTTTATGCATTCACTTGCATAACAGGACAACAAGCAAGGCTACACAGATCTTCAGTATGAGCCAGCAAACCCACACATCTACAGAGCTAATGCAATGAATTCTTGAACTTGTCTTAATTCTTTTTATTGCAGTACAAGAAATCTCAAACATTTTCCACGAACAGTGTTCCCAGCCCATATTGCTGGTGGAAATTATCCCTGAAAAATCACACTAGAAGTCTGCAAGCAAGTGTCAGCTCATGCACAAAAAAAAAATTGCATTCTGGGCTTAAATACTGAAGGACACATAACTGGATATTCCTGATTGGCTGAGTCTACTTCCAAAAAATGTTGTACTGGGTATACTGACTGACACATTTGAGAACATTTCTTTTCTAATCCTTGATTAAAAAGTACCAAAGGAAGTAGTCCAAGCTACTGTCAAGATTTAGCATTTTTTGTAGAAACACCAAATAGTATGATGTATCATTCTGAGACAAGTAATCACATTCTTAATAATGCTGGTTCTAGATGACAGAAAATAACAAGAAAGTTGTTAATTATTTCTGCTATCAAAAAAACACAACAAAACCAAAAACCAACAAAACAAACAAACCAAAAAAAACCCCAAATGTAAGCAAGAGTTGCAAAACATTTCCAGTGGTAAAAGAAATAAGTCTGGGTAGCTTCATTGCTATTAAAGCTGAAGTATTTGTGTAGTCCAGAAATTTATTTTGCCATTCCTGTTAAAAAGCCAGAGGACTGGCAGAGAGCTGGCAGTGCTGGGTTTCAGGATGTGTCTGGCCCTGACTTCAAGCTGGTGTCAACCATGGCAGCAATTGCCCAGTGGCCACATGCCTGTGCCCTCCCTGCATTAGCTTTGCTCTGGGAGTGCCCAGGGGGTGGGGATCAGGGGAGTGCCACTTCTATATAGTCTCTGCAGGACAAACAGTCCCTCTGGGTAATGGGTCTGTGGTATGGCAGTACGCAGCTCCCGGACTTTGCCTGGGAAGCAGGGAAAAGGCAGAAGGCTGCAGTAGGAAAACATAAAAAAATGGCCCCAAGCAAATCACCAGGAGTGTTATGGTCCTCCAGAGAAAGACCTCACAGCACTAATGACTTATGATAACCCCCGCTACCTGAGACTGCGTCAACTAGGATTTAGAAGATTTAGGTTCTATGCTAAATGAAAATTATAATTAAGTAGATAGGTAGGTTACTCTTTCAAAGAGCAAGATGAAATTAGAGATTCAACTGATCAAATTATACAACAGTATAAAACTTACTGTTCTAACTGTGGCTATAATATATACAGTATTTCTTATATACAATTTTTATATAACATATAATCATCGAATCATATAATCATTCAGGTTGGAAAAGACCCTTGGGATCATCAAGCCCAACCATCAGCCCTACTCTACAAAGTTCTCCCCTACACCATATCCTCCAACATCTCATCCAAACGACCCTTAAACACACCCAGGGATGGTGACTCCACCACCTCCCTGGACAGCTTATTCCACTGTCTAATCACTCTTTCTGTGATTTTTTTTTTTTTCATATACACATACAAATATTTTTAAATTTTGTTAGATTAGATTTAAGACTTAGAGAAGAAGAATTTCAAAGTTCCTATTCCATAGCAACAAAGAACAAACAGGTTTTTGTTTAGCCAATAAAGAAAGGTTTTTAAATTACAGAACACAATACTTTCACTCCTATGACAGAAAGTTAGGTGTAATATGGGGTAGAAAAACATAGTGCTTTCAGAAAATCTCTCTTCCCCACCCCTGCTTCCTGTGGTTGGTGTAGGTCTGTTTTTCTGTATAGGTCTGTTTGGTACCCACAATAAATTGATTAAAGTATAGGAATTAGGGCAAGTCAGAGGCAAGCAATACTTTAGTTCTGATTTTGTTCAGTTTGGCTATAAAAAAACCTAAGCATTATGAACTCTCATAGGCATGACTCAAGAGTTTTCAGTGTTACTTAAGTAAAACTTCATTTGAGGACTGAAGTTTACTAAAATAGAATATATCAAATTAATAAGTACTTTAGAGTAAGCTATGAATCACGTCTTCATAATTGGTTTTCTGTAGTTTGTGAGCAGTATATATTTTTTAGGCTACAGAAAAGTTAATGACTAGCATACTCTACATGCTAAATAAATACAGAGTAATAAAACCACTAATTGCTGGTGTATAGCATAATTCTTGTTTAATACAAAAGATTGTACGGAATTAAGCTCTTAAGAACAATGAAGATGTTTTGCACACAGATCATAAGATGTGACCTTCTGCTTGTTACACTAGAGATTAAAACCAGGTAGATAACACTGATTCAAGTATGAATTCACACAGTAAATACAGTTGCACATTTATTTCATTAAAATTGTCATAACTCTTTATCTGGATGAGTTTATGATGCTATATTGGGCTGCTAAAAGGATCTCACATCTTATTTATGCTGTATGTTGCTAGTGGTCTAATGTGGGAGGGACTGAATACAAACTGAATTGCAACCCTATTTTGTTCACCAGTCTTTGAAATCTCCTTGCAAGCAAATTAGCATTGCTCTGGGCTTGTAATGAACAAATGCATTTATGATTATGTATCCACATTTATAACTTTAGTTAGCTCTGGAAGCTGACTCAACATTCCTAAATAAAGATATCCAGAAAAGATATCTAGTTAAATCCCTGATAAACACCATATACATGAACTTTGCTTCATTTTACAGCACAATACTTCCACCATTTGAATCATTAATGAACTCCCAGGCCCCAGTAACAAACTCTAGAAAAGAATCTTTCTGCAGTTGTGATCTTAACTCTGTAGCTCTAAATGAGGTCTCAACATCACGTTTAGAGACAGTTTTGGAGGAAAAAAAAAAAAAAAAAAAGTTACAGGAAACATGTGGGCAATTAATTCCTTATTCCAGTGAGGTGAGCTGTAAGAATGACTAGCAGGTGACAAACTTGTTTTTCTGTCAGCAAAGAATAGAGTGCTACAGGGAGTAAAGACCACTGCTCCTTTTGAGAGTACCTACTAAATTTGGTTGATACCAATAAGAGAATTTACAAAAGACTAATAAAAGTCAGACCAACAAATTTCTGTCTTCGGTCAGACTCTTTAACTGAAAAGGAGCTGTTGTGAAGATTTGTGTAAGACTTAGCTTTGGTATCCTACCATAACATACCTTAAGAGGTTGTATGTCCTTGTTTCTTTTGCTGCACTGATAAACCTGACTGCCTTTTGGGGAAAGCTAAAGTATGCTTAACCTTACATTTTCAGTAAATTATTGGAATGATATCAAGAGCAGAAGATATTTTAGTCTAGAATTTATTTGTCCTTAAATACTGATCCCTGCTACTTGTAGCTGAGTATCCTGCACTACAGATATTTAATATGACTTGACTTATACAACTTCCATGGAACTGTCAACATCTACCCTGGTTCTACATAATAGCTTTAGGAAATAAATTTTAAACCAAGCCACCCCTGACTACTGTTTCTTTTAATCAGATCCTTGATGAACTAATAAATAAAATCAAAACAGAAGATTGTATTGTTTCCTTAATTACTACCCTTTCTCCTTCACGTCTCAGAAGTCTGAGCATGTGTTTTTCAGTTGACACTGATATCTGTGGCTAAATGCTGTAGAAAACAGCTGAAAGCACCTCAGCTAAAACCAAGATAAACTACATTTAGAAGGCACTGGTGATCCTGTCTAAACTGACAGTTTGGTTGGAGCAGTGAAGACCTTGGTCAATCTGAATGACTTCCATTTGGATAGTGGCAGTTGCTGTTGGTCCTCCTGAAAGACTTCTCTCCCTCAGGCTGAACAAGCCTCAGCCCCTCGACCTCTCCTCATAGACCAAGTGCTCCTGCATCCAAAATGTTTGCTCCAGCCCTGACCCCCACCCCAAATTATTTCCAATTTATTCGTATCAATAAAATAATAATTCATAATATTATCCTTATAATAGTTATGATGCAGTGCCAAAACTGGACACAATGTTCTGGATAGGGTCTGCTGTGTGTTGAGTAGAGGGGAATAACCACTTCCCGCATCTATCATCTGTGCTCCTTTTAATACAGCCCAGCATACCTTTTGACACTTTTGCTGCCAGGGCACACAGCTGGCTCATGTTCAGTCGGTGTCTGCCAACGCATCAAGGTCCTTTCCAGTAGAGCTGCTCCACAGGCTTTCAGTTCCCAGCCTATACCGTTGCAAAGAGCTCTTCCTCCCTACTGACTACACTTGCATTTGCCATGTTGAAATTCATGAGGCTCTTAAAAATTATTCTAGCTATGAGCAGAGCAGGATCATTAGCACACTCTTTCATAAGACAGCATGAATAAGACATCCACTCTCAAGTTCCTTACCCCCACCTAGAAGATAAACTTTTACTGCTGTTGTTAGCGCTTACACTTTCATAACCAGTCTTCTCTCAAATACTGCTATAAGACATAAATTTAAGTTATGAAGTCTTTATAGCAAGATAGAGAACAGGTAAATAGGGATTTATTATTGGCAACATATGCCAAACATTTGACTAGTTACTTCACAAGCTTGACAGAGGACTTGCAGACTACTTCAAAGACCACGTGCTAGCTTCCCTCAAGATTTCAGAAGTAATGTTTGAATATTATTAGAAATTACTCCTAGCCTCAAATTCTCACAAACCACACAATTCCCACTATACTCGTGAAATGTCCAGTTATGGGGGCTGACACTTCAATAGAGAGCTTTTTAATACACAGAGGTTAGTATCAAACAACAATGAATAGTGCCATGATTAATATATGTATATATATATATATATATATATATATATGTGTATATCTATTGCCAGGACATCAACCGAGTCTTGAAACTTGGTGAGGTAGGAGTGAAACAAGAGCCTCGGAGGGTGGGTCAGTACTTGCATCCTGCCTGGGTTTGCATTCCCAAGCAGACAAAAGATTACTTCTTTGTTCAAGTTTGAGTGGAATCAAGGATGGAAATTATTCATTACCTAATGAGATCCAGAACACTGTATTACTGGATATCTCTAGCAAATAAGATGTATTACTTCAGCATTAGCTGCCAAACAAAGCTAATTGTGCAAAACCTGTCTCAAAGGTATAAATATATGAACATCTGCATCTGTCACAATGAGGGTGTTTATTTCAGATTTTTTTTATAAATAAGAAAAGTTTCAAAGAAAACAAAATGTTCTATGTTCCATAGAAACAATCTTCTTGTCTATCAGATCCTTCTTTCATATTGACAAAGTATCTTTAGGAAAAAGTCCTAACATGATGAAAGGTCAAATTATTACCAGGGCTTTATAAAACCCATACACCATCTTATGCTATATATTTAGGAGCTGAAAATTAATACATCATTTTGAAAACAAGTCATCCTAAACATTTTTATTCACAGGAATAAGCTTAAAATAGATGTAACTATAAGTTATATCACTAAGATACACTCCCATTTCATATAGATTTTAGAGGATTAACTTCTTGCTCAAGATCAGTTTTCACATCAAAATAAAAAAATTATCTCTTAAGTTAGTTTACAGTCAAACATTCATACCTTAGTTTATACAGTTTTGTTTAGCCATGGCCACATTTTCCATCAAAACTGTTGGCTTCAGTGACATAGGAAATCAGGCATTAACACCCAAATATCTTTCAGTTGGATCTGGAGATATTTTTCCATGAACATGGTGACACACTGTTCTTCAGCTTCACTTTGAAAACTTGCATGATATCCCAAAGGAATAATCACCACCAGATTCAAATTCAGGCAAGCTCTCATTGCCTGAACAATACCTGCCATAGCTAAAGGAATGGGAGACTTCTGCTTGCTAAGAGAGAATTGGACTTTCGAAGGAAGACCTTGAAACTGAAAACAAAAAAACCCAAAACCTGCATGGGAAGTTTTCTACATACATTCTCTGCTCAGTAAAAGACATCTAAGAAACAAGAGTTACCTGTGAACAGGTAACATTATCTGTGTCTGCTGCTTTCATGTCTATGTGTTTCTTAATCCACTTACCAAAGAGAAGAAAAACAATAGCTGATTTTCATGCTGCTTTCTCTCCTATAACAGACTTCTTTTCCTCCAGTGTTCCTCCAGCATTTATGTTTCCAGTTATCCATGCCTTTCTGAAGTAATAGGTAGTAAACTATAGGTAGTAAACAAGAACTAAATAGGTAGTTAACAAGAACTCACAGGTTTGATCACCTCTTCATCTAGTTCAGATATAATTTTTAATAATATATTAAAGTGATTAATCTCATCCAAATTTCTTTCCAGAAAAAAGTAGTATAGAAATATGTTGTAGGTATCACTGAAGATAAAAACTCCCTAGCTGAACAGATTTCTAAACTTTATTAGGCCTTAGTTTACATGGTGTCTCTGATTACATGAAGTTTCAAGTTTGACTTCAGCAGTGCTTTACACACTGTAAAACTGTGGACCTCTAAGTTCTATACATTTAGCACACACATTTAGTGTAATCCTGTTTTTCAAGGTATCATAATGAACTTGCCTGCTGCCTTTGGGAAAAAAGAAGCTTCAGACTTTAAGAGCTATGCATGTGCAGACTTGTTTAATGATCACCACATGCGTAGCTTTACCTATGCCAGTTACTTCCAGAGCAGTAACTCAAAATGTTTCTATTTAGTGGAAATGAAAGAAAGGTATTTAGTTAAGCTTGTTCTTCCCATCCATGTCCTTTCTCCACCTCTCATATCACTGGCCAACTCATGTGCAAGGGTTCTCAAAAAAATCTCATAAGACATATTTCAGTATTGAAAGTCAACAAAACAGCCATTGCTCTTTCACTGTTTGCAAATGGAGTAGAGCTTCAGACCCCACCATCTCAACAGTGGGAGTTTTAATACTGATTGTAAATAAGAATTGAATTAGTCATTTTTTCTTCTACTGAATTCTGTAGTATAGACATTTTGGAAATTTCAGTAATCCATACCTGTCAAGCATAAAAGCATCTAGGAATATGCATGTATAATCTTTAAACTAGAGAACAGGTAAATATCTCTTACATCCCAGTATTCTTGGTCTATTTTACCAAAATTCTGAAAAATTATGCAAGCTATATTATTCAAAAATTGAAATTATGGGTGAGATACTCAGCAAAGATATAAAATGGCTATTTTCCAGAAGACATTTTTTACCTATATGTAGCTATAAAGCTCACTTTCACCATCCATCTTAACATACATTTAACTTTCACCATCCATTTTAACATATATTTAAAAAGATTGCCTGCCAAACCCACAATTTTTCTGAAGGCTGAGCACTTTCTTGGCAGAATTGTGTTGCCAGTACATTTGCTGTTGTTGAATCTGGCATGCTAATTTTAGTATCAGTACCACTAGTCTCATCCACCTTGAAAGTAAACCTTACATGCTCAGTGATTTCCTGCCACCCAAACTGCTGGCAGCAGAGGGAGATATGAAGTTACTGTAGATAGTTTTCTTCAGTAAGAGAGTATTTGGTTCACTTCTATTGGTGGTTATAGAAAAGACCTTCCAAGAAGGAGGTGATTAAATTCAGATATAAACTTAATTGTTCAAGTCAAAAGGAAGAACAGGAGAACAGTATGGATTTTTTTTTTTTTTTTTTGTGGGATGCAACTGGCAGAAAAAGTCACTGATTTTAAGATAAAACTAGCTATATTAATTTCTCCAACAAAACAATATCCTGTTATATACTCTTCATCAGTTATTTCTTTAATATTATACTCCATTTTGGAAACCCATTTATGAGTGTTACGTACTATTTCACAGTGTAAGTAATTCCCTGTTGGAACAACTGCCAATAAGAAAATATCAATAACGTCTATTTTTCAACTTCCAGTGTTGAAAAAAGGTTTTCTTGTAGTTTCCCTTTAGAATTTTTTTCCCCTGAATAATATTTTTGGATAACTGTTCTATGCAGCTAAGGTACCAGACAGCTGTGTGCACAAAATTATGGTACGTGCATTGGTACACGTTGGTACGTGCATATAGAGAGGTACGCATTACGCAGACAGAGCTGGGGACACCTGGTATTTTAAGACATGTAATTTGAAGATCTTCAATAGCATTTTAAATTGGTGGAAAAGCAAGAAGATATAACAATTATGATTTCTTTTTTTTTAAAACACTTTGGAACGGGAAGGTTGGAATAGATATACTGAGATTTATACTTTTGTCAGAATACACTAGTTACCTTCAGAACTGCATTGATTTGCAGGTCTCGGTCCACTAAATTTGAGCAATGCAAAGTAAGAAATTCAACAATTTTAACTATCACTTATCACTTATCACTTTAACTATCACTTATGCACGCTACCCAAAGGTTGAATCCAATAATGAAAAATGTTAATATAGTCAAAATGTTGTATACCTTATGATCACTAAAAGCAACAAAATATGTTCTATATTCACAATCCCAAGTTATAATAATAGTAATAATTAGTTGTTTTAAGTGATATCAGGAGGTCTGAATGAAGTGAATCTCATGCCTGAGTAATCAAATATTCCTGTTCTTTGACAGATTCCATCTTGATGTGAACTATAAGCTTCAATAGGACATTAATTTGTTAAATTATAACCCTAATCATCCTTCTACAAGCCCCTAATCAAGTTTCTTTCCCTTTCTTCAGTATCAATGAAATAAAGATTAATTTAGAAGTCATTCTAAGTCAGGTACCATGGCCTACCAAATATGACGCTACACTTTGCTAAGATACTTCTCTTTCTTTACCATACCTTTCTTATGAGCTGGCAGTTTTATTGAGTAATTTTTCATGTTAGAAAATACTTTTCTGAAGAAAACAAACCAACTATACTAGGGATTCCTTTCTGAGGACTGTTACATTTCCTGTATTTACCTGACATTAACCTTATATTTGTGTATGCTTTCTTAGCATCCGTGAAGGAGTTTTCTTCATCACTATATTCTATTGTAAAGTATCAACTTACTTAAGTAAAAGTTAAGAATTATGAAGTTTCCTCTCTAAAGTACTTTGTCTTTCAAGCTCCAGTTTAATCATTAGCAAACTAATTAGTTTGGACTTTACTGGGACTTCAGCAGTTACAGAGTGATCATTAACTTACAAAGTTTTTCATAAAAATAAGAGATACATACACAGACATGAAGCCCTGGTTTTGAACCTATCAACATCTCCCCATTGCTTTAGAACAAATGTTTAGATGTTAAGAAGACAAAACAAAATTACTATTTTTCAGACACAGATACTATAAAAATTGATTAAATAATAGTTTAATAAGTTTAATATTGAAGTTAGATGAAGACATTAAAGAACTGAATTAAAGAACTGAAAATGCATATGGACCAAACTAAAAAAAAAAAAAAAAGTTGCATCCATCGTAGGTTTTTTGTGAACACATTAAAAAAAACCACTCTTAAAGTGCCTCCAAGCTGCTTCTATCTTCAGACTTACAAAGACAATTTTAAAGTTAAAAAAACCCAAAAGCTTGAGACAGAAGAAAAGTAAAATTATTGCTATGAATAAAACTGTGAGTCCATAACTTTCATCCCAGTATTATAGAGCTTCCTCAAAATCCTCTGAATGTGCATATTCCTTTCACTAGTGGAAATCAGATACCCTTCAACTTGCACCATAGCATCCTTGTGACTGTTCCACAACTACTGTGGAGCATTTAACATCTTGTTGGAATGGAAAACAGTTTAGCTAGTAAAAATTGTTCCTACCAATATATGTTAAGGATTATTTCATTCATATATGAATCATTGAATAATCAGTTCTCAGTATCTTAGTAAACAATAGATTAAAGAATGTAGTACACCATTCCTTTGCATTTTTACTCCTTTCATTATCCCAATTTTATTGCAGTTGAGTCTATCATCATAGAATGATACTGTTAGAAATGCTATTTTATTAACAATAAAGGTTTAAAATTTAGTTGCTTCTCCATCTAACAAAGGAGTTGACAGAAACAGTTGTTGTTTACTGACAATCTGAGGTAAATGAGGAAGTTAGAAAAGCAGACAGTGGTCACAGCAGAAACAGTAATCATGTCACAGAAATCTTCCTAATATACATTATTTCACACATTTTCTTTTTCAGAAAGATATCAGTGTTGCCTTTGCTATAATCTTTCCTGAACTGTTGTCATCCTGTTATGTTTTAAAAAGATAGAAGCAATTATCATGGTGTTAACCAACTATGGAAGTTCTTAAAGGTTTTAAACATAAACTGGGGTTGGGCAGGAACCTGAAACCCAGTTGTGTAAAGTCAGGTCCTCAAGAAAACCCTTTATTCACTGCAACACTTATCATTGACAAGTTCTTCATAAGAAACTACCTAAAAGTTTAGAATGTGTCAAAGAGTAAAATGAAAGATTCTTTTGTTGTTATTGAAGTTTTGAGTATCCACTCCATGAGGAGATAAACAGAGTTTAGGAGTTAAATATATGAGAGGAGCCATCCTCCTGATTTTTTTCTCCTCCAAAATTTTTCATAATATTTATCCAGCCCAGGAGAAGACCCATAAGATCTGCTTCCTCAAGCCTGTTCATATGCAAAAGATGTATTATTACACAGAAGCCCCATAACTCTGTAAGAGTTATTGTTTCCCAAAAGCCTCTTCTGCTCCCTCCCAACAGCCAAAGACATCTTGTAGCAGAGACTGTTGAAATTGGACAGAAAGATAACATTCATCCTTTTTTTTCATTCTCCTCCTCACCTTTCCCCCAAACCAGGAGCCTCTCTCATCAGGTAAGGGAGCCCTCAGGAGCACACAGAAAAAAAAAACAAACAAAAAACTCAAACCCAAAACACATATACAAGCAAAAA
This sequence comes from Athene noctua, assembly GCF_965140245.1. NCBI lineage: Eukaryota > Metazoa > Chordata > Aves > Strigiformes > Strigidae > Athene > Athene noctua. The sequence continues at coordinate 80,930,287 of NC_134038.1, forward strand.
ATACCCCAAACCATAAAATGATTCCATAAAGCCTGTGTTTTATCTTCCCTGTGGGATGCACATCACTTTCATACATGGACAGTCTAAAGCACTTCAGCTGTTTATGTGTATAGTCACATACTTCAGTGAGTTAAAGACTCACTAAAAACAGACCTTCCCATCATTTTGTACTCCTTATCTATCACAATTAAAATACATTTGAAGTAGAAATGTATTAGGACCAGAGGGCAGCAGAACAGACACATTTATTACAAAGACAAAAATGCATCAGACGGGGCACCTTCAAAAAGCTGTCTGAAAGTCTCAAAATTCCTTATAAGACATCAGAAAAAAAAATAAATCAGTTTGCACTTAGAAAGAAAACTATCTTATTTTTCACTAGTTCATCAGACATATCTTGTACATCTTACATTAAAACAAACTTCCTGTCCCACACAGTTTGTTCTGTCCCAAACTACTACACACCTGTAGTTCAGGTGACTACAGTCCCTGCTGGTCTGGCCAGCTCCTTGAAGACTGCATTGTTTAAAGAAATTAAGGGAGGGGAAAATACTTTAGAACACCAAGTGATTTCATTTAATAAGCACACACCCCATGCCGTTGTAGCAAAGAATCATCTAAACAGAAAAGGGGCAAAACATCTCAAGATAAGTTTGAAATGGCCTTACAATATCTGTGAGTTCTGCTCTATTTTAGTTATTATAGCAAATTTATTCTCTTCCAACATCAAAACACAGCCCAGCAAAACCACACTCTAATCTTATCAGTCTCACTCCTCAATACCATCTGTCAGAAGAGCAACCCCGAGCTTCTGTTTGAGCTCTTCATATACCTTCAAAAGCCTGAAGTAACCACAGGCTTTGAAGTTTTCAAGATACTTCCCTAACCTCTCACATCTAATGATTTGGAGCTGCTTCCCCAGCAGAAGGCTGATTGTCTTCACTGCCAGACAAGGAGTGTATTCTGTGTGTTACATCATGTTTTGCTACCAGGATCAGCTCAATCCTAATGAATTATCTTGTAATTATGCTTAATTAGAGTTAGCTCAAAATCTATTTTAAGCACTGCATCCATTTTTTCTTGGGTGTTTTTGGCATTCACTTTGTTTAAAATTCTAATGATGTTCAGAATGTTTGCTGGTATTGATGTGTTGTAATTGTCCAGCCTTGAAATGTGCCCTTTACCTAGATATAAATCGAGCATACTCCAGAACATGTTCAGATGCTTCCCAGGCAGTAGTCAGCATTTAAAAAAAATAAATAAATAAAATCAGTCTTGTATCCTGTAGTCAGAAAAAGGTTCACATTTACTGTTTCCACTTATGCATATTTGTTTTATTTTTTGGCTTACATCCAGATAGGTTACAGGTATGCATATTGGAGGAACTTACAGGAGCTCTGTCAACAGACTCTTCCCAGTGAGGCTGACAAGAAAAACAAAAGCATTTCAGGGACAGTGGAGGCATTAATACTCAGGACTCAGTTTCATGAGCTCCAAGAACAAGCCTTCAAAAGCTTAAAAGACCTCCAGCTGGAGGTCAGCTAATAGGGAAAACAGTAGGAGACCCAACTATTACCTTCTGTTCTGGCTCAAAGGCTCTGAAGAGATTCGCATTTCATTGTTCCAGAGCAGGAAAAAAAGAAGTGGTGAAGATAAGGAAGAACAAGCTGGAAACTGCTCTCTTTGATGCTTCTCATCACAGAGAAATAGCAAAGACATGAAAAGCAAAATCCAATTATATATGGCTAGCATGTGACAATCACGGCACTATAAACTGAGCAGAGAAAACAAGAACAAAAACACTGATGTGAACAATAAAAATGCCATGAATCAAATAGACCTTGTTTCTTTTTGCTTCATGTCGATAGTGTTCCACAACTATTTATATGTATATGTATATTTATATTATATGCATATAACACCTACAAATGCACAGTAGTACATGCAGAGATGAAAGATGTACAGCTGGTTTAGACAGTAATTCTTGCATGTACATCTTGGGATACAATAAAAATGTATACTTTGTTTATTTCTTTAAATTTTGCTTCTTTACTGAATGTTCCCATTCAGAGAATGTAGCACAGACTATATATTGCTGGAAAAAGTTGGCTAAATGGATCAAAATAAAATTTGCACTTGGATTAATAAATTATTCAAAATTTGGCCATTATTGAATTATTAGCAAAAAGAAAAGTTTCCCTGATTTTTGAAAATATTCATATTACCAAAGAATTTACCTGGAGAGCTTGGACTAATGGTAATCAAGTGGTGGATTATTTCTGAACTGTTTTAATCAAATTTTGACTATTTTTTATTTATTATGAAATTTTTATTTTAAATCATGTAACACTCCTTCTGTTTCCTGAGGAGAAATGTTTTAAATGTGAGATTAAGGGCTAACAAATGCACAACAGAAAAATATACATGAACCATTTTCTTATAAAAAGCTATCTGCCCATTTCCCCAGAAAGCCCTCAGGTCTGAGCTTTCAGTTTTTTTTTTTTTATTTCTCACCAATAGAGTTATTTTCTGGAAGCAGTTGAAATTATATGGAGTGGGACACCTTCTTCTACTTTGCAGCACAATTTTTAAACTCTTGAGTGGCATGAGCTACTGTTCAGCTACAGGACCAACTTTTTTTTAATAGTGATAAGGAACAAGTTGTACAGGCATTCAAACAGCTAAGCTTGAAAATAGGTTTTCTTGTGAGCTTTTTCAAAAAATCTAGGCTGATAACTTTTTGGAACTTGCTTAGAAAACTCCATTTTTGCCTATAAATGTTTTTATGCATGACCATGAGCACATCATCCAATGTGTCAGGTTCTCCCTCTCTAAAGTAGATACAATAATGTAAGAGTCTCAACTGGTAGTGTCAGGATAAGATCATTCACTGTGAAGTCATCAGAGGCTACTTCATTGGTGGTGACTTCATCAGGCATATCTGCTGTCATGGAAGGACTGAGTCTGAGTACCATGCACAGAATAATAATTTTAATCTTTAATTGTATAAAATACTAAGGGGAAAACAAGAAATTTGAAGAGACGTGTTCACAGTTCATCTTTGTCTCCTTGTGATGTATGAATAGTATATTTCTATGTATTCCATCCTGAGGATGTTGCAGGAAGTCAGATGTACTTCAGGGTTTTGATGTCTCAAAACATTAACTTTGTTCTCATTTAAGAGAAGATAGCTGCATGTAAAGAACAAACTTCACTTAGTTTCTGCTTCAATTTAACTACAGAAATAGCACAGTTGATCTAGCCCAATGACAAGCTTATATTTTTTCCCCCCTTAAACCACAATAGCTGTTGCTTTCTGTTGTAAAATGCCAGAAATTTTCAGTCATTAATGCATTGCTTCTAGGGGAGCACTATACAACAGTTTAATCCATTTTCACACTATTTTGGTATGCATCAGAAGAAAATCTATAATAAAACACCGTAGTTCTCACTTCTGCAGAAATAATTGTGTCTGTGATCACAGGTGTATATTAATCTATAAGTACAGTGAAGACCTTCAGTTCCTTGTCATTCTTATCTACATGGGTGACAGAGAAGTGGCACTGCAATGCTGCATTTAAAGTAAAGGTGGCATTAAGAGCTTTTTTACCTCCTCTTACTTCAAGATATCTTTTGAGATTGACTAGTCTTGAACCAGCTGCAAAAGACAAAACCAGTTGGCTTACAGAAACATAAAAAGGTCAAAAAACACTTTTTAAATCCCCTTCTGCATGTTCTGCAACTCAGACCTATCATTCCCTACAAAGAACTTATTCCTGCAGCTGTTTTGTAAAAGTTATAAAAAGAAGAAATCCACAAAAGAAAGCATTAAAATATAACATGGGTAGTGGAAATATCAGTCCAAAGGACAGAAGGATTTGCTTAGAGTAGTTAAAACACACATGAAACTACAATCTCCCAGACTGTTATTGATTAAAAAATGACCACCTCAAAGGCATTAAAATCTATAAAATCATAGTATATTCCTAAGTAAGGGCTGCAATATATGTAATAAAATAAGCTGTAGCTTGTTTATCAGAGTTTTGACACTGCATTCATTAAAATAATGAATTCTAATTGCATAAGGATTTTGAGGATCCAAGACTCGTTCCTGGAAACTGAAAAAAGCCCAAATTTTCAAAATAAAACTGAATAAAAACCTTCCTCTCTTTTTAGCACACAGCACAAACAAATCTCAGCAAATTTGTACTTTCAGATATTTCCAGTGGTGGGCTTTTCTGAAGGATTCACTTGCATAATTTGTCTCAGAAAAATTTATTTCATACTTGCATGACCTAATGGGAATGAACTGCATGAACAAAGTATAGTTCCTGTGAAAGTTTTGTGAGAAAGCTTGTCACCCTCAGGCCACAGCTGTGGGATGTGACTGCTGTGGGAGATCCTGGACCCCAAGATCAGCAGGTCACATTTAAGAGTACGAAGAGGAATATTTGAAATACACTGTGAAATGTCTGGTTAAGTTTTTTTCATTGGAAGCCTACTTATTTCACTGGTTGCTACTTCTCGTTTATCTCCAGAAGCATCGTATGTGCCTTTAGAAGATTAGAGTAGAAGTAGCAGATCAGGAGAAGAAAGAAAGCAGACTGAGTAGTGAGACTGCAGTCTTGTATTTGACCACGGACTCATACCCATTTATTTCCTGAGCATGTGCTTCCAAATTAATCATCCCGGTATAAGTCTCTTTCCTATATGCTTTGGCCTGACTATTGTAATCATGCTCAGGTGGCAAGTCTTTCAAAAAAACCACCCCTATTTCTTTGCATAGTAAACGCTTTTTCCTATATCCATTATTTTAGAAATAAACCCATCAGACAAAATACATGACAGTAAGTTAAATCACATCTTCATTTTCATCCTAAAGCTTCTAGTAAATAGAACTAAAGAAAATTATTCAATTGCATTTCACTAACTGGAAAATCACAACACATAATTGATATGTTGATACAGTTGTCTGAGTCCTGTCAAGCCAGCTTGCATGTCAGACATTTGCATCTTGTTCAGAGAAACAGAAAAGATGCTGATTGCATTTAAGCTTATATTCAAACTTTGTTATTTCCCCAGACTAATAGCCTTATTAGTCTCTTTGTATGAAAACTTTATTATTTTCATAGAAAATACTGTCAGCAAGGGAAGTTATTTGTTAAACAGAAAGAGGTAATTGTAAGCTTACTTTGCCCTGTCATTGTAAAACTCTGGTTATCCTTTGAAAAAAACAGAAACACATATCTTTTTAATTTAAAATTAAGAAGATAACTATTCTTAACTAAACAATTGAAATAGTATTTTATGCAATCATATCCCTTTCTCTGCCACAAAGTATATAATTTTGTGTTAAGAAAGTGCATTTCAAGAAATAATTCTTAACAGCATCCCTCCACTAGAACAAGCAAGTGGCAGGTATTTAATCTCATTTAACTTTGAGAAAATAAAGTATAGGATTTCTTACATTGATAAAAGGTTAAAGTTAAAATGACAATAATTCAGTGTTTTATAGATAAAGAGCTGGTATCAATAATTCATATTATTCTTTTAAGAAATTGATTTGTTTGAAAATGAATGCAAATGTTAGGTATACTAATAATATTGAGACGGAGAGAAATCAAACAATTTCTTTTCTGAGATTCTGCTTTCACTTGCATGTGACTTAAAATATTCTTCTTGACAGAAAAATAATGAAGAACAAGAATTTTGCCATTTTCCTTCTCCTATACAAGAAACGGGAACTAGTTTTGGGGCCCAGTTTTGAAAAGAGTTGAAAATTCTTCCCAACATTCAACAAAATGTGTAGTTGTGGTAGTAGGCATGGACACACAACTAACATTTTCAGTTGAATGTCTGGTACCTGCATGGACAGAAGCCCTCAGACCAGAGTGCTCAGCATGCTGGATCCATTGACTGCAGGGCCAGCCTGCTCTGGTATCAATGTCCTTCTGACACCACTCATGACTTCTCCATCACAATCATACTGTGCTGTGAAAGCACTGCAGGATTGACCAGGTTCCCAGTCTCACTGCTGGATTCAGCACATTTTTTCTGACATCCTGAAGCAATGCTGGACTTATAAGGAGAAAATGACACAAAACCAGGAGGAAAGAAAGAGTCAATGTGACTGAACTGACCAAAATTTATAGCTTCTGGTCAATTATTAGGGTGACACTTCAAACATTTCTTATTCTGTAAAGGGTAGTTCTCCACTGCCTTGCCTTAGAGTCTTCTTTAAGCTCCTCACAGAGATCAAATAAAGTTTGTTTGTCAAATCCCAATGTACGAAAACCTGCTTCTATATTAGACCTAAAAGCGCGAGTGTGCTAAGCTCTCTAAATCCTGTTACAAAGATAAGCCCTTAAATCTCCTCCACTGTCTCTAGTGTCAGATGACAGCATTTGTTATTCTCTTTGTACTGTTACTTCCAAGCCTTGACTTAAATAAGTTAAAACTTCTTAATGAATACTTTTATATGTACATTTCATCTGAAAATGCATTCTTTCCTAACTCTGGCATCCTCAATAAAAATTCATAAATCCTGCCATATATTAGTACTTGTTAATTCATTTCTCTTTAATGTGGAAATCCACCTCTGCATGGAACATGTTCTCTGTCAAAATCTGAAACTAACACTTATCTCAGTGCATAATATTTCTTATATACACGTATATTTATATACTTATGTACTATACATTAATATATACTTATGTTTACATTTTTCTTCATACATATATATGACATTTCCCATTCCATACTTATCATTGGTACACTCTTTGAAGATTTTAGCCTAGAATGGCCATGTAAACTGAACTACAAATCATCAGCTGGGAATATTAAAACATTGGTAAATAAAAGGGCAAATACCTGGTTATTAAAGCACCGGTAACTGAGCTACTGAGTTTCTGTTGCGTTGATGTAAACTAACTTGTGTTGAAAATATAGTCAAAACTGCACAGACACACCATATTTTTCTAACTTTCTGAGAAGTACTAAGAGAACACGTGCACAGCATCCACAGCTTGTGCACTACCAGCTCTTTTGAAACCCTCTCTACCTTCACACCAGAACCACCAGACTAAATCCATGTTTTTACTGCAGTATAGGCATGTACTGCTGGGAACAAGAGTTGTTTCCTTCTTGCTATGTTTCAAGAACAAACCAGATCGGTTCACAGATGGGATTTCTAGATACAGTGACACAGAAACATAGCAGCCTAGTTCTCAATGAACTAGTACCATCTGACCTTGGTACTTCTGCAACAAAAGGATTTTCTACCCAGTTTACGATTTCTGCTAAGAAATCTAACTAGCATTTTCTACAGTGTGAGAAAAGGACCAAGGAAAAACAATCTGCAGAGAAAAATTGTATCAATAAAAAACTGTAGCAAGGTTTGTGAAGAGAAACTGTATTGTGAACTTTTATATCCTTATAGTGCGACAACACTATTACTACTTTAAACTGTGCCATTTTTCAAACTGCTATAAGGAAGGAAAGGTATGAGAACTGCAGAATAAGATTTTCTTTTTCCTTGTGGCAGAACCTGGTGCTGTTGAGGTCACAAAGTAATGTCACTTGGAGGAATGGTGGAAATATACTAATAAAAATGTTTAACAGGGATTATTTCAGTATAGGGTTTCACTACTGATATTACTGTCAACCAGTGCTAATTTTCTCCCTACATTTTCTCCCCAAAAGGAGGTTGTTTTTAATGGCATGTTATTGATTTGTAAACAATACAAACATGATTTTGCTTGTAATTAAATGTTGAATCCTTATGAAAAATAAAGGATACATTATTCAAATATAATAATGTCAGATAGACTAATTTTGCCACAAATTTTTACATTCCTAAACATTTTTAAAATTACAAGTGATGCTTTGAAATGGATAGTTCTGCTTTAGCTTAAAGGAATTTTGCAGTCTTAATTCAATTTAGCAGCCAGAAACAGACAAACAACAATTTAAAACTTGACCAGGAGTAAATCCTTCACACTATGGGTTGAGAATTTCAGCCCTGGAGCTCTGTCAGTGTTTATAATTTATCAAAAGCCATTTTTAAGTTCTAGGGCAGTTTACAAATTGTAAACTGTCTCCTTTAGAACTCCCAGTTCCTGTGATGTTATTTATTAGTCACCTTTAACAGTGTTTTCCCAGAACCTAAATTTCATTATGTAGCAGTAGCATGATGTCTGAATGATCATGAACTTTGCATTGCATTGTTTACAAGGAAAGGTAGTTATACACTAAGATATTGTTCATTATGAAAACCTTTTTCTTTTTGTTTTTCTTCATTCTTTCTGCACTAAACAATATGATTTTGAAGACAAAGGCACAATAAAATTTTATTAACTTGCTCAACTTGCAGCTACTCCTAACTACTAGTGATGGAACTAACGTTCCATTCCAAATAAATTTAAAGGAGAAAGAAAAAAAGTTCACAGTATTTTGGACTAAAGGTACAATAACAACCTCAATTATCTCTGCATTATGACTGTTATGTTACAAGATGAGATTTAAAACCTACTTTTCAAAGTCATTGAAACACTGGTCTCAGTGCAAAAAAAGAAAAAAACCCATGATTTTAAACAATATGTTTGAATTAAGCACCAGAGTTTAAAATTAAAATAATACAAGTATTGTGAGAATTTGAAGTAAAACTGCTTAGACACTAGATTAATACTGGCATTATAAATCATGTAGACAGACTTGGGTTTAGGCAGTTCTTGTAGGTATGAAATCCAATATTTTCAGAAAGGATTACTGACTTTTGGATTTCCTGTCTGAGTTCTCATCTGGGGGTGTGATGTTTAAATAAGCACGGTCGTGTCTTCCTGAAAAACATCTCTATGTCTGCCCCAAACTGACACTATCATTAGTCACTTCTGAGCATTTTAGTTAGGAAACACTTCAATGTTTTAAGAACCAGAGTTTTGTTAGCAATGCTGTTTTGCTTAGATTGACAGTTCTTGATTGTTGATGGACAAAATATGATTAAAAAGAATGATGTGGTTTTGCAAAATCCAAACAATTAACAGAATCATTATGAAAGATCTCCTGAAATATAATTGTTTCAGGTAGCATTTAAAAATAAAAATCTAGCAATTACTGAAAAAATGAGAGTATGATTCAACCTTCTCTGCAATTAGATTTTAAGAACTATAATAAAATTGATGCTATATGTATGTACCATACACACAAAATGGTTTCCAGAGTTTTGTGAGATTTTAAATGCTGTACTTGTGGTCTATGGGGTAGCAATATAAATTCTCACTGAAGACAACTCAGTCTTCTAATTGTTCGTGAAAATGAAAGTAATGAAGGAAACATAAAAATAATAAAAGTCAGTGTGTATTTATTGGTTAATTTATGCCCATCGAAAACTTAAGCTATTGGTTACAATGGCCTGAATTGGGACTAGATTTGGAACTGAAGCCATTATCTCTTGCAAATCCCTACACTAAGGTGCATCCTGGAAGATTCCAGTTTCCAACTGATGCATTATTTTTTGATCTTTTTAATGAGAGGATAGAAAATGAAATTTGTTTAAACATGTGAAGTTGAGCTCATTAACATCCTGAAAGAGGTGCCTGCTTATAATTTGGAGTATTGTTGATGCTGTGAAGAATAAGACTTACTACAGGAATAATTAGAACCTGTTTCCTAGTAGAAAAAGAAATAAAATTCTTAGTACAAAATTTCAAAGTCATGGGCTAATGGAATAATAATGAGGAGCTCTACTATATAGAAATACATCATTAGTTTAAGCTGATAGAAAAAGAGGGAGATCTGAGTATATATTTTTAGTCATAGGATCATTATAAGCAACAATATAGGTAAAAAATAAGGGAAGAGTGATGCTAAGATCTGCCAGACAAAGTATCTGCTGTAGAGAAAGGCAACGGGTAAGTACACAAGACACAGATGACATCTCAATGGGTATATTCTGTGTGATTCTGATTATCTATGTTCAAAACTGAGTTAACTTGCAACAAGGGTGGTAATTGGCTGCTTGTATGAGGGAAGGAGCAGCTATATTTTTTAAAAAATTAAAGTTTTATCTAGTTCAGCACAAAACTGACTGAGAAAGATATTGAGTATCTTTAAGTGTGTTTGGGGGTAAGAAGACGGCAGAAGTCATGTAACTATTTGAATGTGACAGGATGTGTTTTAAAAGCCTAGTGGAAATTATTAGAAATATTGTTTCAGAGTCCAATACTCACTGTCTGGGTTCTTTTAGATATTCCATATGTGAAAAGTATAATGTTTAATATCAAATATGCTTTTTGAAGCTATCTGGTAGTACATGGATTTTTGATTGAGCAGAATCACACACTAATGTACTTAAATCACAATATGAGTCCAAATCACACTTAGTAGAGTTATAGCAGTGCCTTTATTGGTAAAATAGGTTTTGTGAGAAAATAAGAACAAATTTTTTAACCTTTGAATGGGTGGAGAGCTAAAAAGATAATCCAAATGAAATAGTAAAAGGAAAGAGCATAAGCTATTTCAAGATGCTGTTTGCCCATTTGGGAAGGAATTTTGTAACAGGACAAGAGTCATCTCAAAGGTGGACTGTTAAAGTCAGCTCTTTGGGAGAAGTCACTTCTTTGGGAGAAGAGTATCTAGAAGGACAATTTATTGTAATCTCAAAGTGGCTGAAGAAAAATTTATTACTGTTTCCTGATTTTTTCCTTTGCAACATAATTTTACTGCAACAACTCTGTGCATTTGAATTCTAGCTGATCAGCTGCAGAAGACAAGGGCTCCCCCACCAGTGCATAAGCTAGGAGTTTGTTTTCTCTGTTGTTATTTTTTGCTTAACTGTGTGATTTGTAACTGCAGTTCTGGAGTCTGTAACTCTCAGACCTGGAGTTTGCTACTTGTGCTAATGCATTCTGCAGTCTTCAGTGAGGTCGGTGCACATGAATTAACTATTCTACAGGCTGTTGGGATGACAGGTCTAGCTGATTGCAACTGTGAGCCAACGGACCTATGAACTCTGTCAAAATATCCTTTGGAATATTAGAATAATATCCCGGTAGAGGTGAATATTTCTTATTTATTGAAACATTAAATATTATGCAGAAAAATTATTGGTAGGCCTGTTTATATTATCTAATACAATACTTACAGAAATGTAAGTTTTTCCTGTCAATATACTAGAAAGAATTTTAGCTGCTTTTAATTTATTTACTTTTGTAATTGGATTTGGACTCAAGGCAATGGTTCACAAAGATGATACAAGCAATTGATGGAAGGAAAAGAGGGAATTTTCCCACCAAATATTTGCATGTGGTTGATGACAGACAGTCACAGAAGAGAGGGGATAAGATAGAGTGAAAGTCAGCTTGCTCAACTATCATTAGGATCCTGATTCTACCTAATCGTTCTTTCTGATCTAAATTCATGTTTTTTTCAGAGGCCTAGCAGTTACATGTCAGAATGACTGGTCTCAACCTTGTTTCAGGATAAAGCATCGATCTGCTTGTGGGCCACATAGCCTGACCTGACAGAGTTCCACCTGTTCTATGGGCCCTGTGATTCCTGTGCAGAGGGCAATTCTAAGTGTGGAGTGCAGTGATGGACAAGCTATTTTATCAAAGTTGCTTCTCAGATTGCAAGCAAGAGCTGTCCCAGGAGTATCTGTTGAAAGTGTTGCCAATCTATGTTTTTCTGAATGTTAACTGCACTTTTACAACTGATTTTTTTTTTTTTCTTTCTCTCCTGCCTAGTATAACCTCTTGCCATTTATTCTATTTGCTTTTCTGAAGGCAACAACACTTCTCCATATGAACTTAAAAATACCTTTTGTTCTGTATAATATAAAAATTGGTTTCTGGTAGTCAGGACTTAAACATCTTGTGTGTCAGGGTGGGGAAAGTAGACAAGACATAGCTGAATATTTCATGTTTCATCCCTCCTAAGGTACTGGCATTGCACATCATTAACTCCAGATGTACTCCATCACTCTATGCAGTGAAATTCACTGAGACTAAAGCTAAATGCAAGAATTCAAGACCTTGAGTTTTTACTACCCATGTAATTCTAAGAATGTCCAAATTATACCAAGTGCTGATTCAAAAAGAAAATAAATTATTCTAAAGAGTAAGAGAACTTTATATAGAAAATATTTGTGTCAGTGCAGGATATGCATCACAGGTTTTTTCATTAGTATTTATAGCACACCATCTCAGAGGACAGAAGTTGAGGGTGATTTTAAAGGAAGGAATTCTCAAAACCAGAAGATATTCATTGACTACATTCAAGAGTTGCAGCAGTACTGAAGCAACATAATTTCAAATCAAATTTAATCTAATAAAGTACAAAGTTAGTGATGCTGTATAAAATAATTGCACATAATATAAATGCATTTAACCAAAGGAAGTGATATTAAGCTTACAATATGTAAACAAAACATAAAATCCTGCTCCAGGAAAATGAGTGCAAATTAACATAATCAGCTTAACTTCATTTATTGAACAGACAGAAATACATTTTATTTAATAATAATATTTTAGAGATAGAATATCTGTTTTTTCAATGTCAATGACAACACCAAGATTTAATATAGAGGTATGTGACATTGTATGCATTCTAACCTAATTTGTTGCCAAATATTTAACTCTAAAATATTGACTAGCATTTTGTAAATTCAAAGTAAAATATAATACTCAAATGTCAAATGTATCTTTTCTAGGCAGGAGATTTGTTTTCAGTTCTCACATAAACTAATTTACTTTAGGTTTCTCTCAAGCACTATTGTGACTTCCCTGGGAGTCTCAAAACCAAATTTTGTTTCACCCTTATTTAACTGGGATGGTCAGAAGAAAATTTTATATATATGCTCATACAGCACTACTGGGATCACCTGTGTATATTGCTTTTTCACTGTTGCCTCAGGACAAGCAGTAGTTAAAAGTGGAGAAGAACTGTGAGCATGAGGCTAAAAGCACTATGGACATTCTGTAGAAAACTCAGTTGCTTTCACAAACACCTTTTGTGTGTTGAAACCCTTGGGTGTCTTGTTGCAAAACTGTTAACTGACAAAACTGAAACTCTTCAGGTAGTTAGGTACTGTTAATTGAAGCCGCCATTAATTACAACAGGGAAAAGATTCAACAATTAAAGAGGGATCCAATAATTCGAAGACATCTTTCAGAGGTGACAATAATTTGGAAACATCTCTCAGACGTGACACTGTCAGGTAATTTACAATTAAGTCTGAATAACTTCATTTTACTGGCTGGTTATGTCATTTACTAGAAAATCTGCTGGAGTAATTTTAACATTGAAACTCCAATTATGATTCCTATGACATCTTTAAGATTTTCAGATAAATGCTCACATGAGAAAGCTTAATGTCAAGTAAAGCAAAAAAACCCCAAACAAATGGAAAATCTGACCACAAATCTTAAAGCTTCCTAGAATATGGAGCTTCAGGAAAAAAATTTAGAAGGTGAACTGTTGTCACTCCAATGACTCAGAGAACAAGCTGCAGATAAGGAAGTGCAAAGCTTATGAAAATATACATACATGTACATAGATATTTTGTTGACCCTGGCCAGCAGCTAAGCACCCACCCAGCCGCTTGGTCTCTCCCCACCCCAGGAGGGATGGGCAAGAGAAGAAGAAAAGCAAAAGTGAGAAAACTTGTGCGTTGAGATAGAAACAGTTTAATAGGTGAAGAAAAGCTGTGTGTGCAAGCAAAGCAAAATAAGGAATTTATTTGCTACTTCTGATCATGAGGCAGCTGCAGATGCTCTTGCTTCCTTCTCCTTTCCCTGAGCTTTTATTGATGAGCACATTATATGGTATTGAATATTCCTTTGGTCACTTCTGGCCAGCTGTTCTCTCCCAACTTTTTGTGCATCCCCAGCCTATTCACTGCGGGGTGGGAGAGTGGGAAGAAGAGAAGGCCTTGATGTTGTGCTGCTATGAAGAGAATGAACTCTATTCCAGCCAGAACCATTACAATATGTACATAGATTTATAATACAGATACAGTAATAGATGCAGATTTAATAAATTTGTGTGAGGTTTTCCTGGCATTCTGCAGTTGGCCACCAATTTTAAATATTCATAATTTTTTAAAACATACATAATTCAGAAAGCAAACATCTAAATTCCAGTTAACAAAGGTGCTTGCTTTTTTTTTTTTTTTTTTTTTTTTTCATTTTTGGGAATAAGGTTTCCTGACAGTTTTTCTGCCACTACAATGTGACAGCTTGTGTTAGACCAAGTTTTCTAGGTTCATTACAAAAGCTGTGTAGAGTACAATTAGCTAAGCCATCATTGTTAATTACTGAACAGAAGATTTGCACAATTCTTTAAACTTCAAATAACTAAAACATCATATGTTCCTTCTTTAAAGTGCTCTTAAACATAAAACCATATTTTATTAGTTGGCAAATGAGGACTTGTTTAAGTGAGCTAAAAACTTGAAGAGCTCATTCAAAAGCAATAAATAAATTAGATCAAAAAATCATAAGTCATTGTGATAGTGTAAATCAAGAATTCCCACCAACTGATGCATTGGAAATCCTATTCCATGTATATTAGTCTGGAAGTAGATAAATTTCTATAGACATATGAAGTTCATCAGGTGATTATTGGGCTATGTTGGATTAAAAATCGGTCCACGAATTTCTAAGCTGTTGTGTCAAGAGTGGGGCTGCTCCTCAACGGTCAATGAGCTGGGAGCTGAGGGTAGCTGTGACATGAACTGGCAATGCCCTTGCCAATGGGCTCAACCAGGGGACCAGAGTTGGGAGGATAACAGTGGATCCTGCTGGCATTCCAGGGATCATCGGGCAAAGTCAGGGCATCAAACCAAGGACAAGGCTGAGGCAGGAAATCCAAATGACAAGTGAGAAACAGGGCTGAGGATCAGCACTGCTGCAGCATCTCTGGGGCAGCAACTGAAGGCTCCAAGCTATGCTGAAATAGGGACAAGGGCAATGGCCAGGGCAGGCGAAAGACCCCAGGGGAGGCTAGGCAGGAATAGAAATGGCTAACAGGGCCTTCAGGCCCCTGACAAAAAACTTCAAATCAACATTTTAAAATATTTTTGAAAGTATAACCTGATATCCATTTAAAGAGTAAAAATACACAAATATTTCAAACTGTTGTACAAAATCAGCCATACTTTTTTCAAATAACTATTGGACAATATTTATTTGCTGCTTTTCCAAACAATTCCTGCAATTGTTAAACGTTTCTCTGTATAGACTAAAACACTTGGATGATATAGATGTATTAATATACAAATATATTTCAGAGATTTAATTATCTGACAGCTTCCTAGATGTATTATTTTTCACCTTAAATAGGTTTTCCCTCAGCATTCAGCTTTAGAATGAACTCAGAAAAAGAATTATTCCCTTCAATAATTTAATCCATTGGATCAAGACTTAGAATTTTTTATAAAAAATATTGATTTAAATATAAAGAAAAACCTTAGCAAGACAACTATTATCTCAGAAAATATCAATCATTTTCCATCTCTAGCATGTTTCCTGCCAGCTTTTACATATTTAACTACTTTGGAGTGGGAAAGGGAATAGGTGGTTGTGCATTATGAAAGACTCACAAGAGATATGAAAGGTAAGTTCTTTAATGAGATATTTTCCTTAGGACACAATAAACCTCTCTTTCTTTTAACTCTTTCCAGGTATGACTGATGTGAATTAGGATAGATACCTTAACCATGGAGTTGAAAAATCATGAATGATATGTGGGATTTTATCCAAAACTATCAAAGCTCCACTGAAGTGCTAAAGCACTGATTTTCTTCAAAGCTTCCCAAAACGTTAGTATTAATCTGTGACTCTTCTGAAGTATTTAAAATATGGTGAAGGTAGATAATGAGCCATATACTTAAAGTATAACCAAATTAGACAAAAACTTTTAGAGCTAGTCTTTTCAGAAAATAATGCTATCTAATGTTATATAAGAAAAGCTGGCTGTTAATAATTATGTCTTATTGTTGGGACTCTAGAGGGCTTTCTGCGAGAGAATGGACGTGTGAGCAATCTTGAGTGAGAACAAGACTGATAAGAGCCTCAGCCGAGCAAGAATGCGATAAGGATGTGACCCTGAATGAGGGGGGAGAAACTCGACGAGACAAACAACCCCCGTAAGGGGTTGGGACGGAAGAGGAAGTTCCACAAGGCAGGAAGCCTGGCAAGGCTGATGTGGCACTTTTTATCCAATCATAAGAAGGTTTAAAGCACGGGCTACGTTAACTGTCCAGTCTTGAGGACTTGTACTGCATGTTACTCACGTGTGCGGGAGAACATTATAAAAGGGCTTTCTTAGTTGTAATAAACGGGCATTGCTTGATCACATTGGTCGTGTGCGTGCTCAGCTCTCCCGCATCTTATTCTGTGTTAGGAAGAAAAAAAAGCAAAGCAAACCAAACCAAAAAAAATTTCAAAAACCATTCTTATTCATTAAGAATAAAATAGCTTTTGTACTACTACTGAACAGTAGTGTTTGAGATGCTTAAATACTTCTGTGGATCTGAACCTATGCACCTAACTCCAAGCTCAGGAACACTTGATTAAATTATTCTTAAATATTCTATGTCAGCTAAGGTTGACACTGTTACTCCAATGGGATCGAATCCACTTCACTTTTAGGTATGCCTTTATACTACTTTTAAAGACAAAATTAGAGCTTTAACATTCCATATATTCCTACAGCCTTAACATTCCATATATTGTGCATTGTTCAGAACAATGAATCAGCACCTGCATTGTTCATGGGAAAAAAAAAAAAAAAAAAACGGCAATCTTAAATGTTCTCTTTAATCTAGTATGGCACTATCAAGTCTTAAAACCACCAACACAGTTTCGTGTGACATTAGAAGCTGGCTGCCAGTCATGGCTCACTTCTTCCTGTTCTTGACACAACCTTGTCATAAGGAAGTAAGGGAGTCAGTATTTCTTACAGTAAAGAATTTTTCAAAGGGTTGTGAAGTCATTCTCTAATCACTTACCACGTCTTCAGATTGATTTTTACTCCTTTTTTAAACTGTCAGCATCGTGTCAGTGCAAAGAATGCTAACCACATTAAATTGTATGCTATCTTAGACTCCCAGAAATCATTGCAATAAGCAGATTCTTAACAACTGAAAGACCTCCAATCTAGTTATCAGCCTCACCAGGGGTAGATGTTTAAAGTGTCCAAAGCAAGAGATGAAAGGGAAATGATAAAGTTCAAGGTGTTGAGTCAGTTTTTCAGTCTCTCAGTTCTTACCCAGTCCATACCTGTAGCATAACATTCTCTGTGACCTTCAAAAAACTTAGTTTAAGACTGAGAGCCTGAATCTAGTACAGTTTTGAAAATGTACTTGTAGCATGCTGAACAGAAGAATGATTCAAATTACTTGAATTTTTCATGTGCATTTCCTATTGTAGTACTATGATATACCTGTTTAGTGCCTCAACTCTCTCTTTTCTGCATATCACTTTGACATCCTTTACCTCATCCTCTTAGAATAAAGTTGCACAGAAACATAGATTTTAATACACTGCATAGAAATTGTAGTTTTCTGTCAGGAAAATGGTTTGGTTGTGTCCTTTGCCTTCTCTTATCAATGGGATACACTCATTCTTACCTTCATATAAGGCCTAGACAAAACTAGTAAAAAAAATGGAAGCTGTAACTAGAATTGTCACACACTTAAGTAACTCCAGAAACATTTTAAAAAGAATCCTCAGGATCATCATTATAGTCTAAGTTGTTTATATACAAGTGAGCAATAGTAATGTGTGGCACAAATGTCTGCTTGAGATGCTGTGTAGTTAAACCAGATGTCCTCTCCTCCCACAAAAATATATGTCATGCTTAGTTTAGGCCAAAGGTCATCTGGTACACTCTCCTCTCAAACCAGGGGTAGTTTCAATGGCATATCTCATTGCTCAGGGTGTTCTTCAGGTAAGTTTTGAGACCCTCTAGGAATGGAGTTTTTACAGCCTTTCAAGACAACATTTTCCAGCAGATAAGTGCTCCTTTCATGAAGAATTTTTGCCTTACATCCAGTTGCAAATCTGCCTTGTTGCAGTTTGTGATTATTATCTCTGTCTTATTAAGGTGCATTATGGGGAGGAGACCAGCTCTGCCTTTTTTGTAACTTCTCTTTAGGTAGATGAGGATTGCAGTTAGATCTTTCCTTAGGTTTCTTTCCTACAGGCTAAACAAATCTAGTTCCTTCAGTTTCTCCTGATGTGTCCCATGCTCAAGCTGCCAAGTCTTTCAGAACTTCCTCTGGCATGAGCAGTTTCTTCGTACTTTGTACACTGGGGCCAAAAGTGGTCATTATATCCCATCTGTAGGCACACAAGGGCTGCAGATCTTTGATAGAAGCTGATAGTAAGTTATTTATAAAGTTACCTGACTGTCTATCTTGCTAGTTAGATTAGTACCTTACCTCTTTGCTACATAACTTCTAGGGAGCTTACATCCAAGTATCAGAACCTTTCTAGTGAAGAAATACTCTTCTGGTAGCAATTTTATTGGTATCATCTAAGCAAAATCTCTTAAATACTGATGATTGACTCTTTGCAGTAATAATACTACAACGGTGTATCATATTTAAACTAAAGATTTTCTCATAAATAAAAATTAGTGCAGAGATGTTATGTGTGAATTATGCTGCCTGACAATGAAAATAGTGAAAAAACATGATGGTGGTGCACAATCCTAGTGTAATAGCTGAAAGGGTAATCTGCATTTTCATGAACAGCTGGAACCAGAAATATCAGCAGTGATACTGTTGTGTTTATTTCATGTCCTCCAGTTCGTCAGGAAATTTGTTACTTTTCTTGAGTGACTTCTCATGTAGACTGCATATTTTATGTCAGGACTCCTTGATTATAACAACATAATATTTACATTTTTTAAAAGAATTTACCAGTAATGTCATTCTGTTTGTGAATTCTTCCTTTAGAGCTTGCCTTCTTTTTTTTTTTTTTTTCTTTTTCCCCTTCCATTTGATCAAGCAACTTTTGACAGCAAAAACTTTTCACTTCAAAAGTTTGAAGATTTAAGGTGAGATACTGTATATATAACTTACACTAACCATCTTTGATTTCCCACCCCTACAAGTCTTTGAACGTAGCAACAAAACAAAACAAAACAAAACCCAAATCAAACCAAAACAAAAAAGCACCAAACGCCAAACTGACTTTCTTATCATGTAGGTACATTGAAGGACCTTGTACAGGCCTATCTAACAAGCAGAGATTTTCCCTTCAAATATATAAACTGCTTGGAAGAGCTACGAGCAACTTTTCAAAGTGACAAAGTCTTATGTGAAGCTATCAAATGGATATAGTACACAATTAGGTAATATGAATGGGATCTTGCTTGGAGTTTGTATGGCTGAGTGAAGAACTATGATTGCATTCAAAGCAATATCTCACACCAGTTCTAAAATAAATAATGTGGGTTTTTTTCATTTAAAACCGTACTTAGTCACATTAGAGCACTGTCTTCCATGCATTTCCATCTAGCTATAATGCTGCTCATTACTCCCTTTTTATACACTACTTCCATGAATCTGTTAAAATGCAAAACTCCTCAAAATGTTTATGAAGATGAAATTTTTTTAGAATTCTAATATCAACTGCTCTACAATCTCTGTGGATTTGCCTCATAATAGCAATTTAAATTTAGTTGAGAAGACCAACGAAAAATCCCCATCTTTAGCTTTTTTCTTTGAAATTTGCTCAATTATCTTTTGAGAGCAGGGCCATCAGATATACCATTGTGCTACAAGATATAGAAACAAATATGTGCTTTATACTTCTTGTAATCATTGTGCTAAACAAACAAACAAAAAAGACTAATGGGTTAAGACACTCCTTAAAGCTCTAGAAGCTTTAAATAGAGTTAATTATTTATATCTTTAGCTTATAACACTATCTTCAATAACTTTATCACAATTTTCTAAATTATTAAATTGGTAAAATTATTAAATTTTAGAAAAACTAATTCTATAAATTGGACATGGTTCCACATTTGTACAGATATTACTTATAATGGCTATAGAGTTTTCTTTTTTCCTAGACTTGATAGGCATATGCTGCATGTACGTAGTAAATATGTTAAACATTTTTTGCATCACTAAGAAATCTACTGAAGCCCAGAATAATGGTATATTCTATGACCCTTATTTTACTTGATGTCTACTTGCAGATAGTGCTCTCTAATTTAATGCCCTCTAAATTAATCAAAAGATTAATGCTCAGAGATTTCCAGTAATTTATTTTCTCAAAATCATTAACTTAATAGAACAATGTGAGTGTGTATACACACATGTGCATTAGCGTGCACCTGTGTTTATGTGCTGGGCAGGTTTTTGAAATGGAACTAAAACAAGTTTGCAAGCAAGAGTAAGGAAAGAGCTTAGCTTGCCAGTGAGGGAGACCAAAATAAATAATTATTCCAACTCTACAGGCCATTCAAATGGCACTGAAGCAATATGTTTGTCCCCCGAGAGGATTAAATTCTATAGGAATTTTGCCGGGATATTCATTCCCTCTGTAAATGATATTTAGGCAGTATTAAGAGAAGTATATTTCAAATATCTTACTTTCCTCTTTTTTCCTTCTCTCCTAGTTCCTACATGGGTTCAACAACAAGGTTTGTGCAGGGCCAATTAAAAATCACTACGTGGGTGTCATTTTTCAGAGCTGTTTCTAATGTTCCTGGGTTTATAAACAATCAATTCAATGCAACAGTGTGCACAAGTTGTTTGTGACAGACAGGATGTGTAAGCAATTGAAATTCTGGGGTTTCAAACCCAGGCCCCAAATTAAGGTTGACATGTGGGTGATTCCCACAGCCCTTCACAAAGCGGGCGTGAGTTTGCCTTTAGGCTTCCCTCCAGGGTGCGGCCGGCCTGGCAGGGAGAGCCATGAGGTAAATGAGCCCCAGGTGTCTGCAGTAAGTAACCAAAGGTCAGGTGTCCCACTTAGGGATAAAAGCTGGGACCCCTTGCAGGCAGGGGCAGTGTCTGTCTGTGAGGTGGATGTCCTGTGCAGAGTTTCCTGCTGGGGAAGGACCTCCTGCCTCCCTGGGACTGGGCTCCAGTCAGGTCTGGCCTTTGTAAATGTGGGCTGTGTGGAGATTCAGTGTGTGGCTTCCTTGGTCTGATGTGTTTGGCTTGTTGGCTCAGTTGTCTCCCATCCCTTCTATAGGAAACTGCATGTCACCGTTTATTCCACCCATTGTTGGTTGTGTGGTGTCGTTGTTGGGGTCAGTGGGATTGATGTCGATTATGTATAATCTGATTGACTTGTTTGTACCCCCAGTGCTCACCCATGTATTGACCCTTTTGTATCAAATACAATTTGGTTATTGGTTCATCTTCATGCTGGCTGTGTCCTTTAAGCTAGGCCTAATAATTGGCAAAACAGTAACTGATGATAGTTTGTCATCATTCATTTACCAGTAGATAGTTGAACCCAGAAGTTAACAAGGAAACTATGGAGATGATAATGGAAACAGTACCTAGATGTGTTCTGTACGTATATATCTCTATCTATGAAAGTGAATATGGTAAAGTTGAATATTCTATGCTTAATACCATGTAATCTGGGTTCTAACTTGTCTTTTCTGTACACAGGAGTATAAAAATGAGGAAAAAATACTTGGTATAACCTTAATGCCAGAGCACCAGTTTAAGACAATGGAGCTCAAAGTAAAGGTCTCTATATTTCATGTTTTCATGAGACATGACAAGTATTATGTAACTCCTTAAAACATTAATTTACAGTCCTACAGTGCTTCCCAAAATCTTATTGTAAAGTAAAACCTATGTCTAATTTGAGATTTAGTTAATCATTCCCTACTGAAAGATTCTTTTGTTTGTTTAGATAGGTGAATTGTTGTCACAAAGAGAGTCCAAACTGATAATTAAAGTCATCTGCAATCACTTTGCTTCTTAAAATTAAATACTATTTTCCTGGCGAGTATTGTTAGTATAAATTTTGTACACTGCTATATATCTAAATATATTTCTGTATTACAGTTTTGTCATGCTGTCTGTAGTGTTATAGGGTAAAGCCTAGTGCTGCTTTTCTGTAAACAAATGGATATCTCAGTGACCTTTTTCTTTGTTTAGTTGCTAGTGAATTTAACCTTCATGTAGCCATACTGCTGTTTTCAATCTACTTGATATTTTGATGGAAGAATGAGAGGCGTGGTAACCCTCAAGATTGCCTGAACACTTAAGACATTAAATTATGTGCACTGTACAGATGAAGCTGTGGGGACTGAGATGGGGAAGGTGTCAGCCTTACTGACAGACTTTAGAAATAAGCTGAACAACATACCTTAGCTGCTTGATAAATACACTGGTGTTGGTTTAGTTTATGTTGGGATAGGTTTTTATTTGGAGAAAACTTAACAGGGCTTTGAAGTGTTAAAACTACTGAGATAACTCAAAATTTCACACAGCCCCCATGCTGTCTTACTCCGTGACAGACAGCTTATGAATGCTGGTCACAGGAGACTTTTTCCATATTACCTAAGTTTCCATTCAGAATAAAAATCTAGCAACAGAAGTTTTCAGACAGGATATTAAATGTATGGGTGTTTTTTGGTGTTTGTTGTTCCCTCAGTGTTATCTCCTATTCCTACTACTACTAAAGAATGCTTATACCTTTTGGGGATGCTCAGGTGTAACCATCATCTACTCAGACAGTAAGCAGAACCTGCTAGCCATCATCTACATACTGAAATGAACAATTTATTTATGACTTCTTCCTGTGTGGACAACACTCATCTACCCTAGTAAGCTGTTTTGTCTTCCTTTTTATGCCTCTAAGTACATTAACTATTTGTATAAACTTGGATGACTATAGTGGACAGGGTTTATGCTTATCTCTGGTTTATAGATTTACTAATCTGAAAGCACTTTGCAGTGACAGGACATTTGAAGACCATGATTCTAACCTGTCCTTAGAAGAATACGAGAAGTACTGATGTATTTTAATATCTTGAGTAGCTGCAGCTGAGATTTTTTTATCAGAAAGTGCTGCAGGTATCACTTTCACTGCTTTTTTTCCTCTAAACTGAAATAGTTTCAAGGTGGGTTTTTAATTAACTCACCCTAGGATGTAGTTGGATAAAAGTGTTGTTGGAATCAGGGACTCTAGTCCCCTGCTATTGCTAGGCATCATGTCATAGGTTTGAAAATGTTTTAAGATGAACTGCAGTATTGCTGGTCACATACTCTTCAAGAAACTGGTGTCCTGGAAGCATCATCAGTAATAAATCTAAAAGTGTTAAATGTATAGCTGAAGGGAAGAAAAATGACTTGGGAGAAACAAACAAAAACCACTTCAGTCAGAAGGTACCATGTGACATGACCATTTTCTTAAGTGTAACCACACTTGCTGTTTTGTCTTCTGTTCTTCCCTATCCTTGAACAGAAAAGAAAGCA
This sequence comes from Athene noctua, assembly GCF_965140245.1. Lineage (NCBI taxonomy): Eukaryota > Metazoa > Chordata > Aves > Strigiformes > Strigidae > Athene > Athene noctua. The sequence continues at coordinate 80,953,751 of NC_134038.1, forward strand.
TGTCCTGCCACTAATACACTTACTCCAGTTCCACTGTTTACAGACTCTTTCTTATATCTGGAATTCTTGCCTACCTTGTGAAATGATTCAGACACCTCTCTGGCTGAGATGTTAAAGCACACAACCACAGAACTGTCCAGGAAAGACAGTGGCTGTGGTGCTGGCTTAACTTTTCATGACACATTTCTATATGGCTGTTTTTCCTGTTGCTTCAAATGATTTGGGATTGCAAGCAATTATATTTTATAGACAAAAAGACAAAGTGAAGTCTCTGCTTTCCTAATACCCAGACCACTATTAAAAGAGAAAAAGAAGCTGAGCTGTGAGAAATTATATTCGTACTCCTTCAAACCTTAGCTTTCCTTACAAAATAAGTAATCGATGAACTAAAAGTGCTGTTAACTAGTTGCTCTAAATCTTGATAATTTCTTTCTGAAACTATTAATTTTATTGTTTCAGGTTTCAGTAACACCAGTTTAAGACAAAGTATATTTTTTATTTCCTTTCAGCCTGTGGAGAAACATTGTAGAAAACCTTTTGTGCAAAAATCATTGCTGCTGGCAGCCAGTTGCAATAAAATTAGTATTCTAGTTGAAATCTGACAACTGGGAGTCCCTTGACAGTGTTTTCCAGCTACAGTCTTGGAAGCTTGTCCTCCTATGCATTGTGAGAGAAGAAACATTACTCCTGCTTTCAGATAGGTTCTGTGTTAAAAGCCATAAGTATTTCGCCCAGCACTGAAATGTACCACAGTCTGTTGTTCTTACTGAGATGCCTCTTGCTGAACCTCCATTAAAACACCTGCGATTATGCAGTCTGCAGTACCTGCCATGGGTGGGTTATGTGGAAGTATGAAGGCCACTGCACTTAAATTAGTGTTAAGTTACTATTGGATGTGTGTGTTTAAAAACAAAGAAAAACAAAACCAGTGGGTATTGTAAAGCACTTGAAAATCCTTCTGAATCCCTTTAAGTTTAGAATTTGATCACTAAGTCCATGAAGCAGAGTTTTAGACTAGCTGTGAAATCTTCTATGCAGATCTAATTAATTCTTCAAAGTGAACTATTATTTGGTGGAAAAAAGTATAATCTCACTAAAGTGACAGCATTATTTTATTACCTGCTTGCTTATTCTCACTCCAAGTATATGTAGTATCTTGTGAAGGGCTAAGGTTTTGAAATTTTCTGATTCGATTTTTCAAAATGACATGCATATGCCATTAATTTCCCCCCTTTTTCCCCCTGAAATTATATTTTACTTTGGCAAAATGACATCGGGGAGGGGTCAAGGTGAAGCCTTCCATTCACTGGTTTGCTTTCTGAGAGTGATCTGCTCTGTTTTCTTTTATGACAAGAGCTCATCTTACAGTATTCTAGAAATATACTTGTTAATTACTTTACACTGATGGAGGGTAGCTGGCTAAATCAGCTGGTGGTTCAAATCAATCTGACAATTGTCTTCATACTGGTTTTGAAAAGTAGTTCATTTGGAGACTATGCAAGGTCGACTCCAATGTAATATAAAGCTTTTCCCATGACTAAAGCCAATTACCAAAATTTAAATGTGACAAAATAGCAAATAATGTTCCCATTTTGAGTATCAGCTGTTTTTCTGAAAGGTGATGAAAATTCAGGATGAAAACAAGCAAAAGAAAAAAAACTTGATTTTTGAGAGAGAAAAAACACTGTTTTGTGTATGCTGGAATGTCCATCAGATGTTTTACACATTCCATGTAGATTTAAACTCCTGGAGGGGAATAGAGTGCATGTGTTGTGCTCCTGGGTATTCAGAAGTCTCTGACACATAGCTAAGTACCTTCTGCCTTGATCAAATTTGGTATTGAAAAAGACAGCATGAAAACTTCAACTGTTCAGTATGCAAAAAGTCAAGTCTTGTATGTTTCCTGAGTTACTGAGGCTCTAAGAATAGAACTCCTGTGCTCAGGCGATTTCAGTATCTTCCCAAGTAATTATAATGGATAAAGCCTGCAGTACAGTTATTTAATGTTGAAGGAAATATATAAACCCAGGCTTCTTAAACAATACTTTGTGTGATGTTAAATGGTTTTTCTGTTCTAAGTTCTTCTTGAGAAATGATCAAACTTCCTATAATTTCTTACAAACCTTTGAAGTATAATAGCAAAAGAATTCCTGGAAGAGCTGAAAGTTTGAAATGTAAATAATGCAATGCAGATTTAAAATTTTGCTTTATGGTTCTGATCAGTTAAAGCCGTACAAAATGTCAGGGTTTTTTCTACATTCTGTAGAAAGAGGTTGTAAAATAAGTTTTCAAATAAAGTAGTCAAATGAACAAATAACAGAAAGTTCTAATGACTTAAGCTTAGCAATCATATGAAATCCAGTAAAGACAATAGATCAGATGTTATTAAAAGTAATGTTATAATGATAAATACTTTATGCCATTGGAAAGCTATTTTGGTAACTCAAACTATGACTACTGGGGAAGCTAGTGATATCCTTGGCACTTTCTGAACTCCTTCAATGCTAGTAAACTGTATACATAAAGCACATGTGAGCAAACCCAGGGTGCCAGCACAAAGTACTTAATCCCAAGTCTCATACTGATGGCTGCTGTCATGGCTAGAAATGCCCAATCAGTTGGGTGTATTTTGGCACTCAAACAAGATAGTAATGATAGAAATTATTAAAATGAACTATGTGTTACAAAACCAATTCTTGAAAATTCAATCAATTGCAACTGGGGTTGATTCCTGACTAAGGAGATCACTTAGGGGTTTTTCTATGAGGCTCAGAGATTGTTAGCTTAATTTACATTTTGTAAAATAATTTATCTGCTGGTTAGAAACCCACACAGGAATCAGTACTCTCTCAGGGTCTTTGAATATGTCTGGTTTAAGAATAAATTTTACTTGGCTGTATATCTTCTGTCAAGCCCAGGGATCCCCATGTAATTTTTCAAGGTCTGAAATTGTTCATCCCTCAAACAATTTTATTGTTTCTCTTAAAGTGATTAACTTTGTAACAAGAAACCAGCATTTTTTCTTTCTACCATAGTATAGTTATATACTTTTATATATCTATAATGTGTGTATACACACACATATATATACTCTTTCTATAAGTTATATATATAATGACCCAAATATCAGTAAGATAGGCAGAAAGAGGGAAGGTAGCTGAGCCTAGAGGGTTTGAAAAGGTGGTATTATTTATATATGTATATACATACATGCTTCAACCACCCTGATATCTATTGGAAGGACAACACAGCAGGGCATAAGCAATGCAGGAGGTTCCTGGAATCCACTGATGATGACTTCCTTCTCCAAGTGATAGAGGATCCAGCAAGGAGAGGGGCTGTGCTGGACCTTGTTCTCACAAAGGAGGGACTTGTGTAGAGTGTGAAGCTCAAGGGCAGCCTTAGCTGCAGTGACCATAAACCAGTTATGAGTTAAGATCCTTAGGACAGTGAGGAGAACATACAGTGAACTCAATACCATAAACTTCAGAAGAGCAGACTCTGGCCTCCTCAGGGGTCTGCTTGCTAGAGTACCATGGGATAAAGCCCTGGAGGGGAGAGGGGCCCAAGAAATCTGGTTAATATTCAAGGATAACTTTCCCCAAGCTCAGGAGTGATGCATCTCTACAAAATCAAGTAAGAAAGCCAGGAAGCCTACATGGATGAACAAGTAGCTCCTGGACAAGCTCCAGCACCAAAAAAAGAAGCCTATGGAGGGTGGTACCAAGGGCAGATAGGTTGGGAGGAACACTGAAAAACTGTATGAGCAGCCAGGGATCAGATGAGGAAGACCAAAGCTCTGACAGAATTAAATCTGGCCAGGGACATCAAGGGCAACAGGAAAAGCTTTTACAGGTACATTACATCCATGACAAAAGAAAGACTAGGGAAAATGTGGGCCCTCTCTGGAAGGAAATGGGAGACTGGTTACCTGTGATATTGAGAAGGCTGAGGAACTCAATGACTTTTTGTCTCATTCTTCACCAACAAGTGTTCCGGCCACACTGGCAAAGGTGGCGACTGGGAGAATGAACAACCCACTGTAGAAGATCATGTTTGAGACCATCTAAAGAACCTGAAAGGGCCCAAATATATGGGACTTAATGAGATGCATCTGCAGGTCCTGAGGGAACTGGTGGATGAAGTGGATAAGCCAATATCCATCATATTTGAGAAGTCACAGCAGTCTGCTGAAGTTTCTGCTGACTGAAAAAGTCTCACTTCTGTGCCTAGCAAGATCATGGACTGGATCCTCCTGGAAACTATGCTAGAGCACATGGAAAACAAGAAGGTGATTGATGACAGCCAACATGGCTTCACTCAGGGCAAATTGTGCAGACAGATTTGGTGGCCTTCTATGACAGGATTACAGCATTGGTGAACAAGTGAAGAGCAACTGATGTTATCTATATGGACTTGTGCAAAGCATTTGATGCTGTTCCTGCATGACATCCTTATCTCTAAATTGGAAAGACATAGATTTGACACATGGACCACTCAGTGGTTAAGGAACTGGCTGGATGATCACATTCAAAGAGTTACAGTCAATGGCTTGATGTGCATGTGGAGAGCGGTGATGAGTGATGTTCCTCAGGGATTGGTATTGGGACCAGTGCTGCTTAACATCTTTATTGGTGACTTGGACAGTGGGATTGAGTGCACCCTCAGCAAGTTTTCTAATGACACCAAGCTGTGTGGTAAAGCTGTCATGCTGGAGGGAAGGGATGTGCCATCCAGAGGGACCTGGACAGGCTTGAGAGGTGGGCCTGTGCAAACATCATGAAGTTCAACAAGGCCAAGTGCAAGGTCTTGCACATGGAATGAGGCAATCACAAGCACAGATACAGTCTGGGCAATAAGTGGACTGAGAGCAGCCTAGTGGACAAGGAATTGAAAGAGAAGGATGGAAAACTGACTATGAGCCAGCAGTGTGCACTCACAGCCCACAAAGCCAGCTGAATCCTGGGCTGCAACAACAGAACTGTGGTTAGCAGGTTGAGGGACATGATTCTCCCCCTCAACTCTAGTCTTTTGAGACCCCACCTGGAGTACTCGCTTCAGTTCTGGTGACCCAGTATAAGAAGGACATAGGCCTGCTCAAGCAAGTTCAGAAGAGGACCATGAAGATGACCAAGGGGATGAAGCACCTCCCTTCTGAGGACAGGCTGAGAGTTGAGCCTGGAGAAGAGAAGGCTCCAGGGAGAGCTTCTAGCAGCCTTCCAGTACTTAAAGTAGGCCTACAGGCAAGATGGGGAGGGACTCTTTGTCAGGGAGTGTAGTGATAGTATGAGGGGTAAGAGTCTTAAACTGATAGAGGGTAGATTTAGATTAGATCTAAGGAACAAATTCTTTTCTGTGAGGGTGGTGAGATACTGGAACAGGTTGTCCAGAGAAGCTGTGGCTGCCCCCTCCCTGTAAGTGTTCCAGGCCAGGTTGGACGGGGCTTTGAGCAGCCTGATCCAGTGGAAGGTGTCCCTGCCCATGGCAGGGGGTTGGAACTAGATGGTCTTTAAGGTCCCTTCCAACCCAAACCATTCTATATTGTTATATAGGTCTGTTGAGCTTGTTCTGCTGAAAGAGCACAAACTGGAAAAAAAAAAGTCAAAAGGGCGTGAAAGGTAACTCAAGGGACCATCTTTTAGGCAGTCATTCAAGAAAAAGCCAAATATAGCTAAAACAGATGCAAAGATCTACTCTATATGTTTACAGAAATGAAGGAGCAGCATGTTAAAATAAAATACTTTTTTCTTTAGGCTGATATAAAGTAAAAATTACAATATTTCACAATAAATCACTTCATTTAAAATGTTTTGGGTTAATATTAGACCTCATACAGGCATGGATGGGCTTTAAAAAAGATAGTACTAAAAATTCCTAGTTTGTCAGCTGTTATGGAAGGTTGCTCTATGCTATTTCAGTTTCCACTGAGGCTTACAATAAACTAGACAGTTTCACAGCATTTCTCAGTATGTCCATAATTCTTTACCCATAAAGATCTTGATTAAAATTATGAATTTCTACAAGAATTACTTTAGGCTAAAAATGTTTCTTATATACAAAGAAGAATATGGTTAATTCTATCCCTCCTTCATGCCCATATATTTAAATCACTTCAAGTAATGTATACTTTTTAAAAGCAAGCATCTCTTACTGTGCCACATGTTGTTCCATTGCTTTGATGCCAGTTTTATGTGGCCAGCTCTTTACAAAGCACTGAATCCACAATACGGTTGTGTTATTCACACAATTGCTTTTAATGAGCTGGCTCTGAGCCAATAGTATTAGTGTCTCTGTGCTAGCTCTGTGGTGTACATGATGACATAATTGTTTCTTGACTAATAAGCTGTAATGTGAACCACATGGACTGTGGAAATCTAATTTACAAGCTAAGTGGTTGTTTTGACCATGAATTGAAGATACTGTCACACAGAAACCAAAGATCTGAACTCCGCTGTAGTGGCATGCTCTCTGTCTTGAAGAGTAAAAAGTGTGTGCTACTGACAAATTAAAGTGCTTCTGAGAGACCATTACAGAAGAGCAATATAGGTTTGGTACTGTACATTTCTTCAGCACAGAAGCAATCTATCAGTGACTCTGACAAGATAAAATCAAATTTTATGACTGTTTGCACGCTGTTAGGCGAGATGAATAAGTTAAGCAAAATAAACTGCTGTTTGAAACAGGTACTATGAAATACTGAATTGCTTTCAGTGTTACTCTTAAGTATACGCGATTTAAGCCTGTTAAGTTATTGGAGACTCTTGGATTGTATGAGCTTTTTCCAGACTCATGAATAATATAAAAGTGAAGATGCAGTTGGATATTTAAGATGCATTTTTAAAAAAACAAACACTTAGAGCTTTTGTTTCAATTAACAGTGCAGAACTACCCTTTTCTCATACCTTCCTTTAAAAGATGGCTAAGCATAAGAGTACATCTTTCCAGGTACCTCCAGGCAAAATTGGAAGTATAATTCAGCTGGTTTTTACACACTGAATCAAAAGTTAAGTAGTTTTTTAACTAGGCAACATAGTGTTTTACAAGAGATTAGCACTGACTATTAAAAGATGTGTGCTAATTGCATTTTCTTGCAGATTTGTTAACTCCTGAAGAAATATTAACAATGTTTAATTAAAACACTGGTAATGCCATTTTTTCAGTTTTAGTATGTCTTGAGGTTTTTTTATAGAAGACAGTGAAGTCAAAGCTATTCTGTTTTCACAGCTGGTTCTTTTGCCTGGCAAACAGAAAAAAATCAGGTTACCTGCCTGCTGTAGAAGTCCAAGCTAAAAGTAAAGAATAAACACTGGAGCACGTGTGACTTTCTGCACCTAAAAGTGTGACAAATTTAATAAGTATTCTGCCTAACTTTCTGCAGTTTCTAACAGGGGAGACAGAGGAGAGAGGATGGACACTTGTGTTGCCCAGTTTCATGACAAATTAACTGTACTTGTAGGGAGAAGTGGAATGGACTGGCATACTCTGAAGAGTTTACCTATCAGACTGCACACAAAGGAGAAGCCCTTTTTTGGGTTGGTCTCTCCAAAGAGGTGTGATAGATAGAAACTGAGTTTCCTAACAGAAAGAGGAGGAGAACTTCAGTAAGTTCTTATTTCTATTTCCAAATTAAAAATTCCGTTTGTTTTATATTTAAGGGAGAGGGAGAAAAACACAGTGAGTGAACAGTCTGGGGCATAATTTTTCTGTCATGTTCTTTGAGTAGAATAACTTCTTCAGTGGCTAGGGACCTCACAATATTCTGCTGCTTCTCCTGCAGAAGAAGACCTCTATAGTGATATCATTCAACAGGATTATGCTACATGTAGAAAAATGGGAGCATAAGGAACCCCATAAGAATTCTTATTTTGACATTTTTAACATTTTGGTTAGAATTTTTTTCAGCAGTGCTTAATTTTTCTTTCTTTTTTCTTAAAAAAAATTATGTGGATAGTTTTTGGTTTGTTCTATAAACTGCTATAGTTATTCTAGCACTAAATGCCATGTTACCTGCAGAGTCAACAATGTAATAAAACTTTGACCTACCTGCTTCTTGTTAGTTTCTTGATACAGATCTGATATGGCAGGTTTTTTTGTTTTAAACTATTTTTCACCATCAAATCATTCTGCTATCATAGCAATTATTCTGCTATAACAGCTATTAAGCCAAAATAAATATTTAATTGCAAGCACACACAGCATGAAGTTATGGTATGGCAAAAGGCTACTGTATGCTTTAGTTAGAACACAGGTTTATGGGTCAGTGAAGAAAGCAGTTGACAATAGGAATTATAGAAGTATTCTAAGGAGTATTTTTTAAAAGCTTTTTCTCAGTGTGTGTGGCTTTTGAGACAGCACTCTTCCAAAAGATCTCAGCTTCTTTTTCTAGGAGGCCAAGCAACTACTAACCCATTTTTTCTTTTTCACTTGAGCAACTTGCTAGCTTTTGATTAATCTGAAAATGATTATGATAATAAGAAAGGGCAAAAATAATGGTCACAAGAGAAGACTTCACAGAATCATCTAAATTGGAAGCGACCTTGGAGCTCATCTAGTGCAACCATTAACACTAACAGTTCCCAACTACACCATATCCTTCAGTGCTATGTCAACCTGACTCTTAAACCCCTCCAGGGATGGGGACTCCATCACCTCCCTGGGCAGCCCATTCCAATGCTTAACAACCCCTTCTGGAAAGAAATGCTTCCTAATATCTAGTCTAAACCTTCCCTGGTGAAACTTGAAGCCATCACCTCTTGTCCTACTGCTTACTACTTGGTTAAAGAGACTCATCCCCAGCTCTCTGCACCCTCCTTTCGGGTAGCTGTAGAGGGTGATGAGGTCTCCCCTCAGCCTCCTCTTCTCCAGACTAAACACCCCCAGTTCCCTCAGCCGCTCCCCCTACAGCATGTGCTCCAGAGCCTTCACCAGCTTCGTTGCACTTCTCTGGACACGCTCGAGTCATTCAATGTCCTTTTTGTAGTGAGGGGCCCAAAACTGAACACAGGAATCAAGGTGTGGCCTCACCAGTGCCGAGGACAGGGGTCAGATCCCTTCCCTGTCCCTGCTGGCCACGCTATTGCTGACACAAGCCAGGATGCCATTGGCCTTCTTGGCCACCTGGGCACACTGCTGGCTCCTGTTCAGCCAGCTGTCAATCAGCACCCCCAGGTCCCTCTCTGACTGGCAGCTCTCCATCCACTCCTCCCCAGGCCTGTAGCGCTGCTGGGGGTTGTTGTGGCCCAAGGGCAGCCCCCGGCATTTGGCCTTATGGAAACTCCTCCAGTTGGCCTCAGCCCATGGCTCCAGCCTGTCCAGGTCTTTCTGCAGAGCCTCCCTACCCTCGAGCAGATCAACACTCCCACCCAACTTGGTGTCATCTGCAAACTGACTGAGGGTGCCCTCGATCCCCTTGTCTAGATCATCAGTAAAGATGTTAAACAGGAGTGGCCCCAAAACCGAGCCCTGGGGGACACCACTCGTGACCAGACGCCAACTGGGTTTAACTCTGTTCACCACAACTCTTTGGGCCCGGCCATCGAGCCAGTTTTTTACCCAGCAAAGCGTGTGCCCATCCAAGCCATGAGCAGCCAGTTTTGCCAGGAGAATGCTGTGGGAAACAGTGTCAAAGGCATTACTAAAGTCAAGGTAGACAACATCCACAGCCTTTCCCTCATCCAATAGGCAGGTCACCATGTCATAGAAGGAGATCAGGTTTGTCAGGCAGGACCTGCCTTTCACAAACCCATGCTGACTGGGCCTGAGCATCTGGTTATTCTGCATGTATGATGATACTCAGGTTATGCTGCTCCATCAGCTTCCTGGGCACTGAAGTCAAGCTGACAAGCCTGTAATTTCCCGGATCATTCTTCAGACCCTTCTTATAGATGGGTGTCACACTGGTCAATTTCCAATCTGTTGGGACTTCCCCGGTCAGCCAGGACTGCTGGTAAACAATGGAAAGTGGCTTGGCGAGCACCCCAGCCAGCTCCTTCAGCACCCTTGGGTGTATCCTGTCCGGTCCCATAGACCTGTGTGTGTCTGTGTGATACAGAGGTCATTGACTGTCTCCTTGTGGAATGTGGGGGGTTGTTCTTCCAGTCTCTGTCTTCTGGTTGAGGAGGCTGTTTTCCCTCAGTACAACTAGTCTTTTTATTAAAGGCTGAGGCAAGGAAGGCATTAGGCACCTCAACCTTTTTCCTTATCACTTGTTACCATGTTTCCTCCTGTGTCGAGCAGGGGATGGAGGCTCTCCCTGGTCTTTCTTTTGCTACTGACATACTTATAGAAACATTTCTTTTTGTCCTTGATTGCTGAAGCCAGATTAATTTCCAGCTGGTCTTTAGACCTCCTGATTTCTGCCCTGCATAGTCTCACAGCCTCTTTGTAATCACTGTGAGTGTCTAGCCCCTTCTTCCAAAAGCTTTAAATTCTCCTTTTCTCCCTCGGTTCCAGCCAAAGCTCCCTGTTCAGCAAGGGTGGTCTTCTCTGTCGACGGCTTCTCTTACAGCACCTGGGGACCACCTGCTCCTGTGCGATTAACACTTCCTTCTTAAAGAGTGCCCAGCCTTCATGGGCCCCTATACACTTCAGGACCATCTCCCAAGGGATTCTGTCAAGCAGTTGCCCCAAGACAAAACCAGCCCTTTGGAAGTCCAGGATGGTAGTTCTGCTGCCTCCTCTCCCAGCCTCTCTAAGAATAGGCAACTCTATTATTTCATGATTGCTGTGCCCTATTTGGTCTCTAACTGCCACATCATCCATCAGTCCTTCTCTTTTCATAAAGACGAGGTCCAGCAGGGCGCTTTCTCTGGTCGGTTCACTCACAGGAGTGAACCACACAGACCAGACCGACTTAGGTCAGGTCTTCAGTTTTTCACATTGACAAGATCACAGAATAGTTAAGGTTTACAGGGACTTCTGTAGGTCCTCTGATCAAAACACCCCTGCTCAAGCAGAGTGACCCAGAGCTGGTTGCCCAGGACCATGCTGAGACAGCTTTTGAATAGCTCCAAAGATGGAGACTCCCTAACCTCTCTGGGACACCTTGTGCCAGTGTTCAATCACCCTCAGAGTTTTTAAAAAATAAATAAATAAATAAATAAATATTCCTGATATTCAGAGAGAACATCCTGTGTTTCAGTTTGTGCCCATTACCTCTCATCCTGATACTGCGTACTGCTGAAAAGGGCCTGCTCCATTCTATTTGCACACTCCCTTCAGGTACTTGTGCATATTAATAAGGTCCCACCCAACCTTTTCTTCTACAGGCTGAACAGTCCCAGCTCTATCAGCCTTTCCTCATAGAAAGGATGTTTCAGTCCTTTAATATTCTCTGTGACCCTTCTTTGGACTCTCCCCTGTATTGTTTTTCTCATACTGGAGAGCACAGGACTAGACACAAAACTCCAGAAACAGAACTGTCTGAGGATGCTATTAGCCTTTATTTTCTGCAAGTGCACATTGCTGGCTCATGTTTAACTTGTCCAGCAGGACCCCCAGGTCCTTTGCTGCCAGTTAGCCCTCAGCATGTCCTGGTGCATGGGGTTGTTTCTCTCCAGGTACAGGCCTTTGCCCTTACTCTTGCTGAACTTCATGAGGTTCCTGTTATCTCATTTCTCCAGACTGTTGAGGTCCCTCTAGATGGCAGCATGACCCACCGGCATATCAGCCCCTTCTCCCTGTTTTGTGTCATCTGCAGACTTGATGAGGGTACATTCTGCCCCATCATCCAGATCATTAATGAAGGTGTTGAACAGGGCTGGACCCAGTGTTGACCTCTGGGTGACACTGCTAGTTACTGGTCTCCAACTAGACTTTGATCCACTGATCACCATACTCTGGGCCCTGCAATTCAGGCAGTTTTCAATCTACCTCACTATCTGCTCACCCAACCGATACTTCATCAGCTTCTCCAGGTAGAAAATACCTAGTTCTCTCCTTTCATCTACCAAGTCAGTCATTTCATGATCAAAGTTTATCAAGTTGGTCATGCACTGATTCTGGCCCCTTGGATTTCTGAAGCCTGGTCTTACTACGAAACATTGAGGTGAAGAAGGTATTTGGTACCTCGTCTTTTTTTATGTCCTGAGTCAACAGAGCTCCTGACCCATTCAGCATCTAGCCCACGCTTTCCCTAGTCTTCCTTTTGCTGCTCATGTACTTATAGAAGCCCTTCTTTTTGCCTTCAACATCCCTCATCAGATTCAACTCCAGGTGGGCATTGGTTTTCCTAACTGTGTCTCTACATGTTCTGACAGTTTCTCTGTAATCCATACCTGTCACTGCTTCTACCTCTTGTATACTTCCTTTTTGTGTTTGAGTTTTACCAGGAGCTCCTTGTTTATTCATGCAGGCCTCCTGATATTTTTTACTTTTGCTTATTGGAATGGATGGCTCAGCAGCCTGTAGGAGCTGACCCTTGAATTTCACCGTTTCCTTGGGCTCTCCTTCCCTCCAGGGGTTTATCACAGAGGACACTTTTGAGCACATCCCTGATCACACAAGACTCTTCTCTCCTTAAGTCCAGGGCTGTGGTCTTGCTTTTTGCCCTTATCCCTTTTATCAGGATCCTGAACTCTAACATCTCATGGTCAATGCAGCCAAGGCTGCTTTCAGCCTTCACATCCTCAACCACACCTCCTTTGTTTATAATCCAAGGTCTTTCAGAACAGAGATCTGTTCAAAAAAACTCAACATCTCCTCAGATTGGCAGACCAGGATATTCTGTTTTTTTCCTCTCTGTCCTCTAAATCATATATATTGTTGATGTATATAACTATGTGTATGTTTTAAGCTCTGGCACACATTCTACTTCCATGATATCAAGTCCTACATAAAAAGTTTTGTTACTTGCCAGACTCAAAGCCTTACCTCTCACTGTGGATTTAGGGTTTTTGTTGTGTTAAGTTTACGGGATGATGTGGGTGAGGTGGATGATAAGTGAAGGCTTTTAAATATGAAAGAAAAACCTTCAAATATCTAAATTTTAACTGATGAAATCTAGCTTAATATATCTGTTTATACTTCATTTCTCTCATCCTGCTTAATATCTTAATATGTTTTCAGTGCACAGCATGACAGATGCTCTTAGAAGATGGTTCTCTGTGATCAATAAGAACGAATTATAAGCATGCAAGTTCTTGTAAATGAAAGCTGGTTCAACTTTCATGCTAAATGCTCTAAGTAATACATTACTTCCTGAAGAACCTAATAAGATAAATTAGTCTCTAAAGGGACCATAGAGAAACTCTATGAAAGGGTCAGTTCTCACAAGGCTGAGAAAAATGCTGATGCTGGGGTTTTTGCAGGTGTATGCTGCCATTTAAAACAGCTCGACAACGATCCTAGCTGTCTCCAAGAGGCCAACAGTTCAGTATGGTCTTTTCCAAGTCATAGAAGAGCTATTTCTAGTTTGAAGATCATTAAATGTCTCAGTTGTCTTTTAGATTAGTTATCCCTTAGTTTAGTCTTAAACCTGTGTTCTTATTTTACACATAATTAGTATACAATAACATGAAACATTGTTGATTTTATTTTCTTCAGGGATCAAGGACTCAAACATCTGCCAAACAGAAGTTTATTCTCTTTAATGACATAACTGATGGAGAAAAAACTGCCATCCATCTTGGAAATATTAGAAATAAACTTTCACGTACTTGCCCCCTGAAGGGTTTTTAATAGCCTGGTCTTGCACATCTCTCAGCCTCATAGCTCTGTCTTTGTCTCTGCTTCTTATTCCTAATCTACTCTCTTGTTTCAGTGGGAGATTCTTCTTTCTCTCTCTCTCTTTCTCTTTCCCCTTCTCTATTCATTGCTTTCCATAAACTTCTGCCAAATGCACTTGCTTAATGCTTCATATAGATATTGCTATCTCTTCCCTGCAGAGGAGTCTGTGTGATTCAAGAAAACAGACAGACAGCTCTTCTCTCTGTTGGTTAGTCATAAATTTTTAACAAAACTGAACATGCAATAGATGTACCATAAATGATAAACAGACAAACAAGAGTGCATCAGCATTAGTATCTAATAACGATGCCTTTAAGAAGTGTGAGAAATGCTAATGAGAAAAAAACTTGCCCACTAGAAAGAAGACCACTTGGCTTTGTAGGAAATGTGACTTACACTGTTAGTCCTTGTTACAAAATCTCTCCACGGGTGAGTATACCACTTCTGCATCAAATATATATTGGTTTGACAACCTAAGGTAAAATAAATTATGTTGTCTGCATCATCGTTAATTCTTTGAACAAAATAATCTACTGGCAAAACCCAGCATAATTGGTTGTTGCTCAGTTAACAATGGACCATATATATTCTTATGTTATTTTAAGTATGAAATTCTTGGAGTTATTACCTGTCTCCTCTGTTAACAGATCGGAAGCCTGTGCAATCAGTTTATTCTTTATATGGGTCAAGATTTTTACACCTGATTTTATTCTTACAATGATAAAAATTATGTGGACTATGTAACTGTATAGGGCTTCTAGCATCTCATCACAATTAATGGGATGTGACATATTACCTCGACAAGCAGGTTGTTTGTCTCATTGTCTTCTGCAAACTCACCCATCACTCTTCTTTCTAGTTAACATTTCAGCTGATAGGAGTAGCACAATTGAGGCTTCTCCATGTGTGCTCTCATCCAAGTGTACAGATTCTCCCATTAAAATATCTATTGTATGTCTTTACGTTTTGTCCTCCCTAACTCCGTCTCAGTGCCTGTATGTGAATCTGTGTTTCTTTGGACCTGATGTGAGGTCCATGTGCTTGCAGACTGGCAACTCCTCTGGTGTTCCTATCTGAAATTTTTATTTTGCCATCTTCTTTCCCTTAAACTGCTTAAATAATGATGACTTCTGCGAGTCCCCTCTGCATATACTTTTTTTTGTCACTTCCTAAAATTAATTATTCTTATGACAATTTATTTCTCTGCAAATGACCTGACCAAGTCTCTTTCTCAGAAATTCATAGGCAATTAAGGCCCAAGTTTACGTCTCCTTTCACTGTAATTTCTGTTTGCCCTTTACTGCCTACCTGTCTGTTCCCTAATACTTCCTTCTCTGAGGCAGCATACATCTCTTGTTACTTGTTATCAGTTGCTCTTGAAAATAATCTTTTCCAAAAGCATGAGTTTCAGGATGGGGTTTTTTTGGAAATTGTATTACATCCTTGGGTTGAATTTATGTGACTTCAGAGAATTACTTCCCTGTTGCATACTCTGTAAGTCAGCTATAAGCTAGAACCTGCAATAGCTGGCATAAAAGACTTTATATTTGATTAAAAAAAAAAAAAAATTATCTGGTTTCTACCTTTAACCCCCACCCCTAGCATCAATGTAAGATTATTAAAGTCTGGTTGGGCTGTTTCTTCAAGATCTGTTCCTGTGTACTTATAGGAGTAATCAAAGCAAAATGCTGAAACACGTTTCTCCCAAAGCAGGCACCCTGAGTAATCTTTCCTTGCCTAAGCTATGCAGCTGTCAGACATCAGAATGTGGTAAGAATAGCTGAAAGCTTTCTTGCTATTAAATCTTTTGCACCATTACTATGATAGCTGTGCCAAAGAAGAAAGTCTAACAAGAATACATCATATTGCTTTATGTCTGCCACCACTAGAATCACAGAAACAGAGAGTTGTCATAGTGTTTTTCTTATTCTGTCATGGCAGAGTTCCCTTGCACAAGTCCTGTCCAACAAAATCTTGTCCACAGATTTAAAGGATTTGATCTAGATATCAGCTAGAATTGCCTCAGATTTGTTGTTAAGATGAAACCAAGAACTGCATATTCCACTTCAAGATTTCACATTTTCATTAACCTTTATTTTCTCCCTCAGAACTTCTAAATAATCTGAAAGAGTCCTGTCATGGGAAGACATCTCTAGGCAGTGTTCAAGGCCATTCTTCAACTCTGATGTCAGCTGTATCTCTCTTACCTCCAATTATCTAACAGATATAAATTAAAGCAGCAGTTGATTTGTCTTTGAGACCCACAAGGTAGGTATAATAATATTATCAATAGAAAGAATGATGAATGTGTCCATGAGGCTTCTTCAGCCTTAGTTTCTAGCACTGATACTCAAACTTTGAGTGAATATTAAAGCAAGAGGTTTTCATATAATTTTTTTAACTCTCACATTTCACTGGCCTGCATAGCTGTATCTTTACTGATGGACTGAAAATATATTTGTTCTGCATTACAATCAGCTAGAAACTGAAGAATAGGTATCTTGAAATGTAAGCCCTCACTTAGAGTTCAGAACCAGGTCTATTTAAAAAAATGTAAAAGGATGGACTTTTTTAATGGTCTAAGAAAAAAAAAAAAAAAAAAAGAGTTCTTTAATACCTGTGCTTAGATCTCTGCATAACATGAATCAAACTTTATATCCATTTTATTATACTATATATTTATTTTTAAATTTACTCTCCCCACTTATTATTCAGGAAGCCTTTGTAGAATGAGGAACTCTTTATAAAAGTGGGTCCATTTCTACTACCTGGGTCAGCACCACAGGGTCTCTTTGGGAATGCAAATCTAAATAACTAGGATCTAATTTTTGTTTTCAGCCAAAAGTTGTTTTACTATCCAGGGGATGTACTGTGATGCTACTTGTAGTTGTTAGTTTCTTTTCATGTTTTCATGGTAGAGATTCTGTCTAGGTTCGAAAGTCTAGCCTATTCTGTCAAACTGAACTTTGCTATACTGACTTGACCTTTTTTAGATTTCTGCTGTTACTCTCAGGTTCATGCAATTGTAAAGAAGAACAGAGATGGTTGTCTGAATCACAGAATACTGAAAAGGTCAAAGGAGCAATGCAGGCTTCACTGTTTCTCCAGGTATAAGGTGTTGAAACTGTATCCACATAATTCTCATTGCTAGACTTGAAATAAGTCTGGAAACCGTTATATGTGAACTCTTGGTTTTGATGGTGAGAGTGATGAAAATGCTAAATGGTAAGAATGCTGTTGTTCTGAAGAGGACCTTAAGATTTTGATTAAAATTTTTAACTCCTGCCATGCCAAATTAAAGTTATAAGCAATGCTTCACTATAGACATTTTTGTCTTTCATATAAGTTTTCCACAGCTGAACCATGCATTACATGTTTCCCAGGTGACGGTTGTGCCTTGCAGTCTGTATTGTGTAAGACATGTCAGAAGAATAGAATTATTTTTCAGTCTATCATGCTACTATAAAGTTAGAATATATGGGTTTGGATTTTGATTTTTTTTTTTTTTTCCATGCTACAACAAGCTTTCTCATCCTGAGGAAACTTTATTAAAAGAATTCAGTACTCCCGTAACATTATGTGTGACTATTGACTTGTATACAGCAAGTAGAATCATTATTTTACATATTTAGCACTCTGTGACCTTCTATATAATGGCATATAATCCTCAATTACCACATGAATTATATGACAATTTTGTTTTTGGGAAATGAATGGGTTATTTCCATTTTTACAAATTGAAATTCTATTATCCTAATATGGGCAAAGATATGCCATACCTTATAAATGGAGTCAGTAATTTACTCTTAGTCCAAATAAAATTGTAGCAGTCTTATCATAATACAGTGCTTGTTACAAGCCTAGGTACAATAATGCTAACACAGTTCAAATTATTATAGAAAACCCTCACTGATTATATATATTTATATATATTTTTATATATATATATATATATATAATTGGTTTAGGTAAAGTTCTTAGTATTAACCTCTTTTCTCCAGTTCTGTATTTTCCTTTCCAATGTCACTTTGGGTCCTAAGTTTGAAAGCACCAGTCTTTCTCAGGAATAATAGTGGTGATGAGGGGGTCACACTAAGTCATTATTTTCCCAAGCACTTCACCTGAAGGCATGTGATGTCCACAATGAGCCTTTCTTCCTCTTTAATTTTGCATTTGCTTGGGTTTATTTTTTACATCATCTAATATATTCTGCTTCCTTCTCTTTAAGTTCCAGATAAAGTTCAAAAGCTCTGTGACAGCCTGTCCTGATTAACGCTTCTCACCTTTTGCTATGCAATGGTAACCTAAAGCAGACATAACCATATGTGGTATTCACAGACCTAAGCTGAAGCAGGCAAAGCAAAACTCCTGATTTCTACACAATTGTTACCACAGCTAAAGCAAGCTAAAGCTGTCTCTGGCCAAGGTAGACCTCATCAAGTCTTACAACATTGCACTGCCAGGTCAGTACAAAGCTTGTAACCTTTTACTAGGAATGACAAAAGTTGTACCTGTGGGCTACAGTAAATATTAATTTATATTTTTTAAGAAACAAAAGTTGCATAATTCTGTCTGAACTTTCATCAGAAGAAAAATAAGGATTTATCTGTTGTGAAATTAGACTTAATAAATAAAAAGATAGTTCCTCTTTCAAATCCCAGGATAGTGTCTCTCTTTACACAATATATGTGTGTGGCTACAATGTGGATCTCCTCTGATATTCTAATTTGGTGACCAGAGAGCCATAGTAATTACAAAACTGGGTGATACTTTTCCTGTGTCTGGTGGAGGGACAAAAACTTGAGATAAAATATTGGCTTCAGCTATCTCAAAACTTCCTTTAGGACAATTATTCTAAAATCTTCCTTTCTACTGAAGGTCAGAGCTAGATTCATGAAGTGAATTGTCAGCACCCACCACTTTTCCCAGTAGCCAGGCTTTTAAGGAACTCTCCCTGGGTAAAATTGAACAGTTAATATTTTCCTTTGCCTTTCTTGTTGCCTTATTTTTAACTGTCCAGTAGGCACTAACTCTCACTCACTCAATCTGAGGTTAAAAAATTTCTTTAATCAAAGAAGACTTTTATCAAAGAAGACTTATGATTCTGAATAATTTTATGGGTTTTTTGTTCAGTAGTTGAACCAAAATATTTTACATCTGTAGTCAATCATAACTGACTTGCTAGCAATTTTCACTAAGAAGTATGAGCAACAGATACATATTAAAGTTATTGGTAAAGTCTTTAATCTTGAAGGTAAAGCAAAATCTAGTGGCACAAATCACTAAAACATTCATGGAGTATGGTTCCATTTATTTATATCCAGCCCTGCCTTTTTCTCACATTTTTAGTTGGATATGCCAAATTGGGATTTCAGAGCGAAAGATGAGAACTCAAGCCTTCCATATTGAAGGATATTATAAACAGAATTTGGCATATCTTTAGCATTGTTTAAAGCAGGACTTTTTCTTGGACAGAAGCTTGTTTTAATTGATAGATTTCTATTTCTTTTGCTGTTCTGGATAAGGTTAGTGAACCTGTCATGACAAGTCTCCACATTGATATGGTGTAAGGATATTTTTCTTTTCCTGCTTAATTCAGTTGGTGGTCACTCAGCGTTCACAGTCTAAATTCAGTTGCTGCAAGCTGAAGAAGCTTGAAAAAAGCAAATACAGAACAAAAAAGAGCATAGGTAAGTTTAAATACCCTCTTTCCTGATATAAAAACAGTCAGATGCTTCACAGAGTATTGCCTGACATATGAATGTCAAGATGTTTGGAAGGTCTCATGTTCTTATGAACCAAGAAGAGAAGAGACTTATGCAAGGAATATGTATTTCAATTCTGTGCAAGTGAAAGCTGAATATCTGAAGTATCCATTAAAACATTTTGGGAAGTTAGACTTTTAATGTCTAATTTTTATCTTTTTTTAAGGTGAAATATCTGTCAAATGAAGAAAGGAACAACAGGGGGAAAAAATCAAACTACTGTTTCATTTTGACCTAAGTGCTAAATTAGTAATATGCATATGACATTTTTGCCCCAACACACAACTACACAAGATAATGTACAAAATAGTATTTTGAGAGGGAGAACGGATGTCTTCAATATTAAAAATAAGAGTGAAAAAATAATGCTCTGGATGAGCATTAGGAGGATCGAAAACAAAGGAGATATGGTAGTGGATGTCTATTACAGATTGCCCAGTGTGTTGGGTGTGTGTGACAGGGGTTTTGGTGGCAGGGGAGGGGGCTACATATGTGGCCCTTTTGGAGAAGCTTCTCCAAGTCGGACCCACCTCTGACCAAGGCAGAGACAATTGTCAACGGTGGCTGCACCTCTGTAATAACATATTTAGAAAGGGGAACCTGAGAGTTGTGAGTTGTGGGCGAGATGTCTATGCAAACACTGAGGTCGGTTGAAGAAATGAGGAGGAGCGGGAAGGTGCACCAGAGCAGAGACCGCCCTGCAGCCCGTGGTGAGAGGTCAGGCTGTGCCCCTGCAGCCCATGGAGGTCCACAGTGGAACAGATGCCCACCTGCAGCCTGTGGAGGTCCCCACACCAGAGCAGGTGGCTGCACCCAAAGAAGGCCGGGACTCTCAGGTAAGATTCTTCTGGAGCAGTTCTCGCTGGGAGGATTGTGACACATGGGACGAACCCATGTTGGAGCAGTTTGTGTAGAGCTGCAGCCTGTGGGAAGGATTCACATCGGAGGAAGTTTGTGGAGGACTGTCTCCTGTGAGAGAGATCCCATGCTGAAGGAGAGGAAGTGTGTGAATGGTTGTCCCCCTGAGGAGGAAGGAGCAGTAAAGACAATGGATGATGAACTGACTGCAACCCCCATTCC
Source organism: Athene noctua (assembly GCF_965140245.1). Classification (NCBI taxonomy): domain Eukaryota; kingdom Metazoa; phylum Chordata; class Aves; order Strigiformes; family Strigidae; genus Athene; species Athene noctua. Next base: position 80,974,321 of record NC_134038.1, read on the forward strand.
CTGTCCCCTGCACTGCTGATGAGAAGGACGTAGAGAAATCAGGAGTCAAGCTAAGCCTGGGAAGAAGGAAGGGGTGGGGGAAAGTGTTTCTAAGATGTGGTTGTATTTCTCACTGTCCTAGTCTGTTTGATTAGTAAATTAGGTTGGTGATGTTCAAACTAAATTGAGGGGTTTTTTCCTTCCCCAGTCGAGTTGTCTTTTGCCCTTGACCATAACTGGTGAGTCATCCCTCTCTGTCCTTGTCTCGATCTCAGTAAGACTTTTGTTTTATTTTCTCATCATCTTTTTTATCCTTTATCCTATATAATTTTCTCCTCATCTCCTAATAAATAATTTCTTTTCTTCTCATCCCTGAGGGGCAAAGGGTGAGTGAGCAGCTGTGTGGTGCTCAGTTGCCCTCTGTGTTTAAATCACCATACCCAGCCAAGACATAAGCACCGGTAAGTTATTCTATAGGTAATTAGGAGAAATTTCAGGATCAGTAGCCTTTGTCATTATGGGAGATTTTAGCTTGCCAGACATCAGCTGGGAACATCATATTGCTGTGATGAGCAGGTCTTGGAAATTCTTGATGTCTGTAGGAGACTTCTTGTCACAGATACCCTGCGAGCCAACTATAAAAAATGGATCTCCTAGACTTGCTATTTGTGAATAGAGAAAGACTTGTGACTGTAAATGGCTGTTTTGCCTACAGTAATCATGAATAGGTTGAGTTTAAAATTTTTAGTGTAATGAAAAAAAATGACAGTAGGATTGCTACCCTGGACTTCAGGAGAGCAAAATTTTAGCTATTCAGGGAGCTATTATCAGAGCACCCTGGGAATATGCTGTTGAGGGCTTAGGAGTGCATGAATGCTAGTGAGTCTTTAAGAACCACGTATTCTTTAAGAACCACCTATTTTAGAATCATAGAAGTATGCAGGCAATTCTACTGTGTCGTAAGTCAAACAAGTGGAGTGAAAGACCAGCTTGGCTGAACAGGGAATTCCTCATGAAGCTCAAGAACAAAAAGAAATGGTATGATCTCTGGAGCCAGGTCAGGCTTCACAGGAAGATTACAGAGCCATAGTTCATATATGGAAGGAGAGACAGGAATAGAGTTGAAACTGGTCAGCGTTTTTTTCAGATAACAAGAAGAGGGGGTTTTTAAGTGCATTAATAGCAAGAGGAGGTCTAAAGAAAACATTGGATTGATTCTTGTTGAAGATGGTCATCTAACTAATAAGGATGAAGAAAAAGCAGAGGTATTCAATGCTTTTCTTGGCTCAGTCTTTAATGAGACTGATAGACCTTTGGCTGCCCAGTCCCCTGAGTTGGAGGACCATGAGTGTGAGAACAGGGTCTTTCTGTTTGTGGACACTGAAACTGTAAGGGACCAGCTGTAACAGCTGAATGTTCACAAGTCCATGGGGCCTGATGAGATTCATCCTGAGTACTGAAGGAGCCAGTGGATGTTATGGCAGGACCCCTCTTGATCATTTGCCAAAGGTCTTGGAAGTCTGGGGAGGTCCCTGCTGACTGGAAGCTGGCCAATGTTATTCCAGTCTACAAAAAGGGTGTGACAGAAGACCCAGGGAAGTACAGACCTGTAAATCTAAGCTCACTTCCTGGGAAAAAAAATGATGGAAAAGATTATACTGGGTACTATTTGAAGGCATTTAAAGACTAATGCAGTCATCAGGCACAGTCAACATGGGTTCACAAAGGGAAAGTTCTGCTTAACTAATTTGGTATTCTTCTATGATAAGGTCACCTGCCTAGTGGGTGAAGTGAAAGAAGTGATGTATTTTTTCTGTATTTTAAGTAAGGATTTTGATAGTGTCCCTCACAGCCCCTTTCTGGACAGAGTGTCCAACTGTGGGATGAGCAGTTTCAAGGTGCACTGGGTGAAGAACTTAGTGAAGGGCAGGGCTCAAAGGGTTGTACTGAATGGGGCTGCATCTAGTTGGGTATCAGTCATCAGGAGTGTTCCTCAGGGATCAATTCCATGGCCAGTTCTGTGCAATATATTTATCAATGATATGGATGCAGGACTTGAATACACCATTAGAAGTTTGTTGATACCAAGCTAGGAGGTGCTGTTGACTCTCTTGAGTGACAAGATGCTGTGCAGAGGGATCTAGGTAGATGGAAGCACTGGGCTATGATTAATTGGATGACATTTAACAAGACAAAATGCTGGATTCTGCACCTAGGATGGACTAACACTGGGCACAAGTATAAATTGAGAGACGAGCAGCTAGAGAGAAGCCCTGAAGAAAGGGGCCTGGGGGTGCTGGTGACCCCAGGCTCAGTATGAGCCAGCAGTGTGTGCCCTGGCAGCTGAGGGGGCAAACCACACCCTGGGGTGCATCCAACAGAGCACCACAGCCGGTCAGAAGAGGTGATTATCCCACTGTATTCAGCGTTGGTGCAGCCTCACCTTGGGTACTGTGTGCGGTTCTGGGCCCCACAATTTAAGAAGGGTGTGAAGGTCCTTGAATGTGTCCAGAGGAGGGCAACAAAGCTGGTGACAGGGCTGGAAGGAATGTCCTATGAGGAGTGACTGAGGACTTTGGGTTTGTCTAGTTTGGAGAAAAGGAGGCTTAGAGGTGACTTCATTGCTCTCTACAGCTTCCTGAGGAGGGGATGTGGAGAGAGAGGTGATATCTCTTCTCCCTGGTATCTAGCGATAGAATGCATGGGCATGTTTCAAAGTTGTGCCAGTGGAGGTTTAGACTGGACATTAGGAACCATTTATTTACCAAGAGGGTGGTCAAACACTGGAACAGGCTTCCTAGGGAGGTAGTGTGTGCCCCAAGCCTGTCAGTGTTTAACAGGCATTTGGACAATGCCCTTAACAACATGCTTTAACTTGGTCAGCCCTCTAGCACTCAGGCAGTTGAACTAAATGATTGTTGTAGGTCCCTACCTACTGAAATATTCTTCTCTTTCCTCCTCCTCTCCCTCTCCCTCTCCTTCTCTCTCTCCTCCCCATTTTGGTTTCCCAGGGATATGTTTACACTTCATTATTGTCTACATTACAGGCACAGGACACTTGTTTTTAACATTCAGTACTATCCACAGAAATTGTAGAGAAAGGAAAAACTATTGTTAGCATAAGTCTTGGATCTTTTTAGCTCTTAACAACAACATGGAGAAGTACTCTTTTATTCTCTCATGATGATGTAATTACCTTAACTCTTAATCACTTTACACCCATTGTCTCCTGATTGTGAAATCAAGCATGTTTATATGTGCTGTAATGAAGCTATTCTAAAATTACACTAATAAGAAGTACTGGTTTTAAAATATCTGAGTGGAGATTCCAGTACTCAATGTTCAGTCAGTGTAGTGATTTGGTTTCCCAAAGAAAACATGACTAACTGTCATGTATATACCTTACTGTAATATTCAATTGTTTTTCACAGAAGATCCTTGCTTCCATTAGTGGAAAGGATAGATCTTCTTAGAAAATTTACTTGAAGTATGTTTTAAAAGAAATTCTGTTTTTCACAAACTTTGCACCCTTTGTTGCAAAAATCACAATATGAAGGGAACAATCCCTCGTGGACTGCATTTTATTATAGCTTTTCCTGTAGTAGCTGATGGATTCCTCTGGGGAACTGTTTTCTGTATGTCCCTATAAAATCCCAATTTATGTCTCTGTTTTCATTCATTCAGTGATACATATTGACTCTTGGTCTTTGCTTTCTGTTTAGTTTTTTGTAGTGTGGAAAATTTTGTGAGATCTTATGTTCAAACTTTGTAGCATCTTGAGAAGTTTCAGGAGAGAAGTGTGTTTTCAGGTTTGTGCTGGAACAGGTGACTTGCACTGTGAGGGAAAAACAAGTGGTTGAGAAATGAATGCTATACATTCATTCTTTCGGAAAGAGTGATGACTTCCTGTACTTCAGCAATGGTTGGAATTTTTAGCGATAGGGAAATATTATCAAGTAAAGCCTTGCTCTACTGAAAAACGTCAATTTTTTTTAAGCCCCCCTTGGAAATCCTTCACTGGGAATATATCTTGTTTCTTCTGTTTTAATATTTCCAGTCTTGTTTCTTCTGTTGTAATACCTCCTGATTCTGTGAAGTGAGGTGCTGCCTTATCAGTATATAATGTCTTTTGTACCTGAACTTTTTTAGGTATAGAATAAGTCTCTAGATGTAAAACACTGTACAAATTTATGATGCTCTATAAATGATTAATAACAATAATACAGCTGAGTAAATAGAGATTACTTTTTTGAGGTTGGAAAATGCTGCTGCTTTATTAGAGAACAAAATTAAAAATAAACATTCTGGTGTAGCTGCACTGACTTGGGAGACAGTTTGCATGAAGGTCACCAATGTTTATCTGTCTTGCCATTTTGAAGAACACTTCGTTCTCATTCTCTTTATGCTTGTTTCAACATGGTCATCTGTTCTGTTATCCTCTTTCCAAACCTTGCATAAATAGGACTTTCGTTCCTGGCAGACCATTTTAAGATCTAGATATAAAGTAAAGTACAGAGAAATATGAGTAAAGGAGAAGGGAAAAAAACATTGGTAACAGGGTTGGAATGAAGTCCCTGTATTATAGCAGCCATTACTAAGTCACAGGTTTGTTTTTTTTTTTCTTTTACCACTTGTAAACTGGCTGCCAACTGGATTTAACCCCATTCACCAAAACTCTTTGGGCCTTGCTATCCAGCCAGTTTTTCACCAGCAAAGAATACAACTGTCCAGGCCATGAGCAGCCAGTTCATCTAGGTGTCAAGGTAAAAAATAACAATTGCTGGAAAGTGCATTGTCAGGGAAGTTAACATGAAGGAACAGGACAACATTTTGGATTTTTTTTTTCAAGCATGTTATTAAAAGATTTGTGAGTGCTATTACAAGGTCTGTTCAGACAACAGAGAAAAGATCAGTGGATTCCACAGTGTAGTGGGAAAGTCAAATGATTTATGGACCAATGATCAAACTAAATGACCACCTAGGCAGAAATGTGTGGGCAGATGAGTGATGACATTACTCATGTCTTTGTAATTAAGCTATCTGATACTGTACATGGTTGTTTCAGTAATAACTGCTCATCATTTCATTCATATAAGCCTCACTGTAAAGAAGAAAACTGTTACTGCATTCACTCAGGTCAGAACTTCTTGAAAATATAGTGTGCTGCTTTTACTTTTTTAGCTAGTGTGCTAGCTAAACTTAACCATACAAAATAGACAAAAATTTCAAAAGCTTGAAACCAAGCTGTTAGCCAAATCTGCTATATTAATTCAGTTATTCTCTCAGTTGCCTTGTGCTGCTACAGGGACCTGTAGATTTTCTTTGGTAACACTCTTGTTCCGATTTTCAACAAATATATCTGTGGATATGGTCTGTCCTCAAACCAGCTGGATACTTAACCTACCTAAAACAAACTTGACAAAATAACTTCACTCCCTTGTCTTAAGAGTAGTCATTTGAGTAAGATTATATTGTATGACTACATTGAAGAGAAGAACATTGAAATCAATGATTTATGAGGTTGCTTCCAAACCTTTCTTACTCAGTATTTTTGAAATGCTGTTACATCTGTCTTGTAACATGAGGGTTTACAATGATGATTTTATGCAACAATAGGATACTCTCCATGATATCATTTTTTATGTCTGTGCTGAGAGACCAGCTGTGATAGCAAGGTTGCATACCAGTGTCTCAAATCCAGTTTCTTATCAGGGTTTTTACAGAAGAACTAGATTATCACCTGTGCTATAAAATAGTCCCTCACAGTAGAGAATCCTGTTTCCACAAAATTGGTGGAGAAACAGTTGACCTGCTCGGTTTATTGCCTCTAAAATTCCTCTTTTGATTTTGTTTAGTCTCTCTTACTTTCATTCTCCTTTGATATTTTGTTACTGACTTCTGTCAGAAAGATATTTGAAATATAAGACAACACCACTCTTTTTTTTTCTTTTTTTTTTTTTTCTCTCTTATAACCTCTGTAAATATATCCTTGGTCTATTTGCTCCTTCAGCCTTGAGTAACTTGTTTAGTCCATGTAACTGCTTTGTGACTAATGATACTAGAAGCAATTGGGAAACATTTTGCCACTTCAATGAAATAAGTGCTTTTTGACTGTCATACAAAAAGCTAGCCAAAGATTGTTGGCTGAACAGTTTTTAAACTAATTAAAGGCCAAGAGGGATGCTAAATGATGTGGGGGGGATTTTTGTGGGATTTTTTTTTTTTTTTTAAATATCCAGGGAGCAAGACAACAGAATGACCAGCAATCAGAAAACAACAGAAGATATGGTATAGAACTGGTAGTCATAAGTAAACATAACTTCCTGGGAAAATTTCAACATTGCTTGGGTAAAGAAAAGTCCTGTCTTGCAAGGGTATTACAACTCTCAGAAGAACTCAATAAACACATTGAAAATGATTAATATATGCATCTATTTACCTGAATTTCCCCAAACTATATTTTTTTGTCAGATTCCTCTACCAATGCACTTAAAGTATATATGCCGTCGTTCTTTACGAAGGAAGATCTTGTCATAACTAAAAAGTATCTTAAAATAGAAGACAGGGATAAATATCCTTAAAGTAAAAGGAGGTCATCTTAAGCATTGCACAGCAGCTTTGGCTGGGAGCTGTGATTTTCAACATATTAAGACATTATTAGAAAAAAGAAAGAATACTGAGGTGATTTTGTTAACAACATTATGTTGATTAAGGTGGTGAAGACAAGGGTTAATGACTAAGAATTACAAAAGGACCTTAAGAAACTGTGTGACTGGACAGTAAAATGGCAAGTGATGTTTTGTGTAGCTAAATGTCAAGTGGTGCACATGGGGAAAAACCATCCCTAATTCAAGTATAAAATTATTTTCTCTGAGTTGATCATTACCACTCAAGAGTGAGATCGTGGGCTATAATAGAAAGGCCTGTTATCATACAAGGATAATAATCAGCAGCAATTAAAAAAGCAAAGTGTATGGTTGAAGTTATTGGGAAATGAATATAGAATAAACCTAAAGAACATTGTCACACTACCGTACAAATCCAAATTTTGAATGCACCTTAAACACAGTGATAGCCTTTTTTACCCTGAGTCAAAACAGATCTAGAGGACTGGAGAGAACACAGGGATTCAACAAAGACAGTCAAGGCTATAGAAGAGCTCCCACATTAGGAATGATTCATTACATTTCTCAGATAGCATTTCTGTCCACAGTAATGCGGAGACAAAGCAGGTTGAACAGATAAGCGGTTTACAATTGTTGCAACAATGTATATGTATATGGGTCTAGCTGGGGTGGAGTTAATTTTCTTCACGGCAGCCTCTGTGGGGCTGTGTTTCAGTTTTGTGACTAAACCAGTGTTGACAAGACACCAGTGTTTTGGCTGTTGCTGAACAGTGCCTGCACAGCATCGAGGGCTTTTCAGTTTCTCATGCTGCCCCCCAGAGAATAGGCTGGGGGTGGACAAGAGGTTAGAAGGGGCACTATCCGGGACAACTGAATCCAACTGACCAAAGGGATATTCCATAGCATATTACATCCTGCTCAGCAATAAAACTCGGGTGGAGCCTTTCCAAAGTAGCCATTGCTCAGAGACTGTCTAGACATCAGTCTGCTGGTGAAAGCTGTTGAGTGTTTAAGTTCGCTTAACTTGGGTTTGTCTTTTTTCCTTTTTTTCCCCCCCTTCACTTAAGAATCTGTCTTTATCTTAACCCACAAGGTTTTCTTGCTTTTGCCCTTACAAATTTCTCCCTCATCCTGCTGTGGGGGAAAGCAAGTGAGCACCTTATGAGGATGCTTAGTTGCTGTCTGGGGTCAAAGCACCACAACATTATATATTTATATATATAAAGAGATATTTATGTATATAATTATCAGTTGTGGAATTAGAGTTCTGTGTGATGGGAAATGTTAAATGATAAACCAATCACCAAGGTCTGTGTCAAACTCTAAAACACATTAAAATTAACTTTGATCAGTAATAATACCAGCCTATGGTGAGTTCTTACTCATTATCAACAATTATCATCACCTTTTAAAACAATTGGCCTTTCCCAATTATACGCCACATCAGCTGAGAATGTACAGTACCTTAGAGTTTGTCCTGTGATGACTGTGGTCCTGAATGGTCTTAGTGATCAGTCTTGAGATCTCTTCAGTGAGGGAAGCCTGAAACAAAGTGAACATCTTTCTTAACCATCCTTTCTCATTCATTCTTAATTTTTTATAGTCCTCTCTCCTTCCACAAAACTAAAGAGATGATCTCATCCGCTCCTCATACAGACTATCTTAATTTTAAGACAAGGACTTGTGTGTCCCTCAGACATCTTTCATACTACTTCTACAGGATCATTCCTGTTTCACAAGGCATATTTCCCAGCTGTTCTACATCCTTTTTGTCTTACCTTGCAAATTTTACTGCTCACATATGTTTTGCTGTACCTGATTGTGAAATTATACCACAAGCCTCTATTTATCCTTTTGTGATTATGTATTATTTATTATGTATAAACTTCTGATTAACTTTTTATAAAATCTTATACATTGTCACTGGTTAATCTATTTCAGTGTGCTTATTTATGTCATCAGAGAAAGAAAATAATAGTTATATCCTGCTTAGTAGACTTTGAATTTATGGGTGCATCAAACCTTTACATTGGCTATACAACTACCTCATGAGTTCCTGAACTAGCACATTGCTCTGTATAAGCAAGGAGGTTAAATCTTCTCACTTCATTACTCATAAAGGGTGAAAAGTTCATCAACAAGTAAGATAGAAGAAGTCCCAAAAGGAGAGAACAAAGAATTGATGTAATTCTTACCACCTGTGATGGCTCAGGATAATCAGCAGTGAGATGCCTGAGAACAATTTCATCTTTCATAGTGCTGGATGGAAACTACAGCTTTTGGTGAAAAATTAAACTGCAATTATTTCATAACTGGAACGTGTGAAAGACATAAGTATTGAGAGCCTTAGCTCACAGTCACTGTAACATAGTCAAAGGACAGTCATAGTCTACCGTCCTTTATTTGCTTTGTTTATGCTTCAAAAGGCTGAAGGAATTACAGGTTTTTCCTGTGGAAAATCCTGTATTACAGCTCAGTTTGGGCAATCCTTCTATTCTCAGCAAAATTTGATATCAAGCTTAATGTGACACAGTAATAGGATCAGAAATTCAATCTGCTTCTAAATGCTTGTCTACAAGGTGTATAGACCTATGCACTTCCCAAGACCTTTGCTAAAAATAAAATAGATAGTCACCTTAAAAGAAGTAAACTGCATCTATTGCTAGAGGAATTCCTGGAGGAAAAAAGCACATTTTTCATGAAGTTACATAGTAACATTTTGATTTTCTGAGTTGCCAGGTGTGAGTCAATAGCTGATGTTTCTCACCATACTCTTGATGACCAGGGTATGGAGGACAATTACCATCTAATGTCATTTAATGAAGAAGTACTCTTTTTTCATGTCAGACTTCTTATGGAAAAGAAAAAAAAAATGTTATTGCTGTGACTGTTCTCCAAGAAAATGGATTGAAAAATAGGTGAGCAAAATAAGACAGCCCTTACTTGTCACAGAAAGAGGATTAAGACTTCAACCAAGCTGCAAAACTCATTATATCATTGAAAGAATTAGGTGTTCTACTGTGAAAGAAGCAGTGAGCTAAACTGTATCTGTTTACATTAATTTTCAATGAAATTTTTAACTGACCATGTTTTCCTCCAGTTTCTCAAGAAGTTCTCTTGCACCAAATTTTTGCAGTTTAGAAGCATGTTAAAGACAATTTGTGTTAACTCAAACACGAATGCTTGTATATTTGTTTAAACTGTTCACACAAGTCACTGAACTGGTGTTTGGAGTTGTGAACAAGTCATGCAGTGAAACAGTGAATTGATATTGGGTTTTTTATGATTGGAACAGAAAATGCTGATGGAATTTGCATTAAAATTACTTAAATGTATGTTAGGGATCATTTGACTTACACTATTGGGCTTTGTCAACTTTTTTGAGTGGTCTTTAAATATTAGCTCTCTTATGAACTTCTACTGCAATAACAAGGACTAGCAGTGCTGTAGTAAAAGGTGTTGGATGTAACATGCTCATAAGAACATTATTTGAAGTACAAGGATGTTCTCTGAATTAATAAGATCAAAACCAGATTGCATTGTAATTTACTGATTAAAAGCAAAGTAACAGATCCCATGTTTAGCAACTGTTAATAAGTTCGATAATTTCAAAACAGCTGATGTTACAGCTGAGACAACTTACTGATTAATTTTTACTCATCAGTCAAATAAATCAATTTTGTTTATTTTGATTGTTCTGTAATCAGAATTATTATAAAATTGTAAAAGCTTCCCATTATATACCACATCGACTCCTGTCAGCTAGTTTTCTGTGCAACTGTGAATAATTGCATGCTTGTGTTCAGGGGGGTTGGCTCTACACAGAAATCCAGAGTGGATTTCAGGTTAAGAGTTACAAACGGTGCAGTCTGTTTGCTATGTCTAAAAATTTTAAATCAAATTCATAAAGGTTCTCAAAAGTGCAGCAAGGGTGATTAAATGTATGAAAATGTTTACTGTATGAAGAAGAAATTTCTTAATACACTTGGATTTTTTTAGCCTGGAAGTCATTAAAGGTGACTTATTGAAGAAGAAATGGTATTAGATCTTCACTCTCTATTCCAGTAAAAGAACTAACTAAAACCAAATGAAACTATCAAGTAACAGGTACAAACCAAATAGAATATGTTAACCTATAATTAAGCAGATTAATTTCTTGCCACAGCTGTTGTAGATATTAAGTTTACTTATATGGGCTTGAAAAGACTTTAGACAAATTCATAGAAAAGAAATCCATAGAGACTCTTTTACCTAGAAATTCATGGTGACTGCTAAATACTTGAGGATAAGATGCAAGTTGTTGGAGACAGTAAGTATATTGTGTGGAGTATATTTGGGTGTTTCCTTTGTTCTTTTGCACTTTCATAAGTGTCTGCTTTTAGCACAGTTGAAAATGGGGTGTAGGCCATGCTGTCCTGTGGTATAACACAGTATGACAGTTCTTAGGTTCAGAAGATGGTTCAGAAAATAGATAGATTTGGATTATAATGACAGGTTCCTCTTCAGATGTAAGGAAGTATTCTCTTCCAAAACAGAAGCATATCTGAACAACAGACTTCATTTATGTAGTGCTCAAGAGGACAGGACTATAGGAAATACTTATTAATAATTACTTTACTGAACCAATTTCACCTAATGGTGAACCTGCTGATTCCTTAACCTATTGAATTACATAAATTTACACCAGGAACACCTGGCTCAGATTACAAACTAATGTGTCTTCAAAACAGAAGAGTTAAACACTTCTGATTTATAGCCCTTCCTTGTCTTGGGAGAATATTTTGTATAAATATTGAAGTTGACCTTCTAAATATTTTGCAAACATGAATAATCTAAATTATTCATGAGGTAAGTAATTAAGAACCAGGAAGTTTTTTTCCTGAAGAATAAACGAGTTCAATCTCTAAAGACAATTCTTTCTTAAAGAAAAACACATTTCAGTGTCTGACAAACAATTTACAAGTGTTCTTCAGTGCCACATCCAGATTTTCAACTCGAGATTTTAAAGAATAACAAATGGGGTTTGTTCAATATTTTAACTTCACAAAGACCAGCTCACCCCCTCAAAAGAATCACATTTTAGAATCAGACTTGAAATTCTCATTTGAAGGTAGCTGATAATTCCACTGATGAAAACATTTGAGTACAGCCTAATTTCTTCCCAGTCATAGGGCCAAGTGAGCAACATTAACTCAAAATTGCAATCACAAAACTAAATATCTCCATTTTCATTAATAACAAAAATATCTCCATTTTCATTAACATAGAAAGACACACTGTTTTTTTCTTGTGCTCACTTTTTGTAAGAGAAATGAAAATATTTGAGTAAGTAGAAGAGATTGTAGGATTGTATTCTTTAAAATATTTTGCTAAAAGCATATACTGCTTATGTATTTAGGTTGTATTTGACTTATCAATGCTGAGAGTTTCCATAATTTCAGAAGCCTTAGTTCAAATCTATTTGAAAAGATCAGGATAAAAATTTACTGTACTTTCTTTAGATATAAGACAGTAATTTTCTAGGCCTCAGAAATTTTGCAGTTTTTTGTTTGCTGGTGTGATGAAACCATCCCCTAACACTGGGGCATACTGGCATTCTGTCATTAGACAGTGGACTAGGTCTGCCTGCTCAGTCCTTGAGCACTTACATTCTAACAGAGGACTCTTTCTTTGATCTCCACAGCAATAGCAGAAAAGGGCACTGGTGTTCATGAACACCATGAACGTTCAGGAACAGCACCTGGACAATATGTGGCAAAAAACATGTTCTTTTACTTTCCTTCAAACATTGAAAACTCCCAAGCATCATTCAATTCTACACATCCAAACTGCCTAAAAAGCTCTTCGCTGTTACAGAGTTATTTCCACTTGACGTCAGGGAGACTTCTGCAGCCAGTCAGAGAAGATGAGACAAATTTTTGGCTAGCACTGTAAACCACTCTCAGTGTGGAAGACACTTTCTCATTGCACTGTTCTACCTGTCTCCTTCCCTAGACATCTTCCTTGCTTTAAGAAGTTAATAAAATTGTTGATATGCTTAAATACAAATAAGAAAACTTCAACAGAACTTACAGCCAGCTATTTAGTTTCAGAGTGGTTCCTTTGTTCTCTTTGGGAAAAGTAACTGTCAAGATGTTTTATGCAGCTCCATAGCACCGAGTTCTCAGAAGCACCTATCATCTAGTCTTGCCTTCTTTGAAAGAAACATTTATTTGTCTTGGAACATCCCTTACTATCCAAGTGTAACATAATCTGTGTAGGTTTCTGCAGTCTCTACTTTTGAGAAGTGAATAACTTCAGCCATTAGCTTGTCCCTTACCTGCCTACACAAATCTTCCATTAGCATTAACTTTAATTAAATTTTGTTAAACAGGAGTTTCCAAACTGAGTCATGTAGATGTGTTCAAAATGTTCCTCGCTGTTCTGTGGGCTTTGGTTAAACTAACAATATCTATTTACAGAAGGTAAATGTGCTTATTCTAACAGACAACATGTAGCATCACCTTGTGGTATATGTGAATGTCCATATACCTAATTTTAGCATTTAAATTTCTGCTGTAACAGCTCCAGAATTTTCATGGTGTATATACAGATAGGAATAAATAACGCAAATCATTAATAGAGTCTGAATAGAAGCAAGGAGAAACAAGCTTGTGGATGGCGGTATGTAAAATATGATTGGTGGCATCACGTCTCATTGTTTATGAGAACATTACTAAAAATTTGGTATGAAACTCTACTACACTGTTTCTGAGAACAATTATCAGAGCAGTCATGCTTTAATTGTGCATCATTCACTCAGGTGAAGAGAATGTGTTTCTGAGCTCAGTCAGGTTACTTGAGTCCCACCTTAAATTGTGTGATGTTTTGTTTCCTATCAAAATACTCTGCTTCCCAGTCTGAAGCCTAGAAAAATAGTAGCCTTTCATAGAAAATTGCATATATTAACTTTTTGCTATGACAACTTTTCTGAGAAGTGTGCTTTCCTTCATGCCCAAGTAAGTACAGCTTTTCCATTAATCAACTAGTGTTGTCCTATTCCCAGGGTGAAATGAGTCAAGAAAAACCTTCTGAACTTGTTTTTATTCTCATGCCTTAATATCTACCAAGGAAAAGCATTTAGTTTAGCTGTTTACTTCATCTCATGGAAACATCAAAAAGAAGAGTCAGTTTAAAAGTTGATTTTCTTCAGTTTTCAAATATTAGAGAGCCTTTCCTTTAATTCGCTTTTCAACATCCATCAAGTGTTTTCATTGAGGCAACAATTTTAAAACTTTGTTATCAGTGGAGAAGAAAAAATTTCAAAGTAATTTTGTTTTGCAGGGTGAAGGGAAAAAAAATGAAAATGTAAATATGATTTAAAAAGTCGAAAGAGGAGATTTGTGGAAAGTTATAATTTTTACTCATTTCTGACAGCTTTTCTCATAAAAGATCTTAAATTTCTTTGTTTAGTAACTTCAAAGTACATGAATGTAGCCTAGATTTACAACTGAAGACTCACAAGAGTGCTGCAATCTTATTTTAAAGGTTAAAATATTCTTTATATCAGCATTTATTTCTTCTTTTTCTTTAACTTGTGTATTACTAAACTTACATATTCTTAAAAAAACCTCCAAACTCAACAAAAAAAAAGATAAAGTACCCCCATTACAACACAATTAAATTGTGTCAGATATTAGGTAGGGGTAGAAACTAAGTAATCATAAATTGATTGCAGTATAGCAAGTTGTAATACTACTTTGAAATCTCAAGTTGCAGATTGACAAAGCTGTTTAAAAACTCAAATTTCTTTGAAATGTTCCAAGTAGATAATTCATAATGTCTGTGTTTGCTCTTAGCAATCCATTCAGTACACAGCTATTATTAAGCTGAAAAGTAATACACGCCTACGCATAGTAATACACTTTTTTTTATCACTGAAAATAATTGGATGTTGCTTTGATGGTGTTGGTAGATATTTGTTTCCTGGAAATGGTTTACTCCTGGATATTTATCAGAGTGCATAGAAGATAATGGGTAAATGTGCAGATACGTTTTACTCAAACATGTAAAATGGAATTAAAATAGAAAAGGACTGACACCAAAGGTAAGTCAAAGCACATTTAACCGAGTCGTTAGATGAAAATCACATAGTATAAAATACAACTTTTTTAATATATGGAAACCCAGCACAAGATTAAACTATGTCAACTTTCATGCTTATCTGTGTTAAAGAATAGCAATAAAAAGCATGCATCCATATGCCTGAAATCTTCAGGAATAGACTAGATAAACATAACTGAAAGAAGGTCACAGGCAACAAACGATGTTCTCCCATTCTCCCACATAAGAAACAGCCTTAGAAACAAAGATTCTATAAATGATGAACCTATGTAATATTTAAATGTCTGTCTTAAATAATTATTATGTTGAAAAGACATTGTTTTGCATGAGAAAGATTGTCTGAAACCTAGGAAGCTTCCTTTCCTTACAGGTGCTTTAAAATTAATGTAATAAAGATTATACCAATTATTTTCTCATTGATATCGATGCTACTATAAGTTATTTTCCATGGAAGTTTCTTTGTGTGAGACAACAGTAATAACAGAATAGCTGTGTCCTCTACAGAACAGTTCATCAGGGACTGGTAACAACTGTTAATTTCTTGAATATTGGTACTGTGTCAGTATTTTCATGTTTTTTATCTTTTTTTTTAAAAAAAAGAAAATATTTTTAGGTACTTCAAACTCTTACTTTTTTTTTTCTTTTTCCATACCGGGTACTGAACTAAATTATTTAGGGGACAACTTTATCTCATAACACATTTTTATAGAAATTAGATAATCCATCTAAGAGACAAGCATTCAAGAGAAAAATCCCAAGTGATAAAAATTCTTAATTATTACAGTAAAAGGAGAAAGGATAGTCGTTTCATTATTGTACAAAGTAGTAATCTCAGAATTCAATCACTGACCCTACTTTCCTTCACAGGAAAGAAAAAATTTAAAAAAGAAAAAAGAAAAAAAAACCCAAATAACAAAAGCAAACAAAAACACACAAAAACCAGACTCTTAAGAATCTATCTGGAGGTGAGGATATCTTACTAAGACTTTGAAACATGTAGTGCTTCCAACATAATGATTTTGGTTTTACCTTATGCTTAAATTTGTGGTTCAATAGAGCAGGCCTCACATGGTGATAACAGCATACTTAATTCATCCATTTTGGTGTTCTCCTCTTAGCCAAGGAAAGCATCCCTCAGCCTGCCTCTTGACCTTGGCAGTAGCTTTGACTCTCGGGATATGATTTGTTTTGTTTATTCTCCTGATGTAATCTGTGGTGATCTATCAGGGCTAGACTAGCAGTCTCCAGAAGGCCCCAATTACATAATATTCGTATCTTCAACTCCTCTGTGAAGGTCAACGATATCTCACATAACTGCGACTGATCAGTGGTGTATGAGCTGATGTCTTCTGGACCTCCTTTCCCACTTCCAAAATGTGTGCTCTTGGAGCTTCTAGGGCTTCTTGGGACACTGTTTGCCCTATTTATTCAATTAGGACAAAATATCTGGTGCTGAGTGTACAACATCCACAGTAGCTGTGTTTCACAGTGGTATAAAACACTGGCTCTAGCCTCATCCCACAGGCTGTCTGTTAGCAATTGCAATTCACTTCTGATGCACTTCTGAAGAATATCTTCCTGTTTAGTTTCATTTAAAAAGAATCCAGGTTACGTTTTCAAAGATCATACTATTTGATGTGGAGCAAAATACATTAAATGGGAATAATCTCGAGATTCACTTCACTTTTTGATCTGTACTGAAATGCTCATACATGTCCATTGACAGTGTGTCCTTGTCAATAATCCACAGGCAGCAGCTCTCATGCTAAAAAAACATGACACATATACTCTGAATTTCTTGGAACAAAAGTAGACATGGAGGAATGGAACACTAAGGGAAGAAGAAAAAGTATGGATTTCTGAGTACTAATATAATTATGCCATCTTTCTGCAAGTGCTAGAAATTTCAAAACACAGGTTAGTGTGGGAAAGAAGCATGCCACAGGTTAGTAAGCTGAGTTCAGTATTATGACATGTATTAACTTACTCTCATGAGCTAGCTTTTGTTATGAACACCTACTAAATGATGTGAGAAAAATAAGTTTGTAGATTCATGTTTTCAACTGAGAGCTCTGAGAATTACAATATCCCTGCATTCGTATAAGGATGGACTTCCATACTCTTGGGGCAGGTAAGACCACCTGGCTCCTGAAAAATTGAGATCCTGATTCTTGAGTAAACATATTTAGACACTGATCAAATGCATTTTAGATAATATTTCTGTATGTTACTTTTAAGCATGAAAGTTACTTAAAATTCTCTTCCTTCAGTGACAGAAGTTGCAGAGTAATGTCCTTTAAAGCTGTGTCACAGTACAGAGTTTGAAATTTCTGACAAGTCCTCCCTCTCTCATGAACAAAATATTATAGTTCCTTCGTGTTCAAATTAAACAACAGGCAAAACAAGAAACAAATGGAAAACAAGAGTTATGTTGGAAAGTAAGGAAAAAGTCTGGAAATGGAAAAGCACATTTCCTTGGCACCCTAATTTAGAAGAAGTGCAGAATAAGAAGGTGTTTCTGCTTTATTTATTGTTCATGTTTATACATTTTCTTTCAATTCCTTGCCTTTGTGTTGGTAACTTTCATACCAAATAAAAAGCTAATGGTATATATAAATGAGAATATATGAAATTACAAAAAACCTCATAATTAGACTCACAGAATGGCTGAATTTCAAATATATGCTGAGGGGAAAAAAAAGAAGCAATTCTTAAAACTGTAGCAGTGAATATGAAATCAAATAAAATAATCATTCATTACTAATTTGCCATGACGGCTGTTGAATTTTACAGTCAAAATTAGCTGGAACTCATTAAAGGAATTCTTCATGCAATGCTGTTTTTGTCTGATCTTCAAACCACGTTTGTGAAAGGGGAAGTCACTTCTATTGTGGAATTGGGTGCAATAGGTAATGTTGAATCATCAAGTGATTTTTCTTATAACTGATCTTATATTTCTGACATTTTTGTGTGCCTTGCTGAAAGACATTTTCCCTCCTGGTTTTTTTCTTTTTTTTTTTTTCCTTGTTTTTTTTCTTTTACAGTGTAAATACATGGATCCCTACATCTTTTGGGATGTAGGGTACCTGTGTTTCTTTGCTTTTTGTTCAGTGAGTTTATCTCTTAATTTGCTTTTTTTATTTTTAAACTGTGAATGAGTTATAAATTATGCATATTCATGATTTGATTTAGCTACCAGTCAAAAGATGGTATTGTAATATATTTTTTCTTTTAATCACATTTTTTTCTCACTTCTTGGGAAAAATATCTGCCTTTTTCCACCTTGATTAAATTTCCAGGATGAAGTGGTTGTGTCTTGGGGAGAAATGAAGGATATATCAATTTAGTTTTGTAATACAGGTCAACAGCTGAGATTTTTGCAGTGAGACTAAGAAAAATATTGAATCGAAAGCAAAAGGCACAGAGTAACTTTATTGTAGGAGATTGGGCAGAATCCAGGAAAAGTAGGGACTGAAAAAATTCCAATGCACTCATTAAATATAGACTAATGGTAAAAGACTTAAAAATATTTGTTGTCCTTCCATAAACTAGAAATAAAACTTGGTGAAAATGTATACATTAAACTTTAGAACAATATTTTTCTTGCCATTGTTGACTCTGCAATATTGCCTTCAATCTTAATTAGACTTCTGACTTTCATACTTCGCAATAATACATGCTTAAACTTTGCCTATTTTCACTGAATTTGATATATCTATAAAAGAATAGTCTTCTGTTTTTATGATATAATTGTGATAACCAGAAGGTATGCCCCACTTTTCTTTCATCAAATACATCTTTTTAACAAATAATCTGTGAGTAAATGCTCCTAGTTTAAATATCCCACTCAAACAAGTTTAACTACAAAACTGGGTATTGCTTTACAAGTGTAGAACTCACTGCAGTATAAACCCTTCTACAACTCAAATTTAGAGTACTTCCAAGAGATTAAAATGGTAAATAAAGGTTTGCAAGATAAATTAATGAGGTATAGAGCAGAAAATGATTACATTTAGTTCATGCACTGAATCCACATCTTTAGGGTTCTGAACTTCTAGTTGCTTTAGAGAAAGGTTTTGTGTATAACAAGGGCAACACCAAAAAATCTGCAAGACAATGAAACCACTTCTTCTTCCTTTCAGTAGAGCATTAGCAGTCAGTCACATTTTCTTAGTCTCAGCATGAAAGACTTAAGAGTTGGCATAATTACTACGTTCAAAATTTCCCAGTAAATGATCCATAATGTGGTTATATAATCCATAAACACTGGGTGTACCTATGGATTATGCCTCTCCATATGTCAAAAGAGCAGAAAATCTGTTAACTCAATCTCTTGATAAAGATTATGTAATAAATATCTTGTTAAGTAAATACCAGTTAATATTTTGTGTCTGTGATATTTCTGTGTATTTAATGGTTTTATGAGCCTCCTGGGGAGAAAAACTATTGACAAAGCAGTGAGAGTGTTCTAAGAAACCTGTTTCATTTATACATGTGTATTAGTCTTGGATTACAGGCAATCAAACAACAGCTATTTTATGTGTATGTCAATCCAATGGAATTCAGAGATCCTAGAAACGTTACTGCCAGTATTCAATGTGCGCCATGAAGTTCCTTGCTCTTCTGATAAATCACTTCCAAATTCATTCTAAATTGAAAAGAAACAGTATTTTCTGACAAAATGCTTTCATTCATGCACATCCTATCTATCAAGTGTCTGCAATGCTTCAAGTTGCATTTGGGGATGTGGTATTTAGAAGAACTACAAAAAAGTATGTAGAAGTGATAACGTAATACCAAAATCCTTCTTGGATTGTCATTCCTGAAATTTGTGTGTGCATTTGTCTGTCTGTGTTAACTTTCTTAAATGACATGTTCCTCTGTACTGTGTGGTGTTTAAAAATCTTTTTTTATTACTAGCTGCTGGAATCATAGAAAATTCCTGTAGAATCAAAACAGATATACTTCCAGTTGCCATCTTTCTTTAAAGTGATAATTCCAAAATTTAACTTATTCTGCCCTTTCTCTTTTAAGAAAAAATAAAAAATAGAAAATAAGTATTTTAACTCCAGGTATATGTCAAATAATTGTTCTGGAAGTTAAAATAGAAGCCTGTTGGGTTACTTAGGCTACTTACTTACAGAGGCAACTTAGAGCAAGTTAGTAATTCCCTGGACAATTTATTGACAACTGCTATGAGCAAAATGTGTAAGCAACCCTGAAACTTCTTGCAGCTTCCCAAGGGA
This sequence comes from Athene noctua, assembly GCF_965140245.1. Taxonomy (NCBI): domain Eukaryota; kingdom Metazoa; phylum Chordata; class Aves; order Strigiformes; family Strigidae; genus Athene; species Athene noctua. The sequence continues at coordinate 80,994,275 of NC_134038.1, forward strand.
CCAAGCATGCTTTGTAATTCAGTGTAAAAAATGACACTGCATGAGGTTTTTCATACCCTACAGTTATACACTGGGAACTAGTTTTTAAAGTAAATTCTGTGGACAAAGCATTAATATGTCAAAATAGAAGGCATCCATACCAAAAAAAAAAAAAAAAAAAAAGCAGCAATTTCTATTCCATGAGAACAAATTGATCACTTTTGCCCAACATAAAATGTAAACCAGTGTCATTTTAACTATGCAGAAATATTTGTGTATTTGTTTTTTTGTCAAGAAAATTCAATGAAAAAGTAGAAAATTTCCATGAAATATAGAAAAAATTCCAAATACACTTGGCAAATTAATTCACATAGTAGATAACCATGTGTTGGCAGGAGAAAAATAATCTCAACAGCTATATACAGACATTATTTCTCATGTCACCAGATTTTAAGTAAACTTAGAAAAGTGCTGTTTGGTTCCCGAAAATAAAGCATTACTTACCACTTGGACCAGTTTATCTTCTGGTTTGATATATTTACTCTAAGTTTTGAGTAGTCAGGCTCTTTGAACATCTGTTGCTTGTCTTCAATTTCAGTGGCTGCAGGAATATATTCAGAGTACCTCCTTACTTTATTCTGTGCTGAACTTGCGACACCGCATTAGGTAGATCAAAGGGCTCTTGCTTGAAAAATTGTCCAAGCTGAGTTTAGGGAAAGATTCATAACAGTTTGCACTTCAATGGAGATAAAACCTTCCACTTCTTTTTTCCTTCCCCTTCCAGCCTCCCCCGAGTTAGTTTCCCTCTACCATAAGCATTGACATTTCTTGCTTGTCATCTTATTTCTTTAAAAGTAGCCATGAAGAAAAGTATAAATAATGGTATCTAGGTTTATATTGTTCCTTACTGATATAAAAGCATTTAAGAGGCTTACTGCTGATAGCAGGGAGTTTTTCCTTAACAACTTCCTTTACCAATTTCACATTGTCACTTCCCAACATTAAAAAAAGACAAACAAACAAAAATGCTATTTATTTTGCCTGAACATTGGAATATAAATTCATTTCTATCACTATTAGATAAGTGTTACAGACCTAAACTATGATGTGGATTTGATCAATGTTTTTTGGACAAGAACACAAATTAAGAACAAAATAACATGAATTATGTAGAAAGTTTATGACAATTTAATTTTATTGAAAGACCATTAATTTGTTTTTTAGTCTGGGATTTATTTGAGATTTTGTCTGCAGATGGGTTTGACCCTGCAGTAGTCTTAAAGAAAAAAACAGTGCAGGTACTCCTATGTTCTTTCCTGCTATGTGAAAAAGGTGAAGTGTTCTATAAAGGGTCATTATCTTTGAACAGATCGCATTGATGCTCTGCCATGTCCTTTATAGGATTAGTTCTGTTCACTCAGTCTTTTAACAGGATCTTTTAAAGTGATTTTATCCTTCCATGTTCCAAGATTTTACAGTTTCTGGAATCCATGTGTTTGTCCTAGTCAAGACTGTTACCAGCTTACAATGAAAAAAGATGTGTCTCTTAAAACACTGTAAAAAAATACATGAAAATTATATGACCCTTTTAAAAATCTATTTTATTATTGTCACCTCTTAATCCTTGGAGTATTATCACAAGGGTTCAGTATAACAGAAACTGGAAGAGAACAACTGTAAAAGAAAAGTGGAAACCAAAATAATTACTAGCTAAAATGAGGCATGTCTGATCTAGACATTAAAGAAAGATTGATTGTTGCTTTTGGTGGTGTTTGCAATAGCTCAGTACTGGGCTATAGTATCTCCAGGCAGCATTGCTTATGGAAATTAAAAGTACTAGTTTAGGCCAGCAATGTTCCAGGATGTTTAAAGGATTCAGACACCAGTACCAAGTACAATCTAGTAGGAGCCGGGAAGTAAACTGCAATAGATTCCTCAGAAGTGTCCCACCATGGTAATCCAAATATTGATTAGAGTAATAGATATGCAATTGTTAGTGTTTTCCAGTGAAGACATTTTTCATTGGAAGTGAAAAACAGATTATCTGTACTTTGAACTGATCAGATTTTTCTTTCTCCTAAAGTGTCAGACAAGTGAAAGGACTCTCACAACCAATCTCACTGATATAAAGTGTATGTCGTGGTCTATAAGAACTAGAGTTCCTCTTAATCTCTACTGACTACAGAATCTCAGTTTCAGAGCGTTTCTCATTTACAGGTGTGTCTCCAATGAAAAGGCAGTTTTGATTAAGCATATATATATTTTAAAGAAACACACTGAGTAGGTTGTTTACTTTTGGGGATGATGGAGTGAGTGGTACATCAGAACGGAAGTCCTCTGTTATCTCTTTTTCTTCCTTTGTGACCTTAGTAAAAAGCATTTGTGATCTTTTCAAATTTTTCCTATCAGAAACTGGGAGAAGAAAAGGTTTGATTCTCACCTAATTAAAAAGATCTTTCTATTGATGGTAGAAAGCCATCTCCAAAAAAACCCCAATCCCAAATTAAAAATTAACCTACAAAAATTATATAAAATATAAAATATCGATTTATATAAAATATATAAAATATGCATGGAAATCTAAACTGGATAGGAATGTGGATCAGTGGTTTTAGTGCAGCTTTTGAGGTAGCAAATTTACACAGCAGTGTAACCCTGAAACACAGCTATGGGTATTCTATGAGTCTATGATTCTATAATATAATCTTGTAGAAAATAGATCAGTCAAAATATGGACATTCTGTCCATGAAAAGTAAAATGTTCACTTACAAACAGTAACATTTTGGTTGTTAATACTGATCTAAAGAAGAAGAAAATTACTTGGGTCAAGTACATACAAATGCAAGAGATTCCTCACTTTCTTCTGCTCGTTTTCTACAGTGTGATTACATCAAACTCCAGTCCTTCTAATCTTCATGACATAAAAAGTTTATTCAAGAAATAAACTAATGTTTATGGGTTATCTATATTACTCTGTGATTCCCAGTACACCGCAGTTATGGAGGAAATTATTAGGATTTAAATAGCTTGTTGTAAGCTGCTCTTTGGTTCTATTTATTTTTACTTGACATAAGATAAATACCCCAGGGAATAAAGGTTTAAACAGTAGATCTGAAGGAACTGAGTAAGATACATATGGAAGATATGTGTGTGATAGATTTTTTGGTTCATGCCCATTATTAGTTACTCCATCAAGGCGATGGAAATTCAATGAGGTAAAAATAGTATGAGGAAAATTGTGTGCTCCATCTTTTGGACCACACTGTTTAAACACAGAAATTAATATTAAGTTGAAAAATTGTTTTCTCGTCCCTATTTCTGACTTGAATTTTCAGTCATAAAGCCTTTCTCTCTTAATTAAATATAATCTTCAAAATTCAAACTTCAATACACAATTAATTGCTTGAGAAAATATTTTTGTTCTGACAAGAAAATAATCTTTTGATATTTATAAATAAAAGTTTGCTGCTTACAAATTTTTCAGACTTACCATTGATTTTTTTTTCTGAACACATTTCTATCTTGTAAAGTGGGATAGCTTTTCAGCCATCTGAGTGCTACAGAGACATATGACCTACAGCAAGTGCCAATCCAGCTTGGGGCTACTGTGACAGCTATAGTCCTTTTAGTTGTTTGGTCCCTATTCAGGTAATTTGACATATATAACTAAGATTTTTAGGTGAAACAGAAATGGGGGGGTGGGGGTGGGGGGGTGGGGACGACGACAACACATGACACGACACACGACACGACGACACAACTCTTGGTAGCTTTTATTAAGTATAAAATAAACCAGAATAAACCAGGAAAATGTTGGTAGCTTTTCTCAAGGATAAAATGAAAAATCATCAAAAGGTATTTATAGTGTTGGGAAAAGCTTGGGTTCTTAAAGCACATTACTGTAATTCTGGTTAGTAATTCAGCATTCCTAATCGGAAATTTCCAGTCAATAAGATTAAAATGTTATTTGCCTGTTATCTGTTATAATATTGTGTTTAATGAAATGTTGCAATAAAAATTTACAGATGTGCTAATGTGATGGAGCTGGTAATATAAGATAATTCAATTATTCCCTGACTACTGCTTGCAATATGTGTGAGGACAGTGTGGAATATTGCCTGTAAAGAATTAATTTCCCTAAAATTGAACTGCCTGTATCAAAACCAACAATAGATCAAAACTAAGAACTTGCATCTTGCATTAACACCTAAAATTTCAGTAATAACTTAATTGTTCATTGGGAGCAAATACAGAATGCTACGTGGAAGGAAAATATTGCATCATTGTTTTATAAAAGCAGCACAGAAGCATAAAATGAAGTGAGGAAAAAGCTCAGAGGTCATATCAGACTGTATTCTGAGGTTGTCCTTTGTTAAAGAATGATTGAGGTGTTTGTGACTGGAATGATCCTGACTGGAAGACCGCTGTGCATGGAGGACCTGGTGAACCGCATAACTAAACGTCAGCCTGAGTAGGAGCACCTGAAGCTTGGATATTCAGGCCTGTGCACGTGACAGTAGAAATGCTGAATAGAGCTTTTTCATTTGAAGAGAAATCCTATAATAACTTGAATGACCAAATCAGGGTAACACTTTATGGGTAGGATCTTCAGAAGTGTGATTCAACATGACCATTTGATGTTGCACAACTTACAGTTCCCAGCATCTGAAGGGACATTTGATTACTTCTATTATATTTTCTTTACAGCGTTAACAAATGCTAATAAATTGTACTTTGAATGATACTTTATAGAGTCTCAGTGACTTTCTTACTGGGATCGTAATAAATCAGCACCTCCTGATGCAAAATGGTTCACTATATTTAACATGAAGTAGTAAAGTAGAAAGCAGTCAGGTTCATAATTGAGTATTTTTGGTAGCTACTCGCTATTTCGGAAAGTAGAAAAATTCTGATGGAATTCATCAGAGGCACCTCTTTTTTCTCCTAAGGGAGTAAAATATTACTATGGATAACCCCCATTAGTTATATATGTGTATTGGCTGTAGAAATTAATACATTCCTATAAATTTGATTGGGCAACATTCAACGTGTCAATTCACGTGTCAATTCACCAAAAAAATCCCTCGTTGTTTTCACTGTTTTATTCATCTTTTATTTAGTTTGTCTGTAGGGCTTTGTTTAGTTTAGTTTTATTTTGGTTTTTTTCATCCCAGTGAGATGTCTGGTCGTGGCATAATTCTTTCTCTGCCTACTCACACAAAAGTATTGTTTATAGTTTTTGTATATAAAGGTGAATGCATACTTGCACATTATAGTTATTATTTAGCTAAATGCCTAGACATATCACAGTTCCTGGAAAGCCATGAACCTTTTGTTATAATTTTTCTATAATTATATATCTTTGCATGCTTTGTTGTTCCAGCACTTGTAAACAAACAAGGTTGAAGTTTCAATTAAATTTTAAACTGGTGCTGTATTCTCCTGATAATCACAGTCAAAATGGACCATAATGGAAGAGGCTGTAGTACTGAAAATAAGACAGAGACTTACACTTAGGTTTTGGTGGAGGATTTTTTAAATGTTTTTTTGTTGATTTTTCTGAGCAGACTTTAGTATCTATGTTAAAGCATCAATTTCTTTTTTACAATAGAACAATCAAAACTTACCTTTTTTTTTTCTTTTTTTAAAAAAATAAGATTCAAGCTAATAACAATTCTTTAAGAGTGACTTTAAAAACTTTTCCTAAATAAAGACAGATGAATTAATATAAATTAATAGCATTTCGTGAATACTTTTTACAGTCTGAAGACTTGCCAGCATTATGAGAAACCATTTTCTCACCTCAGCTCAAGTATCTATTGGCAGTTTTGAAATTAAACTCATTTAAAAAAAAACAGACTAGAGACTCAGAATTTGAACATTATTGCAGAAGCCATGTGAACGTATATATGACTTGAAAACCACCATGTGAGATCTGAAATGTCACATGATTTCTGAAATACATTAATGTTTATTCCAGTAATTGTTAGAATTCATGTTAAAGGCAATACATTTGACTTTGGTAGTTGCAATGAAGTTCAAAGAAACATGCACTGTTCCTAGAGTTCTAGTAATATTTCACTTTAGATTTAAGTTTTTTAAAAAGCTACCCAAATATACATTAACTTGTAAACATCCCACAGAAGAACAGGAACAGACAATATACTACTGAACAATCACATTTCTAGCATAATACGTGTTTTCCTGTGTGGGTTGTATTGGAAAACATTTCATAGAATCTGTACATAGGTTGGATCTGAACACAGAACAGGTTGAAGCAAAGCCCTTTAACTAGCAACATGCAACCTTTCATCCCCTGACCAAAATCCTGGTTCATAACTCCTAACCTTTAAAGTTAACCTTTTCACAAAGGATTCGACATACCTTTATTTCACTGGATGGGATCAGTATTGGTTAAGACTTGTCTATATTACCTGAACCATCACTAAAATATTGGCAGTAGTTGCTTTTCAAACTCTGAAACAAGTATCATTTACTGTATCTTAATGATTTAACAGTACAGAACCTAGTATTAGACAGACTTAAAATCACAGACTTACACATTGCTCTTCTAGCTCTGATTTTCATGGTCAATGTTTGAAAGTCAATCATTATAATTTTGAAAACAACAGAGATCACTGGGGATGACTGCACATTTCCTCTTCACTAAAAACTTGCTTGCTGGTGAACATAAGCAATATATGTTTGTTCTGTTTTGGGGTTTGAGACATAGCTCCTGTCATGAAGACTTTGTCATCTTCTAGCTAAATTTGTGATAACAGTGGTTAACTCTTGATTTCATCCTTCTTGTAAAAAGTCTTTTAAACAAACATTGTTTACCAATTACAAGTGATTGTTTGCTGCATGTATCTATTTTTTATACTTTTTCATCTCCTTCAGATTTCTTTGAAGCTGATGCACTTGCAGAAGCCCAGTGTTGCAAGAGCGGAAATCTGGTTTCGCTTGTTCTTATATGTGTATTTGAAGGTCTCTTTTTTTTTTTTCTGGGAAAACTAAGACAGAGGACAACATTTGTGTTCTGAATACTAAAAATTTTTTGATATGCACCAGGCCACTAGGAAATGTTCAGTACAATTGCCCATGTACAGGATGAAGGAATTGGTGTGTATCTGCATATGTGCATAATGTCAGGATCTTTTTGAATCATACATAATCCCTGCTTAGTCTATGATGATGTTATTCAGCAAAAAAGAAACAACTTTACTGCAGAAAACCCATATGGAGCATTTTGTGTCTGTTATGACAAATCCCAACATTTGTAGCAATCGTTTGAGTCTATTGCTGTTGGACATTTAGCCTGATTTTGTAGACATAGATGATTCTAAATTTTTCTGGGTATTTATTTATAACCTACATCAAATTAGAAGTCCTTTTCAGCTTAGGCTATATACTTTTTCTTGTCATTTATTCTTCTATAATGGAATGCTACACCTTTTCCTTCTTGTTTTCCACTGAACAAAAAATTAACTCATCTTTACTGAATGTATTCTGGTTAAAGATAGGATTGAAGGATTGAAACTATCCTTTTTTTTTTTTTTTTTAATCTGAAAATGTCAGTGCTACTAAAGATGTGCCTTTTAAGAACTCTTTGATTCAAGTCTTTACTCTGAGATTGAGAGGTGTTAAAAATATTTCTACTATTCATATAAGTTTTGAGTCTATCCAGGATACGAACAGATTTGAGCCTGAAATTTGATATGTGTTTGTATTAAATGAAGTCTACAGCTTATATCAAGTTGTAGTTTTTCTTTAAAAAAGAAAATAGATACTTGAGGGCTTAAAGCTAATGTGACAGCTTCCAGCATTTATTTTGTCAAATTAGAGATTCAACAAAGAAGATCTCTGGAAATCTAACCCAGTTTATTTCATTTATTGCTTTGCAAGCTCAAAGAGGTCATTAAAATTCAACATGGATTCTGGTCACTTTTTCATATATACAAACTTTTCCCACTGTACAATAAGTGTACCTCAAGGGCCTCTCCATATACTAATAAAAGTACTTTCTGACAAATCCACTCAAATTGCCTCTGTGAACTGGATGTCTCCGGTCTTGTGTTCATCAGCAAAAACAGTGGTATTTTAGTTACTGCTGCTGCTTCACATCAGCATTCACAGAGGACGAAGAAGAGTTTTTTTGAGAGAACAGTAGCTTTCCGAAGTTAAGTAATGTCATTACAAAGTGCACTAAAGCTCAATTAAATTCTCTGGAAGGGCAATCTTATAGTATTATCTGCAGTGCCTGTTAATCTCTGCAGAACCAAAGATAGGCACTCCTTTGAAAGGAATTGTTCAGAATTACACTTTATATATATATATATATATATATATACACACACACACACGCTAATAGCAGTACTGGAGAAACCATCCCCTGACAATAGCAATAATCTATTCATCTCATGATCCCATACTATAACGGAAAGATGGTGATGTTAAGAACACTGTCATACTCAGTGAGTGTTAGCTTACTTTGCTGATTCCCTGAAACAGTCCTATTCTTTCTCAACTTGTTAGTGAAATTACTGACATCAGAATTACCTCTGATTTTTGACATGGATATTTACCTAGAATGCCACCGTTCTTTTTTTCTTCTTTGTAGTTGCAGAATACATGAATTATGGAGTATTAGAAAAAAATGAAGTATACTGCAGCCAATTAAAATAATGCCTCTGTTAAAAATGAGACACAACTGGGAGTCAGTTATGCATGATTGCATGTACAGATGAGGGATTTAAGGAAAAAATGCTCTTTCTGATAGTGGAAGTAAATTAGACCTGACACATCAAAAGGTGAATATTTACAAGCTGTTTACTTGGTCTGCTTGAAAAGTGGCCATATTTTGAAATTGGAAGGCTCAGGTTGTATTTTATCAAATAACCGAATACTTACAAGCTATTTCTAAAGAATAATCTGGTTCTATCCTTGAAAATATAAAACCTTAACATAATTTCTGATTTAGACTTCCAGGTCTTTCTTCTTGCTTGGTTGGTCATTGGTTTCGATCTTATATTTTCAAGTTCATGTTATTCCAAAGCTTTATGTCAACGCTAAGCGGCGTGTGTAGTGTTGTCAGCTGAAAGTTTTTTTATTAAATGGTATTAATCCTGACAACGGCTTCATTGTTGCATGGCAGATGAATATAAATCCAGCCAACATTTGGTCACAGATCACGTTGTCTGAAACTGCAAAGCAAGCATTACTTTTACGTAAAAGGTATTGCTTCGTTTTTAGACTCATATTTATCGCCTACAGAAATGTGAGTAAAATTATGAAGAAAATTATTCTGTCCAGCCTGCCAGATTTTTGTGGCATCTTCCTTCTCTTGTTCTCGCCTCTTAAGCAGATTCTCACACCTGTTACCACACTGTTATGCTTGTCAAAAACAATAAAAGCAAATGGTTTTAATTGTTAAGAACAATCCTCAAGGCAGGACCATTAGGGAATCCTACTCATCATCCAGCTGGTCATCAAAGATCTATCTGCTGTTGTAGTCTATGAGCAAAAGGTTCTTTTGCATTCAGTGTTTGAAAGCTGTTTTTTAATCTTGGCCATGTCATATTTCAAGTGTTAAATTTATTACCTGACAGTGAGAAGCTGTTTATTTAAATGATACTACAACATTACTGAAAAAAATGAAAATCACGTAATGTCATTTTGCTCTTGTAGTTTCTCTGCATTCATAATTTTGACTGGCATGTTGAATAAAATATTTTTCTCAAAAGCATAAACCAAAATTTTCACATCTCTCGGCAAAAACATGCACATCTCTAGATATGTTTGTTGAAATGAAAATAATTTCAAGTTGATAAATGTGTCTTTTAAATCTTTTTAAACCCCAGTAAATACCAGTAAAGAAGGTCAGTAAATGGTACCCTCTAAAAATATATATTTTAAAGAGAATGTTGTAGTATTCCTACCTATTTTAAACTAATGGCAAGTACATGGTTTTCTTGTTTACATGCAAGGGAAAACTGGTAAGTTACAAAGTGAATGCTGATATATCTATTTATGTATATATATGAGAAATGTGTGTATATATATATATATATATAAGTGCTTCATACAATCTGAGTAGCTAAATTTTCATACTGCATTTTAAATTTTTGCCTAAAATACTTCTGAAATAAAATTTAAATAGTTTATCATTGTCTAGGAGAAAGCGGTTTTAATTTTCTCTCGTTCATATCCCTCCTTTTAGTAATTTCTTGTCTAGTACTTTCTAAAAGTTAAAAACCGAATGTGTGGAAGATCCTAAATGAGTCATTCTCTAATGTAGTGAGGAGGTAACTTATGAACAGGTTTTTTTCATAACGACAAAATCTAAGCACCCACAGATATATAAAGTTATGTTATAGGTACTGGCCAGCTTCCACAAAATGAGTTCATTATATATATTTAACACTCCATATGGAAGTGCTATATACTAGAAAATGCTCCAGACAACATCTGGTATGATGTCTGTGCTAAGTAACTAGCATTTCTGCAGACTACTATAAAATCCAGGAGAGAGCTGATGTTGCTTATCAATTTCTGCTCCTGCAGAATCTAAGAATACGCATGAGAGAGGCTGAAAAGACTTCTGAATACTGTAAAACCTATGCTGCTTCAGCTGGTTCATAGTGAGTTGCACTCCCAGTTGATTTAATAGCACTTGTTGTCTTACTGTGTTTTCATGATGGAGAATTCTACTTACGAGATATGTGGAAAGGTATGACTTTTTGGGGAGCTGTTTAAGTGACTGCCTAAATACTGTATCTAGTAGAGGAAAAAAAATGTGCTACTATTATTAGGCACCTGTACAGGCTGGAGGAGTGGGCCAAGAGGAACTTTAAGAAATTCAGCAGGGACAAAGGCCGAGTCCTGCCACAGGCAGGAAGGGCCCTCTGCAGCTGTACAGGCTGGTGTCTGCCTGGCTGCAGGCAGCACTGTGGGGAGGAGGGGACCTGGAAACCTCGGCTGGCATTGTGCCCTGCCTGCAGGCACAGCCAGAGGTGCCCTGGGAGGTATTCACAGGGTCACAGCCAGGACATTGAGGGGAGGGGTCAGGCCCTTATACCCAACACATCTAGCATACCATATGCAGTTTTCAGCCTCCAAATACAGGCCTCTAAATAGGGCCTGTATTTCAGCCTCCAAATAGGCCTCTAGGATGGTCAGGACTGGGGCATGTGCTTTATGAGGAGAGGCTGAGAGACTAGGGCTTCTCTGGAGAAGAGATGACTTTAAGAGGACCTAATAGCAATATGCCAGGAGCTACAAAGGGCTCTGAAGAAGACAGAGACAGGCACTTCATAGCAAGTGTATCATGGGAGGATGAGACATTTGACACAGTAAGGTCTGACTGGATGTAAGCAGAAACCTTTCACCACTAGAACAGTCAAGTACTGACTAGAGACGTGTTGCTCAGCAGTGTTGTGCTGTCTCTTGCCCTGAAGGTTTTCAAGCCCTGATTGATTGAAGCCCTTTGTAACCTGATCAGACCTGATCTTTGAGTAAGAGTAAGCCTTTCTAAGATGCCTTCCATCCAGAATTATCTTAGGAAAATTTAGTCTTTTGCAAAACAGTGAATGTTCCACATTCCTAGAATATTTCAAGAAGTGAGAAGTTCTGGATGCCAGGAAGTTTTCTGTTACAAATGTCAGATCTTCAACAGAAGCTGGTGATTCTGCTCCTGTTCCTCATGCTATCTACTTGTAAGTGTTCTGAGTACTTCCACTGAAATTAGTATGGTTACTGTCAGAATAAGACATAACCAGTATGAAAGAACAGCAGAGCTAAGCTGTCAGTGTTAGTTAAACCTTGAGAGGCTTATCACTTCCTCTTCAGTTATGAATTAAGCGGCAAAGACTTGAAAAGCAATATCACATTTTAACAAAGCAAACTAATTTGCTTACTTTAAATTTTAATAATACCTAATATTTGGCATGATCTTTGCTCAAAAAAGAAAAGAATGTTAACTCTAGGGTTTTTTTTTTCCTTATTCAGAAACTGATCTACAGTACGGAAGTACAGCTAAACTGAACAATATCTAAATTGTAATTATGACGCCAAGCAGACCTTTTCTTATTTAACAAGTGTTTTCTATCATTATGTGATTTGATATATGGTTAATAAAGTTAAATTATGCTAGAAACATATAAAATTTACACAGAGACTCTCACATATTTATGTGCATCTTAATTTGACTTACAATAAACATTCACCAGAGTAGAATTCTACTGATTAATATTTGCCATGCAATATGCTGGTGAAGAATGAGTCTTACTGATTGACTGTATGAATGGACTGAATAAGAGTCTCACCTAATAACTTATCAAACTGATAACTAATCATGTAAAGAATTTACAAGTGAAACTTAATGTCTGCTACAATAAAAATGTGTCCAACAAGAAAGAGAAAAAATTGCTCAGTTCAATCATTCTTCTGGCTTTTTCACTTTTTCACTAGGGGTAAGGATTTAAGGTTCTTTGTTTCATTCTCACATTGTATAATAAACAGTTGGGGTTTTTTGTGAGGCCTGTATTACAACGGACTGCATTTAAATTATAGAGAAACTCTGTGGGACACTTTTAAATTCCAGGAACTGATTGCATGAAGTATTATGTTCAAAACATAGTTGATGTTAAAATTTACAGACAGTCTAAAAATTTGAATTCTACCTGCAGCTTCTTAGACGGACAGGAGTACAGTCTTATAATACTGCCTTAGCTGTTGTGATCCCATGACATTAGAACTATTCAGGAGACTATGTAGAACTATTCAGGTTATTTATAATGTCTGACATTCAGTATTGTGATATAAGTAAAAGATATCAGTGTGAAGGCACCCTAATAAAAGATTATTTGTTTCCGTTGGTTTTGTTGTGGTGTGTTGTGCTGTGGATGTAGCCATGAAGATGGTGGTGCAGTCTCTTCCTTTGTGTGATAGGCTATGTGCTGCGTTGGCTTTTAGTAAGTGAAGATAAGAGCTTTTCCATCCCCCTGCTTGCCTCCTCACTAGTAAATCTGTACCTGTCTGTATATAGCAAATGAGGTCGTTACTGATTTTCTGAGTTCTGAAAATGAGTTTTTAAAAATTGCTTATTTCTTAGGTTTTCTTAGGCTAACCTAATATTAAAGCATAACCTAATATTAAAGCGTATTTGCTACAGTTAAGACTGCGGTTTGATCATTTGACTTCCACAAGATGAATCCTGTGATCCCTGTCAAATGCTTCAAGCAGAGGAATAATATTGTCAGCAACGTTCACTGGATTATATCTTTAAATGCAGTGTATACTCCTTTTGATATAGCCATCTGGACGGGGAGGGATGTTTCTCCCCATGCCCTACACTGAGAACACTCTGCGATGAATATCTCCCTAAAATCTACAAAGGGTTGTCCCCTCTGCCCGTGAGAAAGACAGATCACCCATTCACAGTTTTCATTCTTTTGAATGTACGATCCCAAGTGCCTATAACTTGCTTCTATATTGAAAGAGAACTGATTTTATGTCATAATACCACTACGCTATCACTCTTTATGATCTCACGTAGTTTATCGTTAAGGAGTGCAGCATCTGGAGTGGGTGATTTCATAGGGGAAAATTGTTCAATTTGCATAGTTTAAATTGAATCAAGACTGAAGAGGTTTATTGCCATGTAATTAATTGGTAATCAGTGAACTATACATTGAGGGTCAGTATCATAACTGCAACAGATAAGCTACTGTCCTAGACGCTTTTAAAATGCCTGCATATGCCTACAAATTTCTAAACAATCTTCTCTAACTAATCCTTAAGAGTTCTGTGAACACACACACAATTACATGCACACCCACCAGCTCTCAGAGGATGTGTGGGTCAAAAGCACACACTGTAACTCCCCACGCCATCTCCTTCAGCCCCCCAAAGCGCACATACAATAAGAGACCACCCCACAAGGTGTGGGTCCCTCTCAGCTGCCTCTGGCACACTCATGCCTCCATCAGGAAGCGACTCCATCAGGCATGGACAGATGCCAGCAGGATGGCTTCTGGCAATGTCAAACCAGATTTTCATCTTTACTCTCTCCTTTGTCTCTCCCATTGCAACTTTTTATGCTCCTTTTATACTTCTTGAGTCTTTCTTTATTTCTAAAGGCTTTTGATATTCCACTGGTTACTGTTTAATCTAACTAATGTTTGTTGTTGTTTTCTTCATCTTTAGTGTCACTAGGTTTCGGGAAAATGCCCTGCTGGACAGTGTTGTATGGTCCACTCAACCACACACTTGGCACACAGGTTCCTATCTTACCAACTGCTGTTATCCAGATCATTTATCACAGAGCAGGGACTATGCAGGTTAATCTCTTGTGACGGTTTTGTTACTGAAAATAGTTCTGTGTCCTAGTCCAGTCACTCCTGCAAAAAGTTTGCTACCCCTGCTGTAAACTCGTAATACAAATATTTGTTTGTATGCTCTGTTATCAATGGCATCACAACCCTACTTTGGATAGTCTTGCAGAAGTGTAAGAATGGTGACATTTGTTCAGAATAATGGTGTTCAGCAGCAGTTGCCAACAGCAGATGCTTAAGGGAGAATATTAGAACAGGGCAAATGTAGCGATTTTTCTTGAAAATCCTCTCCCAACTTCCACTATTTGTGGCTCAGAGACATCCTAAACCATAAATAAGATCCTTTAATCTGGCATACCTCAGTAAATTTCTCTTTCATGACTGTCTTTAGCACCCCATGAACCCACATTCACTTTTATCATGCACAGCATCCCGTGGCAAGGAGCTTCACAGTTTAATGACATGGTAAGAATCATCTCCTTTTGTTGCATTCTTGTATTGTAAAGGACAATGAACAGCTAGCTGATTGATATGCACCCCTGTCCAAGCAAATCAATAGACATCCTCAGTCAGCTGTTTCCCAGGCTGAAGAATCCTAGCCCATTTATCACTTCAAAATTTTCTCATTTTTGTGCTGTGACACTTTCCAGTTCCGCTGTATTCTTTTTGAGGTGAGGCACCAGAAAAGCACAAAGTATGCAGAGGGCATGACCGATGTGGAAGAGATTCCCAAGTGCTGGCTCCAGGTTCCTGATTCCTAATTGTTCTACACAGCAAGTTGAGCATATACTCGCTCTTGGTAGAGTGCAATATTATTTGGCCATTGCTCTTTTTTCCTTATGATTACTTGTGATGCACTAGAGAGTTCCTGTAGCTAGGAGTCTCTTTGTGATGGAAAAATCGTAAATCATTTGCTAGCATGAACCATATGCTGTGTATCCTTTTTTGGATTAAATATATTGCTTACCTCAACAGTATATTTTATTTGCATATGTTTAGTAATGCTGTCCTAAAAAATATAATTAATAAGAAGTTTAGTGGATTAGCTGATTAATGAAATATTGGAGGAAAAATAAATTTTAAAATGTCATCTTCATCATATCTGTTGTTTTTTTGTTGTAGTTTGTTTTGTTTGTTTGTTTTTTAATACATACAAGTGGAATTCAGTTGAGCAAAGCCTGTTGTAGAAATATTGCAGATTTTCAATACAAAATAAAATAACCGTGTGGTCAGCTAGCTCAGCAAGCATGAATCTGATGCTAGATAGCTCCAGAAATTGATTTGTGGTATGAACTTTTGCATGAATTTTCAGACAAACAATTTTGGAAGATGAGTTCAAGTGTTCATTTTGATCATTTTCTATCATTTAGAATGTATATGAATGAATGAATGCTGAATAGAGGTCTGCCTTTTTCGTATGCAATAATCATTAAATTTTTAGTAAATACAACTAATTCTTAGTCACTGTCAAAATTTTGACTTTCAGATTAATTTGGCAATTTTCTTTGTCTTTTTTTCATGTGGAATACTGGGAAATCAGTACTTACAAGTATCCATAGAAGTCCCCCTGTTTTCTAAGCAGTCTCTTCAGGAATGATGCATCACTACTATAAGATACTAAGATTCTAGATGAATATCACTATTTCATGTGGGATATTCAGTAGAAGTTTTCCATTATAAATGGAAAACAAACATGTCCTTCCCACATCTATATATTTTTTCAGTTAAGTTCCTTTCCCTTTCTCTTTCTCCATTGTAAATGGGAAACAAATATTTCTTTCCCACATAAACTTTCAATTTCAGTTACTTCCCTTGTTTCTCTCTCCAGAATCTGTACAGATTTCTTTAACTATTTGATTTACCTCACCACTAAATGTTAAAATTGTCCAGTTTTAGAAGATACTCTTTAATCTTAAAAGTTTATGTGTCAATAGTTCAAGAAATGCAAGCTCCCTGACAAAAACTTTTATTTCTCATGGAACCTTTACTTAGTGTTGCATCCATCCCACAAGCAAAAGAATTCCTACAAGCAAATTAATAAACTGGGGAGTATGGTACATAAAATCTCTGTTCTTTGATACTTTAGGATTCATTGTCACAGGTCTTCAGAGCATTAAGCTTTAGGGATCTTACCCCCAAAAATGGCTAAACTGTTTGGCTTTTTTGATTTTTAAACATAGAAAATAATGCAAGATGTTCTGGTGGGCATATGAACATATCTACAAGGAATGAGGCAGAGCATCCTAACTTCCATGACAGAGAAAAAGGCAATACTAACTCAAGAGAGAATGGCCTTGGGAAAGCATCTCTACTTTCCAGCAGCTCCATAGGCTACTGTGTGCAGGCTAAGGGAAATTTTTGAGTCCTGCAGTCCTAGTCATGATCCATTTACAGGTATCCCATCTAAATGCCAATAGCCAGTAGGTATCTTGGCCTAGACCTGGTAATGCAGTATTACTGAAGCCATACTATCAGAAAGATTTGTTACAGAAGTAAAACTGGTGGAAACAAACACTGCTGCTAGTGAGTCACAGAGAGATTTGGCAAAACTGCTCTGTGGCAATAAATCCATACATGTGAAGCCTTTTCCCACAAAATGCTTTCTTAGAAAGAGTTTTGGAAAGATCCCTTCGTTAGTTTTCTACTGCTATTATTAAAATGGTAACAAATGCTTACAATTCTGTATGTCGAAATGAAACATTGATCCAGCCTAAGTTGACAAACTGATTCCAGTTACATTTTGGTGTCTGTTTCCTGTGAATTCCTTTCACAGCTGGGATTGCTGGGAGGAAGAGCTTCCTACTCATTTTTAATGCATTACATATTCATACAGTCTAGATCTCATTATGACCTTTCATAATTTTAATTTGTAGCAGCTTTTTCATAAAATTATTTGCATTACAGAAATTATGCTATTTATCCTATCACTGTAAATTATATGAAGATATGTGGATTGCTGTGATCTTATGGCTATGGAACTTTCTTCATGTTATATCATACCTGAATCTTATAATTTTTATATGGTCTTCAAAAGGATATATTACATTTAAAATTTGCCTGATATGATCCTAATTTGGAAGAGAGAATGCAGATTTGAAAAGTACATGAAACAAATTGTTGTTGTTTGACAGTATTGTCCCTTGAAATCTTGAGCATCTGCTGACCTCCTGCAAAGCTCTTTGTACTTTCTCTAATCAATTGACCTAAACTCATTACAAGAAAGGCATTGAGGTGCTTGAATGTATCCAAAGAAGAGCAACAGAGCTGGTAAAGGGTCTAGAGAACAAGTCTTATAAGGCTGAGGGAACTGAAGTAGTTTAGTGTGGAGAAAAGGAGACTGAGGGAAGACCTTATAATTTTCTACAACTACCTGAAAGGAGGTTGTAGTGAGGTGGGTGTCAGTCTCTTTTCCCATGTAACAAGTGATAGGACAAGAGGAAAATGCCTCAAGCTTCACCAGCGGAGGTTTAGATTGGATATTAGAAAAAATTTCTTCATGGGAATGGTTATCAAGCACTGGAACAGGCTGCCCAGGGAAGTGGTTGAGTCACCAACCCTGGATGTATTTAAAAAACATGTTGACATGGCACTTAAGGGACACGGTTTCGTGGTGGACTTGGCAGTGTTAGGTTTATGGTTGGACTTGATGCTCTTAATGGTCTTTTCCAACCTAAAGGATTCTGTGAAATGGAGGAAACTGAATGATTGCCTTAGATCTTCAGTTTGCCATTTTTTCATACCCTTGTGATCCATAACTAAATTATCAAAACCCATTCCCAAAGGCAGAACTTTAAGCAGTGTGAATTTAACATGACGGAAAGGGCTAGACATTCTAGATCAAACTGCCTTTATTTGTGTGAGGAAATATCTTTCATAAATTGTGATCCCAAGTAATATTGCTCTACATGTCTTGATTTATGAAGTATGTATTCTGTATGTGTGAAGAGGCTTTTAGTAGAATCAGTTAAAACTTTCGGCCAGATGTTCTTTGGTCCTTGGGTTCCATGGTTTTAGATTTTTTTTCTAGAATATTGTTTTTCTAATAGTCAGTTTCTTAGAGTGAATTGTGCTGCAGTTTAGTTTAACATGCAAGATGGTTTAACATACAAATGCTGGCTTTTCTTCTTATACTTCCTGGTACCTGGCTCAGGCTGTGGAAGGTTGTTTGAAATAGATCTCCTGTTCCAGGTGATCCTCTTTTCTGGTATCATGCAGAGAAGACATGCACGGATAGGAAACATAGGCTTTCCGATTAGTCATATCAAAGAGCAAAGTCTTCTTTATTTTTAACTCTTATAACATACATAATAGCAATAATACCTCTGATAGAACCAACAATAGTAGTACTATTACTAGTAATGATAATAATTAAAAAATAGTAATGTACCTTCATTAGATTAAATCTTTCTGTGGTTTACACTACATTACAATCAATATCATAGTATTGTTGTAATTCTTTAAATCCAGAAAGATTCTGGATCCACTAGAATGTTTGCTTAGGAATCTGACTTTTTTTACTCTATAAACCAATTGAAATAACAAATAATGGGGTTTGCTGATTCTTTTTTTTGTTAGGTGAGCACATCAGAATCATAATATATATTCTATAATATAGAGAGATTCTTAATATCTGATTTTTTTCTGAGACATTAAGCTAAATATGGTAGACTGCTTACAATAAAAATTGAGAAAATAAAACTGAAACTAGAGACTAGATTCTGTAATTTCTTATCTGAGATTTTAGTCCTAATTAGTGTCTAATTTTTACAGTTTAACACTGTGTGTGGATTAAGAAATTTACCTCCACATTCAATTTTTGAATGTAGTTTAAAAAAAAGTTTTTTAGAAGAAATGTTGATCATTCTAAAACTGCAAATACCCTCAGCTACTTGTTAACAACACCTTACAAAACAAAGAAATAAAATCAACACGTTTGTGCTGGTTTTGGCTGGGATAGAGTTAATTTTCTTCACAGTAGCTAGTATGGGTCTACATTTTCGATTTGTGCTGAAAACAGTGTTGGTAAGACAGGGATGTTTTAATTACTGCTGGCAGAGCTTACACAGAGTCAAGGCCTTTTCTGCTTCTCACCCCACCCCACCAGTGAGTAGGCTGGGGGTGCACAAGAAGCTGGGAGGGGACACAGCTGGGACAACTGACCCCAACTGACCGAAGGGATATCCCATAACACAGGATGTCATGCTCAACACATAGAGCTGGGGGAAGAAAAAGGAATCAGGGGACGTTGGGACTTTGAGAGTGATGACATTTGTCTTCCCAAGTCACTGTTACGTGTGATGGAGCCCTGCTGTCCTGGAGATGGCTGAGCACCTGCCTGTCCATGGGAAGGAGTGAATTAATTCCTTGTTTTGCTTTGCTTGTGTGTGTGGCTTTTGCTTTACTTATTCAATTGTCTTTATCTCAACCCACGAGTTTTCTCACTTTTGTTCTTCTGATTCTCTCCCCCATCCCAACACGGGGCGAATGAGTGAGCTGCTGTGTGGGGCTTAGTTACCAGCTGGGGTTAAATCACGACAATGTTATACATTACTATAGACAATATTAATAATTTTGGCTACAGGCATTACAAATTAGGATAGAAATTTCTCAGGGGAAAATAGCTTAAGGGGTATAATAGACTTGGAACTTTCAACAGTGTGACTAATGAATTATCCAGTTTTACCCCGAACTGAAGCACACATCTTCACTGCTCAAAACTAATCAGGAAACATTAATTCCCTTTATCATCATGGACAGTAATGAATGGGGAATTTAAAATATGGAATGGGGATTAGACAGGGTAGAAGTATTACTTTAAAAATCTGTTACACAGTAATATCTGCATGTTTTGTGTCAAATGATTTAGTTTTACATTACAAAATTTTACAGTATGTTGATTTTGTTTTACAGCATGTTAATTTTGTAATGTGTGAAGTGGGATAGGGAAGGAATGCTGTCACCCCACTTAGACAAAGCTAACACCATGCTACATTGCCTCTGTTCAATGGCAGTGCTAGGTGTTAAGATCGCCAAGTACAGCAGTATAAGTACACAGAAGTGCACATTACCCAGTTTAGTGTATATACATGGTTTTGAAAATGTTGTTTGTTAAATATGGCTTTTTTAAAAATTTCTTTAAAAATACTTTGCATTTATTTAAAGCACTTTCAAATGTTGCTCCAATAAAGTTTCTAAAATACAAGGGATTTTGGGAAAAGAGCTATGTTTTTGGAAGGTGATTTCTCAGAATGATATTACAGTGAAACCTAGTATGAATGGCTCATTTATAAATGAGATCATTTTGAATGTCTTTGATAAACTTGCTCTTGTGTTAAGCCACAAAATTATTTTCCTGTATCTGTAAGTCCTGTTAATAAGATATTGATTACATATTTAGCCTTCCAAATTTTGCATTTCTTAGTTGTAAATAATAACATTCTTCTGAATCATGTCTCCAAATGAAGGGTGGGGAAAACAAAGCAACATCCAACAAAACTGAACAAAAATTCCATCCACTCAGGTGCCTCTGGCTTAAGTGACAAAACAAGAAATCAGTTGGCTGAAATATTCAGTCTTGTGTTTTGAACCTTCTATTACTTATATTAGAAGGAAAAAGCATGTTTCAATCTTTCTTTCATTTCCTATGTATTCTTACAAGCCAGTGACAACGGTGATATCTATAGTAAGAATATATTAGGAGAAAAATTATACATTTATCTTTGGTTCAGTGGCTTGATATTTAATTTAAATAATACTGGAGCATGTGTGCTAGTCTCTGCTAATAATTCACTGATAAAACTGAAAATTTAGCCATTCCATTCCATAATTAGATACAGATGTGAATGGTCTGTTGGCCACAAATTACAAACCTGTGTAGCTGCCAAACACTCATTTGCTTGCCATGAGTTTTGAGCCTTTAAGAGAGTACACAGTGCTAAACGCAGCCCATTGGCAGCTGGTTCACAAGGAATACAGTGTGAACAGGCTTGGGAAATTTGTGTTTCAGAATAGCAATGGGCCTCATACTGTCAGTGTTCTTTGTCAGTTGAAGATTCAAAATTTTAACTTTAGGGAAACAGAACAGACTCAGTTACCATCAGCTTCCAAAGAAGACAAACTTCACTAATTCTGCCTGTGAGGAAAATGAATTATAACCAGTAGGCTACAGATGTATTTCATTTTTTCTTTTGTATATGGAGGATAGAGGCTGAAATTAGAAGTCTCAGTATATGTAAAGTCTCTCAAGAATATGCTCATTTCAAGAAATAAATGTTAAGCTTCATTTGAAGAGTGATGATTGACTCCACCACTTTTTTCAAAATAATTATGTATCAATACCAGGTGTTTAATTAATCTTATCTGCAATAAATTTCTAACTTTACATAACTACAAACAGTTACAGTGACTAATCAGGGCCACCTATGGAATATGGCAGGATGTGTAGGTGCTTTTTTTTTTTTTTTGGTCCAACATTTAGTGTTTCTGTAAAATTATTCAAAACAAACCCTGTCTTACTGTGGTACATGGTGGAGTAGTGGGACAAAGGGGCTCCACCTGGCTGTTAGTTTGGAGGAATT
This sequence comes from Athene noctua, assembly GCF_965140245.1. NCBI lineage: Eukaryota > Metazoa > Chordata > Aves > Strigiformes > Strigidae > Athene > Athene noctua. The sequence goes on from NC_134038.1 coordinate 81,016,165, forward strand.
CTGTAAATTGTGTGTTCTGGAAATTTATAGTCCTCAATGTACATATATGTTCATCCCCTGATTGCTTAAATGCATTGGTCAGTTGTATCTCTGGCTACAGTTTAAATTGAGTTTAGACTGAAGAACAGAGCTGATCAGCCCTGGGTGTCAAGAACAAACACAGGATGGGATGGAGATCCAGTGATTTGTGTTGGCGTGGCACCAAGGAGAAATGTGAAGTGAGGCGCAGGCCGGCACAGTCCTGTTCTTCCACTTTTCCCAAGGAACATTTGACACAACTATGCGGATTTATCTTCTGCTATTCCCCTTCTCTCAAGGACTCTCTGCAGGCCTTATTTTCATTGTTCCTCTTCTCACAAAAACAGTGCATACCTTGCACCAAGGATTGTGCTGTGTTGTTGCTCAAGAAACAATGGCTTGGCCAGAGTCCCACCCACTCACACATACACACTTAGATAAATACTACCCTGAGTTTGTATTTAAATTGGAGGGATGATAACCCAATACCAAATCAGAGGGAGAGATTGACAGGTTTGTGCTCCTCGCCCTTCCCCAGAAGGGACACCTTTTGGTAAGATTTGTGCCCTTGGCTACACTGAGTGATTACCCAGGAATTAAGTGTGTGTGATTGCAACCACTAATTTTGTGTGTAGTGCTACATAGCCAACCTGCAGTTTGTGCATTTTTCATAGGCAGTCTCAAGGAATCTGTAGATGTTGCATAAGAATAAACTATACTATGCATGAACCTGACTGCTTCTCTTGAACGCAACTGGACCCACAGCACTTGGGCTGTTTGTGCATCTGGTGTCAGGCCTATAGTTACGGCCATAACTGGCATGCCTATTCAGAGAGAAGTCCAGCTGCCCCTAGCCCATCTAATCTCTGAGGACCAGATAGAGTGCAAGGGGATTAATCTCTTACAAAATTTATTCATTACTTTATATTCAACAGAGTGTTTTCTATACCTGTTTAATGATAGCTTTAATTTATTTTATAGGAGCATACTTTTCTGAGCAGTAAAACTGACTCTTATACAAATATAAGAATTCTGAGTTAGATAGTCCTCACAAAATCTCTGATCCCTGTTAATAAAATCCTTATTCCTTCCTTCAGCCAGGATAACAAATATTCCTAGACTTTAAATGGCAATAACTAAAAATTTTCACATGTACAAAATAATGATGCAATTTCTTCTTGGACATATATTGTGTTTAGGTCTTATGGTACTACAATGGTAAAAATAGAAATCTGCATGAAATGAATTCCTGACATATTGAAATGCTTTTATAGGCACTGTGTAAGCTAACATCTGCTCCTTCCACACTCCCCTCACCAGATTTTATAAAAATGATCAGAAAAAGTAACTACATCAGTATGCCTATCATGGGACTGTAGCTGAATTAAAAAAAAAAAAAAAAAAAAAAAAAAAAAAGAAAGAAAGAAAGAAAAAAAGATAAACCTGTTTTCTTTTATACTGTATAAGAAACAATGGTGAGAAAGACTAGAACCCAGGACAGCACCAGCAGAGCTCCATGGCTAAAAGGTTTGCTGAATATAGCAAATTATGTCCATTTTACTCCTTGAGCAAGGACAAGTGAATTTCAGGGACAAGGACTAAGCTTTTACAGCAAACATCAAAAGCCCGTATTCTGAATGGACTGACAGCTGCAAACACTGTTTGGTAGTGCTTTCTTAAATTTCTAACTGTTTTTTCAGTAAAGTCTTTACAGCTTGTTTTCTTCTCAAGCTGAAAAAAGCCTATGCATTCCTGTTAAACATTCCTGTTCAGAAAGTCACTTGTTGCTGCTAGTATCATTAGAGGAAGGTAGCCACTCTGTTACCATTCATTGGTGGACCAAAGGAAATGGTATCTATATGTTACCTTTATGTTTGTTTCTCCTGTTCCCCCCATTTCCAAAAAATATTGATATTTAGTTAAGTGAAAGTAATATTTATGAAAGGTAATATTGGTTTCAATATCTTGCAGCATTGGGAAATGTTGGCAACAAAAAAGACATGAAATCTGAGTCAGACAGCAATTCCATTTTCTGCAACAAAACTGTTTCTAGCTTTTCTTTTTCTTTTTTTTCCCTTTAATAGTACAGATGTTAAATAGTAATTTTTTTTTATTTTTTTTTTTTAAATACTCAGTCTCCAATTTTCATTTTACCTTGTGAAAGCTCTGAAAGCATGTTAGGGACTCATGCTCCTGATCTGTTGGTCCTGATCCACAGTATTCAGTCTATTCTTTTACAAAACCAGATGGCTGGAAGTGGATGGTTTGAGATGGGTAGCTCCCAAGAACAGAAGAGTGCTTTTTAAGAGGGAAGATATTTTCAGGGAAAGGAAGGAAACCCTGTTATCACTAGTCTTATAAGAAAACTGTTATGAGATGGGATACTGGGTTGGTCAAAACTTTAGTCTGAACTTTAGACTTCAGTCTGGCTAGACAGTTTCATAAGGTTAGTACCTTAAAAGACTAGAAAAGCTTTTAAAGTGAAAAAAACAGGGCTTTTTCTGGAACAGAAACACAAGAAGGCAACTTTCTAGAAATGGAACCCAAAATGACTAGCTAGGAGCACATAATAATAAACTATTTGTAAACAAATCTTCCCCTACCACTGTGCACTTGTGGGACAGGTCTTTCAAGATTTCACTCTGGGTAGCCAAGACTTTCCAGCTGCTGCAAACTCTACAGTCTCCTCTGTGTCTCCAAGGAAAGCCTCTTCCCGCTGTCACCCATAAGGCCTGACTGCGTGTCTACCATGTGCGGCACTTTCATTTCCAGGCTTTCACCTGTGCTGCAGGGTCCCTGCTTGCTGGTCACTGACTCGTTCTCTGCCATGTATCTCCTCTGCACTCGTGAAATGTCTCTTTCCTGTGAACAGTCATTTCATTACAGTATGCAATGCATCTCCAGATCTAAACTCATTAATCACTTTTTAAAGAATTATCATATAGTTGCATAAACAAGTAAAACACATGCCATCTTTAACATATTTTCACTAAGCTATTAAATACCTTTGGATATGAGGGAAGAGAACAGGAAAGAGGGGGAAATAAAGGACCATGACACTAACACAGCCACATAGTCCTTTTCTGAAGGGAAGCCGCCATACAACTGCTTCACATTGTCATGTCTGACAATAGCTCTTTGTTTGGGTAGGGTTTTCCAGGTAAGGAGGTGAGCACATCTTGGAAACCTCTTCTCAAGGCTATAAATCTTATGTGGAAGGGGGAAAATATTTAAAGAGACAAGGGCCAAAATCTTGTCCCATTTTAGGACATATGTTTCCCAGAAGGTACATCAGAGATGGCACAAGGTCTGCATATATTTTTTTACATGTCTTTTTTTTCCTCTTTGAGATACTCACTTGTATATGGATATGATTACTTTAGACTGCTAAAATTAGTTCAATTCTTAATTATTTTGACAGACTGATAGACATGATAAAATGCTCCCTGGTGCCTCAAGCAGATTCTTGCCAGAAGATATTAGAGAGATTTGACTGTGCCCTTCACAGCTAGGAGTCACATTTATGTCTGCATAAAATTGTTTGTGACAGACTGAAGTGAATGGTTGTAGCTGTCAGAAGAATAGATGTGCAAAATCTCAGTAAATGCAGCTAGTAACATAAAATGTAAGAGCGAGCCACGGGTCTTTCCTTAAGGTTTTCTGTAAATCGCCTTTAAAAGATCTAAGTTTTATTCCCTTGCAAATATTTGCTTGAACTAAAAATAATTTCCCTTAAGTGACCATATATTTTTGTTTCTGAGAGCTAAATATATGTGAAGAAGACACTGAGCAAAAATCCACACCCTTAAATTCTTTCAACTGTAAAATTTATACGTTTTATCAAGGACCGTAACATTCAGAGACACATCTTCAACTTTAGAGAAAAAGCCTTAAATTTATTGGAGGTCATCCCGTTGGTAATACAAGTTCTGGTTTGGTATTTGTGGAAAATGATGCTCATTGATATTTGTTACTGTGACAATTATATTTTTTTGTTCACTTCTACTTACCATGTCCTAGCTCATCATGCTCAGGATGAGCTAGTTTTATCATGAGATCATTTCTTTCGGTAGAGCCATCTGTGTTGCTGGGCTTGTGAATGAGAAAGAAAGATAATTCCTTCTAAAAATCTGAAGGCAGACTGGAGGACTAAAGTGGCTGCAGGCAAAATGTTATGTGCAGTACTTGTGCTTTAAATGAAGAAAGGACTACAGAATGAGTGCTGTGGAAATACTGTCCCCAAAAAATTCTATTCTGGTGACCTCTTTACCATTAGGGGATTTGGAATCTCCTTTCATATGATGGAGGACATTTTCTATAACCTTGCAGAGGTATTACAAGACAAATGCATTTTTTTATAAGGAATTCTGATACAGTGATGAGAAATCATGTATTTGTTCAGACTTTTATTTGTAAATTTTAAAATCTGTATATTGTTTATAGGTTTGTGTTTACTATAGCTGTAAGTTTTGCAGAAATCGGATTTAAGCCTTCAATCTGAATTCATTGAAAAACAATTAATCTGAATAAAAATTGATGATTCAGTAGCTCCAAATGTTATTATTTGGTTTTGTTTTAATGTGATGGTTGTGTAAACTTTGAATCACTCCAAGGGACTGAAAAGGAAAAGGTTTTGAAAAAGCATTTTCATGTTTTAAAATACTGATAAGTTAGTTTTCAGAATATTTTCCTTACCCTTATCGACAACCAGAACTTTGACCTGCATCCTCCCTTTACAGTTATATACAAGATATGCTCAGGAAAGAGAACCGTGTGAACATTTTTTTGAATCTTAGAATAGTAGTCTTGGCAAACATAAGTGTCCCAGTTTTGGCCAGGATAGAGTTAACTTTCCGTGAGCTGAGAAGGAGCACAGCTGTAGGGCTGGGTCCTGATCGATCATTGCAGCATTCCATGTCATGTGACATTAAAGTTCAGCATATAGGTGGGCTCCTGCTCTCTCATGTGTTGCTGTTTGGTTGTTTTCCATTTCAGGATCAGCTGGGTGGGTTTCTCTGGTGCGGTCGGATCGCTGCTGGGGATGGGCTCTGTACCAGTCACTGTTCGGTGAGCCACTACTGCATTTTACCTGTTTTGGGCTATCATTACTTTTTTTATGCTTGTAAATTTTTTGTTATTTAATCTACAACATGCAAAAAACATATATGCAGTTAAAGTAATACCTTAAAAAAGGAATTCAGTGTGCTACTTTAAAAGAAAGGACATTGCATATTAGTGCCTTAAACAAGGTATTGAAACAAGAGGGCCATGTGCATGAGAAAAAGTGATTAGGGCATGCATGGAAATTGGGGGTCAGCCTCTTTATTTGCAAAGACTAGCTGTAGTGGGCAAACCACTTAATTTGCTCATCCTATATCTGGAACTTCTTCACAGAAATAATTCCCAAAAAATGCCTATGAATGTAATCATATTAAAGAGTTCAAACAATAAAAGGTAAAGAGAGAACTTGAGGATAATTAATCTGCAAGTAAGTATAGGCCAGTATCTAATAAAGAGTAATGGCTTTTTGATTTATTTATTGACATTGGTGCTTCTGAAGAGTCTGCATTCATCACATGGAGTGTTAAATGTTTTTTAAAAGTGAGAGTGCCCAATAGAAGGGAGGCAGATCTTAGAACTTTGGTAGTGAAACAACTGCAAATTTGCAAATGAAAAGCTGTTAGCAATTCCTTATATTGCTAAATGTTCATATCTTTCTGGAAACTAGCCATGGAAATCATCCTATGAACATCAAAATTGTGGAATATGAATATCTGGTTGTCAGCATACCCTATAGTCACCAGAGTTAGGATTTGGTTCTCTGAGGTGGCCTTCAGTGCCCACAAGAACTATGGAGTACATTTTAAAAAAATTTTCATTAAAATAAATAATTCAGATAATTATGACATGTCACTGCAGTATGAAATTTGATCTGGCACCCAGGTTTACTTGTTTGTTCTGACAGGGGATGACATCAGGCAAGCAACTTCTTTGTTTTCATAGTTCAGTTTGCACAGGTATGAAATAGGAAATAATAATGTTCAGTTTCCCTTATAAGCTATTTTGAAATCTCCTGATAAGATCATTGGATAAAGGTATAAAGGAGAATACCTTTATTCATTGTGAAATCCTTTTATATTTCTGAAAAACTTTTCTTTCTTTGCATTAATCAAGATACTAACACTCTGTAAATATGTTCAAGAATATAATTCAATTCTTTGTTTTACTGTATAAACCTGAGATGATGATTTAAGGCAACTCAGAGGCTTTTTCACTTTTCAGTCTTCACTTTCCCTTAATGCAGGTTCTTCCTGCAGGGTAGATTACCACAGTTTGTGGGCTGTTGTGCCAGCAGTGACCCTCACCCTGCCATCCCAGTAGAGGCAAGGGATGGAGACACACAGCACAACAAAGATGCAAGGGATATTGATGAATCACTAACTGTGGTAGCACCTGTGAAAGTTCAGGCTGGACTTAGGACCTCTAAAGTCAAAAAGGTGCTGGGGATATCAGCCCATCTGAAGTGCATCTATACCGATGCACACAGCATGGGTAATAAACAGAAGGAGTTTGAAGCCATGATGAAACAGGAAGACTACGATGTTGTGGCTATTACAAAAACATGGTGGGATGTCTCCCATGACTGGAGTGTGCTAATTGATGGCTACAAGCTCTTTAGGAGGGACAGACAAGGAAGGAGAGGTGGTGGGGTGACTCTTTATGTTAGGGACTGTGACCATTGCTTTGGGCACTAGTGAAGACAGGTGGAGTGTCTCTACATTAGAATCAGGGGGAAGGCCAACAGGGCAGAATTTGTAGTGGGAGTCTACTATAGGCCACCCAACCAGGACAGAGAGATGGATGAAATATTCTATAGGCATTTAGGAGAAATCTCATGATTGCTTGTCCTTGTTCTTGTGGGTGACTTTAACTTCCCAGAAATCAGTTGGAAATACAACACAGCAGAGTGGGACCAGGCTTGGAGATTCCTGGAATGTGTGGCAGAAAACTTCCTGACACAGCTGGTGAGTGAACTGACCAGAGAAGTGCCCTGCTGGATCTCGTCTTTGTGAACAGGGAAGGACTGGTGGATGATGTGGCAGTTAGAGGCTGATTAAGGCACAGGGATCATGAAATAGAGTTGTCTATTCTTAGGCCAGGAGACAGGGCCGCAGCACTGACATCCTGGACATCCAAAGGGCTGACTTTGTCTTGTCTGGGCACCTGCTTGCCAGGATCCCTTGGGAGACTGTCCTGAAGGGTATAGGGGACCAGGAATGCTGGGTGCTCTTTAAGGAAGAAGTGTTAATGGCTCAGGAACAGGCAGTCCCCAGGTGCTGTAAGAGAAGTCAGTGGCAGAGAAGGCCACCCTTGATGAACAGGGAGCTTTGGCTGCAACTCAGGGAGAAAATGAGAGTTTATGGCCTTTGGAAGAAGGGGCTAGATAGTCACAGTGACTACAAAGAGGCTGTGAGGCTGTGCAGGGTGTAAATCTGGAGGTCTAAAGCCCAGCTGGAAAATAATCTCTTCAGCAATCAAGGGCAACAAGAAATGTTTCTATAAGTATGTCAGTAGCAAAAGAAAGATGAGGGAGAGGCTCCATCCCCTGCTAGATACAGGAGGAAACATGGTAACAAGTGATGAGAAGGCTGAGGTGCTTTATGCCTTCTTTGCCTCAGTCTTTAATAACAAGACTAGTTGTACTGAGGGAATCCAGCCTCCTCAGCCAGAAGACAGAGACTGGGAGAACGACCCCCCCTGCATTCCAAGAGGAGACAGTCAGTGATCTACTGCATCACACAGACACACACAAGTCTATGGGACTGGATGGGATACACCCGAGGGTGCTGAAGGAGCTGGCTGGGGTGCTCGCCAGGCTGCTTTCCATAATTTACCAGCAGTCCTGGGTGACTGGGGAGGTCCTGACTGATTAGAAACTGGTCTGTGACACTCATATAAGAAGGTTGGGAAGGATGATCTGGGAAATTACAGGCCTGTCAGCTTGACTTCAGTGCCCAGGAAGCTGATGGAGCAGCTCATCCTGAGTACCATCATACAACACATGCGGGACAACCAGATGATCAGGCCCAGTCAGCATGGGTTTATGAAAGGCAGGTCCTGCCTGACAAACCTGATCTTTTTCTACAACAGGGCAACCTGCTTATTGGATGAGGGAAAGGCTGTGGATGTTGCCTGCCTTGACTTTAGTAAGGCCTTTGACACCCTTTTCCCACAGCATTCTCCTGGCAAAACTGGCTGCTTGTGGCTTGGATGGGCACACGCTTTGCTGGGTAAAAAACTGTCTGAATGGCCAGGCCCAAAGGGTTGTGCTTAATGGAGTTAAATCCAGTTGGCAGCCAGTCACAAGTGGTGTCCCCCAGGGGCCACTCCTGTTTAACATCTTTATTGATGATCTAGATGAGGGGATTGAGTACACCCTCAGTCAGTTTGCAGATGACACCAAGTTGGGTGGGAGTGTTGATCTGCTCGAGGGTAGGGAGGCTCTGCAGAGAGACCTGGACAGGCTGGAGCCATGGGCTGAGGCCAACTGGAGGAGTTTCCATAAGGCCAAATGCTGGGGGCTGCCCTTGGGCCACAACAACCCCCAGCAGCGCTACAGGCTTGGGGAGGAGTGGCTGGAGAACTGCCAGTCAGAGAGGGACCTGGGGATGTTGATTGACAGCTGGCTGAACAGGAGCCAGCAGTGTGCCCAGGTGGTCAAGAAGGCCAATGGCATCCTGGCTTGTGTCAGCAATAGCATGGCCAGCAGGGAAGGGATCTGACCCCTGTACTTGGCACTGGTGAGGCCGCCCCTCGATTCCTGGGTTCAGTTCTGGGCCCCTCACTACAAAAAGGACATTGAATGACTTGAGCGTGTCCAGAGAAGGGCAATGAAGCTGGTGCAGGGTCTGGAGCACAGGTCATACGAGGAGCGGCTGAGGGAACTGGGGGTGTTTAGTCTGGAGAAGAGGAGGCTGAGGGGAGACCTCATCGCCCTCTACAGCTACCTGAAAGGAGATTGCAGAGAGCTGGGGATGAGCCTCTTTAACCAAGTAGTAACTGACAGGACAAGAGGTAATGGCCTCAAGTTGTGCCAGGGAAGGTTTAGACTGGATATTAGGAAGTATTTCTTTCCAGAAGGGGTTGTTAGGTGTTGGAATGGGCTGCCCAGGGAGGTGGTGGAGTCCTCATCACTGAAAGAGTTCAAGAGTTGGGTCAACATAGCGCTGAGGGATATGGTGTAATTAGGAACTGTCAGTGTTAGCTTAATGGTTGGACTAGATGATATTCAAGGTCTTTTTCAACCTAGATGATTCTTTGTTTCCTGAATAATTTCCACACAGTGAAGTTTGTTAAATGTACTGAGTCTGTGCTTGTATTTGCTAGATTTCCACCAGAAAGCCTTGCCAATGCAGCTGTAGATAACTACATCAAAGTGTAAAAACAATATAAACTAAAATTCCTCCACAAATCATTCTCCAAATAAATGTGATCCCATTATTTTCTTGTGAAAAAAGAAACAAAATTAGGACAATTCTCGTTGTAATATTGTAATTCATTAGCTTTTGATTAATGAAACCTATATTTCTTCAGTATTCTTTAGGTCATATAATCTTTTTCAATACTATATTATGGTGTTCCTTCAGTAGAACACAGTTCATATAAACATACAAAGCTGGAACCAGTAGTTCAGTCAATCATTATGGCAAATGGGGAATTAGCAATGTTAAAGTGAGGTTCCTTTCAGAATATTTCAAGTTTAGCTTATCCCACTCAGAACACTTGAAGTTTATTCCACTGGGGTATCATGTGATTGCTATCCAATGCTTGCACTTTGGAAACAAAGAATGGTCTTGCCCAAATGTAAGTATTCATTCTGTCCTGGCATGCATGGTAGTTGTATTTTAAAGGAAAAGCAAGGTATATTTTATTGTTCTGAATTTTAAGGCAAGTCAGCCCTTCCATTCCTTTTTTTAAGCTTGAATTTTTTAACTTGAATATTACTGTCTAGTTGTTTTGCTTTTATATAATTAGGAAACCAACAATCAATCTCATTTTTAGTTAACATTTCTGACATTACTTGATAAAAGAATGCTACTTTTACAAAACTTTACTTAATTTATTCTGCATTAAGATTGGTTGTAGGGAGTTTCTAGAATCATAAGTGTTCTTTAAATGTTATTCAGATAGAGGTTACAAATGTACATACTGCTGATAGGGTTTTTTAAAGAAATTGCTGTAAGGGTTTTTTTTTGTTTTGGTGAAATTTCTACTGTGCTAGAAGACATTTTATAGCTGTTCAGTATACATATGTGCATATTCAAATATGTGTCTGGCAGACTGATAGTTGGTGTACAAGAGTCAGAAATGTGACCTTTCTCTTTCCTTTTTTTTCCCCTTACCTGATAAAATTTTGAATTGTTATCTGTAAAGGTCAATGTTGCTGAGTGGAAAAGATCTTAAGTATACATGTTCATGGTCTACAACAAGCAATAGGAGGACTTTTGTCATGCCATTTCCAGAGTTTCTGTAGAAAGATCAAGGAAAATAGGTCGTCATAGAAGCTGCCAATTTTTGCAATTTTTGTCTCTCCCTTGTATGAAAGCTGAGGAAATACTTTTACATAGGACTAGAAGGGAAGTCCTGATGTCTGTTTTTTGCTGACTGCAGCCTAAAATGTCTCAAACTTGGCAAGAACAGCTTCTAAATCAGTTAGGCCTATGTTCCTCCTGTTTCTTTTGAGAAGCTGTTTAATGATTTATTTTTGCTGACAGCTGGAAGCCATTTTCTAATTTTCAGTTTGAATGGTATCCATGACTATCTTGATTCTATTGGTCTGGTTATAAACAGTGTATTTTGGTTCAGGTATCCCTTTTCTTTCATTTGGTTTAAACCCATTAATTAGTATAGAGAAACGACACTCTCTTATCCCTTACTCTTCTGATCCTTGGGCCATGAGTGTACCTGTCTAATTTAGTTACCCTTCTTGGTACTTGTTTGTATTTATTTTTATCTTTTCCATTTTATGTGCAATTTCATTTTGTACAGAAATAAATTTCCTGATAAAACAAGGGACCAAGGCACTATACATTTTGTTTTCATGGTAACATCATGTTATAATTCAGATTCTGTATAATGAAAACATGGACTCATTATTCCATTTTCTTTTACTTTCCATGTCTTATCCCACATTACTTAATATCTAAAGCATGGATGTGTTTAATTTCAGTTCCTTTACTTATCAAGCTGTTCCTGCATGATAAGCTGTTGCCTGTCATACTGATGATAACTCCTAGCTTTTTTTTAACAGTAATCAGGAAGCTCCTACTTTTATGACCAAATAGTTAAGGAAAACACTAATTACAACAAAGTCAATGGCTAAAAATTAACTTCATGCCAAATACGTTCTCCATAAACTCTTATTTTTTCCTCTTAATCTGTTACTCCATCATAAATACTTTGGTTAAAATATATAGGGTGTTTTATCAAGTGTTTTACTGAAGTGCAATGATCTCTTCTATGTCCCTTGTATTGATAAGGCAATTTCTCTATATTTTTATCAAGTAAGAATGTTACTGTGAGAAGGTGACTGCTGTCTACTTTCATCTTTTACATTGCCCTTAGATGTGTTCCTTGAAAGGTCTTTCTTGTTTAATTGCCATTGTCTCTCTATGGTTGTCACACTTATTCAAGACAGACTGTATGTTCTATCTAGTTGGAAATTTTTTTAATGCAATTCAAAGTGACAGCTTCTGACAGACTTGAAGAATCTTCAGTGAAGAGAAATTTCATACCAGAAAAATTCCTATTTGTTTCGTCATGCATTTAAAAATTATTTCTTAGTCTTTCTAACCTCCTTCCTATTACTCTAGAAAATTGAGAAAATCTGAATTACTCCAATGTTTTGACACAGCTTTTCTGTAAACATGGAGACAGGTGGTCAATTTTTCACCAACTTGAAAATTTTTAATGGGAACTTTGTTTTATTTTTTATCTGCAGTAGTGAAAAGCTTCCACTAGTCAAGGAAATACAGACACTGAAGAATATTTGACAGTTATTCAAGCAGTAACACTCTAGCTATGAAACAATAATTCAGTTCCTATGTGGACAATGTACTAGACTTCACTGCATGCTTTGTTGGTAAAAAACACTGTAACAGCAGTCACTGATATACAGTGCAGACCTTTGCAAATACCCTTGGAGAGAAATACCCTGGGGAGAAAGCAATACTCCCCAAGTGAAAATCTTGGTCAAATAACTAACCTGAATTTATAATGGATGAGGCTACTAGAGAGTGTGAAAATATCACTGGGTGGTAATGTCATTTCTAGGTCTTTTAAGCACTGAGCACTTTAACCTGTGTGCACTAGAAGATGTCTGGAACATTTTTTCTGCACCTTCTGAGTTCTGCTGTAAGTACTGTGTGCAAGGTGGCTAATGGTATGGTGATATCATTTAGCAAAACATGATTAATACTTCTCCAGACAATAGCAAGAAATCTCTTGTTCACTGTTAAATCCACTGCAGATAAGTATTTATGCCACCATACAAGAAATGGGTTGCTTTTCATGTTTTTTGCTTCTTGACTTGTTGGTAGCCATGAATAGCATTGTTCCAGACATTCTAGGGTAATATTTGCCTGTTTTGTCAGGTGAATATGGCACCCAAAGGCTCTTGAGGGATGGGCTAGTATTTGACACTTCCCATTCAGGTGTATGAATCATGACGGTTTTGCTCTGGATTTAGGTCAGCTAATGCATCGCAGTGCTAGGCCAGAAGTAGAAGTAATCTGACATAGAGATCTGCCCAGGTTATGTCCTTTAGAAGTATTGAAACATGTTAAAATTGCAGAGGTTTAGTTCACTGCTAATATCAGTTCCTCTTTTCTGGAAGAGAGATGAGTAGCCATGAAAAAAACTTGTGATACAGTTGTTGCATGTAATACTTGCTGAGGAAATAATTTAGATTATGATATGAACAAGAGTTCTATACAAATTAGCTTTGAATTTAATTTTTAGTTACGGATAAACATGTTCTTTCTTGGGAATCATCTACAATGCTCTCCTGGATGTTCTATCTTATATTTGTAAGACACACAATTTAAGGAATTGTTCACAGTCTATTGGTATAGGTACTAAAAAGTTACTTATTCAGTTGGCTCAGTTATGTCACTTCTTTCTTAATGACTAAATTATAATGTCTCATTTTAGCTGTTGTGAAGTCATATTTTTCAATAGAGTTTGTCTCCTCTGTCTAGTAAAATAAAAGTAGTTCAGGAATTCTTCATTAAACATGAATTACATGCCACATACATTATACATAAAAGAAGGTTAAATACAATGAGCATGAAAAAGAAATTAAAAAGGTTAATACAAGTGGAAGAGTGCCAGGAGGAAAACAAAAAAGAAAACTAAAAGACAAGGGGAAAACCCAGGATACATAGATTAAAACTTGGAATCAAGAAGGGTGTCTCATTTGCAACATCCATACCACAAAGGAGACAAAGTTTCAAATATTAAGAAACTTAGGTGAAGTTGTCCTCTACATATGGAAATCTCCACAGATAGAGAAGTAGCACACAGATACTGAGCTGACTGAAGAATTAACAGACTGACAAATTAAATGGCAAACTTTCATAAAAAAAAGGTTATATTTGTATTAAAGTTATTAAATCTTAAAAGTGATTCTGCTCCTAACAGACAGAACATACATGAAACTTTTTGACTCAGCATTTTCTAAAATCTACTGACAAAATGAGTACTTGATTTACTTGTCTCTTCCCAGAGTTTGTAGTCTTTCTGTTATTTTAAAGAATAGAGAAGGAAGAGAAATTAAATAATTTTGATCAGATTTTTTCAAGAATACATTTTAAATAGCAAGACAAGTAGTAGATGAAGCTGTAGCAAAAGAGAATTTTCAAAGATAGCTATATTTTATGTTTCAAAAAGTGTATTTTGAATTTGCTTAATAGGAAAACAGTGAGAGTTTTGGCTCTTTTTTATTCTTGTATTCCTGTCTGACAATCTAAATATTAAATTATGAAAGCTTTCTACATTACGCTTGACATATTTAATAGCAGAACATGAACTTAAGCTTTTATAGGTTGTATTGTATATATTACAATAACTGCATGATTTTAATGAGTTTTGCAGAAGTTCTAGGAATGTATTGATAATATTCAGTCCTCTGTCACATCTACTTCTGTGTATCTAGTTTCCGTTCTAATGCTAACCTGAGGCAGTGCTGCTCAGCAGAAAACCTTTTGTTGGGTTCAATGAATGTTGAATTGGGTAGTATATATGGAGCAGACTACCTAGCTGGCTTTGCAGAATATAAGTATTTCTTGCAACATGCAGATATATTTTTAAAGATGTAGAAAAGATCATAATTCATGGTCACCAGATGTTGACATAACAATACTTCGCTCAATAGAGATAAAGAAAACAGTCATAACACTTTGGGGAACCAAACAGTTAATTTTCTCATGTTGTGTCATTTAGTGGCAATTTGGGCAACAATATGAGCATTGACAAACATAGAGGAGGTTACATAATGAACATTTAGAAGCTGAAATTTCTTCTGATCTGGAATTAACTACAAACATTAGGAAGTAACTAAATAACACCTTATCATGAGCTCCTACTCTTTATAATGTTGTTTCCATTTTTCTTATTAAAATTACTGAGTGGCATTGAGTTTTGCATCCAGATACCCTTAGGAAGCCCAGCATCTGTGAACATGTAGACCAAAACAAGTGCTCTGTCCCTTTGTTGAATTTAAGGTAATGAATAAATTTTGTAAGAGATTAATCCCCTTGCATTCTATCTGGTCCTCAGAGATTAGATGGGCTAGGGGCAGCTGGACTTCTCTCTGGATAGGCATGCCAGTTATGGCATAACTATAGGCCTGACACCAGATGCACAAACAGCCCAAGTGCTGTGGGTCCAGTTGCGTTCAAGAGAAGCAGTCAGGTTCATGCATAGTATAGTTTATTCTTATGCAACATCTACAGATTCCTTGAGACTGCCTATGAAAAATGCACAAACTGCAGGTTGGCTATGTAGCACTACACACAAAATTAGTGGTTGCAATCACACACACTTAATTCCTGGGTAATCACTCAGTGTAGCCAAGGGCACAAATCTTACCAAAAGGTGTCCCTTCTGGGGAAGGGCGAGGAGCACAAACCTGTCAATCTCTCCCTCTGATTTGGTATTGGGTTATCATCCCTCCAATTTAAATACAAACTCAGGGTAGTATTTATCTAAGTGTGTATGTGTGAGTGGGTGGGACTCTGGCCAAGCCATTGTTTCTTGAGCAACAACACAGCACAATCCTTGGTGCAAGGTGTGCACTGTTTTTGTGAGAAGAAGAACAATGAAAATAAGGCCTGCAGAGAGTCCTTGAGAGAAGGGGAAGAGCAGAAGATAAATCCGCATAGTTGTGTCAAATGTTCCTTGGGAAAAGCGGAAGAATGGGACCATGCCCATCTCTACCTCATTTTTCATTCCTCCTTGGTGCCACGGCAACACAAATCACTGGATCTCCATCCTGTCCTGTGTTTCTTAGGGCACCGTGTGTTAAGGAAATGTGTTTTGCAGTTTTTTCACTGTTTTGCTTTTCCCCCACTTCCAACCCCCTCCCACTAAATAACACATGAGCAGCCACTCTAGTTCATAAAGATCTGTTGACATCACTTTATTAAACTGTACAATCAGTATCTGGAATGGTGCCTTTTGCTAACTTTGAGACAGGAAGTTTAATCCCGAGTTCATAGTAGTAATATCATAAAAGCAACTTCTCTATTCAGAAGAATTTCTACAGTAGACAAGACATTGTTAATAAGAAAATGGCTTTGACGTGACCGCTATAATGCCAGTCATAATAGCTTGGTAGTATCTCCAGGAAGTAGTTACATTCATAAAATGATGAGTTGGGGTTTGATAGATTATGAGTTAACTTGAAATCTTATCTACTTAAACCATTTTTGAACTAGGATAACATATAATCTACCATCATGAATAGTTAGGGTTGTAATCCAGCAAAAAGATTTGAGATTAGGAACAGCCCATTGTTTCAAAGGACACTAGTTTAAAGAAAAATTAAATGTATTTCACAAATGAGGAAAGCCTTGCAACAGACAATGTAGATGCTGTTAACTTCTGCTTAATTGCATAAGGGAATAGAAGGGAATTTCCTTCTCATCAAACAGCTTTGAGGAATACTGATTTAGTCACAGTATTATACATTCACTAGTTCAACCTGGGGCATTATGAACTCGCTAGGCAGACAACAGGCATCCTTTCTGGGCTGTGCCAGAGTACATGAAGAATTCTGAGCAGAAGAGGGATTTTATAAATATGTAACGCTTAAACTGAGAATGCCTAGGCATTTCATCATGACAACAAGGTATTTATGCATTTTATTTTCCTGTCTTCATACTTTTCAATATTTCTTCTTTTTACTGAGTAAAATTGATTGTGCTGCCAAAGAGAAGAAATCACCAGTCCCAGTGGAGAGGTGTAGAATTAGAGATGTGAGTCTTTAACTACCTTTTAACATCCATACATGTTCATGAGTAGAATAATAAACAGATGTAGATGTCCTCTCCTACACTTCAGAAGGTTGTAGATGACTAAGAGAGGGCAGAAGCAAAAGACCTATGCTATCTGAATTGACAGAGATACTTCTGAAGAAAAACATCCTCCACCTTGCCCTTTCCTCTGACACCACAGTTCTGTAGTTCTATCTGACACCAGAGAAGATCAAACAGTCAGTCTGAATATTAGGATTGTCTTTTCAGCCTGGTTCTCTGCTTTTTTTTTGTATAACTAAATGTAGTATTTAAACTGTTTAGTGGGTAGAAGTTTTGGAAAAAAATCTTTTACATATATATTGTGAGAATAATTCCAATATTTGAGAAGGAAAGTACTCTGCTGAGAAATATTTTCTAGAGAGCCAGAAAAGCAGAAATATCCTATCCTATTCATAAATCTAGACTTCCTAGAGTAGGCCTCAACATACAAGTTAGACTGCAGAAATAATATGTTTAGAAGATAAAGGCAGAATTAAACAGTTTATAGAATACATAAAGAGGCTGGACAGGACAAGAAAAGTTTAACGACTAGGTGAGCATACAGGTTAATAGCACAAAGAACAATGAAGGAAAATTATTGTGCTGATTTGAGTGGTGGGGTTTTTGGTAGCAGGGAATAGAGCTACCACAGTGACCCCCTGTGAGAAACTTTTCGAAAGCTCCCCTGACTTCAAGTGAGCCTCTGGCCAAGGGCAAGTCAATTAATAATGGTGGCCACAGATCTGCAATAATGTATTTAAGAAGGAAAACTGGGCAGGGGGGCGGGGAGGGAAGGGTATGGAACTTTGAGGATGAGTTATGAGAAGGACACTTGTGTGAACACTGAGGTCAGTGGAAGGAAGAAGGAGGAACAGGGGTAGATGTGCTGGAGCAGAGAGTGTCCCTGTATCCCATGGTGAGAGGGCAGGGCTGTCCCCTGCCACCCATGGAGGTCACCATAGGAGCAGAGATTTGCCTGCGGCCTGTGCCAGACCCCCGGGACTCTGTGGGAAGAATCAGCCCCCACTGTTGTAGTTCAGCACTGGCAGGACTGCAACACGTGGAGATGACACATGCTGGAGCATCCTGAGAATGAATACCATGGGGAGGACTCATGGCAGAGAAAGTTTGTGGAGGACTGTTTTCTGTGAGAGGGATGCCACACAGAGCAGGGGGATGAACACTGAGAGTATTTCCCCCTTGCCTTGGAGGAAGAAGCAGTTGAGCAACTGCACCCATTCCCTGCCCCTGTGCCATTAGGAGAGGAGGCAGAAATATTGGGGACAAAAGCTGAGCCTGGAAAGAAGGGAGTGGTGGGGGGAGGTGTTTTAAAGATATGGTGATGCTTCTCACTGTCCTGTTCTGTTGTCATTATCATTTGTGTTCTGAATTAGTGATGTCCTTTTTTTCTTCCTCTACTGAGCTTGTCTTTGGCCTGTGACCATTAATTGGTGAGTGACACCTCCCTGTCCTTATCTTGATTCCTGAGCCTTTTGATTCATTTTTTTCCTTCCCAGAACTGGGGAGAAGGGGTGAATGAAAAGCTGCATGGTGCTCAGTTGCCCTCTGGGCTCAAACCATGACAACAATTAAAAAAAATAATGTCTATAAGGAAAATGTAGATTAGAGGCAAAGAAAGCTACTTTGCCTATTTCCTTTTTCTTTTTCTTATTTAAGCCTTTTTGCTCTGTTTTAAAGCAAAAGATATTACCTAATATTCATCATCATAATAATAATTAAAAAAGGAATAAAAATAGTTCAACAGTCAATTTTAAAAGGGTAAGATTAGAGCCCTCTGTTTTGATTTCTTCAACTATCCCATTTCATTTTTCCCCATCTTAAGGGTTATTTTGGGCTTTTTTGTATTTTGTGACTAGTACATTGACATGCTTTGGGAACTAGGTTTGAGAGATAATAGAAAAGGAATGTCTGTCTTCAATGGAAGTAGAAAACTAGACATATCAGCTGTTTTCACAGGTTAATTTCATTCATGTTTTATCTGGAACCTTACGTTAAATAATGCTTGTCCTGGAATATGCCTTATGCAGTGCATCTGAATTATCTTACTGTTACATCCTCCCCTAATTAGTATATTTTCCATGTATACAGGATATTAACATTGGCAAATTTCTAACAGTCTAACAAGGGACCTGTTAAACTGCAGTTAAGAATATTCTGTTTCTGCAGCAACTTTGGGACAATAGGAACATCTGTGACATTTTAGATACTAAAATCTAAGTATGTTTTGAGGACACATTTCATGTATCAGCTAAGCTTTGTATGAATGGAAGCATGGATTTATGACTAGGCAACAATATATGGTGATTGTTATTTTGGCTGAGATAGGGTGTTGTCCACACCTATTAACTGAAATCTGATGATCACAGTATAGAGGTCTTTTTATTTGGAACAACACATCCTTAATGTGTTGGCACAAATTAAAGCACAAAGTTAAATCACTGCTGAATCAAATTCTCATTCTATCTAAATTTTTTTTGAATTTTCAAAGCAATCTTCAATCAAGACAGTGACAGAAATAGACTAGTAAATCAACATTTATGGCTCTGCTTGATGATATGAAAGAACTGGTAGACATACTGGGTAGGTCATCTTTCCATGTTCCTACATAAAAAAGACTAAAGAATAGTAAAGTGTAGGTTACAGGGTGATTTTACCAGGAAATAAAAGGAAAGAAAAGAGAGGTTTGTTTATTTGGGTTACAGGAAGAGTCTGATCTTCAGTTTTGTTGTGATTACATTTGCTAAATCATTCAAGGAGTGGTTTATAAGATATCAAAAATGTCTGAAAATAAGGTGTTGATAGGGAAGATAATGATGTGTAGCAAAGTCTCCTGAAAGTTACATGCTTAGAAATGACATCTGCAAGGATGTGTTTTAAATTTGACAGGCATGTAAAGGTGAAAGGTGAAGGAGGAATCACACAAGTACAATGATATAAGATCTATCCAAAAGACATCTGAGGAAAAAAAGTGAAGAACTAAGCACAGAACACTATATCTGTTTTGGGTGGATAATAAGGCAAGACAGAAATAGTTTTCAGTGATGTTTAAGGAATGAGCTAGTTACAGAAGGAGAATCCTTAAATACAACACTAAAGCTTGGCCAGAAAAAAAATGACTGGACCCTGTAGGCAGAGCAGTCACACTCTGTAGCAAAAAGAGCATCTCTGTGGAGCTGGAGTGCAAAACTATGGGGAATTCTAAAGTATACTTCTTTGAAGGTAACTCAATTCAAATAAGATTTAACATTGAGAATATCTAAAAAGAACTTTTAAATTCATATTATCCTCAGTGGTAGTAAGTATATACCTGTGCTACAACTCCAGCACTATTCACTTTTTTCCTAGTGTTCTTTAATACTAAACTCAAAAGCAGAAATAACACAGATGCAGAGGATATTTTACATTCCAGTATAAAATCAGTCACTATGGAAACTACTTGAGCAACGTTAGAAAGTCCTAGTTACATTGACACTTAGTTATGTTGATACCAATTCAGAGGCAACATTACGTCTTCAATCTCTTCCTATTAAATATAGTAACTGTATTAGAATCTGTGTACCTGTAAGAGAGGTTGGATGTGTTGATTCATATGAATTGCATCATATCACCAGTTAAGTTTCAGAATCAGATCTCTTTTTTTGGCATTTTCACACTCTTACACTTTATGCATCATCTGAAAGGTCAGAAATTTCTGTCACTGGTAAAGTCACTGCAGTGTGTTAAATATGTCTAAACTGGAAAAGAACTGCAGATGTAATGTGAAAGCTTTAGACAAAAATCCACTGTGACTCAAGAGGCCAGCGTAATTTCCGGTAATTGTGTTTAACTGCGCCACAATCTGGGTGTTAAATTTGGGACACTTCAGGTCTTGCATCAGGGTATTTGATGTAAAATTTTGTTCATTTACTACAAAAGATTTCATTAAATGAATTTATGTGAAATCATATTTAGCTTTTGGCTCCAAATTACCGTAATTTTTAAACCACTTTTTTATATGAACAATTTCAAATTTTTCAGTCTTAGATGAATTCTAATTTTTGTTCCTTGATGTAGCAAATAAAAATCTTTCTTTCTCATTTAAACTTGGGTAATGTTTAGTTCTTAATATGTAATAAAGAGCAGGGAAGAAAGGAGTGAAATAAGATTAATTATTAGAACTTTCTGATCTTGAAGAGACTTGGCTTTTTGAAAAATCTGTTCTGGGAAAACCAGTTGGCTCTGCTTAAAAATCTAGCATACATGAACACTATGTTCAGAAAAAAACCCACTTTTTAACATGGAAGAAAATAGGATACTTATGAAGCCAATTGTATCTGGAATATCACAGAAGAGTCTCCAAACTGTTCATTATTTCCTTTCCCTCCTTTTCCTAAACCTGTTCTGTTTCTAGCTAACATGATTAGTAATAACTAACACTTTTGCTGTATTTTGGAAATACTGCAGAGCATTTATATGAATTACTATTATGTATAAAGGTTAAATGTCCAATTATATTTTAATTGCTTTAAAATTTCAATTATATCTCCAGAATAAACAAATTATTATCCTCCAGGTAACAAAACATAGTAAAATTTTCAGAATTACTGCAATAGAACAGAGTTCTCTGAAATGTTATTCCAAAATAACACAGTAGAAAAAACTCAGTAAGGCTTCATAGTGGGAGCCGTAGCTTCTTTCTGCTGGGTGGCATGGAAGACCTTTACTAATAATAGATTGATTGGTCTCTGATTGAAATACAAATCTAAAAACTAGGGATTCCTAATGTGTCCACCTGTAAAATTAGAAATACAAAGCTAAATTTTTTATCAGACTTGGAACAGCAGGGTTCACAGTCTTCTTTAACAGTGTATATTTCACTTTAGGAAATGCAAGAAGAATAAAACAGTTTATTAAAGTGAAAGGCACTTATCAAATACTTTTCAGTAGTACAGAAATGTATTCAGAACAGTTAGACCCCTCATCATAGCCATTTCATAATCATTCTTGCCTTCATGGCAAAAATTCTGTGCTTTTGACAAGTACTTTTCCTTACCATATGATTGAGATGTGGTCCCATGATTACACAAAAAAAGATCTGGAAAATGAGAGAAACAAAACTCTCTCTGCCTCAAGAATGGTATATAGTGTAATTATGCTGACTCTAAGTAAATTTAGTTTTAGTACTGGGAAGAACACCTGAAGTGCCTAGTGGCACATACTGCCATCTCAACAAATCCAAGATAAAGTGGATGACTTCAGTTTAAGTGTTGAAAAAATGACTTACTGTTACACGGATAGTGGTTTTCCTATAATGCACCCCAAAATTACTTTTAAAATGCACAAATACATCATCTTTCTTTCAGTCCCTGGATCACACTAAGCATATTGTCATACTGTTTGTTTTCTATGTGACTAAGTAGTCTGATATTTTCAAAAGGAATATATAATTGTTCTGTGCTTGAGTTGTTTGCTCACTAAACATCTGTTTCACCATCTGTTGGAATATTTCTTTAAATATTTAAATTATTATTATTATAATCATAATTATCATTATAAATAAAATTATTATTATTATAATTATAATATTATTTAAATATTAAATATTAGTCTTAAAATAACTTTCAGACTAATGTGCTGCTGGCCCTAGCTGACCTCTGTAATGATGGGAAAACAATGCTGAACTTAAGATGAGAGCAGCTAATAGATCTTTTCAAATATTTCCTTGAACATGGAAAGAAACACTCAAGTCAACAGGAACAGCACTCTTCCACAGCCTACTGACTTGGTCCTGTTGGCTTACTTCTTGATATATTGAAATGCAGTTACGTGTATTGGAATCTATACTGAGTGTAGGTTATGATCCTTTGAGTGATAGGTGAGCTTTCTTTTACTTGCTTGTGAAGCTGAGAATTTTAATTCAATGTCTATCTCTTACTTATATTCCCACAGTCTATCCTTTAGTTTATTTTCATAATTCCATCTCTGCATTCCTTGTCTACACTTCCATTCTTCAAGTGTTGGGAAGGTATAAGTGAACAAGTGCACCTGTATTTGTAGTTGTTCAAGAAGCTCTTTCTTAAATGTTTATAGGTGTACATATAGCATGGTTACAAGGTAATTGACATATGGGATCCACGTGGGATGGAGTCTAGTTCTCCCTTCCTTTGGCAGTCTTTGAGGATTGATTTTTTTTTTTTAAGCTGACATGATTTGTCTCTTCTAGGCAGGTTCCTTCACTAGGAACTGTTGAAAATTTCTTTTATCTTTTCCCAAGCTTTCTGTTTGCGTGAACTCTCTATGTCCCCATCTAAATGTTTTATCTGAAAACTTTTCATTGCCCAAGAGCCTTCCTAAGATACACAGGGGAAATATAAGACTTATCTGCTTACTTTAGAATAAATACCTTGTTCGTGTACAGTAGAGACAAAGGAGAAAATTTAGATTTGTCAAGTGTGTGAGGACTAAAACAGACCCTGTTGGTTCTTACACAATGTTGTTGTAAAACTTGTGCAGTGAATGGACTGAACTACCAGTTCTATTGTCTTTCACAAACATTTTAAATAATGATAACTTATCTACAGAAACTTTCATAATACCTGCAAAAACACTCATAACATTGTCATTTACATTTAAAAGTTCTCATCACTTTGTAATATTGGTAAAATCATCAGCAAATCACCTTAATTTGACTATGGTCAAAATAATGCTGTGATGTTTGGCCAAATACTCTAGGTCGTTCAGATTTTAATTTTATTACATTTGACATCAGATAAAAACCTTATATAACATTTCATCTAGTAACTCTTTTCAAAGAATGGCAAATGCTCTAAACAAAATTTATTTCTCAAGATAAATCATTTCATTTTCATCTTAAGTTGGGTTGTTGTTAGCTTGCATTTAGCTCTGGAACCCACAGTTTGAATTGTATTGTGGCAATTTCACTCTGAAAATTTGTATCTCTTTTAGCAGATACGTCTAATTTAACATTATGTGCTCCATTTTGCTTTTAAATGTAGTAACAGAGAGAGGTTGGTTGAGGTTCACCTCAGTTTTCTTGATGTAAACTCAGATTTGTAAATACATGTTATCTTCATGAATCCAGATCAGAACTTAACGCTATTAGAGCATATAACTCTATTAGAGCATATAACAAGCATTTTCTGAATTCTCAAATCTGAGAATATCTTCCGTTCATCCCATGTTCTTACTACCAGATTTACAGAAATAATTATTTTTTAGCTCCCTTCTAGGATTAATAGGTGGTGGGGTGAACATCCTTTCAGCTTTTGAAGGTTGAAGGAAATAAAACATTGAGGATGCAGACTAGACCTGTAAAGTGTGACAGTTCATATGGCCTAGGCAAGCCATTTCTTTTTGTCCTATTACCCAAAAAGAGACAGTTGATGTTTATCTCCTAGAGCTGACAGGGAGCACTCAGCACATATATACCTCCTGGTTGTAGCCATCAAAGAGTACTTGTACTTTTTTTGCTGACAAGACTAATTTATGGAAAGTCTGTGGACACAGATGTAGTAGAGAGCAGTGTACTGTCCAGCACTCATAAATGGAAGGTTTTAGTGCATCCCCCAAATCACTTGAGGTGAGACCCTTCATCAGGATCATAGAGCATCAAAAAGAGGAGAAATAGCAAATATGGAAATCTTGCATCTCTTGTGACTTTGCCACTTTGCCTGTTTCCATGGCATATTCTACCTTAAAGAGAAATGACCAGCTTTACAAGACTGGAGTGTGAGCTCAGACCATCTCTTAAAACTCCGGGCTCCCACTGGAGCTAGATGAGTCAGGAGGCATTGTACCCTTCTGGCAGTCTGGAGACTCATGGGTGTTAAAGACTGATCAGCTTTTTCTTCTAAGAAGTCAGAAAGGCAGTCAGAGGAGATTCAGATCCTACCTACTCAAATATCAAGTTTATAAGAGCTCTACCAGCTTATACTACCTACATTTTTCTGCTTCTTATGCCTTATTAATACTGGTTAGGGAAAAAGTATGATATATACTCATGATTCTTGTATTGTAACTTTTATTTCCAGTATAAATTTTATTTTCCAGCTATGCTTACATTTTGGTTGTAATACCCAAGTCATGAAACATACAAATCAACTTATTCTTGCTTTATTCTGCTTGATTTGTTAGTGAACTACAGTTGTTGCATGCTTGAATTAGCTAATAGAAAAAATTATTTAGTAGAGTTAGTCTCACCAGTACCACCTGCCAATGCCTCTCCTGCAGTGCAAATCAGATATGCTAAGTGGGCAAGCAAGAGATTTCTCACTGTATGCATGAACCTATGGCAGTGCATTCCTAATAAAGCTGCTGGCCAGTGTCACGTTGCAGGAATGGCAGATAAATTGGTAGTGGTTTATAAGCCTATTGTCTACTGTTTTCTGAAAACTGGCTATAAAAGCAGCAACGCTGTTTTGGGATTCTTTGATATGGAGTCTGTACATATGCAGTGGTTTCTGTTTTGCACAGGAAGCAGAGAGGCAGGCAAACAGTCTCTGGAACACCAGTGCTGGGTCATCAGCTGCTCATCTGAGTGAGGAAATAAAAAGGCAGGGTGCTTTAAAGTGAAAAGAAATAGCTTTTGACAATCCACTGTTGTGGAACACCAAAAATCTGTCATTCATGTGACTCCTATAAACTGACCCAAAAAGCTAGTTAAATGCTCAAACGAACCTTTGAGTGTTTTATTGCTGGTCTTGGGATACATTTGTGCTTTTGCTACACACTCTTGAAGTACAAGGCAAATAGATGGAAGCAGTGTCTACCCTTCTTGACAACAGATTAGCACCTTGTATTAAAGGTCCTTCTGTTATGTTGTCCTATTGCTTTACAGCATTACAGATTGCCCATCGTTTTTAAAAGATCATTTGAACTAGTCATTGTCCTCTTTGCACTCAGAAATGGCAATAATTTTCTACTGTTTCCCTGCAATAGAGAATACAGAATTAGATGGTGGCATCTTTTAATTCTGTTCTATTTTGAAGTATTCTATTTGAAAGTTTGAACTACTGGAAGAAAGTGCTTTTTCAGGATATTAAACTCACTAGCAAAAACAAGGAAAGTGAGATTGCGTACGGTGCATATCCTGGCATAGCCTTAGACTGTGGTGCTGTGAAGGAAGTAAGAGAAGAGAATTCACTTGCATTAATTGTCATTCAATTTGCCTTTACTTCATATTACCAAACAACATATAAAGGTTTAGAAATTCATTTTAGTAATACATTTAACTGAAATTCAACAAATTTTTGACACTAAAAAACAGGAGGGAGAGCACAGCCTTAATTTGAAAGTGGACTGTGACAGAATACACAGGTTCCCTGTTGCTATGTAATCAGTCCTACTTATACCAGACTACTTTATAATTGCCTCTTTTCCTTGTCATTCACAAATGGTAAATGGAAATTACACAGTTTGGTGTGTTATAAACCAGTTCTGTTTCTTTTCATTTTTCTTCTCCAGATTTTTACTTTTCCAATGGAAAACCATCCTCCCCTATACTGTAATAGAGTTTGCAGCCGCAGAGTTCCCTCGTGCAAGAATGAGTAGGCAGCTGCTAATACCAGTGCTGTTCCTAAACAACCATGGGTACATTCAGAGAAGAAAATTTATCTTTCAAATCATTCTGCATATTTCTTTTCCCACGTCTTTAACAGTTCACTGCTTCACATCTAGCCAATGTCTCTGCAGAAAGCTTTTGAAAGCATTTTAAATTGTGAAGTGCTTTCAATAATACGGAAACCTTGGAACGTCCTGGACTGTAACTTTGTCAGATTGGAAACTGAAAATGCCATCATGCTGTTAAAGCATTTAATTATATTTGAATTGTTATAGCTTTTGAATGAGAGTCACAGTGCTACCTATAAAGGTATCTGTCTTGTGAGAGATGGCAGTTCTTATTGTCATTGTCTGATTCCACTGCTTTTGACTTGCTTGTGTTAGCTGCAGATCATAAGCTTATGACCAAAAAAATAAATTAATATTATGAGTTGCATTTCAGCTATCCCTGATGAAGCATAGCAAAACCATTCAGAATATTTACATTATTTTTCTTTTTTATTCCATGACTGAGTGCTCATGACTGTAAAGGTCAAAGGATTTGCAAAACTCAAAGGCAAAAATCCTGTATTCAGTTGCAAGACTTAGCCCTGTTTAATAACTTTATTAATTAGTGAATTCAGACCATTGCTGAAGGAATTTCAGTTTTTATCTAAACAATGGGCTGGTGCTAAATTCTTGTGTTAGAGAATTACATTTGTTCAGCTGCTTGTGATAAAAAGACATTTTTGCCTTTAGGACTGTGTGTGTCTTACTCTGCTGAATGATTATGATTTAAAACCCCCAAAGAGTTTATTTTCAGTAAACTTCAGCCTCCTTGTATATAGTGATTCCATAATTAAAAATATTTTATCTTTCACTTAAGTCTTATGTTGTTTTATACATGCAAAGTAAAATGATCAACAATTCAATTTATCATTTTGCATTTTATATACCTTTATATCAAAACTGAGATCCACTAGTTTACCCTGAAAGAGCTTGTGAAGCTTGCATTAATACATAATGGGGATATTATAGAACTATACCTGAAATGATCCAACAACTTTGAAAACAGCCTCAGGCAGAGTGTATTGCAGTCACCTAATTCTGGAGGATTGTGTACACAAGAGGATATAAGGTGCTATTTACTACTTTTTTTGACATCTTTGAACAGAAACATGGCAGGACACACTCTATACCAGGAAAATAAATAGTATGCCCACACTGATTCAGACTGACAGTGAAAGTAAATGAGACATGAATGTAGTGACATTTTTCTTTTTATTATCTCCCAGCAAGTTGTGAATTGGGTACTTCATGAATCGGATGTCATCTCTTTATATTTAATAGGCCAAGATAGACTTTTTTTCTCACCATTAATTTTCTTGTTATATGAATCCACATACATTTGTCATCTACATCTGTGATACTGTCTAGTTACATATTGAATGAAGTACACCTTTTATTTTCAACTTTTTTCCTCTTAGTTTGTCTTGATGCTCTCTTTTTCTCATACTGTAAGAAAGAATCAGTAATCATGCCCTCTTCAGGTTATTGCCTGCTCCTGATAATTATATAACCAAGTATTTCTTTTCCTTTGTCATCTTTTTACTTGGCAAGAGACCTTGACCCTGTAGTAGCTGTTCACGGAAAGACATTATGGACCTTCGTTGGTCCTTGTTGCCCTTTTCTGGACTTGTTCTTTTTCTACTGTAACTTTTGAGCATGGAAAGTTCTAAAGAGTGTCACTGAAATATTATGGTTTGTTTTCTTTACCAATAATTTTAATATTCAATACATTATTGAGTGATTTTTCACTGTAAGTATAAGATAGAAAAGTGATAGTTTAAAGTTTACAAGGCAGATAAGCAAGCAGGTAATTTATGATCATGCATACCTTATTTGATGTGTTATTCACAGTATCGAAATGCTATCCAGGATTTATATTATGTTCATAGGAATTACGTTTGTTAGAATTAGTGCACCTATGAATAATTATGGTGCATTCTAATGTTTCCTCACTGTGATGTATCAGTTTGCTAAATGCTTGTTGTTGGTCAGTGCACAGTTTTTTCCATTTACTTTTCCAGGCAGGAATAGCACACAGCTAGACTTAAATGTATACTCATACTAGTGAGTAACTATAGATGCCAAGATACACCCAAACCCCAAGACTATTTAAAGAGCTGTAGATAAAATGGGCTGAATTTTTCTGATACAGATAATGTTCCTGGTGCTAAGCCCAAGATAATGGTCAGGGATAAATATTTTTATAGAAGCTTGACTACAAAGCCTATTAAATTTGGGAAAATTGTTAATTACACCAATTTCTTACAGGTTTTGGATTTTTGGGATATCTATATATATCAAAACCCTTTTCTTAAAGGTGGGGGTTTGGGTTTGCTGGTTGGGTTGGTCTGGGTTTTTTTTTCCCAAAGAATTTATCTTTAAATTTACCTCAAGCACAAGGGTGGTTTGAGCTCTCTGGGAGATTTGCATTTCACCTTCAGCCTGAGTCAGACCATCTGTCATTTGGCAAAGAGAAGAACCTGTCTTGGAAATCTCATAGTTCTGGAGGAGACTGTGTTGTAAGAGAGGACTTTACATGTTGATTTTTTCTTTTTTTCTGATTGATGATGGTGCTTTTTTTTCAATATTCAAAATTTGGCTCCAAGAAGAAAGAAAAGGTTTTTTATATTTATTTCCCCCCCAACTTTGTAACAACTTCAAAATGGCCTTACTGTTGATGCTGATATTCTGTCCAAACAAAGCAAAAATAAAATGAAAGATCGTTTACAGGAGGCAACACAAAGTCTGTTACAGTACCATTCACAATTTAGGAAAAGATAGCTCAAAATCAAAAGCAAACATACAGTTTTCTGTTGTGTCTTCTGAGCATGATAGACAGAAGGCTCTTTGAGGCTGGTAAAACTAATCTCTTACACATGCTGTTTCTGGAGTGTGAAACAAAAGGATCATAAATTTTTCCTCCTACTCATCTGTTAGCTAACTGGCACAGAAGCAACAATGTTGTAGTTGGAGAAAGAGTCCAGTACCTTAAAAAAAGCTCAGTAGATTATAAAATCCCTTAGTAGTTTCCATGGAATATATTTTTGCCTCTTTACTTCTGAAGTGTAAGATGCATGTGGACAGACTTTTTCTTATTTCTGCTCCTAGCTTCTGCTCAGCTGTCAATTTTTGTTGGCTTTCTACACCCCCACAATTAATTTATAAAATAAAACACACAAATTATGTTTATATATATTTGTATACATAGATATATAAAGTTCAACACCATTAACTCTGCAATATTCATCTAAGCAATTAAAATTCAAAAATCCTAACTTACAAATTGTATTAATTTGCTAGGGAATGTTTACAACTCATGTTGAAACCAGTTCTTCCTTAGAAGTCATCACAGTAAAGTGACAAGCTGAATATTTCAAAACTGAGACTACTCTGTCTAGATTAACTTGCCCTTCAATCAGTTTTAACATCACCCATATTTATTTTTTAATAAACCTGAAATTGATAATTACAAGTTCTAAAAGACATACAGACAGATTGGAAGGATTTCCTTTCATACTGTTTCATTATTTCTAAGGCAGAGATGTATTCACTCATGTAAAATAACTATTTCTAAGTATGATGCCACCATTTCTAAAACTGTCCTTGAAAACTTTCTGTTAAGTAAACTGATTGTCTGCAATTAACAACATACATTTTGGAAACAGAATGTGGGTTGTGTGTGTGTTTGTTTTAAATTATCTGTGTCTAGTTCATTTAGAAAAAAAACATTCAAACTACCAAGGAATTATTTTGACCTTATCCTACATAAAAAGAGAAGCTTTGAAATCTCTGGCTTTTCAGAGTATTCTGGATGTAGTACACAGTGGTGGAGATTGCAGAGAGCCATTTAAGCATAAAAATCAGATGTAAGAATTTGCAGTGTCCATCTTGTTCTGATCTTGAGTAGTTTGTAAACTCAGTACTTAAATTGTCCCTTTATCATTTGCTAGGCTGGACAAAATTTTCTTATTTGGTTATGAGCTCATTTGTTCTCTCCTGATTCTGTGGCAGCTCTTGCTGAAGTAAAGGCTGCTTCAAACAGCTTGCAGGTAAACCACTTCAAATGAACAAGGCAGACCACTAAAATCATGAGCAGTGCATTAAAGGAAATGCACTGTTAGGTTAAGAGTATGCAATGTCATCATTTTCCCAGACAAAAACTTCTTCGATTCAGAATCTTCATTAAAAAATTAAAAAAAGTATTTAAAATAGTCTGTGTTGGATTGACTAAATTATCCCATTAGATGATCATACAGATGATACCAAACCACCTACACAGGCAAGTCAATAAGAAATTCTGTCTTCTATAAAGTGAAAAGTCTCCAGTATAGGAGAAAGCATTGAAAATCCAGCTCAGAGATGAAGATGTTTTAGCTGATAGAGCATAAAATTATCTCAGTGTGAAGAAAAAAAAGATTATTCTGAGTAAAGTCCTTAACTTCTGGTTAATTTTTTTAACTCTTAAACTGGGCTACTCAAAATAATAAAAACTTTAACTTAAGTGTGTTTGCTTCTTTTGAATGTATTCCCAGTTGCAAAATTTCTGAAGGCAGCATTAAAGATTTTAATGTTTAAACACTTCCCACATAATTAATGTGCATGCACCCACATGTAAATTTATAAATCCATTCCCTTTATCATGGCCACAGTTTTTTCTTTAAGAAAGCATTTAGGTTTCTGGCATAGTTAATTGGAGGGAAGAGTAATAATTTGAATTCTGATGGATACCGGTCTGTAAAGATTGAATGGATTAAATATTGTATTTGTACTGCTGTGTTACAAAAAACCTAGTGGGAAGATTGACTATTGGAAGAATTAAACATTCTATATAAACAGAAAAATATTCATTTTGCTAATGTTATTCTCAGCAGTTTTTAGGACCAAAGAATGGACTGCAGCTATACTTCCATCCTTTTACTTGCAATAAGGAGAAATTAAATAATGAAAAAAGAAAATATTTCACAGAGAAGAAAGAGGTAGATAAGTTAAAGCTATTTCTTGAATGCTTTTTATTTCTTAAACATGATGTATTTGGACAAGTTATAAGGATTTATAGCATTTCTTGCCAGTCTTGTTAGGACAGAATTCTTAGGATGGTCATTTTGATTTTGACACTAAAAGGATACTATTATGAAGATGAGAGATTACTGAGATAAGGGAAGTATTGTTTTTGTATAGAAGAAAAAAAGTATTTGACAATGAGGAATGAAAACTTCTATTATCTGGTTTTCTAATTGCTTTGCTTTATCTTCCTTTTTTTTTTTCCAGGGAATAAGGGTGGGCAGGATACCATTAGTCTCTCTTTTTAAAACAGGAATTCTCAGAGAATCCACAATATCAGTCCTTATAATTATAAATCAACTTGGAGAATTTCCCATGGATAGGACAATCTTAAATTTATCGTCTTTGGAGTTATATCCATTAGGCATGTCTCTGTGCCCCACTGTCTGTATTCTTATTTAAGACCAGATTATTCCATCCTTAGTGTCAGTGACTGTACACCAGTTTGGGGCTTTTACTTAAGTCCTATCTCTTGATCTGAAAGGTTTTTGATATTAATAGAGACAAAATCTGTTTTATAACTTATAAACAACTTTGGTCACAGAAATTCATTTTAGAAATCCCCTCAGTGTTAGTCACATCTATGGCAGTACCTAAACAATAGCAGAGCAGACTGAATAGAAAAATTGCTTTGTTTAACTGATACACAAATTATTTTACCTGGAATTTGGTAGTCCTCAGTGAGCAATGCCAGAACACAGTTGACTAAGCTTCACAGGAAATTTTCATGAGAGAATGCAATTATCCAGTTAGACTCTGGCTACCAAACCATTTAATGAAAAGTGACTCACAAGCCTCAGTGGCCTCACAGGTTTGAGATATCCACTTACACTTAGTAGAAAAGATAAAGACCAACAGTATGCTGCTTTCTTCTCCTTTTGTAAGAGGATAAGTACAGACTGAAAGCAGAAGGTTTTTCAATAAGTCACCATAAGGAACAAAGAAATAAACCAAAAACATAGGACAGAAGGAAAGTTTTAAACCAAGAATGTCTTCTTCATGGTCCTTTTTTATCCAGACAAGAATAGGTTTTCTGGATTTCTGAGGAAACAGACTATTGCATGAAATGACCTGGCTATCTATTCTTGTTCTGTCGACTCTTTTAAATGGAAAAAGAAGTTTTTTATCATCTTTATCAAAATGTTCTCCAAGGTTAAACTTTTGGGCTATGATAAATTGAGCAGCACAGCCTAATTTCACAGAGTTTTCTTGGAGACAAGCAGCTACTGCACTCCTCTAGACAGGATGCATTCTAAGGGCTACAACTTTCTCTTTGCCTCTCGGAAGGTATGGAAAGGGTCTGAGAGGTTTTTTTCTGTAGTCCCCTATTTAACAAGTCTATACAGTTTCTAATATGATCAGTCTATGCAAGTTTATCAGAGTAACCACATTTTGTTTATTGCAAAATGCATGCAAGAAAAAGAATATGAATAGGTTTTTAGTATTCTCTGCCCCTTGGCTAAATGCATTCTAAATAGACTGTAATAAGAGAGTTTATTTTTTTCCCCACTATCCCATTTCTTTTGTTTCTCTACTCTTAATATGGCATCCTATTTCTTCCAGTTTCTGTTGTTTCATTAGTTCTACTGGTTTCAGAGATTTACTGCCTTCTTCCTCTTTGCTGCACTAAGTAGTTTAGTGTTACTAACCATTGCTGTTAACTGTACATAATTCACAAGAATCAAACTACTTTCTGCTACTTTGTCACCTTCCTTCTCCAATCTGTCTTGACAGATAGAGAACTTTTCATATTTACTTTTCTAACTTGTCACTGTTAAAGACTTTTTTCTCTTAATGTACTTTTCTACTGAAGACGACAAGCTGGCATGTAATTTGCATGAACTGCTTTCAGCATCTGCTTCTAAACATGACAATCTACTGAGCTGCTGTCACAGGTAGAGTATTAATACCTCTTCCCATTAAAGGCGCAAACTGTGGAGGAATCACAAAGAGGAGCAATGGGTCAGACTAGTAGTGACACTGCTTTCCTTATGCTTCAATAAAGCAGAATGCAAAGCTATTGCCATGACTGGGTTCATGGAAAATAAATGCTCAAAACAGGAAAATAATCTTTTTTCCTAAATATGCTGTCATATCAGAGACTAGTTAAACAGAAAGCAGATTTGCTAGAAGGGATAGCTTTCTGGATATCAGGATGCCTCTGAACTCAAGCGCTGCTTGTGAGATGCAGTCTCCAAAGCCAGTTATTGTGTCTGAGGTGATAATGACTCTCCAAAAGTCATTTATGGCTACCAGTTCTACAAAAGAATAAGCATCCACTGTGTAGTGGTAGACAATTCAACTAAATATATGATTTTTCTTCTTTCTGTCATGGTAAAGTCTGTAGCTGAATCAAGTATACTGTGTCAAGTATGGCAGGTAGGGTTTTTTTTTTCTACCTAATTATGAGCTAGCCTAGAGCTTTTGTCACAATATATCCTTCAGTGAAGAAGGAGGGTCGCAACAGCTTTGGGAAGAAGATGGTTGAAAATATTTGTACTCAGAAACCACCTTCTCTGCCTTTTGCTCTGTGAAGGTAGTGATGAGTGTCTCAAGCCTACACATTCTGGTTCACTGAGCACAGATACACACACAGTTTCACTGTCAGCAAGTTTGAGTTAAGCAGGTAACTGCCATACTTTGTGTTCATGACAAGATACTTTCCCCTGTGTTCTGCTGGTTTAACTGTTCAGTTACTTTGATCTTATCAAGTCATTTAGTCCAAGTTTAGAAAGAATATAAAAGAAAAATCTTTTTCACCTAGTACTACTATGCCTGTCTTGTGGTAGTCCTTTCATGTGCAGATTCTACAATATGTTTACATTCCCCAAGGCATTTTACTCAAGGCTCTTTTAAAAATAAAGACCTCTTTTTAACTGTCTCTTCTTTGCAAAATTGAGAAAATTTTCATTGAGTAATGAACTGTTAGGAATTGCTGAACACAGTGGGCTCCATGACCCAGCTGGATCCCATCTACCCTAGCCTGACAGCTGGAAGACTGCTGCCTTTCTGTGCCATCATGTCCAGGTAGCAGCAAAGCTGAGCATGTGCGAGACCCCACAGTGGCTGACCCCCAAAACTGGATCTCCCCCAGCTGCCTGACCCTGGAAGCCATGAGCCCTTAAGGTTTGAGGTCTCAATCCCCTTTCAGGTGCCTACATTTGTTAACCTAAAGGCCTGCTAGCCAGGCCTGAAGTTGGTTAGGGTTTGCACAGAGGCATGCAGAATCTCACCCATATGTGGTAGCTCGAAATAGGATTTAATAAGAGTAGGGGTTAGAGTGCAGTGGTCAAATGTAAGGATCTCTCAGACCTACAAACAAGATATCTGTTTACACCCAGCAACTCTTATCCCCTGTATTTGCTCACATTTGTTCCTTTCTTATTGTCATGGGCAAAACAGTATCAACCATGGATTTTTACTTAATATAATTCCAAGTAACTTAAAGTTTTAACTACTGATTCAAATATTGGAAAAACAAACAAACAAAAACCCAAAAAAAACCCCAACCCCCAAAACATTAAAAAAACACTTAAGGGAACCTGTTTTCTTCCCTTTCTCCAGACTCTACTTCAGTACAACAGCTCCCTTATCACCTTCCTAGTCTACCTCCTCTGGTGTTCACTGCACATCACACTTGGTCCTGGACAGTGCAGGGGATTAAAGCATAATGGTTTCTTTCTGCCACTCCTTGTTTCTTATTCATTTTCCCCAAGTCAAAGATATGTTTCTCCACTCCATTTGTTCCTTAGGGAAAGTACTACCTTGCTGCCCTCTGACATGCCCAGATGAGACTTCTGAGGATTCTAATTGGTAGCACCAGTGTGTAAGAGTACAATAAATAATATTATAGAGAAAAGCTGCAGTAAAGGAGCAGCAAGCAGACAAAGCAGAATTTCATACAGAAAGGACTGCAGACAAAGAAATTGTGAATGCATGTAAATGCCAAATTATCCCTACAAACAATCCACTGCTGGCAGCTCTACCAAATGGGGGAAGTGGTAAGCCTGATGATAATTTCGGTTGCAGACGAATACAGCTGTAAACTCCTGCTTTGTTCTCTATACGAAATATTGCATTATGAAAAATTTTATTTTATTTAGTAAGATCCCAGTACTGTCTTTTCAACTCTTCATGGGTCAGAACAACCAGTGGACAGCTACATACAGAGACAAGTACTAATGCAGAAAAGCAACAAATTTGGCTTTTCTTTCCTGTCCTATTTTTGTCTTTCTATACAAGCTGTGTTTTGTTGACAATGATGGTCTTTAAATTTGTTTCTACACTTCATTGTTTGTACCTCATATTCCTCTGGGGACAGGTACTGAAATGAACAAACAAATGTTTCTCTTTGCTATAATTATCACCAAGCTACCCAATAGAAGAGGTACTCTCACTTTCTTGTGGTTGATTTCTTCTCTGGATGCTGTTCTTTTTGAAAGATTTCTTTTGCTTTTGAAATGGTGTAGGTTTTAGTTCTTCGGACTAGCTAAACTGTATCCTATTCTGGGTTTTATGAACATGTTTTCACAGTGTGGTTGTTTATTAATTTGTAGTATTTGTGCTTAAATGATGATGTTCATTACATACAGCCAATATATTTTGAAAACAAAAAAATGTGGCTTTTTATTTTCTGATTTTTGTTTGAATAGTTATCTCCCTTTGCTTGACTTATCAATATCCCCTTTTAAAATATATTCTGATCCTACTTCTTTGCTTGATATTTAAAATATTTTGATATTTTATGAACTTATAGTATTTCAGGATCTTGATCTGAATGCTAATGTGTAACATTGATGCCAGTTTGGAAAATGATGAAAAAGGCATCACTTCATTAAATTGTATTACAGACCAAAGCTAAAAGGTGATTTAAATGTTACAGAGTTCACTACATTTTTCAAAACATCAGGAGTTTCTGTGTTAGCATTAATGATGATATTTAAGTTCTGGAGGGAGATAGCATTTTTCTTATTGGGAAGTGGTTAAGGAAGATAGGGTAATTCTCCACCTAGTTACCCATCAGGTTTTATTTCCATTGCTTCCCCCAAATCCCCAGTCAGATCTACAACTCAAAATTTTCATTTATTTTTGCCCTGCTGATGTTTGCAGGTATAGCTCTATTATGGTGACACCGACACAATTAATTTCCATAGGGCTTTCTACACCCATTAAACATCTTGACATTCACTGCCTGGAGACATCATCACCATTAAAAATGAATTGCAGTTATATACAGGAAACAGTGTACAGGATGAAATAATGCCATATACTAGACCAACAATTACACTGTAGAAAACATTTTAGTTCCCAGGTTCAGTAATGTGCCATCAGGGTTCTCTGACAATCACAACTGTATGTAAGACTGTACATAAAAATACCACTCCTTGCACACACCAACTAATGCATACAAAAATTCCATTCCAGCCGTATAGAGAAACAGGGATATAGGAGATAGCACATGGGACTGACTTGTTCTTCTATTTTCATTTAATCAGGGAGTTTGTCTACTCTAAATGAGAATTGATGCAAAATGTATGGGCAGAAGATCTGCTTGAATTCGTGTTTAGATAGCATGACTATGTGACTCATGGTTCCCTTCCTGTTATCTTTGTGTGGCTCTTTATTAAAGAAGCATGCAAGACCTAGCATCTGTTTAGAAGCAAACCAAAGGAAGATCTGATTTCTCACTCAGACAATCCAGAGCTGATGTACTTCTGACTGTTATCAACAGGTATTTTATGGTTTTGAGATCAGGTAGAGATCAGCCTGCTTTGAATAGATGCTCTTGTGAGACGTTAAAAGAAAGAAAGAAGTATTGGGGAAGAGGTTCTCAGATTACTGCACTAGTAGAGAAGATATAAGGACAGGGCAGTATTCAGCAAAAGCATTTTGAGGATAATTAGTCACAGGAATATTAGAGATGCCTGAAACTGCTGTGAATTCTGTTATCAAGGTCAGAACAGTGCCTTTTCATTTTATAAAACACATATTTTAGTAATAAGACACCATTAAAACTTCCATTTTGAGATGGTAGATGTTATGAAGAAATGAGTTAATTTCTTCAAGTCTGACATGTAAAGTCTGGTCAGGAGCTGTTTAACTGTGAATTCTGGAGGGATACATACAGATTTCCTGTTGTTAAAAACAGATTATGTTACTATGGTGGAAATTTGAAAAAATGTATGTACTGATTAATGACGTGAAATGACGTTTCTTCATACTACACAACAGTTATATCAACTAACAGTTGCAAATATCTTAAACCATAAGTAGCAGAGAACACATGAAGTAACCTACTCATTTTTAGGGAGAAGAAACATCTATTTCGGTTGAATTGACAAGCTCTAGACAGGTATATGTGTAACCATCCTTAATTTTTTCACAATGATCGGAAAGTGGCAAAGTGGAAGCTATCAAAATTCAGCTATGTAAAAATCAGCAATTATCAGATATGAACTCTCATGCTTGCATTGTTTTGCTTACTAAATGATAATGTAGTTATATTTCAGTACTGATGGGACAAAGAGGTTTCGGAAGTGGAAGATGTCCAGAAGCTTGATTTCACATGTATTCTTATTTAAATGATTACAGTCATTTAGGTCTGCAGTATTTACTATAGTTCTCAAAGACAAGGCATCAATGTGCAAGAATGAGATAGATAGACTTTTGAACCACAGGTGACAGTTGGCTCAAAAAGGGCTCAAATTTTGTATGAAAGTTATCTCAAATTTTTATTCTGAATATGATTATTGTGAAGAAGCTTAAGTACTGTTATTTGTACTTTTAGTCCAACTCCTGCTTACACCAAAACAGAGATCCTAAAGCCACTCAAACATTTGATATGCTAACATATTCTCCATCTTACATGCTTTTACTACCCAAGGTTGTGCAGTGGTATTCAAGAGTTCTTGTGTAACCTGTAGTCTTAGTGTAGGCCTTTCTAGATAGCATGCACAGTGGCGAAATTGAGCCTTCTGCCATTGCTATGCAAGTCCCTCTGCTTGCAAGCAGGACAGATTCTGCCCCAGTATTGGAATTTAAGTTCTTGGCCTCTGGGTAGCACTCCTAAATTTATTTTGTAATGCTGTGATTTCTTCACACCAGGGTCCTAAGGCTGACAGCCACAGCTGAGACTGCCCTCTTTAGATATGATTGTGTAAAAAAAAAAAAAAAAAAAAATTAGGGATGTCTATACTGTGTAGTGTCTGGAGGCAATCAGTGCAATGCACTTGCTCCACACACATCTTTTTCACAGGTATCCCAAGATAACAGCTTGCAGAGCAGGTGTGATGGCAACTCCTTCTTTTGCACACCACGTCCCAGGAGGACTGCACAAATAGAATGACCTTCAAAGTACTGGCAGATGTCCCTTATGTTAGTGGGCAGGAGAATGCTCTGGGACAGAGCTAATGAGAGTTGCACATCTATAACAATCTGCTGCCAAGACTAGGAACGGGAGAGAAATAAACGCATACAAGGCCAGAGAGAAACTGAACTACATATTCTGAGAGATGTGTTATTGCCATTTCTCTGAAAGATCTTGCTATTGTTGAGTAGGAGCAAATGGAGAATTCCCTGCACCTGAAGGTGTTCCCCTGGACAAAAAAAGAATACCTTTTGAGGGCAGCCAGCAGAATATCATTCTTTTTTGCTCTATGCCTGGGGTATGTCATGCTGCTGACAGCTGAGATCATGGCATGCTATTGAGGCTTTTCAGATGATTAGGGGCTCTTCTTCTGGCTGAGCAAATAGTAGGACTGCCTGCTGCTGTAGAAATGCACCCTTACCTCTCATATTGAGTAGATTAATATTAGAACTCCCGAGAACAAAATTTTTTAGTAGAAATCTAGCTGACATAGTGGTGGAGATCCTTGCCCATGCCAGGCCAGCCTGCTTCTTCCTTCATATTTCAGATTTTCAGATTTTCCTACACAGATGGTGTCCATTTTACACTGAAGACTGCATGGAAGTTTCCCCATCTCCAGCTGACATGGCAGCCACAAGGTTTCTCTGGAACACTGTGGCCTGGGTGCCAGAATGAGAAGTAGTGTAGGAATTGAATGTGAGGAGTTTTTGCCAGGGAGGGAGGCATAAGTATTAACTCTCATGGAAGCAGTGACTGATGCTACAGTATTGTGTTGTCATATAATCCTAAAAACTGTGTTTCAGTTACAGAAATTGTTTCCAAAGACTGCATAAGGTATCTGGGAATTGTAATCCCAGTGTCACTGCAAATTAATGTATGGCATCAATTTTGAAAGTGGTGCATATCCTTTTCTCATGTAGAAAAGCATATATACATGCAAAGTCATATCTAGTTGTCATAAACATTCTGCACTGAGACCTGCAACTCTATTCTTTGTGATGATATGCCCTGCTATTGTCATGCAAAAGTATTTCAGCACTAATGCCAGGCTGCTCTTTCTAACAGACATGAGCCTATTTGGTGGAGGGCTCCCTTCTCATTGCAATGCCTGTTTCCTCTGCAGCAACAGCTATCTAGTCTCACACAGCATACTTTCTATAGGAATATGCCTTCCATCTCTTCCATAAGTCTCTCTCTTTTCCTTCCTAAACATAAATAAATCGTGATAGTCACCACAGCTGTATTCCTCTTCTTTGATGAAGAGAGCAGCTGATGGTTCCAGAGATGATTGTCAAGTGAGGAGAAACACTGACCTCTGTGCAGAGAATGCCTCCTCTCTGTAGTCGCTCATGCTCAGAAAAGGGTGTCTCTGTGTGCCTACTTCTCTCTGGCTTTACAGAAATACCAGTTTCAAACCCACACTTCAACAACTAGAATTTGCTGCCTACTATTTTAATTGGCAACAAAGTAAATTTATTTTCCCCCAAGTCAAGTTTATTTTGCCAAAGATGATAACTGGTAAGTGATCTCTTTGTCTTTATCTCAAACCATGAGCTTTTTCATCTTATTCTCTCCCTGTGTCCTGTTGAGAAGGGGGAATGAGAGAGTGGCTGGACAGGAGTTTGGGCCTTTGCCAAGGTCAACCCACCACAATGCTAAATTCATATTTGTTAAAAATCTAGTTGCATATTCTTCTAGTGACATATTTATAGATTATGCTGAGACATCTGGTCTCAGGGCATTCCTAGGTATAACACAAACGACATGAATCGTTCCTGTAGCAGCAAAATCTCACCTTGGCTTCTACATATCACTGACACAGTTCAAGTTATTTAAAAAGGAGGGGGGCTTTGGAAATGACAACAGCTCAGAACAAAATTCCTTGACAACAAAGCAATTAATTCTGTGCAGGATGAGGAAGTATTTTGGAAAGATGGAAGCCAGCTATACATTTCTTCCAGTGGTAGGTAGCTCTTGACTGGTATTTTCCCAGTAATAAGTAGGGTGTTGAAAGAACACCTGTGTATTGCGTGAGTGACTAGTATTCCAGAGAGGTCTTGAACATAATGTACACACAGAACTCACACCATGTGTGTTTAGAAAGATGCTTCCCTGTAAATGCTGTGCACTTGGTGTTCTAAAGCATGAAGTTTACTGCTGAGGTGCAATGCGTTCAAATACTTTGTCAGTGACCATTTGTTTAGAGAGTAGGAGCCTTTTTCATCTCCTCAGGGAAATTCCTTTACTGGTTGAACAGAGGCAGCTTAAGCAGCCAGTGCTTATTTGAGTTCTACTTGATGTGGTCATGTCTGTGCATATTAAGAAATTTTGCAGGAGCTCATAAAGGACTGTACTTAAAAATCACCTTAGCATGTCCAAGACAAACAAATAGAAAATAAAACTCTACTCTAGAAAGTCATATTATGGTGAAACGACCTTCTGAAGAAAAGAAAACCAAAAACCATACCAAAGGAGTTACTTTTTGGTGACATGTTTTGAAAATTTGTAAAATTTATTTTAAAAATCTGTAGACTTTTGGCTCTGATTCTCTATCAAAAGACTGTTTTGAAACTTCCCTCCTTGCTGTACCTCACAAAAAAATCAACTCTTCCTCAGGTTTTATTATGCTGTGCCAAAGTTATTGGACAAAAAAAAAAAAGGTAAGCTTCTTCACAATACATTTTTTAGAAGTTTTGTTGGCTCATGAAGGGTTTCTCTGCCTGTTCTTGGCATGAACAGACATACTCTGGGGTAATAAACAGTTTTATCAGTATAGTTTCATAGTTTCCAATCATACCAGGCTGCAAGAAGAGCTTGTTTACAGATGCCTGTGAAATACTACACAGACACATATTCTTTCTTGCAATAATAAACTTTCTTCTCATCATCCTAATAGGCCTCTTCTACATCTGTTGCACATCAAATTCTTCTTTCCTAAAGCCTGTGTAATTAGAGTTCTCATTCTAACAATTTCCTTGAACATCAAGGCTACTTAAGTGTTTTGTGCATCAGTTTATTTATGCAGAAGGCATGCCTCAGAGAGAGAGTTTGTAAAGCTTGAACCTCAACAGTCTATTTGAATAGATAGATTTAAAAAAAACCCCTGACTTCTGAGAATCATATTAAGTCCCAGGAAAAGAAATACCAGATACCATAATATTAGCATATCATAGCATCTTTCTTCATCTTCTTGCTTTTGCCCTATAAAAAAATTGGCATTCCACTTCTTGCCTTTGCCTGGTAACTAAAGTTAATGTATAAGACTATCAGAAAGTAAGCTATGCTTCATGTTAATAATAATCACTTCTTGAGCTAATAATTCTAAACTTTTGTAAATTTGTTACAATTTATTTTTCTTTAATTAGGTTAATTTAATAATTAAGAACTCTGTTGCATAATCAGATTTACTCCATCCTTTATACCATGCCTGTTAAGAAGGAAAAAAAGCTGTAATTCACTATAGCATTCAATATTTATTTTCCAAATACAGCCCAGGAATGTCAGCACTACTGGGATTGAGCTGAAAGGTTATTCAAGATGGCTTACTATGTTGACCTTTATTTATGACCGGAGTAAACAAGTCAGTGAGGATGTATGCTATTCAGATTTTTATTCCTTCTTTCTTCTCAGTCTGTAATTGTGATCCATTCGTAAGAAATTTCCTTGAGAGAATGATTGTCTTATAATAAGCAGTAATTATCTGTTGAACTGATTCTAGCATATGGTGCAGCAGAACTTCCCCCAAACTGACTTGAATGGACTGGTGCCATCTGTCTGGGTTGAGTTCAGCTAACAATCTGTCAGATTTTGTTGTTTTAACCTCTTTGATAATTAAAAAGAAATTGGCATGGACTGCTAAGAAAATGGAACCTCCCAGATAACTATTGGACCTTCCGCTTCTGTGTAATCAAAGGTCCTTGTGAACTGTAAGGAGCTGTAAGCTTTAATGCTAGTGAAAACAAACTTTATGGACCATTTTCTCTCTCATCCTCAAACTTTGAATTCTGATGTAAAGCACACTTGGGCTACAGAAGATCTATTGAATTCTATGTTCTGGAACATTGCTTAAAGCTGTAAATTATATTTAACTTAATTTACTTTAAGTACCTTATAATTTATATTATTGATAGCTAACTGTTGGAGAAAAATATGACAATTGAAACTTAAATTTCAAAAATATGCCAAATACTTGCCTATCAGCAAGCAAAACATGTAGAACAGACTTGGTTTTCTACCTTACTAATATCTATCAAATATTTTCAACATCAGACATCATATAAGTTCCTTTTTTCCTATTTGTATCAGAAGAAATGGGGTAGGCCTAAACCTCAGTGAGATTCAACTGAATTATGTTACTTCAGAATGAAAATAACAAGGTTGTATTTCTGTGAATGACTTTAGACCAATGCCATTACCCAACACAGTATTTTATGCTCTACATCATGCACACTGAACTGATTAAAAATATAAAAATCTGGAATATAGCTTATTAAAGCAACTACTGAAGAGAATAAAAACTTTTTACATTAGGAGGGTAGGGGTAGAGAATTCTTCCACAGGAAATAGAGAATAATAAACTGGAAATGTCAATTTATTTATTATATTTTCCTCTTCAAATTAAAAGCAGCTTCAGTAATACATGTTCACTCTCCTGGAGCACCCACCACAAATTTTAAATTAGTTTACTACAGATATTTTTTTCAAAATAGTAACTGCAGATAAGAAGCTCATCCTCAGAGAACATGTCTTTCCACCTGCTTGAAGCATACTGCTTTCCAAGAAGCAGTTCTATGCTGTTCATAATCCCAGATAGCCCTTCTTGAGACAGAACTACCTGTCTTCATCTGAGATAGTGCAAATGCAGTAATTCTAAATCCCATAAGATTATACAGCCATTAGTCTTAAACTTTCAGCAAATTCTTCACAGAATAAAGTCAATAAAAATAATGCAGAGACCAGAGAGTCATCCTTAGTTGCTCCACATGTCATTCCCATGAATATGTGACAAGGCACAAAGGTAGAGGCCTGACCATGGTGCTGACCAGGCAGGAAGCTGGACACTGAGGGATCTTAGCTCTTGCAAGGACATCCCCTTCACACACGTCAAAGGTCTGGTCCTCAAGTCTTGTGTAGTGAGCATTTTGATGAACTCTGAAGCTTTCCTAGATTTTCATGTAAACTAGTATAATGAGAACAGGGAGATCAATCCCAATCCTTCTTATTTAGTCTCTGGTCATCACCCTAATATTTCAACTCTTGTAGTTCAGGTGTGTCTACATACATTATCTCTTATCTCATCCTTCTAGGCTGAAGTAAATGGTTATTCTAACCAATTTACTAAGAGTTGTTTTAGACTATTTTATGATTTCTATCAAATAGATTTTCTCAACTGTGTATTAGTGTGCTCTCATTCTAGAAAGTATAAATAACCATAATGAATATAGTCTCCCTATTTCTAACATTGGTGAGAGTAGAACTGCACAACTGAAACTTTAATTTTTGTATCGAAAGCAACAAAAAAAAAATTAACAAGCCCCAGGGCTGCAGCCACCCAGCCTTTCATAAAATTCCTTTCAACAGAGCAGCTTTGTACTAATAATATTATTGTTATAAGCAAAAATACTTTTAAGACTAAATGAGACTTATAACCAGTTGTGAACTCAAAAAAATCTTAGTTTCATTTTTTTCTCAATACAGTAAAATAAGTGAAAGAATGGAAAATTCTTATTTACAGTGAGTAAAAAGTTCAGGTCCAAAAATCATGAAGGTAGAAACTTTTCATAAACAGATTTATTTAAAGCAAAATCTGTTAAAATATTGATTTCTATCAAATAGTTGGCAATAATTTACATTAACAGTTTAAAAAAACCAAACCATAAATCTTCTTTCAGAGAAAC
Source organism: Athene noctua (assembly GCF_965140245.1). NCBI lineage: Eukaryota > Metazoa > Chordata > Aves > Strigiformes > Strigidae > Athene > Athene noctua. The sequence goes on from NC_134038.1 coordinate 81,060,711, forward strand.
ATAGTATACAAAGATCAAGAGTAAGACAATATGAGAAAACTACAAACAGAAAACCAGTGCTGTCCTCTTCAGATTAATGAAAGTCATGTTCCTGACCTAGTTAAATCGAGAAATTAAATTACAGAATAGACATATTCAATCTTATTTTATTAAATTTGTCTAAAATAAGAGTAAAAGAAAAGGAATGAAAAAATTTCAGTAAAGGGTGAATATTCCCCTGGCCCCCAAAACTGTATAAACCAAAATTGTATAACCTGCAGTTGTTATGGTAATCCACAGATTTCTTTGGAATCTTCTCCCACACCATTATTAAACAGCATTAATGAAAATAAAGTTGCAGCTTTTACAAAACTCAAGTTAAAAACTGTGACAGATCTTAAACAGGATACTACTAAACCATTTAAATCTATAGAAAACCGTCTTCAATTTTTCACTGTTGGAAAACTCCCTAATCTCAACCACTGCCTTGAATACCGCATTTTATTATGCAATATAGAACAAGAGCTCTCATACCTTAATGCCTCAGTGAATCCCCCATCTTAACAAAGAACCTGAGAATTAATAGGTTATCTCCATCTTTATTTGAGAGCTTTTAATATTGCCTCGTCACATTCTGAAATACGAGATTGCTGCCGCTTTTCAACTATTGACTGAATCCTTATAATTGAAATGATACCAAGCCCAACAGTTTCAAAAATAATTTCTGACTGCACTTCATTCCTTTGAGTGTGTTTCATTGTTATTTGTATAGTTCCACCTGTGTAGTAACCACATTGCTAGATATTGCCCTCTACTGATAAGCGATGACAAAACACTGAACAAATTTGAACGCCTGCATAGAAAACTAAATTTATTTTGACCAGTGTCCTGGTTCAGCTAGGATAGGGTTAAGTTTCCCCAGCAGAGAGGGGGAAGGGATCTCCAGCCGGGTTATTCATACCATGCTGATGTCAGGTCCGGCATGGAAGCGTGGGAAGCTTTCCTTTGTGGCTTCGGTAGCAGGAAGCACGTGTGGCGGGCTGGCTGTGTTCACTGCGGTATTTCTCTGTATATCTTTTCTCTTTACTGTTAATACTGTTTATTGTTATTATTGCTGTTGTTGTTGTTCAGATTTATTACACTGTTGTATTAAATCTTTCCTTATTTCAACCCCAGGGTTTGTGCCTCACTTCCAACCCTGACTGACTGAGGGTGGGGGAGGGACAACGGCAATGTGGTCTCCGGTCCCAGCAGGGCCTAAACCACTGCAACCAGATAGAATACAGGTAATTCAAGAATACATGAACAGGGAACTTTTGTTTTAGACATAATCACAACAATTAAAAAAAAAAAAAGAAAAAAAAAGTATTATTTGTAGTAGTCTGATAAATCCTTTAATTAAAATCTATTATGTAAGATACCTTCAGTTTTGAGGTAAGATAAACTTTATCCACATTCCAGCTAGTTCAGAATTACAAATTACTCCTCAGAACATGAATTAGAAGAATGATGAACTACTGATTGATGCAGGACATTTGGCAAATGGAAGGTATTTTAGTAGTGTTTTCTTCTTTTCTAAACCATGATTAGTAACAAGTTCCAATTTAGACCATTAAGTAAATAATAATGATCAAGAAATTGGCTATGTAGGTTGACAGACTTTGCATTCACATGAAGAAAAATATGGTTTTGAACTTGTGAAAGTTACTAAAGTTCTGGGGTGCCCAAATCAATCTTCCATATCTTTTTATTTTGAGAAAGCTGTTTCTGAAAACTAGGGTCCTGAGCTGTCAAAATCTGGAAAAATGGCTATTTACTTTGAAATTCTGGTGATGACTTAAAGCCCATTTACTACTTTAGTTTCAACTGAATATCTACAAATATAAATATATTACTCTTAAATATATAATAAAAATCTTTTTTTGAAGTGTTACTTTTTTAGATTATGGCTTCACTCATGGTACACTTTCTTTCATAAGCTGACTTATTTATAGGCAAATTTAAACCACCTGGGGACTGAGAGAGACTTCAAACTCCTAAAATTCATCTCTCATAAACATAATATGAAAATAGCCTTGCCGGTTCAGTGCTTACCTAGAACTAACAAGTTTTTCTAGATTCAGGAGGAGGTTGAAAATTTGTCTGTGGTAAAAAATAACTTTTTGAGACAAAGTGATAAATTGTGTTAGCTCCTCAGTGTTTGTTTGCACTAGATAACTGATGCATATCTCATCAAATATTAGAAATCACTACACTTTTTTGAACTGTGCGAAAAGACTCCTATGCAACCCACTCGTGTTTCTTTTACATGAATATGTCCAAATAGGTTAATTCTTTTTTAGCACTTAGGCTAAATGCCACCTTTGAGACCGGTCATGGTTCTTTTGAACCTCTTCAAGTTCTCTTTAAACTCTTTCCCCCCGCTTTTAATTTCTCAACTGGAGAAAAATGTCTTTATAGACCACTTCAATTAATCTGGCCATGAGATATGAAAGAAATATAATGCACAAATTTATGCATTTAATATATGCATGTGTCTTTCCTGTAAAATTAACATTCCTGTAGAAGTGACCTTGGTTTTGTTTACTTACGTATTCAGAAACTGCAATTCTGCTTCACATAAAAGTTCTCAAATAGACCCTCTCAGTTAAAAGCAAACACAGTCTGGTTCAGTGAAAGCAATAAAATTAAGCATGTAAGAATCAAATCTAATTGATTTTTGGTCACTAATGAACCTTAACATAAAACAATTTCCTCCTTATTAACATGAGCACAATTCCTGCATGAGAATAGACTTTTCCTGGTTTTGCATTGTTGCATATACATAATGAAAATAATGGAATGACCTCAATTCAAATTTCCCTGCCTACATTTTGATTAAATCCAAACCAAAATTCAAGGAAGGGAAAAAATAAAATAAAATCATAATTTCTTGACAATAAATTTACAGCATAATATCTTAGTAAAGGAGACTCAACTATTCTGGTTTAGCAGATGGTAAAACAGATTTTATATCAAAATGAGCCATAAAAAAGAAGGTGTTTTTTAATTGCCTCCAAAATATTTTCCTTTTTTTTTTTTTTTAATTCACTGTTTATTATGTGACATCAGTGAAAGGTGGGGTTTAATTTGGTTTTTAAACCTGATATTTATTTCCTTTCAATTAGCTAATACGTAAATAAATACTACATGGAATTAACAACAAAAAAAAAAATAGTAGCTTGGTGAATATGAACTGTAATAACTCATATTCTAAACTGATCAAGCCAATTTCTAAAACCACACAGAGCATACTCAGTTAACTCACACTGGTCAAATTCTGTCAACTCATATATACATTGGCTCATTTTGGTAGGTGAAGCTCATGTTGGATCCATCTGTGGATGAGTTTCAAGCACAGAAGAGAGCTCTTTCTCTAAATAGAACTTATCAAATAGGCAATAAATCCTATTTTTTCTATCCTACTTTATGAAAAATGGATACTCAGCATTTCCTATATCATTTTCAGTGCCCTTTCAGATCTTTGGATTTTAATACTATGTAATAGTTCACTTATTTAATTCAGTACATTGTTCTGTTATCAATATATTGTAGTATCATTGTTCTTACCAGCTTCTACTATTAATATTTTTACGCCTTAAATAAGCACTCCCATCCCAAAGCTCAAAGGTCAGCCATATGTTGTTGAAACTTTTACTAAATACTTACCAGAAATCTCATTATAATTGATTGTCAAGCTACAGGAAAAAAAAAAAAAAAATAGAAAAAAAACAACAACAGTTTAAAACTACTTGCAGAGCTATAGTGACATTGGTTTAACTTGCAGTGGCCTCGGCTTCAGTCTTAAAGACAAATTCTGATATTCTGCATCTGCTACAGCTAATTCTTAGATTGTGTCCAGCAGCTTCTAAATATTTTATCTGGAGCATATTTATGCATAAATTCCTTAAGGATTTTGGTTTACTAGGATATTCTCACAAACAAAAAAGAATAGTTGCAGAGACTAGATAATTAGAACATCCACAGTTCATATATAAACAGATGTTTGCTAATGTATTTTAAGTGTTTATTACCTTCTACACAGAAGATTATTGCCTCTGCTGATGTTATTTCATCTTCTAACATCACTGTTATTAGTCCTGAGTCGGGTTTTATCTGCCTGTCCTTTCCTCACACTGAGCATCTCAAAAAAGGCCACAAAATAACATTGTGACTTTCTTGGAATCTAAACTAAAACATTTAAGTTTTTAAATAGAGAAAGCTTGGTGTCTAGGTCAGATGGAATACTAGTAATATAAAGTTTATAAACAACTCTTCCAGTGTGCCTTTGCATTTAGGCTGTCTGTGGTCTCAGTAGCTTACTGAGTTGCAGTAAACTCTATACAAACTACCCAAAGTTCAGAGGTACGTACTCTGCACTTGTTCCCATTCTTTCTGTGACTTTCTGTCTCTTTTCTTCTGTTTGATGTCTCCTGAGATTTCTCTAAACTTCCTTCTCTTAAGTTTTCTCAGCCACACCTGGGAAAAAGATCAGAGAGTAATTTCTAAAGGAATCCTCTCACATATTTACTATAGCCAACAAATCTAGAAACAAATAGAGCAAATGTTGTACACCATGATCCTCATAATCCATTCCTCACTGAGTTAAATGAGTCTTCATAATTTCTCTTATTGGTCTACCTCTCTTGGACTACACTTATTTCTAATGCCTAAAACCAAGTTTCCAGCTCGCAGTCACTATACTGCTATTCAAAAGTTCAGGATTGTTTATTGCTGTGGCATTTTCATTCCTTTTTTTCCCCCATTTATCAGTGTTTTCTGTTGACAGGACATTAATGTAAGCGGGCAACTTTTTCAATTCAGGATTTTTCTTTAGGCTGATGATTGTAGGTCATTATTTTTGCCATTTCTAGGTCAAAAATTAGTCGTGAGCCAGAATATGGCCCAGAGTGTTAGGCTAGTCAAAACAATAATGAGAGACACCCCCCTTATGCTTCTTCCCACCTCAAAAACAAAGATTGAGAAAAGCTGCCAAGGATGTAAAAAACAATAGCTCTTTCTGGTACCAGAATACCAGATTAACAGCATGTTAACTGGAAGTTGAGCAAAAAAGGAGATGCATTTCCATTCTCATTCTTTCTTTCAAGACACAGCTACTTACTATACAGCTATTTGTATAAATATAATTTTATATTTAAATATAAAAAATATATATTTATAAATATAGGAGATATATTATCTAATATTCTATATAGAGAGAATAATAGAAAGGAGTAACTTGCAAATCTGAATGATTTAGTCACCACAGGTAATCAGTGGTCTGTTTCAGAGGACAAAGCTGGGGCAGCAACAGGGAGAGGGACATGGTGTGGTAGACTTCAGGCTCAGTTATGAGAGTCTTGGGCCCAAAGGGGAAAGGAATATAGACTACCACTGACAAGACCTAGAGCGATTTTCTCAGTATCCTGGGCATGAGTGAAGCATCAGTACTGTGAGGAGATCAGAGCGCAGAGCAAGGCTGGTCAGTTGGGAGGGTTCATAAGGGAAAGACCCTTCACAGTCACGGATCAGGCTCCATAGTGCTCAGGTCAGGGCTCAAGACAGCCAAGTGAAATGTCAGGGAGCAGCAGGAGCTGGGCTAATCTTTCAGGGGTGGGAATTGAGAGGAGTCAGATGGCCAGCAGGGCAGGGACCTCACCAACCAAGGCCCAACCCTTCAGCCTGAGCAAAGGGAGCAAGATGGGCCCAGAGATGACAGTCACATTCAATCGTGACTCAAGACTATCAGACAAGTTTGTGGTGAGGAGGCAGGTCCAAGGCCCATCTGAGAAGTCAACCTGAAAGCCAGGATAAGGTCCAGGCGCTGCCAGTCCGTTCTACGGTGACAAAACAGGTTGAGGCCAAGCCAGGAAGGCAATCTATGGGTCAGGATCAACATTGCCCAAGCACAACAGAGCTTCAGACAAGGATTCCTACAGCTCAGGCAGGGACTGAAGGTGAGGACTGAGCTTAATGTTGCACCTGGACCCATAGGCACTGTCATGCAGGCATGCCCCAGCTGAGGCTAGTCATAAACATTAAGGCTTGTTGGTGCATGCAGAGCCCTGACAAACTCTTGGTAAAAGCTTGTATGTATTGTTTGCTATTTGGACCAGAAGGTTTTTCCTGTTAATTTCTGAATCTTTGGGACATACTCTTTAAATGTTTTTAAATCTTTAAATATTTTTCTTTATTGATTATCTAATCTTATGGCTTGCCATTTTTTTTCTGAAAACAAGTTTGTGATAGACATCTGGAATTACATTGATTTTGGTTAGAGGGCAATTTGTATGAAAAAAATGGGAAAATTAAAACAATAAAGACTTTTCTTATAATTGGTCAAAATCTACTGTATTGATAACACTCAAATATAATTTTTTTCCCCTGTCTCTTTTTAAATAGTAATATACCCTGCATAGTCTGATGCCCTAGAGTTTTCTGTTTCTTGTCAAAGGCTGGAAGCTCTGTGTAGTATACAGAATTAGGTGGATGCCAGGTTATCACTTAGATCCCTCAGCTGTTTAGTGGCGCAATGATATTACAGGTGCTCATGTAACAGTGGATAGACTTTCTTCTGTGGGAGTTTCCACTGTGTTGGGAGAGATTTTGTCTTTCTGTACTATTTCTGTAATGGTGTGGCTGAGCATTATTAAAGATTTACTTTGCTAAAACTGAGACCTGAAAAAGAGGCAAAAGATCAGTTTCTATCATTGGGAAGACACAGAGGGTCTAGGTGGGCCTCAGTGGTTACAAGAATGAAGAATGTACATAAAAACCACTGTGTTCCTCGATAAAATGTCAGCTTTTGGGGGCCGAAAGAAACAAATATCATTTATTTCTTATCAGTTTCACTGGAGATAAACTTTGGCCAAGACTCATCTGCACAAATATATTGAAGAATACTTCCTTAACTTTTTCTTATTAATAACAAGGGAAAATAACTATTTCTTAGCTTTGGTCTTATAAGTGAAGGCGGGAAAAAAAAGTTCAAAACAAAGAAAGCCATAAGCTGAATAAAGAAAATCAGTTCCACATACATAGAATAATTTTTGACTTGTCATTAGATGGTATTTATAAGTGTTCAAAGACACAAATGAGATAATTTTATCATCTGTTTTAAATAATTTTATTTTTTAGTTATCAAATGTAGGAGTAGAAAACAAATATGAGAGATACAGGTATAGATTAGCCATTCTTTAAAGTATCATCCCTGTTCAGTTGACACATTTTTCAATGAGAGAAAAAAGTTTTAAAAAATAGAAGCTCTGAAATGTTCTTTTCAGTTTTCATCTCATCAAATTTTAGTCTGTTCTGAGTGGCTTCTTAGTTTTGAAGCCCATGATCTGTTTATATAACACATGATGACTTGCTTCTTCAAAAAGGAATTGGTAGAAATAAGAAGTGGTACCAGTAAGAGCAAGAAGGTCTTTGAATATTATTTAATAACAAGCCACATATGTTCACATTCCTAAACTGCACAGCCGGAGAAAAGATGTTCACAATTTTTTGTAACTTTTAAATGTGGAGTAGGCATCCAGGTATAAACAATTGTCAGGCAATTTTATTTCCAACAAACATTGGAACTGTTTAAAAAACAAATATAGACTTTGTCGTACAGTCAGGCTGAGAGAAATCTGATGAAAGACAGAAATCTAGGGCTGTTTCCTCTTTTCCTTTTAAAGTAAATAAAAGCAATTGTTTGCTTTGGAATATTTTAACAGGGGAAAATACACCAAATTATGTATTTAAGAGAGTCTACCATATCTCCACCAGAAAAAACCAAAACTAAACAAAACAAACCAAACCACAGTCCTTGAAACTTCATTCAAGACACAAAGGATAATCAGAAATTAAAAATCTTATCATGGTAGTCATGATCCCCTTTCCACTTTCTATTGTTACAGTATAAGCATTTGTTAGGTGGCAATTTGTTCTTTGACTCTAAGATAGTCTTGTTTTACCTGTGATGACTGCTGCTGTATCCCATATCAGGTACTATCTTTACGGAATGATTTCCTTGTAATTCTTCTTAAACTGCATCTAAGATGTAATAAACAGTACATGCATGAGAATTAGTACTTTCTTGTAGTACAGAAATCTGAACTACCACCGATTAAGGCAACAAGTTCCGCTTCTTCTTACTGCTTAAATGGACATTATTTTTTCACATGTGAAGCTAGAATGGAATTGTCAGGAGGAAAAAAATTGAGAGATGCTTGACATTGCAATGTTTAATAGCATTAAATCTTATTTTGAAACAAAAAGATACAGAGTCCAGAAGTTGGCTTTTAACTATTCTGAATAATTGTGTTTAAAATGTACTGTATATGTACTTGGGTGGTACAGACTTAAATTTCCAGTCACTGGTTCTCACTAAACTTTCTTTCATACAGTAGTGCATTATCTAATACCTATTTTGAGGGAAGTGGAGAAAAATTTAATTGATAGCTGTTCATCTTAGGTAAAAAACGTATCTGTATGTACGCACATGTATTACACAATAAATATGGATATTCTAGAAGCTGCTTAATGATTATTTTCATACTTAATTAAAAGACACACTGTAATAAATATGGTATACAACATTTATTTTCTCAGCAAAATAATTGTGAAGTCCATTAATCTAAAGTCAAAGTAGGGATTTTTCTAACTTCAGCATCTAGCTTATGTTTTTACAGCATGACTTTTAAAATGTTTTAGCCTTGTACACTGTCAAGATTCTGCTTGAATCTTTTCTCATTACCAGCCCATTGTCAGTCTCATTTCCCATTTTTATGTCTTGCACCATTTTTTATGTTCTTTTTCTTTTGCCAGGTTTAAGATACGCAGTTTTTTCATTATGTACTTTTTGACACATGACTTTATTTATGGAACAGCTTACATCATCTCCCTTACCCATCTTATTTGCATTCTTTTTCTTTATCTCACATTTTTACATTCATTACATCACTACTTCTGCCAGAGAATAATTTTCCAAGGAGTTGTTGACCCTATTTGTACTTTGAAAGACAATGCTGTGTTTAGAAAATAAAATGAGCTTTGTGTTCATGGCTGGTTGTAGGAGACTATTATTTGGAGCACATGAAAATTATGAAATTAACGCAACAGTGCTAAAATATATGTTTATTCTAAACGGTCACTAAAAGGAGTTAAAATTGGCTCAAATACATGTAGTTTCCATTTTTTTATTTAAATGGTAAAAGTTGAAATATTTTAGATCTGTTAAAACAAACTGTTTGTAAAGCAATCAGAATTGTGAAGCAGAAAGGAATAAAGTTCATTGGAAAAGAGTCTCAGTATAGTCTAAACCCTCAAACCATCAGAGTGTTTATCTTAATACAGGCATAGTAATTTATGATAAGGGGAGAAAGGTTGCCTTCATGTTGGTCTTGACAACCATGTAATTGAATTAAGAATAGATTTGCTTATGAAAGTTAGAAAAATCTTTAGAGCATACCCCCAGATCTTATTTTTTCTTTAAATTTAGGTTTCTTTTAAATCACACAATGTGTAATATGAGTTTGGAGAGATTATATTTTTCTTCATGCATTAATTTTATTTCTAAATTTGAGGTCATTAATTTGATTTGTTTTTTAAATTTAATGCAACAGCACTTTCATTTTTCATTAATGCTTTTGTTTTTTACAGCATGGGAAATGGAAAGGACTTCAGGGTTTCTTAATTTAGCTCATTTATTATAGATTCATATATTTGCCAAAAGAGAAGCACAGATTATTTAGAAAGGCATGAATCATACAGTGAGTGAGCATTGGCTAATCATCCTCTCTTCATGAAAACATCTCATTCTGACCTTTAGTATTTACCTGTAAATGTTGAAGGTCAAGGGACTTCTGGAAACAAACCCAAATGTTGTTCCTTTTCAACTTTTTCGTAAGACATGTCATATTACTTCCCCCCCCCCCCCCCCCCCCCCCCCCCGATCATGTCCACTCTCTCTTCTTTAGTCTAGTCCTGGAATATTTCCTTCTCTTCCCTCCTTCCTGACTCACTACCAGACGTGGTACCTGTGTTACACTGCATTGCAGATACATCAGTACTACTGGTTTTGACAATCAAAATATAATTTCCCCTTCCTTTACTTATCTTATAGATCCCCACAGGTTTGCATTTATAAAAAAATCAAGTTCTGTTATAGCTGGTTTTTACAAGCTTGTGGCCTGAGGGAAAGAGGAACAGATATACGTTCATCTCTAGTGGCGTTGTCAAAAACTGCTAACAATCTAACCTCAGTGCCTAGAAAGTATTTGAGTAAGTCTGTTGGAGTAGAATCTCAGGCTTCCAAGTAGAAGTTAAGCTTGTTAGTCTCTAAACAATTAATTTGTACTTCAGGAAACCCTGGAGGAGAATATGTAACAGATACTACTGAGCCCTATCACTCTTGGGAAGCAGACTCTTTCTACCTCCTGACAAAAGCATGTCAATAACTCATCCATCCTTCTGATAGATGTTCTCTTCTCTCCTTTGTACAAAGTAGGACAGGTTACACAGTCTCATGACTCCCTACACTGCTATCTCTAAGGAACTTTCAAGGTATCTGTTTTGGGTTTTCAGAAATGAGGTGACATTCCAAACCTGTTTCTTTTTTAGATGACTGATGTCATACTCAGCGATCCAAGTAATCCTTGCTGTACAGTGGACAGCAATTCTTCTAAACTCATTTGCTAAATGTTACTCCTCTTCTATAATTCTGATATCCCTTGCTAAGTACCTTGACCACAAAGCACTTTCTCTTAGACTCTGCTTGAAATTTATCACCCAACTGAATTCAAATTATCCTCCTTTAACTGCAGCCATTATGCCTTCTTTTTGTTTTGCTGTAAGATGGGAGACCTGAAGAAAACTGCTATTTCACAAAATAGTTTTCAGAATTTCTTCATCTGTTAATATCTGTTTAATTCTCCTGGGTTTTCTATTGAATCCGTCAGTATAAATTCCATCCCTGTGGAATCCATTCATAAAACATCACTTGCCAGTTCAGCACCTGCTTAGTCTTTTCATGTTCATATGAAATGCCCCTCATGTGATAACGCCACGTGTTTTACATCCTTCATGTTCCATTCAATTTTGGTGTAGTTGAAAACTTCATTTTTCATTACCATCAGCCATTTCTCCTCTTGTTGGAAAAACTTTTGTAATTTTCCTTTAATGAAGCATTTTTCAAGGGAAAATTGACACTTCAATCCCACCTGAAAAATTATCTCAGATACTCAACAGACCAACCTGTGGACAACAGAGCAATAAGTCAAGCTAGTTAGTAGTAACAAGCGTATTTTGAAATTCAGAGTTTTCAGGTGATGCAAAGGGAAACAGTAGAAAAAAAAAAAAATATCTAAGTTGGGAGGACAACAAAACTGCCAGCCGCTTAAGTTCCTGAAATGGCAAGAAGTAAGTCATATGAGATGAGCCTACATGATTCATGCTGACAACACCTCCCTGATGTCAGGGGAAACATCTCCAAAATCTTGGCCTGATTCTGAAATGTAAGAGGCAAAACATACCAGTGAGCTATAGGACCTGCTGAATGGCATAATGCTATTCATCACATCTTTCCTGATGTCCTGCTTCTAGCTGTGATCAATATCTAATGTTTCTGAGGAAGTGAAAGCAACATATATTGTTTATGTGACCAGTGATGACGGGGGAGAGGGGGGACTTCTGCTCTTTGTTGACAGCCACTGAATCGATGAATCAAAAGGTTTGATTTCTGTGTCATATATATCTTCCACAAGCACCATTAATACAGCATGAGCAATTTCTGTATCTATTGCTTTCCATGATACAGAGGCTTTGGATTGTCCCTTGCTATTTATTTTTTATTAGCTTACTAAACAGTGTATAGTATCTTTTGAAAGACTCTCAAAGTCCAGTACTGGTAATATTTAATGAGATCTCTTAATCCACCATGTGTCAGCCTAACCTGATACTTTTTGACAGAAGTGCTAATTTAGTTTTCAGCAGGAAGTACCATGTAGTAAGTTGCTGGTACCCCAACGTACCAGTAAGGTGCTTCTACTAACTTGTGAGGTACTTATTACTGTAGTAAGCTTGTCTCAAGGAAGAGAGAGTAACTAGAAACAACTGCACACTTAAGGAAGAAAGGTGAATAACATCCACACTGACCTTGAAGTTATACAATTTTCCAGTGAGGTTTGAATTGAATGAGAAATTATTATGTGGTTTGGACCAAAATATGAAAATCTACAACTGTTTCCTAAACCCATCCTTTCTAGAACAGTAGATCCTGAACTGTGTCAGTTACGGATCTGTCTTTCCAATTACATTCTACTTAGGTGCTTTCCCCAGCCCAGCTACCAGGTATTAGATTATGTGTTAAGGTGATGGTCTTCACTCTATTTTAGATATTTAGATCTGAAAAAAAAAATCTGAGAATCTTGTGTGAGATAAGCAAATGATACTGAGTATATTTATACAGCTTCCTGTTTAACCAGTGAAGCTACAGTGACCCATCTGTTAGAAAGGGAAAAAAAATGTTTAGAGTATTAGGGTTGTTATTAGGATTACTTTTGGTTTACTAAGCTACAAGAAAAGGTAACTCAATAAGCACAATAATAATAATAGTAAGGACTGATATTATTTTCATATCACCACAAAACTTTTAAGAGACAACACAATTGATATTCTAACACACATTAGTCATGTAAGAGTTAAGAACTGACAGGAAAATAAAAGTGTGAGGTTGATACTATATAAAAGACATCCTTGAGGAAATAGTTTGATATACTTCTCTAAATGTAATTTTGATACCTGTGCACTCTGGAGTAGATGCTGCACTTAAGAATAAAAGTTCATATTGAGAATATGAAATACTGCTAAATATTTTTCTTTCTGGGGAAAAATGTTTTGGTTTTAATAATTATAATTCACACTTTCAATTTATTGTAGTGCTTTTGTGACTTCATATAATATGCTATATATGTAATACTTCCCATAAAGCCATTTGTTTTATTCTCCATTTTTTATTTTCTCCATTAAGGAACCAGCTACAGGTGAAATAGCAGACCACAGACAGAAAGGTGGCAGACATCCTCAGATGTATAGAATGGCTGGGAAGAATGACTAAAAAGACTTCAAGCCAAAACTTTGGGTAAAAAAAAAAAAAAGATTACTGAATGGGTCTATAAACCAGGGGTGCTGATAAGGTAATCAGGAAATAGATGTTTTCTCCAAACTGCCAACTGAGAAAAAACAAATTAAAATTGGAGTCATATGCAAATAAAAGAAGATATTTATTCACACAACAAGTAGTTCAGAAGCAGAACTTCCTGCTGCACGATGATAAGTGTGTCAAAGTTGTTATGGATTCAAATGCAAATGATTCCAGAATAAAAACACACTGCCATGTAATGTTTCCAGAGGCAGAAAGGCTAGTCTGGAAAAGCATCATGAGATGTTTACCTTGTAGCAGTTGTCTCAAGACAGCTGCTATCAGCCACAGTTCCCTCACTAAGGGGGAAGAACAGGGCAGATATTAACATCACCCATATGCCTACATGCTAAAGGGGAGAAGAAAAGCCCTCACTCACTCTCCCATACGCTTTCTCTTGCCTCTTGGGTAGTGGTCTTCAATAATAGGCAGAAAATAAAATGTTTACTTTATATATTTATATTTAGTATATCTCAAATATTTTAGAAGCTATCCCAATAGCTAAGAATCCTATTACTCAACATAAAATTTACATATGTATTTCGGGGCAGATGTTCTGGAAGCTGCCTATTTAGGGCACATAGTAGCATTTTCAATGGCCATATAAACACTGCGTGCTTTTAAGTCTCTGATTACATGTGCAGGCGTTTCACATTTAGAAATCAAAACCCTCTCAGAGAAAATAAAGAGACTAAGGCAATTTCAGGAATGATTGAGCAGGCTTTCTTCCTGTTATGTATATGAAAATAACAAAATTCTAAAATATGAGGTAAATAATGACAGCTGTGAGTTAAAATACTATTGCAAAACTGGGCTGTCCTTCCAAGGAAACACAGTATAATTACACCTACTCTCTTTCATTATTCTGTGGCTAACCTACTGACATATTTTTCCTACTATGTGGGAGATGATCAAGACTATGGAAAGCTACTGCTTTCTACATCTAGAGAAACAGTAAACCTTCCTAGCCCTTAGTAATTTACCTAATTAAATCTTAAATACTACACACACACACACACATATACACATGATTTCTTTTAACATAAAGAAATTTTCAAATACAGGGAGACACGCAGGTAGTCTTAGAAAAATGAAATTGTCTACTACGTGAAAAACAGTTCTCCACAAATTTTTGAGACAGGACCATTCAGGAAAAGTTTTATGATGTGAAAACCTCTTTTGCTATGTGCTGGCTTAGAGCACAGATAGACTGAAAAGAAGATCTATTCCTCTGACTCAGTCAGGGCTTATGATGTAGCTCTGATTTTCTCAAGAAAATTTTACTGTTTATTTTGTTACAGTTGCAGGGATTCTAAAGAAACCAAACCACAACAGCTGATTTTTCTGTCTTAAGAGAGAATTTAAATGAAAATATTCCTTAATGTTAGAAAAATTTCCTGCAGAATATCTAGAAGGGAAGTATTCCTTCCTCTGACTTTTATCGATGCCTGAATTACTCTCTTATTGTATGCCTAGTTAAAAATAAAATACACAGAGATGATTTAGCCCTGTTTGTTGATATACGTTTTCAAGTCTTAACAATCCAGTTCCCAACAGCGTCAATAAGAAGAATCATGAGCATGTAACTTCCATAGAAATCAATTTTTAGATGCTAGAGATCTTGTCTGTATCTTCCTCAGGAGTCACAGATCATAAATATTTATAACTCACTGAAAAGAGTGGGAAGGAGGGTGAGCTAAATTATCAGTATACTGAAAAAGTTTCCTAACTTAGAAAAGAAGCTTTGAAACTAGGAGCAGCAAACTTGTGAATCAAGAAGGACACCAGTAATATCATTCCCAGCATGGACCTCAGAAGACACCAGCTCTGTCATGGAAGGTTCCCTTTAAGAGTTGCGATCTGAAATCTGTCTTGTGGAGAACAAGCAGATGTCCACAAAGGTTTGGTTGTTTAGTTTCCACTGTTTCCAAGTTCAACATGATTCAAAAGAGAATTTAACACAAGAAATTATGACAATATGATCTTTTCCTTGCTATAAACAAAACATTTGTATGAGGAGGTTGCACTGGATTGCTGAGAGGGGCTGGAAGTCTTACAGCCTCTTTGTGTTGGAGCTGCCTCAAGGTTAAGTACTTTAGTATGCTGATTCTGCAAACCTTCTCTTGGAGGCAAACCATACTACAGCACCCTCTAGCTCACCTGACATTTCAACTTTTGCTTGGGCCCGATACCTAGGGAAATACTCTCACTTTCCAGCCCCATAGGGCAGATGAAAACCTGTCATTTCCAAGGGGGAGCCGACATCTCTAGGCAATTATCCAGAATACAAACTACCCATCATAATCGCCTAACAAAGCCACTACAATGCATACTGATCACATGGCTTGCCTTTGGTAAATGCAAAATAATGTAGACTTATAATCAGCTGAAAAGAAGGGGGTTTCAGAACTGTAGAGCTGGGCAAAGGATGATGGGAACATCCTTCTTTTTTTTTTTTTTTTTTTTTTTTCCAAAACAAAGATAGTTAAACTAAAGAAAAACAGGAACATCAGGCCAGCATGACACCACCGAGCTGAATTTTTTTAAGTGGTCCAAGTGACAGGGTGTACGAGGAAAAAGCTTTGCACTCCCACACACATGCAGCCACAGTAATTGCTCCGTACATGTCTCCAATGAGCTGGCACTGTTGAATCTGGGGAAAATGCAATACTTGCTGCAACTAGTCTCAGTGTCAGGCTCTGGGCAGTGGCTTGGCACCAATGTGCAGTTGCTGCACCTTGGGAAATTTTCTTTTATGTGGTGTCAGATGGCCAAGTAACAATGCTCCACCAATTTCTACTACTGGGGGCTTTTATAGACAGATGCCAACACAAGCCGCCAATCAAATCAGTTCATGATAATATCACAGTATAGTTTTCCAAAATTTTAAGGCATTGTTCTCTTGCCACTTTTTGGTATCCAGGCTCACCACACTCAGTTCTTGCTTTTGTTGTCCTGTTGGACCTGGATTGTTATATCCAGGGTTTTGTGTACATTTTCCTTTCAGCCACAGCTCATTATATTCAGTTATTAAACTCATGTTGAAGGCAAGTTCCCATGACAGGAGCTCTCTTAACTATTGTATGTCATCTGTAATTCTTGGAAAATGGGAATATTTCAGAAAGCTGCTGTAGTTCCAATATTTAGAAAAGGAAAAAAGAATTCTACTAAAAAAACTTGTATCTCAGTTAGCCTGAGTCAGTTCTTACAGAAAATGAGACTTAATGTGACTGATTCTCTGGCATCAGTCCTCAGTTCAACCTGTCTAATCTTTTGAAGTCTATAGCTGTTGAGACCAAAAAATTTCTCTTAATACTTGCTATTTACCAAGGCAAATAGAAACGCAGGTCTGAATGTGTACATAGGGGAGAGGTAATAGGGTTGTTGGATGTTTCAAAGAGAAAAAAATTGCTTGCTTGTTGTAAAAATCATTTAATGGAACAAGTGAATCTTCATTTGCATTTCTGAGGAAAAATAAAAATTCAAATTAATGGTAAAACAGGAGAAAGGGTCACCCTAACCAAGCAACAGCCTGGAATGCCTTGTCTGGAAGGTAAATGGGCTATTTTCCCACTAGAGATTTTGTCCTAATTACAAATTCTGTAGGAAGATTGTACATATTGCTTGTGGTTTGAACTCAGCCGGTAGCCAATCACCATGTGGCCAGTTGTTTACTTCCCCCCTCTCAGTGAAATAGGGGAGGGACAAAAGAAGAAATTCATAGGCTGAATAAAAAGAAATTACTAATAGTAACAAAAACAACAGTAACAATAGTAAGTCCAAAGTGGGTAAAATGCAGCAGTGGCTTACCGAGAATGGTGACAGGTACACAGCCCAATCTCCCAGAGCAGCAATCCACTGAGCATGACGTCACATGATATGGAATACTCGATCGATCTGGACCTGGCCCTCTAGCTGTGCTCCCTCTCAGCCCAAGGAAAGTTAACTCTATCCTGGCCGAAACCAGGACATTGCTAATACTCAATTCTAAAGCATCTGCAAGACAGAATCAGCTTTTTGATGGCCATGAATGTTCATATTGCTCTGGTTAATGTGGTGAAGAGATGCAAAGCAATTGAAGAGTAGGACCTTCCCTCTTCAACACAAAACAAGAAAAAATATTTATTATTTATAAGGTGACAGGTCATAGAAGCTCTGAAGCAGGATAACTTTTAATTGAAAGGGATGGACATGTTCAAAGTCTGTACTCCATCAACATTAAGGAAAAGCTCTACAAATGCAATGCAAAAGCAGAAAAAGCTGGAAATGCACTTTTTTATTTATAGTGTATGGCTTTAGAAGCCTTTTAAGGTAATAGCTATGTCAATCTGGTGGTCATTTTTAATGGACTGTTTTTCATTTCCAATTTTTCTTTATTTTGATCTTTTGACTCAGTATCTATGAGTGGAAGTGACTGATGAGATCATAACTGGTGCTTTCATGTCGGACATCATCAGTAAATTGGTGATTTAGTTACCCATGTTACTTGGAAGCTTCTTTGGTTTTGCAAATAAAAACTATCCTTTTCTTCTGACAGGAGCATGCAAAAGAATGATGGATTATCATCAGTGATCTAAGCAATTATATGAGGTAATTCCTGATGTAGCTTGATTGCTAGTGATTGGTGAGACAATAAATTATGAGTTAGATAAAATACTGTTGCAGAATAACCTGAATCATAGTTAAGAAATAGTAGGAAAATACATTTCCAACACAATCATATGCATTGTAGTACAATAGGAACCAAGAATGCAAGTAGTCTATCATTTATATCTCGAAAAACAATGACAAAATGGTGACGTCAGTGGGAGCTTCTTCAGCAAGAATTCCTAAAATAATTATGAAAAAAATGGCAAACTTTTTCCTTGATTCTTTGAAAAGGCAAATATAAAACTGATCTTTGTAAATGGTGTTGTCAAAACCATAATGAAATTTTCCCTCTGGTCTTTCTATTTGTTTTTAAAAAGCAATTCAGAAATGTCAAAAAAGGTTGAAAAGAAAACACACCCCAATGGCATAGAAGTTGTAAAAGAAGTCTAAAAAAAAAAAAAGTAGCAGAATATGTTCCCTAAATAAACAGATGGGAAAGACACCCATCAAAAACATTATCATTTCCAAGAGCTCCAAGGTGGAATTTGGATAACTACAGCCTTAAAATAAAGTCTTTTTGTCTATTTTGAGTAGTCCGAATCTCTGTTTCTGCCACTGGCTGTTGCTGACACTTCATGCAATGAGTCTCCAGAGACTCCTGGCTCACTATTGGGAAACAGATTTCAGATGCTTGAACTGTTTGTTCCTTTTCCTGTCTTTTTGAAGAACCAGAGCGACTTATCTTTTTGCCAGCACAAAGGTTGGCTTGATGCTGAGCTTCGGTGTTTGTTTTTGTGTGGTAAAGCAGTAGGAAACATAACTCTTGTTTAATGCTCGTCAGGTTATGAGGCAGTGAAGTCATCTGCCTAGAAACTTCAATCCAAGAATTCAAACTACAGTTCTGGTCTTTTTCTACTTCTTCATGTACTTTACTATACCTCTTCCTACTGCATATCATTTTCTATAATGTCTGCCAAGAAAGTATTAATAAGTAGCTATAACCATATGCTATAAATAACTATAACCATATGCTAAGCACGGAACTCAACTCCTGTTAATAGTTGTGGTATATGTTCTGTTCATACTAGTTCTATACTGTATGTCCTTTAAAAGATGTTTTGGATCTTTTGAAGTCTGCAGGTCGCCATCAGAGTTATAGATGTTCTCAGTAGTCCTTTGAAGTACATCTTGCTCATTAGTTGTTTAACTTGTTACTTAGTGGTCATATACTCAAGCTCTTACTTCTTCATTTGCACAGTTGTAATAATCAGACATCATAATTTTAGGTCCACTTAGCATTGACTTTTCCTACAGCTAGGAGGATAGTTCAGTATTAGAGCAACTTTTTAACACTGGTGTGCATCTGTTAAAAGATTTACATGTTCACTAGAGGGATCTTAACTCTTCCCTTGTAAGACTGCCTTAACCTCCAGAAATGAGTCTTTATTTACATAGATCAAATTACCTTTGTCAGAGGAAGAATTTGAACCTAGGCCCTCAGTGTGCTAGCTTGTTTTTCTAATTACTTCACTAGCAGTATAAGGAAGAGGGGCCATAATTTCATCTGATAGGCTTGACCTGGATCATCCATCTTACTCAAGGCTGGTGTTGCCTATGAGTGAATTCTGAGGAGGCACTTATCACCTTTTATTAGATTTTTCTAACTGGTCCATTTAGACTGTTCTCTGCTAACTGTATTGTTTTCTTGTGTGCTTGAGTGAATCCTGCTCTTTTGTGAACTGTCTTGGTAACTGAGGCAGTGAGAACATACACACTGTAGTAAGGATTTAAAATTCAGATACTCAAACATCTCTGTCTTTCTTGGGTAACTCTTAGCTTTGGTTTCCTGCCAATAAAATGCCACAGTTTGATTTCCTGGAAACTATAACAACTAAAGTTTGGAGACCTGGTAGAAACTAACTAGGTGAAACTTAAGGACATTAGGTGACAGGTGAACAGACTAAGTACTCCAGTTTCTGGAGCAAATGAAAGGTCATATGCAATGTGTCACACTGAGAATGTTCTGAAAGGTTTTCTTTTCTGTCTTGGAACATAATAACAAGATATTCAGTGACACTAAAAATGAAGAAGCACAACTACTACTTTAGAAAGCATCCATTTTTCAGGAAATCACTGAGCCCAAGAATTGCAATTAAAAATTGGATAAATGGTAAAATAGTTGTGTGACGGTTTGGGGGTGGATACCACACTGCACTTTGTACTGAAGTGAGTCTCTCTTAGAACTCTCAGCGTTCTGAGTGCACTAAAAGGCCTTAATGGCCCTGACCAGCCTCACCTGGGATCTTCATCCATTGGAGATCCCATCACTGGGATCTCATACCTATGACTGTGGAGTCCCATTTCAGCTCATCATTGGGCTTTAAGGCCCTGCCTGAGGTGTTATCAGAATGCCAGCATCCAGTCCAGCCACAGCCTACACCTGACACAGACTATGGTTCCTGTTGATCCAGACCCTTACATCTGGATTCCTTTTGCTTTATATGGAAGCATGTATTACTGAATTGATAGCAACAGCAGGACAGTGTCACCTAAACATAGCATTCTGGAAAGATTGAAAAGGGCTTTGTCCCATAGTTCTTGGGTTCTCAAAGAGAAGATGAATTTGCCTAGATGAGGGTATGGAAGACACATTTCAGCTAATGTGGTTTAGATTGAAAGTGAAACTAAAGATCTGCTGCCTTGCCTTTTATAAAACTTGCACAGAAATACTAAGCACTCTAGGATCTCACTGTTTCCAAATGATTTTTTTAATGATGGGTTTAATCAGCAGCTCCTGATTGCTTGATTGCAAAGAATCTTGATAGATTTACAACTGAACTGTAGATTTAGTGATACCTGAAAGGTTATAGTGGAAAGATGGAATGGGAGAAAAAAAAAAGAAAAATGTAGAAAGGACCTTATCTAAAAGAAGAAAGAGAATTGAAAGCATGAGAGGCTTTAACATCCCATGAGTCAGGAGAGATAATTTAGACAGAACTGCATTCGTAAAACAAAACTAACCTCTAGGAAAACCCTACCATGAGGCAGTATTTGCAATCAGTGATCTCCTGTTCGGTCTCAATTTGCTCTAGCCTTGTTGTTATGTCACAGAAAAATAACGAAATCTCCCTGTAACCTGATTATCATTACATCTCATGCCTGAAGCCATTTACATTTTTTATGCAATTAGTTTTGTTGGTTTGGTTTTTTGTTTTTTATTTTGAACATGGAGGTACTTAAATTATAGGAAAACGAGAGAAAACCTCTCACTTGTAGCTTCTGATGAAGCTGCAATGCTTAGCTTTATAACCACACAATTGAAATCCATTAATAAATTGCCATTACAAAGTCCTCTAAAAAATATTCTATACAAGGTACAATTCACAGTATCCTTTGTATAGCTTCTAAATATACAATAAAATGTTGTCAAAAATTTGAAATGTATTTTTACCACAGATTTTCAGAAAAAAACAGTGGAGAGTAATAAATTTGATTACTTCTTCTCTGATATATTTGGTACATATTATTTAAATTCAAACAGTTTCTAGATATGTCCAGAACTATCATTACATTAAATAAACAACCAAAAATTGAGAGAGCACGCTCTCATTATTCCAAGTCACTCCAGGTAATGACGGAATGTAAAGTATTTCCTAAAATAAATAACTAAAATAAAACTGAGTTTTTGATAAATCTTTTGGGTATAAAATAATGAAATTAACTCATTTTAACAACATCATGTTTACACACCCCTTTGCTTTACAACCAATAGTGTCCTACATTCTAAGTTATAGAATTGATTCTTTGACAACTGATGTTCTTAAAACTATTTTGTCTAAGTGAACTCTTAAAATACCTACAAAGGAAGTGATGCGGCAATAGTTTTCTTTCTTGAACCTCTAGCATACCACGTGATTTGAGATGCCAAATAAAATGGATGATAAAATGAAGTTATTGTTCACATGGCAATTCTGAAAAATTCTGGTTATAAACCATATTATTAAAATACTTCAATATTAAAAACTTGAGCTGTATCTGTTTCCTGTAAGCTAGCTGTTCTCAAGAAAAAATAGCCAAATACCCTTTTAGTTTATTAGCTTATTTTCAAATGTATTGCATACATTAAAAAAACTGCAGAAGGTTACAAATTCACAGAACCACCTTTCCCCTCCACTTCCTAAGCATAGATTCTATATAATGATTCAAAAGATATAGCAATGTTGACATAATTATAAAACCTGTTATCTCTGATCTTAAACAAATTTGTTAGGCAAAGAATTTCAAACTATTAAATATGAATTATTTATAGTTTGTTATTTACAGCATCTCCACAATCAGAAATACTTTTATTATTTTCTTGCACTCAGGGTCAGATGGAAGATTTGGAAAGAAGACCACACCTTCCTATGAGCCACCAAGAATATGAAAATCAGAACAGCTTCTCTATTGTAGACTGAGATGAGTAGGGACCCTTGGAAGCCTGTAGCAAGTGTCAGACTTGAGCCCAAAGTGTGTTGGCACATCTGATGCAGAGAGCATGTTCAAAGCCAAGCCTCTGAGTTGATGGAAAGGAGCAAACTTTGCTATATACACCTCAGGACTACTGGAAGCTGATTCAACCCAAGAGGGCCATTCTTGTGTGAATGTGGGAGAGAAAGTCTCTATTTTTTCCCCATACAAAAGTAACCTGTCATTTAATTTATCTCTCACAACAGTGCTGAATTTTCCCTATTGACAGATTTATTCCATTCTAATTTGTGCATATGTTCCAGCAAAACAAGTTGAATCAAAGTTTCAGAAATTGTGATGTCTGTTGATATATTAAGTTCAGAAAAGTAGCAGGCAGCAGTTCTACCTCAAAGTGTTGACAGGCTTGGGATATCGTTGATGAAATACAATACAAACCTAGATCCAAAGTCTATGTAACTGACCATAGTATCCACGAATTTATAAACCCTTAAAATATTAGTCCTGTGAACAGCATGTCAAAAGCAAAAAGATAACTTGATTATGTTTCTCAGATATGGAACTGGACAAGAGGAAGATGGCAACAGTTTCAGAAGCAAAAGCAACTTGGGCCAGTTGCTCAAAGACATTTTAGTGTCCAGGGCTGTAAATTATCAGCTAATGGTTGTGTATGTAAGACAGTTAGATGCCTAGTTTTATGATATGCAGGTTTTTAGAGTATCTGGCTTTTCAGTGTCTAACAGTATATGCACACAGTAAAAGTGTGAAAGTGCAGTGAGACAACAGAGATAATAATTTTAGCAAAGTTACGGTGGGAATCATTTTAGCTCCTACTGTCAATGAGAAATTATATTGAAAGTCCTTTAAAAGTTGTTTACTAGAAGGAGCTGTAGTTTTGCCACTTTACTAGTGACTTCTTTCAGTCACTACAGTCATACACTAGCAGTCCCTTTTGATTCACAGAAAAATCCCACACTCTAATACAGTCCTACAGTATATCAGAGACATGTAGGAGCCAAGGAATCTTGAAAACTGAGTCACTTACAGACATCTGAAATTTTTATTCCATCCTTTCTTCCCCCACAATCTTCATGGGAAAACTGGAAATTGAACTTAAGCATAAACTCTATTAAACTGAGCTAGCCTCTTACTCAGAACCATAAAGCCAAATAACATTATATTGACTTCACTGTCTTCTTTTTATAGTTTGGTTTTGCTTTCTCTGCATTTAACTAAAAAAATCCCACAAAATAAAAATCTATAGTGTTTTTATAGTGGCAAAATGATTAGGTACCTTTTTTTTTTTTTTTTTTTTTTCACATGTTGATTCATTTTGCGTATGGAAAGTGTCTTTTCATAGGTTCCCACAACAGATACATACTATGATTGTGTTCTTGGTCAAACACATGTTAATACTTTTCTCTTGCCTGGTTGTCTGAAAGGATTGTGTATGCAGATCACTTATAACATTTAAAGACCATTTTGTTGCAAGAACAGCAAGAAATTTAGTCTTTCTCTGATGTGTTCCTCTTTAATTCTTTCACTACAGTGTCAGTTTTTTCTTATGGTTCAAACTTTTCAGAAAAAAGACTATGTGATTTTTTTTTTTTCAATATTGGGTGATATAGAAAGGAAACTATGGGATAATTAAAAAATAAAAACCAACAGCCAGTAAACAAACATTGTTCCGTGAAGTGGTCAACCTGCCACTAGAAAATATAATAATATAAAAATATTACTTTTACTCACTCTCTTTTTTCAAAGCCACTGAGTTCAGGGCTCTTACTATTTTTATATTTCCAGTAAAATATCTTTATTTTTTAAATGTAAACAGTTATTTGTCTACAAATTTGTTAGCAACATACATTTTTATTTAAGATGCTAATGAATGGTATAAAAGCTTCCTTTTTCTCCTAAGAATTAATTTTATGTATGGTCAGAATCACAAGAACTAGAGTAGAGGGGAGGATTCATGCATAATTTGCTCTTCATTATCATTATTCAAAATTTACCAAGCTCATTTCTTGTAAGCTCTAATTTGCTTGAAAATTTTTTGAAGCTCTACTGTCCTAGATCTATGTAAAAACTATTAAAAAATATATGTTTCTTCCCTCATGAGGAAATACTCTTCACTTTCTTAGAGAAATGGCTGTTTCATTGTTATTACTGTGGGTTTCCCCCCTCTAATGGCATGAAGCTTTGATTCAGGGATGGTTGTCTTAAAGCAGGTTTTTTGCTCAAATTTTAAGGAGACAAAATGAATACTTATGACTGAATGCTGCATTGTGGACAGGTTTTACATCAGGGGTATATAGCTCAGACAGCTGAAATGCTATGCTTTGGTGTTACAAGAGATGACATACCAATACTGAGAGTTGAGCTGTTATATAAAAAGTTGATTAGAAATAAAGATGATATCCTGTTCTTAGGTCCAGACTTTTCAGCTGAAATTCGTAGCTTAGATGGGGGGGAGCATGTGCATTATATAAATGTCTGAATTTCCCAAGGTGCCTTGTAAGTAAATTTCAATGGAGTTGAAAATTACTACCACAGTAAGGTTTTTGTTTTAGTATTTCTTCTTGCTGAAGTTTTTGATCTAGACTGTTTTAATATGCAAATTAGTACTTTGCAATGAGATGATCTCTGATAATGAAATAAAAATAAATTGACATATTTATGCTGGAGTATCATATAGAGGCCTCAAGCCATATCAAAGATAAATGAGTTACCAGCACACTATGCTTTTGCTCCTTCTTATTTAGTTCACTTTTTCCCCTTGGAATTCCATTTATCTTTTTGTTATTATTGTTGTTATTTATAATATCTGACTTAAATTCAGCTACCAGCCGAGTCATGTACACTTGTGCTCTGGCCTTTCTGACCTCCATGAAACAGTGAAGAGAACTGATTCCTTCCTTCCTTGTACCACCTATTTTTTAACACCATTCTCATTTATTCTCCTGAAGTATACACATTTGTTAATATGACTTAATTCTGTATGCATGGCTTAATATATTTTTCTTACATAAGGCATGTTTGCCTTTTTTAATACAGAAAAGCAATGATCATGTTCCATGGTTTAGACACGTGGTTGATTGTTAGAAATATATTTCAAAAGAACGACAAAAACCTTAATGCAACTCAGTAGACAAATAGAACATTATGTAGTCCACATGACACAAATGAAAGGTTGTATCTTTTAAGAGCTAAAGTTAGTAGAAGATTATGAAGCCTCTGATTAGAAATACATTATTAGTCAGATAACTACTAAACTGCAGAAAGCATAAGATGATAGGTCAGCATTTTAGGTTATGTAAAATAAAAAAAGTGATTTTGGCAAAAATTACTTGTACAATAGTATTTGACTGGCAAGAGAAAAATTATGTCTGCATTTGTGTATTTCTGTTATTGATCTCACGAACAGAGAAGTGTTTATATAAAGCTATTTTTTCCACAGCAATGCTTATGCCCATTTCATTCAACAGAAGCAGCTTTTCTGATAACTAGAACAAACACATATTTTAATTTTTTTTTCATTTAAGTGATGTGACAATTCTAAATTCATATTAATATATAATCTCTGCATTTAAGACGTCTTACAGTTTTTGCCAACTGCAAATATTACATTCAATTTTTTCTATAAGAAAGATATTTAAATAATGGTGTTTAAATGGAACAGAACCGTGATCCCTTGCAGAGACCAAGCTGGAATCTATTAGTAGGAAATATGAGAGAGATCATGAGCTATGACTTAGAGGATACTGTACTAAGAATGACATAAAAATCAGGGTAAGAAAGCAATGACAGCCGAAGAATGCTGTAATTCACCTTGCCAAAGGTTTCTATCAAAGAAATCTGCCAGTGAAAGAGCAACCAAAATGTAGGTTCATGTTTCATTCATATTACAAGACTTTTTTGCAGAGAAATTAATGTTTCAGAATTTCAGAACATCATCTGGACCCGCAGGTAAGATTGCAGAAATGTGGTTAGATAATAGATATAGTAAAACTTGGACAGGTAACTTACTTTATACCAAATGTATGAATTTAAACAATTTTAAATTATAACTAGAAATAAAAAAAATTAGAAAAATTCTTTCATCAACGGAATACCCATGCATGTACCTGTGCATACACAAATACATGCTCTCTGTCTCTCACTATGTTTTATCAACCTCCCTATCAAAAATTTTATGAAGAACAGAAAAATTTGCTGGTGATTGAAAGATTTTTAAATTTGACTTTTTCACATCAGATGAAAGTCTAAAACTGGAGAAAAAAACCCAAACATTTTGTTAAGGAGAAGGGAGTGATGGCTGTAATACAGCAGATTGGCAAATTGTGCAGGAATTGGGAAATGAGGCTAGGAAGCAAATTCATATGATTTTGGAAACTATCTGTTTCTAATGGAGCCTGGTAGAAATAAGCTCACAAAGTATTTGGACAGCTGCAAATAAATCTTGAACTTTTATTGGAGTTTTTCCCCAGATCTGCAAGACAAAATCGCAATGTCCAAATAACATGAACACCTAGATCATTTAGAAATAAACAAACCAAACCAAAACAAACAAAACCCAAACATTAAAGCAATTAACATGCAGAATGATGCAATTAAGGAATCTACAGATCTTAAACTTACATGTTTTAATAAGTGTTCTCTTAACTTTCCTATAAGTGCTTTCATATAAGTATCTTCCTTGCATTAAAGTTTCATGTGAGTTTATATCTTTATACATTACAAAAGCCAGGTGACAAAAAATAAAGCGCACTAAAAAATGTAGTATTTGAAAGGCACTTGGAAGATAACAGAAAAATAATAGCCTGCACATATCTTTCAGGAAGAGTTTTTGTCCAACCAATCTCATTTTTGATGTTATAACTGCCTTGTACAAAGTAGAGAAGTAAGGGTTGTTCAGTCTTGTCTTGAGTACAACTTTTGATGTTCATGTAAGAAGTTCAAAAGCAATTTAAGGAAACAGTAACTTGTGAAAAACTACAATGCAAGTACAGAGTTTTTTTGAAACCATATTGAAATATTTACTGGAGTTTCAGAAAAAAAATGAAGGATTTATGTGTTGATTCTTAGTTTGTGTGGTGTTTTAGGCCCTGCTAGACCCGAGACCACGTTGCCATTGTCCCTCCCCCACCCTCGGACTGGACATGGCAGGGGGTGAAATACAAACTTCAGCATTGAGATAAGGAAAAATTTAATACAACAGTGTAACAAATAATAAACCAAACAACAACAATAGCAATGGCAATAACAATAAGCAGTAATAACAATGAACAGAACAAGAGCTATACAGAGATATACCACAAGGATAGAGCAGTCCCGTCGTGGGTACCATCAGGGACAAAAGCAATCCCAGATACTGTTCCTTCGCTTGGACGCCTGACATCAGCATGGTATGAATAACCTGGCTGGAGCTCCCTCCCCACTGCTGGGGAACTTAACCCTATCCTAGCTGAATCAGGACAGTCTGGTAATGATAGGTGATTTCATAAGTAATCTGTCCAATAGAATAGAGTACAGGTGTAATTTCAGATGATGTCAAACTTTAGGACAGTTTGCATGGCCTTAAATACAAGGTTAGAAATCCCAGTCTTGAAAAAAATCAGAGATAAGGGTTAAAAAACCAAACCAAACTAAACAACAAAACAAAAACCGCCTTATTTTATTTAAGACCACTACAAAATATGAATGTAGGGAAGTTCAACTACTCTGACCACAAAGGAAATAAATGACCAGGTAGGAGTTCTGCAGAAATATTTCTGAGGACTTAAAAGCAATCATAAACTAAATATGAATCAAAACCACCATAATGCTTAAGAAACAGTACGACTCATATTTTGTTACATGAATAGGAACATAGTCTGCAATATGTATGACATTATCATTCCGCTGTACTCAACATCAATAAAATTTCTCCTGAAGTAGTATCACAGCATTTAGTGACAAAGTTCAGAAAGATGAGGACTGATAAGGAGAGAATCTCCAGAATGAGAAAGGGAAGACTGAATTAATCTAGACTTTTTTAGAAAACTTTTGCCAAGCAAAATGGAGTATCTCTTTTTTTTTTTTTTTTTAATTTTAATTGTCTGTGATGTATAGAACAAGAAAAAATGGATTTAAATTGCATCCAGGCTGTCAGATTAAACGCTAGAGAAATTTTTCTATCACTAAAGATAGCAAGAAATGTAATTGCCTGGGGAGGGTGTGGACTTCTTTGTCATTAAGGACCTTTAGAACAGATGGTGAATATCTGACAGAAGTGATGTAGCAATGCCCAATTCTCTCTTGGGACAGAAGGATAGATTAAATGACCCCTTATGGTTCTCTCAGCTTCCCCTGCACTCTTTTTCTGTTCTGGTCTAGAATACTTTACAGTGCATTAGAATTTCCTATGGAGTTTCATTACTGAAACTATGTTCTATATGGAGAGAAGCAAGGTGCAATCTCTACATTTCTTGCCATTATCTCATTGTCACAGAACATTCTCCTCTCCCTGAAGACAAGGAAGGAGGCATTTATTTTCCCAAAAGGTATGGGATAAATTAAAGGATGGATATGTGCCTATGTCAGTCAGCTAGCACTTCTCTGTCAACTTTTGGCACATTGAGCCCAGGGAAAGGAAGAATGTACACTTGATTTTGAAAAGCATGCCATATATAAGTTTTTCAAAGTCTATGGTGTTTCAAAAAGTGTATCAGTGTTATTATACTCCAGGATAAAATATTTGTAGGTACTGGAGTTCTTCAGCTGGCGCTCCAAGGTGAGAAGTGTTTGCTTGCCTTTTTCTCCAGGAGCTGCTTTCTGTCCTATTCTTATTAACAGTGCAGTAAAGAACAAGTGAGTCTCCACATACTAGAGCAATACCCAGTTAAATAGGGTATTAAATATATTCAGACTGAAATATGGATTTTGAAGTAAAGGTAAGCTTTGGGGACAGAACAGTATATTTTGCATTAATGGCCACTGACTGAACATTTTAAGCATCTTATATTTCTTTCTCTATGTCTGAAAAATTGTATTCAGATTTTTCAAATGAATATACTCCTTTCCTGGTGCTTGTCAAAATCTGCAAATGAATTTTGGGTTGATATGTTGCTTTTCAAGTGAAACTTGAAACTGTGTAAAACATGAAGCTTGTCAAATCTTGGCTTTTTATTGTCTCAGGGCAGAGAAATTTCAAGTTGGAATGTATTACTGTTCCAGTACTTCACTGTTTCAGTAAGCAGGGCGGGGGGGGGGGGGGGGCGAGGGGGGGAAGAAAAAGGAATTTTCTAGATAAAGTTGATTATAGCTTCTTGTAAGCAAGCACAGGAATTGGACTAATTTGTTTTATGATTAGAGTCTCAGAGACCATGTGTGTTTCTGAGTACTACCTCCATCTTCCTTTTGAAGTTTTTCTTTTCATAAATAATTAACATGTCACTCAAGACTATGAAGATTAGATATAGAGAAGCTTTTCTCTTTTTTTTTCTAAATACCTTATAGATTTTCTTTTTTTTACTACTAATAAAGTATTTTACTAATGGTTTAATATTTCTGAGTCCTAAATTGTCTTAAAGCTATCAATAGAAACACAAAATATGCTGTTTAGTTTTCAGGATAAAGAAAACTAAGTGTGATTTGGCTGTACATAATCAGAAGCCCACTATGTAATTCCACTGGGAAAATGTTGCTTATTTTCTATAACAAAGAAAAGGGTTGTTCCAGAGTCTTCTTCATTCTGTAAGGGGAAGTATATCCAGTCTGTTACTGTAGACACTCTATAACACTTGTATTTCTAAATTTCAATTTAATTTTCTGCATACAACCACAGATGGAGTAATGTTATATGGATCACAATCAACAAGAGTCAGATAAAAATAATACGGACATTTCTTCCCCTTTACTGGCATCTTCTCTCTGTCCCAAAATTCAATGACCATACAGGGGTTTTGTAGAACATAGAGAACAAACTGTTACTGTAACATTAATACTTATTTTAAGGGAGAATCTAAGCAGAGCCTAATAGAATAAAATATTGTATAATTAGGAAGCAGAAAATGTGAATGACAGAGCATTTGTGTGAAACAATAATATACATTGTTGTTATTAGAAAAAGGAGGTGTGATCTTTCTACGTAACATTAAAAATTGTATTTTCAAATACTTTTATCTAAATGCCACTGTTAAAGAGATCCGTCTGAAGAATATAGTATTTATTCTATATATAGACCATATTTGCATCAAATAAATGTGCTTATAAAAATCCCATCAGAAGAGTAGGAAAACAAATGATCCATAACTGTAAAAAAAAATTAAGTAAGAATATCTATTTAATCAAGTGACTAATTATCCAAGTAAAATACATGTCTGTGGCTATAAGCACAGAGGATAGAACGCAGTGTGGAAGAGATTAGTAATTGTGGTATGGCAAATTATATGGGACTCATCAACCCACTTGCTGGCAGACAGTAGAAGATGGAAAACCAGTTATTGTGCCAGGTGTTAGATAAAGATTTCTGCTATGGGAATCTCCCCAGTCCTTCCTGAAATTAATGCAGATAAGGGTGGGAAAAGTGGTTTTGCCGTGCCCTTATCTTGTCCTCTTGTGGCTTCTGTATTCACTTTGTGGGTTCTCTGGCAGGAATTTTTAGTTCTTAGGATCCTGGCAAATTGTTCTTACAATTTTAAGTTTTGATCAGCCTTGTTTCAGCTACCAGAAAGATATAGCTGCTTTCTTGGAACTTAGAATGACAGTTGTACAAGTATTTATGTCCTTGTCTACTTTAAGCCTGTTTGCATTCTTTTTGGAGCTATACTATAGCTGCACTGTAATTATCAGTACAAATACTCTTAAAATACACAAAGGACTCCATATTGTAAGGTTCCAATTAGAACAGTGAAATCTCAGCAATCAAGCTTTCTTCAGTTCATGCAAGCACTTTCTATCAGTTCTGACAGGCTTGTGTAAAATGTATCCTGAGAAATCCCAGACTGCTCTATTTTCCAGGTTTGATCTTCTGTTATAGTCACAAATACAGCATGGAGACAAATCTGTCTAACCCTTCACTCCAATGTAGTTTACTCATGGTGTTAGATTAAATTAACCATACTAGTAAAAGGTTTAGTACTATGTTAAGACATGGTGAACTAGTGTTATGTTATGTTATGCTATGCTTCTGTACAAAATTCTTTAATATACTTGACCTTGTTTATCCAAATGTGGTTCTTGGCCTAACTTTGCATTTCTCATATGTAATAAAATGCTCAAAATTTTTAACCTTGGTGGTGCAGACTGCGAAATTATTTCTGTCTTGTCTGCATCTTAATTGCTGATACAAAATACAGCAAATATCAGCTTCTCAGAGCATTAATCTTTCTTGGAGAGGCAGTGTCTGCCAATTTAACTATATTTAAAAAGCTGGGCACTGGGAGATTTACAGTGACTCTCCAGTCTTGAGCTACTGCCACTGGAAATGTAAAAGAAGTGTGTCAATAAACTTTTGAATTTTATGGTTTTCTGCATGAAATAAAACTGTATGTCTGGTTTAGGGTCCCTTTTCTCCAGTCTTTCTATTGTAATCTAGACAAATGTTTATCAATATTTATACTAGATTAAGTTTTGTATGAAAGTACCAAACAGGAAAAAGATGACCTCCGTACATCATACATAGTGCAATGTGTCCTTGCTTGAGTCCAGAGGACAACTGAGCACCATGCAACCACTTGCTCACTCCTTCCCCCTCAGGGATGGGAAGAAGAAATACAACAAAAAGCTCAGGAATCAAGTCAAGGACAGGGAGGGTTGACCCATCCATTGTGGTCACGGGCAAAAGACAGACTCGGTTGAGGAAAAAACACATCAATTTAATTTAAACACCACCACTATTTAATTTAATAATCAGAGCAGGACAGTGAGAAATGCAAGCATATCTTAAAAACACCTTTGTCCCATCCCTTCCTTCTTCCCTGGCTCAGCTTGGCTCCCAATTTCTCTACCTCCTCCCTGCCAGTGGCACAACAGGATAGGGGATGGAGTCTGCAGTCAGTTCATCACCTGTTGTCTCTGCTGCTCCTTCCTCCTCAGGTGGAGGACTCCTCATATTCTTCCCCTCCTCCAGTGAGGGGTCCCTCCCATAGGAGACAGTCCTCCACAAACTTCCTCTGACATGAGTCCTTCCTACAGGCTGAAGCTCTTCACAAACTGCTCCAGAGTGGGTCCCTCCCATGGGCTGCAGTCCTCCCATCAACAGACTGCTCCAGCGTGGGCTTCCCTCAGAGTCCCGGCCTTCTTTGGGTGCAACCACCTGCTCCAGTGTGGGGTCCTCCATTTGCTGCAGGTGGGCATCTGCTCCACCGGTGACCTCCATGGGCTGCAGGGGCACAGCCTGACCTCTCACCACGGGCTGCAGGGGGTCTCTGCTCTGGCACACCTCCCCTCCCCTCTCCTCCTTTCTTCAACTGCCCTTGATGTTTGTGGAGACATTGCCCTCACAACTCCTCACAACTCTTCCTCCTTTCAGGTACTCCTTCTTAAATATCTTCTCACAGAGGTGCAGCCACCATTGCTAATTGGCTCGGCTTTGGCCAGAGGTGGGTCTGACTTGGAGATGGGGGAGCTTTGAGAAGCTTCTCACAGATTCCACTTCTGTAGCCCCCTCATCCACTATCCAAACCCTGCCGCACACAAACCCAGCACAAACAGCATTTGATTTTGTGGCACAGGTAACTTTTTGCAGTGGCAAGTCTCACTAAGTAAAGAAATTTGCAGGAGTTCACAGGACTTTTTTGAGACTGTATACTTTCAATGCAAAGTGTAACAAGTAAAGAAACAATTGAATTAATTGCTTTGGGCCAGATCCTCATCTGGTTTAGAGTCATTAAGCTATTTAAGTATAGAGAACTTTGTCAATTGCAGAAGTTAAATGTTTGCACTCTGCTGAAAATAATATGTATGCTGGGGACAAAATGATCTTACAGACAGATGGCTATTTTGGACACTGGTGTGTTGCTCATATGGAGCTACTGAAGTAAACAAGCTTAGCTGCAATATATGAAGAGGGTATTGAACTCTGTTGAAGGCTGCCTGCATTTTGCCCTGCCCCATGAGAAGCAGTGGTATTTAGAACAGCAGTTCAAAAGAGGGGATCTTTGGACAAAAGGGGACATAGGCTCATTTCTCTGGGTTACTAAGTTACACTTTCCTGTGTTACACAATGGCCGTGGAGGCCCATGACAGCACAATCCTCTTAGTCATAAGGTTGCATACACTTCAGTACATTTCATCTGACTAATGTACTGCATTTAATATGCTAAGAAAGAAAAGAGATAACTGAAGAAAGGAAAGAAGAGAGCATCAATGGCTTTGTCTTGGTTTCCCAAGAAACTAAAGGAGCAGAGGAATGAGTCAGAGAGTTGCTATAACAGAGCAAAAGAATTATCTAGCGGCTAGGAGAAAACAGGTCTGGGAATGTGTGTCTTTCTTTTAGGTAGGGAAGGAGTAGTACATGCACTGAGAAGAAACTAAACTGAAACTGCACTATTTTACAAATCTTTAACTGGAATAATAGGAGTCTCAGTATACGCTAATTAATGTTTAGTCAGCTATTAGCAATAGCACAGGGGCATCTTGACAAACTTTTAATAAGAATAGGAAACTGAAAACATATTGTAAATACCTTTCCTCATAGATGACGCAGGCAGCTATATGTATGGTGATACATATGCTTATGCATCAATATTTACATGTATATGTAGATATTTGGCATTTTGGAGTTGTTTTTATTCAATATTTGCAAACAGCCAGATTCTGCGTATTGAACAGCTGCTAAATTGCTGGTAGAATAGATGCATTTACTGGTAATTAAAAAAAAAAAAAAAAAAAAAAATCCGAAATTTTTCAGTAAAAAGAGCTACTGTGATTATTTAAGAAAATCAGATTTTTTTTTTTGGTACAAAGTGCCTTTGTTTTCCGAAGGTGCTTTTATGGGTTTACTAATTATGGATGTAGAAATCTAACCTTATCATGGTTTTACCCAGCTGGCAACCAAGTCCCACATAGCCACTCACTCATTCACTCACTCACTCTCAGCAGGACGGGGAAGAAAATTGAAGAGTAAAAATGAGAAAACTCATGAGTTGAGATAAAAACCGTTTAATAGGTAAAGCAAAAGCTGCACATGCAAGCAAAGCAAAGCAAACCAAGGAATGAATTCACCAGTTCCCATGGGCAGGCAGCTTTATATGCTGAGGTTGATGTCACTGAAGGGTATTCTGAAGGGGATATCCCTTTGGTCAGTTGGGGTCATCTGTCCCAGCTGTGTCCCCTCCCAACTTCTCCCAGCCTACTCACTGGTGGTATGGGGTGAGAAGCAGTAAAGGCCTTGATGCTGTGTGAGCACTGCTCAGCAGCAACTAAAACATCCCTGAATTATCAACACTGTTTTCAGCACAAATCCAAAATGTAGCCGCATACTAGCTACATTTGTAAAGAAAATTAACTCTATCCCAGCCAAAGCCAACACAAGCCTTAAGAATAGTTTGGAAACTCTTAGGAATATAGAAGCACTTCTAGTATGTGAAATAGAACTTAAATGGCACACATTCTGTTATGTAAAATTCTTCTTATGTTTTAAAATGGAAACCCCTTGTTTTCATATGTTAAAGTTCAACATAAATTTAACCAATGATAGCATATATCTTTCCTGTTTTGTTTTTCTGAATCTCTAAATTTCAGTATTGTGCTGTTGTGTTCTGCCTCCTGAGTTTAAAACAGAAATATTTCAACAGAGATGGAAACTATGACAATTATCCACATTACTCTCTGGCTGATAGCTCTGCCATACATTGAAACAGCTCAATTCCCAGTGTGCCAGTTGTCACTCCAGTCAGCAGCAGAGGCATTTACATCTGTACTTGGGCTGTAGCACATTTTAATGATTCTGAAATCAAGAAGACATGCGAAACTGATTCTGCATTCCATGCCCTTAAGCAAGCCTATTATCCATGTTGTGAAAACAGCAAGTTAGCATTTTTGTTGTAATTATTTGAGCTGATT
The DNA here is from genome assembly GCF_965140245.1 of Athene noctua. NCBI lineage: Eukaryota > Metazoa > Chordata > Aves > Strigiformes > Strigidae > Athene > Athene noctua. Next base: position 81,096,019 of record NC_134038.1, read on the forward strand.
ATGTATTATGTTTCTACTCAGAGGCATTTTCTTCCAAACTAGTTTATGCTATTACTAGCTGAGAAAAGGCGAAGCAGCACTCCAGAGGCATCTGCCTTAAGATAGCTTCATGCAAGTTTCCCCTTGGCAGAGTTGACATGCTTTATCATTCAAAAAAATACAAAATGTGCCTGTTGTATGGCTCAGATAAGAGTGATACAAGACTGTCTGTGAGAGAACACATTTCCTTTTAACGTTAAACTGATGTTTATAAAAATCTTTAAACTGTGTATGTTTATGCAGAACAGGACTATGGCACTAGTGTCATCCAGAGATTTAAAAGGTAATGCTTTCATTAACCAGTAGGTTCCCTACAGTAAGGACCACTGCTTCAGTAATCCACATTTTCACACACACATATTTAGATGAAATAAAAAGGAATCCCATGAGTGTCATTTTCATCAAGAAATGCTTCTGCAACTGATAGATAGGGAGAGGTGAAGCCTACTGCAAAACTTGTATTTCCTTTTTCAGTTATGTCTGTTTTAAGAATTTTATCCTACCTTTTCTTCAAACTGGTCTAAGTGCAGAAAAATGCTGATAGACCAGCAGTGAAGCTGGCTTGCTGAAAAATTTATCAGCTGCACTGCTGAGTGAAAAGGGCTGTAATCCCAGTGTCTGAGGCCATTGTAGCAAGTGCTCCTTATTGGGACCTGGAGCACAGGGATGGGGACATCTGGTTTCCTTTCTTCTTCAAGGTTGAAGAGGGTTTGCTCACTCTGCAGAAGAAAAAAAACAAAAAAACAAAAAATCCCTAAGTGTTATTAGAGAAAAACAAGAGGAGGATTGGTCTAGATGGGTCCACACAAGGAACTGGACCAGCTGTGTACCTGGAGGAGAAGGGCAGGACAATCAGGGGGCTGCTGCAGAGCTCCAGTGGCTGCAGCATGTTACCACCCAGCTGGCTAGAGCACTGTGCTGGTTTTGTCTGGGATAGTGTTAATTTTCTTCATAGCAGATAGTATGGGGCTAAGTTTTGGATTTCTGCTGAAAAGAGTGTTGACAACATAGGGATGTTTTAGTTACCGAGTGGTGTTTAAACAGTGTTGAGGCCTTTTCTGCTTCTCAACCACCCCACCAGGCTGGGGGTGCACAAGAAGTTGGGAGGGGACACAGCCAGGACAGCTGCTCCCAACTGACCAAAAGGATATCCCATAGTATATGACACCATGCTCAGCATACAAAGCTGAGGGAAGAAGAAGGAAGGAGAGGTATGTTCGGATTGATGGTGTTTGTCTTCCCAAGTCACCATTATGCATTATGGGGCCCTGCTGTCCTGGAGATGGCTGAGCACCTGCCTGCCCATGGGAAGTGGTGAATAAATTCCTTGTTTTGCTTTGCTTTTCTTGTGTGCACAGCTTTTGCTTTACATATTAAACTGTTTTTATCTCAATCCATGAGTTTTCTCACTTTTATTCTTTGATTTTCTCTCCCATCCTACCGTGGGGTAGTAGGCAAGTTGCTGTGTGGGGCTTAGTTGCCAGCTAGGGTTAAACCACAGCAAGAACATACGGTGAATTGGGGAAGTGATTGTGTGACTGCTGAACTGCTAGAATGGCAGATACACAGGGATGGGTATAACCAAAGGTGAAAAAGCTGCAGTTAGGATGTTGTTGTAGAGCGGTTAATTTAGTGTGGGGAAAGCCTGTGGGATACATTGATGTTGAAAGGAAGGGCCCAGTATCCACAAAGATAAGACCACAAAAGCAACAGGGCCAGAACCAATGGCAGGACTTTAAAGAGGATATGGTCTTACCGAGAGAAAGACAGTAAAAGTAGTATATGGCCTTAGCTTTGACCCCAGTTCAGACCTTCAATCAGCTATAAAATAAACATGAAAGAAATTAGTGAGAAAAGCATGGTTAGGAGCTGGTCTTTAAAGTGTCCAAGCCCCTGGACTGATAGCAGAAGTCATTCGAGTGACCTGCCAAATGAGTGAAGCCTTACCAGATGACAAGGGGAGATCAATATACAATGCAACACAACAAAGGACCACAAAAATTAAAAAAAACCAACAATACAATAAAAAAAAATGAACTAAAGATGGCCAAAAATCTGACCTGATCAGGGGGACACTTTGGAGGTGGCTCGTAAGGTATTCAAGAGGAATGAATGGAAAAGTAGCATGAATGCTTGACTGCCAAATTAGCAGTCCACACCTAGGAGTTACGTGAACAGATCAAGGAGTAATGAAAATTTGACAAAGCTGCCAAAAAAAGCTGGAGGTGGACCTCACCATCAAGGAGACATCTCTACTGACATTAGGACAGTGTCGCACCTCCACCCATGAGGAGGAGGGAAACAACCATAACTGTTGGACAGTTTGGGTATGGTTGCCCTGCACACTTGACTCTAAACATGAAGCCCTCATTGACCGCAGTGCTCAGTGCACCCTATTGCTCTTGAATCAAATGGAAGGGATGCTTGTCAGCACTGGCCAGGCATAGATAAATTAGTCTTGATGACAGTCAGTGGGAACACATGCCATTGTGGCAAACTCAGAAACCCCAAGAGTTTTAGAACTAGGATGCCTGAGGGATGGATACCCCAGAGAATGATGGGGATATGAGTGGGCCTTTGACATTGCTGCTGGAGAGGAGTGCCTTGTCCTACCTATGTCTATGGGCTGCCCGAAGAGTCAGGATGTGGTAGGTCTTTTGAAGGTCCCTCAACAACATGTATTGATGTCAACAAAGACTGTCAATCCGAAGCAGTGTCAAGTCAGTTGGGATGCTGGAACTCCCGTTCAAATGCAGAAGCACTGTCTTAACATGAGCCCCAGGAGCTGCAACATGAGCCCATTGCCCCTACAGTAGTTCAGTATGTCCCACAAGAAAGCCACATGAGGCGTGCTGGTTGAGGGTAGATTATCAAATCCTGAAATTAAGTGATCCTGCCTTTGACTGCTGCTGTCCCAGGTATGTTCCAGCTGCCGTACCAGTAAAAGCAAAACAAGAAAATTACATGCCTCCGTGAACATGGCAAATGTACTCCTTCATTCCCATAGCAGAGTAATATAAACTACAGTTTGCTTTCATTTGATTCACCTGGAATCCATTACCCTCAGGGTGAAAACATACTCCCAGCATTGGTCTTGGATTCAGAAGATCCTAGCAAAGCAAAGTGTCCCAGAACACAAATGAGGGCATTCCCTGCTGACAAACAGAAAAAGAACAACTAACCAAGCCCCATGATCAAAACAGCTGTTGAAGCACTAACCAATGATGAAAACTCATCTGATGATCCAAAATACTCTCATTCACTTATGGCTCCTGAAAACCCCAGAGGGGAAAAGTGCTCTGGAAAGCAATATAGTGGAATATCCTCTCTGGTTGCATGGCTAAACAGAGTAGATCAGGAGAATCCAGTCATTTTGCAGAAACCAGAGGTATGTACTTTCTCTTAGAAGTGGCTGAATGGAAAAGGTGGCGCATAGATTATATCCAAGGTACTGATTACTGGACAGTAGCCAGTGTGTTGCAGGAGTAGTCAAAAGAGTGGCAAAAAACACAGATGGAAACACTGAGATAGACCACTGTGTGCAGAAGTACAGTCTCCCACAAAACACAGTCAAGTCTTTTTGTTAGTCAAGTGAACAGACATATTACAAGCAACCAAGCCTCAGGAGGTATATATAAGGTTCAGCTGTAATAAACACAGCATTAGCTCCCATAATTTGGCTCTCAAAAGAAGGGGTAAAGTTTGTGAGAGGTATACATTCAGTTTATAATATTAACCCTATTGTTTAGGCCTCAGGGATGAAGCGTAGAGTTTATAATGAATGTAAAGATATGGAAATTCATGGAACTGATCAATATGAGCAACCCATTTAGTCTCCACATTGTCAACTCAATCTCAAACCATAACAAGGGTACTGAAGAAAACTATAAACAAAAAGTTATTCCAGTAAGTATAGAGCATTTAATAATATAAGGTTTAATTATAAATGAATAAAAGTTCAGAAGAAACCTAATTAGTGCTATTGTCATTAGATTGTTGTCAATCTGTGCAGTCCTGTAGTAACTGTCTTGGACTCTTAAGGAAGATCTGTATGGGAAAGAAGATTGAGATCACATCTTCAAAACATTAGGGGAGGGTGTTTTTGTTTTGGTTTGGTTTGGTTTTAACCCATCTCAGTGAGCTTAATTACCTACTAAATACATAGTTCAGAATAAAAAAAAAAAATTAAATCTGTTTGGCTTCTTTTGTTCATAATGAACATATTAAGTAGTCTTCATTTAATTCCTTGTGAACAAGTAGTTCTCCTGTAAGAAAGAACCTAAATAAAAATCACTGCAGTAAAATATTCAGAACCTGTGTCTGGAAGCACATAATTTACCAGTCACTGTATATTTTTCTCTAGAGCAAGTTCAGTATTATTTATAAAGCTTGTGGAAATATATAAGTAAACAAGTAAGCTTTGACTATTAGTGAAAATATTCATCAAACCAATAGTCAGGTAACTATATAATATATTTTTAAAATTTAATATATTACACTTGCTGGTAACTGTTGCATAGAGTAAGGATGGTATTCTGGGTTTAGCAAGCTCACAGAGAAAAGGAATGCCTGTCTCAGAAGATAAAAATGAGTGGAAATTTGAACAGAGATCAGTATTGTGTGGAGATATACTTGAGTGGAATCAAAAAGGCCAGAGAGAATAGAGAGCCCAAATACATGAAAGGAAGAAGTAGATATGGCAATGTGTTCACTCAAGTGTGTTTGCCTTAGCTACAAGAAAACAATGAAACAACTGAAATAAAAAGTTGGCTTAGTTATTTTGAGCAGTTACCACTCTACAAGAACACCACAAGTCTGGTGACCCAGGCTTTTTTGTGTCATTTTATTTTATGTGTGTGACGGCTTTTATGTTGCCGGGTAAACTCAGCAGGCTGCCATTTTTTTTTGCATGTGTAAAATGACTTTAAAATGAAAGTCTGTGTTTACTGCAAGCCTCTGGTTTTAGGAGTTATTTTATTCTTTCAAGAAAAAAAATGTATAATACTTCATATGTTTCATTATTTTTGGTAGCATGAAAATTTTAATTAAGTACAGTATTGCAGCAATCAAAGAGAGCATTAAAACAACACAGACAGATAGAAGTTAATAAGGTTTTATATCACTTAATCCAGAAGACAGCCCAACATCTCACTGCTTTGCCAAGCAACAAAAAATGTAACTTTCTTTTATTTAAAAGTACTCTACTAATTGGAAGGAATAAAAATTGATCTCATATAACATAGAATTTGTTGATTCCTGTGTACCACACTAATTACATACAGACTAGTTTAAAATTTAACTCTGTTTTTCAGGTTTGTGATAAGAGACAGAAGTATGGTACATTAAAACATTGATATAGTTGGATCGACTGGCAAAGGAAGAATTCCTTAGCTCGGAATTCAGTTTTTTTTAATCTGATCCCACTTTTGTCCTAGTTTAAACGGCAGATGTAGTAAATAGTATGATGTAATCAACAAGAAAAAATAATGAGTGTTGAGTTGCTAATTATAGAAGAGCAAAACTAAAGTACAGCTAAGGAGATGACATAACCCGTCCTTTTGTCAGATAAACTTTAGTCGTTTTGCCATTCAAGAAGATAATATCAGATATACAAGACCATTATAATGTTTCTACTTTTTCAGATATATGCATTTATAAAGGAAGAAAGAAAGAAAACATACCCCAGGAAGATATGGTATGTGAATGTTTTTTGTAACAGTAGGAAAAAAATGGGTATACAAACCACAGAAAGGAGATTTTTACAATTTTTAAAAAATTTTTAGTTTACATTCTAGCTGCTTTTTTGTATTCTATCTATCTGCTTGTACTTAACAATCACAGATACAGTTGTGTGACTACACATTTGGCATTGCTCCCATTCTCTGGATAATGTACTTTCACTACAGTCAAGAACTGAGTGCATTACTAAAATTCTGATGCAAAAAAAAGACACTGAAATTTGTTCATGACATTGCTTATTTTGCTTATTGGAACACTAGATAGTTCTCATTTATAGGACATCAGTTTGAGGAGTATTGAAGTTACTCAGTTATTTTATATTGGAACATTTTTTGGAGCAGAAGTTTCTCCCAGAGGAGATTCAAGTAGATCAAATCACTAGTTCAGACACATTCATATTCAGAAATAAAAAAAATATCCTTTAGACAGAGAGACTTGGAAGGGTTTGCATTTGAATTTATAAAACTGAACGAGTACAACAGCAAATACACAACCAAAATGTGTTCTGTTAAAAAGGAGGAATGGTGAATTGCCTTCCTGCACCTGCATATGAATTTGTAGACTGCTAGTTCACAAAATCATCTGTCAGAACGTCTGTTTCAGCTCAATTTATCCACTTTAAGTATTTTAAGGCTTTTGAAATGTAAATTCTTCCTTAAAAACAAAACACAAAACAAAAAAAAAAAACACAAAGGATCAAAATTCTCTTGTAAAATTTCAAGACAAAAAGAAACATGACAAAATTTTATACCAAATAGAACAAACAGAATCTAACAAGTTTGGAGCACCACAAAGTATGATTATAAGCCTGTGACTGATTACAGAGAAATCCATGGTCAAACTCTGTACAGATAGTCTCTAGATTACGATGGTATTTAATTAGTTCGCAAAAGACAACCGGTGAAATAGTGGCTGGTTCTGCATTGTAACAGTTACCATCTGTGACAATTTAGTATGATGGTCTCATGCCTTTTCCACTGAATTCCCCAAAACCCACTGAAATGTAATTACTGTAATTGGAAAGATTTTGGTAATCACTGTCTACCTACCTCTGTATGTGTATTCTAAATGGCCATATTTATACCTCTACCATCTTTATAGAGTTCATGTAACGCATTAGGGAAAAAAAAAAAACACCAAATAAAACCCCACCAAAAAAACCTACTCCCACCAAAAAGGCAAAGCTATTAAAATATTCTAAGACCCTGATAAGGGGAAGAAAGCAAAAAATGGATAATGCAGAAGCTGAGATATCATTTATGTCAAATTTTACACTATATGGGACTCTTCTTCATGTTAATTGATTTATTTACTTAGTGATTTTTTAGTCCCTTTCAGCTTAATAATGTCTGGGAGAAAATGTAGAAGACCTGTAAAAATAATTTCATGTTACTCCAGTGAGAAACTACATTGTCTTGGAAATCAGGAAAACTAAATAATAATTGATGTGACATAAATATATTTTTTCCTTTATTTAATGTAATGCCATTTAAGTTTAAACCAACAAGTAGTCCTGTTCCTAAAGATTAGTTTTCCTACTAAATGGCTTAAGTTTAAAGTTAAAGCCAAATCTCTCTGTAATTTTGATGTCTTCATTGGACTTGCACTAGCCCACTGATTTTTTGATTAAGTAAATCCTGTGGAGCTGATGCTATGAAATGATTGACTCTTATAGTCTGAACATTAATATATACTGTTCATAAAATACTGTTGCCAAAGTCTTTGGATCAATCAAGTGAGAGCAGACAGAAAATCTCCCCTGTGGTTCTATAACTTTGCTTTTATCTCCAGTAATGCTATATAAAAAAACTCTTGAAATTTTGGTTCTACTCTGCCTGCTAAATATTCATCTAAGTCATAACCCATCAAATTGTTAGAAAGTGTTTGAAAGGTACGTGGTCTGATTGTATTTGAGGCAAAGAAAAAAGCTATTCATTTGATTGCTTACAGGGTGATTTAGCAAATTAGTCATCAAATTGATGGACATGATTACTGAAGGCGTCCTTATGAATACCTGCCTTAGAGCCACACTAGTGTGGGGAATGTGACCCTGTGAACACCATCTTCACAAAAGGCATACACCATAAAAGTATGCCTATGCCTGTGCTGACTAAAATCTCAATGTTGCACTGGAGCAGCTGGCATACAGGGACCAGTTCTCCACCTGTGTGTGTTGGGATGGGAACATGATTGTCTTTGTGTTTATGGTATAATCCAGTCCAATACATAATAGCCACAAGACAGAATAAGTGACCTACAGTATTCTTAAATACATAAACACATACACACACTTGACTGCACTGTGCAAGTTCTTTCCTATGCTTGGACTTGCACTTGGTGTACTTGCCCATTCTGGACAATTTATGCCTTATTATTTTCAACTTCTTTCCAGTATATAGTTCTCAAGACAATAATGATGCTTCCTTTCCTATTAAGTATTTTTGCATAATTATGGTGAAATTATTTTTCATCCCTGCAGCAACAACAGCTGTTTTGTGATCTTTCAAGCCTATGCATCTTTGAAGAATATAACCGTAGCTGAGAAATTGTCTCTGGTGAGATTCAGAGCAGAGTTATTGTTTTTCCCTTGGTATTTGTGTTAGAGTGCATATTTTTATCAGCATTCAAATAAGTCAGGAATAGTCATCAAACCATGAATCTGAAGAGGTTCTTTATAGTTCTTTAATTATGGACATTTCTGGCTAATAAGTAATTTAGATAAAGAAGGCATGATTAGCAGTTCAAATAACTATTGAACAAGAAACTTTCTTAAAACTTTTAATGTCTTTGTTAGTCAACAGGAAGGAACACTTTCATTGACATAATTTCATGTTTCTTACTTTTCTTCTGAGGAGAGGAAGTTTTGTAGAGCTGCACATTTACATTTCCATTATTTGGGCAGCAAATATAAAGGTGGAAGAACGTTTAATGTTATTAGGTCATATATCACTGAAATATGAGCTTTCAGGGATGTAATAAGGCTTTTCCTGATACTGAAAACAATAAATGGGGGAGAGTGTGAAAAAGAGAGAGGAAAAAAAATGTGAAAATAAAGTCAGTTAACAAAATAATTAGTTAGAGGACATTCTGTAAATATGAGAGAGACAAACCCATTATGAGGAAGCTATTTTTTAAAATTAATTTTTAAATATTTCCCAGGAAAAGAAATGCAAACAAAGAACATGGATGAATACTTATCCATAGGTCTGTTTCATTGAAAGCAGACATACTGAGAAGTGAAAATATAAATGTAAAAATTCAGATAAACCAAAATGGAAGTCATTTTAGTTTGACTAAAACTTCTGATGTGGTTAGCACAGTTAGAGGAATTTTCTTACTTTAGAGCAGAAGTTTTACAGTGATAGTGCTGACAAACTGTTAATTCCTTTGAAGAAAATACATCTTTTCTTCACTTTCCAATACATTCACATAGGAGTTTACTTCAATGAAAAATAAAACTTCTTGAAGTTTATAAAAAATTAAATGTTTCAAGCATCTCTTTGCTTGATAATCTAAAAAGCCAAGTGCACTACTGAGTACAGACATGAAATGACAGATTTAAGTAGTACAATATGTTATATGGTCACAAATCAAATCTCTGATAGATACAATTACAAAATACCCAAAAGGAAAAAGGGATGTGGAAAGTTATTATCTGCAACTAAAGTCCTAGTATTAGGAAACTGAAGAATAGTGCTTAAAGGTCAAATTTTGTCCCCATAAAGAAGCTTAAATATTTTAGGGTAGTTAGAGATGATTTAATGGGAAGATAAAGCTTGATTTGAAGAACTCCTATATGACTCATCTGATATTATTCTGAAAAGGCAGCCTTTGGAAGTCAAAGAGTTTAGATTCTTTGAACTGGAAATTACAGCTGAAAAAATTACTATCATGCACAGCAAAATTAGTGGGTAATTGGTGGGATAATAAATTGATCATTGGCATGTTGCTATAAAGATTTTCGGGGGGTTTAGGAGTTAAGCGCATTCAGAAAACAGCATAAATTTCTTCAAGATCTTGTAGTTAATGTTGGGTTTGCCCTACCAATATCTCCATATTGAAGTCATATATATTTCAGAATTAACATATTTAAATTCTCATACAGGCTGACTGTCCTGGTTTTGGCAGGAGGCTGGAGAAGTCCAATGCATGCCTCAAGGAGATTTGATTTTGGGTAAAATAGCCAATGAATTGAACTGTCAAATAGCCCTGTTATTGCAATTGGTGCCTCGCAACATCCTCCTGCCGCATCCAAAGCCTCCTGCTCCACCAACTGAGCCAACTCCACCTCATTCCTTCAGACTTATAGACTGTCATGACAGATGGAACCCAAAGTTATGGACTAAACGAACTCAGTAGACATTCTGGAAGGATGGCCCATAGACTGAGGGAATGATATCTGTGAGACCTGGGAGAGGGGTGGTGATTCCTTAGAATGTATTTGGAACCTGAACATGACATCAATAGTATGGAATAAGAGGTGCACACTGTCCTGGGTTTGGCCAGGATAGAGTCAACTTTCCTTGGGCTGAAAGGGAGAACAGCTGTAGGTCTGGATCTTGATCGATCATTGGAGCATTCCATGTCATGTGACATCAAAGCTCAGTATATAGGCATGCGCCTGCTCTCACAAGCGTTGTTTTGTTTTCAGTTTCCAGATTGGCTGGGTGGGTTCCTCTGGTGTGGCTGGATCACTGCTGTGGACAGACTCTGTACTGCTCACCACTTGGTGAGCCAATACTGCATTTTACCCGTTTTGGACTATTATTATTACTGTTGGTTTTGCTAGTATTTTTATTTTTATTTTTTAACCTACAAATGTCTTCTTGTCCCTCCTCTATTTCACTGGGGGGGGGGGGTGTGAGGGAGGTCTAAACAAGTGACCATGTGGCAATTTGCTACTACCTGAGTTCAAACCACAACACTGACCCAAGAGGTATGTCTTTAAACATCCATGTCTTTGTCCTTTGTTTTAGTTGCATTCGAATACAATACTTGTCATGTTCTCTTTGTTATACTTTCCTTCCCCAAGTTTCTTCTTAGCCCACTTCCAAAAGGAGCATGTCAGGTGAATTTTCTTTTGGAAGTACACAGAAATTGAATGAAAATTAAAGTATCTCTTGGAATGATGTAAAAAATTTATAGCATGTCTTATAAATTAACTTTTATTCATATATATTTTCCAACAGAAGTCTCTTTTTTTGTCCTGAGGATTCAATGACACATTATCTTCTGAACTCTTCTGCACATAAGGACTTCTATTTGATCTTAGTACAACACTCAGCATTTGGGGGTTGTTACTGTTTCCCACTGCCGTATTTTTCAGACCATCAATACAACCCCTGGTATGATGACAACCTGTCATACAGAGACAACCCCTGTAGGGCACAGACAATACTGTTACCAGCCAGTGATAATGTTGCATTTTGTCTCAGCCAGGCTTCTTCTTGCCCCTAGGAAAATGCAGCTGCAAAATGAATTTTACACTTGTTAGTTTTTCTAGGCCCTATTACTGAATATTTCTTTACTAATTTGTGTATACCACTGTAAAGAACATATTAGAACTACTTCATGTCTTTTCATGGGATTTCATGCTAACTGGAATGCTTGATGATCACAGATATTAACATGAGAAACTTGTGTGAACATGGATAGAAGTGTCCTATCACTTCTTCCTTGTCATTATACGTCAGGGTCTGAATATTCAGATGTTATTTTATTAGCTTATGTGTAAGTTGCTTTTCTCAAGGAAACCACTCCTTCAGATGCTCTGAGTAAATGGATTTAAAAAATGAAAGTTATGCACGTGGATATCACGATTTGATGTAATTTTGAGCAAATAAATTTGGTACTTCTAGGTACCTGTGCAAGCTTAAAACAATCTTAAAAATGTATTGGATAGTTAATTTAAAGGAAAGAAGTATAAATATATTTCATACTATATTCAAAAAGACAAAATAAGAAGTCAAAAGTCTGTACTGGAAACAGTATGCTGGTCAATAAAGGCAACATTATTTGTAACATATTAATTATTAATCTTTGCATAATTAATATATTTGCATGAATATCACTTTTTACTAATCACATTTGCATGAATAAGTTTTTAATCATCCATCACTTTCAGACTGCAAAACTGCCAGACTTGGCTTCTCACTGTATTGTAAATTAATTAAGAATACTAATTCAAGCAGAAAGAATCTAGTAAGGAACATATACTAATATTTTCAAAGTTTTCTGATATCAACCAAGTAAGACAGGACAAAGGGTGTGTGCAGGCATATAAAGAAGAAAATACAACTTATGAGGTGGTGCACTTGACACATAAAATGTTAGAACTACGTATCATTGTGTGGTAGGCAGCAAATAATATGTCATGAACAAAAAAATAATTAAGATGTGGAAGTGTAGCCACGGCCAGCTTTCTATATATGGGGTAAATTCTAGAAATAGTATTGAAACAATATTACCCAAGGATTTCTCTTTCTTTGTTTAAAACTTTTCATACGTTCTCCTCACATGTGTTATGAATTTGGGATGGTAATGTACATTAACTAAAACATGTCCTGTCCTATCTCATCTCCCAAGTCAAACCCAAAATATCTGGCAAAAAATGTTTAAGGATTTCTTTTTGATCTTTTCAAAGTGACTGTTTCAATGTCAATAGCCAAAATGTCTTCCTAGAATTATGAAGAACTATATGCAGAAGAAAATTTGGCAAGGGAAGACTGAGCTCATATCTTGAAATTCCCCATGTCATCATAGGTATTGGTGGGTTTTTTTCATTGCATATATGACATTTTACATACTTTTATATTTAGCACATTTGTACAAATATTTGTGTATGTGTAGTCATTTCACTAAGTTGCACAAGGATGCTCATGTTAAGTGTGGTTAGCTGTTTATACAATAAGGTACCTCTTCTTTCCAGTGATTGCTGTAAAGTTCTAAAATTCATGATGTATCATATATTTACTTTTAAAATAAAAGGCATAGTGAAGTCTGGCACTTTGGATCTAGGATTACTTTTCAGCAAGATATTTAGGTTACTGTGACTACAGCACATTAGCAAGGAGAACAACACAGTAGGTGCAGATCTGTATAGTGAAACAATTGTTAGAGGACTCAGTGTTTGCACCATACATGTTTATGTGAGGACAGGAGGAAGGTGTGTTAATTTCAGACTTGCTCTGGTCTCACACCCAGGACTAAATGTTCATAAGTGATTGAAGAACATTACATGGGCTCCTGGGGCACATTTTTCAATTTATTTTCATCTGGAATGAATCCAGTTTGAGTAGTCTGCAGCTACTCAGTGATATAAATCAAAGCATGGTAAGTGGGGACAATTAAGTTTCACTTCAAAAGCACATTCCTGATGTAAATTTACAACACCAATGTACACATACCTTGTTTCAACTTCGGAGTATGACTAAAGCCCATCAAATAAAGTGAAACTGGCAGGGGGCCAGGGGGAAGGATTAAGAGGCATATCTACTGTGAGGATACGAAGTCTCCCAATCCATTTCCTATGCAAACCACCCATGGAGCTAGACAGCTGGTGCAGAAATGTTCATAAATAGTGTCTGTCTTCAAGTGTTCCTTCTAAATGGATTCATTAAAACTGTAGACAGCTAAGACCAGAAAGATTTTACCCTAGTGCCTGTAAGTTATACCCAAGTTCCAAACACTCACCCAGTGGGAACACAGAGGTATAGTTCTTCAGCTTTGTTCTGAAATATTTTGAAATTTTTTCATAAATTATTGTCTTCACATCATGAAGACAAATAGAAGGTTTTGGGACAATATGGCTAATTACTGCCAAATCTTGTGCTTCATGATTATTGTTTCTGCAATAGCTATTTTTTTCCTTGCTGCAGTATTACATTGTTGGGACTCTAGAGGACTTTCTGCGAGAGAATGGCCATGTGAGCAATCCTGCATGAGAACAAGAATGATAAGAGCCTCGGCCGAGCAATAATGCGATAAGGATGTGACCCTGAAAGAGGAGGGAGAAACTCGACGAGACAAACAACCCCTGGAAGGGGTTGGGACGGAAGAAAAAGTTCCACAAGGCAGGAAGCCTGGCAAGGCTGATGTGGCACTTTTTATCCAATCATAAGAAGGTTTAAAGCACGGGCTAAGTTAACTGTCCAGTCTTGAGGACTTGTACTGCATGTTACTCACGTGTGCGGGAGAACATTATAAAAGGGCTTTCTTAGTTGTAATAAACGGGCATTGTTTGATCACATTGGTTGTGTCTGTGCTCAGCTCTCCTGCGTTACATTTCCTCCAACACTTGATCAAAAGAGGGTCTTCTGTAGTTTTTGCCATGGGAAATTATTAACTTGGTTCTTAATGAGGATCTTGGCTCTGATTGGGGTTATCTTGCCTACTTCATGAACCACGATTTTTTATGGTTTCACACCGTTTCACAAGGTTTCAGTGTGCTTCACGTATGTTTAGTTACTTCATGTACTTTCTTCAATCAGCTTCAAAAATGCAACCAGGTTTTGCCTCATTGCACTTACTGTGACAACAGAAAGCAGCAAGATAATATGTGAAAAAAGCTTCCCTGAATTTTCTGTAATATCATATTGAAATTTAAAGATCATCTTTCATGCTACTTTTTTATCATTTTCTTTTATAGTAAAAACTATCTCATTTGTCTGTTTTGTGCCACTTTGATGTGTCTATGGTATATACTTTTGAGTATAACTATCTTCATGAAGTGCTAAAGTTTCCAAGTAATTGGAATATCTGATTTATTGGTAGGCAAACATAACTTTTCTTCTTCTGCAAGTAAATGTAAAGAGAGATTTAAAACCAATCATCATTCTAAATATTTCTTTCCAAGAGAACTGTCCTAATAAATTAAAATTTAAAGGAGCAGTTATACAAGTTCTATGTCAACACATTTGATTTTCTGCACTTAAATGATTAATTCACTTACAGTTATATTCTGCTTAGTGAAGTTATATTTGAAAAACAACCCATGTTCAAAGAACTGTTGGCATGGTAATTTATTCTCATTTAAAATCCAAATCATATCTCGTTAGGGATCCCATATTCTGGGGGGAATGCCCATCGTTGGTTTTGTTAATGATTCTCTAATGCTGTAATTCTGTATGAGTACATGCATTAATTTACATGTAAAACTACCAGGATGATTAAACTAGATTTGCTCTAATGTCACAACCTCTAGAACTAAATTTAGATGAAGACAGAAAGAATTCCATCTTTAATATGTAAAAAGATTAAAATCTTAAATGACACAAACATTGAACTGAAATGCTTTTACTTAAAATTTGGAGGACATAAACCAATTAATCTATTACTTATTATTTTAAAAGCTCCCTATGGCAAATATAACAGGTAATATATAAATTATGGCAAAATGTATTTTTCAGCTTTTGATTTTAATAATTATTTTACCTAGGTGAGAGGTTGTTTTTTTCTTTAAAAAAAAGCCTTTTGTTAATGATTGATGAGGACAGCTCTGACTGATTGTATTTTAAAGTTCATTTTGTGACTCAGAATTCAAGTTGGTCAAAATCAGTGTAATTAATTTAATGTTACAATGTTTTAGGTGTAAAAGCCTAGTTTTTCCATAAATTACAATCCTTTGGAAGTGTTGGTGTTGTATCAAAGTGCTAATGACAAAAAAGATGACTTAGACCTTAAAAAAATCAGGACATCTGATTCTTATGACATTTTTGTTAAAAGAAAAAGGATACAGAATTAAACATTTCACCATTACCCTACTCCTTCGACACTATTGACTCTTATACAGGGAGGCCGTGAATCCCTAATAGTTCTAATTTGCTTTATTTGATGCCTGGTTTAACACTTTCCTTCTTTAAGATAGAAGCAAGCCATCAGAGAATTAGGGGTGTTTGGTCACTAATGTTCTATAATAGGTTTTTTGGTTTGTTTTATGCCACACAAATGTGAAAGATGCACTATTTTACCATAAGGTCTGTCTAATATACCATCTGACTTACAAGCAAGAGCATAATGGTTGTCATAAGATTTATTAAGAGAAAATTGTATGTTACTATTTCAAATAAGATAAAATTAGTCTTATGGGCAGCTCCCAAATCAACTTTATTAATGCACTAGACTTAGAGTGGAATATTAGTTATTAAAAGTTATTTTTAATTTATTTATTAGTAGTTATAGATAAAATGTTGTATTCAACCATCAAGAGTGCATTATTTTAAAAGTGTAGTTCTTGTGTAACGTTCTGTAGGGTGACTGCCCCCTTCAGATATGCGACAAGTTGGCACAGGACTAAAGGACAAGATAAATTAGTTTTATTCTAACATGACTTAACTAATTTAGTTGGACATCATTATACAGGACTCAAATGTACAAAAAGCATATTTTAAAGCAATGAGCTATGTACTGATCTTCAAGCTGAAAACTGTACTAGTTGTTCTTTCCTGTTCTCCAGCAACATTTTGACCTGATTCTATAATTACCAACATAGATAAGAGATAGATAGAAGTCATCCAGTATTAAAGATAATATCTGAAACAGGAAAGATTTAAGTGTGTCCAGTGGCTGTGAAGTAAATCAAGGGAAATAGTTAAAGCACAGTTTTGTAGTTGTGAGGGTAATTTATCATCAAAACTACATACATAGTGAATTCTCTGAATCAGATGAGAAACATTTCCAAAACATTATGTTTTTAACTATAAATTACTATGCTAGACTGAGGAATATGCTGCATGAAATCTCTAGCTTTATGGAAGAGTTCTATGTCTCAGTTCCTGAGTTTCAATTCTAAGACTTATCTTTGCATGGCTATTGAATTTGTCTAATATTATAGTAATAGGTTATAGATTTTCCCAAAGGGCAAGACTTTAACTTCTGCGTGACTTATTCATATTTGTTTTTCAGGACCAAGATTACTGTGAACATATTTAATGACAAAATATATTCGGTAATACAATGCATGCAGTTTTCTTCATATGTGTAATCAAAAGACAGCTCTAAGTCTTTGTGCACTGTAAATAACTTTCACTCAAAAGTGCATGCAAAATCCAACGTTTCAGGATACCACAAGGATTTCCAAGGATACTTCAGTGTGATATTCACTTGAATTCATAGTTAAAATTCAAATTGTCAGTACTGAATCATAAAATCCAACCTGCAAAGGATCCTTGCTAACAGTCTCTTGTTCTTCTTTTGCAACTGTATCATTTGCATTTGTTCTGCATGGTAGAAGAACAATAATGACTGGATATACTGCAGTGAATTCTCAACCGAAAACCCTCAACTTGGGGTTTTACTTTATTAAAAAGGTTTAAACAAGGCAAAGTCTGCCTGCCTTTAAAGCGCAAGACATGGGAAAATTGTTCAAACTTTTGCAAAGGTGCAAATCTATGAATTATCTACTTATTTTTAATTCTTTTGAAAGAAAACTCTTTTGAACCTGTTCGTTTTCCTCTGAACGATAATCATGTACCTGGCACATGCTGCCTCTGACATACGCACTCACAGCTGTTTAAAATACTAAATCCTTTAGCTATGCTTCCTTTTATACATAAAGAGGTATAATTTGTGCAAATGCAATTTAATAAGCAGCCCAATTATAATTTACAAATTTAGAAATAGACTAAATTTTGTTTCTGTTTCAATTAAGTAGTTGCCTAATTATTCTATAAACAGAATTAGTTAACAGAGAGGGAACTGAGAATGCAAACAGAAATTAAATCATTCACTAAACTGTTCAGCAAAGTGAAAGGCACTGCATGGTCTCTTTTACTATTTCAATCAACATATTCTTGTTTATGTCCTGATTCAGCAATGTATTTCTGTGCCTGAGCAATTCTCAGGGCCCCAAGGACACCACCATCCCTGCCCAGCTCCCAGGGCTCCCGCCACCTGCCCACGGCCCAGGGCCCCAATGTCAGCCCCCCAGGGCCACCAGCCCCTGCCCCAGCAGTGCCACAGCAGGGCCGGTCTCCAGCTCCCCACAGCCCTGCCCTGCCCGGCCATAGGCCCCTCCAAGGCGGGCTCACCCATGGACCCATCTCCCAGCCTGGCTTCAGCCTGTCCAGGGCTGGGGCTGCCCCGGTGCCACCAGCTGCCCTGCTCCTGGCTGGGGGTGGGACAGGCCCTGGCTGCCAGACCCTGCCCTGACAGGCCCAGGGGGGGCCCTGATGGGCCAGCACCTGGCCCAGGTCGCTGACAGCCCCTACGGTGCCCTGCAGCTTTTAACATGTGTTGCTGGTTATCATCCAGCACTCCACTGGCAAAATCACCTGGTATGTTCCTAGGCAAATCAAGCAGAGGTCCCAGATATAGCACAGCAAATTTGAGAGGAAACAATCAGCAATATACTGGCAAAGGGCATCAGCCCCATGAAAGGCAGACTAGCAACAGGGATAGCATGATTTGATTGGAGTATTGTAGAAAGCCCAAGCTGTACTCCAAGCTCTCATAAAACTGAAGAGCTCTGTTACAGTGATGAAACTGAGGAGAGACAAGCCCTGTGAGGGTGTGGCTGTGGACCTTCTCCAACACAGTTTCTTCACTGGAGCTAGCATTTCATGGAGCATCTCATGAGCTCAGGAAAAGGTAGAAAGTCCTTATGTCTGACTGCATAATATGTCCATGCATGTGAAATTCTGGGGTTTCAACCCCAAGCCCCAAATTAAGGTTGACATGTGGGTGATTCCCACAGCCCTTCACAAGGTGGGGTGAGTTTGCCTTTAGGCTTCCCTCCAGGGTGCGGCCGGCCTGGCAGGGAGAGCCATGAGGTAAATGAGCCCCAGGTGTCTGCAGTAAGTAACCAAAGGTCAGGTGTCCCACTTAGGGATAAAAGCTGGGACCCCTTGCAGGCAGGGGCAGTGTCTGTCTGTGGGGTGGATGTCCTGTGCAGAGTTTCCTGTTGGGGAAGGACCTCCTGTCTCCCTGGAACTGGGCTCCAGTCAGGTCTGGCCTTTGTAAATGTGGGCTGTGTGGAGATTCAGTGTGTGGCTTCCTTGGTCTGATGTGTTTGGTTTGTTGGCTCAGTTGTCTCCTGTCCCTTCTATGGGAGACTGCATTTCTCTGTTTATTCCACCCATTGTTGGTTGTGTGGTGTTGTTGTTGGGGTCAGTGGGACTGATGTCAATTATGTATAATCTGACTGACTTGTTTGTACCCCCAGTGCTCACCCATGTACTGACCCTTTTCTATCAAATACAATTTGGTTATTGGTTCATCTTTATGCTGGCTGTGTCTTTTATGCTAGGCCTGATAACTGGCAAAACAGCATGTTACCTGAGTATTCAGTATGTTTTTCCCCTCTTAAACTCTGAAAAGCATCTTGTAAGAGGACAGTGAGTCTGCCAGAACTTTGAGGTTGATTGAGTTAGATGTCTTCCTTCACATGCGTTCCCAAGAAAGACTAAAAATATTTTAAAGTAAAAAAAGAAAAATATTCCTCATATATCTCAATATACATATCTTTTTAAATAGAGAGAATGCTACACAGTGTTTTAACAAAATCAAATGGGCTTATAGCCATCTTGCCTCTTTAATGTTTGAGACTGGTTCCTTGCCTCAGGCCTGGCTTTGAGCTGGTATGGAGTTCTGCTCAGCCTCCTTGTAGTATTTCTCACTTTCTTTGCCTTCTGTAACCCATTTCTTCTGAACCTGTTTCTCCTGGAAGACTCCCAGGTTGACATGGAGACACAGTCCCTGATCATCTCTAGAGGTGTCTGGCAGCTCAACAACTCCCTTTTGAAAGGAACATAGTATAGATAGAACGAAGCTGATACCATCTATCTATGATGCACCCACATCCTTTCGCCCAGTTTTCTGTTCTGTCATTTTAATCTTACACAGTATGGTCACACTAAAAGTTTTACAGTGTATAGTGTACTTTTTCCTCATTTCTCTTGTCACAGCCTCTTATTAGGCTGAGGAACAGTGCCTATCTGCATCAGCTGATGGTTTTTCAGTGCTGATTTCAGCTAACTGGACAGAATCCCTTGTCTAATTATTCCATGTGGTCATAACAAATTTATATCCAGGCAATTTTCTTCATCCTCAGGCTAACTTGCTTCCAGAATGTCATTGCCTGATGACCAGGTAGAATGGTTGCTACTTACAAATGGAATTCAGGGTTAAGATAAAGTGGTAAAAATATTCTAAAATGTTACTTTATATATATATACTATCTTCTTATATTCATTTTAATTTCTTACACTTTCAAAGAGGAGCATCAGCCTTGAAAAGACCTTGGTCAAGGCTTACGATAAGTTCACTTTCCTAATTACCTGAAGATCTAATTCTTTATATGCTGTTCCAGCGTAGGCCTTGGCAAACTTGTTTCTATTTGCTCACATAAATATGAATTTTTTTCTTACACTGAATAATTCAGGAGTGACTGTCCAGTAATGATATCAGGCTGTGGGAGCTTTCATTGAAGCCAGAGGTAAAAAAACATTCTACTTAATGTAGACAATTAGTCTAGACAATTAGTCATAGTATATTTTCTAAACACTCATTGAGTGTTCTGCTTCTAAATCAGAATTTGATGGATTTTTTTTTTTAACCAAATGTTTATTAAAAAGCCTGTTGTCAACTGGACATTGAAAATGCAAGTCCTGTCAGTTAAGTTTTATACTATTCTTGTATTCCTAAAAATAAAACTTGGTAATCAAAGGTATCCTCAGCTTGGGGAGGATACTAGTTCATATTTTTAAGCTTAAAAGCTAAGATGATTTAGCTAATAGTCTAGATAATGGAAGTGGGCTTTTGACCAAGACATTATGCAAGGAAAGCATACAGTCCTGGAACAGAAAGTACTGCAGAAGTCCTGTTAAATATTTTGGCCTTAGAATAGCATGACCCAATAATTTCAAGATAATAATAATCTACAGAAGTTGTGTACAATTAATATGAAGTCTTGCTTCAATGGGTACATCTGAATCTTACTTTACAGTCAGTCAAAAGGATACTGGTGCATTTTTTTATTCAGTGCACTGGTTTTGTGTTGGGATTTGGGGGGGGGGGGGGGGTGTTCTTATCATTAACTGCCATACCTTGCAATATTGTAAGTGTTCTGCAACTGCAAATCACTTAGCACAGTGTGGTGGTTTAGGCCCTGCCAGGTCCAGAGACCATGTTGCTGTTGCCCCTCCCCACCCTCAGCCAGTCAGGCTGGAAGTGAGGCACAAACCCCAGGTTAAAATAACAAGAAATTTAATACAACAGTGTGATAAACAATCTGAACAACAGTAGCAATGATAACAACAGTAAACAGCAATAATAGTAAACAAGACAAAAGATATACAGAGAAATACCGAATGGATACAGACAGCCCTGTGCTCCCTCCACAAAAGCCACAAAGGAAAAAGTTCATCAGCATGGTATGAATAACCCAGCTGGAGATCCCTTCCCCCTCTCTGCTGGGGAAACTTAACCCTATCCTAGCTGAGCCAGGACACACATTAACTAATGAAAGTCTGAGATTTATAAACCCATCAGCAAATAAAACCGTGTTTCCATACTATTTATAGAGAAGGTTGTTTAATCTATGTAAACTTTAAGTAAAACAGAGTTTCTTGGTTTCTCAAGTGTGTCATATCCTGGATACTTCTTGCCTCTTTAAAATATTAAGTCAGAAACCCCAGAAACTAGTAATATTCTAGTTACATTTATATCTGACTGTTGTCTTTGTATGTTTTAATGTATGGTTGCGATAGTACTTTTCAGATTCTTCACTTCCAAGTATTTATTTCTGTAACTTGGACACAGTTACTGTTTTTAAACCCATAGTTTAAGTGGTTTTCACAAATTATTTGTAATGTTGTCTTTTTGAATACAGAAGTATTAAATAGTAGAGCCTGTAGAAAATAAAAGAATTAAATAGAAAGGGTACAACAAAAAGAATAGGCAGACTCCAAATATTAATCTCAGCAGTTAAATATAGAATGAGAATTGAAGCACTGCATTATGTTTAAGTAGCCCTATTGCAGTAAATTGGATTATTCACCTCAGTAAAGAAAACAGGATTTTGTCCTTTTATGTATGAAACATTTTGGTTTAATTTGGAATAAAAACTCTATATGCTGACATAGCTGAAGCAGGAGGAGGTGAATACTGTTGACATTTTTCATCCCTGTTCTGCATTTTATATGGTAGGACTGTAAAATACATCAGCAGGTTATAATAAAAATGAAATGGGACTATCTGTTAAAGAAGCATCTTTAAAGCTCCCACAAAACTCTATATGTAAAAATTAATTAAATGTACATTTTCTAATGTGGCTGATTATCAGATAATAAATATAACTAATATAAATATATATATGGTTTCTTCAAGATGTGTTTAAATATTAAACTTTCGTTAACTTTAGAGCTGATTGAATAACATGTTTGAATATATGTTTAATTGCTTTGACAAGGTGAAGATTTTGATATAAACAAAATTATCATAAGAAAATTAAGTGACCAGATTAAGATCCTGATTCTTGAGGATATTTGGATTAAAAGCAAAATTAAATATAGCAGCAGAAGAATTTGTGCCCAATAACATACTATATACAACAACATTTCTTGTAGTTTTGTGAGATATTGCGCACTGTTGGACATAATTTTTCCAATCTGAACATTTGTTACCAAATTCAATTCTGAGAAGGGCTTTCTAAGCTTTTTGTATTTCACCAAATTTTTTCCATTAGGATGTGGTGATCTATTCAGTTATGCATTGTATAAAATTGAGACAATTTTGTCCATCTCCTTTTTCCTACAGTATGAAAAGTTGCATATCATAGTTGCTAATTTTAATCCTGCCTTGACTCGCAGGCAAAACTGTTGACATTTTAGACATTGCTAAATATAGTTCATGGGTTTTTATAACTTTGTGACTAAGTTGAGGGATATTCAGTGTAAAATAGAAAGCACAAGCTAATGTTTAAGATTTTGCAGATTGATTAAGGTTTGCAGGTAGATTTAATATCTTTTATTAGACCAGCTGCTGTCCTTAAAAAAAAAAAAACAACAGACAAGCTTTAGGCATATAGCCTTTCTTTGTGTTTGAAATTAAAGGAACAGTTTTCAAAATTAAATACAAGTTGAGAGCAAGCTTCTCAAAGTTTAGTTAGAAACGTACCAGTTAGGTCATCTTTGAACATAATGTGTTATTAACTGTGAAGCAAAGACCCTGTTAATGTTGAGGAGGGGGAAATGAGAGGGAGGAAAGACAGAAATAATGCTTCTTAGATACCTAATGTACTTATGCAGAGGAAAGGAAGACATGATCAGCCCAGAATTAGAGTGAAGAAATAGATAATGTAGTTTAAGATCAGTATTGCTGGGGAGACATTCAGTGCAGTTTCCAGCTTTTTCTTTGGGAGATGTTTGAGTTGCCCTCCCTTGAGGATCTCTATGGAGTGAACAAGTATATCATGAACCACTTTGTGAGAAATTGATGTTCCCTGGAAGATAACTATCCTTTATTGATTATCAATGTGAGGTCATTCTTGTGAAAAGTCATTTTGTAGTTTTACCTACATAGGTAGCCATGGGATATTTTCTGCATAGGGTAAATCATATTACATTGCTGGAAAACACAAGTATAAATTCAGGAATGTTGTGGGTTCTGGTCTAGGAGTATTTATTGTAGCTGCAAGTTGATTATGGTTAATATTTTTTTTTTGTTAGGCATGTGCTAGTGCAACAATTAATGTAATTTGAACCATGGGGATTTTGCTACTGAGGATTTACCTGGGTTTGAGTCAGGATAGGGTGACAGTTTTCAGAGGCTGAGATAGGTAGTTTCAAAGAGACTTCTTTTAAAATTAAGATCTCTCATCCAGAATGCAGCTACTTTCACTCACAGCATTTAGGCAAGATGTTATGTGAACACCTGAAGTGAATAATCAGAGAGGATGTTCTTTTTGTATAGAGGTAATTCTTTACATGGTGTTCAAGTGGCTCTTTCAACAATATGTGACCTCTTTCATTAGAGGACTGCCCTTATTAAATAACAATCCTCTTGAGGTAACTGAAGTGAAAATTCTGAGTGTAATCTAAACCGCAGAGTAAATGCAGTGATACTGGATGGTGTGGTTACTGGTTTGGATGTGTTTTTTGGAAAGTGGACTTTTCTATAAAATAGACATTAATTTGCTGATATTGTATGGGGGGTTTTATAAGGTGGGGTTTTTTGTATATTTGCAAATCAGCAAATTAATGATGATGTAAGAATATTCCAAAGATAGTCTGAATAGCTGATGATTACCAAATTCCTGGCACAACTTGAAATCTATGCTTTCAGTCAAGATTATGAAGTTGTCTACATTTCTGAGGTATAGCATGAACTAGGTTAGAGTTATTAAGAAATTCCTCTTCAGAGTGGTTTGTAAAATAATGCCATATTGTGGAGCCATTTTAGCATCCATTTTAGCAACAGTTACAAATGATAAGCAAGATGTAGTATTAAGAACAATAATGGCTAGTATTGATGTATCAGAAAGTGGACGTTTGGAAGTGTGTTCTGTGATATCCTAGCAATTTAGATAGATTAGAATTATTTTAATAATCCTAAGTAATTCATAAAGACAAAACATTAATCAGAGTCCACTTAATTATAATTAAGTCAGTCTGTATGTGCACTCCCTAGTGCCAGAGGTGCATCTAGTCAACTCTGTTCTCATTCACTAAGCTCAAATTCTTGTTTCCATTTAGTGTTTTCTCGTTGTCATGACACACTTCAGAAAACTAATTAAAAGACTGGAAGAAATGGAAACATGCATTTATTTTAAACACAGAATTAAAAAGAAACAAGCGATTAGAATCAAGTGTTATGCTTATTACAGTTGCCCATCTATTTTGTCATTCTTAATAGATTCAAAGAAGCGATGACACATGGTCACTTCAGAGGCATGTGGAAGGATTGAATGCTAGGGGTAAAGAAGGTGGAACTAGAGGAAAACAAAGTTAAGGCAAGGAAGGTTGAGTGTCATAGGAAGAGGCACAACATGAAGGATGATGCAAGCAAAGCTAAGATTTAAAAAACACTGCCAGAAGAGCAGCTAAGTGATAGTGAAACAAAATTAACTGGATAAATAGAAAAGTAGCCATTTAATGCTAAGTTGTTCTGTAGTAAAAACATGATGCAATACACAAAATGAGTTTGTGTTTTCATTTTATACGGAAGTTTGTATGCTTAATCCTTTCACATCCTTAGAAGTCTGCTTTTGTAAGTAGGGAAGGGGATGTCCTCTCAGAGAAGATAAGGAAAGGAAGTGGCTGATGTACTGATGCTGGCATCCATGTGACTAGTTTCAAACGAAGTTCATTAATAAGGAGAAGATTAAAAGGAAAGCTTTTTTGTTATCAAATGTTAGGATGAACTGCTTATATGAAGCTCCTCATTTTAAATAGTAGAACCTTCACAGGTGCTTAAAATGACCAGCAAAAGCAAAGCAGAGATGGAAAATAAAGAACTGCTTAAGAAGTACATTTCCATGAGAAAGTAAGATCTTTACAAATATTCATGAAAGGTACCAAGCTTTTTAGGAAAGATTTGAAGACAAGACTTTTTAGAAGTCTTTACTCCAGAATGAAATAATGTGCTAATATAAAGAACTACTTTACTTCTAAAGAAATATTATTAAACATTTCCTCCAGGTCACTCTGTTGCATGCTGTAAGGAACTGAAGGAAGTAATACCTCAAACATTCATCGACACAGAAAACCTCAAGGACAAGCTGTGGCCTTTGTGATTAGTCTAAGGAATGCCATCCAAGGAAGCATGGAGTGTTTCAAAGGATGCATGTCTCCACTCCCTTATGGTTGTATTGTCAAAGTCTCAAAGGGGGAAAACATGGACTGAGTGAAATCAAATGTTTCTCATCAAGGAAAAGGGCCACTATTCACTGGCTGCATTGCATAAGCTCAAAGAGGTGACAAGGTCTGATAGATAAGTGGTGAGCATTTCTGCCCCAGAAGTCAGATGATTGTTCAAGAACCATGAATTCAGCAAAAATCTGTGGGAACTGAGGACAAAATGTGGGGGTGGGGGTGTGTGAGCACAACCATCAACTTAATTGGACAAAGAGGTTGGTGCACCCCATTTCCCCTCCATGCATGTGCAGAACCCATGCTCCACCTTTAGTCTCTTATAGAATGAGTTTGTGAAATACCTGCCTCTCCTCATCTAGTATGATAATCAGCTGATAAGATGAATATAAAGGGGACAGAAAACTTTGCTGTATGTGCACCCATCATCCAAGGTTATCGGACCTAAGAATATGCTGAATCCAGGGGTAGTGACTGGATTTCTTTTACTCCCTTTTTTTCTTTCATTTCTTTTCTTTCTTATAGATTTATAAGAGACATGTTTCTTATCTTTTTCCAAGTTTAAGTTGTTTTTACTGAAAGTAAAACATTTTAACCAGTCATTTGGTGTTGTTTCACCTTAATTTAACCTGTGTGGACCACAGAACCTCTGCAACTCTCTGGGCTCCCTGTCTGGGTCGTAACACATGTTAAAGATCTCCTTTATAGAGTCAACTTTGAGATTTATCTAATATCAGAAATTAAAATTTCTCCTTTAATCAGTTTCTGTAACAAATTATCAAGCCAGCAGAATGATGACAGAACTGTCACAATCTTATTGTGACAGTGAGGTACATCATCCAGTTGTGGCATCTTTAGTCATTGTGGAAGTTGTATAACCTAGTGAGTGATTTTGTCACATTGTTAATGGTACTACTGGAGGCCTGCCCTGCACAGTGAGACAAAGAGTAAAAGATGGGATCCTGTGATAATGTCTGGAACTGTGGGTAGACGGGAGGCTGTTGTTGGCTGGAGGAGCCTGTCTGTTGCCAATCTGGCTATGAGTGCCTTTGCAGAAATGGTTATTGTAAAATATTTTCTTACAGCCTTCAGGAGTCCTTCCTCTTTCACCAGCTTCAAAAAAGGCATGGGAGGCCAGAACAGTCATGGCATAGCAGCAGGACAGAAGAAGAGACTGTGAGTAGCTACTCAATATTTATGCCTGCCTGTTGCTCATCACAAAAACTCTCCTTAAGAAACAACTCTGCTTTGGACCATTAGAATTTTATTAAATCCAAATGTGTTTTCTTAAAGATAACAGGATAACAGCAAGAATGTCATATGTAAAGTCTGCCTTCAGATCCATTCAGAGGGTTGCTGGCAGTCCTAACATTATACAGTCATTTGAATTTTAATTTGATCAAACTTCCAGTGGAAACTTGACTCACTTATGTGCATAAATCCACGGAACAGGCAGGTTTTGCAATTGGTGCCAAGCATTGAAATTGGTTTTGGCCTTATTGAGAACTGGTGGAATTTCCCTTTTTCTTTTTCCTAATATTCTGTGGCTCAGGAGAAAGTTTTATGTCAATACATTCACTTCTCTAGGAATTTCTTCAGTGGCTATTACTTGGTAAGCTCTTTGAAGGCAGAGAGCACCATTAGCCATTGATTCATTTGGATACTGGAATGCCACTAAAGAAACTTTTTGGGATTTTTTTTTTTCGTCTTTACAGTACCACCAACATAGCAAGGTCTGTTAAAACCCACAGAAATACTAAAAATATTGCAGCAACTAATGTTCAGGAAAACACACACAAAAAATTTACTTAAAATTAATGGAAAGGGTCACTTATGGCTTCCATCAATGGTATAAATCAGACCAACAGATGGTTTGAGTAAACAAGCACTCAAATTATACAGTGAAACATATGTATGATAAGATAAAATACATAAACAGCACAGAGAAACATTTTTGTTAGGCCATAATAGATACTGAGAATTCAGATACCACATTTACTGAGGAAATGTTTTTATGTATTGAAAATATATAATTCATAGTAAAACCAATGTTGTACTCTATTTATGATAATAACAATTATAAATATAGCACTGCCCACAGTGTCTGGCATAGCATAATGCATTTACTGTATATACTGTGGGAGTCAATGTTATGGGTGTGGAAGAGCCTGTAATATTTTTTTTTATTTGGCTATAAATTCAGTGACAGCATTTATTTTGAAGAAAAATGTTCTTCAGAGCAAGTCACAGACTGTATAGATTTCACCCATCGTGTGCCTGACATTTGAAAATAACTGTAACTTGCCAGAAATCATTTATTTGTCTTGTAAATCTTACGTTTAAAAATATGTAGGTAGGACCTTTAATGCTGTTTTATTGCCCAATGTTTTGCTTTCAAATAATGTCACAGGATCTGAACTGATTAGCTTGTAGGCTGATCCTTTCTTTGGAACAAACTAGGTTATTCAATGGACTTGGGAAATAAGGCTTCAGCTGTGAAGGAAAATAAATTCTTCAGTCATGGGCTACAGAGGCTGACTGGTTTCCTAACATACTGGAAAGCAGAACATGGAAATTGACTTCTTTCCTGGACAATTAGCACATTAGTAGTACCAGATGCAGGTCATATTTGTTCTTCTGAAAACCATGTAGGGGGTTATCCGACTTTTTCTTTCTTAAACAGCTTTCTCTAGAAGGTAGAAAACAGATCTTGGAGCTACTCATTCAGGCATGAATTTATCTGCACTGTTGTAAGAGCACAACAGATTTATATTTTGTCATTTATAGCAGATAAAAAGCCAACCTTTTTTGTATTTTTCCATTATTGATTTTGATTGTCTGACCACTTTGGAAAGGGAGTCTTGACTCCTTTGATTTGTACAATATATAAAAAATATCTTCCTCAGTGTTGCAGGAAGCAGTACTGGTAGGAAGACAATTCTCCTGATGTGATAGAGAAAAGCACTCAGTACACTGTATTAAGAGTTTATTACAAATTAGCATAGTTTGCTGGCCTTTTAAAAAAATAGGTTTCTCTAAGATAACTTATTTGGGGTGTTATTTTGGACTAATCTGACTTTCTTAAGATATTTAAAGTAATTGAAGAGTATTACACAGTATTTAATCCTCCTTCTGTGTATATACACAAATGTTTTTTCTCGTTGATTTAAAAGAATAGTTAGTATAGATGTACACAGAGACTCTTTGAAATCTTCCCTTGTGGAATAATTGAATATTAGGCATATATCATATCTTCAGTGTAAATCAGATTGAAAAGAATGTGTCTTCTATTCCATACCTTCCTGTATCTATTTACTTCTATTTCTGTCATAGCTATAGAAATATCCAGGGGAAGAAGAGGAGAAAAAGAATGACTTCTACCGATCAAGAAATGTACTTTCCAAAAACTTAACCTTTGTACATACTGCATAGTACTAGTTAATGAGAATAGTCTGATAACAATTAATTGCAGGTATTGTTTTCAGGAAAAACTCCATCAGAAGACAGTCACAGGCATCATTTTCTCCTTTGCTGAGAGAAAATCTTTGGGATTACTATAAGGAGGTCTAAAATGGAAAAAACCACAAATCAACAAATGTAAAAGACTGGTCTACTCTTTTACAAAGAAATTGATTTTGTAAGCAGATTTTTTTTTGAAGCCTGTTGTTACTGAAGAATAACAATTCCTTATGGCTTAAAATTTCAGTTCTTAAAACTTGTTAAGAATTTTTAGCATTGAGACTAGAATCTTCCATATCATTCTGCTAGAATGTTATGTGGGCACATAAGAGTATTCTGGTTGGTGTGCCAGTATGATAGAAGTTCTAGTTCAGCTAGAATAGGGATAAGTTTCCACAGATGTTGGGAGGGAGCTCTACCCGGGTTATTCGATACCATACTGACGTCAGGTCTGGGCGCCCAAGTGCAGGAAGATATTTGGGACAGTTTTTGTGTGGGTCGGTACCCTCACTGCTTTATCCATGCAGTACATCTCTTGTTCTATTCATTGTTATTACTGTTATTGTTATCATTGTTGTTCAGTTTGTTGTTACACTGTTGTATTAAATATTTCCTTATCTTAACCCTGGGGTTTGTAATTTCACTCCCTGCCCTGTCTGGTCAGAGGGTGGGGGAGTGGCAGCAGCAACGTGGTCTCGGGTCTGGCGGGGCCTAAAACACCACAGAGATGGTTTGATAAGCTGTTCAGATATGGAGAGTCTACTGTAAGAATATTTAGATAGGAAGGCCAGATAGGAAATATGGTTTAGTAAGTAGAGACATACTAGGAAGTATGAATTTTTAAACTTCTTTTGAGTGTTTACAAACTCCAGTTTTCTAGCAGAAGAGACACACAACTATAAAAAACTAGCAGCATTTTTTTCAAGTCGTAGACTTTTACCTTAGTGACTATGAAATAAGAATATGGTGCTTTTGTCAGATTAATCACTTGCAGAGTGTTAAAATTAATGCTTATGATACATACATGTCTTCTAATTCCTTTTCCCATTATGTCTGTTTTATCTGAGAGAAGTGAATTCCTTGATTATTATTGAACTGCTCTGGTAGGAACTTTCAGCTTGTCCAAGTCTGGTAGATCAATTGGTTTACAGCATCTTATAGAGTAAAATTCTGCTTCCTTACAGTATTGCTGTGGCTTTCTTCGACAAAATCTTTTACAATTATGTAAATTATCTCATTTTAAAATATATGTACAGAATATTAATTACAAGTAATTAAACAAGTCTGTTTTTAAGTGAGTGTTTGGTAGTGAATGATTATGTCCTCT
This sequence comes from Athene noctua, assembly GCF_965140245.1. Taxonomy (NCBI): domain Eukaryota; kingdom Metazoa; phylum Chordata; class Aves; order Strigiformes; family Strigidae; genus Athene; species Athene noctua. The sequence continues at coordinate 81,126,388 of NC_134038.1, forward strand.
TTAAAAGAACTAGGATTATAATTCCAGCTATCAGGAATTCCAGGTCACAGCAAATGTGTAGAAGTTTTTTAGATCAAACCAAAAAATTAGCAGCAATTGGAGCAAGATATGAATTTCAAACCTGAGGCTTTTTCCTAAGAAATAATGAGTGATGCAAACAGAAAAATGATTTTGCAGGTGAATTTAGACTTCAAAGAAATGCTTCTGTTCAGTAAGATATCGTCATACTCCCACTTTGGTCTGACTCATTGTTACTGATAGCTGTTGTCACTGATGGGTGTTCCCTAAGTGTTTGCATGTATATGTGGCTTATAGGGGGTTTGTGTTGTTTTTTTGAAGGCCCTTAATTCATCTGCAGTGAGTCAGGATAGGCATAACAGTTATATCTCATATTAAAGCCCTAATAGGATCAGACAACACAAGTAGGAAAGATTTCTCTAGCTCTAACCAGAGCTACAAAAAGAAAATGAAATCTTATAAGAAGTGTGGTTAGTGCTGCACTTTTAAGGATTTTTTTAAAAGACATAGGCAAAAACTTGAAGAGAAAAATCCAAAATTTCCCCTTGCAACAACAACTGCTGTCAGATGTAACTACTTTGGGTGAGTTGGTGAATGTATGTGGTGTCAGTGAAAAATTACTGATGTAGCCATAAAAATTGCAAATGAAGTAATATTAGTCCACTTCCACACTCAGATCTAATGCAGATGGTTGAAATATTTTAAATACAATACACTAATTGTCAAATGCCTAAATGAAGTCTAAACTTAGCACCACTGAAATGGCAGTATGCTCCAGGTACTGCAGTCTCAGTCATTCACCACTACATATGAAGCAACATAATTAATTTTGCTCTTTTTGACTTACTGTCACACTTCTAGCTAAAGCCTTGCTTTGAAACTTCCCCTAAAAGTCAGTAACCTATTAAGCTCTTGGTTTTAAGAAGGTCTTTGCACTTTAACAAAAAATTTCAAGCTTAGTTCTTCACTGGTGTGATGCAACTGATGCAGCCTGAAGTTTGGGGTTTTCAGCACTGGAAGCATCAACAGTTTAATTTAGTACTTAAAGCATTCTTGAAGCTCCTGTAGGGTGCTCTGAATGTAGCTATTTTCAAGTTGACTTTTTACTATATATGAAGAGGAATTTTCCCTTTCTCACCCTCTTGGGTAAAAAACCATAGTCTATAGGTATTTATCATACCTGAAATGTTCTGCTGCTCCATTTGAGCAAGTCTGAATTTTGAGGGTGATGGGCACTAACTAAAAGCAGAGCTGTTGAAAAAGTCCTTGAGAATGTTAGAAGTACTATGTCTGGATTACAGAGCGTCCTGTAAAATGCACCACTATTCTTTTAAAATGCTTTCTATATCTTTCCTTACAATCATAGAATCATAGACTCAATCGCAAAATAGTTTGGGTTGGAAGGAACCTTAAAGATCCTCTAGCTCCAACCCCCCTGCCATGGGCAGGGACACCTTTCACTGGATCAGGTTGCTCAAAGCCCTGTCCAACCTGGCCTTGAACACTTCCAAGGAGGGGGGTAGTCACAACTTCTCTGGGCAACATGTTCCAGTGCCTCACCAGGGAAGAATTTTTCCTGATGTCTAATCTAAATCTACCCTTTGACAGTTTAAAACTCTTACACTTCGTCTTATCACTACACTCACTGATCAAGAGTCCCTCCCCATCTTTCCTGTAGCGCCCTATAAGTTCTGGAAGGCCACTGTAAGGTCTCCCCGGAGCCTTCTCTTCTCCAGGCTGAACAACCCCAACTCTCTCAGCCTGTCCTCAGAAGGGAGGTGCTCCAGACCCCTGGTCATCTTCATGGCCCTCCTCTGGACCCGCTCAAACAGGTCTTGAGCAAGACCTTGAGCAGGGCTGCTCTCAATCCACTCTTTGCTCAGCCTGTATTTATGCTTAGAATTGCCTCGACCCATGTGCAGGATCTTGCACTTGGCCTTTTGAACTTCATGAGGTCTGTATGGGCCCACCTCTCAAGCCTGTCAAGGTCCCTCTGCATGGCATCCCTTCCAGCATGTTGACCACACCACACAGCTTGGTGTCATTGGTAAACTTGCTGAGGGTAAACTCAGTCCCACTGTCCATGTCACCAACAAAGATGTTAAACAGCACTGGTCCCAGTACTGACTCCTGAGGAACACTACTCATCTAGCACTTAGGGATATGGTGGAGTTGAGAACTGTCAATGTTAGGTTAATGGTTGGACTAGGTGATCTTCAAGGTCTCTTCCAACCTAGATGATTCTGTGATTCTGTCAGTGCTCTCCACTTGGATATTAAGCCATTGACTATAACTCTCTAAGTGCAATCATCCAGCCAGTTCCTTATCCACCGACTGGTTCATCAATCAAATCTGTATCTCTTTGATTTAGAAACAAAGATGTGATGTGGGACAGTGTCAAAAACTTTGCATAAGTCCAGGTAGATAATGCTCTTCCCTTATCCACTAACACTGTAACCCTGTCATAGAAGGCCACCAAATTTGTTAGGCAAGATTTACCTTTATTGAAGCCATGTTGCCTGTCAACAATCACCTTAATTCCATGTGCCCTAGTGTAGTTTCCAGAAGGATCCACTCCATGATCTTGCTGGGCACAGAGGTAAGACTGACTGGCTTGTAGTTCCCCAGGTCTTCCTTTGTTCCCTTTTAAAAAACATGAGGGTTACGTTTCCCCTTTTCCAGCCAGTGTGAACTTCACCAGACTGACACGACTTCTCAAATATGATGAATAGTGGCTTAGCTACTTCATCTGCCAGTTCCCTCAGGACCACAGATGCATCTCTTCAGGTCCCATGGACTTGTGCACTGACAGGACAGGTTCTTCTTAATGTTCTTTGTGTGCATTCCTTGTATTTTAAAATGAAAACTTGTCTGCGTATTTTTATTTCTAATAGAGAAAACAAGATTTTCACTTTCAGTTTTGTAGAAAAATGTGGAATGCTGTATAATTAATTCATATTTTTCTTGACTGTGATCCCAAATGCTGAGGGTCAACAGATATTTTTGTAGTAAAACATGGATTTCTACACCTTCCTACTATTTTTATTTTTCTTCATTAAGTGACCTGCTACTCAGTGACAAGATAAATGGTACCACTGATTTTTTTCTATTTAAAAAAAGAAGGTATTTAATTAAAACGTAACATTTATTAGAAAACTGTTTAAAAATAAAAACAGTCCCTGTTCTCACTGGAAATATGAAGAATTCAAGGGAAAAATTTGAGTTTCTGTGACATAGTACTATCAACAGAATGAATCTGAGAATATAGCATTATTTATCAAATAGGAAATACCTAGAATAATCTTGTCTATGGCAGAGGGATTTTGTAGTGCTACTCCCATCCAATTCAATTGTATTTTATAGAATGAGTTTATGTGTACTTAGTGAACACTGCTTACACCCAGAACTAAAAAGAATTTGTCTTTGTCACGTCCCGCTCCGATGAGGGGGACAAGTGACTCAGATTCGCAAATCCCCTATTGGAGCGGACAACAAGTCTCCAAGTTCAAGCATTTATTAACTACCTACAATGTACTAATTGAACACGTGATAATTGGCTAAGTACGGAGCAAGTTGTGGCGAGCAATATAATATGCTTTGCATTTCTTAATAGAAAAGGAAAAGAGGGAGATAGAGGGAATGGGGGAGTACAGATCACCGGTCTGGGTTCCTGCGCTGATCCCGCCAGCGAGGGTTCCAGGAGACGGCCGTCTTCTTCGCTGGCATTCGTCTTCTTCGCTTCACTGCTTTCTCCAGACGGTCGGGGGGGGGGGGGGGCAGAGAGACAGCGAGTCCTTTCTTCTCCCCTTTGATTTATACCCATTTTCCTTGGGTCCGTCCCATAGGTCGACCCACATATCTACGTATCCCATGTACAGGGAGGGGTAAGGTGTTTCATGGGATGATGTAATTAGCATGATCATGACAGCCCTCGTTAGCATATTGAGGGGTGTCAACTTTAATATGCATTTTGTGGATAATGAAGCAAAGTTCATTCACCGGACACATGGCCCTTGAAATTTGCCCAGGTGCCCCAGGGCAGAGCCGTCCTGTCTCCACAGGGCTCTCTCCCCCAGCTACATCGGGCAGCATTATCAGCTTCGGCCTCCACAGAATGCACCCTGTGACTCAGAGTTTTTTCTTGCGAGTGTTTGAGGCATTTCTTCCATCAGCCTCAACTTTTGCTTTCCCAGGTTGTTTGTCTTAGTTTCTCACAGACCTGGTTTCTCGTCTCTCACAGTCTTTTCTTCAGTTATGGTTGCTTTCCTAGATCCAAGAAAAGGCATTGAAGATTGAGTTGGAAGATTCCCTTAACAAAAGAGGATCTGAATGGCCCATCTATTCTTTTTCCCTTTTTCCCAGTGCTACTCTTTATTCCAAGACAAGTTTATTTCTCAGAGAAGCAAAAACTATTAGGGTATCACAGTAAATCTATATCTTTTATGATGTTTCTCCATGGCTCTCATATGCAATTCGGCATGAAGTAGAAAGCCTCAGACAGCATAGCTGATACCCTGTGGGAATGCCAAACACTGACTTGTAGAAAGGGTCTAATGCTAAAAATAACATAAGGCCTGTCCCGATCTAATGTTGGGGGAGGTTTTGATATGATCCCAAGAGCAAGATTAAGACACAAACAAGGTCAAATGCCATACACCCAAAATAGTTTTTTATTATTAACAAAGTGAAGAGGGGTAGCGATAGGACAGAATGGAAGGCAAAGTCAGAAATCAAGCAAGCATACAGGATAGGGCTGCAAGAATAGTCACCACCATGGATCCAACGGCATCCTGTTGATCCTCAGCCTTCAGTTCCTCAGTAGTGGGTGCACACGGAGCAAAGTTTTTGTTGCCTTTTTAAGTTCATCATATCTGCTGGTCAGCATATCTGCCCATCTTTTTTTTTTTTTTTTTTCTCTGGTCTGACAGGTTTTCGATGCACTGAGCTGAGCTGCTGGGGCAGAAATGTTCACCTCTTATCAGTTCATTAGCAATGCACACAGGGTATCTGACGTACACAACAGAGTAACAAATGGCTACACGATGGAGCCAGTGATAAACATTCGGTTTCACTCAGTCCACGCCTCCACCTTTGAGGCTTGTCTAAGGAGTTTAACAATGCAAGTGCAAGGGAGTGGGGGGTGCATCCTTCAATACACTCCTGCTTCCTTGGGTGACATTCCTTAGACTAGTCCAAAGACAACAGCTTGTCCTTGACGTTTTCACAGACACAAGCAAGGCCTGAGACAGTCATTTGACACTTCAGTCTCTCACAAGGCCCTTCTTATCATTTACACCTAAAAAGTCATGTTGGAAAAAAAAAAAAATAAGAATAACTCCTCCAGTGATTAATCAGGTTTGGATGGCATTTTATGGACATTTCCTTTTACTGTATATTTCTGGAATTGCCCAGTGTTCTTCATTGGTTATGTTTTTCCCGTGATCAAAAGTGTAAGTACTTTCTGGGTTTGCTTTTCTTTTTCGATTATTTTTTTTTCTTTCTTCTTTCAGTCAGTCCTGATCCTTGAAAATATATTATTCCTTAAATTCATATCACATTCTTTATTCCTAGTAGGGTAGGTTTTCTGCCACTGCTATCTAGGAATATTTGATTGTGTTCTTTTTTCTGTCTAATAGATTATATAAAAGTGCCTTTCTCCTACCCAGTTCACGTTACTTAACTGAAGATGCTTTGTCCACTCTTTCTATAATAATATATGCGGGATTGTATTCAACTCTTTTATAAGGTGCTCTCATCGTGGAATGTCAGGACACTTTAAAACTTGAAAGAAGAAAACTTTGTAGTACCCAGAATGGGATGGTTAAAGTATTCATTGAGCTGTCAGGGAAATGAGATGCCATCACTTTGATATGTAGTGATGAACATTATGCCTTGAACTGAATGGTGCTCTAAAGCCATCCCAATCACTATAATATAGGATAATTTGGTAAGAAAAAGAAGAGGAGAAAGTGTACCTGAAAATGTGTTAAAAAATCAAAGCAATGGTGCCCCTGAAAATGTGTTAGGGTGAGCTTCAGCTATAGGCACTTATCCAGTGAAAAAAAACCATGTGAACTGCACAACATTTCAAAATCAGACGTAAGCGAGACAAATGATTTTTAACTATTTGTTATGGCCTATTGCCTAAGGGTGGATTCCATCTTTACACTCTGCAAATCTAGCTGTTCATTTTTGTCTGCAAGAAGCATTTTGAGACTTTGTATTCGTTATGTAGTACAGTAAGGCACAGGTGGATGCATAATTGAAACGTCTCATTCCCGAAATGCAAAAGATTTTAAAGCATAGGTTCAAATCCTCACCACAGTGTATCCAAAGTGACTCTAATCACTATCTGATTCAGTATGATTTTATCAGGATATACAAATAAGATGGGCAGATCATCTTTGCTGCAGGTGTGTTTCACTGGTATTTACAGAATTTTATCAATATAATATTGTTTGTGCTCTGTGTCACATTTCTACATGAATTCTTTGTAGTGTATGCACCTTGAATATAATTGCTCCAGTTTGCTTTTCTGGAGCACCCTTTCTTCCACCCTTGTCTGTTTATATCAATTCAGATGTTGAATAGCCACAGGCAAGGAAACATGATTATAACATGGTATTATATAGGTTAGTTCTTTCACAAGTACTGTGCATTTTATATGTATGTTAATGGAAAGGTTTTCCAAAAGCTGGGAAACTATGTTAAGGGAGTTTGCTGGAAGGAGAACACTTATTTTCAAAGATAATAAAGACCACAGATTATTATGGAATCAAATTTATCTGAGTAGGAATTGAATACAGCTGACAGCAGGAATTTGCCAACATTTACCGAAGTGCCTTGTTTTTACATGTACTGTACAGTACATGTAGATATTTACCAAATAAATATTGGTAAGATATATAAATATCTTTGTAGATATTTACCAAGAGTCTTTGTCAGCTTATATTTTGTCATAGCACCTGTCCTCTCTGATTTCAGTGGCTTGCAAAATCCAGTCCTTAGATATAATGATACAACTTTTTTGTAGGTGATTCCTTGTGTATAGTCTAATACTTTATATGCCTACTGTATGAGGCAGGAAATTTTCCCTTTACACTATAGTCCCTACCTCCTGCTGCTCAGTGCTTATAGTATAAAGAAATAGCACAGCCATTTCCATTTTAGTACTCCCCAGCAGCCTGCTGAGTCAGAGCACACTGCTGATTTTTCTTACTGCATAGAGTTTTTTATCCTGTGCCTGTTTGGATTTCAGTGCCTCCTCTGAACACCAGCTACAATCTTATGTCACTAGCAAGGTCACCTTTCATTTTTCAACTGATGTTCCTGTGTTTCATAGCCTCCTGGAGAGCATCATATGCCTACAAAGACTTATAGCTGCCTCTGTCTCTAATCCTTTCAATTAAATAAAAAGTGAAAATTCAGCTTCTGGAGATCCATACTGAAGAAAGAGGAAGCCTTCTGCTGAGTTTGACTCTGAATGTCCTTGGGAATACCAGATCCAGGTTTCTTGGCAAAAGACATTTTCCTCGTTGCCTTCTCCAGATACCACCAGTAATAATGAGACTTCCTAGCACTCTGCAGCCATCTTTGAGGCTTGCTCAGCTGTTCAATTTCACCCTGAAATCCTCTCTGGTTCTACTATATCTTGCTATGCCATAGATGGTGTTCTGCAGAAACAGAGCTTTGCACTGATCTCCACGAGCACCAGTACACCAAGCAGCAGCTTTGGCTGCCTCAGCATCATTTGCACTTAGCACACCTTGATATTAAGCTAGTCTTCAAGTTCACAGCAGCAACTTTTTTGGGGCCATCATCTGCTATCACATCATCCCTTTCTGAAGCCAATGAAAGATGTCAGAATTTTAGATCTAGGTATTTCATCACCAATTTCCACCATCAGGTGTGTGATCTAAACAGTCAGGGATGCCATTGATCAAGGGTTCTCCCTTGATTCCCTTCAGTGCCCATCTGCACCAGTTTTCTTGTATGTAATGAGATAAAGGTGATGGTGAATAATCTCTCTTTCTTAAAAATGCTCACTAATTTTTTCATGTTTGCCTCTGTGCTGCCTCCAGACTTCCTCCTTCTGATATGTCTTAGAACTTAAAAACCTCATAGGCTAGAGGGCTGCTATGTCAAAGTTTTTCCAATGGCAATTTCCTCATGACTGACTAGGAAGAGAGATAACATGCTGAATTTGTTCAAAATTAATGTCTGCATTTGTGCATTCTGACAAACATCTTACCAACAGTTCAAGAAAAGAATTGGTACACACCTCTTACTTTTAATGATACAACATCTTCATGAAACCATTGAAGTGTTGCACACTGTGTATATCCTCCAGGACATACTTGCTGTGCTGAAGGCCTCTCTCCAGGGTGTTGAACCAAATAGACCAGGTTTTTGAAGAGGCATAGTCCTGGTATCTTGTTCCCCATATACTTTGACTTAGACTATCTTGAAATCTCCCTGGGTGAAGAATGCTGCTTTTAACAGACAGACAGACATTCTTCACTGGGACAGCTGTGCAAGATTACCATTGTGCACACCTGCTGTGCATGATTGACCTGAGTCCTAGTCAGATCTTCATCTGCAGACACCATGATGTCTGTAAAACATCTGCAGCAGGGACAATTTTTTTTTTTTTGCAGGATTGTATGTCCTTTGCAGTGTAATAGTAGCAAACGTACTCCCCAACATATACTATGCATTGAACAGAAGGAAGCTTGACACCAGAGTGCATACACTTCATAAACTGCAGACGAATCTTTCTCATCTCACATAACCAGGAGAAGAATACTCACTGTGTGCATATCTGTGTTGATTACACATCCTGAAGAACATATCCTAGCTAGAAGAAACGTGGTCATCAAACTAAATGAGAATGGCTACTGAGGTCAACAATGTGCTATTTTTTACTCTGTAGTTGACTAAAGTAAACAGTGCTTTGCATCCTGATCTGTTTTGCTTGCTTACCCTACAGACAGCTTGGACTTGACAAGCATCAGCACATAAACGTTTATATGTACTACATGAAAAAAAAAAAAAGTTAACTACTGAGCAAATGTGAATATCTAATAGTTTCTTGTAGGGAACAATGGTGTATTTTAGCATTAAACTGTGCAGTGGTAATGCTGATTGCACTTCTGCAGCAATATCAAGTCTTTAAAAATTCATGAAATGGACTCTGGAATGCTTACCATAAAGTTATATTTTACGTCATCACCATGGTAGCCTGAAAACTATTTTATTTATGCTAGACTGACAATTATTATTTTGAGTAGTGCAAAGCTTTCTATGAAATATTTATTCATCTTTCTGTGGGAGGGCAGATTAAGGTCTGTATTTTTGTTTCTGTCATTCTTCTGAAGTTTCCAACATATTCATCTTGTTTCTGCTTTCAACCTTATTATTCCTCTTTTAGTTAATGCTCTGTTTCTTGAAGTTAATAGGAAAGAACTGGTTTTGTAAGGACTGATAAACACTTAGACTCCAAAAGTATGTCTAATCTAATTCTCTACCTTTAAGCTAATAATGTAAGCCATAAATGTGCAGGATTTTTTATAAATAAAAATTAACAAAATATAAATTCTTTACTGTTGACGTCCAGTTTAAAAGCAGCAGATGAACATATGTTTGTGTAAAAAACAAATAGGAAATGAGAGAATGAAAAAATCTCATAAGAAAAAATATTGGGATCACAAAGAAATTCAGTTTCATTAATACTATGGTGACATTTACTGACATATAATTTTTTGTTATATTCAGAGGAAGTAAGTAACCACTTTACATTTTAGTAGATGGAGCTAGCTTAGCAGTCTGCAAAATAAAAATATGTCTATTTTCTACATAAAGAAAAGATTCATAAGAGTAATAACATGGAGGTGATGCTTTTCTGACATTTGACATCTTAGCATCATCTCAGGCACCATCTCAGAAATTTAAACTAATTTAATCACAAACTTAAAATTACACTCTTTTCAGTGGAGAATGGAAAAAAAAATGTTATCTGGGTAAATGCTCCTCTATTATTAAAACAACAGATGGTAAAACTGCATTTGAGAAGCTTAATTAACGGAAGTCTTAAAAAAAAAAAATATATATATATATATAAATCTAGGCACATCTGATGCAAATCTAGTTATAACATTGATGAGAGAAAAAAAAATAAAATAGGACCTGTTTAAGAAAAAAATAATGCTTAAACAAGATGAAATATAAACACAATAGACCGATAAAGAGAAACAAGTGGTTTACAAAATTAAGATTCAAGGTGAGGATAACAAGCCCTCCATCAAGTCATTGTAGAGAAAGACCTAGTAGTCTGTACAGCTAGACCAGGTGAAGATTCTTCCATTAAAAGAAGTCTTAAGGGGAATTCATACATGTGTTCTATTCTGTTATAAACCAGCTCCCAGTGTAACACATAGAACATAAAACTGTGATGTGTAAGGGACCTCAAAGTGTCTTTAATGCTTGTTTTTTTTCAGTTGATGAAGACTATGAAGAAAGCAATTAAACTATCTTAATGAATGCATGTGTTTATTCAGGGATGACTGCAGGAATTATTATGATGGAATGAGACATAAACACTTGTCAAGAGGAGTATTAATATATTATGTCACATATATTTTTGTATATATTCATGAAATAATCCATACTTGGCCTTTCTTTTGTTTGTGATGTGGCAAATAAAACTAGGCAATAAATTGTAATGTTTCTAAAGTTGGGAGTGAATGAATTGGAGTCTCTTCTCAAACAGTTAACATTTAGATGATCTGATATGGAATGCAGCTCAATACAGTTGATATTAATGGACTGCAAAGGACTGCCAGACACAGAAAGTTTTGTTTTCTGCTTGACTAGAGGCAAACATGACAATGGCATCTTGTTAGAAGATTAAAATAAGCCTCCAAAATTGTATTTATAGTGTAATCATGTGTGTACACTAAGTACACAGAACATCACATATATATACAATATGTATATACACACACGTATATATAATATTTATACACATATGTATGCATGTGTGTATAAATGTATTGTTAAATCTTTGTGGAGTTTCTGGTGAGTCAGTGACAGCTCATTAGCACATGCGATATTATTGACTCATTCATATCCTTAGGCATTGTTCAGTTTCTGAACAGACATGTAATCACCTTCCTGGTAATTGACTCTAATGACTCCTTTCTTCTTAAACCCCTGTCTGCAAAAGTGTTTCCATTTTTCAGGATTAGGAAGTAAATTCTCACAAGAACTAAGAATCATCACAGAGGCTGCTACTTTCCAGTTAATTTCTTACATTCAGGAGCAAAAACTTGTATTTAAAAAAATAATAAAAAAATAACAAAACCTGTCATAAATCCTTAACAAAATTCAACTTTCCAAAAAGTTCACATTTCATCTTGTATTTAAGTGTCATATTCTTCAATGCAGTGTTTGAAGATGCTAAAACATTATGGAGATCAGTGCAATAACAGAGGTTTTAAATAAACACTGTGATTTTACTTCAAGTGAGATACAGATTTGATATCTTTTACATGAATTATCCTGTTGTTCGTTTTTGGAAACAGCATATTTTAAAACAATAAAAATATTTAGCTTAGGAAAGAAAGTGATTTCTTCTATCTAACTATTACAAAGCAAAAAGGAAAAATATATAGTCTAAGCAATATCAGATAAATCTATTTTTGCCTAAATTTCTTTCTAAATTCTCTTCAGAAATATTACACATATAATATTTAACAGATGCTTTTCTAATTGCTTCACTTCTGAAAGGATATGTCTGTCTTTTAATTTCACAAAATCACAGAATCATTCAGGTTGGAAAAGACCCCTGGGATCATCGAGTCCAACCATCAGCCCTACTCTACAAAGTTCTCCCCTACACCATATCCCCCAACATCTCATCCAAACGACCCTTAAACACATCCAGGGATGGTGACTCCACCATCTCCCTGGGCAGCCTGTTCCACTGTCTGATGACTCTTGCTGTGAAAATTTTTTTCCTAATGTCCAGTCTGAACCTCCCCCATTGCAGTTTAAGTTCAAATGTGTTCTTTCTCTTTAAAGGTATTTAAGTATGTTCTCATCTCCTGGGGTTTGTGGTTTTTTGGTTGTTTTGGGGGTTTTTTTGATAGAGTAACTGTGCTTAAGAAAAAAGACAAATCACTGTATGACGTTTTCAAACAGGCCTGAGCTAGCTAGGGTGGTGGCTGCTCTTCAGCAGCTCTTGTAGCAGTTGTTTTTAAGAGCTGTGCCTTCCTCTTCTCTGTCAGCTGACTCCTATTCCTTTCTAGCATTAACTCTCCAGTCCTGTCTACCAATGCTCTAGTGGCTTTTTGTTGTTTATAATTATTGCTCTTTGCATGATTGCAATGCTTATCCTTTTTTTAAAGATGGAGTTTCTTGACTAGTTGAAACCATTCTAAGACCTTGTTACTTTCATGAGAGACGTTCCTCTACTGCGGCAGCTCTGGTGCTTTACTGCCATTGTGAATCCTATGGACTCATTGGTCAGTCTAAGAAGTAACTCTACCAGAAAAGAAATAAATCATGGACAGTTTTCAGGTGGACCACTAAAACAACTCGAGCCTTCATGCACCTTATGCATGCATTTTTCTGTAAATGACAAAATGAAAAAACACGTGATAAAAAGCTCTTTTACGGTTCAAAATATTCTCAGGACTAAAATACAATTGCACTTTTTAAAACAAAATATAAGCAGGAAATAATCTAAAACTCTTAGGCAGAGATTTGATTAGGAATTTAGCTTTTCTGTATACTCAGTAACATCTGAGGTAAACAGGAACTAAGAGCTTAGAAAGTGTTCCTATAACAAGCAAAATATTTAATTTAAAACTAAATTCTCTTAAGGATCTTTTATTTCTACTCAGTAGAGTCAAGTCTTTAGTAATATAGAATAATACTTGGAATTGCTCTTCACTAACTTACAGCTCAAAAAGGAAAAGGAAGATATTTTCAAATCCCTCTGAGAGATTTTTGAGGAAATATTTTGTTTTCCATGAAAGAAAAAAAAAAAAGAATCCCACATAACCAACCTTTTTCAGACAAGGCTTTTTCTGACATTGAGACAAAAAGCAGACATATGGCAATTTGTAAATATATACATTTTCTCTATTCTTATATTTGCAAAAATAATGTTTTCCATAAGGCACTTGAGAACCTGAGTCATTTTAAAATTGTATTCTTCAGGAAGCATAATTTTCATTTGTTTTTACATTTGCCAAAAGAAAATGTTATTGTACTTAAATTCATCTACTCATAGCTTTTAATTCTGATCTCATCTGGCAAGGAATTGCATATGCTCTCAAAGGAAACATTGCATCTAGAAAATGTGCATCTAGGAAAGCATTTTAATTATGTGTCCGAGATCACTCATTCTCCCAGCATAGTATAATAAATCTGATTTACTCAATTCTGCAGTTAGCAAATGCCACTGTCATTACACAAGAAATACGGTGACTACATTTCTGTTTCAGGCCTAGACAGTGTTTTAAAAAATTCAATATCTCATTTTACTTGTCGTTAATATCTTTTCCTAAGTAGCTGATAAGTCAACATAAAAATTCATCTTGCTTCATGTATCTGTACATCAGGTTGAGGGATGCTGAGAATCATCCAGAAGTTAGAGGAGAAGTCTTCATGTTCGAAAGGTCTTTAATGACTGCTCAAAACTCTGAATGTGTCCTGTGAGCTCTACATAGCTGTGCATTTTACTAGTAGTCATAGAAAATGTACTTCTTGGCACTATTACAAGGGTCTGTTTCCAGGGACAGTTTCTGTCCATGCATCTGTTTGTGAGAAAAGATAATAATATTTGGATTAATTTTTTCTAATATTAAATGTATTTAGGAATCTATCATGGGATTCCATCCTATTAAAGAGTTACAATTGCCACTGGGAGCTAATTTAGATCTATCTTGAATCTGAGTGAGTGGTTTATGGCTCCCAAAGAGTTAATTAGAGAACACCAGAACTATTCTCCTCTCTTATTTAGATAACAATTTGACACCTTTATAAATTCATGAGCTGAAATTGCTCTGCACAAATGCACAATATCCTATTTTTCATTCAGCACTGTTTCCATTTTCCAATGCCCTGTCTGACTTTGCTCATAGTTTGGAAAGTAGTGTGATGCATCATTTATGTTGCCTTCCACCTTTATTGACTGATGGTCTCCTTTTCTGTCAATCATTTCATTTCATTTTGTCAAAAATGATGTGAAAAATTTAGTTACCGATATGACTTAAGTGCGTTCACCTGTAAACAAGTACTTGAGACAGAAGTCAAAAAGAATGATTAGCTAAGGCCATTTCAGTTATGACAAAGACCTAAATGGAAGTCAAATACTGGTATCTAAATGACAAAGTGACAAATTGAGTTTCCTTGTTTGACTGGAAGAGAAATGTACATTATCAATAATTATTGAGAAGTTTTTTTCCTTTTGAAAGAGGTTTGGTTTGATAGCATGTGATCTACAGCTCTATGCAAAAGACACTCATGTAAGGTTATCATATGACCTGGCCACTGAACTGCCTAATTTCCCATCTCTTGCAGAAATCCAGAAGTACTATATTCAAACACTGACTAACCATAATAGATACATGTCAGAGAGCAACAAGTTCAAGGCTGGTCCTCAAGGGAAGAAACAGGAGCTGAGAGTGACTACAGCACCATGTCCTTACTGACCAGGGCACAGTCCTGCAGCACCTGAGCTAGGTGACCACAGCTAGGTAAGTGGTGGTAACAGCCTCAGATAAGGGGAGTGATTCAGGGAGTTAGAATTAAACTTTTTTTAAACCTTAATATTTAGTTATTTAGATTCCAATACTACAGTCCTCAGGAAGATAATCCTGTGAAAGTCAATGATAATTGTGCAAGGATCATATCTGGAGAATCAGTTCCAGAGACTTTTGAGAAAGGCAGTTTGTAGATTGAGAACTAAAATAATTCAAAGTTTTTCATTTCATTAAATGCTTTAAGTGTTTTATAGCATTCAGATGACCCAGAGGGAAAGGTATATTTTAAATCGGTAAGTCTAATATCACTGCATGATAACAATGATAAAAAGGTTGAAATGGGAATGTCAGGATTTGGTTTTGTTTGGTAGAAGCTGGTTCTAGGCAATATCAAAATATAAAAGCAAGCAGAATGAAATATTAGCACGTGATTCCAAATTTTTATATTCCTTATTATTAAAAGTAAGAAACTTTCATGTGAAATAGCCTATCCCTGTGTCTTCCGTGCTTACAGTCTCTCACAGTGAAGTTGACCTTTGCTGAACCCTCATAAATTTTTGAAGAGCGTATAATTCTTTGTACTTTTCTTGAGGAATAGGGACCAATAGTAGATTTTGAAAGCACATAAAATCTCTTGCATTACATGTGAAATTAATTCACAAAATATTCCACCTCCACACACTGCCTATATTTTAAAGTGTGAGTCATTTCAGTTATACAACAAAAAAATGTTGGAGCATTGTTCATAACTTAACAACATATTATCTTTTCCCAAAAAAAGAAAAAAAAAAAAGGTGGAAAAAAACAGTCTCTTATCCTCACTGTTCTCCAAGCAAATCCCGATAAACTTGTCAGAAATACACACACTTAAATATACAAAGCCATAAAAAACTTGGTGTGGGGAGAAGTCCATTAAGTAAGAGAAAGGCAAGAGCACTAGGAGAAAAATCCTTAGAAAAGGGGGTCATATGTGCAGGAGAAAAAGAAGCATAAATTTCTTTTGAATAATTCAGTACGGGATATTTCATGATTTTAGGTTATGAAATTATTCTCTTAATTTTTGTTTATTCTTGACTGCTATTTCTTTATTTCTTCTCAAAGAACATGTGATTTGACAGATGTTTTAATGAAGTTTAAGTTTCTACAAGTTTGCAGTCCAAGTGGATTCGTGTACACTTTCAGAAAACCTTCATAATTAGGCAACTTCAGAAATTGTCATATTTTTGTCAAAAATCTGTTTGGTTAATTTTTAGTGCAGTCCCGTTCTTGGGAAGGGTCAGATGCAACCTGAGCATCTTCTAACCCCACTAAACAAAAGACTGTCCTGAAGATAAGAGACATAGGAAGACAACAGCAGACTAAGATTTATTTTCTCAGACTTCCATGAAGATAACAAAAAGCAGGTACAGGAAAATAGTCAAGATATTGTTATAATTCTTGGTGATTTGTAGAAGGATGTGTTATAAACAATCCACTGTTCCAGCTTAATGTAAGATACATTGTGAAAAAGTGACAGACTGGAATAACAGGAGCATATAGGCTCCTACAATGCAAAACTGGCTAGGCTTATATCTCCTTAGCAAGGGTTCCTGGTGGTGCATGCAGAGTGGGGAAATTGGTCTTATTGTCATGTTACCACAGGCCTACTTTATTCCTTTGTCCCTACTGAGAGGACCAGTTTTATACCTTATTCATCTGTATTTTCATAATCAATCATCTTTTTCTACTTTTCAACAGCAATCATACCACCATAGATGTTGCTCCATTAGGAGCCCTTCTCATTACATTTCCCTGGAGACATGCTGGGCTCTCATGTTAAAATGGCATCTGCCATCAGCTATGCTAAGATGCCAACAAAATAGAGGGAGGTCACATTTTAGAAAGACACAAAATCCAAACCTCCAATCATTCCTTGCACTTGAGACTGACTTTAGATCTGCTGTCTTAGAATAGATGATCATGCGGAAGACAAAATCTTATCATTTTGCAGCTTAAACACTCATGAGTATGCTGCTTAAAGGCTGTTTCAGAAAATACAGGTAGCTAAGTATGAGTGATGTCTATATGTCAGACAAAGAAATGTGAAGAGGAGGTGACCACAGCAAGACATCAGAATCATCTGTTCCTTTTGTTGTAAGTAAAATTACTTTTATGTGAAAAAAGGTATCCTGCAGGCTTGTTCAGATAACCAAACCATGTCTTTCAAACAGGTGAAAAATGGGTTATACTGTAAAAAGACAGTGTTTAGTCAAGTACAGGAAAGACTACTGAATGAACAAGCACACCTGAGGTCCTTAAAAGTAACCAAGACCGTGTGTTAACAAATGGCAAACGTAGAATTTGTTTACAGCTAATGGATGGCAAAGGTATGCTATCACAATATTCAGTATGCATCCAAATAAACTGTGTATTAGTTGAAAACTGAGGCTGCACAACCTTAAAAACTTATCACTGTTGCTGACTATAACATTTTTCCCTTTTACTGGGTGATAATTATCATGTCTATTTCTCCTCCACAAACTATTTTTCACTTGTTTCCACTGCCAGACTAGTTCTTTTACCAAGCAAGAACAGTAATGAGAAGGGCATATTCACTATTTCAGCTTTTATCACATTCTCATATAATAAGTACTGGTCCTTGAGCTGTTTGAAATGGATTGACAGAGTAGTTAAAAAATAGATTCCCATAAATTATGGAAAATCTATATGTTACATCACATTTCCACATAAGCTTGCAATAAAATGAAGGAACAAAGTTTCAGTACTTCACATTGTATTGGGTCTGGCTGAACTGGAATCGGTTTTCCCCTATAGCAGCCCTCACGGTGCTGTGGTTTATGCTGGGAGCTGCAGGGTGTTGGTAGCACCCTGGTGTTGTGGCTGCTGCTGAGCAGTGCTTACACAGCACCAAGGCTCTTTCTGATATTTTCCCCAGTGGGATGGGGTGGGCAAGATCTTGGGAGGGGACACAGCCAGGACAGCTGACCCAAACCGACCAAAGGGATATTCCATACCATATGACGTCTGCTCAGTATAAAGCTGGGAGAAAGGAGGAAGGGGGTGGGGGTCACCCTTGGTCCTCCGAGGCAACTACTACGCGTATGGGAGCCCTGATTCCTGAGAAGGCCCGACATCGCCTCTTCATGGGAAGTAGAGAATAAATCTGTTTGCTTTTGCTTCCGCGCGCGGACTTTTGCTTTGCTTTGCTTATATTAAAACTGCTTTTGTTTCACCCACAAGGGTTCGTTTATCTTCTTTCCCCTCTTTACCCTGTTGAGAAAACAAAGGGAAGGGGGGGGGAAGTGATAGAGAGACTTGGTGGATACCTGGCATTTAGCCAGAGTCAAACCATCACACACATGTAATGGTGTGCTGCTTTACTTTGAGAGAAAATGGACATTACGTTTATCTTTTACTCTACCTATCCACAGAAAGAAAAGAAATTCATAGAACACCTGTGATTATATCACTATCCTTCAATTTACCTTCAAATCACTTCCTTATCATTGATCTAAAAATTGCTTTTCCTCTTAATGCCTCATTTCCCAATCTGTAAAATGAGAATAGTACTATTCTACAATGTGGGCTTTTTATGTCAAATGCTCAAATAAAAAGGCAATATATGTGATATAATTATCTTATACAGGTAAATTTTGATCGAGAAAAAAAGAGATATAAATATGTGTAATTTGGAGACATAACTGCCTGCACACAACATCTGGAAAAACATCAGCATGAACCTGAAAAAGTTGTTTAGGTGATATATCCAGCTATAACCATGACTAATAGGATGAGGTTTTAAAATGGAGCATTTAAAGTGAATATGAGTAAAAGCTTTCTGAGAATGAGACTGGAGTGTAGCTTACTTTCAAATTACACCAGTGGAGAGGCATCTTGTTAGAGAACTGAATTAAAAACCACTAAAAATACATTGTAAGTCATAGTGTTGCATTTTTTTATTGATTTTTAAATATTTTATTTTTTTATTTTAAAAAAGAATATTCTCCACTCAAAATGCATTTGGAAATTTTGGGGTGTTTGAATAATAACAAAGCAGACCTTTTGCTTTAACAAAATTCTTTATTATATTATTGGGGCTTATGAAGTCATAAGTGTTACAGGAAATGATCTGAGACTTTCACTGAAATCCCCTTGGAAATCTTCAGCAATCTATTTAGCATTTTAATCCTAATGATATGTAATGTAGTTTTTGTTTTTACCTAACTTTACAGTAAATTATAGGGACCTTTTATTTAATTTCTACTCAGTGAAACTATTTATATTTTAAAAAGAGAAGGGAAAAACATCTATAATAAGCAAGCTCAAATCTTATAGCTACAATCCTAATTTATGTAGTAACCTTTATATGAGTTTCCCAGAGTTCTTCACAGACAAATCATAACGGAGCTACAGGAAGGAAAAGTAATCCATCTCAAAGAAAGCCATTTTGAAAAGATACGTTGTCATTGTGCTTGTAAAAATGTTCCAAAAATTAACACAGTGAATATTTGCTAGAAGCAAGCGGTATATGCAGGATGCCAGCAGAGGAATTCTGTTTCAAATCATTATTTTCTTTATTCAGTGGCTGAAGTAACACATCACAGAGTGCATAAATTGAGATACAAATAAATCATAAACGTTACTGAAAACAAAATAATAGTGATAATAAAATATGAATATATTACAAGCAAAATTTGGCATTGTGTGAAAATCACAGGGTCCTTTTGTCTTCTTAACAGCTCTGATAAATGTGTTATCTGGCTTCATAACTGCAGCTTCATTTTTGTCAGTAGATGAATGTGTCTTTGTTTTAAACCTGTCTCTTAACACTGAACACTTGCAAAAAAAAAAAAAAAAAGATAGAGTTTAGATACTGTGTATTTCATGAAATGTGGTAAACTGACTATCCTAACTACATTCAAATAAAAATTTGAATTCTATATTTTCCATTGTATTGGAGTCTTCAAATTGAATTTAACTAATATATAGATGTTTTATTAAAAAATATATAGTCCATGATATTTACAAATTGATTAGGATTTCTGGGGAAATACTTGGGTGCCACTGCAGTGTCTATGCTGATGTAGAGCTGAATATCTTATTCTTGTTTTAGTGTATTATATGAAGAGTTTATATTGAAAAATAGTTGTAGTTAAGATGAAACTGTGAAAATCATGTATGAATTTAATGTAAGTTAGAGGTTAGTTATTTTTAAGGTACTTGTTAAATCAGACATGCATACTCACATTAGAAATCAACTTCTCATCCTTTCAGAGAGAAGAGGTGGTGTTCTCCAGCAGAAAGGTGGAGGAGAGGGGCCATTTTGCTGTGACCAGTGTCATATGAATGTATATGGGGGTGTATATGAATGTATATGGGGGTGTATATGAATGTATATGGGGGTGGGGAAGGCATCAGGTGGGCAAAGGATAATGGATTCCAGTCAGGAGTCTGCTGCCTTGACTAAAGTTGCTCATCTGCCATCCTGAACCAAGGAAATGCCTCTTTAAGCAGACACTCTTCTGGAAGCAAGAGGCAGATTGCAGTGGTGGGCAATTGTTATCAGAAAAATAGCAAGCTAGGTTCATGACTGCAGAGAGAATTTCATGGTGACTTGCTCGCCAAGCACACAAATGTGTCAGACCTTGTAAAGTGTCTCTACGAACTGCTAGGAAACAACAGAGGGCCTGTAGCTGCTGTGCATGGGAATAAAACCCAGCAGAGTGAAAGGCAGGAGAGAGATTTGGGGAGGGGGGGGAGTACCAAACCCACTAAACTAGTGTTGTTTGCAGTGTCCTCAGTAATTCCTTGTGGGACCAAAGAAGGAGGAAGAGACAAACTTTTAATGCTGGTCTGAAAAGCTAGTAATAAAGATTCAGATACATCAAAAGCAGAGGACACTTTTAGCATGATGGATCTTCATGCAGGACAGATGTATTTCATCTGAATGATAAGTGGGCCAAGCTGCTAGCACTTAACATCAAGGAAACTGAAACTGAGCTTTTCAATGAAAGAATAGGAGAAAGCTGACAAGTACAAAACAGCACAGAGCTGTAGATGACTTCTCTGTAATGGATAACGTTATGGAAATTTTTTAGTCTGTGTAAAGGCTAGAGCACAGGATGGTATTAGTCAAACACAGAATATGATCTAAACAAGATGCTGAGAAGAGAAACAAACCTGTACATTAACAATAGAAAGTCTAAATTGTTATTAAAGAATATGAATATTGAAATAGCAAACATACCAGGAACTTGGTGGAAAGAGGACAATATGCTAAGCATCATGCAGTGCAATAAAATTAGCAACAACAACGATAAAATCAACAGTGACAATTTGCCAGGATTAAATTATATGCACCCAAGAGTTCTCATGCTTTTACTTAAAATTCTCCTGGTACTTGAAGTACTTGGCAGATATGAAAGTACCTTTGAAATTGATCCCAGGTGAGATTCTAAGAAATACAGGGTCCATAAGCCTGATATCTCAACAGGGCAAATTAGTAGAGCCTATAATAAAGCATATATTAATAAGCACATGAATAAACCTGACCATATACTGGGGAAGATCAATGTAGATTCTTGAAGGGAAATCCTACTTATAAACATACTGGAGTAATTGGAAAGTTCAGCACATGGCTATGTGTATTCTGCATGATATGTCCTACCTGGACTTCTACAAGTTTTCTGACACAATTTGTCACCCAAAGCTTTAAAGAACCTAAGCAGTTACAGCACAAGAGATAAAGTCCTTCATCTGATTTCATCACTTGGTTAAATGATGAAGCAGAGGGTAGGAATAAATCTATTTTGAAGTGTAACATCACTGAATTCCACACAGATCTGTGCTGGGACTTGTGCAGTTCAAGATACGCATAGATGACCCAGAACAGAAAGTGATTAGTGAAGTGGCAAAGTTTACTGCTGATAACAAGTTATTCAAGGCAGACTATGAAGAATTTCAGAAGGACCTTAGGAAGCTGAATGAGTGGCCAATAAAATGGCAGATGAAATTCAGTGTAGATAAATGTAAAGCCCCACATATGGGAATGAGCAGGCCTTCAGCATAATGGACCCTGAACTGGCCATTGTTACTCAGGAACAAAATCTTGGGTTATAATAAATGGCTCCATGAAAATGTCAACTCAATAGTCTTTACAGAGGCAAATCCAAGCCAAGAATTATTAAAAAAGGAATAAAGAATAAAACAGAGAACATCATATCTCACTGTATAATTCTCTGGCCTCACCCCTCTCCTCCATTTGAAACAGAATCTATGAAAACTGGAAAAGGTTCAGAGAAGGAGAACAGGGATTATCAAAGGTATGGAACTGCTTCTTTGTATTAAAGAATGGAATAAGATAAGATTGTCTGTTTTAGAAAAAAAATGATGAAAGAAAGAGCTTAAGATAGAGCTCTTTTTAAGAGAGTGCCTGGGAGAGGTTGGGTGAGGATTGGTAGTCCATTGTAAATATAAAATTGTCCAAAATAAAAGGAGGGATAAATCAAGTTAGTAGCAGTCAGGTTCAATACAATTTTAGGGATGTGGTTCTTCACACAGTGGCTGTAGACTGCTGGAACTGCTCCAAAGGATGTTGGAAACACTAAAAGGAACATGGGTTGAAGGAGAGGCTGGGAAAATTGATGGAAGAAAAATCAAAAGATATCTACTGAATGCATATATACCACCTCTACCTCCAGAACTGAAAATCATTGGACAAAATATAAGGGAGTCATGTCCTAGACACTTCTCAATTTTTTATTCTTTCCTAGATTTTCATTTATGACATGTTTTATTTTGGAAACAATAGAAATAGGCATTTAGTGTGACTCAGGATGGCCTTTACTATTTATATCCATTGTTCTTGATTCTTCCAGTGACAGGCCCTGCCTGCATTTATACTGGTAAATAAAACAAGATCAAGGATACAGATCAAGAGGCATGGCCTCACTGTTTATACATGCATTACTACTTCACTCTGATCTTTATGTGACCCTAAAAGCACATAGTGTTGTATGAATTTTTCCTTTTCTATTCAAAGTTCCTGGCAGTTGTTTCATAGCCTGTCCAAGACTTGTTTTCACAGAGTGAATTGAAAGAGATATCTGTATGCCCTCATTTATGATGCAAGTATGTTCAGGAATGCTTTATGGTGTGAACCATGGTGAGGATAGGACTGGAGAAGTGTGGGAGGTGGAGACAGCCACATCTAGTGCAATGATGGCCATTCTGCCTGTTAGTGTCAGTTCCAAGGAAGCACAGTATGGCACCATCCTAAGATGACATTTCAGATGCTGTTTTGTTGATTAAGGATACCAGTTAAACTCAGACACCAGAGGGAAATGAGTAGGTGTGTTTTACTAGGGATAACCAAATAATGTAATAGAGTAATACAGAAAATATATAGTAAGAAAAGACAGAATAGTGCATTTAAAACAAATAGGAAAATACCGAATAATATATCAAATTATTACCACGAGAGAGAATAGCAATTAAGATACATCACCACTTGCATACATTACCATCATCCAGATCAGCACATGTTGGGGAGCCCCAGTGACAGCAAGGATTTGGAGTCTAGCCCAGCAAGTGGGAAATCCTATGCAGTATATCCACCCATAGGTAAGGCATGAAAGTCACTGTAAGCAGGTCCAGCCTTATATACTAAAAATCAGCAAGCCAGAATAACTGGCACCTTTGTTTTAAGCAGAACCATCTAGTTTCAGTCTCACATTAGATTCCCCCAAATCCTGTCCAGGGCTCAGGGGGGAAGCTAAGGGACTTTCCCTACTTATCTAGGAGCAAGGTCACACATCAGGTCACAAGGCCAGACAACTGGTTCCATGGCCATGTTAACTTGCCCACACACAAAGAAGGGTAAAGATATATTCAAGATAGACACATTTTATGATGTTTAAGCTACACCTTTCATTAATGGGCATACATATTTCACTAATGACTACATACAAATTTAGCAGCTTCAGCTCAGGACTTGTTGTTCAGGCTTCAATACTTCAACACTTTAGCACCTTTTACATCAGAATAGGTGGTTTGTTATAACTTAGTATAATACCTATCAACACAATGGTTATCAGTTATAAAATATACAGGATTCATCTATAGGTCAACTCTGGCTTGGGCCTGTTGTCCAAGCCTCAGCACTTCAGATGCTCACAGTCAAGGAATGCGGCAGCATGCTATGTGGACAGCAGCAGCCTGGTGCTTTAGCACCAGCCCTCTCACAGATAGACAATGCGTTGTCTAACAGAAACAGACAGTGGTAGGCACACTGTCTTTTCCTGAAACCAAGTCAAAGAGTGATAAATTGTGCCTGACCCATAAGAGATTTGGACTGTCCTAATAAGGAATTCAATCACTGAGATAATTTTGCTATATGTTATTTTTTCATAAGCAAAGTCCATGTTATGTCCATGTTCTCCTCTACCCATTTTTCCTGGAGAACTGCTTAATAGAAGATTTATATTCCCACCTTAGCAATAGCAACATTAATCTTCATAGGTATGGACTCTGTACATAGCAAGAATAATAATTATGGAAAAGCATTTCTTCTCATACCTACTATTCATCTTATCTCTTAGTTCATAAGCCACCACTCATTATTCAAGGCTGCTAAAACAAAATGTTCTGAAGGTCAAAATGCCTCAGGTACCTCTGTTTTGGGGGACAAATCACTGCTTTCACCAATATGGTTTATGCCTCTAATACTACTTAATTACTGGTCTTTTCCATTTCAGATTGCTGTTCAGGTGTGTTAGAACACTTTCTAATAGAACCATATCATGTTTTCCTAAAACTAACAAACTAAACTATCTCTAGTTTCAGGCTAAATGATGCTTTATTCTTGCACAGAGAGGAAGGACCCAGATACGTGTGATTTAAACTACATATTTTTATGTTAAGGTAGCACTGTGTTCTTGGAAAGCAGACACCAAAACCTTGCAAAGTTTTTAGGGAAGAGATGCAACATTTCCTTCACCTCCTATTCACTCATGTGCTTAGTACCTAACAGTAGCCTCTGGCTTCTTCTTTCTTCAGTGGTTGCACTTTTCGGGATTTGAGGTTTCTTCTTAAGCATGCATCATTCTTGTTAAACTTGGCAAAATAATTTTCTTCAGTAGAAATGGCACTGTTCCCTAGATTGTCACCAACATATATTACAGGTGTTAATAAAGGCATTGTTTCTTCTTTGAAAAACAGCTCATAGTCTGTTGCTTGTTAGAGTGTCTCCAGAGTAACACACAGGAACTGTAGAAATTTTCACTTTCTTTCTTTTTGCTTCCTTAAAGCTGAGAATGTTCTGCAGGATGAACAAAGTTCTGCTCCACAGCTAGAAAGGCTGAGCTAAACCTACTTCATAATCTTTTTTTGATTAGGACTCAGTGAAAGATCCATATAATAATTCAGTTAAATTATTATATTTCACTGATTGAAGACTTCTGTCTAGAAAGTAATTTTCCTCCAAATTATTATATCGATGTGACTAACAAAGTAGCTTGATTAATACTGTAACAATGTCTACCAAAAGAAATACATAATCATTTGCTGTTTTTGGCAAGTTAAGAGAAGAATTTATTAACATTATATGCTGATGAACCATTATCTATTTAGTTAATTTGTCTAAAAGTTGTTAAATTATTTGGCTTTTTGATCTTTTTCATTGACTAAACTATGGAAAAAACAAACAAACAAACAAACAAAACAACCACTTTTTCATAAGTCTCTAATTAATTTCATATTGTTTTTTTAATAATCATGAAAACATTTGACATTCATGTAGTCATATAATAATATAATGTCTTGCACTTTATGGGAATCCCTCAGTATTTTATCATTAACCACTCTGTCATTGAAACACAGTAATAATTTTTAAAAGAAAATAAAAGGTAAATTTTGGAGTGATCAAAGGAACTCAGATAAGGCCTAGTTTGAGTCTATAAAAGGCTGATCAGTTCAAGGGCTAACTCAACCTGAAACTACACTACTGCCTACAGTTTCCAACAAAGTAATTCACTTAAAGTTACTAATTTTTCTTAAGTATAGATTCTGATTAAGAAGAGTCACACAGGTATTTTGTTGTTTGGGGTTTTTTTTCCCAAAAAAATCCAAAATGTGCAAATGCTTTTGTACACTGAAATCCAGTTTCCATGTAGATCTGACTTTAGCACTGAGTCCAAAACAAGAAAGGGAAAGACTACATTCACTGGAAAAACAAAGCCACTTACCTTTGGGTAGCAATCCGCATTTGGATAACATCTGATCTCAAAACCACGTGACCGTAAAACAATAGAAGATTTTTGGTCTGAATGGGATCTTGGATTCAGTCCAGTGCTGGAGCATACACCTATGCCTCTCTCAATCATGTATAATTTAAAGTTTTGTTTGCTTAATAGTTAGTGAATACAGCATACTTTTTGTACAAACAGAACCTAAATCTCTATTGTGTTTCCATATTTTTCGTTGTTACTGGAAAATATTTTCAGTGGACAAGTTATGCTACACTTTGACTTATTTTATGACTGAGGTACATAAGCCTGGGTGCCTCTACGGCCATTAGAAACAGAGAATGCTCCATAACATGGTGACAGATTAGATAAAACTATCTCCATGGTATTGCAATTATGAATTTATGATATGATGGGAGATAACAAAATTAGGAGTACTCACTGATGTTAAAATATAATGATATCACGGTCACTGATCTTGTACCCTGCTTCGTGTGTCATGTCCAAATCGTTACCATCTTTGCCATTTATCCTTGCAGCATCCTCTGCCTTCCTCTCTTTTTCCAGAACAACCTCAAAGGTGTCCATGCAGCCACCCTCTGCTACTGCACAGCAGCACTCCCTAATGAAGAAAGATCATTGTCTTTCTTCCCCTCAGTAGACTTTTCTTCTCCCAGGAAAACTGTTGAAACGTTACAAGGCAGCAATATGTGGAAGATAGTTTGGGAAAACTTCTAGTGTGCTGAGTTGTATTGCAGTACTTTCCAGGTGAGTTTAAAGCACAAGGTCAAACTCACATTTTCATCATATTCAAGTCCTCCATAAATCTCAGTGCCCTGTTGCTCAAAAACTGCAGTGATATTGCAGGAGTATTCGTGCTATCAATTTTTTAGAAGATCTAAGTATTATTTTTTAAAGTGTGCCTTGGGTCCACTGAATGGATGGGACATGGTAAACTGAATATTTGAAGGTGAGTATGAAAATGCCTCTTTAAATAATGCAGGAACAAAGTGAATGCTGGATCAGAACCTATACTTGTGTATAATTATAGATGAGATGCAATGGTACCCATATTTTGTTTTTATCTGCCTCAGTTATGTTACAGAAAACCTGTCTGACTGAGGTAAAATGATGAAGTGTATTGCAGAATCATATTTCTGTTATTGCTGTTTCTTACTTGGTAGAAATCCTAAAAGAGAAAGTAAGTCCTGTGAGTCATCTAGAAATACATTTTAATTTAATATATGCTCCTAGCTCATAGTGAAATGTCAAAAAAAAACCAACCAAAAAACAAACCATGTCAGATTAGCAACGGAACTCAGATGAAACCTGTGGAGCTTTAATGTTATCTGCTGAAGTAGCTGAAAAATTAACCTAGCAATGTATAACAAAGTAAAGGAGTATTTTTCTTCCACTAACAAGAAAAATATGAAGAGTCTTGCTACAATACTCTCGAGACAGGTTATTTTTTAATTAGTTCAAAATAATTTACAAGGAATAATTTGCTGTTTCAAAGACTGCATGTATAAATGTCAAAACATCCACTGATCATAAACTTGGTTGTGTTAAAGGCATGCAAACATTGTTTATCTTTACTAGCATATGAATAATTTATAAGTGATCAAGAACTTTTCAAAAATCAGTTTACGGATCACAGATTCCTTTTAAATAGTTTTTAAAAATGTTTGCATTCTATAGAGATTGACTCTGTGTTATGCAAACTGCTCTTCCAAAACTTAAAGGTATTCTGAAGGACTCCACATAAAACATGTGAAATGACAGTGAAACCCTGATATGAAATTATGGCCTTTAGTAAACTTTTTATGCTTCACTTGTGCTCAGAATTCACAGGTTTTACATAGAACAAAATGTCCAATGCATCAAGTTCATTTCAATTTTGAAGGTTTACTGCTGCCTGAAATTCATTACTATAACCAGTTCCTTCCCACTTCTCTCAGCACTGCAGCTGAGGTGTCTAGCTACCAGAAGCAGCCAAAACCCAAGGTTAGTAATTCCCATGAAAGTTGGGGACTTTATTTTTGTCTTGGTTTCAATCTGAATTAAACCAAAAGCAGAATTTTTTCAACATTTCCTGTAAACCACAGGGAATACTTCAACTACTCAGTAAAATTAAAACAGCAGATAAACACATAAAGCAATTTTTAGCAATCTAAAAGCTAAAAACAGTAGTAAATGTGAATTTCCCTGAGTATATACAAAATTATGTGGGATATTGGGCTCCTGTCTTCCACGATGACAGTCCAGAGCAGTCAAGCCTTGTAGCAACTTATATGTAAGGTCTCATCATTTTAGCAAGAGACTCAAATAAATTATTCCCATCCTCACCAACCCTATGACAAGAGAGTCTCCCACAGCTACAGTACATTATGGCAGCCTATCTCCCATTTAGTTACTCCTTGTGACTGCTGGTGAGTAGAAATGAGGTTTGGCCTTGATCTGCATCCCACTGCAACCGAGATAAAAATTGATGCTAAAGAAAACACACTGAACAGCTAGTCAGTTTTGTGACCTAACAACCCGGTTTACATCCAAAAACTTCAGGTGTTCCCTATCACAGCATGATCTAATACATTGTTTCATCTAGCAGGAAGGAAGATGCTTGAGAGATCTACAGGAGAAGCCTGGAAACTAAAAGATGTGGTTTTGTGAGTTAACTGTGAAGCCAGTGGGTACTGCACGTGGCATTTGTATCTCAGTGACATGAATCCTGAAATCCTAGTGACTATCTGGTTTCAAACTAGAAGAGTTGTGTATGGCTAAAGCTCTTCAAATCTGAAAGGTTTAATAAGAAAAAAGCTTTCAAAAAAAATATTATGTGTTTTGAGACAAAAATGCAGAAAGTTGCTCACTCACTGTAGCTGTGCTCCACTTGTGGGTGATAAACTTGAAAGGGATGATGCTCTGGAAGATGTGTTGCCATTTTAGCATGCAACATTATCATACTAACAGGTTGTGGAGGGTGGAATTATTTTCACAGACAAGCCCTGTACTACTTATCTACAGAGTAGTGGGGAAGGTTCATCTCTTCTAGCTCCAGAGAGACTGCAGGGAAAGACCCCTTATCCCTCCTATTACTTATGTTCAAAGAATTTCCCACCAGTTCTACTTGATATTAATGTGTTTTATCCCTGAACACTATGTGAAATATATGGGAGAATGGACAAAATTATTTTTCTCAGTGTACAGTTCTTCAATTAATTTAAGATTAATTTAAGAATTAATTAGATGTACACAACTATGTTACTTAGCTGTATAATTACTACTACAGTGTTAATTTAGGACAAGTTACCATGGATAATATTTCTCAATACGAATTTTTATTTTTCATATTTGTGCCTATTGCTAAGAACTATCCATAACTTTTCTCATGTTAAAAAATTACAGAGAAATGGTGTTAGAGTGGTACTGGAATTCCTAAGTAATTTCTCATAGAGCATTTTTTTTCTTATTTCTTTTTGGGGGGGTGTGAAGTAAAAGAGAAATTTAATGGATTTTAATATGATGACAAATGACCTGTCACTCATATTTAATCATTACTATGGCTGTTAATGACAAAAAGTGACAATTCTGCTTCACATCATCATTGTAATTGTATACAGTCACACTTTTTTGGTATCCGACCTGATCCAAGAGCTAATAACTGCAAGAGCAGCGGCTCTTGAATTTATTGCTCTTCAACACTTTGGCACAATATCATAATTTTTTTTTTTTTTCCTCTAAGGAGCAATCTGTTCAGTGACGTGAGCTGGATGAGATTTCAAGATAAAAGGCTATAAAAAAGGTATCTTGTATGTAGAGGAAGAGTTAGAGCTTGCTGTGATTCTTTACAGTAAACAGTAGGCAAACACTGCCACTCTTACTTCATGTCTGTGCTTTGTGTGTGGCAGTGTTTTGGTCATGGGGAAGCTATTACAAATGTGGCCCCTGCAAGAAGTTTCAAGAAGCTCCCTCAGCTCCAAGTCAAGCCAGTTAGTGAAGGATGCTGCACCTCTGTGATAAGGTATTTAAGAAGGAGAAGCTGGGAGGAGGAGGAGGAGGAGTTGTGAGGAAGACACCTCTGTAAACACCGAGGTCAGTGGAAGGAAGGGAGGAGGAGGTGGGAGGTGCACCAGAGCAGAGATTCCCCTGCAGCCTGTGGTGAGAGGTCAGGCTGTGCCCCTGCAGCCCATGGATATCCATGGTGGAGCAGATGCCCACCTGCAGTCTGTGGAGGACCTCATGCAGAAGCAGGTGACTGCGCCCAGAGAATGCCAGGACTCTGAGCAAAGCCTGCATGGGAGCAGACCATCTCTAGAAGGACTGTATCCATGAGAAGGGCCCTACTCTAGCACAGTCTGTGAATTGCTCGAGCCTATGGGAAGGACTCACATTGGAGAAAGTTCATGGAAGACTGTCTCCCATGAGAGGGACCCCACGCTAGATCAGGGGAAGAGTGTGAGGAGTTCTCCCCCTGAGAAGGAAGAACCAGCAGTAAAATGTGTTTTGAACTGACAACAACCCCCATACGCTGCCCCCTTGCACTACTGACAGGGAGAAGGTAGAGAAGGTAGGGAAGCTGATGGAACAGCTCATCCTGAGTACCATCATACAACACGTGCAGGACAAAAGATGCTCAGACCCAGCCAGCATGGGTTTATGAAAGGCAGGTCCTGCCTGACAAAACTGATCTCCTTCTACAACAGGGTGACCTGCCTATTGGATGAGGGAAAGGCTGTGGATGTTGTTTACCTTGACTTCAGTAAGGCCTTTGACACCATTTCCCACAGCATTCTCCTGGTGAAACTGGCTGCTCAAGGCTTGGATGGGCACACGCTTTGCTGGGTAAAAAACTGTCTGGATGGCCGGGCCCAAAGAGTTCTGATGAACGGATTTAAATCCAGCTGGTGGCCGGTCATGAGTGGTGTCCCAGGGCTCGGTTTTGGGGCCACTCCTGTTTAACATCTTTATTGATGATCTAGATGAGGGGATCGAGTGCACCCTCAGTCAGTTTGCAGATGACACCAAGTTGGGTGGGAGTGTTGATGTGCTCGAGGGCAGGGAGGCTCTGCAGAGAGACATGGACAGGCTGGAGCCATGGGCTGAGGCCAACTGGAGGAGTTTTCATAAGGCCAAATGCCGGGGGCTGCCCTTGGGCCACAACAACCCCCAGCAGCGCTACAGGCTTGGGGAGGAGTGGCTGGAGAGCTGCCAGTCAGAGAGGGACCTGGGGATGTTGATTGACAGCTGGCTGAACAGGAGCCAGCAGTGTGCCCAGGTGGCCAAGAAGGCCAATGGCATCCTGGCTTGTGTCAGCAATAGCGTGGCCAGCAGGGACAGGGAAGGGATCTGACCCCTGTACTCGGCACTGGTGAGGCCACCCCTCGATTCCTGTGTTCAGTTTTGGGCCTTTCACTACAAAAAGGACATGGAATGACTCGAGCATGTCCAGAGAAGGGCAACGAAGCTGGTGCAGGGTCTGGAGCACAGGTCATACGAGGTGCGGCTGAGGGACCTGGGGGTGTTTAGTCTGGAGAAGAGGAGGCTGAGGGGAGACCTCATCGCCCTCTACAGCTACCTGAAAGGAGGGTGCAAAGAGCTGGGGGTGAGCCTCTTTAACCAAGTAACGAGATAGGAAGAGAGGTAATAGCCTCAAGTTGCACCAGGGAAGGTTTAGACTGGATATTAGGAAGCATTTCTTTCCAGAAGGGGTTGTTAGGCGTTGGAATGGGCTGCCCAGGGAGGTGGTGGAGTCCCCATCCCTGGAGGTGTTTACGAGTCGGGTCGACATGGCGCTGAGGGATATGGTGTAGTGGGAACTGTCAGTGTTAGGTTAATGGTTGGACTGGATGATCTTCAAGGTCTTTTCCAACCTAGATTATTCTGTGATTCTGAATGCTTACACAGCCTTTTCTGCTCCTCAGACTGAACTGCCAGCAAGTAGGCTGGGGGTGCACTAGAAGTTGGGAGGGGACACAGTTGGGAGGGGACACAGCTGGGATATTCCATACCATATGACATTGTGCTCAGCAATATAAAGCTGGGGGAAGAAGGAGAAAGAGGACATTCAGAGTGATGGCATTTGTCTTCCCAAGTCACCATTATATGTGGTGGAGTCCTGCTGTCCTGGAGATGGCTGAGCACCTGCTGGCTATGGGAAATAGAGAATGCATTCCTTGTTTTGCTTCGCTTGTACAAGCAGCTTTTCCTTTACATATTAAGCTGCCTTTATCTCAACCCACAAGTTTTTGCACTTTTACCTTTCAATTTACTCCCTCATCCCAGTAGGTGGTGCTTGAACAAGTGGCGGTGTGGTGCTTAGCTTCCTACTGGGGTTAAACCACAACAATTATTAAAAATTTTCCAGTGTAAATTATTTTTATCAGCTAGTGAGAAGAAATACTAGTCCTTAAATCAATACAGGAATTACAAATTGGATTAACCTTAACAGAACGTATACCTCATCAGGAATTATTTAAGACAAAATTAAAATCAGTTTTTTTCTAAAAATAAGAATATGTATTTTTCAACCTACACTATTGACTACAAGTTTCTTCTGAAATGTATGGATTTCTGAGAAAAACAATGTCTTTTTCTCACTGGTGCATATTCAAAGTGAACTAGAACAAATACTTTATAGCAGCCAATGTTTCAATTAGCAATTTATATTTTTAACAGGTTTGTCAATTTACCTTATTGTATTTTCCATTTGTAGTCACTGTTCAGTTGATTTCTATTCCCATTTATTTTACTTTAAAAAAACCCACATTTATACAACATGTTGAAATGGTTTCTTCTTCCTGCATCCGGCCCAAAGATACTGAGAGCAAGGTGGGCAACCTTATGAATGTTTTGTCCAACTGGACTTTAAGCATTGTTTCAGCAATTGACTTTATATTAGACTCTGCTGGTTGCTACAGCATCTTTTAAAGGAAACATTCTGGGTTTTTGTATAAAACATGCATATGACAGCATAAATTCCAGACGCTTAT
This sequence comes from Athene noctua, assembly GCF_965140245.1. NCBI lineage: Eukaryota > Metazoa > Chordata > Aves > Strigiformes > Strigidae > Athene > Athene noctua. The sequence goes on from NC_134038.1 coordinate 81,159,409, forward strand.
GTTGCTTAAGATTACCCCATGCTAATTCATAGCCTGCAATTGTGATATGTAGTAGTGGTTTTGTAAGTATTCACATAAATGTATCTAAGTTACTAGTAAAGACAAATGTTTTACTTTGAATCTACATTTATTACAATTACTGGATATTAGAATTTTAAAATTATTAAGAACATGCTTGTATCAAAATTGTGTCAGGACAGCTCATTTTTCAGATGCTCTGTCAGAAATCTGTGCTATTTTATATGATTATTTTTCTGTTTTCTCTGTGTAAAAAGGGACATACACATGCATAAAGAAAGTTTAAATGAAACAAAAATCAAAAATAAAAAGGAAATATGTCATTATAATGTTCAGTCCCAGTCATGTGGTGTTTTAGAGGAGCTCTTAAAAGGAGGATAGGAGAAACAGAGCACTGAGGACTGAAGAACAGGGTCAGCATGTTGTCAGAGATTTTAAAGACTTCTTTTCCTTCTGTCTGAGCTACTTTAATCAGCAAACCATATGTCAGTATCATTATTAGGTAGTATCAGCAGGGCTCACAGCTATACAGAAGCTGGAGTTAAGTAGAGCTACTAGCTTAGGCTGGGATTTAGCATCCTCAATAGCTGATTCTGTCACTGGCACAATATTCACCCTTGTACCTTTGCTGGATCATGTGGCTAAGTCTCTGAAAAGTGCTGCAGAATCTTGTTCAGCAAGGAAAATGAGTTCTGAAACAGGAAAACAGGTTTGATTTCACCTCCAATTCATCTGGATAAGCCAAATGTAAAACAGTGCAAGACTGCATTCCCCATATCCCCATAGCACACAGATTTTCCATGTGGCTGTGACAACTACCTCAGCACCAGTGTTACATGCAGCTCCTCAGGTTCATTCACACTTATTGACTTTTCTGGTAGGTTGACCTTGGCTGGACTCCATGTGCCCACCAGAGCTGTTCTATCACTCCCTCTCCTCAGTAGGACAGAGGAGTCAAAATATAACAAAAGGCTTGTGATCTGAGATAAGAACAGGAAAGGATCACTCGCCAGTTACAGTCATGAACAAAACAGACTTGACTTGGGGAAATTAACTTAATTTATTGCCAACAAAGTCAGAGTAGGATAATGAGAAATAAAACCATATCTTGAACCACCTTCTCCCCACCCCTCCCTTCTTCTTGGGCTCAGCCTTCACTCCTGATTTCTCTACCTTCTCCTCCCTAGAGGCACAGGAGGGCAAGGACTGGGTCTTGCTGTCAGTTCGTCACACGTTTCTGCCACTCCTTCCTCCTCAGGGGGAGGACTCCTCACACTCTTCCCCTGCTTCAGTGTGGAGTCTCTCCCATGGGAGACGGTCCTCCAGGGGCTTCTCCAATGTGAGTCCTTCCCACAGGCTGCAGTCCTTCATGAACTGCTCCAGTGTGGGTCCCTTCCATGGGTTGCAGTCCTTTAGGACCAAACTGCTCCAGCCTGGGTCTCCTATGGGATCACAAGTCCTGCCAGTGAACCTGCTCCAGCGTAGGCTCCTCTCTTCATGGGTGCAGAGGTCCTGCCAGGAGCCTGTTCTTGTGTGGGCTCCCCACAGGGTCACAGCCTCCTTTGGGAATCCACCTGCTCCAGCGTGGGGTCCTCCATGGGCTGCAGGGGCACAGCCTGACCTCTCACCACGGGCTGCACCACAGGCTGCAGGGGAATCTCTGCTCTGGCACCTGGAGCACCTACTCCCCCTCCTTCTTCACCAACCTTGGTGTCTGCAGAGTTGTTTCCAATATTCTCACTCCTCTCTTCTGGCTGCAATTGCTGTTGTACTGGATTTTTTTTTTTTCCCTTCTTAATTATGTTATCACAGAAGCATTACTGTCATTGCTGATTGGCTTGGCATTGGCCAGTGGCTCTGTTGGTCATGGGGGAAGCTTCTGGCAGCTTCTCACAGCAGCCATCCCTGTAGCCCCTCCTCTACCAAAACCTTGCCATGCAAACCCAATATAACTTTATACATCCATCTTGCCACTGACTCATGTCATCACCTGTTCTCCCAGGAGGAAGAGCAGCACTGGACTGTTCTCTGTTCCCACAGTGCTGCCACTTCGTAGTTGCATTTCTTTCATCACCATTTTGGTCAGAGTAGAAGGGGTCCTTTTCTGTTTTGAGTTCAACCCTGACCAGTGCCAGGGGGCAAAGAGCACATCTTTTCTTTTAGCTGCTTTAATGATGTGTAACCATACAGTAACACCGTCAGACAGAGGCCAAGACAGCACCTGCCTTTTCTTAAATGTCATGTGGTGCATCAGTCCAGTACCCCTCTTCCTCTTTTTAGTCCTGTTAGGCACAGGGATCAGAAATCCTTCAGCCAAGTTAAAGGGCCTTTGCTGACATGATGCGCCATCAGCAATCAACGCTGTTGTCTTAGCTTCAGTTTTCTGCATCATCCTAAAATCATTTAAGGACAGGTTTTCTATGGATGATGCATTCTCCTTCCGGACTTCAGAAGGAGCTGAATAGAGTGGCATGAATAGGGTATTTCAAAACCCTCTCAGGGTTTCTATTCTGCATCTTCTGAAAAAGCTGGATCCTCTCATAGCTTAATAGATTAGTTGGTCCTATCCAGTGCTCTGCTTATCAGTGGAATGTATCTAAAGCCAAGTCATTTGGTATTACAGTTTCCAGACACATCTCAAAGAGAAGCAGTGGGATAGATCAGTATGTATGGGAGCAGATCAACATGCCCAGTTACACTGATGATTTTATGCCTGTCCTTTCCCTCTGGTGCTGCTTTTTCTGATGCCAACAGCTGTATCAGCTAGGAGGATAGATACTATGAAATAGAGGGTGTCATGCTCTTGGTCAGCTATCAAGTGACAACAGTTTTTAGTATTCAGCAAACATTCCCTGGACACCTCTTGTCCTTGTTTTGTCTGATCTTTGAAGATGGTATTTCTGCTAGTCACTACCGTCCCCTGGACAACTTGGGGAGAGCTAGATCCTTGGGGTTTTCACTCAACAGATTGTGCTTCAGCAGTCACTTCGCATTCATTCCTAAAGCAATGTCAGACTTTCATCCTGGCCTTGATAAGAGATTAATTAACCTTCCTGTTTATTTCTCTGTCTCATGCTTTCAGGTGTGATGCAGCACTTCTCCCTCAGTCAAAAAGACAATTTTGTTTTATCTCCGCAAATGTAGGCATTTTAAAATGTCTTTTTGGCAACGTTTCCCACTAAAGGAAGAGTTGAGGCTCAGTTCTCTGCCTTTACTGATTTCCAAGAAGATACTCAGCTATTTCCAGATTATCTGTAAAACTGCAAAAGCTCCACGTATTTCCAGTGGAAGGTCAGGCAGCATCCTCCTGGAGCTTTTACATTTGTCATGCTTGGTATCTTGATCCTGAAAATGCTTGTGTGACTGATTACCTCTTTTTCCACCCACACTTCAGCAGGCTCAATTCCACTTGCCTTCCGATCGACCTAATCTCTGCCCTATTATGCCTAGAAAGCATAATACCATCCATGTATATCACCCTATCTGTCTGACCCACTGAAAACCAAGCAACGTCATTCACTTTAATACTCATACTCATGCTAGCATTCTTAGCATGTGAAGCAGGCACAGGATTGGCAATACTAGTAGCCTCCACATGAATTTATGGCTCTGATCACTTACACAGCCTAAACCTCCTACAATGTTAAAAATCATCCTTCCAACAAGCATACTCCTCCTCACAACCTTCCTATCCCCCCACAAATTCCTATGAACTAACACCAGTATACACAGCTTCCTCGTTGATGCACACAGCCTACAATGACTCATCATACTACTCACAACAAACACCCCAACGAACTGGGACTGATGAAATCTCGGCCCCACTGATAGTACTATCTTGCTAATTACTACCTCTCATGACCATAGCAAGCCAAAACCACCTTCAACATGAACTTCCAACACAGAAAAAAAATCTTCATCACAACCCTAATTACAATTCAACTGTTCATCATTCTAGCCTTCTTAACCACAGAACTACTTTATATCTCATGTGAAGCAACCCTAATCCCACCCTAAACATAATTACACGGTGAGGAAACCAACTCTCATCTACCTATTATTCTACACCCTCATCAGCTCACTACCACTACTAGTCACTATCCTATACCTATGCACACAAATTGGCGCTCTACGTCTCACAAGGTTAAAACTATCCCACTCCATGCTCACCAACTCCTGAACTGGCCTCTTATCAGGCCTAGCCCTACTAACAGCATTCCTAGTGAAGGCCCTCTTTATGGCCTACACTCAGGGCTACCTAAAGCCCACATAGAGACCCCCATTGCAGGATCCATACTACTCGCTGCCTTACTCCTAAAACTAGGTGGATATGGCATCATACATATCACACCCCTATTAGGCCCCCTCTCAAACTACCCACACTACCTGTTCCTCACCCTAGCCTTGAAAGGGGCACTGATAAACAGCTCAATGTGTTTACACCAAACTGACCTAAAATTATTCATCCCTTACTCCTTTGTAAACCTCATAGGCCTAGTTATTTCTGCAAACAGCATTCAACCCCCCTGATCATTCTCAGGGAGAATAATCCTCATTATTTTCCATGGATTAACTTCCTCAGTACTATTTTGTCTAACTAAACAATACTACAAATGCACACACAGCCAAATTCTCCTTCTAATATGGGGCTTGCAGCCCCTCATACCACTTATGGACACCTGATGACTATTAGGCAACTTCACAAACATGTCGCTAGACTAACTACAAACCTAATAGCAGAACTAACCATTGTAGTTGCTCTATTCAACAGATCTACCTTCATAATCATCCTAAATGGAATCGAAACCGTATTAACCATCTCATACACCCTATTCATAATTATGAATTAGTATTCATGATACTAATAATCCACATTACATCCATCCAAAACTCACATACAAAAGAACATCTAATATCCCTCCACATTATCCCTCTACTTCTGATCTTCAAATCAGAACTCATATCTGGAATTTTCTCATTCAAGTGTTGCAACCCAAACATTAGACTGTTATTCTAAAAATGTAAGTTAAGCCCTTCTTACCTGCCGAGGGGAGGTTCAACCAACAAGAGCTGCATCCAGACAAGTACTGCTAAAACCATCATACACAAAACAGGAATTCAAGATCCTGAGCTAGATGCTTTCTGGTAATGTACATGCTCAGAATACAGGCATTCAAAGAAATAAATGTTTTTCCAAAGACTATGAATATACATACAAATTAGTTTTCCAGCCCAGTCTTTCTTCTATTTGTGGTTCTTTACATGTATGTTTTTTGATTTTTGAGGGAGACAGAAATGGCAACCCATGGCAACCACGCACACCTGCACATAGCAGTAGAACACAGCACACTCGACTATATTATCTACAGGAAAATGTTTCTGCTCTCAAGGGCCAGGACACAGCTACATCTACTGTAGAAATGTGTAATCTGTGTGTAGAATCTAACATTAGCTATTAGTAAGTAATGTTTCTTTCCAGATTTACTGCATCTTGGAAATTATATTCTGCTATTTATCTTATATTTCTTGAAGGCTCAGGCTTGCTTGCCACGCATGGTTTGGATATATTCACAGGGGTCTGCTTTCCCTGAACTGGGATGTATACATATACTACTTAGAAACACAGTAAAAGCAACTATCTAAACTCCTTTTGACATGAATCTGTGCTAGAGCACCAGAGGAGCTACAAAATAAAATTTAAAAATTTATTATGCCATTATATTCAAACACTAACACAACAGTACAGCACTAGGGTATAATGAAGAAGACAGATGGGTTACTTAAAAGACTTCATAGACATTACTACTAAAATACACTATTTGACATTACTCATGAAGCTGTATTTGAGTAACGTGCTTTTTAGTAGTATAACTGAAATCACAGCAAATTAATAATTCTGCCTTTAATTCTGCCATAACTTGCTCTTTATAAGAGTCCATACTGCTGCCTTGCCTAGACATACTGCTCAGGTAATGCCATAGTCTGATAATAAGGAGCTCAGTCCTAAGGCCATTGCAGTCAGTGGAAGCTATAGACAGCCTGTGACAACAACATTGTATACGAAGTATTCCTGTGTGACATCACATATTTTGCTGAAAAATAAGTAGAAATTCAAAACTCCAGCTAGTCTCTACTCATGCTGATGTTGCAAGTGTCTTGGCAGTAGAGATATGAAACAGCACCCATAATATCTGATCAGAAAAGAAAAATAGTATTATTTTCTGGGAATTCATAATTTCTCAAGTAAAACTTCAGGAAATGTTTCTTTCCTTCTACATAAAACAATCTTCCCATTTAAAAAAGAGCTAACTCAGAAAATAAAAATAATAATGCCCATGTTCTGTGTATTACACAGCATGCTTGAGTGCTTGTGGTTGCACACAGAGGAGAGTGGAAATAAAAGAAAGGTAGGAAAAGGGAGTGGGGAACATCTTTGACAGTGACACCAGATTAAAGTGACTGCAAAAACAAGGACTCAGGTATATTTTGTCAACCAGTGGGGTTTTTTCACATAATTTTCCCTTTTGATTCAAAAGTATACTCATGGACACATATATTTCTTTAGATTTCTTACTTTCTATGAATCTGAATTACTAGCATCAGTCTTGTGGAACTTAGCAAGCTGATGTAGCAGTCCTGTAATTACCAGTTACTTTTATAAAAGACTGAATTTTGTCACCGTGGCAGTTAATTTACTGGTCTGATATGTCAAGACTGCATGCGATGGGTTAGAGACATAACTGCAGGTAGCTGTTTGCCTTGCCGCACCATCAGAGTTACCAAAATGAGTGCTTGAGCCATGGCCCCTGTAGCTCCCAGCCTGTTGTCTTGGTGCAACAGTACAAGCTGCACAGGGGGACTGGGCTGCCTGGGGCTGGCAGACAAGTCCCTCTCTGCTGACTGGTAGGAGGTTGCAATTGCTTGCAGAGCAGCAAGGAGAAAAGTTTGTGCTTTCAGTGCCTGAAATTGTTGCTGCTAGTTTTGCCATAGAATATATCAGTTTCTTCATATCTAAGGTGCTAAAAAAAAAAGGTTTTCTATTCACTACAGTGTACATTAAATCAGGTAGTGTACAAAAAACTTGCTACAATGAGTTCAGGCTTTGATCTGTTCTAGAAAATAAAAAGCCACAACTGTATGATGAAGCATAATTCAGTTCAGTCATAACATGTTACATCCATAAACAAGCTAGTCACAGTAATGCGGATTACTCTGTGCTTGACTTTAAGGCATCCTGTCACCCATTGGTCTCCTTTGCATGTGTTTAAGACTATACTATAAACCTGCCAACCTCTTCTCTTAAATAGAGATGTCTCAGTTTTACCTTCCATCAGGATTTAAGTATCCCCCACACCCCAGGGCTCTAGGTGTAGATTCTCCCTCTCTTTTGTTGCTGGTGTCTCATCTGGACATAAAGAGAGAGCTTGGTATCATCTCCTATTTAGCCAATAGATGACTTAAATGTACTTGCTCATGCATACTTCCTGCGCCCAAAGTATAGGAAGCCCATAATGTTTCTAGCTCAGGTTTATACAGTGCCATAAATACATTCCAAAATGAAATTATTTGTTACTTTTTTTGCAAGCTGTCTCACTTCAAGTGATTGAATGTTAGTCTAGACAGAGATAGAAAATGGTTACATTTTAGGGCTCAGTTGTAAAATAGATTATTTTAGATTAAAGGCAAAAGAGAGGTTTTCAGGGAGAGGTTATTTGGGTTTCTTGGGGGTTGGTTCGTTGTTTTTTTCTTTATCTGGGTCTCCCAAAACACTGTCCAGCGCTGGAACCTTTGAGTAAAAGAAGATGGTAACATTACACTATCAGGAGTTTTTTAGGACCCTATAAATCTTCTGAATTAAGCCCTACAGGAGAGATAAGCAGTGTATTTTACTGACAGGGAGAGAAAAGTGGCGGAACAGATGACACACTTAACAGATGTTAGGTACACACAATACCTCATGGTCTTGTGTAGCACTAAACATGTTACTAATAGCACTAAGCACCATAATAAATGTCTTCACTGCTATATTATATGTTGAAACATATGTTGAAAGCTGTTGCTTTGGTCTTGCCTTCTCCAAACATGTGGAACTGAAAACAAGTATGGTGGACAAGTGGAGCTATTTATAAAGGAGTTCATGTTTCCCCCAATTTCCAATAGAGTGATTAGATTTTTGATCAGAAATATTAAATGAAGAGACGCTGCAAGTAAGGACTTTGAAAACAGAGCATATACTGAAACTCTGGTGTCTTGAAAATATAGTTTTGGGTACCAGACACTGAAAGCAGAAAAAATGCAAAGAACATATATGTTGAAACAAGCAAAATCTAGGATCCTTTTTCTCACTACTTGCTTCTCCATGTAGCTGTGAATACTTGGCATTTTCCAAGGAATCATTATTCATTGTATTTCTACACTTTCTTTTCATGGGTAAGAGAGAAATGTGCATATTTTATCTCTTCTTTCTAAATATATGACACTGTTTCTCTCATTTTCAATGTATGTCACTGAAATTTCCTGCTTACTGTTAACACCTTTTTCCATTTGAAATGTAAACTTAGTTTGATATAACTTTTTTCCTGAATAAATTTACTTTTGTATTAAGGTATACAGATAATTTATAATTCACACAGAAAAATATTTCATCTGGATTTCTTAACCATCTATTTTCTGATATCTTTACTTTTTCACAAGTGCCTTATCTCTTTTCTATTAAATACTGTGTTACATTTGACCCTGTACCTGAGCCTTTCCAAATCTTTGTGACATAGTCAGACTTTGCTGTATATGAATTACATCACCCAAGCTGAGAACCATGCGGAGAGTTTGATAAAGTGGGAAGAGTGAAAGATTGATCTATATAACTGAAGCATGCTTAACCCAGTGGAAACATCAGCAGTTATCACTATTAGGTGCACTCTCCTGACACATTTGGCATCGGGGGAGTTCTGTTCTACTGCTGAAATTCCTTCTGGAGTTCTTCATAACCAAGACCTTCACCTTCCATCACCATCACTGTATATAACTTTTGTCATTTTTCTATCCTTCCTTTCTTTCTCCTTCCTTCATTCCTTCCTTCTTCCTTTCATTCCTTCATTTCTTCCCTCCCTTGCTTCCTTCCCTCTTTCCTTCCTCCCCTTCTTCCACTCTCTCTCCCTTTGATCCTTTCCTCATTCACTCTGTCCCTTCTCTTCATTCTTCCTATAGAGGATTTTTTATTATACTTTCCCATAGAAATTTAATTTAATATGCCCGTTCTATGCATTATATAGATTTGCCTGGCCAATAAGTGGTCTTTCTGTTCTTCTGTTAGTGGAGATGGTGGGAATGAAAAAGTGAATACCTTTCCCTGTATCTGTTCATTTGGAGAATACTAAACTGGAAAGAACATTTCATTGCCTATTACAATTAGCAGTAATCACATTTGCAAATAAAAGCTCACTGAAAATCATCAGCTTACTAGGTATTAGGTAGGTTGTCCATTGACCTCCATCTATTGTCTTCAGATCTATGTGTATTGATAATGAATCACAAAGAATCCCAGATAGAAGCACTTTTCCTCCAGAAAGGAGAAGAGATAATGATTTGCCTGTAAAATTTATTTAGCAGGCCTATCTATGTCAGTAAATTTATCCTTCCTTTAGAGGCATTGTCAGTTTCGGTCATATAATTTGAGAAATCTCAGATATATATTCTACTTTTTTTTTTTCTTCTACTATGCCAATAAATGGCTAGTGTTTAATAATTAGGTACTTAATCATAACATGTGTGAAGGAAAGACAAAGGGGAAGTGGACAGAGACTTCTGACATGAGATTTAAATCTGAAAATCTTCCTTGCTTGGAAGTATGAAGGAAGTGTTTTTCTTTTTAATTTCTTTTTAACATAAATTCAGGAGTTCTGGAAGAAGCTCATTTTCAGAAAAAGATTTCAGGAATAAGAGGAATTTTAAACTCTAGATTTGAGTAGTAGGGTCTTTTTTCAGCTGGTCCTGATAGCCTCCAAAACATGATCTGATACTGGATATAGACTGAAACTTTTAAAATATCCTAAACAATATATAAACAATCAACATGACAAGAAGTAGAAAATTAAACAAATATGTTTAGGCTTTATATAGATTTTAACACATCATTCTCAATTGATTTCATGGAGTATCCTATTTATTTCTTGTTGTTGTGAAAGAGAGATGCCAAAATGTCCACTGTACTTATTGTATAATTTCTGCTGTTTCATTGACTTTCCCTTTGTCAGCATGCATCTCGATATTGCTTTAGCGCATTGAATCATCGCTACCACAGGTGGTTTTTTACATTCTAAATTAGTTTTCTGCATTATTTACCTCCCGTTCCCTAATGGGTGTAGGAGGTTAGCCGAACAGTAGACATTACGTTATTGAGAGCATAGTAGTCTGCCTGCACCCCACAGTGTATGCTGAAGCAGGAACTATGTAGCTACTATGCCATCACTTGGGTCAGCTGTGTCCTCCCCTGCAGAACATTGCTTTAAGGCCATGCTCTAGCACAACATGCAAACTTCAGCTTTATCTCTAGGCTAGATAATAAGACATCAACTACTGAAAAGCAGAAGGCAATGGACAGAAGATTGTCTCCAGAATTGTTGGGTTATATAGGTAGCCTTGCCGTTTACCTTTTATAGACTTTTTTTAGAAGCCACTTCATCACCACTGCCCTAAGTTTATTTATCTATAAAATAAGACTAATGATTCTTTTATTCATTCCCATAAGTCTCCATGATATTTTCAAACTGTTTTCATTATCGATTACCTTACATAAATGACAGCAGTAACAATTTGTTTTTAACAGCCTAATTCTGTAGAGTATGCAGTTGGTTTTTGCTCTGTTGTGTGTGTATTTTTAGTTGAACTTAATTTGTTTGTGAGACATGATGATAAAACAATAACTGCAGAGGTCAACACAAGATAAAACAGTAGTATTCTACAAGCTGTCAATGGTTTATGGGAATTTGAGTGTACATTCTATTTAGCTACCAAATGTTCTTATGGTTACTTAAGATATTTAGTTATAATTTGGCATCATGATATTTTGCAAATTATTGTAATATAAATAAAAATATTTAATATCTTTTTTTCTGTTATAGACACAAGCAACACCATACACTAGCAATTAAAATCATACTTTAAAAAGTAACTAATAAGAATCAAAGAACCTAAGGCCAACAAATAACTTCACCATAATTAAAACTTTCCCTGAAGTTTTGATAGATTAGCAATTTCAATATTTTTTAAATTACCATCACAAATAAACAAAGATGGGACACAATGAGCTTGTACAGTGGCAGTTTTGAGCCTGACATTTTGGAAAAACTTCAGTTTCAGAGGGTATTGGCCCAAAGTCAAACACAAGCTGTTCTGAGTTATTGTAGCTCTGACATTTGTTTCTAAACATTGAAAGATTTGCAAGAATTGTAAAATCAAAATATCTCATTAATCTTTTCAAGTTTACATACTTGTTTCAGGAGGCTTCTTCTCTAGTGTCAACTAAATTTTTGCATATTATTGTACAGATATAAAGTTTCTGTGTTTAGAACAACTCTTTTCTTGTAAGACAATAAATTGATGTTAATGATCAGGAAAAACTCTCAGCTGTTTAACTTTGCTTTAAACATACAGAGTTTCAGCAACCAACTTCTCAGAAAATAAGTGCATTCTCTCTAAGAAGACTTGGCTTCACTGAAATGAAAAGTAATTCTAAATTATCCTTGATGATATCTGGTCAAGTGCATTTTCAAGTGAACTACTGCTTACCTGTAAGTCAGATCAGAGTTACTCATTAGTAAATATATACTACAAATCAATGTGTTAAAACTACATATAAAATGTAGTGTTAAAAGTTTCCTATAAAATCTACTGATAGAAAGGTCCTATATATTATTAAGATTCATAGTTATATTTTAAATCATGTTTTGGCTGTTTAGTTTTTTTAATAGTCTTTTGTGGGAAACTGCTCAAGAGTTAATTTTACTTCTAAAATCATGTGTTGTATTTTATGTAACTATAAATGTGTCTTTTACTTTACATTCATTATTACTATTGTCCTGTTTAAGTTGTGTTGTTAAGAATCATGATGAATGCCTTTTAGCTTCATACTAATGCTTGCAGACTGTATTTAATAAATACAAAGCTCTTTTGAACACAGATAGGCAGGTTTTGTGCAGCTACATCTACTGATTTACACTACAAGTAAATAAATGCCTATTGTATAATTGTTGAATGCAATGACTGCTAAATATACCCCAAAATATTTCTTAAGTTAAGATGACTGTGTGCTGTCAAATTTGTTACTAACCAGTTGCTTTCAAAGAAAAAGGAGAATGTGTCCTAATACATGACTGAAAGTCAAATAAGCATCACAGACCATGCAAAAAAATGCATCTAAGAACAGAGAATTCTTTTATCTTCCCAAGACAAGAAAAACTGTTTAAATGTCCCCAAGACAGGGAAATCCTTTTTTTAAAAATTGCCTCTAAGAAAATCCTTACTAGAAAACCTTGGCATTTTACATGCACTGATTTCTGTTTGAAGAACACTGGTTTTGATTTCATTTTCTTGCCAGAGGGTGAAGAAAATAAATGTTCATTTATATTCATCAGGAAACATTAATACATAAATTTTACTCTCACTGTTGGTTTCAAATGTCAGTGCAGCTTAATGCAAAGTTACATTTACACCCTAGGAATTCTGTATTAGCAGATCTATATGAAGATTCCAGTACTGCAAAACTGCTGCTTTGGTAAGTTTTTAGAGAAGCTGTTACCTGCAGCATTATCATTAAAAGTACATCAGACATTTACATAATAAACAACTAGTTGTATTAATTTTTGACATATGGCATAGAAAATGTCTTTTTAGATTCAGTTTGCCTTTAAAAGACTAGACTGTCTTTTTAAAAATAAAAAGACTAAAGTTCATTTTCTGCATTTATAACTAGGCTTGCAATTAAGACTTCCATAGCATTTGAAGGATGTAATTTAGTCTCCTTGATATCTTTATATTCAAAGACTAGTAGCCACTTTTGCATGTATGTTTTAACCCTAACTCAGTTTAGAGACAGTTTAGATCTTTTACAGTGTCTATGTAAGAGATTTGTTTCTAAGCACACATCAGAGAGTATCCCAACTCTACAGGCTGTTGGTAGTGTTTCTGCTTTCCTGACAGTCTTATTCGTGACCAAATTAACTACTACTGACAAGGTACCTTTGTGTATTTTAACAGCACTAAACCAACTCTATTGGCAATAGAACCAGTAGACAAAAGATTACAAAAAGTATCTTTTTTTTATGTCCTCGGCATGAAAAAAATTCTTATTTTCATTGATGGTATTCTACAGGCAGATATATATCTCTGTAATATCTATGAAAGTTGGGAATGCACTTTTATATCCAGAATATGTATTTTAGGTATCAAAACCAGAGTGAAAATCGTATTTTTTATAAATCTTATTGAAAAGATTAATTGCATTTAAGATTATTCTTCTTGGTAGAATGGATTATAGCCTGATTATGTGAGAATATTTAGAGATAATCCCATATCAGTTTTACTGACATTTTTAAAGCATCTTCTCCAAAAGGTTAATTATATTCTAAGAACTTTTTAATATTCTGCCACTTTTTAATTGTTTTTTTAACAGAATCCTACTTGAAATAGCCTCCCTGAAACTGTGGAGCCATCACAGAATAAAGACCGTCATTACTTCGAATAAAATCTATGTTATGATGTAACTTGTGTAAACATTATTCACACACTTCCAAATTTAGAGAACCTGAATACCCCTTCTTGATGAAGCAGATGTTTACTCTTCTTGACATTTGTTAAGTACAGATTTTCTTGAAGAGATCTACCTCAACAGTCTGCCTTAAACCTGATAACTGCAAAACTTCCATATTTTTGTGTCAACACAACAGCGTGTTTCCTTCACTGTCAGGACATGGATCTGAAACATACTTAGGAAAAAAAAAAAAAAATCACAGAAATTTTTTTCTTTCTTGTAGGTGAGGAATCTGAAACACAAAGTTTAAGTGACAAGGATGAGAGTAGGAAGAACAAGAACAAATCAGTGTGTTCTAGGGGAGATAGTAGGAACTACATGTTCAAACTGCATTTTTTTTTTTTTCTGATTTTGTCTTTGATGCGACTTTGAAGAAACCATTTAGAGTTCTATTTTTAGAATCACACTTTAAATTTTGGGTGTTTATATTGAGACGGTAAGGTTGCTCACAGTTTTTGAAATTAAGGTATTCTCCGTTTCTATAGCAGTGCCACCCTGAAGTATGGAATCCTGTGAAAGTATTCTGGTTATATTGATGCATTAGGATTACTGCAATTTACTGTATTAAAAAAATAATGACACTGACGCTACTTCTTACTTCTAAATAACTACTAAATTCCAAATAAACATTTCTGGTAATTCTTCAGTGCTTTTTCCAGTAGGAAAAGGTAAGGAAGGCATGTTTCTAATGATGAGAAATATGTATCAAATTGGAAGACAAGAATGTGAGTGTCAATTTTGCATGTCTCTGTGTGTATGTATCAATGCAAAAAAACTGCCTGGAGGGCATTTGTCCCAAGTGGATTACATTAAAGACAGTGAAATCATCATTAAACACTATCTTGGAAGTTAGAAATAAACTTTAAAAAAAACCCCACAAATATAGTGTCAGATGAAAAAGAAGTATAAAATCTTGTAGCAGGGAAAAGAGTCCTCAGAATGGAAGCAGCAGTGGTCAAAACCTGTTATGACATTGACAGAAGACATCCCACTCAGCTCTGTCTTAGCCAGATGTGTTCCCATCAGATGCCACGAGCTGTTGCAAGGGCTGTACTCGGCTACTCACTTTTCTCACTCTTCTTCATCTCCACTCTTTCATGGCCATTGCCACCAAGCTGCTATTGACTATCACATCCCCAATAACTTCTTCCTTGTTAGGTGTCATGAAGTTATCCCTGACGCTCAGTCTTCTTGAGTGTTTACATCCCACTGTGTATTCCTTCTAGGAGATGACAGAAGAGTTAAACTACCACAGAACTATCAGAGTTTATAAATGATCCCTGAGAGAAACTCCAATGCAGAGAAGGAAAAACAAACAATAAATTAACTGGCTTCTTTTAAAGTGGTAATGACTAAAGAGTTACCTATTTACTACTCCATCAGATCCCCAAGTATTTGCAGTGAAGATCTGGGCATTGGTTTCTGTGAATGTTGTGGCAAGACACCTAAATCTTCCCTTCTTTTTTAACCAGCTTTCTTCTGACATCCCATAACAAATGTCATGGCACTCTCATAGACACCTCAGCCAATATGCTCTTACCCTTTAAAGACAAACTCCGTGATGACTCCCAAGATGTTATACAGGCAGGACTTTCCGGAGGGGATGGATATTAAAACTGTGAACAAATTAACTGATCATCTCCAGGCATACTAAACTTGCTGAAAAAGCAGACAGTTCTGAGACTGTGATCATAACATAGGAAAAGACTAAACTGAAGCTTAGCAGAAAAGTTTTAGCACAGTATGAGAGACTGTTCTTAAGGCAGAATAGGAACAGAAGGGACAAGTAGGAACTGGACTGGAGGGAAGTTTAAAAAGTTATTCTGCTACTGCACCTTACTTGTAGCATATCTCTTAAGTATCATCCCCTTTTGTTATCATTCTGCTTCCTATACCCAGTACTTGCAAGCCATTCTCCACTATCACCACATAGACTGAATTTTTTGGAAGTTATTTTGCTGGCTGACATTTCACTTGGAGTGACTCCTTACTGTGCTAGATAATCCAGGGTGATGACTCCTGAGAAATGAGAAAAATCTAATGATTCTACTTGGGAAGTAGTAAACCTTAGTTCCTAGAGGAAATGAAACTAAAGCAAATAGGGACTGATCTGTTAGAAATAAGACTGAGAGGACTTGAACTCTACTGGGAGCAAAATGTGAGCATTTGGGAACAAAATATTAGTAAACTTTTCCAAATATTCTCCTAATGTTCTCAAAGCCCACCATTCCCAACTATCTTTTTTCTCTGTATCAGGACAACAAGGCAACTGAAACTGCAAAAGTTAAATTCAGGTGGGCCTACATTAAATGGAAGCACCTTTATATTTTCTCCTTCCCTAGACAGAAGGGAGTCTTTCCTGCTCCTGCTGGTTCAGATTCTCTGGCATGACAGTTAACTTTAAATAGTAAGCTCTAAGCCTGAAAACTGAGGGGATCTCCAAATGCTGTAGTATGCATTTGCTTCAGTAAAAATTAGAATCAAACTTGTCTTATGTCTTTTCTCTCTTCCAAACTACATTACTCACTTTCTTCAAACTACTACAGGTGCAGAAGACAGCTCTTTCTATGTCCCCCAAAGAAAAAAAATCTCACTGCAAGAACTTCCATCAATGCTGGAGTTGGACTTTACCTGCCATGTTTATTATTAATATTTTTGGAGTAGAAATTAAGACATTATGAGAAGGAATTATATGTTATTTAGACAATCAGATGGCAGAATTAGCTTGCATTGGTGAGTGCTTTGGATACATAAAGACTCTTCATGTGACTCCACCTAGTGAGAGAGGAAAAAAAGTTTGAGGCACAGAAAAACAACCTAGAGAGGGTGGAAAATACAGAAAGGCAGAATGTCAAATAATTGAGAAATAAATGAGAAAAGAAAGACATTGGGTACTCTTTTAAGGAATGACTGTGACCAAAGGAAGTAGACCCCACGTTTTTTATCAAGACTCATTTGCCTTATGAGGAAAGGGATCATTCAGTTTGCTGGAGGACTGAACCTGTTGTAGTTGCTGAGATACTCCTGCAGACTGTCCCCAGAACAAATTAGTTGATATCCACGTGTAAGGGAACTGGGAAAGGCACTGTTTGGTTAGTGAACTATGTCCTTTCTGACTGTGTCTACAAAGGCAGCACCCCTGAAGCATAGCTTCAAGGCAGTTGTGGAGTAGGTGCTCTGGTTTGTCAGGGTTGCTCTCAGTAAAGGGAAGAAGCCAGCACTGGAAATCAAATGCCCCGCTACATCTATTTATGTGTATC
Organism: Athene noctua; assembly: GCF_965140245.1. Taxonomy (NCBI): domain Eukaryota; kingdom Metazoa; phylum Chordata; class Aves; order Strigiformes; family Strigidae; genus Athene; species Athene noctua. The sequence continues at coordinate 81,176,494 of NC_134038.1, forward strand.
CTGATTGCAAAACAGAGATGTTTAACTAGTGTTTCAAAGAAAGCATGTAATAGATGAAGTCAGTCTGACTGGAAATGATTCTTAATGACAAGAAATTACTTTTCTTATATAGAAAGGGATTAAAAGGAAGGAGAAATATTCCTCAAACACATCTGTGTTAGCGACTCTTTGACTCAGCCTAACCCACTGTGAGCTGGAATAAGGTGTTGGCACAGTTATTAATCGAGACTGTAGATAATGTCAAGATATCCAGAAATGTTGAATTTTTTTAATTGTAACTTTTAGAATTTCTGTGTTTAAAGTCCATTTTAAGTAAAAAATGGAAATCTAAAGAACGAATGAAAAAATATATACAGATATTTATGTTTTAACACCATACCCTACAATGACTACAAAACATTATTTTTCATCTTCATCTCATTTATGCTGTGAAAGACCTGTTGCTTAAACCAACATGAAAACTCTTTGCCCTTGGAGATGCATATTGATGAATATAATAGCTCTATTTCTTCAAAAGATAAGAAACATGCTATTGAGCCGCATTTTAATGGTGTGAAATATGAGGTGTTCACCCTGGAATTGATTACTGTGGATTGGATTTAGATATCCTGAAGAGAAGGTGATTTGAGAGTTAGATTAATTAAATGGACCCATGATTTGTCACCAAAGTTTGATTTTTATATTAAATTGGTTTTCTTCTGTCTTCTTTGGAATTTTATTTCAGCACTGTTCTTACATATTGAAAAATGATTAGATAAAAAAGAAAGTGTGCTGTTTATTTTTCTTTTGTCCCACTTTTATTCTTTTACTGAAAATGGTTACATTGAATGTAGAGATATCTAATAACTGGAAGACTTGGTAAATTCATAGTATTTTCCAATCAGTGGAGCACTGGCTGTGGACTACAGTTACCTTTGTTCTATTTCCAGTTTTACAACTGTCCTGCTACTTAATCTTAGCCATGGTCTTTCACTTGTCTGTTCTTCTGTCTTTGAAGGGGGAATAATGACACAGAGAAACTTTGTAAAATGTTGTGGGATATACTGATAAGAAGAAATATGGTAGAGTTAGGCAATATTTTTAAATGTGATGCCATCAGGACCCAGCCTACATAACTAAAACCTCTCTGCTCCATCTTTGCTGATGGAAGACTATCTAAGGACTTATCAACACCACAGGAGCCTGGCTCTCTGGTGCCCTGTACTCATCCAGAGAGTTGTTAACAATCAAAGAATCAGAAGTGCTCCAATTTTCTTCGTATTTTTACCCTTTATTTTATACTTTTCCCCTGAGATACTAAGAAAGCATTGTAAAACACTTTAAAAGCCACATTTTTCCACCCATTCTCCCTAATGGACGAAACAATAGTCTTCTATATAGAATCTTTGACCCAAAAAAACCCTGCTTATTACAGAACCAGCAAGCTACATTTGAGAATAATTTTTAACTCATGGTAGCCCTAGGGAGTTCTATATTGCATGAACCTGCACAAGTTCCAGTTGGAACTCATTCAGAATCAAATTAACTAACACATATATTACAGGCCTCATTAATGCTTTAATTTAATGCCTCCAATGCTTTAATTTAATTTATGCAAAGAACATCTTGGTTTAGAACATATAGGAGGATGACTGTAACTCAAGATTTATATAGTCTAGCAATTTCCAGTATAAAAATCCTTTGTATAACACTAATGTCACCATTCCTTGTAGGGGAGTATCAGTACTGAGATTGAGGTAATCTTCAGGAAACATAACTTTCTTTTTTTTTGCTCACTTATAACTTCTCATATGCTGAACAAAAATTCTATGCTCCTCATGATTGTTAGAAAGATATGGTCATCTTTTCAAAGTGACAGAGAAAGAAATGTGTTCTTTCAGAATGTGTTTGTTTCATTCTTTGATTTATTGTTTATGACTTCTGGCTTGTCTCTTTCCCTCTGTTTTGAAGACGAAACAGAAGACTAAAGTGACATAAATGATAGACACAGCTCAGCCCCCTGGTCTAACCTCTGTCCAATGAACTCAGTTCCTGGGAGCAGAGTAGAAACAGGACAAGACATTGTCAATATTGAGCAGATAGACTGGCATTACTACCCAAAACATGACCTCTCCTATAACTAGTTAATTTAATTATAATCACTGCTTCACCTGCAGCATCACATGCTGCAACTGTGAAGGTTTAATATGAGGGTTTTACTGGGAAAGTGAGCAAGTTTGTACCAAAAAAACCACTCATTAATTTGTTCTAAGTAGTCTGAGTTCAGAAAATAGAAGTATTAAAAATTCCACTGGAATTTAACCTGTGAAATTTTAACTCAGCCATTTTGGTCCTCAAAGCCATAGAATAATTTAGGACCAGATGGATCTCTGGGTGAATATGTAGTACAACTCTCTGCTAACTTTGAAGTTAGATAAGGTTGCTTAGGGCTTTGTTCAGTCAAGTTGCATATCTTCAAGGTGGAGAGTCCACAGCCTACTTACGCAAACTTTTTCAGTGTTTTACCATCCTTTTATTATTTTTTTTCCAGCTTTTATATATACTGAGAGTATATAATATTCATCATTCAAATCATGCAGACTTTTCTTTCTGCAGTTTGTATGTATTACATCACTGTGCATTTCTACAAAACCTGATTGTGCCTTCTTTTTAGCTACCCATTACCTGAAGACAGCATTTAGAATAGTCCCTAGATCAATTAGAGAAGGTAAGACACTAGAGTGCCATTAGCGCTTTCTTCTGCTCACTGAACAAAACCAGTTCGCTCCGTCTCTCCTCATACATCTAGTGCTCTCGTACCATAATCAGTGATCCTCCACTGAACTTCAGTGTATCAGTACATGGTTTTGTACTGGGGAGGCCAAAATGGGATATGACACACCAGACTTGCATCTTCATAAACTCAAGAGCCAAAGCCTTGAACTAATTGCAAGAGTAGAAATACATTTTAAGCTCATACTGGGCAACTTAGGCTGCTACTTTGAAAAGGAGAACCTAAAATGTAAGAATATGAATAATATACTTAACAATATCCATGCATATTAATAATAATCTGCAAGCATGAATTGAGATATACATGAAACATTTTCTTTAATGTCTTCCAGCAACTTTTGTGGAATAAAGACAAATAAGAACAAATGCTTGCTAGCAGTCATTATCAGACTTGGCATTAGACGTACACAAACTAGATTACATGGTCCAGCTGCATGATATTTTTGGGGTTTTGTGTTCTGTGTTTTCCCTTTACCATCATGTTCAGTATTTTGCCAAGCTACTCTATTGGAACAAACAGCATATGGCCTGAGCCACACTACAGAATGAGTAATTGTCCTGGTTTAAGCCCGGAGGGCAACTGAGCTCCACAGAGCTGCTCCCTCATTCCTTCCCCCTCAGGGATGGAGAGGAAAAAATAGAAAAAAAGGCTCGGGAAATAAGACAAGGATAGGGAGGGTTGATTCACCCATTGCGATCAGGGCAAAAAAGTGACTCCATTGGGAAGGAGAAAAAAGAATATTAATGTAATTTGAACACCACCACCAATTTACCGATCAAATCAGCGTAGGACAGTAAGAAAACAACCACATCATAAAAACACCTTCACCCCACTCCTCTGTTCTTCCTGGGCTCAGCTTTGTTCCCGATATCTCTACCTCCTCTCTGCCAGTAGTGCAGAGGGGCAGGGGATGGGGATTGTTGTCAGTTCATCACCTGTTATGTCTGCTGTCCTTCCTCCTCAGGAAAACTCCTCACGCTCTTCCCCTGCTCCAGCATGGAGTGCCTCCCACAAAAGACAGTCCTCCACAAACTTTCTCTGACACGAGTCCTTCCCACAGGCTGCAGCTCTTCACAAACTGCTCCAGAATGGCTAAAGAAGTGAACAGCAGAGAAAGAACCAAATATGAAATATAAATGCGAGTAACTTATATTCTTATCTTCCCCTTTACTTATTGTTATCATACTCCTTTGGACAGACAGTTAAACTCTCTTTCCTCTCTTTTACTGATAATATAGGCTATGGAGAGATCGTCTTTATATCTCTCCAATTTCCAACATGAGACTATAAGGACATCGCAATAATTGAGAGCAAAGTAGTTGACATGACAACAGCAAATAGCCAGAAGACCTTGTGCAGTCTCTCAAAATAGAAAAGGTTGATTTTCTTCAGTAAGAAGGGAGAAAAAAAGAAAGGAGAAAATATCTCAAACTTTACATAGACAATTGAATTCTAATAGTGTAATAATTGAATTGCCTCATGGCCTTTTTTAGAAGTGGCAGTGAAATTATAATGAAGAGTAGTGTTAGCATTGTAAATGAGAAATCATTTACTCAGAGGTCTGTGTTCATTACTATTGTTTCCCACTGACCTTGGTATGTGAGATATTAGATTTGTCTTAACCTCTAGGGGTACAATGAAAGGGTATAACAAGTGAAGGTATTATTTTTCTGTGCAGACTCAAAACAGTACTTATCGGATCATTTTGTATTGTGCACTTCTCTTTCAGTAATGCGTTAAGGGTTAAACAAATACCTTCCGAATACAAAAAATTATTTTTCTGCCTGAATGTAAAATTTGAATGTCTACTCCTGAAGGATGTATACCAATTTTACTGTATTAAAACAAACTTCTGTTTGCCATAAGTGATATAACAATCTAAACACACTTAGAATGCACTCGATTTTTACCTGTTTTATCAAATGTTCATTACAGGGCCCATGGATTATAGTGGAACCATGATTGAAGATTAGTTTTAACATCATACAATATCTCCCTTTCTATTAAATTAATCTACAAATTAAAATACAAACAAATAATATTTTAATATCTCCAATTAAATCATTACCTACTCCAGGTTCTGATGTAGTACCTTGCTTTTAGCTTGATCCAAAATCCACTGAAAGCAGTGGGATACCGAGGAGCAAGTGTTTACTACATAGTTCTATTGATTCTTGAAAGGTCAAAGTTAATCACTAGTGAAAGTAATATCTTAGACAGACTTCTGAGATTTAAATAACATTATGGTGTGTAACAAACCTGCAAGTGACATAAAAATCTTTTTCTCTTCCTGTCTTTGTAGTACCAACATATTTTATTCATATTTTTAACTGTTGGATGAAATTACTTGTCTGTTGTTGTTCTACTTTTTTCTTCTAAAGGGAATAATTTTTTATTGTTCCTAGCCCTAGATCCCTTTTCCTTTTATCCTGGGGCAGTTGGAGTTTACACCCTCATTTTTTATGACATAAATTTGCCATTATGACTAACTGCATTACAGTATTGGCTGTGAGAAAACAAAGGCACACTCTAGAACAGATTGGAGCATCAAAAGAAGTGTGTAACAAAAGAGGGCATATAGCTTTCGCATTTTTGTAATCTAGTGAATAAATATTGAAAATTTCAGACAGTTTGAATAAAACAGGATTTCTAGAAGACTGGTGGCCTATAGATTTTCTATTGCTGTCACTACAATATGCTTTGTCCGTTTCCTTTGTTGCTGACAAGACTGATTTTTGGACAGATATTGGGAAGTAGAGCCTATAGGTCCTGAAAAGAATATTAACTCCTGGTTATAAAATGCAAATCCATTTTGAGTGAGAAATACCATAAATGAGGAGAGACTGTCATCATTGGATGATGGTCTGCTACAGTTCAGCAGAGAGATTTGTCCATTTCCATGTATGGATGAGCTCTGCTTTGCTCATTTCTTCGAATGATGGTAGGAATGAGAGCCTATTAATGTGTAGGACCCATACCTTCAGAAAATTTATGTTCATTGGCATAAATAGCAATGGAACTTCTGAAAATCAAACTCAGCTTGTGCATGTAGCTGCATTTCTAACTTTATAGGACAAACTTTTACATGATATCTTTTACATAAGTATAACGTAAGTATATATAGTTATATATGTATATATAGTTATGTGTCTATATGAATTACATCTATCATCTGACGTTTCTATTAATTGTTCTGCTACCTGGTGCATAAAACTAAGCTGCATTTGGAAAGTGAATGGCTAATGACTTAAATTCTTCTTCCACATCAGTATAAGCCATGCTTGACCAAAAGCAGAATTTATCTGTAAGTCTCCTCTTCTCTTCTCTTCTCTTCTCTTCTCTTCTCTTCTCTTCTCTTCTCTTCTCTTCTCTTCTCTTCTCTTCTCTTCTCTTCTCTTCTCTTCTCTTCTCTTCTCTTCTCTTCTCTTCTCTTCTCTTCTCTTCCCTTCCCTTCCCTTCCCTTCCCTTCCCTTCCCTTCCCTTCCCTTCCCTTCCCTTCCCTTCCCTCCGCTCCTCTCCTCTCCTCTCCTCTCCTCTCCTCTCCTCTCCTCTCCTCTCCTCTCCTCTCCTCTCCTCTCCTCTCCTCTCCCCTCCCCTCCCCTCCCCTCCCTAAATGCAATTCATTTAGGTCTGATATCTAAATAGAAAATATATTTTTAAATGCTTTTAGAAATTACATTAATAATTCTCAGTATGTTCTAAATTGATTAATGAACTTGATACAAAATGGAGACAAAAAGACTAAAAGTAAAACTTACAAAGAAACACCTGTCTTCTGTGTTGTTACACTAGTCGTGTTTAGTCCTCCAATGACATTCTGTGATGTAGGAAATTTCTAGTTCATCATAAGGTTAACAGTGATTCATTCATTCTTTAGAAACTTCTTAAAAGAAATTACTGTTTATTAATTTGTCTAGCTCTAACTCTTACCTGAAAGAGGATATCTCACATCAGAGCTTAATACTGCTACTTTTTACTTCTTACTAAGGACTAAAGGGTCAGCTCCACTCAGCTTCAGTTACAGTAGCCACTGGCACCTGAGGTCTAGGATATACTACTGGCACAAAAAGGACCTCATGGTAGCCTAGTACTGGCATAAAAAGGACCTCATGGTAGCCTACTATTTATAAAATTAAGCAGAAGAAATAATAAATATTTATATCAATAACTTTATTATCTAGGATTTGTAGAAAGTTGTGAGAGACTGAAATATCAAATGACTGTCTCAAGCCTTGCTTATGTCTGTGAAAACCTCAAGGACAAGCTGTTCTCTTTGGATTAGTCTAAGGAATGTCACCCAAGGAAGCAGGAGTGTATTGAAAGATGCACCCCCCACTCCCTTGCAGTTTCATTGTCAATCTCCTTAGACAAGCCTCAAAGGGGTAGACATGGACTGAGTGAAACCAAATGTTTATCACTGGCTCCATCATGTACTCATTTGTGGCTCTATTGTGTATGCCAGAAACCCTGTGTGAATTGCTAATGTACTGATAACATTTCTGCCCCAGAAGCCAATGAAGTCAGCAAAAACCTGTGGGACCAGAGGAAAAACTAAAGATGGGCAGATATGCTAATCAGCAGATATGATGAACTTAAAAGGCAACAGAAAACTTTGCTCCGTGTGCACCCACCACTGAGGAACTGAAGACTGAGGACCAACAGGATCCCATTTGATCCATGGTGGTGACTATTCTTGCAGCCCTATCCCGCATGCTTGCTTGATTTCTGTCTTTTCCTTTCATTCTGTCCGATTGCTACCTCTCTTCACTTTTAATAATAATAACTATTTTGCGTGTACAGCATTTGACCTCGTCTGTGTCTTAATCTCACTCTTGGGATCATATCAAAACCTCCCCCAGCATTGGATGGGGACAAAAGTGCACAAGAAAAATGAAGGGTTAAACATCTATTACACAGTCTCTGGAGGCCAAGTTGATTCTTACCAGGGTTATAATTGTACATCAGTCCCAGCCAGGGAAAATGGGAAACTTTTGTGCAACATCTTCATTCCTATGCAATATGGTTCATTTCAAAGTCCTCCCTGTAAAGAGATACACATGGATCCATCATAACTCTGCAAGTACCCAATATCTACCCTTTAGGCCACCCTGAGGACTGTGAAATTCTGTGTGCTTCCCATGACAACAGGAAACAAATTAAACCATACTGTCCAAATTGAAACTGTCTGAAAACAAAAGTGCAAAGTAATTCTGTGGAAGAACTTGATGGGCCACTGCCATGATAAGATAACACCTTCCATTTTGATCAGATGGTTTTAAGCCTCACTTTCTGGCTGGTTCCTTACAAACCATGGCTCTGGCATCACCTGTGAGAACTCTTTCTTTCCTCTCTCTTCAAGACAACTTCACACTTTTCCTCTCGGAAGTCAACGAAGTCAGAGTGAAACTTTATGACTCAAATGAAGCAACTTCTCTAGATCACCATTAACAAAGTTAAAGAAGGAGCCTTATGACAGCTGCAGACAAAGCCTATATTTTCCAGTGTGCCTGGCTGCTAAGTGGTGCAGAATTTGGACTGATCAAAAAGTTGGTCTTCTGTAGACTTATCTTTTAATTTCTTTCTCTTTTATTTAGAATACTTTATATGTTAGGCATAGTGTACTTGCAAAAGTCTTCTATAAGAACTCAAGAAGAATGGATTCACTCGGTGAAATCTACTACAGAGCACAGCATATAGGCAGTGCTTTGGCGTACCATGATCCATGGAGGAAGGAAACAGGTTGTACATAAACTTCTCCTCTGTGCTCCCCTTGTTTAATAAGACAAACAAGCAATTGACTTTCACCTCTAACATGCTAATTTGCATTTGGTGGAGGTGAGTTCCTGTGAACACCATAACTGAATCCCTCTCGTGTCTTTGTGTGTGTGTGTGTGTGTATGCAGCAGCCTTTGGCAGAATAAAAAGTTTTAGCTCAGTAGTTTTCCTGCTGGGTTGTATGACATGTTTCCAGATGATTTACCACACAGTTTCCTATACTGTGATGAGGCATCATCTGTTAGTCTTCAAGCAATTGTACTTCCTGCTGATTGCAACTTCCTGCTGGGATTTTGACCAACAAAATTGTGAAGACTCTGAAAATGCCCATATGTGTTGTTTGACTGTTATTGCTTTATATCAGATTAAGGTTTCTATGATTTATGAGTTTTCTAGAGAGACTCAAAATGCTAGATGGGCTGCCAGAGGAATGTACAGCACCAACCTACAAAATAGTTTGGCAGTATTAGGAAAGGAAGTAGATCAAGAAGAGATCTTTGTTCATAATAATTGCAGCTATTCACAGTGACAGAATAAATAAAAAACAAGATTTGAAATTTACAATTCAAAACGAGGCAATGCCTCCAGGGAGCAATTGCAAATACAGCATTAAAGTACCTCATTGACTCCTATGTATTGACCTAATATTGACTTTGCTAAAGATTAAGCTTCCACAAATTGGCTGGGGACAGAAATGGAAGCATAAAGGTTTCTGACTGGAGTATTCCTGTGTATGCACCAATTCAGCAAAATGTTGACGGTCGTTTACCTTTACGGGTAGTTTCTCTGAATCAACGTCTCAGCCCCTGATGAACTAGAAGTGATTGTTTCTGAGCAGATTTCATTTTGGTCTTTTGGCGTATACTCAGAAGGGAAACAGTGTGAAAGAGAATCCTGATTTTGAGAGATTATCTACACTAACATCTTCATTTAAATGACATACTAGGGACTGTCAACAGTTCCTTAAATTACTTGAATGAGTCTCTCATAGAGTAGAAGCTTCAAACAATATACAATTTAATTAATACTTAAATTGAATAAAATTTGGGTTGTTTTTTATTTATTTTTTTAATTTGGGGAGGGAGAACATGAATCCCATGGTAGAGACTTGTTGCATGAGGAGTATACAAACAGAGATTGAGAGGTACAGCAATATTATTTTGAACATAACAGTCCTTTAAATAAATACATTCAGAAAACCACTTACAAATTATTCTTTAAATATGGTAGAGAAACCATTAACTTAATATTCAATAATTTAATAATTTTTTGTGGATTTGGCACTACTACAAGCTAGATATTCAAAATCTCTAGTAACTTCAGCTAACTGTAACTTTGAGTGAATTCTACCATTTAATTTACTATAACTTTCAGTTATTTTGTGCTTTTCCACGCTACTAGGGACTTATTCTTTGCTTTGCTCAGGATGTCATTTTTCATATTTTGAAAACCAAACAGTATAAGAAATATTGAAAGGACTAAGAAATACTGATTGCGGCTTCATAGCGCGAGGGAACTGGAATGATCAGTGAGTCTGCACTTTATTATCCCATTTATTTCAGGAAGGCATGGTTAACTAATGAGGGATTTGGATAAAGAAAAATGGAGAATAAAGAGCGCTTTATGCCACAGGGCACTATGAAAGCAACACTAAAACAGAGAAGTGTTTTAAAAGAGAAAAGAAAGTGAAAGGCTCAATCAGCATGAGAAATTGTAAATAGATCAGAGAAGAAAAAATTAAAGTGAAATTAAAGTGTTTGAATGGAAATTAGCTTCATTCATAGCAGAGAAATCAGGTTTATTTTTAGTCAAGATGTATAAAAAGGTGTCAGAAGAAAGTAAGCTAGGTCAAGGTCAAAGGGGTATCTGTATCAGAGCTATTGTTTACAACAGGAATATATGGCTTTAGGCCATGAGCACATTAGCAAAAGAGCATAACTGGAAACAGTTAAGACTATAAAGTAGGTTGCACATTACTATGATTATCTGCAGACTTTTTCACTTCATAAAGCTGTTGTTATAATGTACTATGTAATAATATCTCTGCTGTAAACTCCTTGACTGGAATTGTAGTACGCAGTTATTTCTCTAAATTTGTGACATTTAGTGTTTACATCTCTTCTCCTACTAGTTTTTTTGGTAATGGTTTGTGCTTTCCACCAGTTATATATTATGAATATTACCACAAATCACAATACCTGTTATTAGTTTTAGTATGCTCCCTCTTCCCAAGATGCTTTTCTCAAGACTGGTTAATCACCATTTCTGATTATTTCTGGAAAAGTGTTTGGCTACCTGGAGTTGCATATGAGCACTATTATATAATCCCGCATCAGTTTAGTGTCTTTTCTGGGATCTGTTTTTCAAATGTTTCCATCTTTATTTATAAGGTGACAAAAAGGAAACGTATTTATTCAGCTTTCTCTTGTTATTTTTTTAATGCTTAATTAATCTATGAAGCAATGATTTTGATTTTACAATAAAGTTAGCATTAAAATACCTGAAACTCTAGCAGCTGTTTCCATTAATTTAAATTCCACTATTATCTGTCCACAGGAATGTGCGTTACTACTCCAGCAGAGACAAAACAGATGCAACAGCATAATGCACCCCTGTTCATTGTCGTTTCTGTTCAGCTATTTTGTTTCCCAACTTAGAATCACAGAATTAAAGAAACGTTTGAGTTGGAAGGGACCTTTAAAGGTCATCTAGTCCAAATCCCCTGCAATGAGCAGGGACATCTTCAACTGGATCAGGTTGTTTAAAGCCTCATCCACCCTGACCCTAAATGTTTCCAGGGATGGGTCATCTACCACCTCCCTGGGCAACCTGTTCCAGTGTTTCACCACCCTCATTGCTAAAAATGTCTTCCTTATATCTAGGCTGAATCTACCCTCTTTTAGTGTAAAACCATTAACCCTTGTACTATAGCAACATGCCCAACTGAAAAGTCTGTCCTCATCTTTCTTGTAAGTCCCCTTTAAGTACTGAAAGCTGTAATAAAATCTCCCCAGAACCTTCTCTTCTCCAGGCTGAACAACGCCAACTCTCTCATCCTTTCTTCATAGCAGAGGTGTTCCAGCCCCCTGATCATTTCTGGGCCCCACCTCTTTTGAACTGTATCTTGTCAGCAAATATTAACAAGAGCACAGATGGTTTATTATAGAGCCATAACTCTAAATTCCTAATAAAAATATTTCATCTATTTTTCATCAATATCACAAGCAATCAAAAACTAATCATATCTAAAGGAACAGAATGTAGATTTATTCAATGTCTACAGATTGTTAATTAACTCAGGCCTCCTCAATTTACAAAATCCTGAAATATTTTTTGAAGGTCTAAGGTACTCAGCTACTTAGCATATAGTATTCAATAGGAGGAAACTGAAAATGTCAGGTTGGTGTATGTCTGTACCTGTCATTTAGTATTAAGGGATTTTTAACAGTTTATTATGTTTTGGACTCTGTTGAAGTTATTGGAATGACCAGATGTGCAGTAACTACAAAACTCAGGACACTTCCTAAGATTTCTTAAGTGCATGAGATCCCTGGCCCTGTTTTTTTGAAATCACAGATTTCTGAAATCTGTGATTTTGGGCTTTTGTTTTGCAGGGTTTTTGTGGGATGGGGTTTGTTTTCTTTTGATGCAGCTCATACATACCTTGAACTACTGAATGGTTTCATTGAAACAAAATACCATATTATTGCTTATTTGCCTGCGACTATGTAGTGAAGGGAACCTGATATCAGTAAATAGTCAAAATGACAGACAGTTCTCTCCATCATGTACCTGTAACCATCTTGAATTTACAGAGAAACACTGTGTCCATTCATAATGAAAAAAAAACCAACCAACCAACCAAACAAAAAACCACACCAGCCCAAAACCTGATAAAATAGTGAGCTGTATTTGGAAAAAATGTGTTCATGCCAACTGGTAACAGGAGGAGTTCTATTAAGGAATTGTGAAATACCTCTTATTCAGAATGTAGCATCAGTTTGATCTTCAGACCTGTATACACACAAGTATTGAAATATAAGAAGGTATTCCTTAAAGAAGCCTTTTGACACACCTTTAGGTTTACATAATTAAATGGATTTGCTGACTTCTGAAATTTTGCCTTTAGATATACTTATTCACTTTGAGAAACAAAGTTAGTCACAGAGATGATGTGACATTGTTTATCTTTAACAGAATAAGTCCTTCTGACATTACTGCAGACATCCTTTCTTGCTTCCAAAACACTGCCTTGATTCTTAATTGACCTTTCCACAGGTATTTTGTCGGTATTCTTTTGAGCTTTATGTAGCTTCAGTGTACCAACATGCAGTGTTTGATTACGGTGTCAACCTGTTCATTTTTCTCCTTTTCTGATGTACATCAATGAGCTGTTCACAGAATAATGATTCCATTGTGAAACACCCTACCAAAATCCTGGAGATGCTCTTAAGGCAGAAAGAAACCATATTTATTGTGTAACAAGTGACATCCTCAACAAAACCATGGCCACAAATATAAAAGGACCTTGCTTTCCAATTAGCTTTTTTCTTTACAACCTGCATACTGCCTTTGGGGTTAAGCTGAAGCAAGCTATAGATGATATATGAAATAAAACATGGCATTCTGGTAGAAAATGAGTTTTTGAGGAAAAAACAACAACAACAAAAACACAACAAAAACAAAACCCAAACAACGGATTACTAATATCCTTTAAAAAGAAAAAGAAAAAAAATAAAAACAAAACAACAAACATATTTCTAGGATTTAGAATGTTGTGAATAAAATGATGGTATTGGGAAAACAAATGAGAATTGAGTAAGTAAATGACACAAAGACTTAAAGCAAGTGCTAATGAAAATATAATGGAATAGATGACTTGTTTTAATAGAATCATCTGTAATAGGTATCAAAATACATGTTACTCTACGAAGTATTATCAGTCTTTGTTATTTAGGTTACATTGTAAAAACAATCCTAGTGTGATGTAGATTATTAAAAAGTGTATCCTCTATTGTTATACACCAGGAGCATTGCTAGGCATTCTAGCAATGCCTTTGATATGCTGTTTTCAAAGAATCTTAAAATTACTAGAAAATATTTTCAAAATATAATAATAATAATAATAATACTATTAAGTAATAGTATACAGATTATTGGTAATTCTATATTATGACTATAATTAAAATTATTTTTTAAAAAAATCTGCATGTTTAGAAAAAAACATTATAAGACAAACACAGATGTCCTTTGAGGTTACCCAGGATAGCTTGATATCTACTGCTAAAATGGGTACTATAAAGAGTGCATATCTGAAAACATACAAGTGAAATATGTGGGCAACACCTAACCTTTTTGGTGGTACAGATCTGTAGTCACAGAGTTCTTTTAAATGGCTTTAACCAGGAACATACTGCTAACTGTTCATTTGCTGGAGAACATGTCTAATCTAGAAGGTCAGCATGTTCAAAATTTAGTCATTTTAAGGTATAAATATTGATTCAACTGTCTTAGTTTAGCCATGCTCCAACAGTGACCTTTACCTTTTTGTCCTTAACAGTTGCTGTCTGTAAAATAAAAATAATAATTATAATCATACTGCATAAACATGTGGTAAAAGTTACTTAGTTCTTAAGCATTGTGAAGATGGGACCTACTACCAAAAATGAAGCACTTACATAGACACATTCCCACCCCATGTGCAGAATACTGATGCTGATGCAACAAGAACATCTTAGATCAGTTCAGAAATTCAGTTTTGATTCAAATCTGATCATCTTAATGAGCTCCAAATGCTCATCAACACTTAGAACATGACATTAGAGAAAGTCCAATTTAAAAAACCTCTGATATGTCTATGGCAGATTTCCACACATCAGTAACAACCATTCAACTCTGTAAGTACTGTCTGATGAATGAGTTGTTTAACTTAAATTTAAGTCATTCTCCAGTGGTTTCACACCTCTGGATTGCAGTGCAGGCATAGACTGACACAGCTCCTGGTGTTACTGAAAGTACAATGAATAGGCAGATGTGCATGGAAAGCTTCAGTGGTGGTAGCAGCCAACAGAAATTGAAGCAGATACGAATCTTGTAGTTTTGGATTAATAGGTTAATATAGGGGAAAAAAGCACAGTTTGCCAATGACCCTTGGGAATCACGAGTGGCTACTGGGTTCAACATTGCCCTCAATATGGAGTGCTTTTGGGGCAATACTGTCCTTCAGCTGCCTAGGTTCAGGGCCCCTGCTTTCAATGTCCATGGATCTGGAAGAACGTTGCTAGGCCAAGGTGTGAGGCTTGGTTCTGGGGGCTTCACAGCTGGGCACTACAGACCCAGGACTTGCAACCTCAAGGGAAGTAACACCAGATAGGGAGCAACGCATGACTTGCAAACTGAAAGACTTTTCACTTATCTTTACAGGAAATATTTGATAGTAAAAACCTATTTAACTCTTAATAAATACTTGAAGGAGTAGAATTCCTGGTGCCTAAACATGATCAATAATTTATAGAAATGTGTTTGGATCAACTGAGCATGACGAGCATAGTCTTTCATGAGAGAAAAAGTGACTGTTAGTTGAAATGTTGTTGATTGCTAGATAGATTGGCCAGCTAATTATTTATTCCATATGCCATCTACTATATGACGTATGTTTACATCAACCTCACAGCTCACTGCTTTGGCAGGAATGAGGTGAGATGTCAGATTCCTTTTCAAAAAAGCAGACACATAGACTGTCATGCAAATTTTGTTTTCTCCCCTAAAGCGTCTGATTCCCATTTTTTAAATAAATGGTATAGCTCATGCATCATGCAGGATACTTGAAACTTGTCTGTCAAGATAACATTTACAAACTTAAAAGCTAGTGGCAAGAGGGTTACATTAACTCCTCTTTGCAAGTATCACAAGATTTGTGTCAACCATCCCAAACACAAAAATGTCTTAAAAAGACACAGTTAGATCAGTTTCATTATCTCCTCTGCACATGTTAATTCAACAAATGATCATTATAAGATTTATTAATTAATTATACCATTAACTGAAAATTTGTGTCCCATTCTATACTTAAAGTAGTATCCTAAATTTATTTCTATTCTTGAAATAAAAAAGCATTTCATTATCAAAGCTTCTCAATATTCTCATAACTTTTTGTACATGTAATTAAAATATTAATATAGACAGGCAAAAGTATGATAAAATATTATTTGCAATATAATATACATACAATATCTTACAGTTATTCTTGGAGTGTGTAATAATGCCATTCAATGTCTGTTTGTGTCATATGGCATAATCTACCCTTTCAAGCATTTAAAAAAGACAACAAATGTTCTAACTATAATTCAAATGTTGGTGGAATAAAGTGTTGCTTACTCTCAATTGGAATACTACAAAACATCTGAAGCAATTCACTATGTCTGTATACAAATTTCTTGACTTAATTAACACATGGCTATTTAGCAGATTTCAGCTTAATGCTGTTTTGGCACATGATGCTGACCCATGGTTTAAACAAAGGTACTTGACACAAGTCACGTACATGAAGATTTATTAACAGGGAAGTTATGTCTGAAGAAAATTAAAAACAAGAAACAGAGGAGAGAGGGAGAGGGAGACAGGAGGGGGAAGGGAGAGAGGGAAAGGGAGGTAGGAGATGCTGTTATTGCTGACTTTAAAAATTGCATGCTTAAATCAAGGGCAGGTTCTCCATGCTGCTTGGCTGTTTAGGTCTCTGAATTAATATTATTGTCACCCTAAACTAAATTAAGGGCTAGTAAAAAGGGGGAAGGAAGGAAGGAAGGAAGGAAGGAAGGAAGGAAGGAAGGAAGGAAGGAAGGAAGGAAGGAAGGAAGGAAGGAAGGAAGGAAGGAAGGAAGGAAGGAAGGAAGGAAGGAAGGAAGGAAGGAAGGAAGGAAGGAAGGAAGGAAGGAAGGAAGGAAGGAAGGAAGGAAGGAAGGAATGGAGTGCACAGTGACAGTCACTGCCCTGGAGATCTATTGTAGGGGTCTGCAGGTGCAAGGCCATGGTAACAGCACCAGAGCAATTGCATGTGAACAGCAGGGAAAAAACACTGCCACTGAGGCTCTAGAAAACACTCCCCTGGCAGCCTGGGTGAAGGGGTATGGAGCTGCACTTGCAGATAGAACACCTATACAATAAAAAATGTGAAGCCATCTAAGGCAATGTGCAACATCTCTCAAGCCAGTGGGGATCAGATGTTTATGAAGCTAAAGTTTTTCCTCAAATAATTTAGCCTACTCTTGTCTGCATGCGAGTCCTGGCTAATTTAAAAGCATATACAGGCTACAGTTGTTTTTGACAGTGACCTTGACTTGGAAGCTGTTGAGGCTGATGTAGAGGTGCAGCAGCACTTACCCTTCCCCTGCAGCTGCACCTCCTCAGCTGTGCCAGATCTCCAGCCTCTCTCTTCTGGGAAAGTGCTTCTCATGGCTGTTAAATCTAGAAAACCTCAGCACTTGTGAGGGAGAGAAGTGACTGATTCTGCCACTACTTTCCCTGTCAATAGATATTGTATAGGATATCCAATTTCACAAAAAGTCATGTATATTAAAAAATTATATATAAAAAGCAGACTAGGAATATGTGACTCCGCTACATGATAATATCATAGTTATAAAAGTGTCAGTGTTTAGCAATGGATTTAAACTAGATTTCAGTTGTTTTCTGTTCTAAAGCAAAAATTAAGGCAGCTTTCTGTGAAGAGCTGTAGGAAACAAAGTTGTTTTATAGTCTCCTGGGAAGAATGTGGAAAGACTGTGTTCAAGCACGACAATATTCTGCTATTTTGGTCAATGATAAGTCCATAAACGAAAAATAATAAAAATGCTTGTGAGTCTATTTTCTTTAAAATGCTTAAATATTTTTTCCAATAAATTCCAATTTATTGGAATTATTTATTCCAATAAATATATATTTGCATCTATGCAGATATCTGAAGACAGCAGCAGTCCTGTTGTCTGATTTCTGACAAGTCACAAGAGAGATGATTGGGTACTAGGCCACTAACAGGAATGACTCAGTATTTCAATAAATGAAAAAAGCTGCTATATGGTGTTTGTCCAAGGGGACATGAAATGGATTTTGAATGTTCAATTCATAGGAGAGAGGGTTGTTTTTTTTTTTAATCAAGCTGTACGCTAGAATGAAAGCTTCTGCATGCCTAAAAAGAATAATTTACTAAAGCGTATACCTCATCACGTGAAGTGGAGGTGAGAGGAGACAGGTAACTCTGGAAATTTCTCCCCACCATCAAAAATTGTGGCTTTGTGGAGCTGCTCTTCTTGCTGCCAAAGGGTGACCATTGGCAAAAAGCACTGCTTGTGTTTCCCCCCTTCCTCAAGTAATTGTAACAACAGCGAGATGCAAAACCCGTGCCCAGCCTAGTGCTGTGCCAGTGCCGACCCTGCTGCCCCTGGGGAGGGTCTCACCCACAGAGCTGGTGAGACTTGTGGGGAAGGGTGGAAAAGGGTGGACCTGGGGTTGCTGAGATTTGGACAAGGCTTTGGATTTTCTGGGCATTGTGAGGAGACTGTTTCTGACCCAGGACTGCAGAGGCCAAGGACTCCTTCATCTCTCCACATTCAAAGGTGTGAGGCAGATCAGGCTAACAGGGATGCACGTGTTCAACTGTAGCAGACCACCAACTTGAACTGTAGGCTTGACCACCTTGACCACCCAAACATTTTCAATTTCAAATGCCATTGCTCAGTGCTGATCTGCCAGAAAACAGATGCTCAGATGTCCCCTGGGCAATCGATTCTTATATAAGGGAACCTGAGGACTCTGTTGGGCTTTTCTGTGTGTCATGTCAATGATGGATGAAAACACGCATAATAAGGGCTGTTCCCAGAAATGCTTACCTTTACTTTAATACAGCACTGGACTGAGGATGGGCAGCATGTGGGAGAGCAGAACCAGTTGCATGGCTGCTTCAGGCAGAGGAGAAAACTGTGCTGACACTCATGTCCATACTGCCTATAGGGCTCAGGGCTCAGGAGCCGCCCTTTTGCCTGAATCTGAACTTCTCCGCTCCAGGAACTCATTGGTTGCTTTGTCTAGACAGTGAAATAAATTGTGCACATTGGAGAGTGCTGGGATATCTGAGCAGAACAGAAGAGAAAAGAATTCCCTCAAAAGAAGAATTCAAATAGACCTTGTTATTTCCAGATATAAATCTTGATTCAAGGAAACATCTTCTCAAAAGTATTTAAGCAAAGTTACAAAACCCATACATCATCCTCCCATTCCCAGCTGCTTCTAAGTAGGCGATATTTCTCCTGCAAAGTCTAAGAAGGAAGACAAATAATTTACTTACAATTTTTAAGCATTTAACACCTATTGCTTAGCAATGGATGCGGAATTCATACCTAATATCAAATTAGAGGCATAGATGGCATCTACAGGTCACTTGTATTGAAAATTATATCTTGTGTTAGACACTTATATTTCAATATCTGATTTTTGACAAGACCAATTGGCTTTTTGGCGATGACATGTAAAGCTGTTTCTTCATTCATTGCTCTTCATTCTGCTTTCTTTTGACATGTAGAGGTAGAAACTGTATCTTAACAAGTTCTGTTTGACAGAAAATTGCTCCCCCTTCCCACATCTTAATTTAAATCTTAATGCTTTTCTCTACACCTATATACATTAATTAGAAATCAACAGAGACAATAATTTCTCATAACTCACTGAATATCAGATAACAACTTTCAGCTTGTTTCAATGCTTGTTAAGAATAGACCACTAGTTTTCATAAATTTTTGTTTGGGCATTGTCCAATGAAACAATTTTCTTTTTAAATTCAGGGATTATTGTGCTCATTATGCTCTGTAGTTTGACTTCCTCTAAGATACAAAATATTAACCTGTTCAATAAATGTCACACATCCTCTGCTGTAAGTATCCTCTGACTATCATAACTTTACAAGGTCAAATTCTTTCATTTAATGGATGTGACTTAATTTACATGTGAAATGTTTTGGCCTAGTTGTAACACATTAAAGCTGAGAGTAGGAATAAAAATGACTACATTGTTTGGTACTTTTTAATAGCATCTTTCACACCATGAAGTGCTTAACAGTCTTTAATTCCCTAACCCTACCGACCTATTCTGAACAGCCTTACTCCTATTTGCTCCTTTAGTCCTGTATTTGCTATACACAATTTTACCACTTACCATATATTTACATACCCATACTTAAATTTCTAAAAAAAAAAAAAAAAATTGAGGTCATGCATCACAGAGAGCTTTTGTGTAGTGTTTTTAATCATTAAGGGTTCTTTTCAAAGAAGATGTATCTCAGAAGTGGATCTGTGTTTTGCAGTTTTAATGTTCTTTTGAAAACTTGTAGAAGTTATGATGGCAGAAAGTATTTTCCATTGTGTCGCATTGGTTGATATATAATTTATTTCTGTTGGTATGTAAGCCAACATTCAATTGTTATTGTCTAAAAGAAATGCTAATTCTTTGTCAATTTTTTTAGTACAAAGACACATTTACATAATATTGCTTATTTGTGATTGAAAATTGATATTGCAAAATAGAAAGTAATCCAGAACATGCGAACAGTCTCACTTCCTTCCTCTGCATCTTCATTTTTCAAATATGAAATGTGGCAACTGATTAAAATTTTGTCTAATACATTTTTATCTTTACTTTTGGAGTTTAAAAAGAGTGAAATAATGCTTTGTCTACTTGTTCTTTACCTTCAAAGATAAAAGATATATTATTTCCTTTATAGAACCTCACAAAAGGGAAGCAGATAATTATACCAAACAGTTATGTAAATTCCAATAGAAAAAGTAAATTTGTTCTCATTAAAGTATTCAAAAAGTTCTTGAATTCACTGCAGATAGCGGGTTTTCATGTCTTTATGAGTTAAAGTTATACAAATGTCCAATTAACATTATGAAATACTATTTTTCTTTTATTCTAAAAATATTTTTTAAGAGTTTCTTGTCTGACAAAAATGAATGAGATATTCGTAAAAGAACAGTATAGTGTAAGTGAAACAAAGCAAAGGGTGTGAGATGTTAAAAACAGTGAAAAGAAAATAATCTTCAAAGACATGAAAAGGAGCTTTCTAGCAATATCACTCACGAAGTAAATATTCAAAATAATGGGGAAGGTAAATGATGCTTCATTTTGGTAAATCTTTAGAGACATTATTTACTTGCTATGAATACATGCTGAAAATATTACTCTGTGCTTGCACTGACTGAGACTTGCAAGTATCAGAGTTATATTCCCCATGAAGCTTGCTTTAAAGCTGTTGTCGCATCACTTCATCTTTTTATGAACTGGTTTGCTGGCTCTATAGAGTCATGAAAGAGCTAATGCAGACAAGTGAAGATGTCTCTTAGGACTCAAGTTATTTTCAAGACTCAAAGCTCTTGAGTAAAAATAATGTGCTTTAGAAATACTTCTGCTAAGCCATGTTTCCACTTACGTAGTACAGAATGGAGGGGAAGACTTTTATGTAGCTGAAAAAAAAAAGAAAAGAACTGTTTAATACAACTAACAGGAACTCACAGGGAAAATATCTTCAAAATGAATCTACATGGAAACACAGGATTACTGTGTGAAATTTTAGTAACATGTTTTACAACATATTTGTTCTAATAATTTTCTTCAGCTGTTTTCCATGATTTGTGAAAAGGAATTGATGATCAAGTTCATGCATATATCTGACCCTCATAAAAGCATCTTTGACAGTTCAATGTCAATGATCATTCTGTGAATTTCATATTCGCATAATAGGAGTAGAGACAAGAGAAGCAGTGACTGACTTCAGAAATCCCTATCTAGATTAACACTGAACGTAAGTTTTAGGTAATTAATTAAAATAAACCTAAACTTCAAAAGTATTAAAAAAAGCTGAAGTTTCATTTTACATAATCTGATATTTCTAGGAAAAGGAGGACCAACAACTTCATGGTCTTAATTTAATTCTTTAAGGTTTAGATTTAGCTATTTCAGTAGTAAAATAGCAATTAGGCTCTTCAGCTCTTTTCCTGAAAAGAAAACAGAAGTGTCACTGTATAGTGATAAGAGATGGAATAGAAGAAAGAGCTGCAGTGGAGAGAAATTGATATTAATGCTAGTTATATCAACATCTTATTTCTGTACTTTTATCTGAAGTATATGGCAGCAAGTAAAATGGATGTTTTTAACCAGAATTATGACAGATTTCCATTAATTTTCTGTACTTGCTGTCAAATTGTGAGAACAACATTTCTGTGGGATAAGTGAATTCTGTATGAGTATCTCATATAATCTGTTTACTTAAATGTTTTTGAATGAAGAGAAATAGTACCAAATTTATTAAAGTTTTATAATATTTTCTTCCTGAGATAATGACCATATAATTACAACAGTTGGTTATGTAACTATATTTGTACTTGAGCTTAGATTTCATGCAAGTGGATCCAGTGATTCAATTTCTCCTGCATGATTATGCAGTGTCATAAAAATTCAAATAAATATGCTAAAAAGGAAAATGTTAATAATGTAAGTTATTACAAAGAGAACTTGTTTAGTCTAAAGTTGCTTAATCATCATATGTTTAGTTTATTACTGTACTTTTTCCTTTTATTACTCTTAAGAAATTAGAACAAGGCTCTTAAGCCTCTGATTTATTTTATTATGTAAACTACCCTACATTTCCATAGTCTGTAGATTTTCATTATTAAGCAGCTGATTCTTGGACTTAATAAGAATAACTTATTGAGAATATCTTCATCAGCCCTCCTGTTGATCATGCAATCATGCTGATCATGTTCATCAGCATATTGCAAGAAGGCTGTACAGTAAAGACGATGAGAAAGTCACACTTTCATTAAACAAGTGTAAGAAACTGTGAGGTATTCCTATATAAGCCACAGAATTTTTTTTTTTTTTTTTTAAGTAGTTATATTCTGTCAATGCACTGGCAAAAATATATCTGCTTCTACATTAAATGAAATTATTTTCATCTGGAAGCAAGGCTCAGACCCTGATTCCTGAAGAGGAATGTTTTGTCAGAGGCTCCATGAGCAAAGTAAATACCAAGCTGAGTGGAGGTCTAGACATGCTAAAAAGCAGACAGAATTTATGGAGACAGTGTTTTTGGACATGACAGCTAAAGTATGAAGAAGCCTGGTTTGGTTCAGATGTGCCAGTAAGAGGGAATACTTTTTCTTATTCCCTTTCTCCTTGTCCAACATGGACATAGGAAAAAAGACATTACAATTAAACAAAAACCTTACAAAACAAGAATGAACAGAAACAGAGTTTGAGGATTCTATAAACATATCAGAAAAAGGAATGCAAAATTCCTTTGTTCTTGAAATACTTTATCTAGAAACTGAGATAAGTGAAGTCTGCTCAATATGTGAAAAATGTTTCACTGTTCTGCCAAATCTCCACAAATTCTTTAGATTTGCAGGACCACAAAGGGGATACATTGATTTACTGCTCCTTATGTGGAAATTTATTTGAAAAACAGAACATTATATGTGTTCTTAATATTTTAGAACTATAATGGAAACATTCTTGAAAAAAGCTGAGGCTTAGTTATTCATCATTAATTTCCATTTCTGTCATCTATGATTTTGGAAAAGCCTCTAACTGACTTTTCCTGAATTTAACTAGCTGCAAAAACTGATAACATTCAAGTATATACATTAGTCACTGAGCAGACCAGACTCTCATCAAATGTTCTTCTGGCTGAATATAACCATTATTCAGATAGAATTTTTATTTCAGGTTATGAAAGAAGTGTTAAAAATAGTAGTTAATACCCATAAAGAAATGGAAATCTTCCCATAGGAAGAATACTTGTAAGTGGTAAAGTCATGGTCCTTATGCCAGAAAATGCTGAAAAATAATTGCCTGCATAGTACTTATGTAAGTCTTTATCATTAGCATTTTAATATTTAAAATCTCATGCTGTTTTTTCCTATGTTAAATTTTGAGTGTTTGTCTTACCTTGTAATTTTGATTAATGTTCTTTTAAGACGCTTATTTGTGTGTAATTTTCCATGTTTTAGGAAAACTGTCTGACAACAACAAATTCCATAAATTGACATCAAAATATCTAACATTTTCTAGGAATATTCACCCTTGCTACTGTGCAAACTAAGTTGTTACCTGACTTTTGGACTGATGCTAAAGACACACAGGAAATTCTGATCATGGGAAAACTGTTCAGTTCATGTAGTTTAAACCAAATGAGGAGTGAAGTGTTTTATTGATTTCTTAATGATACGTAATTAACCTACTGTCAGTGAATCACGATCAACAGAGAAACCATGGTCCTAGGGACTTGCAAAGTGTTAATGAATACCTAGAAATTGCTAGGCACTTCCATAATTATTATCAAAAAGTTCTAATCTCACACACACATAAGGCAAATCTCCCTTCCCTCACAGACAAGGGTTAGTTCCCTACTTCTGAGACTGGGGTTTTGCTACTCTTACATACTTCACATGGGAGGATGCTCTCATTTGTCTCAATCTACACTATTCTCTACAACACGTGTCCCAAAGAAAGCACCCAGGAGCTCACACTTGAGTCCCTGGCTTCAGAGGTGCTCCAGGACATCTTCCTAGGAAGCACCCCCACAGTTGATTCACATGCATTTTCTAGAAGCAGGCAAACAAGACTCAGACCCCCCTTGCAATAACACTCAGCTTGAAAACCTAGAGACATAATGAGAATAGCTGAACAGAAGGAATAGCTCACCATGAAGCATGAGAA
The DNA here is from genome assembly GCF_965140245.1 of Athene noctua. NCBI lineage: Eukaryota > Metazoa > Chordata > Aves > Strigiformes > Strigidae > Athene > Athene noctua. Next base: position 81,200,807 of record NC_134038.1, read on the forward strand.
CAAACAATCTGGCTATCTAATGTAAAGCTTATGACAGGACACTAGGTTCTGTGGAAGCTCAGAAGTGGCCATTTTTATGCTGATGACAGCTGGGGAGGAGGATGGGGAACAATGGCATTATGACAGATGTTGCAGTTCAGTTCACTTGTGAACATGATGTAAATCTGTCAATGCAGCCTACTTCTGAGACAAAGCCCTTCTCTCATTTGGGCCACTCAAGTTCTTGCATGCAGTGTGTCCCAGGATGGCTATTCCTCCTCCTCCTCCCCCACACTGGACACTGCAGCACCTCTTTACCCCTTCCCTCCTTTCCTGTGGCCCTGTGCTTGCCATGTCCCGCTGTAAGCTTCAGGCCTAGCGCAAGCTTTGAATTAGGTGGTTTTGTTGTGCCAGTTGCTAGGATATCAGGAATCATGACATTTTGCTTTTTTTTTTTTTTAATCGTAACCCTTTTAATCCCTTTCAAAGGATGTATGGGGTGGGGGCAAGCGCCATCTTTTTCAATGTTGATAAAAAAGCTTTCACTTACAATCAAACAAAATTATGCTGCCCTTTCAGTATCACTTTCATTTTCTCTCCATTTTTTGAAGTCCCTAGTTGTGTGCATAGGAATATGCATAGATGTATTGTTCATTTTTTTTTCTCTTTGTGCTTAAATGTTCAAGTCATTTTAGGAAGTACCTTCTGTCACTTTAGTGACTGTCACAGGTTGGGAAACACTGACTCAGTTTTGCCTGAAGTATCTAGCATCTGGGTAATTGGGAATGCTGATCTGAGTCACAGCACTTGCTGTTTTTCCTGTCCAGAGCAGAGACTGGAGGGAAAAGTTGTTTTCCTGCTGTCACCTTATAGAGCAGTGGAGAACATTGGGCTGTTTGGACTTTTTAGCACTGTGAACTGAGAAAAGCTGGCATGGGGGGAACATGCAGAGACATCTGAGTTTTAAACCGTTAAGGCCCAGGAAGTCATTCAGGATGGAGAGAACTACACTCTGCTTATATTTGAAGATTTGATTAATGATGATTGGACTTTGATGAGGCGAGCAAAAGATGCAAAGGCCAGCTCCTGACAGGATTTCAGGTTTCTCTTCGTCTGCAACTGTACAGAAAAAAAAAGACATCACTTTTCACAGTAGGAGAACAAACATAATTTTTTCTACACTTAGTCTTAAAACTGCAAGTCATTTCAGCTATACTTGGAACTATTACACAGACTTATTTGCAGGCACTTATCCACCACCTATAGTCACATGTAGAGTGTCTTTGTTCTGTTCATTTTTTTCTGTCATATTAACACCTCTAATTGGCAAACCAGGCAATTTCCTAGCTTGAGCTGTATAAGCAGAGGAAGAAACATTGGTAACGAACAATTTGTGATCCTTTATCAATAATTGGAAGGGTTGACGTCAATTAAAGGTCAACATTTTAACATTATGAAATCACCTGAAAAACTGTCAAAATAAAATGACTGAGCACTCAGTCATTTCAAAGGGTTGTTAGAAATAAAGGACTGTAAAGGACCTCCTGCTTCAGAAAGCACAATCTCATGCTATGTGAGAAAGATTCATTACAGAATTTTTTTCATTAATTTTAAGTTACTTTGAATATAGTTATTCATCTTTGCAGTGGTAATGTAAATGTAATGACAGTTTTAAAAAAACATTTTAAATATTAAAATGATACATTGAAACAATGGGGGGGGTGTTTCTAATTTTCTGAGCCATTAAGATAATATGAAAAAGAAGATTTTTAAAAAGCCTGATTTTTACTTTAGAGTTATGTTGCTAAATAAAAGTAATTTTCCACATGTTGTATTCTACAACTCCTTTACTCACTTCCACCTTATATATGGAAGTATAAAACACAAATGTTTAAACATCAGTGGTTGAAACATTGACATATTTCAAATGTCTGGGAAAATAAATGCCATTTTACCCCTATGTAGAACATTTTGAAATAAGCACTCTCTTTACCAGGCTTTATTTTTAACTTCCATTTGGGGTCATAATATTGCAATCTACTGCAGATAATATATAAAGATGTATTTAAGAAGGACCTTGTATCGGGGTAATCTGTAATAAAAAGAATTTTTGAAAGGGAATCATACCATGAAAAAGGAAAATGTTTGTGCTTCTGCCCTGCTTGTTAGAAACATTTATTACCATTAATTGATAGCAGTAGTTGAAGTTTGTGAATGTAAAAAGAATACTTATATCTCTTGCATCATTAATATTTGAATATTAAACTATTTCAAATGTGTGAAAATGGTTGATGAAAAGAACATGAATCATGGTGTGAAAACTTGGTATTACTCCCTGATTGCATTCACAGGAAGAAACTAAATAGAATAACATTGTACAGTGCACCCTCTCTGGGTTCAAAATTGCAAAATCAATTCAGTTTCTTTGACAGCATGCCTAAATCTACTTACCTATTGCAATAAGTAGTAATTATAGATCATCCAATTAGTTCTCATGTATAATTACAGAGTTTGAATCTTAATGAAAATCACAGGTAAAAGTACAGATATAGTTATTATGTCTTTTTTTCATCTCTTAAGATTATGTTTTACTGGCATAATGCTGTCTCACTGCAGACAACATGATAGACATCTTGGTCATATTATTTTTCAAGATTTTTTCAGATACCATGTTGTTTGCTATTTGTTGACTACTTTTGTAAAATCCCACTCAATGTTTCCTATCTCAAAAAAAAAAAATTACGTATTATTATTATTTGTCACAGCTGGTACATGAAATCAAAGTGTTCAGGAGTGACAGTTCAGTTCTGAACGGAACAATACTTCAAGATACAGCTGACAAATATTCACTGCTTTCTTCTAGTAGAAGCACAATACAACAGTGATACAAAGCTATTCCTATTCCAAATCCACACAATAGCAAGTTATACCAAGATTACTACTACACTAGTGTGCCATTATATGTTTCCTTCTACCTTCTAGAATTAATGTTAGTCAGTCATAAGGGCATTTGTCACTATGTGACCGATGACTTTATGTGGGTCCACTGTCCCTCTCCTTCCTCATATTGACTAATCTTTCATGCAGAATATTTAAGTGTAGTACAACAGTGGTAAATAAAACAGATAGGCAAACAGGCAGACAGATATATTCAGCACTGACAGTGAAGTGATATTAACTCTATCTTTTTCACCTCAAATGTGTTGAAAGAAATTAGTTGTTTTCTGAACTCACATGAGTCAAAGGGTAGAGGATTTTTTTTCCCTGCAGTTATCCTTCCACAATAAATTAAATGTTGTTAGAACCATCTCAACATTAAGATGTTTAGTTACACACTGTGTTTCTTTCACCTGCATCAGACATGGAAATGGAAGTAGACATCAACAAAAAGTAAGTTAGGCATCCTTCAGATGCTTTGTTTGGGGGCTGTTTTTTTTCCATTTCTGTACATATTCACATAATCCATTTCAATCACATAACTTGATCTACATTTTAAAGGTTAGTTGTGAGGAAAAAAAAAAACATCCAGATTATAAATAAGTGCCTGAAACTCCAGCAACGGAAATGATTCTTCTTAAGTGATAAGAATAAGAGTTTCTATTAAAAAATGCCAAGGCTAAGAGTATTCATGAGAATATACATAGAAAAAATTTGGAGTAAAAATCCAATCTTTACTTACCTCCTAAATGTAGGTATAACCAGAGAATTTGGAATAAACAAGCTGCAGCAGATAAAAATATATTGGCTAACTTGAGCATCGTGTTGTTATGGTGATTACTAAATGCTTACTGTCATATGTAGTGAGTGCTTATCCACTCTTCTATTATAAAAACATTAAAATCTAAGCAGAGAACTGATTTTAAGGTGTCATCAGTGTTAAAAGTTTAAATCAGATAACTGTCATGTGCATGTAGAAGTGCTTAGAGTTTTACTGTCAAGTAGCTGGTTTCTCACCAAATTACTGAACAGCATGAGACAGCTATGGCAAATTGATATGTTGTTCACTGATTTTAACTTACGTGCTTCCTTAACTTTGGTAGTGGTGATGCGCGAAAAAAAGTACAATGGAATAGTGACTGCAACAAGGACTATAGTAACAGAAAGGTAGATTACCTTTAAGAGGAAAATATGTGTACATCACATCTTGGGAGTGTAATAGAATTTTATGTAGTAGACTTACAAATGTCTAGACGCACTGTAAGAAACTTGCTTTATTGCTACATTTAAAATTTGGACAAAGAGAAATCCTGGAGATGCTATTTCATTTATACTATGTAATAAATATGTTTCTAGCAAGGCATAAAAGACTGAAATGAAGCTAAAATTTTTAAAGAAAACTGATTGTGGAGTAATGCACTTTGTGCCTGAAAGAAAATACTAATAGAAAAGAAACTGCAATTAAAGACAGAAAGACCGAAAAAGAACCCCAAACCAGAGATATGGTTTCAGAGCTTTCTTTGCTGTAAAGGAGTATAGTTCAACAGATTATAATTAGACCCTGCTGATTTCTATCCAATAAAGATTTGATACATAAAATAAAGTACCAGGTTGTCAAAGAAAAATAAAAATGCTTGTCTGTTCCTACAGCTTGCTTTTATAGGCTGATACTAAGCCCTATCTGAAGCACAATAAATAAATGGTCTCATCAGCTCCTGCTAAAGAAAGTGAGAAGATAAAAATCACTACTCTTCCAGAGTTATGTGCTTTTTGAAACTTACACTTCTTGAATTCAAGAGTTTTAGCATGCCTCCTAGCTTTAAGGGTACCAGTAAGGGTAAATAGGGTTTACATGGGACAGTTGTGGCAGACAGTGTTCAATAACCATGTTTTCTTGACGGCACGTATCCCAGAGTGATTTTGTTGTGGTTTTTGTTTTTTTTTAAATTTCCAGTGCTTGTTGTTCTTTTCTAGGTGATTTCAATATAAAATTTTATTGAATCACTGAGAACAACCACATGGCCAGAGAAATGCCTGGTATGTTCCCTTAAACAGCAGTTCTGCCCTTGTGAAACCATGACAATTGTAACAGATCAACGAAGGGAAGCGTAAGCGTTACCTGTGATCCTTGATATTTTTAAACAGAAAGATACTGGGTTTTAGTTTTAGCCTAAGATATGAAAGATTATTCTGTGCCCTGGTGAAAGTCCCAACATAGACAACACTCCGATGTAAAAAAGAACTTATATATACCTAGCTGGTAGTTTTGTTTTGAGGTATTTTCCAGAGATACATCATTTCCCTTAACACGGCATGTTTTCTTCTCCTTTTCCTACTCATTACTGAACATATCTCAACAAGCTTGAGAAGTATGCCCATGTGAAACTCATGATGGATTGAGAGCAGCCCTACTGAGAAGGATTTAGGGGTACTGGTAGGTGAAGAACTGGACATAAGCTGACAATGTGCGTTCACAGCCCAGAAAGCCAACTATATCCAGGGCTGCACCATAAGAAGCATGGCCAACAGGTCGAGGGAGGCGATTCTGCCTCTCAAATCTGCTCTGGTGAAACCCCACCTGGAGTACTTAGAAAGCTTTGCTTTGACACAATCACATAACTCTAGTTAATAAGTTTCAGCATCGAGGCTGTTAGCTTTACACTTATATAATCATTTTTCTAAACAAAATGTTTTCTTGGGATACTTAGAGAAGCATATTTTCCTTTGCCCAGGAAACAAGGATATGAATCTGGTATTGCTATTTTGCCTGGTTCTTGCAATAGCTGTTGTCACCACTCTGGGTAATTCCCCATTCAGACTTTATTAGCCCTTAAACTGTCACATACCTAAATTCTGGGTGTTACTTCTAGCTTGAAACCCTGATTTCATTTTTTTTCTGGGAACAGATAGTGCTTATTGCTGTAGTGAAACAAGCAAGTAATTTAAGATACATACAAACAAAAAAGCCTTTCTTATTTTATAGCACTACAATGGCAAACAATAAATTCATCCCTGTAGAAAAATTAATATTAATATATTATAATGTCAGCTGGCAAATTCAAACCTACTGTGACATCTCAAAACCCCCAAAATCTTCTGTTGCCTTTAACAATGAATTGCCAAGAGTCTAATTAGATTTTTCCAAAATATTACTCTTCTCATCAAGTGTAGAGATTGTTGTGGCTTTATTTTCTTTATGGTGTCAATATGAAGCTTTTTCAGTTGCTAAGGGATTGAAGAAGCTTTTTTTGAAAACATCAACCTGACAGTCATATTTTATACTGTTGATCATTTACAATTTGACTTCTCTTTTTATTCCAGGGTTTATATATCTGCTGTTACAATACAGGCAGTGGTTCAAAAACTTTCTTCTCTATCATGCAGTAGAACTATAAAAGCCATATTCTAAGAGGTTAAGATCAAGATGAAAACTTGTTATCCAATAGCGTATTTAAAAATTATGCAGGTTAAATTGAGATTCCTCCAGGGTTTTTTTCCTATCCCTTTATATGAAACCTGTTATTGCTTTGCAAACTAATGGACAAGTAATGCAGAGAGAACATGAAATAATATTGGGAAAGCAGAGTCTAACACCTCCAAATATAATCCATGTCTTATAACAATATTTGCTGTCAGACATAAAGATATTCCCTCGAGGATTTCCAAGAGGATCTAAGATTTTACTGTGACAATAACAAGGTAAACACATGAACCATTAGGAAAAATAGCTAATCATATGCTTAATGTAACATAGTCTTACTGTAATGTAAAGATACTATTATCCTGATCAATGTGAGAATCGCCCAAGTCATTTCAAATTAACAAAAGTTCATCTGTGTGTAATAGTATTCAGTCATAGTAATGTTGAAGCAAACAACTATGAACTTGCATTATATATGATATTCAAACATATGCACCGGACTTAATTCCTTTAATATATATAAAATATGAAATATTCAAATAGAAGGTAGCTATTCAAGAAAAAAATATACCTGTCACAAATTGAAAGATTATAAAAGAATATATATGCAAATGAAAATAGTTTGCTGTGGAAGATCTTGACACAGTGGTCAGTAGTACAGTAGAAGAAAAACTAGAAGGACATTGTAGCACAACTAATTTCAGAAGTTCAAACTCAACTTTCACTTGGAAGAATAGTACTACTTTTAAGAGGTTTGTAGAGCACAAGTAGATGAAATTTTCAGACTACATAATATCACATGTTGAAGTTTATGTAAGTATGAATCAGATGTTAAACCTATGAACACTTATAAGTCTATGTTATCATCCTTCATATTAAGAAAATGAAACATTCTTCTACGTTTGGAGACACAGAGGAAACAAAGTTCAACAAAAGTGAATTTCATACTGAAAGAGACAGTCATGGATCACAAAAATGCAGAGAAGGAAAACAGTGGGATCTGAAAGACCTCAGCTTCACGGAGCGGTTTGGTGTTCATACTGACGAGCCTAAGCTGTTTTAATTTTTAAGACACCTCCAGAGCACATACCATACTGCAATCAGAGAGGTAAAGCTCTATTTCCACCTGGAATGGGAATCCAGAGTCAGCTCTTCTAGAATCCCTCCTTGTAAAATACACAAAACAATTGTCTTAAGTACCTTGTTTAACTTTCTCCTAAGTATATTAACTGAGGGGTTTGTGAGTATGGACAAACACTTTTTGCACGGTTCTGTCTCTTGAGATTTGCTTAAGAATCACTTCAATTTCTACCTCCCTAAAACAGTAGGATACTTTTTTTCAGGCTTTCACACCATCTTCTCTGAAATTTCCATTAATTTCTATATATGATTCAGATTGTACAACAACTTTCTTTTAAAACTAATAAATCCAGTTGAAAACTGGTCTTCTACTAAACAAAATAAAAAGAAGAAACAAAATCTTCTATTGTGTAATTACACTCTGAGAAAATAGGAAGAACATAGTAAGCCTAGGAAATGTGCTTGATTCTGCAACCACAGTGACTCTAAAATGAGAAGATGAGGGTGTTTTTAATATCAACAGTTGCTTATAAATACTCACTATTAGAAAACTTTGCAATACTAAGTGATGTATTTTGCAAGGAGATGAGTGTGAGAGATGAACTGAACAGCCTGAGAAAGCAAAAGTTGAGGGTGATCAAAGGACTGCCTCAAACACTCTCAAGAAAAAACTCTGAGTCACAAAGTGGATAGTGTGGAGGTCAGAGCTGATATGGCTGCCCAAATAACACAAGATGCAGCTGGAGGGGGGAGCCCTATGAAGACATGATAGCTCTGCTCTGGTGCATCTGGCCAAATTTCAAGAGCCATCTGTCTGGTGAATGACCTTTGCTTCATTATCCATGAAATTCATATTAAAGTTAACACCCCTCAACATGCTAACCAAGGCTAACATGATCATGCTAATTACATCATTGAAGTGCTGAGGCTTGGACAACTGGCCCAAGCCAGAGCTGACCTATAGATGAATCCTGTATATTTTATAACTGAAAACCATTGTGCTAACAGGTATTATACTAAGTTATAACAAACCACCTATTCTGAAGTAAAAGGCGGAAGTATTGAAGCCTGAGCAACAGGCCCCAAGCTGAAGCTGCTAACTTCATATGTAGTCACTAATGAAATATGTATGCTTATTTATAAAAGATGTAGCTTAGATATCATATACTCATTACTGGTGATGGATGTAATGAAAACATGTCTATCCTGAATGTATCTTTCTTCTTCTCTGTGTAGGGGTAAGTTAACAAAGCTGTGAAGCCAGCTGTCCAGCCTCTGGACAGACATATAGTCTTGTTTTAAAAATAACATAAATAAATTAGATAAGGAGGGAAACTCCCTTAGCTTCCCCCCTGAGCCCTGGACAGGCTCTGGGGGAATCTAATGAGAGAGTAAAACCAGATATTCTGCTCAAAACAAAGGTGCCAGCTCTTCTGGCTTGCTGATTTGGGGGTATATAAGGCTGGGCCCGCTCACAGCAACTTTGGCAGCCTCACCTACGGGTGGACACACCGTGTAGGATTTCCCACTTGCCAGGACGGGCTCTCCAAACCCTCGCTGTAACTGGGGCTCCCCAGCTGCTGTGGGTCTGGATGCAAGTGGTGATGGATCTTATCTTAATCACTATTCTCCCTCTCAGGTAGTCATGATTTGATGCATCACCCTGTATTTTCCTATTTGTTTAAGTGCACTATTCTGTCTTTTCTTACTGTATGTTTTCTGTATTATTCTGTTACATTTAGTTAAGTAAAATAAGCCTACCCTTTTCACTCTTGTGTCTGAGTTTAATTGATATCCCTATCCAGCAAAACAATCATCCCGTGAAACAACTTACCCCTCTCCATACATGGAATAAATAGGTATGTGGATTGACCTAGGGTATGGACCCAAGGAAAGTGTGTATAAATCAAGGGGGGAAAAGAAATGGGGAAGCCTGGAGAGTGCAGTGAAGTGAAGAAGACGGATGCCTCCTGGAACCCTCACTGGTGGGATTAATGCAGATACCCAGACCAGTGATCTGTATTTCCCTATGCTCTCCATTTCCCTCTTTTCCTTTTTCCATTAATCATTGAAAGGCATATTGTATTGCTTGCCACAACTTGCTATATACTTCACTAATTATTGTGTGTTCAATTAGTACATTGTGGGTAGTTAATAAATGCTTGGACTTGGAGACTTGTCTCACTGTTATCCGCTCCATTGAGGATTTGCAAAGCTGAGTCACTTGTCTCCCTCGTCTGAGCAGGATGTGACAATGAGTCAGAGTAAGGGAACATGAAAGGAAATGGTTTTCAATGTTCATTAACCTATGGGGAAGAAAAGCTGTGTTACTGTGTTATAAAATTTGTGTCTTAAAACTTGATATTTGTCCTGGTTTTGGCCAGGATAGTTAACTTTCCTTGGGCAGAGAGGCAGTACAGCTAGATGGCCAGATTTGGATCGATCATTGGAGTATTCCATATCATGTGATGTCATGCTCAGTATGTATGTGGATGTGTGCTCTCTTAACGCCCCGTTTCGATTTGTGGTCAGTGTGGTGGGATTTTCTGTCATGATCAGATCACTGCTGCAGGGGGGTGGGCTGTGTACCTGTTGCTGTGTTCAGTGAGCCGCTGATGCATTTTTATCCATTTTAGACCTACTATTGTTACTGCTATTTTTGTTACTTTTTTTTTTTCTCAACCTGCGAATTTCTTCTTTTGTCCCTCCCCTATTTCACTGGGGGAAGTAAACATCTGGCCACGTGGCAATTGGTTACTGGCTGAGTTCAAACCACAACAGTTTTTGGTGCAGTAGGTTTGAGATAATGACAGAATGGGTAGTAATGTTGATTGCTTGGCTCCTTAAGATTTTATCACCACATTTGCCATATGTATTTCCCATGCTGTTGCTCATTGTCCATTAGAGTTGGGTTCAGATTTTCATTTTGCTGTATTATGTGATGCTCATCTATGGTAGGGTGCAGTCATTGGCTCTGGGGCTATTTACAAGTGTGTTTGAGAAATTCAGGAATTTCAGATACCCTTGGAATGTTGACATTAACCTGGTCACCTTACTGCTAGGAGCTAGTGTGTTCCTGCATGTGGTTCAGGTTTTGTTCAGGGTTAAGCAACTATTGGGAAGATCCACCCCAAGGCTGGAGAATTATGAGTGACTGGGGGTGTGGAGTAGCATTGGCAAGTACCTAGAACAGTGGGTACCTCCGGTGTATTGGAACTTCACTCCTGAACAGGTGCAGAATCCTGAAGAACTAGTAAAATATGTGGAAAACATATATTGTCACCTGGGTAATTCCAGAGAGGCACAGCTCACTGCAACATGCTGGGGCCTAGCCCACGCCTACTGAGTGCTATTAAACACTGCTCAGCACCCTCACAAGGAAGAGAAGGGCTCTGGATCTGGCAACAAAATAAAAGACATTGCAACCACTCCAAAGTCCACAACAGAAACTGCAGCCACTACAACCCGGATGACAGGCACTGCAGAACCAGTGAACCAGCCCATGACAGTGTCAGTTGCTCCCATACACAAGACAAAGCAAGTCTGTCACAACAGCAAGAGGAGGAGGCAGAACCAGTGATAGTCACCCAATCCTTATCCCTGAGTGAGTTGCAAGACATGTGAAAAGATTTCAGATGTCATCCAGGTGAGCAACTCGTTACCTGGCTGCTCAGATGCTGGGATAGCGGGGCCAGTAGAGTGGAACTAGCATGAAGGAAGTCTCACTTCCCCCCTCATCACAGCTGTGGAGAAATTATCTCAAGAATTCCAGCAATTTAAAGAGGACACGTCCTACTCCCTACATGCACAGACTAGGATCTTGGCTATTAGGAGCAGTCGTTTCTCTACTTGAGAGATCCGGTATACACCACAAGGGAAACTGTGGCATCACCTGTGTTATTATGGAGAAGACATGAAGAAATGGGATGGAAAACCTACCTACCTCCCAAAAGAGTGGATACGTGAGTTGTAAGGAAGAACAAGTACAAAATGGAGTTCTTTTAGGAGCAATGCTCCTCCAGTTTCCAGTAATCAAGGGCCCAAATAGAGCAGAAAGGTCAACTTTGCTCACGACCCTCTGAGGAGAACTTCTAATTTGTATTCACAAGTGAGCGATCAAGATGAGACTGAAACTCGAGCACACCACACTAACCCATTTGTCGTTAGCGAGTATTATTATAAACATTAGAGGGGCCCAGCCTCCAGCCAGGCGGAGGACCGGGACAACTGATTTTCTTGGTCCATGTGGATTCAATGGCCTGGCACATCTGACCCCCAGCAGTCTAAGGATTTAGTGGGCACTGGTGCTCAATGCCCCCTGATGCCATCAAATTTTAAAGGAGCAGAACCCATTTGTATTTCAGGAGTGACAGGGGTATTTCAAGAGTTGACTATATTGGAGGCCAAGGTGAGTCTAGGTGGAAAAGAGTGGGAAAAACACCCCACTGTGACTGGCCCAGACACTCCATGTATTCTTGGTATAGATTATCTTGGGAGAGGGTATTTTAAGGACCCAGAAGGGTATCAGTGGGCTTTTGTTATAGATGCCTTGGAAACAGAAGAAATTAAACAGCTGTCTGTGTTACCTGGTCTCTCAGAGGATCCTTCTGTTGTGGGATTGCTGAGGGTCAAAGAACAACAGGTGCCAACTGCCACTACAGCAGTGCACCAACAGCAATATTGCACCAATCGAGACTCTGTAATCCCTATCCATGAACTGATTCATCAGCTAGAGAGCCAAGGAGTCATCAGCAAGACGCGCTCCCCTTTTAACAGCCCCATATGGCCAGTGCGAAAGTCTAATGGAGAGTGGAGACTGACAGTGGACTATCATGGCCTGAATGAAGTCATGCCACCACTGGGTGCTGCTGTGCCAGACGTGCTAGAACTTCAGTATGAACTAGAATCGAAGACAGCCAAGTGGTATGCCATGATTGATACTGCTAAGGGATTTTTCTCCATCCCTCTGGAAGCAGAATGCAGGCCACAGTTTGCTTTTACCTGGAAGGGTGGCCAATACACTGCCCCAGGGGTGGAAATGCAGCCCCACCATTTGCCATGGACTGTTCCAGGCTGCACTGGAACAGGGTGAAGTCCTGGAACACTTACAGTACATTGATGACACCATTATATGGTGTAGTACAGCAGAAGTTTTTGAGAAAGGGAAGAAAATAATCCAAATATTTCTGAGAGACAGTTTTGCCATAAAGCGTGGTAAGGTCAAGGGACCTGCACAACGAGATTCAGCTTTTAGGAGTAAAAAGTCAAGATGGATGCTGTCAGATTCCAATGGAGGTGATTAATGAAATCACAGCTATGTCCCCACTGACTAACGGAAAGGAAACACAAGCTTTCTTAGGTGTTGTGGGTTTCTGGAGACTGCACATTCCAAATTACAGTCAGATTATCAGCCCTCTCTATCCAGTGACCTGGAAAAGAATGATTTTATAGGGTCCCCGGAGCAATGACAGGCTTTTGAACAAATTAAGCAGGAAATATTTCATGCAGTAGCCCTCGGGCCAGTTCGGACAGGGAAAGGTGTTAAAAAAGTGCTCTACACTGCAGCTGGGAAGAATGGCCCTACCTGGAGTCTCTGGCAGAGAGCACCAGGGGAGACTTGAGGTGCACCCCTGGGGTTTTGGAGTTGGGGATAGAGAGGACGCGAGGAGCGCTACACTCCAACTGAAAAGGAGATACTGGCAGCATGTGAAGGGGTCCGAGCTGCTTCAGAGGTGATCGGGACTGAAGCACAGCTCCTCCTGGCTCCCCGACTGCCAGTGCTGGGCTGGATGTTCAAAGGGAGGGTCCCCTCTACACACCATGCAGCTGATGCCACGTGGAGTAAATGGGTCACATTAATCACACAAAGGGCTCAAATAGGGAGCCCCAGCTGTCCAGGAATACTGGAAGTGATCACAAATTGGCCAGAAGACAAAGATTTTGGAATGGCGCCAGAGGAAGAGATATCTAACACGCGCTGAAGAGGCCCCACCACATAATAAACTACTGGATAATGAGAAGCGATACGCCCTGTTTACTGACGGGTCCTGTCACACTGTGGGGAAACATCAAAGGTGGAAGGCAGCTGTGTGGAGCCCCACATGATGGGTCGCTGAAGCTGCTGAAGGAGAAGGTGAATCGAGTCAGTTCACAGAGGTGAAAGCCGTCCAGCTGGCCTTGGATATCGCTGAGCGAGAAACGTGGCCGGTGCTCTACCTCTGTACTGACTCATGGGTGGTGGCAAATGTGCTGTGGGGGTGGTTACAGCAGTGGAAACGGTGCAGCTGGCAGCACAGAGGCAAACCCGTCTGGGCTGCTGAGTTATGGCAAGATATTGCTGCTCAGGTAGAGAATCTGGTTGTGAAAGTACGACATGTAGACGCTCGTGTACCCAAGAGCCAGACCTGTGAAGAACATCAGAACAACCAATGGGCAGATCAAGCTGCCAAGATCAAGGTGTCTCAAGCAGACCTGGACTGGCAACATAAGGGTGAACAATTTCTGGCTCTCTGGGCCCATGACTCCTCAGGCCATCAGGGAAGAGAAGCAACATATAGATGGGCTCATGACCGAGGGGTGGGCTTAACCATGGATGCTATTGCACAGGTAATCCATGAATGTGAGACATGTGCTATGATCAACCTATGAATATCTTCTTTTGCCCCTTCCCTATTTCACTGGGGAGGGGAAGTAAAGAACTGGCTGCGTGGTGATTGGTTGTGTGGTGAACAACAATATTTCAGTCGGGTTTTTAAGATTTTTTTTCTAATTTAAATTTATATTTGCTTTATGCAGGATTACTGTTGTTCAGATTAAAATACCCCTCTCATTCTAAAGACTGGAGGACTTCTTAAAATATTATATTTTAAACATCATCTGCAATAGTACTAAAACTGATGCTTGTAATTCAAAAAATGCCATCAGAAGCAAGAGTCTGAGGCTATAAGGATAACAAAACATAACCTATACAACAATTCTGTCTTCATTTAAAATTCTAAAATATCTTCCTGCATTTGAGGAGTATATTATAAGCAAAATTATTTTTTGAACATCTGTTCACTACAAGACAGAAGAGAAGTTTTGGCTGGAATATATTTCATTTTGATGTTTATTGTGTGTTATTTAGTACAAGCTGACTCTTTAGGAAATGAGTTGTGCCTCGACATTGGTTTTAAGGTAGGTGGTTTATTTCTTTATACTACACTGTATGAATAAAAGAAAACTATGATCTTACTCAAAATTAGTAAAAATGAATATGTTGTGGTGTGTTTTGCAAAGACATCTAACACTTAAAATACTGAGGGCTGCTTTAAATTTGGTTCTTCATCAAAGTACTGAAGGCACCTAAAAATCTAGTTAGTCTGAAAAATACTAGGTATATTCCTAGCCTTGGCCTGGTATTCTGCAGGATTCAGTTCTTGTGAAGAGAAACACAATTTGTCTGATTGTCACACATGCATAAAGACTTAAATGTTAGAGACCTTTGGTACAATACTACTAAATCTTAATTACCTTTGTAAAATGACACTGGAACTATGGTAAAACCAGTTGGGTTATATTTTCTTAGGCCTGTCACTATGAACCAATGATTTCTGTTATGGTTCGATTAGTCCATCAGAAAAAGACGGATAGGTAAATATTCCATAGAAACAAGTTGATTGATCCAAAGATTCCACAGAAATGCAGTATTTATCCCTTTGTCAACAGATTCTTTTGAACAGGAGTCAGTACTGATATGAATGAAATCTAATTCACTGAGGTAAACTAATGTTGTTACTTTCTGAACACAGAGTGCCACCATGAAATTAACCAGATAATTAACAAATGCCACACTTTAAAGAATCATACAGCTTTCTAAGAGGATCTGTTATAGCATTTGTCCAATTGTTAGTACCTTTTTTACAGAGCCAGAAAACGAACATGATTATACCAAAAGCACGGTCTCATTAGTGCCCTCAGGGAATTAATTAACCTGTTTTATCTAGGAAACTGTAGTAATCTTCTTAAGTTACGAGTTGCTGTGTTTAATATTACCATGTAGGTCCAACAAATATAATGAATTATTAAGTTCTAGAAAACTGAGTAACACATTTATCTTCTGTCTGAATGAGAGACTTCAGAAAGTGAAAAAAATGTTTCCTTTCAAAGTGAGACATATGAAGGTATAGAATTTCCTTCCTATATGTTATCAAGAGTTTCACAGAATTTGTCCAGCATTTATCACCTTCATAAATCAGTGATCTAAATTCATGAAAAGATAACTGAATTAACCATGATTTAGAAACTCTGGGGTGCAGCTGAAAAGCTAATAATTTTGCAACATCAATCTTGTGTTCTTCCTAGAATATTTGAGCTCACTGGGGGCAGAGCTTAGGTAGGAAACAAAGTGTGAACAAACAACTCCTGCCAAACTGCACTTTGGTTAGTGTAGCATACCCCTCTTTTCTTCTGGGCAAAATAAGGCAGTACATTAATCAAAAAAAGTCAGGCTAAGGAGGTTATCAGAGCATAAGATGAAGAACACATCTTCAGTTGAGTGCAGCATGGAAAAGTCTAAACTGTGAAACCTCAAACGAGAAGCAATATAGTGACATCAGCATAAAGATAGACCTTCTAGTATTTAGTACTAGTAACCTCCTGACAGAGTTGCACTCTGCCACAGCCTCTTGCTTGCCACCAGCCCAGATGTCACCACACTGTCCTTCTCCATGTTATGGTAGAGGTATGACTGAAGGAAACACAACTCGTTCCAACTGGCAGCACAAATGCTGAAAGAGATGTGGATCAAAAAATCAAACAAAGAAAGGAAGAACTGAGCCAGAAAACTTTGTTGGCTTGTGAACAAAAGACTGTGTAGAGGAAAATGAGTTTAGAAATTAAAGGGTTTCTAAGTATGTGAAGAGCAAGCTTCATAGATACACACCCAATTCAGAAAATCAAACTTTAGCCAAGATCAGTAGATCCAAAAGGTGTAATTGGAAACTGTCACCTCTTTGACAACAGAAGATGAGAATAGCATCATTAAGTCAGATGTCATGCATAAAGTTCCAGGACCTTTTCCTGGATTTATCATAATTGGATCCATGGTACAGGGAGTTCTTACTGTCTCCTTTACAACAGTTTTATGAAAGAATGAAGTCAGCTTCATTCTGAAGCTTTCCCAGTGTGCTGGGTTTGTGTGTAGTGGAGTTTTGATAGTGGGGGAGGGGTCTACAGAGGTAGCTCCTGTCAGAAACTTCTTAAAGCTCCCCCAGCTCCAAAGCAGACCCACCTCTGATCAAGGCCGGGACAATTAGCGATAGTAGCTGAACCTCTGTAACATATTTAAGAAGGGGAAACTGGAAGGAGGAGGGGTTGTGAAGCAAATGTCTATGCAAATACTGAGGTCAGTGGAAGAAAGGAGGAGGGGGAGGTGTGCCAGAGCAGAGACCCCCTGCAGCCCATGGTGAGAGGTCAGGCTGTGCCCCTGCAGCCCATGGAGGTCACCGGTGGAGCAGATGCCCACCTGCAGCCTGTGGAGGTCCCCACACCGGAGCAGGTGGCTGCACCCAAAGAAGGCCGGGACTCTGAGGGAAGACCCCGCTGGAGCAGTTTGTTGCTGGTAAGACTGCAGCCTGTGGCAAGGACCCACACTGGAGCAGTTGTGAATAGCTGCAGCCTGTGGGAAGAACTCACAACAGAGGAAGTTTGTGGAGGACTGTCCCCCATGGGAGGGATCCCACGGTGGAGCAGGGGAAGAGTGTGAGGAGTCCTTCCGCTGAGGAGGAAAGGAGAGTCAGAGACAACAGGTGATGAACTGTCTGAAATCCCCGTCCTCTGCCCCCCCTGTGCCACTGTGGGGAAGAAAGAAATCAGGAGCAAAGCTGAGCCCAGGAAGAAAGGAGGGGTGAGGGAAGATGTCTTTAAAATGTGGTTGTATTTTTCACTGTCCTACTCTGTTTGATTGGCAAATAAGTGGTGGTGGGGGGGTCAAATTAAACTGATATTCTTTTTTTCTTCCCCGATTGAGTCTGTCTTTTGCCTGTGACTATAATGGGTGAATCATCCCTCCCTGTCCTTGTCTCAATTCCTGAGTTTTTTGTTGTATTTTCTCCTCTCCATCCCTGAAGTTGAGGAGTGAGGGAGAGGCTGCACAGTGCTCAATTGCTCTCTGGGCTTAAACCGCAACATCCAGCAATTTTTGGTAGTCCATTTCTAAAGACATATAAAGGTATAATGCAGCATAAACTTTCTATGACTGAATTAAAAAATAAGAACTCTGACACTTGGCTCATACTAACAGATTTGTTGTCTAGATTTACAGGCAATTCATGTTCACCATCATTAAGCTCAACTCCTTTTCTTCAAGACATACTTGTATGGCATCATACAGATATGACTCTAAATCCTGATACTGTACCTGGCAGTGTATAAATGCTCATAGTATGAGCAAATGGTGATGTACAATTTTGCCATTCTGAGGCTGGATATTTTTTTTTGTTTGTTTAGATTGTAATCACATAGCCCCGGTAAGTTTTTAAGCAAGTCAGAAAACGAAACACTCAAACATTTCTGCTCCATGGAAAAATAATATCACTTAATCTGTAAACTGCATTAAAGTCTTGTTTGAACTTCCATTAAGAATTAAAACAGCCCTTAGGTTTATTTACATCTGAAGTCACTTAGTATGGATAAAATTTTAACCTCTTTAATTAATTGTAAGAGCATCCATTCAGGAATGAATTGTTTAGCTAATGCACTTTAAATGCATACACCAACAATTTGAATTAGGATCTTTACACCCTTTCATTTTGAAATATATTTTTTCCTTCATAAACTTAAAACACAAGCTAATGAACCACTGCTGAATAGCAGTATTTCATAAACACGTAATAGAGTAGTTGTCTCCATTATGATACTAAAAAAATAAATTCAAATTAACAAAATATTATTGTAAAGGGTAAGTTTATCAGCACTAGAATATCCTCTGCAGATACCTTTTTTCAAAAAGTGGTCTCATTTTAGGTTAACCCAAATCACAAATTTTAAGTATGCTGAGGTCATTTTAACGCTACATGAAAAAAGTATTATTCAGACATAAAATGTGGTTTAACAATCTACTTTAAAAGTTCACTCATAATTATTTACCTGAGTGTTTCTTTATCTATCCTTAAGTTGTAGAATAAAAATTGGAAAATCTAACTTGTACTTCTGAATAAAGTCACTATATCAATCAAATACAAAGATTCTAAGATAAAATATATAAGCCTTTCCAAAACTTTTGAATGTGTTTTCAGTTTATTAACTTGTGTGTCTTGATATAAAAGTTTAAACTCAAGTTAATCATATACACATTAATATCAAACTCCCACCAAATTAATTTTTTCTCTTGTAAGAAAAAACTTCTTTCATAACCCTAAAAACTTTAAGAAAATGCCATTTCTTCTGTACAAATGAATGGCAATTTTTACAGTAACTTTATATATTAATAAATCTCATGCATTTATAAAACTGAGTAAAATATTGGCTATAAAATTACTTTCACTGGGCTGAGTTCATCCTTAATGGTATTTTCAGGATTGCAGACATCTGAAAGAAATTATGTATTCAGTTTTATTTCTGGAGTTAGTGTGTTTCAGTGCTGCAGCCTCAAATCTGAATTTCGATCTGCAAATTCATCTGGATTTTGGGAGGTGAATTTTGACAAAGAGTAGAATCCAGCAGTGAATAGGGCAGAGACAGCAATTTATAAAGGGAGAAACAAGCCCAATACAGTGCTAGCAATAAAGTTTCCATTAGCTGAAAACTTGTGCCATCTCCATTAGAGAGTTTATAAAAGCAGTAAAGAAAATTCTGTGACTCAGAGCTTCATTTCTATTGGCTTTAGATAGTAGCCTGAGGTAGCATTTGCTCAGCCACAAACCTTTTCTACAAAGAAAAATAAGTGTAATAACTGTCCTCCCAGCAAGGAGAGTGATGACCTCTTCCAGGGTAGACTCATTTGTTTGTCATGAACTTGGCAAAAAGTAAACCTGACATTTTAGTCACAGTCAAGGAGATAGCAACTACAGCAGCAATCATGAGCTCATCTAAATATACTTTTATCTGAGTTATCTACTTAATGAGATATCTAGATTATCTAGACAATGAGTTATCTACTTAAACAAGCAAATCGACAAGAATAGTAATATATGGACAAAATAAAACATCAAACATTTAAAAACCATGTTCTTAAGAATAACTACAGTAGAAACTGGTATCTATCACTTTCAATAGAAACTTAAGGGCAAAATTGGCAGAATTCATCTTTCAGTATCAGGTTTGCAGTTAATACAGAAGGAGAAGCCTTACTTATACCTTCCCTAGAGAAGTATCTGCCACAGTAACTCATTCACACTGCTCTACATAGATGTTTTCATCTTTTACAACTCTGTTGGGAGACTGTTTAGCATGAGAGTGGGTGGTGATATGCAGTGCTTTTCCCTTTTGCATTCCCTTAAGACTAAGAAAAACTTACTGTCTCTTTGATCAGTCTTGATCCATGTCCAAATGGCAGCCCTCTATCATTCAGAATTCATTCATTCATATCACATCTTCATCTGCCCACTGACGTTAATATCTGCACATTAACATTCAAGAAAACTAACCTAATAATAGCACAGGCTTTATGCATGCCACATCAAAAATTTGACAATTGTTAAATTCACTTACATAAAAATGCTTCTGCTGAAATTTCAGTCTTGTTTGCAGAGCAGAATGCCCACTATCAGAATCTTGGCAGATGTTTTATTGTCTGTAATACACACAAAACCAGAAACAGACAGACAGCACCTCCTTTCTCTCTCTGGCTGCTGCCCAATGACAACATTGAAATGGATGGGACCCAAGCTCATTCTTCAGGAGCAAGAAACAACATCCCGTGCATGAAACACAGCACCTCCAAAAAGAGTCAAATCACTTAAAACCACATGTCCTTAATGCTTACAGGATAAAGTCTGAGTTGCAGCAGCAGATGAAGGGCAAAAAGTGCTGCAGGTATTGTTTACGGTAAGACTAAAATGACTTCATGCAATGTTGAGTATAAGTCTAACAATCAAAGTCAGAAAAGTCTTTACAAAGGAAAACCCAATTAAAATAATATGAATTCCAGTTCCTGCCCCAGAAAACCCTTGGAACTTTTGGCAGGTCAATGTGCAGTGGCAAGTGATGCACTTGCTCAAAAGACATTCTCTACATCTAGGCTGATTCCCAGACATCACTGTAATCTATTCTCAAGACTTCCACATGAGAAGTTCCTGGGTGTGCAGAAGATAATGCTGATAAAATCATGAATGGATAGCAAATAATTTTATAAAAAATAAATCAGAGGAATTCCAATAGAACATAATTCTTCACAATTACAGTTAAGCACAGGAAAGGGTTGCTGTGAGACAGTCTGAAACCTCTACCCAGGAAGATTTTCAAAGCTCAGTTGGATGACACCTTAAACAATTGATCTAACTGTGAAGCTAGTCCTAGTTTCAGCTGAGGGTTGATAAAGCTGACCTGCTGAGAACGCATTCAACTTATTTTTTGCTATGATTCTTATGATCTACTTTTCTTGTGAAAATACTGAACAGGTTTTAAAATAAAAGGAATAAAATAAAATAAAATAAAACAAAATAAAAGAAATTGAAGGCCTGTATGTGGAGAAGTAGGTATGTGTACAAAGCATAAATTTTAAATCTTTCTTTCCAATGGCAGTAGTATGTTTTAACAGTCCACACCCGACCCCACCCCACCCCCCCAACATTGGTAACGGCTATATCTGAATAAAGAAGTTTAAATGGCTACAAACAGAAAAAAAATGCATATACTGATGCAAAAGTTGAAGTGGTGAGCATGAAACAGCAACACTCCATTCCTATTCAATATATGAAGAAAGAAAAAAATCTATGTAGTTGAATAAATATTTCTGTAATGTGTGAATGGAGGAATCTGCACATGTTACAACTGCTTGATAGAACTGAGCTTGTGACTGAAAACATGGAAAGTGGGCGAATATATGTGATAAAAATACGATTCAACAGAATCAAGGTCAAAGGTAACACTTCACTAAAAAAGATTAGATTTCACTGAAGTGGGTGAATAATGGAAAGAGTACCATGGACTACGTCAAACTGGGAGAATTCTGCAGTTTAAATGAAGGACAGGACACAGAATTGTATAAGGACAAACATGGTTCAGAGTTTCTGAGTTCTCTGTTAATCAAAGGCTTCCTTTTTTACAAACACTTTTAAGACCATGTGTACATAGGTGATATTTAAATGCAGAGAAAGAAAGAAAGAGTAACAATACGACCAAGAGCAAAGTCTAGCATATACCTCTAGGCAAAATTTTTTTTGTTTATATCAACAACAGTTCTTTTCTATATTTCACCTCCCAAAATTTCCAGTAAAAATACAAAATCAAACAAGAAGAACAGGGTTTATGAAAATTAGAAGAGAAAAAATTTCTGACCAAGATTTTTGTAGGTTTTTTCCTTCCTGTGTTAGGTCTGATAATCTGTCTTTCTCCAAAATGACTAGAGTATTTGTTGAACTCTGCTTCATCAGCTCACCAGGATGTCAAGCATCAGCTGATAAAAGTGTCAGAGTTTGGGACCTTGGTATTGCATAATAGAACTTGAAGTCAAGCATCTTTTCATTGTTTTTCATGATAATGGTGCTAGCATTTTCCAACCAAAACTTATTTAAATACTCATTGAAAAAAGTCAATAAATCTGCAAACTTGACCAGAGGAGAACTACACAGTCCTTAAAAATTGTTTAGAAAATAAACAGAATGAAAGAAGAGACAGATATCAACATCAGTTGACACTGGTGTGGATGAATACCTGTCCTTGAAGCACTGGAAGTGAGTTAGCACTAATTCTAACTGCAGATTAAGACATTTCTCTGTCTTTCACTAGGTGTAGCATTCACCATTGTTTGAAGTATATATGTAATTCAGTCCTGCTCCCCTCGGTATTCATCAGTACTTTCCCCCCTACACCTTGCTTCCCCAGGCTATACAGAATTAGCTGAAGAGAGAGGCTGAAAAGATATTTAGGACAACTTATTTTACATGGCATGTGTTATTTAATACATCTGATGTGTCCTCAGGGCAATGCTGTGTTTCAGGTATCTTGATCTGTGCATGAACTAATAAATTTTTAGGTATAGTTAGACTTGGTCTGCTATTACCAGAAAAATTTATACTGTGAAAAAAAATCTTATCAAGTAATATGATTACTTCTTAAATTTACATAGCCTCATTAAGGCTTTATTACCAGCTGCCAGGTATTGGCAATAATCCTGAACATTCATTAGATGTTTATGACTAAACATTTTTAAGACATCAGTTGATTGTACCAATTAGCAAGTTTGCAAGAGTTATGATTACAGAACTTTGAATAGGAATATTAAGCTATTTCATGAGATTTATAATTGCAGAGGTAAAGTAAGTCTCCTACCTGAATGGTTTAGTATTAGAATTTTTAAAATAATTTAGCTCACACCTGCTTTTACTCAGAATGACCACCACATTAAGGAAATAATTAGGTGGTGGTCTGCTGTTTTGCAGTACTCTCTTCATTCAGAATATGTACTAAATGTTGCACTGAATGTAAGCAGGATGTTTTTAGTTTATGTTTTCAGGGGTTGGCTGTTTTTCTACTTTTACCATACCCAGAATGCATACATATGTTAAGAAAGCTTACTCTGTTTATTATTCGCCTTGAGAGCACAGACAAGCAAAATTCATACACAATTTACACGCAGGGAACAAAGCACAGATATTTTAGGCTAGTGTTTGCAGAACAGGTATCTCCTGTAGCTAGTCATCAGGATAAACAGCTAGGCCTTGATATTTTGTTCTTTCTTTACTTTTAGTATGTCTTATGATCCCCTGCTGCATATTCAATTATAATTTTAAGCATTCAGCTTCAGCCAGTACAGCTGTATCTTACTCATATCATAAATCTGACCCAAACATGACCATTAGCTACATAAAAATTAGAAATAAATCCTGTTCTCCTGGACAGAACATGGACCTTTGAATAACATGAGGGTCCTTTCTTTCTCTAAAATCCCATGCTTCTTGTGATACATACATTCCAATTTCAGCACAAAAAGAAAGCAGGAGTCTTGCACATTATACAGGCTTCTATTATTCTCAAAGTTGATCTAATTTATCCATTATAAATGAAGCAGAAGCCTTACAGAAAAACATGACATTTGATGGACTAATTAATATAATCACTTCCTAATAACATGGTTTTGTAAGTTCAGAATTTACTTCCATCATCCTTTGTGCAAATAAATTTGATAGATCAAATGTTGACATGAATCCACAGCAATGGTGATCTAACCAAAGCCTTTTTATCAAGCCATGAATTTCCTGCTTGAAATCTAATCTTGGAGAAAAAAATCTGCATTTTTTTTCTATATTTCAGGACATGAGCTGAAAGTAAAATGAAGCAAACATACATAGAACTGTAGTCATCCCTTTCAGCTGTTATTTTTCTCTACTTGGTGGTCTGCATTAAGTGGAAAATTATGAAATATCATCTTAAAAAACATAATAACTCCATTATTATTCATTTTAAAGTCTTCAGTAGAAAGAGTTACACTAGAATTGCAGTAGGATAATGTTGCAGACAGCCTTTCAAATTGCGTCAGACACCAGTTTAGATGTTAGATGCATCCTGGATACCTACTGACATTCTGAAACCTAGCTCCACTACATTTCCAACTCTGCCCAGGTTTAATAAAGAAAAGTATTATGCAATATAAATACATTTCAGTAACTGAGGAAATTCTGGGAAGAACATTTACTTTGCTATATATGTAACCCTTTGGCTGTCCAAGCTCATCATCTTTACTCAAAATCCACACAGTAATTCAAGCAGTAACTGTAATGAAATTATACTATAACCAAACTAATATTAATTTTTTTATTCCAAGCGAGGAAATATATTTATTTTACCTAACCCTTGCTTCTGCTGGTTATGTATTCATAAAAGTTTGTCCATGTGTCTTACAAAATTATAATACATGCATAACAAGATCTGCATTTAGTGAACATTGCCTATCTTTGAGCTGTTATTATGGTAGGGCCCAAATTACTGTGCCAGAGAAAGAAAAGGCTAGTCAGACTATGTTTTGTGAATGATGCCTCTTATTCTGAAAATCAATGCCTTCATTTTTCACTTTTTTCCTTCTTCAAGGACTACAAATGAGTATAACAAGGCATGTGTTTGCAACCAGTTTCTTAATATAGTTGTTATTAAGACTAGATTAACAGTGAGAGAAGGTACGGTAACAAGACTTACTACAGTATGCTGCCTTTCTATGAAGCTCTATACCCTGGAGCTTTCTCTAGGTTACAGTTCTGCCTGCACCATTTGGAGTGCCTGTACTTTGCTGAACTCTTTGGTAGGCCAGAGGTCTACCTGGTCTTCATCGTCTTGACAATCAGATACATAGAGCTGTAGTCCAAAAATCTGTGAAGACAGTTTCTCACAAGAATTAATTTCTTAAATTTTGATCCTTCACATTCATTCTTGTTCCTCAGTTTAGGTTTTCCTTCCATAAGCAGTTAAATACAGATTCTCCAATTTTTCTCGTCTGAAATTTTGTGTATTTTCAGACTTTATCAAGATTTATCTTTGTATGGTTTGTACGAACTTTTAATGAGTTTATAACTATACATACATTCTTCTAGTCCTTGGTCTCCACAGCAATGTCAGTTCCTCCTAGAAGCTACACATGGCACTTTTGACTCCACACATAGTGAATATCTTAGCACAAAGAATGAGTCACTTTGTTGAGAGACTAAATTCAGATATGTCTTGGGCATTGCTCCTCTTTTTAACTATTGTCATATGAAAATGCAATACTAAATCTTGACTACCTTTACAGTGTGTGTGTTCATTCACAAGAGTAGACATTTGCAAAGGACGCAATAATACTTCACTTGTATGAAAAAACCAAATTTTGTACAGCACCGTGTGCTAGTATCTAGTTTTTCTTAACTTTGGACAGCAATACATGCACTTGTCTCTTGAGCACTGAACTATGCAACTTTATACTAAGAACCTGGACAGAAATTTAAAAAATATTCCTACTAGATGTTTGCTGTGTATCTGTGAAGATATTTGCCCTAGAGACAGTCTGCAGGAAAATCAAAATTTATTCAAAGACCAGTTTACAACACAGGTATCTAATATCATGCTGATATTGTTTTAGGGGGGAGGTTATAATGAAATTCTGGTTTATCTTTATTTTTCTTTCTCAAAATGCTTCTTTTCTAGCCTCAGCCACATACTCTGGATTTCCTGTGCCGTGCAAGTCTCATCTACACAACTCACTTTTCTGCAATTACAGCATGAAATTTTCCCCTTCTTTCTGTTGGGCTTCAAAAGTTTGATTAGGATATTTTGTTGTTTAAAAAACCCCATCCCCCTACTTTGCATGTTTTGCTCTCAAGAAAAGAGCGAGGGAAAGACCAGAAGAATCTTTTTTCACCTTTCTATACCGTAGATATATACCTATATAGCTAGGTATATAGCTATCCAATAGCAACACATTGCACTAACACTGTTGTTACTGTATGCTCAATATTGTTAGTATGTAAAGGCATTGATTTCTAGGTAACACAGGTATACATCTGTCCAGTGTTTGATTACTTAAAGCAGAAAAGGAACAAAATTAGTCCTAATAAGTAGGACAGAGTCAGACTGATAAGGAAGACAGTTTAAGAAACTAGAAGTAAATATTTTTAAGGAAAAAACTGTAGAAATCATAAGGTAAAAGAGCAACAATCAAAGATGTTGATACACAGTCTGCCTCTTTCTTCAAACAGCTATTCTTGAGTATGACTAGACAAGTATTAGCAGTCTACAAGGTTGTCTTGCACAGAAAACACGTTCAGAGAATCAAGAAAGCAATTACTCCAGTTTTCAAGAAAGGCAAATAATTCTGTTATTTATACAACACCTGGTATTTCTGCAAGATGGGTTGCTTTTAGACTCCAATATACTGGTGACCAGAAGTACACTTGGGGACTCATAAATAAATAAACAAAATTCCTCAAACCCAACAAGATAGCTTTGAATGTTTTCTTGAATATATTCTGTATGCCTATATTTTTTAAAAAATGTATTTAAAAAACCAAACAACATTATGGTATTTGTATTGCCTATGTTCCCTAATTTTATAAACTAATAAAATATCCACTGCCAGCTTTTGATCACAGAAATATCAGTCCTTAAATCTTTTTCATTCAAGGAATAACTTGGGATTTAGACTGAGACTTTGCTATGGGTGACACAGTATTTTAAAGTGAAAAACTAGAAGAAAAACTTTTTACAGAAATCATTACTGAAATGATCACTGAAAAAAAAAAAAAAATTATATCTAAATGTCTGCAATTCAGACTAAGAACAACAACATGCACCAAGCAGGATTTCTATATTTGCCTCAAAACTGCAGCAGATGTTGCATCACTCACATGTTACATTTGTTAATCTCTGATCTGTAACCTGTGATTTCTCAAAGGGGGAAAAGAGTTTTACCAACATCATCATTTGCAGCTATATTATTTCAGACAGTCAACTAGGTTCCAGAGAAGGATCACTACAGTATACATATAAGGTGTTAGTCAATAGATTGTAGTAATGGTGAAGTCCTTTAGCATAGAAACTGAGACCATAATGCTTTTAGATTATTCTAATGATACTGTGAGTAGCACAAGTAAAATTTGTTCTCAAACCATTTGCACAAAAAGCAGAAGACCAGACTGTCACCCACGTCTGCATATATTTGACAACTTTAATATATCTACTTTAACTTGTCTTCATTTAACATAAGTTTTGTCCCATTAGAATAGTTAATGAAAGGGAAATACTGGAGAAAACTAGCAAATAAAGCAAGTTAGTTGTTACAATGACAATATTGACAGCAAGTAAGTCAGACTTAGATTTCAAACCACAAAATCTTCATTATCCTGCAATTGAATTAAGAGAATTTATGTACTCAAATAAAATGTAATTGATGTGGATCACTTGGCAATAGAAAGTTACAGCGTTTCAATTTGCAGAGAGGAAAAGGACCTTGATTCTCAACACAGAAAGGCTGCTAAGGAGCTTTTCCTTAGGGATCAGGAGGCACGGAGGTCCTTGATTGTTCAATTTTATTTTTTTTTTTCCCAGATGTACTAGTCAATTCATCTAGAAGATGCCTTCCTTCACCACCTCCAATAATGGAAGGGAAGCACACTGCTCTGAGAACAAAATTTACAGCCATTAATCTTGAATATATGAGTGTCCAAGAGAAGAGTCTTAGTACTTAACATAAGCATGCTGATTGTTCACAGCATGAGAAACTACTAGTAAACACAGAATGAAAAAATGAAAGTCACAGCTCTGACTATATTTTGATGGTATAAATGAGAAAATCTGGAATGTCTGCTGTTTAAAGTTTGTGAAGGTCATGAAATGCCAGCTGATCACCAGGAATCCTTTACTGATTAACAGCAAAACTTTTTAATTCCTTGAATGTGCTTACACAAACAAGAGAAGGCAAGCAGAGATGGCATAGATAAATACATATTCATTTCTATTTTTTTCTCTCTTGTTGATTATTACTAGGAAGGGGGGGGGGGGTCTTTTATTTTTATGCTTGCACTTGTGAGAGCAGCTAATTTTTAAAGTCCATTGCTACTGACGAGTTACCTGTTGATTGTATTGTAACAGCCTGTTGTAGTGGCAGTATTAGTGAGCTTGCCTTACTTCTTAAGGCATTTTACACTTCCTTTTGGTTACCACTGGTTACCAATGGTAATCCATCAACACTGAATTTTGGAGTCATTTGTAATTCAGCCCATGTGTTTAGGTTTTTTAAAGTTTTTTTCTGGACCTAGGAAGAGTTACTCTCTGCTTTGAAGCTGCAGGTATGTTAAAGACAAATGGAAGTTTAGGAAAAGGATAGCCATCAGTCACAGCTAGAAACCAAATGGAAAAGAGGGCTGTGAAGTGTCAAGTGACAATAAAGTCTTTCACCTGATTAGAGACTAACATATGAGATTAATCAATCATTAGAAATAAAGTCAGTAACAAATTTATGCCTTAACTAATAACAATAGTGAGTTTTTCTTTAGATTTTCTTGCTTCTCTTTATCATGTGGGGGTGTGGTTTGTTTCATGCTAAAGGAATGTGGATACAGTACATTTCAAAGCCAAGATTTTCTTCCCTAGTCTGTTTTCTGTGGTGTTTTTACTCCATCCAGCAGTAAAGCTGAGTATGACAGACATCCAAAAAGTAAGCAGTGCCTTTGATAGCGCCCATGGTAAGCACCAACAGCACTTACAGAGACATTAGCAATACAGCTTAGTCCTGTTCCCCTGCTTCAGCTGATCCATTTACTAGTGGACACTCACACAACTTCACTCTTCATTTTCACTTACTCCCACATTTGCAGGTCCCAAGAACAGGCCCATAGGTTGACCCAGAATCTATGCCCAAACCCATGGCCCTCTTTAACCTGGGTTTCAGGTCTAACCAGGTCTAACCTTGTGTCTTTCAAGGTTCTCATCTCATCCCACACAGACAGAAAGGTCACACAGAAAAGAGGAATAGAGTTTAAGAAGGTAAAACAGACTGCAGTGATCAGGCACAGAGCTCAAACTGACAAACATAGTAACCAGCAAAGAAGTTAAAATGTGACTGTCTCCTTTTGTCCTCCTCATTTCTGTTTTTCCATGTTTGTTCTTCCTCCCACCCACCTGGACCCCTCCCTTTTCCTGACTTTGGCTCCTCTCCTAAACACCACAGAATAAATTTTATACATTCCCACATTGCCTATATAACTTCCCATGACAAGTTTCACATAATTCCACAAGCCTCCTCAAATATATATAAACTTCCTCCACTTATCAGTTACAAAATGTTGGCTGAGCACCTCCAAGGCTTTGAGTTGTTCCCTCAGCTGTGTTTCCTCAATTTGTGACCTGAGAGATCTGGTCTTTAGTCTCTCTTATCTCCTGTGTCTTAGAGTTTGTGTATCTAGGTTGTTATCTCTAGTCCTTCGTTTTCATGTTAAATACCTGTTAACCAGGTATGCCTATAAAGCAGATATTCCCACAAACTGGATGTCCTTACATTCCAAGTATCTACATATCCCTTATATTCTGCATAACCACACGCTTCAGTGTCATCTGAAAAATATATTTAACAACACTAATCACAGCCTTTGGTGAGTGCCTTGACATGTCATGTTGGACATAGAATCTTGAAGTACCTATTCCAGGTTTGTTGTCAGATGCCGTGAAGTTCCTTGTAGGAAATCAAAGTCTTTGATTTGATGATCTGCATGGAACGCTGACTTACATTCTTATATTTTTTTCTACAGGTACCTTTTGGACTAGAGCAGTATTTTGTACAAGGACACAAAACAAAGACATGGAGTCACTACAGAGCAATAAGGTTTGCTTTAAGCAAGGGCAAGTAACTATGATATATGCTGAAAAAAGAGGAAAGTAGCTAAACTGAGATGTCTTTGGTTTGAATGCATAGAAGAAGACACTAATTAGGTCTATTTGAAACAGGCTCAGAACTATGCAGTGGATTATAGGGCTATGCTATAACCACTGCCATTGAAGACTCTCTTCAGGCCTGTAACTAGTCTTGTGGTTTACTGACACCACACCACTTAGTACAGCAACTGTTGAGGTAGCACTTCATTAATCAGAAATGACCTAACTGAGAACATTCTCTCATATACGATTGTGACTAACCCAACCTCATGTCCAATTTATGAACAGGTAAAGGAGACTTTTTAGAAACTAAACCTGAAATGTCTAATCTCATCCCACCCCCAGAAATCTTCAATTCCCATCCTGTCTTCTTAGCTCTGTACTTCCCCAACTGAGCCCCACTAACTGAAATGACTGTGTGCTACTTTGCCATCTGCAGTTTCCCAGTTACAGATTTCAGTCTCATGCTACTCAGTGCAATACGTCAGCTTCAGCACGCAGAAAGTTTCTTCAGTATTCTGATATTTTTTGCTCCCATTACATGTCCAGCCCACTAAAACTATCCCGTGACTCAGGATTTCAATCCTTAGGATACAGCGGCGCTCAAAAATGTTATTGTTACAGATTATACTTTGCCACATTATACATAAAATAGCATGCAGTCTGAACACAGTCAAAAGCCATATATATCCACTAACAAGATTGGCACCTAAACAGAGGGGTCATGTTCAGGTAACGCTGAATCCAAATTTTGTCTGACTGGTAACCAAAGAGGAACTGGTTCTGGATTTGTCAATGCTTTGTATGAGAAGGTATCACTGAATAAAGTATGGGCTAACCTGCAAGTGCCTTTAACCCTCTGTGCTCCAGCTATAGTTATTGATCTACATACAAAGGCCAGTGTATAAATTGAGTGCTAGCTATCTCCTGGTTATGCCAATTTATTCACAATCAGCTGCATGTTTTGCTATGTCTGCTTCAAGGGCACAGTCATCAGCATGCGTGATTACCTTAAGGATTTTGTGGAACACTGTAGTCCATTAGGATAATTGGAAACACATCCATATTCTAGCATGCATTCCTTTGCTTCTTCAAACCATTTAAGAAACAAAGAACAGTGTTGTACCTATCACAAACCCTGATTCAATAATTGGAAGAGGATCAGACACCATAGACTTTGACCTCGAATATCAGGAGATGGAACAGACTTATTTTATCTGTAAATTTCTCTTTTGGAACTGTAAGACACAGAAGAAAACTATGCTATAAAATATCATTTGTTTTGCAGATCACCCCAACATGGCTGCAAACTGGGAATCTTTATGCTAAAAAAATGTATTGGCAACTATCAGAAGGGAGTAGCACGAGAGCGTTCCTCAGTAAAGGGAGGCAATCTAGCAGCCAGAGGTGTCAGTGAGCCCAGCAGAGCAGCACCCTCATTGGCAAGGGCACAGACTCGTGGTACCCACAGAAGCTGAGCAGAGTGATCATGAATGAGGATGGTAACGAAGCTCAACTGAAGTCCAGTGATCTCCAGAGAAATCCATGGTGATGAGGCAGGTCTAAGGATGGCCAGGAAGCCAGGGTACAGCAAGATACGTGGCCAGGCACAGGCACAGCTGCAGCATTGCTCAGGCAGATCCCCATGGTGACAGCCTGAGCTTAAAATCATCACCTAAGTGAAGAGGACAAGTGCCTATCAAGGATTTGGAAACCTCTTGCTCAGACAGCTGACTAGCTCAAGGCCATACAGATGCCATATAAAATTTGGTCTGGGGATCAGGCAGCCAAAACAGCAGGACATGGAAGAAGAAGGTATTCACTGCCCTGACAAGTATGGTCAGGAATAAGGTAGTACCATCATATTCCCCGTTGTCTTTCTATTAAGCTGAAGAGACTATGGCACTTTAAAACTTATACTAGATTATTCATTTAAAATGCCTTCTTCATGCTATTTGTCTTTTATAAACTACTTTTGTTATAGTTTGGAAGTGAGCACAAAGCCTTTCCATCACCCTGGTCTTTTCTCAGAACACCTAGACTATCTGTTGAGCAACACCTGCTGTATCTGGCTCAGATTCAGCAGGACACAGTATTTCCTAATCATTCCATTGACTGTTTCCCTAACAGATATGAGAAACAATAGGTTGGCTTCAATTGACTACAAATGTTCTATCTGTCACTTTAAGACACTAGAAAAGGAGACCAGTAGCTGTGGTTTCTATGTTGTTCCCTAGACCAGCACTACTAATAGTCAAGATTAACACGCAGTTAACAGAAAAACACATAATCTTTATTACAGTGGAGACCACTCCGTAAAGCTCATGAATATCACAAGATAGCAAGATGTCAAAACACTTTCAGAACTAAATACTCTTCTTCTGCCATTGATATCAATTTTAATGTTCTCCCTTAACTAGGGGTTCAGTAGCCTAAGAAGTTCCTCAAGCATCAGTTTCCACTGTCTTGTTTATTACCTACACAGTATAATGGTCCAGAGTGGTCCTGGCAATCTATTCACTCATATTGCTTGCAGCTCTATGAGCTTTTCATAGCAACTACCTAGGCTGTTACACGTAAAAATTTTGACACCTTTGGACTGCATCCTTCAATTTTCCTCCAGCATTCAAATTGCACCTAATGATTTTCATGAGTTCAGAACAAAGGTGTTATACAGCTGAAATAAACTATCAAGGTGTTAATTTAATGCAGTCTTTACAGTCTGACTAAACACTATATTTTTCCTGGGTTTTAAATTTGTGCCGTGGTAGAAACCTCAGTGCCACTTATGCTTTATAAGCACTACCCAGGATGAACAGAAATAGGTTGTAAATATTGTATCTAAATATATGTGGAATTCAAGTTACTCAGTCAAAGGACCAAAAAACCCCAAACCAGTCAAGAATGAGTTTAACATAGAAACTGTCATACTGCTAACCATCAGAGCACTCAGGTACCAGAACAGACATCCGTAGGAAGAAGCAATAGCAAAATACCCAATTGTTTTTGAGAAGGAGATCAATGAATTTATGAAAATAAACATTTAAAACATGGTGACTACATAATAATGACTGGACTTAATGGAAAGGTGAAATTTTTGAGTCCTATCTGACCAAAATATCAGACAATATTATTCTGAATTTCTGATGATTGTACTGGAAGACAATGTATTAAGAAAATGCCAGGCAAGGAGTGGAGGGATTGTCCTCTAAACATTTCTTCTGAGTGGCTAATGCTAATCCTTCCTCTTGCATGCATAGGAATATTTCAAATAGTCTCATTCTTAATTTTCTGAAGTATTAAAGAAATGGCTAAAAGTTGTAACTCAATATGAGAGCAACTGTTAATTATACTTCACTTCAATAAAATCAAAAAGACACATTACTACACCACTACTGGCTTTAAAGTATGACAGCATCTCTGAAATAAGGAAAATTTCAGACTAGTTTCCTAACCCAGGCAGTATAGGATAACATTCTTCCAAATCACCAAGTGCTTAAATGACACAACCAATGAGTATGTTCTGATCCATTTCCTAAATATATGCAGTTTTACAAAATCTATATAAACAGCTCATTTCCACTTAGATATATCACCATGATTTATCTTCACATTTCTGTTCCTCCATTAAACTTCCTGGTCCTTTTTCCAAAACTTGACAATGAAGTTCAAAAATTACACTCCTAAACAATTGTGCTGGTTTTGACTGGGATAAAGTTAATTTTCTTTGTAGTAGCTAGAATTGGGCTGTGTTTTGAATTTGTGGTGAAATCAGTGTTGGTAACACAGGGATGTTTTAGTTACTGCTGAGCAGAGCTTACACAGAGTCAAGGCCTTTTCTGCTTCTCACCCCACCCCACCAGTGAGTAGGCTGGGGGTGCACAAGAAGTTGGGAGGGGACACAGCTGGGACAGCTGACCCCAACTGACCAAAGGGATATCCCATAGCATAGGACGTCATGCTCAGCACATAGAGCTGGGGGAAGAAGGAGTAAATAGGGGACATTCAGAGTGATGGCATTTATCTTCCCAAGTAACTGTTAGGTGTGATGAGCCCTACTTTCCCAGAAATAGCTGAGCACCTGCCTACCCACAGGAAGGAGTGAATGAAATCCTTGTTTTGCTTTGCTTGTGTGTGTGGCTTTTGATTTACTTATTAAACTGCCTCTATCTCAACCCACAAGTTTTCTCACTTTTACTCTTTCAATTCTCTCCACCATCCCACTGGGGAGGGGCAGTGAGTGAGTGACTATGTGGGGCTTAGATGCCAACCAAGGTTAAATCACAACAACAATGGGGTACCTTCCCCAGTAAGAAATACATATAGCTATGCAGGTTCCATGGTAGTTTACTGAACTTCCAAAATCTTTAGTGGTTGCCTACATCTGGCAACAATTTTAAACACTATCTGTTTGTCAAAATATTTAACATAGCCCATAAATATAGGAAGCTGTAGAAGTGGAATAAACAGATCAAAGTAAGAAGAGTTTATAATTTCACACAAAAGCTAGTAAAAATTAGCAATTTAACATAGGATTAAAACAACAACAAAGTAATAGGACTACTTATCATTAAGTCATTGGACCACAACTTCATACTTTCAACTTCTGATCCTTTACCTCACCAGCTAAGAACAGAAGCCAAAACTATAGAGAAGATCTTCTACTGCTCTGGTGAAGGGATAGCAAAGCAATCAAAACCTAGATAAGGTTTGTACAGTTACCTAGATAAGGTAAGTAGAGTTTGAATAAAACCTAATATCTTGCAGTTCTAATTAGGGAGGGGAGGTTAGAGAGGGTCTTTGTTCACATTCCAGACATTCATGTCAAGGTCTTCTGAAAAAGCACTATATTTGCAGATAAGTTCACCACTGCTCAGCTAGCATGAGGCTTATGGGAGCAATAGACTGCTGGAAGTTCATTATGTTGTCCATGGTGAAATGTTAACATCAGACAGCCATATGTTGCAATAAAAAGTTTGAGAGCCAACAAGTGCTAAACAAAACAGTGGGGACACAGAGCTATATCACAGCATGCATATCACAAGATTCTGAGACATCATGCACCTGCAATCTTGAGAAACAATACAGGACAGAATAATTACATCATTGAGAAAATCATGTTGTGCCAGACGGCTATAAAGGAGCCCCTCCTCTCCTTCCTGAAACCTCTTCTTCCCTCCCTTCCCTTGGGAAAATTTAGCATTATCTTTTGCATAAAACTCCAACTGTTTTATGCAATATACAGCAACAAAACAAGTTTCTCCTCTCATCAGAATATATAGGCTTCAGCTAGTATCTAGCAAAGAGAAGATGAAAACTCCATTGCTAACTATCTGCATTTAGTGGAGCAGAACCAGCCACAGGGCAAAGTTTATAACCTAACTACAAGAAGAAAGCTGCATTTATAACAAGCCCAGATGCTCTCTATTAGTGGTATTACCTCTATCTAGCCCTAGTTTAATCACAGCAGTTCACAGAAGTTGCTCTTAAAAACAAATCATTAACACTTGACACAAACTAGGAGGCTTACTTTTTTCAGAACATTTCCCAGAAGATACCAGGCAAAGCCCCACTCATAATCTTCCTTTTAAATTGCAATGCCATATCAGTCCATTCAGCAAGTAATTAAATCTAACACTTGATCAAAGTAAAACACAATCTTGCTTTCTTCAGCTTAATTATTGAGAAAAACATTTAAGTAAACAAACACGCATTTTAATCGCTTACAAAACAAGGGACAAAATTATCTGTGATTTTAGTTCACTAGAAGCTGATATTTGAAGAGGATTTTTAAGGTTGCTTTTTTCTGAAGTAGCACAGAGCATTTTTTGCTTGGGTAATGTATTGTTTGCCAAGAAAGAACATAGATCTTTGGCAAAATGGGGAAATTAGAATAAGTGCTGAGACTGTTCAATAAAACAAAAATCTAATATCTAATGCCGAGCTTTAGCAAGTTTTTTTGTAATTAAGAAAAAAATCATGTTTATATCTCTCTACTGAGGTTTTGGAAAGTTCTTTTCCTAAGCTATTGATTCCTAATTTAGGATAAAACCAGTATGTGTTCACTTACCTAAACTACACAGGCATCAAGGTCTGGACAACTGCCTATGGGATTTGATGTAATGATGTTTCCAGAACCATCATGTGTAATGACAGAGCTTTGAGAAAGTCTGAGTGTCCAACTCCATACCCAAACCCCTTAAATACCAAAATTACTTTCTAGCTGTATTAGGATAGTTACCGATTAAACCAGAGTTTAATACATGGTAAAAGCTATACAAATATAGGAGATAATCACTGCTCTGAGACCAGCGACCACAAAATTACCATAAATCATAGAATCATAGAATCATTTAGGTTGGAAAGGACCTTTAAGATCAAGTCAAACCATTAACCTAACACTGACTAGTCCACCTCTAAACCATCTCTCTAAGTACTGCATCTATGTGTCTTTTAAATATCTCCAGGAATAGTGACTCAACTACTTCCCTGGGAAGCCAGTTCCAAAAGTGATTATAAAAGGGTCATTGGGACAGCAGCAGACAGAAAAATACACTGAGATCTAATGTTCAGCAGCATAATATATGTGAATTTTATTTATGCACATGGCGTAAAAGTTCATTACAATCTCTAAGTTTCTGTTTCATGTATTTCCATGTAATCTATTGAGATATTGATATCAGTTCCTTTTCATAAGTTTCACTGGGTCATCATCAAGTAATTTCATTCTCTCTGAAGTGCTGTATTTGTATCTATTATTTTCTGGCAATAAGTAGGGTAAAATTAGTTTATTTTTAAACTTTAATCTCAAAATATGTTTTATTAACATTCACAATTTTTTTGTATTATTACTCTGTAGTTTCAAATGTTTTGTTGTTTTTTTTTTTTTTCTTGCAGGATATTATCTTCACCAATTTGAATTTCCGGTGTTGTAAACTGAGATTTTGCATGTAAAGTCAGGCAGGCAAGATACCACTACTAAAAGGATATTTTCCATTTTGAAAACAAAACTCAAGTGATTGTGATTTAGCTGGAGAATAATACACATCTTTTAGTTTATATGAAACAGAATTGCTACTACTATTCTGCTTAGTGCTCTGATTATCTTCAGATGTAACTTTTTAAATTTCACTGTTTAGGAAAATTCTTCATGTATCAACCCAGATCACTGCATTGATGGATCAATATTAAATCAACAACTTCTGAGGACTGCAATACCAAAACATTAAGAAAAAAATAATTTGTGGATTAATCAAAGGTAGTTTATGCTGAAAGTTATTGTTATCAACAAATGTCAAGAAAAAGGTTCTACACAGAAGTGCTGTTTTGCAGTACTACCAAATCAATCTAGCGGGCAGCTGGTATGTGAAGTAGTGGTCCTGCCCCTTCACTTTCCTGGACTCTCCCAGCAGGAACTCATCCCATTTTCTTCGTACTTGCATAGGTAACAAGCTGACTGTATGGCAAGCCAAGCCTGGAATCTAAATGATGGAGAACTAACCCTACAAAAAAATATAAACACTTTTCTTTCTTTTAGCATTTTGCACCAGCTCACTATGGGATCTGACAAACACTAGTGGTGACACAAAAGGCAGAGCAAGAACACACAATTCCCAAAGAAGAAGGATGGTGGAAGCAGGACTCTTCCTGTGAATGATTAACCAATAAATCATCTTAATTAGATTATGCACCTTCACTAGAAGAAAAGTTTGGATAAATTTCTTATACAGTGCTGTAAGAAATTCCACCTGTAACTATTAGCATCTGCAGTGCTGCTACATTGCACAAGTTCCTGTGGAAAAAAAAAATTGTCTCTCTTTTTGAGAAAATAATGGTTACATTCCACAGATTTCCTCTGTAACTATTGGAAAGATTGTTCCAGGTGACCAAACACAGATTTTTTAGCCGGGTGACAGAGGCTGAAGCTGACACTCTTTGTTCTTATTAATGCAGATGTTCGAGATCCAGGGCAAAACACCATTAATTTATCTAGAAAGTCAATAGCAGGCTCCAGGTAAACTACTTTTCTTTAAGGAATAAACAAACAAGAATAAATATTTTTATTGTTTTCAGGAAAGAAATGACAGGAAGAATGTCAGAAAACCAAGTTTTATGCAGCAGGCTGATTTTATTAGAACATGATGGAGGAGTTTACTGAAAAAAATGAGGAATTACAATGAGGAACATTTTAGCCCATAACCTTTTCTTGACATTCTGTTTGCTCTTAATCACCCATAAGTTCACTTAATATAAGAACTATGTTTTTTTAAATATCATCCTGCATATTCTGGGGGGTGCTGGGGTGGAAAGAGAAAATGTACATTCTTAAGCGAACTCAAATAGGCACACTGGCATTTGCACAGAATGTCAGATGTTGGGAGAAATCAAACACTGCACTTCATCTCTAGCTGTCAGCCTTGCAAGGTACTCTTGCAAAGATATTTCTAGGAAGAATACAAGTCAAAAAGAAGGGAAAGGGTGAAACAATCTTAAAATATGAGAAGACTGTAATAATTGGGTGTTGGCTGGGCTAAACAGTCTTTCCTCTGACTTTAGCATAGTGTGTAACAGGCATAGGGCATGCATTGACTACCGCAGGTATGATTATGCCGGTGCAGGGTGCTGGGCAACAAAAAAATCAGCCACTGATTAGCTCACATTCATGCACAATAGGTGCTGACGGAGATTCTCCTGGCAGAGGATGTTTATCCTCATGTTTGTTGTACTTGAGCATTAGTCAGATCATTAAAGTGACTGGCTACATTTAAGCTGCAGCGGTGGGGGAGGTTTGTGTTCAACCACTGAGACAGAACAGTAAATGAGCAAAGGAAGAGAAACAAGGAGCTGGCTTGCACAGATTACCACAGCACAGGTAGCCTGTCAGACACTGGTGGATTTGCCTTATTAAGTATTCATTAAAGTATGCAGAGGGACTTCGTGGGAAGAAACACCTTGACAGACAGACAATCTGTACACAGTACCTGAGAAAAAATACTATCTAAATCCCATGTACAGCAGAGAATTTAGAATCAAAAATTGTCATTTATATGCAACTTCCTGTATTAGCGATCTCCATGCCAGGTCGTTCACAGCTACTTATATGTTTACAGAATAAAAGATGTTGTAGTACTTTTGTATTCTATAAACAATTGTGCATAATATTAAAGCAATAGAAGATAATGGGTCAATTTAAAGGATAGCGGTATTCTTTCCTTCTTTAATCATGAGCGTATATAGAGAAATTAACCTCATCCGTTTGAAGCTGTCAATTAAATACTCTAGACTTAAGTAGTTAAAGGGTTTTTTTCATTCTTCTTTCAATGATTTGGAAGTTTCATATTAAACTTCAAAAGATGGCTGCCAAGGAAAGGTTTTAAAGCCAACATTTACAGATGCATTAATACAAGTCGATACAATATCTTAATTGCTACTGACACAGATGACCAGAGGCAACAAAGCCAACTTCTTTCTATTCATCCAATATTGAATTTTGAATATTCAATATTGATACTTGACTACCCTTCACAGTGAACAACTGTTCTTCCTTTAAGCCAGTAGCTTTGCCTCAAATCTCCACCAGACAACCCAGTTCTAGATCCTGACTCCTCAGGGTATTATAGCTTAATACTAATGAGCTGAAAAGCTGAAAAGAAAACTTCAGATATGTAACACCATTTCTCTTGCAGACCCCTACAGCTATTATTCCATATGGTTGCTTGTTGCAGAGTTTGAAGTGTATTTTCTTCTGCCATAATCAGATGTGCATGCACTAAAATAGTTGCTGAAACTGTTCTCAGTGCTTCAGCTAATTTTTGCATTGAAGTTTGCTGTTCAGTTCTATAAATAGCTAGTTCACTGGATTCAAAGAAATTGTATTTCTTGTGCAGTAACCTAAAGGATTCAGGCTTTAAACAAAAAACAAAAAAACAAAAAAACAAACAAAACAAAAAAAAAAAAACACAAAAAAAAATCTTTAGCTATCTACACAAAAATAATATTCAGTACCAGTAATTTAACTACAAGACTTAGAAAAGTTGCAGAAAGTGATATCCTGCCGTAAGAATACTTAATTGTATCTTCAAAACATTTAAACTGCCATCTGTGTCATACAGAAATGGTTTCTTTGTTGTTTCCTTTATTTTTTCCAACCTTTATGTTGGTGAAGAGGGGTAGCAGGGACTGGAACGGCTTTTTTGATTAATTTTACGCCAGTATGTCTTAGGGCATCCCCTGATCTATTGAGTTCCTTACTTTTATGATTTTAGCTTTGCTCTTGCAAATCATTCAGACACTTTCCACCAGTAGAAGAGTAACCTTTAGCTTTTATAGAGTAATGCTGTACAGAATCAAAGTACAGGCAGCAGTCAAACACTGCATTGACATTTAGGAAGCAGATGACGCTATTGGGGAGCAAAGGGCCTCACAGCAGGAGTAATGGTACTGAAGTATCTCTGGAAAGTTACATTCCAGATACTTTAAACTGAATAGATAATCCTGCCCAAGGGCATGGTTACCTGAGCCGTAGTTACAACAGATCTGTGTTAAATGATTATTACCTTAGCTATCTCACCACCACACACTGGGGGTTGCTGCTCCATCATATCACTTTTACCATTCACTTGACAGAATGCTTTGTTTGGGTTTGCTTTTTAAAATCAGTTTATTTCACAGAAATGAGATTGAGAATGGATAGACAACTGTTCAGCCAGGAAAAACAAAAATATTGAAAGGATATTGTCTCCAGTGTAGTGCAGAACAAGATAGGAGAACATGGGAAATGAAAGAAACTGGGAACAGAAATTAACTGTGTCTGTCTTAGGCAGTATAATTCATGGAAGCAAGGAAATAACCTTCTAAATCTCTCCTATGCAATTTTACTTTATATTCTCCACATTTCAGGGAAGCTGCAGTGTAATACACAGTCCCTTATATTTTCCTAAAAAAAAAAAAAAAAAAAAAAAAAAAATCAGTGTTTTCACTGTATAACAATATATAAATATTATAATGTTATTGACTGTGATTCACCTCTATAAGTGATTGAAGAACTACAGGATTACTTAGCAATTTCCTGTGAAAATACA
Organism: Athene noctua; assembly: GCF_965140245.1. NCBI lineage: Eukaryota > Metazoa > Chordata > Aves > Strigiformes > Strigidae > Athene > Athene noctua. The sequence goes on from NC_134038.1 coordinate 81,241,838, forward strand.
CCCTTCTGTTGCCAGTGGAAGGAAGACATCTGTCTCCATTTTACAAGATGTATCTTTACATGCCAGAGACTTTTGCAACAGTAAGAGAGGAAGTCCTTAATGAGACAACCAAAATTAAACATTTAGTTATCTCCTAAACTACCAGTATAAATGTTACAATAGTATTGCACAGAAGCTCACAAAAACAAACAGAAAAAAAACTTCTCATGTCAAAATAGATGAAAACTGCATCTACAAAATCTCTTGGTATCAGAGTGCCACCTCTGGTATTCAATCCCTTTGGAATCCTAGGGCACTTTGCCTGATTTTATATTAATGACAGATCTCTGGTTCAGTCTAAACAAAGAGGCAAAGGTTTTCACGTACAAGCTTTCTTGAGAACCACTAAAATAAAGTTCATGTAAAGATTAGCAGTCTATCATTTGGTCCCAGGCAATTAAAAGAACTCTTGTCAAAATCTGTGTTCATTCAAAAGCTCAGCAGTTATGAAGCATCTTGCAGTATTTATGTTACCGCAAGGCTGTTAGTCAACTGAAAAAAATATTCAAAACCAGGTCTGGTAAAATGATAAATTGTTTATTTGGCAATGGAGGAACAAAAATTGAGAATGACCAAGTATCTGTAAGAAACACCCTTCCATTATCTGCAAGTTTCTGCATGTATGTACATGTGAAGGAAACTTAGGACAATTTGCAATTGATTTGCAAATTAGTTGTCTACCTTCTTCTTTTTTTCTTTTTTTTTTTTTTTTTTTAAGAGACTTTGGTGAAAGGTGGCAAAAGAGCAAACATTGAATAAGGAATCTTATATAACAAGCAGCAGTATGAGACTTTACCTCAAAGAGTGAACTATTTATCAGAAACCTGTCCCTGGCAAAACCTTGTTTGACGTCAAGTATACCAAATGGAGTCATCTCCAGTCAGATACATGTGCAAAGCTTTTGAGTTTTACAAATTACTAGAATCATTATAAATAAGACAATTTTTAAGAAAAAGGGAAAAAGAAAGAAGGTTTTTCAAGTGAGCCCTTCTGGATACACAATGAATATCCACATACATTATATTTTTCCAATGTACCTATGAAGTGTTTGGGAAATTAAAATCTCAAATGTGGCAGGTATCCTGTTATTATTTACATATTAGACAGCCCTTTCACACACCTTTTGCAGCCTTATCTTAGAGCTTTTACTCACAAAAATAACAGGCCTCTCCCTACACACAAAAACACCTTTCTAGAAGTCAGACAGTCAAACTATATCCAACTCAGAAGACAGAAAGTCTTTACCTATCCTCTATAAAAGCATTCTAAATCCCATTAAAGCATAGTTTAAATGTTAGCTTCCAGCTTCCTCAAAGAAACATCCACAGACACAAACAGTGAGATTTCTGGAGTCAACAAATATTTCTTGATGCAACCTCCAGCTGCATAATTAGTGCATGGAAATGGTGCAGCTCTTCTTTTTCACAGTTCTTCAGTAACAGTCTATATAATCTATTTCTCCTAACTCTTCCATCACTGTCACATCAACACTTCATGGAGTAAGGGCAGGCTTCTCGCTTTGGATTAGGAGGATCAGAGTATTGTCTCTCTACTTCTTTGTCTGCCATCTTGCCTTGACTCTTTCCTGCCTTGTGAAAGAAGGCTTCCAACTTCCAAGACAGCCACCAAAGTTAAAGCCATATGCATGCATGACCTACAAAGGGCATGATTTCTCAAGGATGATGAGTGCCTAAACCTCTGCATGAAAGAGTTTTGACATTATTTCAAATTATGTTATCCTTAAAAAAGAATCCAAATCTCCTTACAAGATATTCTTGTCCTTTTTGTAAAAGGTAGGCAAAGGAGTGTTACTGCATAAGGTATGACAGCTGTGATTGCGCCTTGTGAAATATGAGAAGTGGCATTCAGCCTTCCTTAGCTGTTGATAGATTAAAAAGCAGCATTTCACATCAAAATGCTTAATTTCTGTGACCTTTCCACATTTAGAAAGAAAGATGAAAAAGCCTACACGAATTACTTTTGGAGGCAACTGACAAAATCAAGGTGTTCATTTTACAAAACTTTAGTGGCTCTCTTAACATGCAGTCCTATCAGTAAAGATGTGAAACTCAGGATTTTTGCTGCAGTCTCAAGAATGAAATGATAGTAACTGTAGAGAGAATACCGTTTCTATACCTTATTAAGGTCCAAATCGAGAGCTGACACATTGCAGTAAGGTCTTGACGAGAGACGACACTGCAAGGCTGCACCAGCTAAGGAGCCGTACCTGCTTGCTTCATTTTTCTAGGGATGACTGCTGTCATGAGTAGATCATTTTGTTCTCATATCAAACTGAGTGGCAGTGGGATGACTGGTTCCATTTGTGGAAGATGTGCACACTGGGAATACCAGCAAGTCAATCTGAGAAAATATTAGCTGGTACAAAGATGATAAAGTGTGCTGGGAAAAAAAAAATAAAATAAAATAAAAAAAAAAAAATGTTTTTACCTCCCTGTTATAGTTTTAATAATTACTGCATATCATCATTGCAACCAATTCCAGGTTACTGCTGAATTGTACTATGTAACAAGACAAATTCATTGTTTAAATACACCCTTGAAAATAAATGAAATAGAACCCAAACTGATGATGTGTCCCACTCCTTCATTAAAAATAAAAGAAAAATTTGAAAAGCACATTACACATTAGTGCATCCTTTATGAAATCATCTTAACAATTACCAGGTGTAAATACAGAACTATCAACAAAGCCAGGAAAACCCTAAGACTGAAGAACATTTTCTCACACACACACACATACATATGCACATATATATAAGCACAATCTAACTTTGTCTTGACTAATGTAAAAAAACTGTATCATTCATTACAGTAGAAGAACTGCTGTGAATGAGAGTTTCAGCACCATTAGTAAATCAACAGGTCATACACTCTATGTCAGAGAGGGCTTGTCCAGTACAAATTTCAGCTGCAATTGTTGCTAACTTGTAAAAGTTCATACATTCCTCCAGTTCAGGATCAAACACTGTGACCAAGCTCCTCAAGACAACCATGTCTGTAAAAGTGATGTACAACCATTGTATAGGGGAAACCTAGAAGTCATTCAGGAAAGGAAAAGAAGTACCTCCTATTGTCCAAGAGAAAAGTCTCAAGAACAAAAGAATAAAAAAAAATGTTATAACCGTTTCCCTTTCCCCAAAACAAAAAGATTACTTTTATGAACCCGCCCTTAGTGAACTTCTATGTGAACATCTATCTCTAAACATTTGTTTGAAATTATAATCTAAAAGTACAGTTCTTCAGAAAACCTAGCAGGAACAATGACAAAGTTTAGCTTGCATGCCATGGTTCCCATAGTCTAAGCATCTTCCCATTTTTTATTTGTTATTGCCAGCAAAACAAGCATTAGCATCCCTATGAAAGCATTTTTAAAATAATAACTAACTGTTGCTTGCTTGCTTCTTTTTTTTTTTTTTTTTTTTCTCAGAAAATAAGCTTTCAGACATTGAAAGCTGACCTCTGCTGCTCCGTTCACGGGATAACATGGACCAGTTGCCACGTGGTTGCTTATTTTGATAGAGACAAAGATTATTAAAAAATGCTGCATGTTTTAACTGTGGAAATGTATAGAAAAGGGCAGAGTAACACCTGGCATTTACTTTCCCTCCTTTGATCCATTCTGCTGATCAGACAAAGAATTATTCCAGAGGAATTACTGGAAACAAGCATAAAACTGTTCCACTAGCCCTTCAAACCCCCTGTGGCTGCTGACATGTTTAATTAGATCATTTTGACCACAGGTGAAAAATGTAGTCATTTTGTCAAGATTGCATATAGCTCAGAAACATGCTTGTACCCTGTATATTCTATATAAATGTTATCTCACCGCAAGGAACATAACCAGTATCACCACTAAGCTTCTGAAGTGAGGCATTGTGGGAAACATCTCAACCTAAAGCAAAAAAAAAAAAAAAAAACCCAGCTAAAATGATCTATTTACATACATTTTAAAAAATAAAATTAAAAGGAAGGAGGTAGGGGAAATCTTCAAAGAAATAATGTGCAGAATAATTATCATGTAAAACACCATTAAAGCTATAATCAGTCACTAAACTCAGTTTTAATACATTCTGATACTTCTATCATGAGTACTGAGTGTATCTGTACCTTTGGGATGCTCCCCTCAAATGATGTGACCTGTAAGTAATTGTTCCTGCAGATGTTTTAGGCTGCTTTGCTCTGTTCTTCAACAGCCTTCATCCCCTTGTACAGCCACTCGTACAACTGAGACATTGCAGTTCCTGACTAACTACACAGACAGATAGTAAATACGTGACTTTTCTCGTATCATTCAAGTCCTCTAATAATCACTGCTATATCGCTCCTGAGCATTTTGCAAAGTAATAACTTTTCTTTTTGTGTGGTTGGTAGTTTCAGCTTCACACTAAGAGCTGGAGATAACAAAAAAAGACAAGTGATATATCATTCAAAAAAGAAAAAATATGTTCTACTTTTGAGATAATCCACGTTCTATCATAAATTGTATGTCATTGGGTTATTTAAATTTTTTTAATGGCAGTAGTTAATATGAAGAAGATATGTCATATGAGCATTTGTGGAAAAAGTTCTTCCATTCTCTCACTAAGCAGGCATGTTCAATATCTGACACAAAGTTGTTACAGAAGGCAATATTATACATTGCATTATTCTGAAGGGTTTGATTTCAGCAACATGTAAGAAACACCTATAGCAATTGCAATTCTGGGTCTAGGGTGGCAGTGGAAGATTAGGATGCATCTTTCACCATTTAGCAAGATCTGCTTATGATGTGCAGATTGAAGCTCTACCTCCCCCTGTCACCCAGAGTTTGTAAAATTCAGCTTTCTTGGATTATCTATTAGAATGATGCTAAATTAGGAGGAACTGTGGACTCCCTCGAGAGTAGAAAGGCCTTATAGAGAGATCTGGATAGACTAGAGACCTGGGCAATCACTGACCATACAACATTTAACAAGAGCAAGTGCCAGATTCTCCACCAGGGGTAACCTGAGTTACACATACAGACAAGAGGCTGGAGAGCAGTCCCATGGAAAGAGATCTGGGGGGTTGGGTTGATGGCAAGTTGAATATGAGTCAACAGTGTGCCCTGGCAGGCAAAAGGGTCAACCATGTCCCGGGGTGCATCAAGCACAGCACAGCTGGTTGGTCGAGGGAGGTGATTGTCTCACTCTATGCTGCACTGGTGCAGCCCCACCTTGAGTACTGCGTGCAGTTTTGAACTCATCAGTATCAGAAGGACATCAGACTATTACAGTGTGTCCAGAGGAGGGCAACTAGGGTGGTGAAAGGCCTCAAGGGCAAGACTTATTAGGAGCAACTGAGGTCACTTTGTTTGTTTAGCTTGGAGAAGAGGAGGCTGAGGAGCAACCTCATTGCAGTCTACAACTGCCTCAAGAGGGGCAGTGGAGGTGGGGCTGATCTCTCTGTCTGATGACCAGCAATAGGACACAAAGAAATGGTATGAAGCTGTGTCAGGGGAAGTTCAGATAGGACATTAGGAAAAGGTTCTTCACCAAGAAGGTGGTCAGTCACTCGAACAGGCTGCCCAGGGAAGTGGTCACAGCCCTAAGACTGTCAGAATTCAAGGAATGTCTGGACAATCCTCTTAGTCATATGGCTTTGTTTTAGGCAGTCCTGCAAGGAGCAGGGAGTAGGACTCGATGATCCTTATGGGACCCTTCCAACTTGAGATATTCTATGAATCTATTGTTCTAATTTATAATTAATTCAAATAAATTTAAGAAAAGAACAGAGATTAGCTTGCAGCTTAATATTAATCTATTGTGATAGGTAAGAAGTACAATGAATTAGCACAAAATTGTTTTCATCTTGATCTATGTTTCTAAAATTAGATATCTTCAAGGTTAGGATGTCCTTCTATCCTATGAGTAGTGATCCATTCCATCCTAAAACAAGTGAAATGACTCTCCATTTGGAGGTGTGTTTCTCTCCAGCAGACAGTAGAGTCTGGATGATTCTCTGATATTAGAAAATTAATTTTACTCAGCTAAAAGTAGGTAAAATTAATCCCACCTAAACGACAACTAGAAGCTGGGATAGTTTAGGACAGGACAGGAAATGTTATCGGTTCATTGCAAAACAGGCTGGCTGCCCACATCACAGAAAAAAAATCTTCAGGGGACACTGACATTAGAAGCATTTCAGAGAAAGAGCAATGGGACACGAGTACCCTAACAGTGTGTTTACTTTATCATTTCAGCTCAGTTCAGGATTGTGCTTTTGAAACAAATATTCTGACTGTCCCCACTTGCTGTGCTTTTGTTCATGTTGTAGAGCAGGCTCTAAGCACAGGAGCAGCATCACTTTCAGATGATGCTGAACCAGAAGATGCAGTCCAACCCCTATGTAAATTCAGCCCCTTGGACCAGCCTGGAGTTAGTCCAAAGTATGTCCCTTTAATGCATATAGTGTGGATTTCCAGCCCCCAGCTCCAGTTGTTTCTTTTTATAAAGCACAAGTGGTTTTTTTAATAAATCTCGTCCTATAAAGATGCATTAATGTTAATTAATGGTTCTTCAACTCACTCTGAAGCAAGGGGGACCTCACATGTTTGCAAAGGTACAAAAAAGTTTGCACTGTTGTCCTCTCTATTTATATAGTAGACTTATGTACAAGTCAAAAGTGACAACACACAGTTACAGTATAAAAAGAAGAGCTATCAAAATGTTTACTTCAACTGTCTCATACATTACTCACACTTAAGAAATAAGAAATAGAAATGCTTCCATCTGCTCTTAGCTTTCTTTTTTTCTCTAATGTCAATCTTTCTATATAACAAGAAAGCTTTAAGTCATTATGAATGGGCTGTTTTGTTCACAACAGATTTTTAAGACCTGAAATTGTCAATCTAGAACACCGTACTTTGGCAACAATTTACTTCTCAGACTGTTAAAATTATTAGATGTGGCAAATCTATACTTCAGAATTAATCATTAATACCAGCTTATAGTATATTCCTCAAGTAACAATGTGAACATTTGGAGAATATGTTCATTTTTCATATTTCTGAAATAGGTAGAAAGGATTACATGAAAAGAAACATACACACATTTTAAAGTGACCATAAAACCCCTCATATTTAGAAACAAACTGCTTTGCTACATATTTGCCCAAGTACATGAGTGGTGATTTACTTTATATTAATGTATGCCTCAGTTAACATTTTAGTATTTGGAAACAGTCTATAGTTAAAATTGGGAAAAGTGAGAAATCACTGAATTTTCCAACTTGAGTAAAAATCAAACCTCTAATGTCGTTTTGTTCCAGCCCAAGCCTACTGTTCTAAAAACCTTCAAAGTCTTAATCTTGAAAACACAAACTCTACACATCAGGGAGAGGAACATTTTTTTTTTCCCTCACAGTTTATTAGTCAAACTTTAATGATACTTTATATTTCACATTGTTCATAACTCCAGTGATGAAATTATCAGTAAAGATCAGTTACAAAAAGCTATGAACAGGACAAGAACCTTACATTAACTAGAATCGTTTTATAGACCCTAGTGCTGGGTAGCCCAATCAGAAAGCTCTCCAGAACTGGAAGTTTCCAACCTTTGAGTTTGGTGGTTATCATCTATCCAACCCAAACATAGTAAATGTGCCAAGGACCCATTAACACGCTTGGACCATTAGCCCTAGAAATCTTTTCCAGCACTTCCACCATTTCTCAATACCATTTTGTGAAGCTGAGGTAATAAGAAGGAAGCTTCTGCCCTGTTATTTATCATCCATCTTTTCTGACATTTATGTTTTATCAGCAAATTCCTAACCAGGTCTACTGTTGTTTGACTTTTCATACCATTCCTCTGAGGAAGTTGTGGCTAATATTAAAGATGTTCATTTGTTTCATTAAAGTTTACCTTAGATTACTTCCAGAGAAGCAGATTGGTTCTAGACAAAAGTCTTTTAACTATAAAATAACCTCACTGAACTTTCTGGTGTTCTCTGCTCTACAGAAGATAATATTTAAAGTTTCTTGGTCAAGCTAAGACACATCCAAGACTTGTTGGCATCTATTTGTCCAGCAACAAAACAACCTGCATAGGCCTTGATGTTTGTTGTCTCTACTCAGTGAGAGAAATTTTTTTATTATTATTATTTCTTATAGAAAAGAAAGTGATTTCACTGAAAAACAAAACTACAGACAAATAATATTAATCATAGCCTATGGATGTTTTCTTCACAAAATCACTGAAAATATATTTTGCCTAAATTATGGTGTAGAACACTGTCATCTGACCAGCTTTGTATCCCTGTCTCGTGCTATATACACAGGTTTAGAAGTCTGTTATTGTTTAAAGTTAATCATTGCATTGTTCAGTACAAGAGCTAAAGCCTAATTTTTTACGTCTTGAAATCTCACATTCACACTCTGCAATGACAGAAGTGGAACAATTATAACCAAGTTTCAAAATTACTTAAAAACTCACAATTAAATGAATCTGCAAACCTGCTGTAGTCTAAGTAGGGAAAGATTCTGAGTTTTAACTCTAAGGAGCTAAACATCTTCCAATTTGTTTCAATCAGCTAGCAGTATGTTTTGCATTTATAGTTCCAGTCTTGGAAAAATAGCTGCTCAGAGTAAAGGAATGAGAAAGAGTTGTCATGTACTTTTAAGTTTACTAAAGGCTAAATTAACTCTCTGTTTAAAATGCATCTTGTTAAGGCAGACACTGTCCTTGGGAACAGGGAACAATACAGTGGAACTTGACTTCAGCATGGATATATAGGTATTGTCTTCCTTTGTACTGCACTGTTAGTATCAACTGCTGGTTAGTATCAGCAATGTCTTTTCCATGGGAAGTTTGACTTATTTTCACATTACTGTTTTGCAGTAGCAACATCTCCTAGAAGGAATTATAGATTGTATAGAATGAAATCTTAGGAAAAATGTTATATCTCAAAATTATCATGGCACAAGCGTATTTTTTAATTCATTAGATGACTATACCTCATCCAATGGGACAGAAGAATTTGAGGAAATATCAGTCTTTGATATGTCTTTTCTTTGGTATACATTTATAGTATCTTTTTGCCTGGGTTGATACTTTCCAAGATACACAAGCTTATGTCTGCTACCAGAAAAGTAAAATATTTTTACAGTTCATGAGAGTGAAGAAATTCCCATAGACAACACTCTCAAGAGGATGAAGGCTTCCAAAACTAAAAAAAAAAAAAAAAAAAAAGCATTGGAGTCTCTGTCAGTCCAGACCATTAGACCATTTACTGAATCTGAAATGCAGAGAGCAGTGTCAGTTATTTAGGAAAAAAACTTGTGCAGGATTAGGGGTGACACCAGTCAACCAAATCAACCCCAAATATGAATGTACTACTTATAGGGACCTTCAAAATTTACAGCTATCACATGGGCAAACATTTTTATTTGGTTTTAGTAAAGAGGGATGTTTATAGCTTGTATCCATTCATTTTGGTTTTTAGCAGCTTTGTCTGTATGTACTTATTCTTCTGACTTCAAAGAATCCACAGGTGGAGAAAAACCCAATACTATAATCCTGTCATTGCAAGACAACTCTCATTTGCAATTCAGACATAAGCCTGAATATGAGCAAGTTAACTTACTGAAGCACAGCTATTATAACTATATATTGTTCTGGTACTAACAAGGTGAAGGTCAGCAGATAGTACTTTAATTTAGATGTTGGCATTCAACATCTTATTGCAGCTTCTGTTCAGGCATAGAAAAGTGATCATCCTACACTTGTTATCAGCATATTATCAGGAATATAGATTTGATTGTTTGGGGTTTTTGTATATGATTTTTTTTCTTTTTTTTGTATTTGCACCTGTAATAAGCCTTTTACCCACCAAGCCCCCAATCACTACAGCTTCAGTGTAGTAACAGTAACGAGATAGTAGTCAAGTATCAAGACATAAAAAAATACCAAAGTATATATAGGACCTTTAAATCTATCATGCACACAGAAATTTAAGAAGTTCTGCTTCTAAATGTAGAACATTGAGTATTCCACCTTTTTTTTCCCCAGACTTACTTTAGGAATGGACTGTGTTTCACTGATCTCTGTTTTTAAATACTTCTACACAAATATTTCTCTGAATTTTCTTCCTTGTTATTGATGATAACTGCTTACATACAGACATAACAATACTTACCCACTTTCCTTAATTGATTTAGGTTTCAACTCCTTAGCATAATTCTACACATATTGGGGAAAAAAATTACTGAATTAATATTAGTATCATGCTGCGGGAGATATGGACATGCACATGACCAATATGATCAAGCAATGCCAGTTTATTGAAGCTAAGCAAGCCCTTTTATAATGTTTTCTCCTGTGCATGCGAACGATTGTTACGGATGCTCTCAATTAAACAGCCACCCACCAAAAATAATAAAAAGTTATTATTAACACAAGTAACTAGCTCTCCATAAATTACAGGTTCAAATGTCTGTGAGAGGAGAACAGAACAGCTTTCTAAGGTTTAAGGCAACCCAGAACGCATAACAAAGAACTCTACAGGGTTTAACAGCAACCCAAAATGCAGACAAAGCCCCGCTCCCTGGGGTTTACAACCCCAAAGGCTTTACAAAGCCCTGCTACCTAAGGTTTAATGACAACCCAAAACGCTTTATCACTCACCTGACAAGTGAGGGCTCTCAACCTCGAGGACCTCCTCAGGGCAGCGTCCTGACCCAAGGCCCCTCGGGGAGTTTCCTTGGGCAGCTCCTGACCCAAGGGGAGAGTCCTCAACTGCAGCTGCTGCTCCAGGGGACGAGCTCCAAATGGCTCCCCAGGGACTCCATTTATGCCCAGGCCCAATCTGACCTGTGGTCAATAGCGGCTCCCATTGGCCAAAACCCCCAATTGCCACGAGGCCCTGAGAGCAAAGGCAGCCCAAAGCTGCTACACCTCAGCAGCCAAGAAGCTCTACTTTCATTGGGTGGATGCACCTGCCACAACGGTCCGTGATACAGTTCCTTATGATTGGATAGTTAGCTTTGTTCACACACTTCAAGCCTTCTTGCGATTGGATAATAAGCACCGCACCAGCCTTGCTTAATGTTTTTCTCCGCCCAACCCATTTCCTGGAGTTGTTTGTTTGCTGAGTTCTTTGTTCTCCCTTCAGGGCTATGTCCTTGTCATGTCCTTGCCGAGGCTGAGGCTCTTATCAGTCTTGCTCACGTGCAGGATTGCTCACATGTCCATTATCTTGCAGAAAGTCCTTTAGGATCCCAAATCATGCCTTGTTTAATTTCATTTCCTACTGAAACATCAAGGAAAAAAGTTTCCTGTGTCTATCTGGTGATGCAGATCCCACAGGTCACATTGCAATGTCAGGATAAGACAACTCTGTCTTTCTGTTTTGGTTACATGTGCAGTGGACTGGAACAATCTGGCATTTTCTTACCTTGGCTACAAGTGCAATGAGTTGGGACAATCTGGTACTTCTTTGCCCTAAGTACAGTGAGTTAGGATGAACTGGTACTCCCTAACCGTACCTGCAACTCATGCTGCCTGGATCATAGCCTCCTCTGGAAGATACCAGAATTACCTGACAAGAATTGTGGCCAAAATGGAAAAATATTGACCAAAGACAGTCATTTCATGATCATATAAATAGTGATCCTAAGTGAGACCCTTTGAGCTCTCTGGGATTGCAGCAGGCTGTGACCCAGTATCTCCCTCCAAACTGGGACACGTCTCAGGGGCAGATTTCATGAAAGAATAATTTTGAAGAATAGATTTCATGAAAATTTCCAAGATTGTCCACTGATAGATGCTGACAAAGAGAAAGGGTTCAAAGATTGCCTGCTGACAAACGCTGATGAAGAAAAATAGTGAATAGTTCACTACAACTAGATTTCACAAAGTGCAGAAACCATTTGGTACCAATAATTTACTATCATAGTAAAGAGATATTATTTTATATCTCTTTGTGTGTTGTGTGTGTGCATTCAATTTAGGAAACTTTATAGTGTCAATTATAGCAAATTTTATTAAATCACACTGATACTTGGCTGATGTTTAAGCATTGTTAAAAATAATACAACATAATCTTTGGATTTATCATAATAGTGCTAATAGATCTTAAATTGCTGCTACCTCAGAGTTGTGCAGGATCCATAATATCTCATTCCCTGACAAACTGGTGTAGTGACTGAAGGGGGAAAGGCTTTCCCTTACTTTTTTATATCTCCAGTCTCCGTGTAAATCATTCTAAATCGATTCTAACCTGATTTTCCTTTGTATGTTTCCTCTATGTAGTAAGTAAAAAAGTGAACCTTGCCATCGAACTTTATTAAATTGCACTTTTACAAATTCACAGTTAAATCACTTTTTGCTAATTTTTTTGACAGTGATTCTTTAAGTGATCTAAAACACTCATCCACAGCAGTCTGAAGTGCTGCATTCAGTTATTTCTCCGGTTTTGATCATTATTTTCAAAAAGCATATTACCTTCTCTGTTTTAAGGATAGATTCTGATCCTATTAGTTTCAAAGAGAACAAGAACACATTCTTGTCTACCAGCAGTCTTCTAGCTCATTCTCATTCTCCCCTTTTCTGCAAATCATACTTGGATACACACTCACTGGCCATACCTATGAATCTGAAGCTTGACCACAAGCCCCTTGTAAGCTCTCACAGACTTCAGTCTTGTTGCACAGACCCTGCCCAACATCTCTGCCTCTGGCCACTTACCAATTTTCAGAAGGTTTTTCAGTCTGCAAGATGTTAATACCCCATGAGGAAGAAGAAAATGACATTGTTGTGCAGCTGTTATGGGTAGATTGAGATTTTTTCACTGCTTATGATATGCAAGATGAGACTGGCTGCAATATGCATTTCCGGATTTTAACAATGTTGTCACAGAACTGCTCTGGCTGTTCTATAGAATATATTTGAATCATCACTCCATTCATTTCTATATTCTGCCTTTCTTTCATGTGTCCACTATTCTGTTAGAGGTAAATATACCCATTGAGGACTGGGCCCAAGGGATTTCTCCTGTCCCAGCAAGGCTGGTACAGTCCTGTGTCTCCAGGCTACTGTGAGGACAAGCATGTATTCCCAATAGATACACACACACACGCAACACCAACAGTGTACATATAACCAGCCACACAGACTGAGACAGATAGAGAACAGTGCCTTTACCTGCACTCACATAAACATAGGGCTCACATAAATATCAGTATTGGATGGCTTAATAGTTGTTTCTCCTCCCCAGCTGAACAAGATTGGAGTTCGCTAGCCAAAACATGCACACATGTACACATGTATATATCTCCCAGGTAGCTAGTGTTGGGGACAGTCGATATCGTGGCTGGCACCCACATCCTAGTGTCCTGCAGCTGCTGTCCTCTAGACCCTCAAATCCCTCAGACCCATGATCCAGTCCTAGTGGATAGTACTCAAACCTCTCATCCTAATTCTCTGCTAGTTCAACTGGATATTCATTGGTGTTCACACATACATACACCTCACAGAACATAGAATTAGGAGTTAATGAAAATACAGAACAAAATGCAGTTCAAGCCCAAAAGCTCTGTCACACAAATTTACAGATCAGCAACTTGTTTAAATGTGACCAGACCTCGTTATCCTCTCTTGCCTCTATTTTCCCATCCCTGTTCCTCCTCAACCCTCCTGGCTCTCTCCTTTTCCTTGTCTTTCCTCTTTCTACTAAGCATCCCCTAAAACACTACACATATTCCCCAAAATTCCCTTCCATAAAATCCCCCAAATTATCACCAGCCCATTGCAAATCGGGATTTCCTCAGCATCCTATAGTAAATCCTATCCCCCTGTAAGCAATAACCCCTGTCAGTTTAAACAGTAGTCTAAGGAGAAGATTTCTGTCCTCGTGTCATCCTTGCAGGTTTCACACCAGCTGCAGTGGTCTAGCTGCTCCCCTTGTCTGGTTGTATCATGAACCAAGTGTTCCCCTTTCTCAGTGATTAGGTGATACTGAGCCTCTGATTCTTCCTCAGTGTTTGTGTTTAATTTGCTTAGTATATAGTCAAATAACAAAATATTCTACCACCACTAAACTGTATAACTTTTCCCTCACAATCATCAGCTTTAAATACAACTATCTCAACCTTGCAGCTGGTGGAAGGTGCTCTTGCTGTAGGCTGAGAAGGCAGCTCCTCCTCCTGTATGTGCTGGTGTTACAGTGGGCACAAATTAACCTAATAGATTATTTTTTTCCAGGCTCCTTAATTTTACTGATCAGATATTGAACATCAAAAAAATGCACCATGCCATAGGACTCTACTAATATAGGCTTCTTACCTCTGGCATATCTATCTGATACACCACAGCACTTTAGGTGCAAGTCTGGAAGGGGCTTACGAAGGCTGTCAATGCTGGCTGCAGCATTTCAGAACCACAGCATTAAGTCTTATTAAACTTCAGGAGTTTTTCTGAGTGTAAGCTTTATGGTTTGACTGGCCATGATTATTTATTTAAGATTAGAGATAAAATTTGTTCAAGAGAAGCTAATCCTGGTATTTCTATTTTCAGTTCTGTGAGGTTTTGTATAAAAGCAAGATCAAACAACTAAAGTTCCAGCCCCCAATTCACTGTCCTACCTAGAATCTTCCTCTTAACACTGTCTTTTATTCTTAATTTACTTTATTGATCAGGATAATTATTTCATTGCTGAGGAGTCTGACTATTTGACAGAACATATATCACCAAAGCTACACAAGTTTATGGTTTACAATCAGCTAAGGGACTTTATTTAACTTATTCCAAGGTTGAAAAAGACATTGTGGGAAGGTCTTTTACATCTATTTTCATGAACACATCTTGGAATAAATTATTGTTATATCCATCTAGTGCAGACAGGGATTCTGGTGTGAAAGTAGCTCTTCAAAATGAATCTGCAAAAGCAAATTAACTACTTATTATACATATTTTTTTTATTTCATAGTAGATTTTTAAAAAATACTGTTATAAAAATTAAAGTGCTATAAATTAGGGTTTCAGTGTTTACTGTCTCCAGTAAAATAATATTTAAATAACCATACTTAGAATAACATAATATATATGACTCATTCACGTAAAATCCTATGTCTAAATCAGTTTATATAGGATTATATAGACAGACTTACAATCAAAAAAACCAGTGTGGTGCAAAACCCAATATAATTTTGTTTTGCTAGATTCAATGCAATATAATGTCCACAGCACTCCAAAAATCCTTGAACTAGTGTTGAAAGTAGTAATTTTTGTTAAGAAAATACTACAGACATTGAGCAAATATTAAGAAAATACAATAATAACAATAAAAGTTTTAAGATAATAAAATGACCTATTACTTGAGTGAAAAGAAACAGAAACCGAAAACCTGAAAAACACTAATGTCAGGGTCTAGTTTCATATTTAGATTTGTGTTATAAATACATGTAGCTCGAAAACTCCTTGTTCCAAATAGACCAGCCATCACATTTTGTTCACAGTTATTTCACCTATAAAATAACGATGGTATAACTGGTCATTATCATCAAGTCCACATGAGAAAAATAGTTGAGTTGGCATATACAGCCACTCTTTTCTAAAACAGTTGTTTGAATTTGCATGTAATCAAGAATTAAAAAATAATTTCTGTACTTGCTCTTTTCATATGTTTCTTTTAGGGGGTCCTTTTTCTTGAATATCTATAGCATTTTCCTCACAGAAAAATATATGTATATAAAAAAGACAGCAGTACCTTCACTTCCATTCTCCATTTCACTAATACTGTTGAAAACACACTTGCAAAACTGTAGAGAATTTTATTCCTCCCCATAAAACAGAAACAATACCGCATTTTTAAAATGAACATTTAAAATAAATATTCCATACAGTTTGTTAGTAATCAACTGACCAAAATGACGTATTTATGGTATGTGTTTCAATGTTTTAACTATTGACAACAAAAGAGAAAAACTTCCAAGGCGTGATTTGGAAAAATGTCAGTCAAACTATTCTCATTGCAGAGACTTCAACAAACACATGTACTCAGACTTTCATCATATTCAATCCTCTACTGAGGCAATTTTCCTCTTTCATAAAAACAATGTAAAAATTACTGATAGCATTAAAATGTGCAGGCAGTCAGATTGTCTAACAAAGACTTCTGCTTCAAGCACCAAGCACATGTACACAGTTTCATCTACAGTGTGACAATTCTTTCATAAGGATGACAATGAAATGCACCAGGAGTTAGAGACCTACACCAGGAGAGTGGCAGGTACAGAAATCAGTTGTAAAAATGCTTACATTAGGGAATTCAGATGCAGTATTCTGCCAACTTTAAAGATGCCCGAGAACAGCATATAGAAGGCAGCTGTACAGTGGAAGGAAGGCTACAGTCATAAAATAGCATTTCAGAGCAAGCTGTCTGTGCTACCATTATTGCACAGCACTGTTGGCAACTGCAATCATGAGTTTGCACATGTTAAGATTCCAATATAGCAAGATACACTTAAGCTTTTTATGGCCCGCTAACAGCTGTTGCAGTTGAGAGGTGTGAGTCATTTCTCAGCTATACAAACACAGTGTATAACACAGAGAAATTCACCCAGTATAGCCTTCTGCAAAGAGATCCCAGATGAATTGAGTAGTAGAACAAGAACTGAGTAAAAGGCATTCACATGGGCTTCCAGGAGGCAAATTTAAGATGAAGTGGGTGATACCACCTGAAGATGGTCAGGCCAAGAAGCTGAGTGTAAGTAGCTTCTACAAATCCTCTGAGAAACTATTATAACTTCCCCAGAGGCATAATTTCAAAGTGCTGTTGTTCCTGCTATCAGCTATGGCCAGGAGGTCATTTTGTACACCGTATTGCCACTTTGGTGAGTGAAACAGCCTGAAGGCAAGTTCTCCCATAGAAACCATTCAAAATTCATGAAAGCATTAACTGTGGGATCAGACCAGCACTAACTGAATCCAGAAAATCTTTCATTCAGGTTTACCCATTTCCCTAGTAACTGTCATATAGAGATTTTAAAAACATATTATTTTCAGATCTTTCGTATTCCCCTTATTATTTCCTTTTTTTTTTTTTTTTTCTTTTCTGTTCTGCTTCTTTTCAAGACATCTGCAACATCACAACAAAATCTGTAGAGACTAATAAATAAATGGAACATAAAAATTTCCAGCTTTGATTATAGATTTTCCTACAGATATCCAATAGGAAAGAGATCATTTAATAACTCTGTGCCTTAGTTTTCATGTCAGTATATTACTGTTTGCACTTTTCCTCAGAAATCGCAAATAATACCTCACTGCACACTGATGATGCTTCACCATTTGAACCACAGATCCATTCAAACAGTCCCCCCTTCTCATGCTCTCACACCATCAACAGCTCATCACAACTTAAACCATTTTCTAATACTGCACAAACCATTTCGCTCAAAAAACAGTAGTAACCTACATCCAATCTCTAGTTTTGCATGGCTAGGATTTGACAAAAACAAACACAAACCTGAAACTCAGTGAGCTCTTTAATATATTTCTCAGAAGAACTATTAGTACATAAGAATATGCCTTGCACCACAGCCACAGTTTCTAAATAGCTCTAAAGATATGGGCAACCTGATCTCAGGTTGAGAGACACAGTAATAACAATTACAGGACTATACTAATTGCAATCCTTTTAAGTGGAGTGTCGTCACTGCCAGAAGTAATGTAAAAAATAATGGTTGTAAAACATCTTCCTCCTAGCAAGTGTATCTTCCATTTTGCATTCTTTCCAGCAGCTTGCTTTTTTAACATTAGATTATTTTAGTTGGTATTTAGTATTTAGTATTTTACATTCTCAGCAGATACAAGAGGATTTAAGCTCATTTATTAGAACACATTTCTGACTTGAATTTTATCCAATAATACTGTTATTCGTATAAGATTCTTGAATTTAAGTCATCTATAATTCATGAAGTCCTCACTACTCCACTAACTGCTGCAACAGTAAAAAGTACCCATTGTATATTGCACACACTATCCAAAAATAAAATTAAAAAAGAAAATCCAGGACACATAAAGAAAAGGCTCACAGAAACAGAAGAGCAGAATATACCCTTCACTGCCATTTATTATGAATGTGTCAGATCTATAATATGTCAACAAAAACCATTATTTTTTTGTGTGTGTGCAACTGGGTAGAAGTTAAAAACATGCAACACACTAGAATACTTGCACTACTACCTAGCAGTTATTACTTTTCCTTGACTGGCTCAAAACCTTGTTGATGGGCAAAGAGGAAGGTAAAGAATGACCACAATTACAAAGTAACCTGAGTTTATCTCAACACAAAGGGGACTGGAGGATCACCTTTGCTTTGGATATCTGACTGCTCCAGTGGGTCATCAGGTTGTATAAACAACCTTCCCTGAGATAATTAATAGAGAGTAATATCTTCCTGGTGTGTGATGGGGAAAGTGTGTACATGACTCAGACCAATATAAAGTATGAAACTGGACAACTAACAAAATAACAAGTTTGAGCTGACTTCAACCCACATACTCCTTCCCAGTGGCTGGGGATACTCAGCATCAGGACACAGAGACTAGTAATAAGAATCACCTTCGTATTGTAATTCAACTATATATTGCAACTTCTATATTATGTAGTATATCGCTGTATCACTCTGCTAAATAAAAACCCTATGTAATGCCACATATATGACATCAGTAAATCTGATATCAAACATTAACCATCCTTGTGGAATATCTAAAAGAACATGATTAGAGACAATTTTCTCTGACAGGAAACAGATCACCCCTCACCTGGAAAAATTCAGACAAAGAGTGGTAGGGAGTCCTGGCAAAAGATGTGAAGAACAAACAAGGGTCCCTGGAAGATAGAACCAGGCCAGCAGTTCCTGCTCAACAGAGCAAAATCCTCAGGGAGAAAAAGGAGAGGGTATTAGTATCGCGAGACTTCATTTCTGTAGGACACTGTGGCACCCATCTGCTGACCTGACACTTAGTCACAGAAAGTTTGCTGCTTACCTGGAGCCAAAGCCCAGCACATCATGAAGAGACTGCCAAGGCTGATCCAACCCACAGGCTTCTACCCTCTTCTTCGATGTGGGCACCAACAATTCTGCAAAACATGGGCCAGGAAAGAGCAAGCAGGACAACACAATCCCAAGGACTAAAGGAAAGAGGACCAGAACGAAGGCTGCTTTCTCCTCAGTCTTGTCAGTGTCAGTCAAGGGTGTAGGCAAGGACAAGCATATTACCTAATCAGCACCTGTCCGTATGGCTTGTATCACAGGCAGATTTTTGACATCCACAACGACAGGATGCTCTCTGAAGACTATTCAAAGTTTTCTGGGAGGAATAGGATCTGCTTAGCAAGAAGGGACAAGGACATTGTTAATGGCTTGGCTAACAGCAGAGCAGGCTTAAAACTCAATTTAATGAGGAGTGCTATCTGAAGCCTGGAGATGAGTGAGCCCAGTGGGGACAGGATGAATGCATACATGGAGCTGAGCCATGGGGGAGGCTCCCATACTTCTCCCAGAGGCAAGGGGCAGATGGCATGTCATCTCAGATGCCTGTGCACCAACCCCTGCAGTCTGAGGAACAAGAGAGAAGAAATGGAGCTCTGCATCATTACAGTGCCATTGGAATCACAGAAAGTTGGTGGGAAAGCTCATGTAGTGGGAGTCCTGCTACCAAGTGACTTGGTGTCCCCTCCAGGGTGGAGACAGCATCCTTGCTTGCAGGAGGTGTGGGATGGTTGAGGAGCTGCCTCACTAGGATATGGTGCTGCAGGTGCAGGCGAGCAGGCTGTGGAGCATCAGGGAGGATGAAGACATCAGGATCAACACAGAAGCTCTGCAGAGACCAATACCTTAACATCCAGCTTCACAGGAAGCAGGCAGCCAGAGTCTGTGGCCTAGGTCCCTACTAGCGTTCTTCATGCCAACGAGGATATGACCAAGCTGCAGTGAGTACCCAGGTGAGTCCCCCAGGTAAGTAGGCAGATAAAGCACAGGACCTATGGGGAGATGCTGACATAGCTGCCTTAGGTCACTGGAAAAGAAAGATCAAGGAGGGTTTCTCAGCTACCTGCTCTCTTCAGCTACTCTGGGAAGTCTATGAGAGGACACAGCCAGGCTCTTCTTGCAGCTTGACATTGAAAGCACAAGAGACACCGAGGCTGTACCAAGGGCAGGACTGTGCTTCTCATCTTTCTCCCAGGAGAGAGAACCTGGTTATTTGACAATTTTCTAAAAATCACTGTCACGTCAGCAAAGATGGAAATGAAAACCTTGAAAGTTCTCTAAAACATAGGATCAAGAAACTAACTCCCTTAACTTGAAAAAATGGACATGAAGTAGTCAAGAAAGAACACATGCATTAGCTACCTCTGGGTTTCATTCCCAAAGTCTTTTCTATGCTTCGTTTAGCTATGAGATGACAAGATGGATTCTGTGTTTCTTAGATGTGAAGTCTGATTCATAAGAAAATATACATCCCTCTGGAACTGTCTCCCAGATTGTAACCTCTACCTTCAAGAATCTTTTCTGGAATTCTACCTAATATAAAGATATCCATCAGGATTTCATATATTCCATAATACCCTCAATACACATGATCAGAATTTGACTTATGAATCCCCTGCTAATGTAAAGCCACCTGACAAAGTGCTAGCAATATGGAGACATATTTTTGAACTGCTAACTGCCTAGGTAACTGGCCTCTATTATCAGTTAGCTTGTCAGGGGACTTCTCCTATGGGGCAGATATACTCCTTCTGGACAAACTGGTGAGAAAAGGAGACGTTAATCACCTCTGAGTTTATGAATCTCAGTACACACACTTTTCATGTCATAAAACTCCAGAAGTAGTTATACATACACATCAGTAATATGAAATTCAGTTAATTACTAGTTTCATAGTGAGACGAAATTTAATAGGATGCAAAATACTTATTATATGGGGTGACAGAAACATGGAAATAGCTGCTCAGGACTCCCCAACTCATTAGAGTCATCTCTTTGGGAAACTGAGCAGGCTGAAGAGAAATCTGACAAGAAGTCAGGAACTGGATCCCCATGTAGTCAGTTCCACAAAGAAATTGAGAGCTTTGGCAGGACTCTCCTGTCCCCACGACAGCACCAGTGAGCAGCACGCCATGAAAACTGAGAAACAAGCAGGCAGGCTGGTTTCTCCCAAGAACAGAGACAAAAATCAATATGTGCCCATCAAACCATTTCCTCAGAATCAGAATTGTTTTTCTTATGAAAGGTTTTCAATGGTTATTCCTGAAGTGCCAGGCTATTAATAAATTTGTCAACCGTGTCCTTGGTGTTTCACTAAAACAAATTCCAAAAAGCTTTTATTGTAGTTATTCCCTTCTCTCTTTTTTTTACCCTCGCTTCCTGGATCTTGAAGTTGAAAGAATACCACCCTGTGTGAAATGATTCATAAATATTAAACAGAGGAAATACATGAGACAGGAAAGCACAGTTAATGATTGCTTAGAGAAGGATCTATTTTATGGGAAAATTAAATTATTTTATTACATTATTATTATAAGTTGTTAAAATTATAATTAATTTTCATAAGTATTGTAGCAATAGTAAATTAATGTCAAAATGTGTTGTCTTTGCAGTTTTTGAATACAGACTAATCACTATATACTGGAAAAAATGGTCTCTTCAATATTAAAATGTATTTTTTGATAAAAGAAGCAGAATTTTTACATAGACCCCATGAAAACACAATGATGTCCAATATTTAGGAAAATCCTGAAAGCGTATTTGCCTTTTTGCTGATGGAAACAGAGATATATAACTAATAATATAACAGCTTGCCCAGTCTGATGCGTAACAGCAAATGACAGTGTTATGTAGTTAGGTCCCAAGAGTATTTTATTACAGCACTCTGAGGTGTGGAAGTACTACAATTAGTGGTCTAGAGTCCCTCTACTCTCTATGACTATCCTCCAAATGTAAGAATACTATTATCAAAATATATTTATATAGCAATAATTAAGTCCCTTGGGAGCCTGTTTGATGTGTTATATAAGTAAGCTCCAAACACTGATGGCTGAGTTGAACACTCAAGGAGACGTGGTCAATGTGTTCCTTTTCAAGTATAGAAATAGAGCCAAATTAAGACATTGGCCAAGAGTATCATGCTCACTATTCAGGGGCAAAACCAAAAAAGCTCAATTTGAAGTTGTATTCTCAGTATCAACTGCAGGGACCACCACATGATTCCACTATAAAAACTATTAAGTAATTGATTATACGCCCTTCTACACAGTGAACGAAAAAAAAAAAAAAAAATCTTTACCAACATTCTGGAAAAGAAAAACAGTATAAGGAAGGTTATAGAACAAAGCGGCAGAAGAAATACAATACCCTATATTCATTTAATTGACTAAAAGTGCTCTTTTGGAAATCTTGAGTAGTAGAGGAAACAGGAAGAAACTTTTTTTTACTCAGTCAATCACTGTTCTCACTCAAATTCTGAGCCATCAAGCCAGGTCATAGCTACAATTATCAAGCACACACTCTCCTCATCCTCATACAACGACTGTAGAGGGGAAGTCCTTTTTGTTACTCTACATGGAAAATTATGCTCATTCACATTGCCACACACAATAACCCTCTTCGTACTGGAAAATTAATCTGCAGAGAATGCATGTTATGATGCACAGCTAGAGAAGAAAAAGCATCACACATCAAACAGCTAGTCATCCTGAAAGAGGTCTATTTCTAAAGCTCCTCAGTGATGAATAAAGATAAATTTAGGAAACTCTTCTATTTATAGATAGTATGGTATTCATTTCTAGACTAGAAAGTAAGAAGCACTTCTGGCAACAATATCCACCCATGGTTCGTAATTTTATTGTTTCCTGACAGAAAATACTGAAAGAAAGGGAAGAAAGGAAATGGCACAAAATTGGGATGCATTTAAAGATTTAAAGTTTGGCAGAAAGAAGAGAAAACAAGAACACAGAGTAAAAGAGAAGGAATAAAATGCATGGATGATTTTAAGAAAAAAATAACGGACAACTGGCAGCTTGTTATGCTGCTCTCAAGCATCTAGGGTGAAAATACAGTTGTTCTGCCATAGCACATGATATCTACACTTATATTTTGCATTTCCAATTAGACCAGACTCATTTTCTCTTTCCTAAACTTCTTTTTAAAAGTTTAAATGTAATTCCTGTGTCATACACAACTTTCCAAAGAGGGAATACTAAGGGAAAGGCTTATACTTGCACAGTTGGCTTGGGTTGGGTTTTTTTTCCAATTTAATAACTGAAAATCATCTTCCAGCAATTTCAGCATTGCAAAGTCATCTTATAAAATCCTTCACTATCTGTTAAAATCTGATACATGATTGGAGATGTGGTGAGAGTACAAATACAGTCAGTTCAAGTCAGGTTATCTCAGCTCAAATCAGTTAATTCAAGTTCACAAGCTGTTCATCTGACCTTAGAATTGGATGACAGAATAAGGATGACCTTAGGATGACATTTTTTAATGGTTACTTGTGAGTACAGAAGTAGTACTCTATTTGAAAATATAACAGCCTGGACAGGACATAGCATGCAAGGACTACTTATTTTGCATAGAGTCCCTCTTATTGCTCTGAGAAGGAGTGTAATTAAGCAGAAAAATCTAGGAATTAGTCTCCAGTGCAGATGAGCTTACATCAGCAGCTACAAAGACTTTTGTTACTAATACCTCAACTTGTGTGACTTTTATGGCTCACAAATGCATCAAGATTTTTTAACAACTTTTAGCTAAATTGAAATTGAATCACAAAACTACTCATTCCAGCTGTAAACCAAAGTCTCTCTGTTTCCAGCCAGTGCTGAACCTCCCATTGGCTGTCAAAATGTACATTAGGAGAGAAAATACTTTTGAGATTAAAGTGTCATTTATCCTTTGTATTCCCACAGAATATAATAGGCTGGAGCACCTCTCCTATGAAGACAGGTTGAGAATTGGGGTTGTTCAGCCTGGAGAAGAGAAGGCTTGGGGATATACCTTATAGCGGCCTTCCAGTACTTAAAGGGGGCTGCAGGAAAGATGGGGAGGGACTCTTGATCCGGGAGTGCAATGATAGGATGAGAGGTAAGAGTTTTACACTGAAAGAGGGTAGATTTAGATTAGATATAAGGAAGAAATTCTTGACTGTAAGGGTGCTAAGACACTAGAACAGGTTGCCCAGAGCGGCTGTGGCTGCCCCCTCCCTGGCAGTGTTCAAGGCCAGGTTGGACGGGGCTTTGAGCAACCTGATCCAGTGGAAGGTGTCCCTGCCCATGGCAGGGGGGTTGGAACTAGATGATCTTTAAGATCCCTTCCAACTCAAACCATTCTATGATTCTACAAAACAAGCACATTAACAACACCATTTTATGAAGGTGGTCCCAGTTCAACCACTATCTGAGATACTTAGTGTCTATACACCTAATTTATGCAGGAGGTTAAAGGAGTAAAACATGGAGAAAAATATCTATTTGCTCTGGACATTTTTGCATGTTTGAGCTAATCTGAACAAAAGGTAAAGAAAGTGGTTTTCATTCAGTATGCTGACCATGAGAACTATTAATTTCATTTTCTTAGAATTTAGGAGTTGAGAAAAATACTTATAGAAAATCTTATAGAAACAATGGTTTTATGCAGATATGGGTTTTTTTTTTTCTGTATTGAATGTACTGTGAACCATTGAAACTGTTAGGTTATTTAGAGTATCTTAATCTACAAGGATTTCAGGGAGTGAGTTCTTGGTTCTAATTTCATTCTGCCAAACCTCACTAGAGCTGAATTTTTTTATCCAGATGCTGACCAGCAGAATTTTAAGTAAGTTGAATGTATTTATCTATTCTTGACATTTTGCTAGAAGAAATCAAAATTAATGGAAAAAAAAAAAAAAAAACAGCAAACCAAAACTTTTTAATTTCTAAAATTTAGAAGCAAGAGGGCTTAATAACCAGAGGTAAACCTTCCCTTTGCCAGAGTAAAATACTTGAGAAAACAGATTGCCGAATTTCACAGTTCTGAAGAACTCTTCTTTTTCTTCAAGAATTACAGCATATTTATAAAGTAAATTGTTTACAGAAGAAATCATTTCAAGAAAGAAAACTCCCACTATAATTTGGGGTTTAGCTTTAGATCCACCCTAAACCAATGAAATTTTGGAGCTCTACATACCATCTTTGAGTTTCAGTACTACAAAAGCATTCTATTTCAACATCTCTAGTCACCTTTCACTCAAAACAGCAATACATGACAGAAAAAAAGTAACTGAAAATGCACATTTACTCTATGTATGCAATACCTTGATACTTCAACAAGTCAAAGGCTTACTGTGGTGAAATGGCTATCAGCTGCCTCTGATGTGAATCAGCTCCATTTTGACCCAGTAGAATGGGTTTGGTTTATTTTTTTAATAAGTCCAAATGCTCTGAGGAACACAAAAGCATAGAAGTGGGTAAGCACAGAAGTAAACAATAAGAGCTGCTCCAGCTTTTGCTTTCAAGCTTCCAACCTTTTCAAAGTTTACACTTTACACAGTGACTCTATGACATAAAGTCATTTCAGTTCATTGAATAATACCATTGTTTTCTATTTTCCATCTCTTACCACTTTACATCATCCAGAATAGAATAATGGTAAGATCATCCACACTACATTGTCTTCTAACTGTGAACATTTCTGAAATCTCAACAACTCAGTTAACCATTTCACTGCAAAATCTGCAAGTGTGATAACGTGCTCTTTGACCTGTCTATGTTAACACTGTACTCTCCTGTGCCAAAGATATTTTCCTCTGTCAAACCAGAAGCTTGCAACACAGTTTCCATAAAGAACAAAGAATTATGACAAAGGGTCCCTGCATGACAGGGTGCCTCTGAGGTATGTTGACATTATCCTGCCTGACTCAGAAGACACTGTTCAATATCCCATTGAAACCAGTCTTCTAATACACAAATGTATCCGTAGTCATTCCACAGAACAGTATTCTGCAGTGCTAAGAACAACTAACAACATTTGATGCTTTCAAAGAAATTTAAGACCTTTGTAATTAATGAGCAAATAGAGCCAGATTTTGAATCTTTTTTTGCATAGATTAGATGATTTAAAGCAGTATTTCACTACAAAGCCCTAGTCGGAAAACCTTTTATTCGTATAAGCAGATTGAAAACAAGATGTCCAGGACTGACTTAAATAATAATTGCAAACACTGCAACAGTCACTATCAAAGCAGCAGAAAAGAACAGGCCAGAAGGTGGAGTCTTGAGAAACCTGACCAGTTTGCTCAGTAATTTTATACTTATTATCAACTGTGTCAATACACAAGTTCTGCAGGGACAGACTGGTGTGATGGTTAATGGTTTTAGCCCTTTAATGGCAAGCTATCCTCGGAACACACTTGTCCTGCTGAAAGTGTGCAGAAACTTACCTGTCATTAATTTGGAAGGCAAATGACCTTTCAGTCACTGCATGGTAAAAGAATCCACAAGGGCAGAGCTACACAATAGCTAAGTGACAGAACACATTGTTGATACCTTGATTTGTTTTTAATTTTCAGATAAATTTAAGTTTATGAACAACTTTGTTCATTGTGTTTTTCACTCCCATTTTTCCTAGAAAAATACTTCCCTTCTCAAGGCTTACGCCCTGTAATTCATTTAAGAATTTTCTTACCCACAAGTGTAAGATGTTCTATTTTTTATTTGAAATCAGGTAGTTCTTTCAATTCTTACTAAAAGTCTCAGAAAATCATAGACAAGCTTAGTTTAACATATAGCAGAGTATGCATCGAAAGCACACTGAAACACTTGATTTTGTCAGTGAAATACATCTCAATACTCGATTCACTCCACCCTGATATAATAGCAAGATAATTCACAATATATCAAATTCTTCAGCTTCGTGTAATGACCTAGTCAGTTCAAGGAGATAGAAAAATTTCTATGAAGATTAACCACATTTGCATGCATTCATTAGAGATGTGCCTTTAAACCCTGAAAACATTTCACAATCAGGTTACTTGATAATACAAAGGTGAACTAGATTTGTATGTAGAACAGCAAAATTTGGAATAAGTCATAAATGGCGTAGAGCAGTTGACAATAATTTTCTTTCTGCAAGGAGGTAGTCCACTTAAAAATAATGATGATTTAATTTTTTTAAAAGTCCCTAAAAACAATGTCTAGCTACTTCAAAGGCAGTCAAATACACCAAAGAAGCCAGAAGAGATTCGCTAGTAAGGTATAGTCATTGCAAGCAGCAGACTGCATATAACGGAAGTATGTTTCAGTAAAGCAGAAGAGAAGATGCTGAGACAAACTGACAGCTGGTCTGTGCAATTCTGCTATGAATAGATAGTGTGTATTTTGGCAGGGAATTAGGTGCACTCAAGTGCTTGTAAATTTGAAGTGCTCAGAAAAACATTTTTTTTATTAAATCAGTACTCCCAGAAGGCATTTCCCCCTCTTTCTTCTTGCAAACTCACACTTTTCTAGTCTGTTATGTAAGATAAATGAAACAGTCCAAGCAAAAAACTTACATGGTGATTGAAAAGAGAACTGCAAATATATGCCTAAAAATCAAAGAAAGCAGTGCCAGACTGTGCCAGACTTTAAGCTGTTAATATCATCATGTTCTTTACAGTATGGGACTTGAAAGAAATGTCCCCTTAGTAAAGGGGTTTACTCACCTCAAATAACTGTATCATGACCACTTTGAAAATAGGGAAGGGGGTGAGGGTGAGGGGAAGCAATAGAAGAATGTGGTTTGAAAAGAAATTGCTTTCAAAAAAGGATAGTAAATTTATTAATACACTATACCTTTTGATTTTGTGGCATGTTGTTACTGAGAAGCTCTGAAAACGAGTTTTCAAAAAAATAGATATATTAATGTAAAATTGGAATTTAGGTTTTTGCTTCAAATGGGCCGGATATTCAGCAGATTAGTCAAGTTGAAGTTCAGAAAATTAAGTCTCTTGTCTAGAAACACAGGCTGAAGCACAGTGCACAAATGTAGCAAGTGACATGGGCTCAACTACTCAACAAAGTACCAAATAGTTGCTCAGTATCAACCATTTGGTGCGTGAAGATTTTCTTTCCCACGATCAGCTTAGATTAGAGAAATACAAATACAATGTGCCTTCATCAGTCAGTCCACAGGAACAGTTTTATATTTCTGATATCAACTGACTTATCTATGTTTCTACCCAAGTCACCTCCTTAATTCCCTTAAAATATGAGCTAAAACATACAATACAGCTTCTGCACAATATCACAGCTGCTGTTCTCAGCTCCCCTGTGAGCTTCTTTCCCCATTCAAATACAAGTCAATATTCACATAATGTAAAGCTTCAAATATGTATAAGCAACCAATGTACAAGGTACATTTTCACTTTCTAAATATTTCCCTCACTGGTGTCTACAGAACTCCTCCATAAACTCCTTCAGTTTCTCAGATGTCTCAAAGGTATTAGCATAACAATATAGTAAAAATGTGTTTGTTCAACAGTCCTCCAAGGTCACTGACTTGGGCACACAGTTCACATTCTGAGATCTCTAAATCAGAGACACCCTTGAACTGATTCTTTATCTGTCCTGGCAGAAATAACAGGAAAACTTCAGCTTTATTATGACCTAGAGGAATAATTGTTGCAAGATTAATGGCTAAGTATACTCTTTTTTTTAATAAATCTGTTTACTGGGTACCAGGTTCAAAATTCAAATGAACAAATGGCAGATCACCTGGTAGATTTATAATGCATTCATTTACTGATGCATAAGTGTCTATTGGTTCGCTCAAGGTCTTCCTCTGTGCTAACTTAGCTGTATCACTGTTACACCTGTTTATACAATGCAAATACTGCCCACCTTAAGAAGCTCTTGAAAAATAATTAAACCTTGTTTTTTTCTTTTCCCTTCATACACCAGGAAACACAATAAAACATGACAAGCACTGCTTATAGCTCCACATACTATCTTCTAATACAGACTCTGAACTGCTGGATTTTGCTTTGATTCTCTCATTTTATAACATTTTATTGTAACATTTTGGATTCGTTTCAGCAATGGCAGAACCAGGGCATCTGCTACCACAAACTTCATCTCTTTTGTCACTGATTGATTATGGTCTTTCCAATATCCTCAGAAGTTTATTCCAGAAGCTGGCAGAACTTGAACTCCAGTCAGAGTCCAGACCCTTAAAACTGTACAGTTTTCAGTCTGCTAATATGTATGACATCATTTTTTTAATATTCATTTTACAAACATTGAATACGCATTACATTTTTCCAATACCCATAGCAATTCCCTTCAGTTCAACAGTAGTTTCTTTGCTGAGATACCTGAGCACTATTTAAACTCAAGTGTTTCAAAACCTAGTTCTTGTCGCTAACTCACCTTTTGGTTATTTTCTTTTCTGGTGACATCTGTTACTTGTAAACACAGAGTATTTAAACCTACTTCAGTTCTGTTTCACATTTTAAGTGAATTGCTGTTCCAGTGGGCCTTTTAAGAATTATATTCTTCTGCTTAAGATATTTACTTCATGTATTGTATTAATGATAATATATTTTGTTGAGAAATCATTCAGAGACAAGAAATCTGACAGATCTGCTACACTGTCTGGGTTTTTACTGAACATTTTGGGTCTCTGAACAACAGATCAGCTTCCAGATAGCTCCTATGAGCTGCTTTTATAAATAAAAGCCCAATCTTATGATTTTTTAAATTTAGAAAAAAGAATTGTTTAAAAAAGTGATAGCATGCCTTCACAGAAGAGAAAAAAGAAAATGTTTTTGTATTTCACTGACCAGGAGGAAATAATGTGGGCAAGGCTGCTGCTGCTGCTGCTGTGGAGAAAATTAGCTAGAAATAGCCTGCGTGCACACCATGTACCAGGACAGAACAGCCTCTTTTGCTGTACTGTATATATTGTGTCACAGATGGTGAAGAAGTCAGGCAGTCAGT
This sequence comes from Athene noctua, assembly GCF_965140245.1. Taxonomy (NCBI): domain Eukaryota; kingdom Metazoa; phylum Chordata; class Aves; order Strigiformes; family Strigidae; genus Athene; species Athene noctua. Next base: position 81,271,869 of record NC_134038.1, read on the forward strand.
CACACAGGTTGTCCCCTTGGAGAACAAGTACAACTTTTATACTATGTCACTATCCACATACACTTTAGAGACATGATTTTGAAAATTACTTCATTAAACAATTAATAAAAATAATTGTCTAATATTTTTGTCTGCAAATTGGACTTTCTTAGTGTCTGAAATCTAACTTTATGATCCTCAAGAGAAAAGTGGGATACTAGTACAGTAATGAAAGCCCTTCGTACCAGTCAGAGTATGTACACTGTGCATAGGAATGCCACCATCTAAGATTCTGAACTATTGTAAAGAAAATCTCAAATTCTGTCACAAAAGGACAGTTCCCTAGATCTATAGTGTCCCCATTGATGAAGCATGATTCAACAGTCCCCATTCTGCTTTTATGTCGCAAAGTAATTTGGAAAAATTTATTATGTTATGAGGAGAAAAAATATAGTTTCTTCTGATACACCTTTTTGTCAAGGAGTACCTCTTTAGACATTCAGAACATATCTAACTGTACTCTAAATGACACTGATTTATAAAAGGAGCACAGGAAAGTAGCCAAAAGGATCCAAATTTTTATTAAGTACTTCTCAGGTTTGGCACATATCTATTAAAATCATACATATTCTGAAACAGAATATATGACCTATTTATGTAAATATCATTTAAGAAATCAATTACAACATTTAGTAGACATATATTAGTATTTCTCTCTCTTAGTCTGTTCCCGAGTGCCACAACATGAAATTTAGACAGCTTTGGAAAAGAGGTTATTGTAAACACACACAGACTGAGAATGTAGTTTCCCTGGCAACCAAAAGATCTGAGAACAACTCATTCCTTCAGGTTGCAATTCAGTTTATGAGCTTCCACATCTGCTTGCATAGAAATGAGACACCTGGGACTACATTTCTAGAGTGATGAGTGAGAAATTAGAGAACAATAGACATTATAGCTAATTTTGTTCTGTGCTGAAAATGAGTCCTTTGATGTTCATTGTCACAGACCACCCAGAATATCTGAGGACACCAGGATTCAAACGTTTATTAAGCATCCAGCTTCTTCCCTAATTGTGTTGACAGGAGCCAAGGCCTGTAAGAAAACCAAAGATGCTCTCCTGCTTTGTACAAGCATGGGTTAATGGACTATTTTATTAAACTGAATGTAATCGTTCCTTTCCGTCAAGGAAGAATATAAGCCAGAGTAAGGAGGAAATATTGCACATCAGATGGTGATCAGGAAAGAGCAGGCACTTCTGTTTGCTATTTCCAAGAAAACAGGTGCAAAATAAGTAATTTATAATACAATTTTATTTAACTCTCAACATGAACAAAGTTACATGTACTCTGTTGGCTTGCACGGAAGGAATTACTGCGGCAGGATACTTTTATTTCCTAATGTTTTCTCTGCAAATGCTCAGTGTTTGCGTTCCTTTACTATATGCAAATGACTTTGTATGGATGCTATCACTCCAGAAGGGTTATTTCATTCAACCCGACATCTACAGGAAAACTACGCAGCTAGGCTGCGATTAGTATGTCTGAAAAGTAAATGAATTTTCAAGCCTTGTATTCAACACATTTTACTCAAGACTCAGATGGTCCTCCACTAGTTCAACTGAAATTATTGGGGGGGTTTATTATTATTAAGATTAATATCATTAATTTTGTGGACAAAACAATTTGTGAAGGGGTGGGGGGTGGGGGTATTTCTAAGATCTTGTAATAGTCTTTCACTAGGTAAAATGAATACCAAAATGCACTGTTGCTCCTTTCCCTACTAAATGCGTTCTGCTTCTGTCTGAACACCTTTTTGTTGTAGATTTCTAAAGCCCAGAAATGTGCAGTAAGATATTTGTTGTACACATAACCAGAATTATTCAAAGAAACTGTCTTATGAAGACAAGTATCCTTAAAAATCATGAGGCGTTGCTTTTTATTTTATTTTTTTTCATACAATATATAGCACTTTTCTAAGAGTTTTTTTTAAAAATGAGGCTCAAAAGCATTCATAATATCTACTACAAAACTTCAGTGGCAAGTTTTCTAACATACACAGTCCTCAACATACTCTACCAAAAACCAAAACCAAAACCCCTCATAGTTTTACAGTTTAAGGTTGTTTTGAATTTGATTCAAGTAATAGCATTCCCTCAGTTTTTCACCTGCTGCATGCTCAAACTGACAGAAAAGTTCAGACTTTTCAGAGAAAGAAATACATTCAACCACTAATTATCAGTAACATGGTAATTTTTGAGGTGAAATTCTGCTCTTAAACCCCTAATATGAGCACTTCATCTATGACCCCTCTTACCACTCTACTTGATGGCGCTCATAGAAGCTGAATACTGAGCTTCTCTTCATGCAACTAATGCAGGTGGAACCTTCCACACAAAGCCCAGAGTTTATCCAGCTGAAGGCAAATACTAAGTAGTCTTTCTTTCAGTGGTCATTAACATAAACGAAACTTTTGCAATGAGAAGTATAGACTCCCATTATATAGACTGCATATCAGCACTAATAGAACCAAACAAAAATGTATTTGTTCCACAACAGAACAAATATTTTGAAAATTCAAGTACTTCACAATACACACCAAACTTCCCTGTACCTTCTTAGTATTTGAATCTCCAGGACCTATTTCACAGCACAATGTAACTCATGACAATGTGTGAGGAAAAACTGCTAAATCAAAAAGCTGCATTTAAACTGATTCGTGAGAAAGAAGTTTCAAGACAAGATGCAATGTCATGTTGAGAGAAACCCTGCATTTTGGAATGGTTTCATAAATCTGTTACCTTCCTATTTTCATCTGTCAGCAACTTCAAGTCTTTCTGGAATTTTTATCCTCCCAGCATTTTAAAGCAGTTGCTTGCTTCCCTACATCACTGGCTTCTGTAAGAAAACCCTCTCTCAGAAATCCTTTATTATCGTCCCCACACAAACACTCTTAAAACTACATTTCTTTATACTGTCAAAATAAGTAATTAAATTGTAACCCTTGTAATTCCTGTAGCAGAATAAAGCTACGTATGTTCAAACAGTAGTGCCAAAGTATCTTTCAATCCAGAACTGATGATTAGCCCGTTTGCCCCTGGCAGCACTTCTAGACACACTTAACTCTAAAAGTCTGTGGTCTCCCAAACTGAGCCCTCTTACCTGCATGTCAGTTAGACACTACCTTATAAGCTACAGAAATGTAGATTCAATCATTAGCAAAATTCAACACCCCTATTCTGTATTTCCTATCTTTGTAAATCCCAATTCTGGGCTATACTGTCCACAAGTGTAGGCAAACTTGAAAGGAGGAAAAAAGGTGATTCTTAATAGGATTCCCCTTAAGGAATAGGAAGCCTGTTATGTTGTCTTAGCATATTAAGTAATTCAGAAAGAAAAAAAGTTCACACAGCTTGGGCTAAGTAAGGGTGCTTTCAAAGATTACATCTAAATCAGGATATGTGTCTCAAGACACATGAGAAGATGCGATCTTGTAAGACCAAATAAATAAATAGAAAACCTGCTTTTTAATGCACAGACCTTTCTTTAAGTCTGAAATAAAACCAGAGACACCTAATGCTAAATATAGACTGAGAAGAACTGCTCAGAGCTTAGTTTGATTATATTAATTAATCTGAGAGAGAAGATTATTGGTACCAGCAGGAAAGAGAAAAAATATTTGTAAGGGGACAGATGATAAGATTCTTAGCACATTAGACAGATGGCCACATGATTGCCTGGGGAACACTGAGGTCTAAGCTGAACATAGGAAAAATTACAAGGTATTATAAAATCCATGTGTTAGGATGGCAAGAATTTTCCTCTAGGTGTTCCCTTGCCAGCAGTAGGGAAAGCATCCCAGGCCTCCCCAGCCTTGAAAGTAAGTCATACACAAGTATGACTGGAACAAAAACAGATTTATTGTCCTGCTCCAAGCTGGCACAGAGCTACTCAAGAGAGACTCCTAAACCTCAATCAAAAGGTTTGATTAACTCTATAGTGTCTTTTCTCCTGCCTCTCAAATAATTTCCCTATATTGCCTCTTTACCCACCCAAATACAGAACATGCTCCTGTTTCTCCCTTCCCCAGTGGACCCAGTTTGGTTGAATTTCTAGCATGATCTGGTATTTATGATATGGATAACTTGTTAATTTCTGTGTTGGCTACTAGTTCAGTTAAGCTAACATCCCACTATTCTGTTTTCTACAATATCCTGACATCTTCATGTCACTGTCTTGTTAGTGATGCCATAGGTCAGGGTGGGCCACCTGCCCAAACATCACTCTTCTTTTGTAATCTGCAACATCCTGAAACTGCTCATGTTGTTACCTTGTTAGTGGTGCCACAGGTCAGGGTTAGCCATATGCATGCAAACCCTAATCCATAACTCAACTGAGCTTCTAAATTTTAGATGCAAATAAAGGCAAGCTTTTCAATGCCAAGTCTCATCTCCTTGTGCATGTTCCTTGAAAACTGGGACTTAAAGGTCAGCAATAGAGGAGGTGTTTGTGAAAAAATGCTTATTTATTGATAAGTGAGTGTTCTGAACATCATTAATAGCCTTATGCAGGTAATATCAACAGATTTAGCACCTCAGTGTAGCCATTTCAGCTATTTTTTAATCTTCCAAGATTGGCCTTGCTTGGTCTTACAGAAAACCTCATACCTGTTTCCTGCTTATATGCAGCTTCCCTTAGTTCTACCCAGTGCAAAGATCCATCTAATGCAAAGATCCATCCATATCATGTTGAATATGGAACATGCCAAGCAATATTGTTTTGCAGCCTTTGGATTTAAATTTTGTGGTGCTTGCTAATATTTTCATGACTGAATTACTTGCCTTAAAATTTTCTTCAACCCATTTCATTCAACTGCTGATAACCTTTTTTAGTACAAACTGAGAAAATGTTATTCTAATTATTTAGAGAGCAGGGTTTAAACACAATTTTGATTTTCACACCCACTTTTTGATCAGTAGTCATTTTAATCAACTATCCATTCTCCACCACCATGTGGACACAAATCTCTAACTGGAGTTAGAATGAACACTTTCAAAAAACTTGAAACAAAAATACAATCAGTGGGCACCTTTTTAGATTTCTGAAGGACTCGTATTGTGCTCATGTAGCATCAAAATAAAATCTATTTGGTAAGCCCACCTCAGCACAGCTTAGATCTCTTTCCCTGACAATTCTCATTACCGCTTGTGTAAATAGTACAAGAACTCCACAGAGCATAACATTATCACTTCAGTGTCCTAAAATATTTAAAAAATGCAAGTTAGCCAAAACTTGTGAGAAATAGAGTAGCTTCCACCCATTTTATTGGTTCTCTCCATACTGAAAAGTAATGTATAACATGTTAAGTAATGGGTTATAGAGCTTTCTTTTTTACATCTCTCACTTAAATTTGTTCCATTTGGTTAGTAGCAGAAACTTGATATAACCTATAGGTCTGATTAATAGAATGTGTACATAAATAGGTCCCAGTCAGGTTTTTCTTATTTATTTACTTATTCATTTTATTTTATTGCTTTAACTGTGGTTGATAGAAGGTATGACAACTGCAGTTGTCACTTCTGGGCAAGAAAAACAATTATCAGATACAGACACTGTACCTGTCAAAATCTATGCAAGTTGTCATAACATCTAGTATTGCTGCAGTGACTTTTATATGTGAGTACGTGAATTTTTTCTTTCGAAGTATATCTTCAGCTCCTTTAATACACACTTTGCTTAAGTTTCAAGACCTGAGACATGGGATTACATTAGGATCTCAACTTTGGCAAATCTTTCCAGTCCTTGTTACTCAGAAAGGGTGAAGGTGAAGCAGGTGAATTCCACCAAATATGTGCCCATAAAGAACACTATGCAGAAATGAGAATGTTCTAGACGTCTCATTAAATCACTACGTTCTTGAACTCTCAAAGAAGCAGTATCTGACATAAGGTCTCAAACTCCAGAAATGCCAAGTTTAAAACATTCTTATTATTACATACAAATTTCCAACACACAGAGAGTGTGTGAAAGGAGAACCATATCTGCCTATTTATTCATCTTAGAAAAATGCAGCTCAGGCTCTTAAGTGACTTTTTCTAAAAGGCTTTTTGTGTTGGATATTTATTGTATAGCTTTATTAGATGCCTTCCCTCTTACCCTCTCTTATCTTGTCAGAGTCCAATACTCTCTGACCAGGTGATATTCCATGAGTGAACAGTGTAATCTTTAACATCAGATTTATTTGATTGAAGACAGTGGATGTTATATGGGATTTTTGACTTAGCAGAATGATACAATATATACTAAAATTACAATACAAATGTAAGTTACACTTAGCAAAAAATAGCAAATGCAATATGCAGTTCAATCACAATACCAATATGGTCCCCATTACCACTGTCTATAATAATACTCACCAATCATAATGCTGTGTCCCTCCAGTCACTGGGAAGCCATTCATGCCCATTGCTCTCTTTGAAATTATTTGGTTTAATTTTCATACGTGAGCCACGTATTCACTCCCACCATGCTGGTCTGGGTAACTGAATGAGAAATACACACCTTTTTAATGAACTCAGGGAGAAAAACACTACCAGTTGATCCACTGAACTGTTGATAGCTATTTATCTAAAACAAAGGCCTCCCTCTGGTCCCCTGTGTTGAGATACAGTCAGCTTCTGTGCAACAGCTGTGGTCAGTCACACCTGTCATTATTTCCTGAGCTTCATGAGCACATTCTCCTCACCCACCTCCTTTGAGCCTTCTTCCAGTGAAGGGGTTTATTCAGGGTGTCACATTCTGACCCTATGGTTCGGTCAGTCACATATCTTCACTAACACATTTCTCGTACCTCTGCTTACCATAATAGAGACTTTTATCTTTTGCTAATGTGATAATGATTATGTGAATTATAAAAACATTCACTTGATTAGTAATATTGCTTATCTGTTGTTAAAAGGTTGTATCTTGGCAGGGGGAAGGAAGCTGCCTGTTAGATTTGATCTAGCTGCTGTGCTCTGGATTGGATTAAAACCTCTGTAAAAGGAGAAGATGGCAACTTGCTTGAGATAAGCTGAGCACAGGTGACTGCAAGGTGTTTTGAGAGAACAGATTGAGGAAGCAGAGAGAGAAGAAAACACAGATGGTGTCAGTCCAAGAAAGCCACATAGCACTACCAGAGGTTTATATACTTTATATAGACTTGCTTGTTTTGTTGCTGTAATGTTCCCTCCAGTGCAGCTCAAATACACTTTTTCTTTAGTATACAATAACATAACCATTTCCTTCCAGTTTCCACAGACAGAGTTTCAAAGATATTAAAGTGACTGAGTAGGCAACTAGTCCTTCATCTTTCCATTCTCAAGTTATATAATCTTTGACCTAGCAGCATGCCCAGTCCTTGAGAAAAGGTTACACTGGTTTTGAAAAGTTGTATCAAATATGATGACGACCTCAAAACAAGCCTACAGTATCATACTGGGAACTCACTCATCCCTAGTGTCTGTGGAGTTGTCTCCTATGTCTACCTTTAACATTTTTTTTCCTTGAGCTCTTCATGTATCAGCTTCTCAAGGCTTTCAGTTTGGAAGCTTCCTCACTCTTTGTGGAATTTTCCTTTTCAGCTTCAGAAAAAGACATGGGGAATGTCTAGTAACTACCAACTCCTCCTCTACACACTTCTGGGTCCTTCTAGCTAAAAAATGCATTGTTTATGATTCAGTAAAAATCCATAACTACTGCAAGTATTTCTGAGTAAGTAAATCTCACTGCATCATGCACAGAAAATCAGCCTCTGACATTGCATTCAACTCTAAATACTTTATCTGAAATCCAAATGATAAATAATAGTTACACCTTTTTACCCATATTCTTATTCTGCCACCCCAGAAGAGTCATATTTATTCACCTGCTGTGTTCATCAGCATTTTATCCTATAAAATCAGTTTTGATTATGCACTTTGGATTATGAATATAATTAATAGTTTTTTCAACAGAAACTACACACTTCTGTATTATAATGCCTTGTCATTTTTTGAGAACACAGATGGTAAATTTAAAAATTGCTCCCTTATTACTAGTTTTAACTATCTGGCCAAATGGTCACTGTCATGGCTATTAATCAAGCTAAGAACTGCACTGTACAATTACGCAAGGGTCAGTACAGGTGAAATTTTTACTTTATTGTTATTTTTGTTTCAAATACTACAAAGTGACAACCACACATCATTTATCACTGTCTAATTAAATTATTTTAGGGGCTTGGTAGCATCCCATCCTTAAGGAAGAGAATTAGATGACCAACTGATTTATTTTGAGGCTCATCACTATGCATATTGCTCTCAGTGTATTCTTAACAAAAAAATGCAAAATCCAATGGTAATGAAATGGTATGTTTTACACTGAAACAAATGGAAGAGGTATTTCATAGAACCACCGGCTGTAAGTGTCACCTGATGAGGCAGGAAAGGGACTACAAGATTCAATCTGGCTACATGCAAACCTGAAAAAAGACAGGAACTATATTGAAAAGCCAAGACTATGCTTGCTTTTTTTTTTTTTTTTTTTCATTTTAATAAAGCTCCATCTGTACAAAAGCTTCAGCCGTTGCAGAGATCATTTCTAAAGGGACAAGAATGCCCCATACACTGGCAGAAGAAAAACATAAAATAACACCTGGAACCTTAAATCCCACTCAGGTACCTGGTTCAAAGCAGTATAGTAGAGGCAGCCTCCCCAAAAGGAGAAGCAATAAAACTAGAAGGCAAAAATGAAAATATGCAATAGAAGTGTATAAGAAAAAAATACAGCTTTATTTTGCTACTTCCAGAATAAATACTGTGAATTCCTGCATGCACATATGCTAAAATATGATTCAGTAATAAAGAATAACTTGAAAGAACCAACAAAAAGATACTGATAAACTAAAATCAGGAAGTTAATGAAGCAATTCAAGGAACCTAGTTGTCTCCACAATTCTTTGAGATTTATTTTAAAAAAAAGATACATGGTCCCTTGTTGATACTGCTAATGATCTTTATTGTCAAATTTAAAAGTCACAAAAAGCAGCTTTTCCTCCATTTCCTTTGTGAAACACAAAATCTGCCCATTTAATAATTCTAATATAAACATGCATTTTTCTGTTCCCAGCTTCTAGACTAGATAAAGGTAGTCTAAAAAAAGTTTCAGAAATAAACCAATTTTTCAAATAAACAAGGGAATTTATTTGCATAGATATCCAAAGTTCTATATCATCTGGGCAAAATAATTGTTCACTGTTAAAGAAGTTAGTGTCTGTATTTGTACAGAGAATCGTTTTACTTATTAGAAATCTCTATTTCACTCAGAATTATATCAATGATTACATAGTAGAAAAGTTCTTTCCAGAAATCAAATTGTGTCTTCATCCTAAGGTGTTACAAATAAGTGTATTACACATATATATAATTACTGCTGCAGAGCTTAATAGTTTATCTATACCGTAAAAATCCTCTCTGGGAAGAAAGGGTTGTTATTTAGGAAAAAGATAAGTGAGAGTATAGACTCTGACACTTCAACTGCTTTATCTCAGGAAAAATGAGCTAGACCTTCTCTCAGATGTCACTTTTACAAGGATTTGCCTATAATAATATTACCGGCAATAGAATTTCAATGAGTCTTTCATACAGATTTGGTCTTTTATTTTCACTGATAGAGTAAGCAAACCTGAAACCTGAATATTAAACTGAATTGGAGGAATGAGTAAATGAATGCATGAGTATTCTATACAGCAAAGCTGTCCAAACATTTATTTGTTTTATTCATAGGCTCTCTCTCCTAGACGATGAACAAAAGTTTTTTCATCCCAGCTATTAAAGACTTAGGTTTACATGTGTATGAATGCCAGCAATTTTTTGTTGAAATTATATTTGTCCTAATGGCATTTTCATAGCATTAAGAACTATGTTACACATTCAGCAATATTTGCAGATTTCAGATTTCTTATGTGCTCTCCATGTTTTCACAAAGCTTTTATTATATACGTCATGTGCACAGGCAACTTAGTGTTATTTGTTTCATCAGGTTTGTATCTAGTTCAGTGGCAGTATTTCACTAAATTACAGAATACAATGTATCATGTCAAATTATTAGACTGGAAACAAGACTGAAGATGCCTAGAGAGAATCTACTGCATCACATCTGGATAATTGCTCTGTTGAGAACAGTTATTTGACAACCCTTTGATAGAAAACAGCTAGAATTATCAAACAGAACAAACACCAGCCAACTCTCCATGGAACAGGGCTTTTTGTTTACTGTTTTCTCCTACTCTGCAGACATGGAAAAAGAAGCTACAACTTCCCAGGTGAAATACATGGTATGCAGAAAAGATCTACTTGATACAGATTTTGTGTATCTATACAAGGTAGGTATCTGTATTGGCACAGGCATGGTAAAATTTACATGTAATAAGAACTTGTAGGAAAGAGACAGAATGGACTCTGATGAGTTTTACAAACACTGGAAAATATCAGTTTTACAGAAAGACAGATTTAGATTCATAAAGCATGCAAATCAGAATTAAGCAAAACTCTCTCTACAGCAAGCATATCCTTAAATTTCTTGAAGGAAGTGGATTTGTTTTAAATTTTCTTCAGTATTTTAGAAAGTAAGTTTGAACAAAAGCAAAGTTGAAATTTTTTCCTTTGTCTTACTGATTTTTAAAAAAAATATTTTCATCAATTTTTTAAAAAAGAAAGTGAAAGACTGATTCACATATGTTGTAGTTTGAACTCGGCCAGTAGCCAGCCACCACTTAGCCAGTTGTTCACCTTTGCCCCTCACCTGGGTAAAATAGGGGAGAGATAGAAAAGAACTCATAGGTTGAATAAAAAAAGAGTTTAGTGATGGTAGCAAAACAACAGTAACAATAGGAAGTCCAGGCAGGTAATGCACAATACTCTTGCTCTCAAACTGATAACTGATATGCATCCTGCCCCACGGCAGCGATCTTGACAGAGCGAAGGTCCCACCACAGGGACCAGAAGTGAGAGAGAACCCACCTCCTTTATATACTGAGCATGGTGTCACATGAGATGGAACACTCCAATGTCCATTTCAGGCCAGCACTTCAGCTGTGCTCTCTCCCAGCTCAAGGAAATTTAACTCTATCTTGGCTGAAATACAGGTTGGATGCTTTGGCTATGCTCTCTCCCAGCGCAATAAAATTAACACTATCCCAGCCGAAACCAGAACATAAGAGCTTAATAGCACAAAAACGTGCATGCATGATTCAGACTGTTTTTTTCCACTGCCAAAATTTATTAGAATCTTCATTTGCCCTTCTCAGGAAACTGTTCAGCTCATCTTTCCTGGTGACATGGTTCAATTTTATATGAGTATTTGATCAATAAGTAACTGGATATCCAAGTCTCATAATTCCTAAGAAGATCCCCTAACCATCAAACTAGATCATACTCATTTTTTCTGTTCAAATATAAGCATTTTATTGGATGAGGCAGAAATCTAATAGGACAGGCTAAGAGAACTGTACTGTAAAACCAACAGAGCCAAAGCAAGACCTTGCAATCAAGATATTCTTTTAAGGTTAGATATATTGCTACCTATAGAAAGAGAAGGAAATTGAAATTAAATCTCCCACATCCCGGAATTAATGCTATAATTTTTAAGAATTTAAGTGAGAAGTAGCACAACATCTCTAAAAAGGTTCTTTTTGCTCATACTCAAAACCTTTTGGAAAAACTCAATCCTAGTTTGTGTTTAATTTCAGGATTACAGAAAACTCATGTCCTAGCAGCATTATCATTTACCACAGTGTGGTTGGTCATGTCTATTCTAGAGCTTACCAGGAAAAATGACTGCTGAAATGGGAGTATTCTACTTATTCAGTAATGCTTATAATTCCCCCCAAAAAATGAAATGAAGATTCAGGTACCTCAGAACCCATCTTAGAAACTGCACAGCCAACTGTGCAGAAGGGTGAAAAGGTCTCAGGCTCCAGGTACCTGACAAGAAGCAAGTGGAGTCTTGGAGCCTTAAAGTGCAACAGGGGAGGTTCAGACTGGACATTAGGAAAAAATTTTTTCACAGAAAGAGTGGTCAGACAGTGGAATAAGCTGCCCAGAGAGGTGGAGTCACCATCCCTGGGTGTATTTAAGGGTCATCTAGAGGAGATGTTAGGGGATACGGTGTAGGGGAGAACTTTGTAGAGTAGGGCTGATGGTTGGACTTGATGATCCCAGGGGTCTTTTCCAACCTGAATGATTCTGTGATTCTGTGAGTTTCTTTGCAGATTTCATTTCCTATGGAAGGCTCCTATACTGAAGGAGGCTCAGCCCATACTGCTTCAAAGATTTCAACAGATTTAAGTCAATCAGAAAAAAAAAAAAAAAAAAAAAAAAAAAGGCAAAATAAACCACAGTATTCATGAAGCATCTGGTCTTATTCCAAATGGATATTTTCCCACCTTTTTCTCATAGTATAACTTCAAACTGTTTGTAGGGCATCTTTATAAATAACCAGCTTGGGCACTGCATAACTGAATGTAATTAACATCACAAAGAACAGTGAAAAAAATCAAGGCATGCTATTTTGAAGAAAAAAATATTTGGACTACCTAGATTTTGAAGAAATATGTTTTACCTATACCCACCTCTGACCATTAACAATTCTAAACAGCTGTGTAAAAAACATTACATAAACCAAAAGAATATTCTATTGCTACCAAAATAACTAATTCTAGAGATCCATGTTTAGTGCTGATAATGGATTTAGAAATGAAAAGTAGACAAAAACTGTATAAACTTATTAATCCTCTCTCTTGCAACATGTACATCATCTTGAGTCCTTCCACCTGTAAAAGCAAAATGTCTTTTACACAAGGGGTAACAAATGTAAATATAGAACACATTAATTACTCACATTGCTATGAATTTTCAAAAATTTGTGTTTAGGTTGTAGGATAGTAGTAATACTGATGTAGCTGAATGGGATTTTAAATTCTATTCTGGTTAATGATACTAATTCTGTAATATCAGCTATAGTTGTGTGTGACTGATGGAAGCTTGTTATCAGTATAAGAGTGCAAATATTTAATGAAATAGGGTGTTTCCTATTTTCTGTTACAGTTTATTCCAACCCCCTTTACAGTAGGATCCATGGTGTCCATCTTTACTGTAGGACAGTTAACCTTAAACCCAAACCTAAAAATCTAGATTTAAAATGTAGCCTAGAATCTACAATACACTTCCGAAGAAGGTTGGATTTTTCCTGTTTGGAAATGAATGTTCAGTGAAATATCAAATTATATTCCATTTAAAATTCAACTAGAAAAATTACAAAATTCTAAAGACTGTGAAGCAAGCAACTGAAAACAACTTTTTCCCCAAAAAAAAACTATAGTTCCATCTTTCTAGTAGATTCTTATAGATTCATGAAACAACTTCAGAAACCTTCCACATCACTTGTAGTTTAAGAGTTTGCAAAGGATTATTCCTCTGATTTTTCTGTCTCTGTCCTCATACAACCCCTCTTTTTTAAATGCAAAACTTCACAAACACACTCGAGGAAATTACTGGGGGCAAAAGCTCTTCAACTTTGGAAGATAACACTTTAAGTCAATTTGACAGGAAGTTCCAGCACTTTCTGGCATAAACTGTTGCAGATGCAACATGACATTGCTCTGAGAAAACTTAAATTTCTCCATATTTAAGTGAAACATTATTGATTCTAGTTTTGAAACTTAATTAGTGGTGCCACAACAAGAAAGAGACTATTACAAATATGTTGTGAGTGCTAAGACTGCTTGTGGCATTCCTATCAATGGAATATCAGAGAACACAACATCTTCAGTATATAAAAGTTGTTAGAGAAGATAAGAGAAAAAAAATTCATTGACCTAGGTGCCATAGGGTAGGTTCCTGCTGGTTTGGTGAATTCCCTTGAATCTCAAAACCAACACCAAAACCATTTAAGAAAATAATATTTTTAAAGGAAGAATTTGGAAGTTTTGTTCAAAAGATATTATTTCTAAATGACTAACAGTGAACATTTGTATTTCTGTAAAGTTGCACTATGACCTTAAAGTATGTTCTATTGGTCAGGTATTACTAAGTCATCATTACTCACTAAAAGCTACAGAGAAAAACAAAGATTGTTTCTCTCCTACTGGTGAAATGTAACCTCCACAGCAACCAAGTATGATGAATAATCAGCTATGTTTGTTCTTAAAAGTTACTATTTAAATAGAAACTTAAAAGTTATCTTTAGCTATGGTAAGGTATAAATTACAAGAAATGTTATAAAGACAACCATAACTATGTTATCATATGTGTTTTCTTTGTAACCTCCTCCAAGGTATACAACATGAAGATGGAAGACAGCCTGTCAACTGGCAGCCAGCTTTCCAGCTTTCCTTACGTAGATGTTATTTTTATTATAATAACAATCAAAGGCTTTGTCAGTATATTATAACAACTTCTTGGTGTTCTCATCTATGTTGTGTTATATAGAACACCTATATCGTCTCTGTCTTGCCAATGGAGATACTCAATACGGATGCACTGACACCGTGCAATTTCCACAAGGTATTTCTAGGACAGCTGTAACAAAACTGGATTCCCTGAGTCAGGGGCTACCAAGAACCAGTGTATTTTAACAAATGAACTGCACAGAGTGTAGTGTGATAGCAAATAAGGGAAGAGTATGGAGAAAAAGGGATATTGACCTTTGTTAAGCAACAGAGAGAGAAAAGGATTGATAAAGTAGGAGGCAGCATAATAAAATCTCAAAAAGTAAACAGGAAATTATGTTAATCCAATTCCTCTGGGTATTACTAGTGAAGGGAAAATGTATGAGAGACACATCTACATTACTGCAAAAGATACCTACATCTTGATTATGCATCATGATCTGCTCATATCTCAGGATCCACTCCCTGGCAATATATAATACTGTTCAACATGCAGTTCCTCATGGGAACCTGTTATTCCCCATGAATATTAGGTCCTTAGTATGCATCCTAAGTTCCTCATGTCTTGTTAACTGGAGATATTTGGCCATCATTCCTTAATGCATTTTTATCTGCACTCTGTCCATACACATTCCAAACTGAGGGTAAGCTAGGAATGAACTGTTTGTGAAGTGTGAATGCAAAAAGATGTTTCTGAAACTGAAAGTGATGTCATAAGCATCATTATCTGAATAGTAGATGCTATCAGGGCTTGAAGTGTTACATTTATATCAAATGTAATATTCATATCAATATCATAACAGATTTTATAACAGCATTTTGTAATGGAAAGTGATTATTAACTAGTGTGGTAGTAGCATCTGAAACTCATATTACCTGACAATTGACACATGAAGAAAGAGAGGTTTAGGCTTTCTAAAACCCTTTTCTACGTTCTACAGCAGCTGGCCACACAAAGGTGGTGATTATAGTTCAGAAATATGTTTCAAATGTATTCTGAAAACTGTTTATGACTGATTTTCATTAATATTAAATTGACTGTTTGCAATGCATTTTAATACTGTCTTGATGGAAATATGAAGTAATCAATACTGTGGCTAACTCACACTCATAGATGTTACAGTCAACATAAATAGTGAAGATGAAAAACCAGTTGGTTTTCCAGCACGTAGGCTTTCCAAGCTACCCAGGAAAAAATACCACTTACTTTCACATGCTCTGCACATTAGAGTAAGCAAGTGAATGTCAAGTTCAAAAGGTAACACTCCTTACTTCTAAAATTTGTGACAGACCAGAAGGAGGCTCATTGGAAAACTTCCATAAAGAAAAAATAGACAGCATAGTGGAAGTGAAATTTAACAGCTATCTCTGTGGACAAGAAGAGGCCTCAGTTTACCCTGAAGAAAGGTGTTAACTGTTGGAGTCCAGCTATAGTCTTATTGCAATAGAGTAAACCCTACCATTAGGGAGCCGGGGTAAAGGTGTACTGTACCCTGACCAGCAGCAGAGATCAGTGGAAGAATTTTCACACTGCCCTAGGATGAAACATTTACCATCACACACCTATCCTTCACCTTTCTCCCTCACAGGTTGAAATTTCTCTAAAGCAGTCTGTGGGATGTATTTTATTTCTTCTAGAATGGGCATGTGAGGTAAAAACACCTGTAATCATACGGAGTGATGTGGTATTTTATCTCAGACTTTCATGTTTCATTCTCTGCATCAAGCCTTTAGTTATAAATATCATACAAAATCTTTTAAAAGGGGTTTGTTTGGTTTTGGTTTTTTTTCATTACACATTGAGCAGCTTCTGCAAAATTGTGGCTTTAGTAAGTAATTTAGATTTAACATGACCTAAAACTGACAGAGGTGGAAAGAGGGAAAAAATGTAAGAAGTGGGGACTTATCTGATTTCAGCTGCAGAGCTTTGGTCCATGTATTGGTTTTAATATTATTCCTTGTCTGGGAAAAGTCTTTAAAAACATTGCTAATTTAAGAGATCTCAAATCAGAATCATGACCAATGTTTCCATGCCTCAGCTGTCAATAAAAAGGAAATTACCTCTTATTTGATGAATCAACAGCACACTAACAGAGAAATCCTTGCCTAGCAATAGAGTAAGCAGAATTATCTCCGTTCATAAAATTTAAAAACATTTTTTTGTCATCAGGTGAAGTAATAGTAATGGAATTAAAATCTGCATAATCATAAAAATATTATTTTGAAGGCACCTCTAGCATCTCTAGTCCAATTTCCTGCTCAAAGTTTGTCTATCAACAACTGAGGTCAACTGGGGATTTATCTAGCAAAGTCTTAAAAAGCTCTAGGATCAAGATACCACTACCTATTCCACTACAGCACTGTTCTACTAGTGTAAATGTTTTCTCCTAATGTCCACCATGAACCTCCCAAGGTGCCGCCTGAGGCTACTGTCTGTTGCTTATCATCTGCCACTGAAGAGGAGAGTTTGTATCCATCACCTTTGTCACACTTTCAAGTAGCTCTTCTTCGAGGAGCCCTTCTAGGCTCTTTCTCTCTAGACTAAACAAGCACACTTTCCTCAACCTCTCCTCGTGGGGCATGTGTACTCCAAATCACTGCAGTAGCCCTCCAAGGGACTCTCTCCAGCTACTCAACATTGTTCTTGAAACAGGCAGCCAAACCTGGACACAGTAGTCCATGTGTGATTTCACCACTGCCAAGAGAGGAGAGTAACTTCAAATCTACAAGCCACGTTCATCCTAAGGAATTCCAGTGAGTGATTTGTCTTCTTTAAGAAGAGAATACATTGCTAATTCATAATCAGCTTGGCATTTACAAGGATATCCAGGTCCTTTTCAGCAGGGGTGTTTCTCAGCCAATCAGTTCCCAACCTGTAATTCTACCCCTGGTACAGACCCTTGCATTTCTTCTGTGTTGAAATTAAGAGGTTTCTGTTGGCTCAACCCTCGAGTTTCCCAAGGTTTCTCAGGATTAAAGTTTGACTCTTTCTTGTATGAGTCATTTCACCCCATTTGCTGTCATCCACAGATCTGAAAAGTGCAATCGGTCTCATGACCCAAGTCAGTGATGAAGATGTTCAATAACCTTGACCCCTGGAGTACTCTGCTTCTTACCAGCAACCAAATAGATGTTCAACCATTGATTACTACATTTTAAACATGAAGATCCAGCCAGCGTTCAGTCCACTTAATTATCCATCTTTCCAGTCCATATTTCATGAGCTTCCAAGTGAAAATAGTGTGGCAGATGGTGTAAAAATTCTAAAATTAAGGTATATTGCATGCACCACTCTTTCTGCTTCCCCTTCCTCATTTCAATGTAGAAAGCAATTACGTCAAGCATGATTTAGCCTTCATAAGTCCATGCTGACTATTCCTAACTATCTGTTTGCCCAGACAGCCAAAATTTAGACAGATATTAACAGAATGTGAAACTACTTCATGCAGAAACTTCCTAAAACCAGGATAAATTTGCCACTCATTGCCAAAGAGTGGACAATCCAGACAGGTTGTAAACACTGAGAAGAGATAATTAAACCATGAAATCTGTAATGGACTTGTGGGATGTGACTATTAATATAGGATTGTTAAAATGTATATCACCTGAGAGAATACTTTAATGTTAATTAAGTTTTATAGCATGCCATAATTCTAATGACACATGGCTCAGTTACAAGAAGGAAGAGCATTTGCTAACACAGGCACTTACTCGTGCTAACTCCATCACTCAGCTTAGAATCAGAAATCATTACTGCTACTATATTATACATTATAGATACATATAATAAGCTCAACTCTATCTTTTCACCCTAAACTCTCTTTTAAAACCCAGTTTCACACATAAGGCTGTTTTTCCAGACAAACACCCTAGCTGTCATTTCCAGATAAAGTTACGTCATATGATTGTATTCATATGCTTCTGCATGAAAAGCTATTTTTGTATTAAATCAGCTGGTTCAGGTACAGCTTTACTAAGCTTCCTGACTTCGAACACAAAACTTGCAATCTTATGCTGCTCCATGGACTGTTCCAGAGATTTTGTTCTGGTTTCATAGTATAGGCCCTGAAGCATCTTCATTTTCTGCACTGCTCCATAGGTGAGACTGCATATGGCCAGGATTACATCATAGGACAAGGCGATCTCACTGGTAACTGCAGGTATTGAGTTATTTTCCAAACAATTTAGCTATTACCCTGACTCTGCACACACTTCTCTACAACCCGTTAGTATAACTCTCTGGTAGCTCACAGAGAAGCTAGCATTTTGTTAATTGGCAGACCTGGGCAAAATCTGGGGGTAATCACTTTGAAATAAGGGTGACAGCTTTCAGAGCAGAAACATGTTGCAAAAGGATAAAGAATAGAACAAAGGATTTCAGTGCAAGAGAACTACAGTCATACAAAACTGATATACTCTTTTTCTAAGGGGAAACAAAACTATTGAGATAAACTGTATATTTTTCTCGTTACAGAATAGCAGCAGAGATTCACTGCATTATGAGCAGGTGCAGAAAAGAACAATCACACATCAAACCTTCAGCACAGGGTTAAAATCTCCTAGTCTTCAGGTATGAGCAAAACGGGTTTAAGTGACTACATGATAAGGGCAGTCAGGTCAGAATATACATAACAGAAACAACAGCGGAACAGTAGCATGCTGAGTTCCAGAAGGAGAATTTGTAACGTTTAGACAATAAAGGACATTATGGCAGAATCTTGGTTTTGACAATCTTTTACTTGAATAATTTTAATAATTTCAGTTTTTTCTTGGTTGGCAGAGGAAAGAAACCACAGGAATTTTGACCAGAGCGATTTCCAGCACTAACAGAAAGTTTTGCAGAATGGTTTCTGGGAGCATAGGGAAGCAGGAAAACATTGTCTTTCAGAAGCATTTGTATATCTGAACTTCTAGAATGTATCAAAATGAAAACCACAGTGTAACCTTTAATTTTCAGTTTTGTAATCATTTAAGAGGAAAGCTCTACACAGCAAAATACAATAGTCTCTTTCTAAAAGAAATCTAGAAGTTCATTTATTTTTCTAACTATCCTCTCTAAGGATTAAATAGATAGTTTCTCTGATCAAGACTTTGGTATTCCAGTTGTAGTGATGTTACAAGATGTTCCTGCGAACACACTGTCAGAAAAAAAAAAAAAAAAAAAAGGTGTAAAAGAAGCAGAAGGATGAAGAGTGACAAAACTCAAGTAGGAGATGTGATGAAAGGGTTTAAGACAGAAAATGGTCCAGAGTTGAAAAAGGCCTTTCAAATACCTGAGTTCTTTTCAAACACAAGGAAGTGAATAAAATTCTACCTTTAAAAGAGTGGAGTGGAAATAAGAATGTTTCACTGTTGGTAGAAAAAAGCCGTCTCCAGCATACAGGTGTATGCGGCAGATCATTCTAAAGAACAGAAACAAACAAAATCATGTGCATTCTACAATCTGATTAAAGTAATGTTGAATCAAGCATGAAACACATCGTATCTATTACTCTGGCAAATGTTAGACATTTAGATTTACATTTGTTACCTTCAGGAGAGACTCCAAATTACACTGGGAAATCGGAAAGATAACAGAAATTATGATTAAAAATTCAAATGTGATCACAACAATGTTTACAAATTTTGACAATAATAATGCAATCAATTCCTTTACTGACACTAGCACACATTTAATATGATTGCCACCATTTACGTGATTCCTCAGCATTAGTCTACTAAATTTTCTACCAATAATAAAATGACACTATTCAAATAAGTACTATCTTTTTAAATTTTCAAATGGAGGACATGGATAGCTAGTATGAACCAGACTGCGAAATTGAACATAGAATCATAGAATGATTTGGGTTGGAATGGACCTGAATGATCATCTAGTATCTAACCCCCTGCCATGGGCAGGGACACCTTCCACCAGATCAAGTTGATCAAAGCACCATCCAACCTGCCTTTGAACACTGCCAGGGATAGGACATCCACCAATTCTCTGGGCAACCTGTCTCATCACCCTCACAGTCAAGAATTTCTTCCTGATATCTAATCCAAATCTACCCTCTTTCAGTTTAAAACCAATACCCCTTGTCCTATCATTACACTCCCTGATCAAGAGTCCCTCCCCATTTTTCCTGCAGCCCCCCCACCCCCTTCTTAAAAAGACCTGGAAGGCCACTATAAGGTCTCCCCGGAGCCTTCTCTTCTCCAGGCTAAACAACCCCAACTCTCTCAGCCTGTTCTCATAGGGAAGGTGCTTAAGTCCCCTGATCATCTTCATGGCCCTCCTCTGGACCTGCTCAAGCAGGTCCATGTCCTTCTTATACTGGGGGCCACAGAGCTGGACACAGTACTCCAGGAGGATCTCCTCCATAACCTTGCCAGGCACAGAGGTGAGACTGACTGACTTGTAGTTCCCTGGGTTTTCTTTTTTTCCCTTTTTAAAACGGGGGTTATGTTTCCCCTTTTCCACTCACTGGGAACTTTGCCAGACTGCCACAACTTCTCAAATATGATAGATTGCTGCTTAGCCACTTCATTGGCCAGTTGCCTCAGGACCAGCAGATGCATGTCTTCAGTCTCATGGACTTGGGCACCTTCAGGTTCCTTAGATGTTCTCAGATCTGATCTTCTCCTACAGTGGGAGGTTCTTCCTTCTCCCAGTCCCCACCATCTTCCATACCTGGCAGTTTGGCTGGAGCCCTTGCTGGTGAGGACTGAGGCAAAAAAGTCATTGAGTACCTCAGCCTTCTCCATATCCCTGGTAGCCAAGTCTCCTTTTTCCTTCTGTAGATGGCCCACGTTTTTCCTAGTTTCCTTTATCACCAACATACCAATTAAATCTTTTCTTGTTGCCCTTGATGTCCCTGGCCAGATTTAATTCTATTAGGGCTTTGGCCTTCCTAACCTGATCCGCTGCTGCTCAGACAGTTTCTCTGTACTCCTTCCAGTCTATCTGTCTTTGGTACCACCCTCTGTAGGCCTCCTTTTTGTGGTCTGAGCTTGTGCCTGACCTCCTTGTTCATCCATGCAGGCCTCCTGGCATTCTTACGTGACTTCATCTCTGTTGGGAAGCCTTACTCTTGACCTTGGAAAAGGTGATCCTTGAATATCAACCAGCTTTCTTGGGCCTCTCTTCCCTCCAGGGCTTTATCCCATGGTACTCTACCAAGATCCTTGAAGAGGCCACAGTCTGCTCTCCTGAAATCCAGAGTAGCAAGCTTGCTGTGTGCACTCCTTGCTGCCCTAAAGACCTTGAACTCCTCCATTTCATGGTCACTGCAACAAGGGCTGCCCTTGAACTTCACAATCCCCACCAGCCACTCCTTCTTTGTGAGAACAAAGTCCAGCATAACACCTCACTGGTTTCTCTATCACATGGAGAAGGAAGTTATCATCAATGCATTCCAGGTACCTCCTGGACTGTTTATGCCCTGCTGTGTTGTCCCTTCAACGGATATCAATGTGGTTGAAGTCCCTCATGAGGCCCAGGATTTATGAACATGAGGCTGCTCCTATCTGTCTATAGAGGACCTCATCTGCTCGGTCTTCCTGGTCAGGTGGCCTGTTGCAGACCCCCACCATAATGTCTCCTGTCCCTGCCGTCCCTTTAATCCTGACCCATAAGCTCTCGGTTGGCTTCTCATCCATCCCCAGGCAGAGATACACACACTCCAGCTGGTCATTGACATAGAGGGCTACGCACTCTGCTCATCATGTGGTTTTGGACATTTTTTTCCCAAATGACTGAGACAAGATCCCCCGTCCGCATCTCAATCTCTTCTCTCATCTCTCAGAACTCTCTCCAAAAAATGAAGAAATCAGTGGGAAAAACTTAATGAGGAAAAATATATCATTTTCCTTAAAAGTTTACTCTATACCTTCTAACAGAGTAGGTATATTCAATTGTAAGACACTATGGAAAAGGGATTTACCCTGAATTTTGTGGAAGAAATAAGACCATCATCTCCTAGATGCCACCATGCCAGTTACCACCCCTTCCACCACATTGTCCTATCCTGTTCTCCCACAACTTACAAGTGACCATGACATGTAAGTACATCTTTGTATCATATCCCTTTCAATTATATTTGAAAAATTTCCTACAATAATACCTCTCAAGTACACTTCTCAGTTTAGAATTATTGTAATTTCACAGAGACTTCTTGAGAGTGACTACAAGGTCTACGTGCATTGGCTTATGGTTTTCATCTCAGAAATACGTGCTCTAGCAACACTAACCCTTTTCATACCTCATTGCCATACAAAGGATTGTACATTCATTTCAAAAAATCACTTTATAAACATGGGTTTAAGATTACTTGAGCTTTCAAGTTCATGGCAAGTAAGAATGACATAAGAATCTGAATGGTTTAATCCTCTATTCTGATATTAGGCTATCACAAAAAATATTACTGCTTAAGCTAGAAAAAATCACATATCTATTCCTTTTTGTCAGATGGACCAGGACAAAACATTTTTATTACTCACTTGCTAGAATTCTTTTAATTGCATATGTTGGTCCCTTATTCACATTTCTACTTTTCTTCATTCCAACAAGACATTTTTCTACTAATTTAAAAAAAAATACTTAAGACACATAGAATAGGAACTTTTGAACATTTATTTTTTTTAACACAGAAGTGTCTAATTTTTAAATATATGAGTATTTTCATTAAAGATACCGTTAAAGGTGTTTTTCCCATAAACAACATGTTTAAATACTTCCATGGATTATTATACTTTTCCTTCATTAAGAGAAAATTACAGACGAAGAGTGAAGATGCCTTCTACTCTTACATAATCTTCTATACTGCTTACTACTGGTAAGCTCCCAGCAGGAGTACTGTGCCCAGTTCCCTGTGCATCATATGAGAAATATGGACACATAAAAAAGTATTCAAAATTTTAAAATTATCAGAAAAAGCAAAAACATTATATATAAGGACATATCTTCTATACTCAACAAGACAAGAGATAGTCAAGATATAACTGTAAAGAATATGGAGCAATGAAATAAATTCCTGTGTATCAGATACCATTGTCTCCAAATGCTAGAGCTTTTTAAACATATTAGATAACATCTGCCAGAAGGTGACAAGTCTTTAAGATCCTACTGGATAGTGGGGTTTTATTTTTCCATTTTTTACTTTGTTGGCTGCATGAAAGAACAAGAAACTGTCTTTTATGTGTTTTTCACTTTCACAGTGTCAATTGATCTCTCAGTTCACCTCAGAGATTACTTTGTGACTCCAAAGCCATCTAAATAATAATTTAAAAAAAAAAAAAAATCAACCACAAACATTTTATCCAGATAAAAAAGCCCAAACCCATTTCTTCTAAGGTGACCAATTTAAAGTGTTAGGACAAAGTAGAAAGGCTATCATCAAATGAGCCAAATGATCCCTCAGTGTTGAAAAACAGCTAAGTAACACTCTAAGCACTTCTATCCCAAACAGTCTCCTGTGATTCCAGGTGAGCACATCAAAGAATCACTTTCACAAACTAATCAGAAACCACCCTGGGATTTAATATTACACCTATAGTTCAATTAACTTCTCTTATTAAAAACTGATGAGCTTCCACTTGGTAATATGCACCATAAGAGGTCAAACTTTACTTTTTATACTGTAGGTTCCATCCCTTCTGTTATTTCAACACTTCATAAAATCTACTTCCTTCTGTATTAAATCCTAGCTTATTAATATACCCTTCTTTTCTGCCATGACAGTAAAGCGAGTATTAAATAAAATTATTCCCAGAGTGATCACAGACAAATTTTACTAATCACATCTTTCAATTCTGATACTTTCAGTTTCTATACAACCTGTTATCACCATGGTAGTCAATTCAGTATCGATTTTAAGGTCAAGCTGGGGAGCTCTATATTTAAATATTCATTTTGAAGCTTCATAGTCACCTGTGGGACTCCACTACACTCATATAGTATTCTGAATGTTGAAAGAAAAAACTTAACTGTTCATTGATTACCATATTTTACCAGAAATTTCTTAATTTCATATATGCCACATGCCTTTTCTGTGTTCTGTATTTAAAAAAAAAAAAAAAATAATGGAAGAAAAACTGATGCAGCTCCTTTAAAGAGCTTCACAATATATTTATGATCATCTGAGTGAAATCTAGTTATTCTGCTGTTAACAGTGGCTAAACCCATTTGAAGTTGCAGCAAGTAACATGAAACCAGTCAGCTGTTGGGAAGATGACAAATGAAATGGATAAATTTAACCTGAATAAATTATTTTCAATTATATTTACTAAATTCCACATACACTGTATAAAATGGTAATTCAAACATTTTTTAGAAAATAATTTTGCTAACTTCAATTCATACTGAGTAAAAATCTGTTACACCTTAATATTAATTGCAAAAGGTCGTATAAGTAATTTATCAGTAGCTCAGTCATTTCATTGCTGGAGAAGATGATTTGGTTTATTCTCATTCTTAATTTCTGATCCAGTCTCCAGTCATTGTTAATAGGCCAATATAGTCCTGTACATTTTCTAAGACTTAATTATCACAAATTACCCATTCCTATTTTGAAGGAAAAAATATTCAAAGTAATTTTAACTTGTATATATTGGTCTCCAAAGAGACCAATATTATATCTTCATTTTCTACACAGTCCATTTCCAATTTTAGTGATTTTATTTTATTTTAAAGCAGCCATAGGTTGAAAATTGTGTAAATAAATTGGCTGTCTCACAACTTCCACACTGCATCAAAATATCTACAAAACTTGATTTCAGAGTATCTCCATCTCCATCCCTTACCAGGAAAGTACTAAAGCTGCAATCAGTTCACTTAATTCCATTAAATCTGTTAATCCATATTTCTGTTAGATGGTATTTAAGACTCAATGTATTTGTGTTTACATTGCTTCATTGATTTCCATTAACTTTATAAAAGTAAAATTATGTTAAACCTTACATGTTCAACATTTTTATTTTAAAATAAAGTCGACAGTTTTAATTAAAAGACTAAAGAAAATAATACTTATATAATGGTTACAGGACCTATTCTACCTTCACCAAAAAAAAGATGTGGAGAAAGAAACTGAAGAAAGTTTTACAAGCAGACACAACTGATTAATAATAAAACAGAAGAGAATGTTTGATCAACCTCATAACCTTCTACGATGTAATGAATGTCACGGTGGATGAGGGGACAAGAGTGATATTGTTTATCCTGACTTCAGAAGGTATTCATCACTGTCTCCCATAACGTTCTCACAGAAAAATGGATGAAGTACTAACTAGATGAGTGAATGGTGAGGTGGGTTGAAAACTGGCTGAACTGCCAGGCCCAGAGGGTAGTGATCAGTGGCACAGAGTCCAGGTGGAGACCAGTCACCAGTTGTGTGCCCCAGGAGTCATTAATGGGGCCAATACTGTTTAACCTCTCCATTAATGACCTGGATGATGGGAAAGAGTGCACCCTCAGCACATTCACAGGTGACAAAAAACTGGGAGAACTTGCCAACACACCAAACGGTTTTGCAGCCATTCAGGAGACCTCAACAGGTCGGAGAAACATGTCAACGAGAATCTCTTGAAGTTCAAAGGGAATCACAATGCTGCTCCTGCAGGCCCCCGCACTACCAGAACCTTGACGCCTGTACCCAGTACAATGGCATATGAGCTGTTTGATAGCTATTACTTCTTTCTGGAAAACCTTATAAAACAGCTCTCCAAGCACTAACTGGCAGCTCAAACCCCAGCATTCCTAGGAGTCCATTACAACATGAAATAGAGCAAGTTTACAACAGAATATTGTCCTTATTCACTTTATTTTGAAAGAAGTGATTGTCAACACATGCCATAGAGTCATTTATTCAGCTTTTCTAATTCATAACACCATATTGTGAGTGCTTAACTTTTAAGTAATGCATTATATTTCATAATGGTAGCTTAGACTCCAATACACTTTGGTCATAGAATAAAGCTTAACTCCTTTTCATAAACTCTTGTCAGCTGAACACACACACCTTCACGGATATTCCTGTTTAAAATCTGTATAAAGTATATTCCACTTCTAACATCTAAGGTAAATTTATGTTATTTCAATTTCTTCTCTCTTCCTTTAGCAGGTAGTAAAATTCAAATTACCTAAAAGATAAAAATAAATTTTATCTAAATCCTATATGTTTTTCACCTTATATGTAAAAGATAAATATGCCTTTAATATGTATGATGTTAAGGAAAGCATCTAGGCCTATAATGCTTCAGAGGATAAGCATCAACTGTTATTTACCCTCCAATTTTAAATTCAATATAAAGATGTAGTCAAATATTTACACATAACTGAAGAGGGATTGCTTGATTGCAGTAGTAAAAGACATAATTCAGGGAGATGCTACATATTTCCTAGAGTAGATTAAAAACATGCACACAGAAATATTTTGAACTACTGACTTAATGTTTAATTGTATTCACAGTGCAGTGCAGCTCAGGCTCTTTTGTGACCTCTCACTTGACGGTGTCACACATTTCATTATCATCAAAACAAAACAGACAAAAGCGGTTATGAAAATTCAAACCTACAAATGGGTGACTAGCAAGTGATCTTCAGTATACTTGCATTAGGAATCCAAATTTATTATTTATTATTATTTTAGTCTGAAATTTAATTACCAGAGTTTATTATCACTATTTCATGTAAAACACAGTCATCATATTTATTAGCATATTATATATGTTCATATCCACATATGCACAGAGAAAATTAGGCAAGAAATGTCCTCATCTTATTTAGACAATCAGCTGGAGTACATAATCATATTTCAGAAAAGTAAACATTTAAGTACCCCAGTGGCAAGGTAATGAGGTTCCACATTTTCTCGCTCTTAGATAGCTTCAAAATCATAAAAAATATAATATAAAAACTCTTTGCAGGGAAAAAAAAATAAACTAATATATGTCTTTATTAAAAATGCTGGGTAGAACTGAATGAAGCTCAAAACTGTTAATCCTTTTTCTGGCACTTTGTCTTCAGTATGCAAATTTGGAGTTGGAATCAGCTGTAATTTCTTAATTAGTCTTAGTGTTTCAGCAATTTCTTGATAAGGAGATTTTCTTCTGCCACTCATTTAATCCATTCTTTTAGAAGAAAATGTCTATGTACATTTTTACTATTTTCTGTATTTAAAAAAACACAAAAAATAAAAACAAATAAAAC
This sequence comes from Athene noctua, assembly GCF_965140245.1. NCBI lineage: Eukaryota > Metazoa > Chordata > Aves > Strigiformes > Strigidae > Athene > Athene noctua. The sequence goes on from NC_134038.1 coordinate 81,299,500, forward strand.
CCCCCTACATTCACTTCCTGGACTTCTACTGTGCAACAAGAAATGAAGTAATCAAGTCAAATGTAAAGAGAATTACTGAAGAACTATAAATATAATGTGTGAAATCTCATAACCTTTAATGGCTATCATAAAGCCTTGTATGTGCTCACCTTCTACCTCTCTAGATATGCTTATAAATAGTTAGGTCTATCATCATGTCCTAACTGTAAAACAGTGATATGAAGTAATCCACTATTACACCAGTCCCAGGAAAGTCAATTTATAGTTACCATTACTTCCAGTAACTTTCCTGGCTTTGCTTACTTTATGAGTCTATAAAACCCATCAACTCCAGCTTTAAATGAAAATAAAAATTCTAAGTACTATAAATTAACTTTTGTTATCTGGAATGAAGGGAAGGGAGCCCAGAAAAACAAACTTTTGAGCAAGGTCTCTTCAGAGGCTGCTAGGCTGCTTCATTTCCTCTGTAAGGTAACACATCCCACCTTCCAAATGACTTGTTTGTTTGTTTGTTTGTTTTTCCCAGCCCTTACTACTCCAGAATAAAACCTCAAGAATAGATGCCAAGATCTTGGGACTCTGTCCAAGGCAGACCAGGCAGACAGGGAGGAAAACTAAAATCATCTGAAATATCTGGTCTTTTCAAGTATATGTTCAAGGAACATGCAGCCAAGGGGTGTCACTGTCCACTTGGTGGACTCGTGATGGTTCGTTTGCTACAATCTGAAAGTGCAAAATTAAGGTGACCAACACCAAAGGGGATAGCAGTAATAAAACAGTGAAACTTTATTGTGTTGCCTGTGAAGCAGCACGTGGTAGTTATAGATGTGTGAAAGAAAGGAGAAAAGTAAAGTTAATTTTTAGAGAGAGGAGAGGGAGAGGTTATAGCTACCACCGCCAATCTCATGACACCCTAACGGTCCCTGGTCCAGCTGATGCTGCATCGTCGATTGTCGTGGTCCTTGGTGGGGAAGCTTCCAATTTTTGTTGTCCAGAAGTCATCCTTTTATGCTCAGTAATACATCTTGATCCACCTCTGCCTCAGGGGTCTCCCCCCTTCTCGAGTGAGGCCATCGCACATGCACAGGGGGGAGCGTCCGAGGTGTGGTCAGTCTTGGAGGCGGGTAGCCTTCCACCAGGAGGCGTGTTTTGGTATTATAATGAAGTAAAGTTTGTCTAAGGTTCATGATTTCTTCACTGATGTTATAGCAAAAGTTGCGATCCATCTTTTTTGACAGTGGCTGTGTGATTATCTCTAACAGCTCTGGCTAGGCCAGGGTACCGAACAATAGCACAGCACTCTTGGTACTGCACAGCTCAGGCACCAAAGAACAGCCCAGCACTCCCTGCACCACACGGGTCAGTGCTCAGGAGAACAGCACAGCACTCACTGTGCCACACAGTTCTGCATTCTGGAGCCATTGCACCACATTCCACTCCAGGGATCGGCAAGGCCAAGCAGGCCGTTGATGGGTACCTCACTGTCCATGTCCCTCATGACAATGTTGAGACAATGCTGATCTTCTGACCGACTCTTACAAGGGGTGAAAACAGATTTTTTTCGGCTCAAATTCCAAGGTCAACACGAAAGTTAAAGACCGATGGACTACTGTATTAAAGACACAAGTAGGTGATAAACTAACCAGCTTGCCAAGAGGATGGAAGCAGGTTGCTTCCAAAAGCCTTCACTTACATGATCACAACTACAACACAACACTGCGTTTGTCATCTATTCTTACCACTAATATGGGCCAGTCCATTTAATTTATTTGTATTTAGTCCTACCAAGTTAATATAGCAATTTCCATTTTGTGGCTAGATACCTTCCTTTTTCACCAGTTACCACGGCGTTATATACACATGTCCTGACTTACCACAAATGCAATATTTCTGCTAATATACATATACTTTACATCTGCCTGACAGCAATCTATGAACCCTCCCTTTTACCCACACCTTAAAAGCCCTGTCAGCTCTTACTTGATAACTCTTATACTGAACTAGTCTCACACCAGCACCAGCTCACAGGAGTTTAATGCATCACTGGCTTCCTAGTGTTTTCCAAGAGACCCACTATTAACTCTGGGTTGCCTTGCAATGGACAAAATATTATCGTACCATTATCCTTCTATCTATTCAAGTAGCACAGCACTGTCCTAGGTAGAAATATAAGCACTTGTTAAACAAACTAACCAAATTACAACCACCACAGAATGACAACACATTCAAAATTCTCATGACTATGAGTGACTACTGTGGTATCATTTCAAACTTAGGTAGAAACTTTCCTATGTGTCTATTTAATATGGTGCCCTAAAATCTCTTTGGCCTCGCTGATCAATCAAATTAACACTTTATACTCCTGCTCAAAATCTTGTAACACCTGCTTTATCTCTTTGAACAGAAGACTTGAAAGGAATCAAAGGAATTTTTATTCTAGGTAGGAATGTACCCTGGGCCATAGATTTCTTAAGCAGACAGGAACAAGTAACTGAAGTCAAAAAACACTTTTGCCCAAATTAGAGGCATGTATAAATATTTTAATTAAGGTAGAGTCTAAATACATATCCATGTTTGCAATTCATACTGATGCAGTAGAAAAATCAGGTCATAAACATGAAATTTTGTAAGTTGTGGGCTTTATTTCTGAAATCTATAGGAAAATAGGAAAAGGTGTGTCTGGTACCAGCAATCAAGGTAGACATTTACCAAATATTAAAATTAAAATAAACTCCCAATAGAGAAAAACAGAAAAAAACCTCTGGTAGTTGGTGGTTATGTTTTCCTTGAAATGCTCAGTCCAACTAGCTCTACAGCACAAGAATGTTAAAAACACCAGAGACAGTGTATCTGTGTATGCTACATAGCAAAAAAAAAAAAAAAAATCTAACAGCCTTCAAGAGTTATTCTTCCTCAAAAGAGGGAAAATATGATTTGATTGATTTCAGGATCAAAGAATGAAGTTCACAAATGGAAAAGACAAAGAAAAGAATTAAGTTCACAAATGGAAAGGACAAAACTGAAAAATTAAACATACATGTGAAGCAATCACCTTGGCCCATGTCAAAAAAGAACACCAGGCCTTTGGCATCCCATCTCCAGAGACCAGGACATTAACTCTGATTGAACAAGACATACCAGGGAACTGGAAGGCATTGTCTTGTGAAGTCACCACAAGATATTAAGTGAGAACATGGAGTCCTAGGAGATCAAGAAGACCAAAGAGACAGATTCAACAGTGTCATATTCAACAATGAGAATGAAAAAAAAAAAAAAAAAAAAAAGCTATGAAAAATGTGAAAAACTTACCTTGCTTTCATTTACATTCCAGGAGCCAAAAGAAGACTGAATAGTGAATCCCACCACAGGTTCATAAAAGTTTAATTTTTTCAACATCAAATTCTTATGGATAATATAGGGTTTGAGAACGAACATCTCATCACTTGAGTAAATAAAAAAGCCCTCAGATTATCTATTCTCAATTTTGAAAAAGCTGCTTTTCAGGTTATCTGAAGTGTTACATACCTACCTGATGTTTTACTCCGAAGAAAAATAAAGACACACACAAAAAATAACCACAAAAAAACCCCAGTAAGTAGCCAAGATTTTAAAAAAATCAAGCTATTTTTTTTGCAGAAATAAGAAAGTCATTTGAATTCGTACTAATTAAAGCTGCGCTTTAGCCTTAGTAAATTTTGTTTTGCAGATAGTGTTGTCATGCAGGTTGCCTTAGGTTATAATCACTCCTTTCTTTCTCTCCTGTAATCATTTGTCACAAACTCTGAAGGGTAATACAGTGTCAGATTCTAAAGAAGGAGTTTCCAGCTAAAGTTTTAGAAGGCTCTTTCCACAAATAAGGAGCAATGAACACAGCAAATTGGGTGCAATACAATATATGTAGTGAATATATGAGTGTACATAAACTATAAAGAAAGAGATTAGCACTTTAGCAGAAAACACAAATTGGCAGTGAGAAAAATTTTCTCATTCTTTCTACTAATTGTGATACAATATATAATCAAAATATGGTTTAAATTATTTAAAAGAATCACAACATTCTGAGAAATGCTGAATTATTTGAAGAGATACTATAATATCACAATAATTACATAACTATATAGTGCATTATATTTATCCTAGTTTAAAGCTTCAAGACTCCACCAAGTGTAGAAAACACAAACCTTAACAAAATTAAAGTTTATTAAGTAAAAGTTCAGGTATAGGTCTGAAAATTGCTACGTTTTATGCCACCAATAGAATTGTAGATTATAACAACGTTGTATAAAGTGATTATATAAATGGCAAAATAATTTCTAGTACCTTTTGTCAACGGAAGGAAAACATGTTGTCAAACATGTCAACAGAAGGAAAACAATTAATGTTTTACAAAAAAGTAATTAACAAATCATTAGACCACATACAGTTCACTATTTTTTCTTCCAATGTCCAAAACAATAATATTGATAAGAACCCAAGAGTTGATGATATTGCTGATAAGCATTTTTTTTTCTCACAAATATAGCTTCAATAGGACCACAGCACTAATATTCAAAGTCAGAATCAGACCCTCATAAACTGGTGAATTCATAAGAAGGAAAAAAAATCCCAAAACAAACAGCATTGAAATTTTAATGAGGTGTTAAATGGGAATAAGGAACAGTGCTTGATTTAAAGTCTTCTTTCCCTCACAGTTTAGCTGAACCCAGAACGTCATCTGCTCCAAGGTCAGTTGACATATGCCCCATCAGAAGAGCCCACTCTTAGCCAGGAAGAGTCTTACATAGTCTTCACTAGTTCTAAGCAAAGAAAAAGTTCTGTATATTTGAAATAATTAATAGGATCAGATAAAGCAAACAGTTATTGTCAGTTTAGCTCTGGTCACCAAGCCAATGAATCAAGTAAATAAGTTACTCCACAATGAAAAACATATGTGAACTCAGCCAAAAACAATTCCAAGATTCTTGTGTGGTAAATTTTAGCAAGTCTTTCAAGTTAATTGTTTTTCTATAGTTTTTGGTTAAATTATAACTTACAAATGAGAAAAGTGGTGCAAATACCACTTTGCAGATTAATGTTTTAAGACCAAAATAAATATTAATAGTTGTAAAAATAAAAATTAACACAATCATTGAGCAGGTCATAAAAATCAATTGATAAGTGAACAAATGCAAAAAGATATACCATATAATCAAATGCATTTTTTTCAAATATATTTTCTATATGGTTCTGGTATATCATGCAGACCCTGACAAATACTCTAAGAAAAAGAAAAGATTTTATTTGTCATAGTACCAGCTGAAAATTTGAGGTACAAAATTTTTTTTTGTTCTTTCTCCCCAAAAATAAATGATGAAAAGGAATATGAATCCAAAACACATTTAAATGTGTTTAAAGCCTGGATTGCTAGCAATCTCTCCAAAAGCCTGTAATAAAAAATCCATGTTAAGCATTATGGCTAGCATAGAAAAGGAGAAAGCAAGAATCAAATCTAATCTGTTCCAGACTTTTATTCTTTCTATACTGCTGAGTGGTGAAGGTAAGTATGTCTGGATAATCTTAAAAACCAGAAATGAAGCAGTTGAAAAATGTTAGATGTATATAACCATGAAGCAAAATCTTCTTATAATATACAGAATTCAAAGTAGAGATTCCCCTTAAAATATCCAAGTGTCTTCAGTTATTAAAAAAGGAAACAATAAAGTTTAAGGTGAATCGTTACCCAGTGTTTAAGAGGACAGGAAGGAGAGTTTAGGCTAACTACCCAGGGTAAAAATACTTCATTTCATGTTAAGAGAGGGGAAAAATTAACAAAAGTAGCATGTAACATATTCTGTTAGGAATACTGTTAGATCTGTTGTGTTCTGAGGAGAGGGGTGTATTTCACCAATGGGAAGCTACCTTAAAGGTAACAAACAATGTATGTTTTTCTTCACAGCAACTGTGAACACTGTCCAGAAAAAAACATATCTGATTGCCATCACACTAGCTAATCACTGTAAAGTGCAAAACAATTTAGAAATGGAAGCATGTCCTACTTTTTACTTCCATACTAATTTCCTTCCATTCACTAACATTTAAGCATCCATCCCCAAAACAGGCAGGATGCATTTTAATTTAAAGTTTGCAGAGAATTTGGTTTGTTGTTCAGAGCAAAAAGCATGCACCCACTGAATCTATAATTTAAATGTCTTTTTAGGGCAGAAATTTCACAAAATACTTGACAATATAACCCTAAATATTTGACCTATCTGAATTTTTCTATTGTTACAGCACATATAATTTACTTTAAGAGAAATGGTTGTGTATTTTATTTTTGGCATGAAATTACTCAATAGTAATGTTTTTAAAGCATCATATATTCCATTTCTCTTCTTACGAAAATGCCAACATAATATGTTCAATTAGTTGGAAGGTAAAGGTGAAAGTGAACTACTAATATGGTGTTCCAGTGATAAACATTGTATAATGTTCTAGAGGCACTCACAGAGTTAATCTCCAGCATTTTTGTCAAACTTCTTATTTCTTGATACAGCAGCTTTCTACAATGTCTGCAAGAGTGCATAGTACTCGAGGCTTTGTTATTTATTCACACCTCCTCCTATTGTTCTTCATGACACAGTGAGGAAAAAAATCTTTTTTAAAAAAATATTATTTCAAATGGTCTACTTCAGTAGAGTAAACAAGGTCATCTCTTTTCAATCTAAATGACTTGTAAGAGTGATATATAGCCAAAAAAACATGTGAGCTATTTCCTGCTAATTGGTAAGGACCTGGTTCCTTAAAATAAAAAATAAGGAAGATTTGAAAGTATTTCAAAATTTAGAAGATAAAAGTTACAGTCACAGCTTATGAAATTACTTATAGAACTAATTAAGTATGCCAGCCTAAAACAGTAAAAACAAAACAAGGCTTCCTCCCTGCAAAACATGCTTAAATGCATACATTTTAATAAAAGATAATACTGGGGTCTTTTTTATTTAAATGATATTAAAGTACTCTTTGCTTTTATTATTCTAATTTTATGACTGAACAGAATATCCTGGAGACACAGACTATTTTTCCATACTTATGCTTACCTTCTAATTTAAGAAAAATACACCAGTATCATCAAGCTTACTCCAGTGAGATGACTAAGTTTATTGACATGAGAAGTGAGCAATATTCTGATTTCTGTATTCTTCCACTAAGAAGAATGTTTGATTTTATTTCCCCGTTTCTCAGCACCTTGGAATTTCTCAATGCTCACCTTGGAATTGGATCTAAAATCTACTCCAAATGTGATTTCCAGACAAGCATTATTTTCAAAGACGGAAACACATTTTAGACATTTTGGAGTAATTTTTTGTAATTTTCATAGCTGAAAGAATTTAAGTGCTGTCTAGTATATTGAATTTCCATTATGAATTATATTTACACAGAGACCAGATCATCATTCTAACAATAATTTTTAATTTTCTGAAAATGTCAAATTTTAGCAGGACTAAATGACTGGTGTCATCTCAGACTAAATATAAGAAATAGATTTTTTTATGCTGAGGGTGGTGAGACACTGGAACAGGTTGCCCAGAGAGGTAGTAGATGACCCATCCCTGGAAACTTTCAAGGCCAGGTTGGACGGGGCTCTGAGCAACCTGATCTAGTTGAAGATACCCCTGCTCATTGCAGGGGGGTTGGACTAGATGACCTTTGAAGGTCCTCTCCAACCTAAGCTATTCTATGATTTCTTACACAAAATGCTTGTATAGAGATCTCATGCTTGTGTGGACTTCTCACGCTTTCAAAATTATTTCTATATCTGCAAAGACAAATGAATTGGCATTCTCAATACACAGCAGCATGATTTTGACTTGAAGTTGACTAGGGCAAGTTGTTTCTATCCTAGAATCATTGATTTATTTTACATTATTTTTTATTGAAATTAAGTTTTACTTTCTTTGGGAATATGATGCAACAGTAAACACATTCCTTGTTTCCAATTAAAACATTACTACTGTAACTGTATGAACATTAGTTCAGATAATTTAGAAGCAGGAATATAATTTCATGCACATTTAAAAAATATTTAACATATGATACAAGCATAGTCTGTGTGTCATTTCTTTGAGAACAGATATAACAGGTATGTACCTACCTGTACTGTTTGTTATGGGAACTGCTTCATTTTAAATGCCCTTACTTGACACATGCTACATCACTTCTTGACACATAGCTGAAATAAAAGAAAAAATGTTTTCATTCTAGATAAAACTCTCATACAGAAAATAAGAAATTCCACTCCAAGGCTTCCCCAGCAAGGACAAGGAAGCAGAAAAGAATGATCCGTTGCTCTCCAACCCTGCTTGGCTCCACCTGTCCCACCTTACCAGAAGGAAGCCTTCCTATGGCTACCGCAATGTAAAAGGAAACTAAGAGAAGTCTCATTGTGAGATTCATTCAGTGGCATGTTTCCAAGCCAAGTCTTGTGTGCCTCTCTCCTGTTCATTCCAGTTTTTGCCATGCTACTGGCTAGTTGCTATTTTCACCATTTCAGAACTTTTTCATCTTCAGCTCCTTCCCCTTTCTTTTACCTTCCCTTTCACACGTCCTTCATCTTCTTAACATTCTCTTCCCTTGTTCTCCCTTCTTCTCTAGAGAAGCTGGTATGCCCTGCCGTCTCCCTGAGCACTGCAGTAAGCTGTAGTGCAGGTCAGACTGTGCTAGGACAGAGGGCCTGTTTTGCTGATTAGGGATATAAATTAAGCTCGAACACCAGAGTGAAAAGAGCAGGCGTATTTTACTAGAAATAACTAAATAGTGTAACAGAATAATACAGAAAACATACAGTAAGAAAAGACAGAATAGCACACTTAAACAAATAGGAAAATACAGGGTGATGTATCAAATCATGACTACCTGAGAGAGAGAACAGTGATTAAGAACGATACATCACCACTTGCATACGTTCCCATCATCCAGACCCGCAGTGGCTGGGGAGCCCCGGTTACAGCGAGGGTTTGGAGAGCCCATCCCGGCAAGTGGGAAATCCTATGCGGTGCATCCACCCGTAGGTGAGGCTGCCAAAGTCGCTGTGAGTGGGTCCAGCCTTATATACCCCAAAATCAGCAAGCCAGAATAGCTGGCACCTTTGGTTTAAGTGGAAATACCTGGTTTCAATCTCACATTAGATTCCGCCAGAGCCTGTCCAGGGCTCAAGGAAGAAGCTCAGGGACTTTCCCTCCTTATCTAACTGAATTATGTGCAAGATCTCACATCAGGCCTCCGGGACAGACACCTGCCTCCATGACTCTGTTATTCTGTTCATATACGAAGGAAGGGAAGGATACATTTAAAATAGCTACATCCACCATGCGTATTTCACTAATGATTACATACTAAGTTAGCAGTTTTGGTTCAGGGCCTGTTGCTCAGGCTTCAACACTTCCACCTTCTACATCAGAATAGGTGGTTTGTTATAACTTAGTATAATACCTGTTAGCACAATGGTTATCAGTTATAAAATATACAGGATTCATCTGTAGGCCAACTCTGGCTTGGGCCTATTGTCCAAGCCTCAGCACTCCAGGGCCCAGTTTTGCAGCTGGAAAAATTAGGCAGGAGACAACACCAGGAACTAACTACCCACACCTTGACCTGAAAGTATCTTCACAATTTCAGAAAATTAAAACTAGCACTGGGTCAAAAACTCCAGCAAGTTTCTTCAGACATTTTCAGGTTTCTAATTCCTTAGCCTCCCACTTCATCTTGAGTAGCTACTGCCCCCCACTTCCAGAGAAATAACAAAGTCTGCAGCTACCTGGATAAAGGGTGTCCTTTCTAGCCTTTGTTCTGGACAAGTCTCTGGTCTCCTACCACAAGTTTTTACTACAGTATTTTCCCTCCTGAGATATACAGTTGGAGAGTCGTGTGTGGATGCTGCAGAGCACATGCACAGCAGAGATCTTGAAACACGACCTTCTGCATCCACATTTTGGTGCTTTCTTCTTTGGCTCAGACCCTCCTCTTAGCACCTGGAGGCAGGTCTTTGCCACAAAGTGAGGGACAGGCAATAGCCTTCATGTTTTCCACCTGGAAGTCTTCATTAATTTGTGATTGAAGAAGCTTTTCTTCACATACACCAGTAAACTGTAATATTTCTAGGTCAACCTCTGATACAAGCCAGGGCTTCACATATCACCTCCTTGAAAAACATCTCACTGTGGAGAGTACTATGGTACTGTCATCCACGGAACAGAAGCAGAGAGAGCAGAAAGTACCACTAGTATGACTTCCTAAAATGACAATAGTAGTAACCAGTGCCAGAAGGAAATGCTTTAGTATCACTCTTCTGCTGTAGGCACTGGTGTGGTAACCTCATTTTTGTAAGACAGGTAGAAAGAAAACACACTGTTTGCCTACATCATGAGGATGCAGAGGCTCATGCTATACCTTTCAAACCACTGATATATGGGCAGCTTGCAGACAGCATTGCAAACTAATACCAACCCACAATAATACTCAGTGGGATATGAGCAGTTAGTCAATAATTGTTTTCAGCTCAGTGATTCACCTCATAAAGAAAAAGAAATGTATAAGGTATATACCCATGAATGTTATAGTTGCCGCAAAAATAGTGAACAGGCTTGAAAAACATCTGCATTTAAATCCTGAAAGAGTTATTAATTTGTCAGCAGGCAGCGTATGTGACAGAGTGAGATATGTCTGTGCTGAGTTACGATTTCTATTTGCATTCTGCTGAATACTAGTCTGACCTTGTCTAAAGAATCTACTATACTGCATTGCGGTCACCCTGCCTGGAAATTCATTGAAGGAGCATAACTAAGAGGCTTCTGGGACTGTCAGCTTCACTACTGGCCTACCTCCAAGAAACTTTTTATTTTGTCATCAGGAGAAGTCAGTGGGGAAAAAGAGAAATGACAATTAGCTGTAGTTTCTTAGTCTCAGCATGCAGCAGCAAGAGGACATCAAATCTATAAGTGCAGTTCTTCTGCAACAGGGGCAACCATTGCAACAAGTAAAAAAGACATGAAGGAAAGAGGACAGAGGAACCAGCTCAAATCCCAGATCAGCAAAGCAAGGCATGCTAGAGAGCAGCATCCTCCAAGATTTTGATAGTTTTCAAGTGCACGCTTGAACATTCAAGTTCAGACAGATATCTCAGGGAGTAGGAGACATATTTGCTAAGTTTTAAATTACATCAAGCCTGTCACACTTTTCCAAAATAGATTATACTAGAAATTCAAAGTACCAACAGCCTGAGTGAAATAGCTTTAGTCAATGTGAAGACTGAGGAGCTTGCACATCTTAGTTTCAGGGCCTGGTATGAGGTTGGTGTCAACATCCAGAGGCAGGTATCAGGCAAAAAAAAATCAAAACCTGGGTATGTGCTAGAGAGTCCCAAAGCTATCAACAGTGACTACACTTTACTGAAAAGGTGAGAAAAAGTTGACAGGTTATACAAATAGAAAAATGGAAGGTGGAAAACATGTATGAAATTAAGTGCCTGAAGCGCCCAAGTATGCATTTTCCAGTGTATCAAGGGAGGATAAGGAAGTACTATGGGTATATGATAGGATTGACAAGCTGAGGTTTTGAAACATTGATTTGGAGCGAATAGTAGGGTTTGCAGAGGTGGGGCTGACCGATGGAGTTTAAATGAGTAGTGGTGGAAATGCTGGTCTGGGAGGCTTTGCCACAGAAAACCAGGAACACAGAAGTACTTACTTGCGCCTATTAGAAACCACTGGATTTCATCATGCCACACAATTTCTGAACAGCTTTAATCTCTATGCCTAACTTCACTTAGGTCTAATCAACAATCCCTCCCATAATTACCCAGCTATTGCACTCTTTAATATCTGATTGCAGGCTCGGTTAGGTCAGTAATTCTGTATCTCACTAGTATGCTGTTGTTATTTAAGGCTGTTGGATTTATTCAGTTCTCCTTTATGGCACTGACTCTAGACCCATGCAAAATAAACATCTGACTGACAGCTCAGGCCCTTCACTGAGTGGCTAATGTTCATGCACAACAAGGTTTTTGACTAATCAAAGAGTAACATCTAAATTTTTCCTCCATGCATAATATTATCACAAGCTGCTCTATACCATTATAGGAATATCAGTAAGATTTTTCCATAACATAGAAGAACAGGAGAAAAAAAAAATCCCCAAACTGTAGACAATCATTTATGAAGGACTGAATGCACAGTGTACATTTTACAAAATATCAAATCTGCCTGAGAGTTAACTAATGGCATAAATGAAGGCTGTGCTCTGTTCTGCAACAGAAATTCTGTGAATAGGGAGAAACAGTAAATGAAAGCTTTCTATCCTTGTTTTCATGCAAGGAAATTTCACACTTGCAGATTTGCAGCCATTATCCAGTAATATAATAACTCAGAAATAAGATTCACAGAAACCATCCGTAACTCATACATACTCATACATAACATACTCATTTTATAAAATCATGTCTTTTTTGTTTGCTTCATATAGAGAAGAGAATAAAGACCAAATTAGAATCCCCTTAAAATCTGTTTAGCTGGTCAAAGAAACTATAGCTGACTAATAGTAATATCATCTACTGTAGCAATCTGATGTACTTCCTCGACCAAGATTTAGAACAAGTTCTACAGAAGGGCTTGAATACTTTAGTGAGATATGTCACACAAATATGCATCCTTTTTTCTGTCATAATGTACACAGTACTAATGATTCTTACATTACATTGTTTAATTCTACTGCAGATGCATACGCCAAAAAAAAAAGTACCAGTAACAGTAGATGTCAAGGTAAGTCTATTCTACATTCGTGCTAGAGGTGATCTGCTTCATCTAATACCTGATTTTATGACGTAATCAGACAACAACTTGTGATAAAATTTAAGTGCTTTCAAAAATTGTTGCCATTATCTTACTGTAATTTGTGTGTTCATAGCATCAATGTAAAGCAAAAAAATTTTATTTTAAAAGTACAGGTTACACAGAGAAATGGCTAGATTTTGATTTGAGAATTAAAGACGTTTTATTCTCTGCTGCACTAGTTACCATTTGCACAACAATACAAAAAAGCAGAGGTCTGTAGAGATGTTAATCAGAACTTTAAGCATTAATACAGTGCATTGCTCCACTATAGCCCGCATGCTACAGGCATTTCAACGGATGTCTCCTCTTTTTGAATAACAAGAATCCTTTTGCCATATTTCAAAGAACTGTAAATTCCTATTACTAAATCAATCAATTCGTCCATGTTACAGTTTGGAGGAAGAATCTGTTAGAAAGTAGAGTTTACATCCTGGACTTAAGAGGTTGCATTCTGAGTCCTTTTCTGTCTCTGCTTTCTACACTCATAGGCATAATTAGGCCCTTATGTTAATTATTATTTCCAAAATTCTCTAAAAATTATCATGAGAAAGTATTTTTCGACACTGTACTCTTAACTCTTTTTAACTCTGTTAATTCAGAGAGTCACAGAATCAGGAGCAGGGTCAGCTACAGTATCTGGCATCATTTTGATTCTCCATCTGTCTTAGAAGACAAATGAATTGTGAATTGATGGTACTCTTTCCCCTTTGTGTTATCAGTCAACTCGGATATCAATATGGTCTGTTTAAGCACATTTTAAGTACAAAGGTTAACTTCCCAGCTTCTGCAGAAGGTAAATCCAACTTGTCCCTCATTTTTCTTTATGACCAAGAGCCATAAGTGGTTTTCATTCTATTTTGGGGAAAAAAAAAAACAAACCATAAGATGCTGTCAGTGTCATTTGACTAGTCTATTTCTCCTTGTATGTGTGTGATTTCAGGTATGTTAAATAATTTGTTTTCACATCCTCGTGCTTTATCTACAACATTGCCAAATTTCAGTATGATAAACAAAAAAACCTTCAAAAGGAACCAGTTCTCCCAAGAAAGTAGGAAGGTGGAGAGAAAATAAAAATACAAGCAGTTCATACAGTCTGAAATACTTGCAATATTTGATGTTTGTGCTGTATCACAGCTGTTCCTATATAGGGTAATGTATAATTTTTCTAGAGAAGAATTGTCAAGGCTGACTGCATTAACATTGAAGTATTGTTCCCTTAGGTTATAAATTTCTGCAAATCCAAAGCATGAAGCTGTTTGGAAGAAAGGGAAAAGTCCCAGAACTCTAAGGTGTATTAGTAGTCAAGAGACTGTTGTTTGATACTGGCCTTGCACAAACTGTACAGACAGAAATACAGCCTAGAACTAAACAGCTCCATTACAGTCTTGACAGTTAAATCATACACTTTGTGTTAATGATCTCCAGGTATTAATGCCAATATCAATTAATGCTACCCTTATGATGAACACATTTGAATGGGAATCAAACCAAAGTAAAAATGAAAGGGCTCCCCAAAAATCAGGAGAAATCAGAGAGATGTTTGGAAAAAAGAACTCTATTTAAAAAGAACTTAGTGATCATCCTCAGATATGAGGACACTGAAGCAAGAACAGCCCTTATCTGGCACCTTCCCAGCTTTCCTGTAATTTCGTGAGGAGCACAGGAGCAACCCTGGAGAGTATGGCATCTCAGGAGATTTTCCGCTTTTTTCAAGATGAATACAAATGGATTTGTTCAGTTTCTCTTAAGCCACTTAAAGGTGCTTAACCTGCTCATTAGTAGGTTTATCGAGTAAGCTACAGTTGAACTAACCTCTGGAAGACTCCACTAATCTTTTTTTTTTTTTGTTGGTTGTTTTGTTGGGGTTTGGGGGAATGAGGAGGACTGTAGGGTATTAGAATGCTTCTGTACAAAAGCTTTATCTCTTTCAGAGACTAAAGGAAATCCACCCTCTGCTAGGCCAGATAACTTCTGGTAAATCTACTTATAAACCATTCTTTTCTCATTTATCCACACTACATAGTGTTACTTTTTTCCATACAATTTTTCTAATCAAAAGAAGGCAACAAAAATGTTTGCAACTCCAAGCTCATGCTCAGGATATTTACTCTCCTCTTCATATCACTGAAGGATTTCCCAATATCTGTATCAGAACAGCTGAATCAGCCTCTGTGGGAAGAACAAGTTTAATTGTTGAGGTTTTTTCATGTTTAATCTCCCTTATGTGACAACCAGTAGCACCTATTAACAAAAGTTTTAGTCCACAGCATATTGTAATGCACCAGAATGCCACTTTGAAACTTGCTGGAAGTGAAGCTGGCATTAAATAAGTAAAGCCAGGTTTTACATGCAAACACCTGAAAATTGGTATTTGGCAAGAGACAGTAATAAGGATTGTCCTTCAGAGACCATTAATTTTGTCTTTAATCAGCTCCCTGTGTGTATACTCTTATTCCAAATCTGTTCATTACACTCCAAAAAATGGATTAACTTAATTCACAGAAATGGACATAGCTAAGCAAGTAACCTGCAGCAAGGTGGACAGGCAATAAACCTGAAAAAGGAAGGGGGAGAATACGGGAACAGAACTGAGAGTGGTCCAAAATCAAGGAAAAATAGACCAGACAGGTTCTTCCACAGAAAAGGCCAGGGCCAGCTGGAAAAATAAATGTAAAGTGGAGGAACATAACTGCTTGGGCAAACAGGATAATCACTGTGATTCCCTGGGGAAGTGACTTGATCTAGACAGAGGATTCAGGGTGAAAAGATACAGACAAGCAGGCAGAGGATGTAGTGGCTTGAGGATGAGTAACTAAGGAACTTGCTTCTTGATAAAAGCCCTGTTTCCTCAGATGCAGGGGGTTGTGAAGTCATCCTGACAATGAGGTAGGTTTGAGGAAGAAACTTCTCACAGTAAACAGTATAGTCAGGGATTGGCTGTTCCAGCTTTTGACATCAAGACCTTACTTAGATTTTCCACAAGTGACTGGCAACTTGTTCTGGGTGCTTGGTAGAGAGCTCTAGTATGCAGAAGGGCATTTGAGATGCACATTCAATGTGAAGTATCGCAGAACACTAAATACTTTCCCAAATCAGGCTCCAGACTCTTCTATTCAGCATTCAAAAAACCTGAAAGATTTTAAACTTAATGCCTCGGTAAATTGAGAATGGTAAAAACTGAGATGACACCTCATAAACCTGGGGTGTTTCAGATACACATTTGTTGATATTTGTGAAGTATTGGTTACTATAAGAAAAAAGAAAAACCAATTAAAAATTCAGTCTTTAAAGCAGAAGTATTGCACTGTAGAGCAAGAAATATTGCACTGCAAACAAACTTAAGAATGGGAACCAAGAAAATCCTATATATACCTTAGGCACGTAAGTGTCCACAAAGAGAAGGATGGGTAACTAACAATATAGAATTTGTCTTCAACGATTTCTTCAGCACATTTAGACTTTAGGATTGAATTCCAGTTGCACAGATCATCAATTGAAAGGCATTTCTAATCTGATTCTGATTTATACAGTCTTGAAGTTGTTCAAAAGGTACATTCATTTATATCTTTCAAACTAATTCTCTGCAAGAAAAAAATTCCTTTTTCTAAGTTCATCTCTACCATCCCTCTGAATATCATTTCTTATTTTTCTTTGCTTTTCTTCATTAAAAATTGCATTTAACACCCCTTCTCTCTCCCTCAACAATCGCAACTGCCTATTAGAAGTACAATTATCCCAAAACCTCACATGCTGCTATACTTTAAAAAAAAAAAAAAATAGATGAAATGGTTTGTCCTTTAAAAGAATGAAACAGCTACAAAACATAAAGGGTAAAATCCAGCTGTCCTCCTTGTTCTGAGTTGTTATTACACCCAGCACACAAATTGCCAATAGTTTGTAGCTGTAGGACAGCCAATTAAAGTCACTCAGATAATTTTTTTCTACCTAGTTATAATCACTACAGCCTCAGTTCTCAGAAGCGACAAGGATTAAGGCACATCATCATCAGAGTTCACTTCTGCTGAGTTGGCATGGCCTGCTAGCCTCTAGTAATTAAAGAATGATGCCATAACTCCTATCCCTCAACCAGCCCATTTCTGCTCCCCAGTTTTGCCCACTAGATTATTTAGTGACCTTGGGAATGTAGAGTACAAAAAGCACCAATTCAGCCAAAACTATCTGTATTTTTAAGGAAGCATGCCGAGATATTTTTTTCCCCAATATCATTACAGTTCTGCATACAATCTTACATTGGTTATGTCCACAACAATTTTGTCTCACCAAGAACTAAGTACAATAATTCATTCTAAAACATGAACTGCTTTCTCTGACAGTGTCATCTAAACCTAAAAGAGGAAAGTAATTTCTTTATGTTTCTCGCTTAAGGGGAGAACCACTTGCATCATCAGCTACTGATTAGATGGCTTAAACTTTTGGCAGATATTTAAAACTGATTTAGTGCAGTCTTAAATGCATCAAAAGTAACTGTAATAAGGTATAACATTTAATGTTCAAAGCAGAAAACTCTGATCGGGGGAGAGATGAGAAACTGACCATGGAAAAGTTTAAGCAATGTGAAAGGACAGACCTTGTATTAAGTTTTCTTTTCAAAGACAAATTAACATCTCAAAAAAAACATTAGTATCTTAGAGACCACCCTTCCAGTAAAACCTTTGAAAAAATAATTTATCCTATAAAAATTGTGTTTAAACCATGTAGAAGCTCTTAAACATATACCTTCCTTACTTTAATCTGTATCTGCTACGCTGAAATCATCATCTGAGATCCTATCACCCATGTTACATGGGAGATCCACCCAACAGATCAGAAATACACGTAAAAACATACATCAATTTTTAGGGCTGTCAAATCTGGAAGCCCACTCAGCACCCAACTGCCTACTTGCTAGCTAGTCTAGCTTGATGTTCACTGGTGACCACAGGCTGACATACACCCCTACACAATGTATGTTCCCTTTTCTCTCCCCAGTTGCTGCACCACAGACACATGGGCTCTGCAGCCCATGGAGGACTCACACCAGAACATATGAAAAGGGTATGAGAGAAGGAGCAGCAGACAGAAACCTCTATACACCAACCACAACATCCTCGCTGCCTCACTGAAGGGGCTGAATGGGATCTGTGGCAAAACCAAGGATTTTTTATCCTTCAAAACTCAATATTTCAGATTAAATCCACAAAACTTGCTGGCTCTAGGTAGAATTTAATTTTTTGTCATAAAGTTGTATCAGCACAATAGGAAAAAAAGCACCTTTTGGTCCTTGGACACCAAATGGAAGTACCCATTGGATTGTAAAGGAAGTCCTTTTAAAGAATTTGTTTATTAAAAATAGCCCATTCAGTCGATAAGTTCCATTTTTTTGTTAGAAACTGACCAGTCATTAACCTTTTGATATCACACAGAAACAAAGAATTAAATAAGCAAATTAAAAGACCAGGTTATACAAACCCACCCCATTGTTCTTCACTGCAACTACGTACTGCACCCATGCTTGTTTTTCTTGAAAGACCTTAAAAATAGTTGCAGCCAAACACATTTTACATAGAACAAAGATGATATGTTTTCTGTACATTACATTATACAGACATTTAAGGAGTAGAAGCATTTTTAATGTTTCTAAATGTATACAATCAGTATTTTTAAGCCTACAAAAAATATATATGTGGCATCTAATAGGACTGGACTATGCAACTATTGAACATTGAAATACTAAACTTTACAAGACAGTAATCCAGTATTTTTTCATATTACTCTATTCAATAGCGATGCAAAGTTGGACCTATCATACAGAAGAGCCTCCTTCTATTTTTAAACAATCTTAAAATGTTATTATTAAGCAAATGTGAAGAAACAAAAAGGTCTTGCTTCAGGGAGTCTTGCCTTCTTTTTGATGAAGGAAATTAGTTTCTTTTTTGGTTTTTCTTCTATTTCTATATATGAAGAGAATTTTAATAAAATCACGTAGCTCTGTTGGAGATTAAAGAGCTATATGTTGTATACAGTGCCTGGGCATCTTGCAACTGAATGCCTATAATTTGTTCTTCAGCAATGTAAAGGTAAAATGACATTTTTGGGATGTAAAATCAAGTGAGACAATTAGTGGATAATAAAGGGTTTCTACACTCTTTATCTCAGCAGGCCCAGTCAGTAACGATCACTAATAAATCCCTTTCATTGTCAATGCTTGTAAAAAGCCTTTTTCATCATTTCATTTTTGCAAAACAATTACCTACTTTCCCCCCCCACTGTTTGAAATGTAGTTCAGGACTCCATCCCTAGGAATCTGATTTACAAAGTGCTTAAAGAACCATCCGAGATCAAATACTGTTAGGAATATAATCAAGGTAGCAGCAATTCAGCTTTCTTCCTCGGTTGAGAAAGCCATTTCAGAGCCTGAAAAATAAGTTTCTCTTATAGTTTCCCTTTCAAAATGAGGCTTATATGCCAGGGGGCGAAATAATTTAAAAGGAGGAAAAAAGAATTACTTCTTTAAAGAATGGCTAAAAAAAAAAAGAATGACCCCAAATAAAATATGGTCGTCAAGTTTTAAAATCAAACTACTTGCAGCAGCTGTTATATGTTTAATCTTTTTGTATGAAATTACATTAACTTATAGTAAGGGATATTCAAGCAAAAGATAATAAATTCACCTGAAACGCACTTCAGCTCTCATAACAGAGTCATCATCAAATAAATGCATCACTTTACAATTATAAGAAAAGTATTAATATAAGCATTTTTCAACAATTTTTCATAATTTTTCATCTGAAACTGTAAGCCATTTCAAAACCATCCACAATTCGTATCATCAAGCAATCTTTTAACTTTTATTAAAATACATCACACATCAGACACAAAGTCAGCTATCATTGTAGCATTATATGAAACTCAATTACAATAATAAAAAGATAAAGGCTTATTAGTTGTTACATTCAGGAAATAGGGAAGCAACATTATTTTTTCAGTCAGCGGACAAATAAAAACAACATAAAACTGACCAAAGACACAGATATGGGACCAGAATCAAAAGTACTTATGCATGGATCTGTAATCCTGCTTCCTTCATTCTTAACAGAACTTCCACCTCTACACTGCCAGAGCAATGTAGAAAACGCCTCCACCTCTGATTTCCAGCTGATTGTGCAAAGGATGAAGGCATTCAGAGAGTAACTGCTTTAAAGCCACCAGGTAGCTCCCTGCCTCATGGACATTTCCAGAGCCAAATTTCTAACTGAAGTGTTATTGGTGAACACAGTATTACAGTGCAGTCTTAAGGTTTACATGGTAATAATTCTTAGAAAAAGGCAGTTACTTCTCCTCTAGTAAGCCCCAAGGTAGTCTTTTACCCCTCTAATTCCTTCAATGTCAAGATAAAATTAAATGTAGAAAACTATCAGTGTCTCATATCCTAAGAATATTTGGCTTCATCACAAGAAGGATTAGCACCTGAATATTCTTTGGCTAAAATTTTATTTGTTTGCAACTATAGTTATGGAGAGAAAAATTGAAAGGTCAAAATTGTTTTAACTAAGAATGTAATTATTTTCAGTTAGCTCCTCGTAACAGAGCGGGTGACCTTTCATAACAAAAATATAATTGTTTATCTCATTGTAGATCACTGATTTAATAAGTTATAAATAGGTACTTGGTCACTTACTGTGTCTCAGTTGAAGAAAAAATGTACTGCAGACAGTGAAGCTAAAACCAGTAGCAATATCCAACCTCTTTAGTACGACAGGAATACTCTAACCACACTGTGTTTGCTCTCAGATCTCTACAACATATAGCTGTATGATCACTGATCTCATCTTCAGTGATTAAGACTGATATATCTGTGGAAAATCTCCTTCCAACATTCACAACAAAAAAGCTCTGATTATAAGTAAAATAAAGCCTTTAAGAAAGACTTTGGGAATAAATTAGAGATGCCAGAGGGGAATTTTAGCTATACAGTTAACTAATTTTTATTTAGATTACACCTGAAATACAGTGCACAATCTCATAATTAATGTTTTAGTCACAACTGGAATATGGTATTATTAAGATGGGTATCAGTCTTCATTTGCTTGCAGCTTTGTCAAACTTGTACATCCTGCTGAACTTTAAATAACACACATTCCAAAATTTCTGTCTGCGTCAGATACATTTTATCAGGTTATCTGTTCCTCTCAATGACACACTGCTAAAGCCAAAATAATATATATGAAGCTTCAATATGAAGGAATAGGCTAAACCTCTGTGAAAAGGTTAGGGGAGCTGGTGAGGATGAAGACAGAATTCATTTATCCCTGAATCTGAAGGTAATGGGGATGAGTGAAAACGGGTTTTCCATTGTGAGTTAAAACAACTGTAAATTAGTGGGACACAAAAATAGAGAGAGGGAAGATACTGCTTACCTTTTGAACAAATAGAGTGTAGATGTAAGTGAGAATATTGCAAGATACTTGAAAACTGGAAAGTAAGAAGAGACGGGATTTGAACATATTGGAAACAATGGAACAGATTAAGTCAGACAAGAGGAATGTGTCAAAGAAAGTGCGTGCAGCAGAACAGTGACTTCAGAAGGGCCTCCTCTTCAGCCTCAGCACTTTGCTTGTGCCAGGAAACATCAGTAAAACCTACCAGCTATGCCACTCTGTGGGAACTTTTATACCACTTACATTTATTAATACATTCCTGAAAAAATATTTTAGTTGTATTTGAATAAAGGAAAAGGAAATAAAAGAACACCTCTTGTTTCTTCTCAAAATAGAAGATACAGTATGAGAGGAAATAAAAAATGACATCACTGGACTTGAGATTTTGAGTGGCTCCTAGAAAAACATCCTATATATTTGAGAAAAATATGTTATGTTCTGCCACTGTGTATTATGAAGCAGCAAGTGAGAGAGGAAAATTCACTATGATTTTTGAATTACACTGTCATGCCAACAAATCTTTGCAAAGTTCAAACAAAAATACCTTTATTTTTTAATTAATATCATAGAATTGGAATACAATTATAATTCCATGATTCAAGCTTACAAGATTCATAAAAATGTCAAGGTTATTAGTATATCTGTGTCCTTATCCTGGCTGCTCAGGGTTTGTCTTTTTCATGTTTTGTTCTTCTTTCAGTGTTATATTCTGAAGCTGCATACATAAGCTGCATTGTGTCTGTTACCATGGAAAATAAAACTGTTTTCAGCACTTTGTTTACCTACCCACCCTTTTATTAGTTTAAGTCTAATTAAATTTGCCCTCAACATCATATATCTTAAGTAGTGTAGAATTTACTTTGTGAATGTGGCTGCTCTAGCTCATATTGTTGATAATCTCTGTTTCCATCAAAGGCGCGTGAAGATGCGACTTTGCTGATTGAGTTGAAATCACCGGTGCTGACCAACTGAAGATAAAGCTAGCATAACCGGTTGCATAAGTGATGCATTGAGCTATGACAGGAATGACTGAGGCATCAAAACTTGAAAGCTGGGTGAGAAAAACAGGCAATTATACAGAGTTTTACAACTGTAGCAAGTGAAGATGCTCATGATCTCTCAAAATAGAGCGTACCCTTAGGTGCATACATTTAACAGCCTCTATACCAGATGTAACCTTATTTTTCTTCTTTTATTATAGAGCAGTATATTCTGTATTGCAGAAAGAGTGGAATAGTATTCAGGGTTTTTATCTGGTTTTAATAACCCCAGAGCGCTTATTTTGTGTTTCAGGATCTTCTTGGTTAAAGTCTGTAATAATTTTAAAAAATCATTATGAAAAGTATTCCACTGGACACTCAGTAAGATATTCTATTGAAAATTTTTGAAGCTAAACTTTGAAATTGCCATACCAGGTAAAACTGCATTTCTAAAGTGCAACTGACAAGATTAGCGCTGTATCTTTGCATCTTGTGTACAGTGTAGGAGTTGACTACTCACAGAGATAAAGTATATCTTTCTCCTCTCTCTCTAGTGATTTCAATTTTGGGGGCATATATGCAGCCAAATTAATATCATAACAAACCACAAACAAAGGAAGGAAAAGTAGCTTCTGGTACAGTAAATTTAATTCTCTGTTGTCAAGGCAAAACATGAGATTTTTTTTCTTTCATTAACTGATCAAATTTAGCCTTAAAAGTGATTCAGCATTTATCTCTTCTTCTCTTACCAGAAAGAATTTAATTAATACATCCACTCAAATAGCTGGTAACTATTTTCAGTTTCCAGACTGGAATTATTCATGGTCACACAGATCAGTGGGGGCTGTAAAGCTGTCTGAGAAACTGAATTAACACCTGGGCTATTTTCTTATCCTGAACTTTGAGATGGTTGTACAACATTTACCTTCAACATTAAAGATTTGCACTAACTTGCACGTACCTACCAAAGCCACATTCAGAAATGACAGAAACATAACTGTATCTTCAGGTTCTCCATCCCTCCAAACCTTTCCTGAACCTGTTCCAAATTTAATTCATTTTTTCGTTATTGTAGATGAGGTCTCCTGCCAGTGCCTTGCAGAATGTTATTTCTCCTGGACAACTTTGCTGATATAATCCAAGGTCACGACTACATTTTGCAAAGACAGATCATGTGGACAATTCAGACTCAATAGGTAATTGAATAAATGCACACAGATTTTTATGCCTTTAGTTATTTCCAAATTATAAGCTTCCTGCTTCTAGTACAAATTCTCCTCATCTCCATATGAATAACCTTGCATTTCATACTATTCAACTTCATCTAATTTCTAATACCCTGTTCCTCAAAACCATATAATTCAACATGTCTAAAATCCAGTCCCTTTCTTTATACATGAGCCTTGTAGCTTCATTGAATCAACAAGTTTGATTAACCTATTTCTAATTTTCTTTTTCTCCCTGGTAAGGTCAGCCTGCAGTTCTTAAGGAATTTCACTTGTAAATCATGTTCAAATCCACTACATGCTCTTTCAGCAGATATCACATCATCTCAGCTGCACCCACTAAAACAAATTTCTAACAATCTTCATGTCATTGAACTTGAAATAACACTTTTACTTTGTGACAGCATGTGATGAGTTATTGAAATCTTTGTGATTCAGATCAACATTTTTTTCCTCCAGAAAATCAGCTATATTTCAACAGATGACAGATTAGTCTCATACAATCTACATTCGTGTGTACTTAATCAGTTTGCTAGTGTTTCTTTCTCCTTGCTCTTCCATCTTTTACTGAATTGCTCCAATTCCTTTCCCTGCACTGCTCCTGCTTAAATATAGATAACATATTCGTTATTTTCCATTCATTCATCACCCCCTGACAGAATCTAGAAGTAGCTACAGTATGACTATCATTTCACATGCTAGTAAATAATACATCCAAAATATAATTAATTAGCTAATTACAAAAATTTAAATGTCTGACAAAGGCATTTTAAGGTGATTTGCTGCCATAGATTGACATTTCAATATTTGAAACTAAAGGTTTGGGATTTAACTAAGATTCAATGGAACAAATCTGATGTTTGGGATCTGCTTGGCAGGGTAACGTGGGATAAGTCCCTAGACGGTAGAGGGTCCCAAGAAAGCTGGTTAATATTCAAGGATCACCTCCTCCAAGCTCAGTACAGAGGCAACCCAACAAAGAAGTCAGGTAAGAACAGCTGAAGGCCTGCAAGGAGCTCCTGGACAAGATCAAACACAAAAAGGAAGCCTACAGTGGAAGCAAGGACACGTAGCTTGGGAGGAATACAGAGAAAATGTCTAGGTAGCTAGGAATCAGGTTAGGAAAGGCAAAGTCCTGATAGAATTAAATCTGGGCAGGGACACCAAGGGCAACAGGAAAAGCTTTTACAGGTATGCCAGTGACTAAAGGAAGATGAGGGAAAATGTGGACTCTCTACAGAAGGAAAAGGGAGGTTTGGTTACCAGGGATATGGAGAAGGCTGAGGTACTCAACAGCTTTTTGGCCTCAGTCCTCACCGACAAGGGCTCCAGCCACACCACCAAGATGCAGAGAAGAGAAGTCTTCAGGGAGACCTTATAGCGACCTTCCAGTACTTAAAAGGGGCCTACAGGAAAGATGGGGAAGGACTCTTTATCAGGGAGTGTAATGACTGGACAAAGGATAATAGTTTTAAACTGAAAGGAGGTATAATAGATTTAGATTAGATATCAGTAATAAATTCTTGACTGTGGGTGGTGAGACACTGAAACAGATTACCCAGAGAAGTGGTGGATGCCTCGTCCCTGGAAGTGTTCAGGACCAGGTTGGACAGGGCTTTAAACAACTTGATCTAGTGGAAGGTGTCCCTGCCCACAGCAGGGATGTTGGAACTAGATGATCTTGAAAGTCCCTTCCAATGCAAAGAGTTCTATGATTCTATGAAGTTTAAATTGTTAAAAATTTTGAGGTATCAGATTGGCATCCATTTTTCCAAGTTAGTGGAAATAAAATATTCCTAATAAACATTGGGTCTTGTTGCAATTAGCATATGCTGAAGAATTACTGTCACATCCTGCT
This sequence comes from Athene noctua, assembly GCF_965140245.1. NCBI lineage: Eukaryota > Metazoa > Chordata > Aves > Strigiformes > Strigidae > Athene > Athene noctua. Next base: position 81,324,865 of record NC_134038.1, read on the forward strand.
CATAGGAGGGAGACAAGTGACACAGATTCATAAATCCCCAATGGAGTGGACAACAGTAAGACAAGTATCAATGTCCAGACATTTTTTAATTTCCCACAAAGTACTTATCGGATACACGATAATTGACTAAGTATATAACAAATTACGGCAAGCCGTACAGCATGCCTTGCATTACTTAATTATAATAAAGAAAAAGAGAAAAAAAAAAAAGTAATAGAAATATATATAGAGAGAGGTAGAAATAGAGATCACTGGCCTGGTTTCCTGCATTGGTCCTGCCAACAAGGGTTCAAGGATGCATCTGTCTTCTTCACTTCTTCCTTTTCATTCCTCGCCCACCCCCCCCACCCCCCCCAATTTATACACATTTTCCTTGGGACTGTCCCATAGGTCAACCCACATACCTACATATCACATGTATGGGGAGGGGAAAGGTGCTTCATGGGATGATGTAATTAGCAAGCATGATCTTCTTAATCTTCATTAGCACATCCAGGGGTGTCAACTTTAATATGCATTTCATGGATAATGAAGCAAAGGTCATTCACCAGACAGATGGTCCTTGAAACTTTACAGGATGCAGAACTATCCTGCCTTCACAGGACTCCCTTCTCCAGCTGAATCTTGTTCTATCTAGGCAGCCTTATCAGCTTCAAACTCCACACTATTCACCCAATCACCATAGTTTCATTACTTGTGTTTGAGACATTCCTCAGCTTGGAGAGCCTCCACTCCCCCCCATCCCTTACCTCTTTCTCAGGCTGTTTTTTCTCCTGTAAGCCCCCTTCAAGTACTGGAAGGCCACTATAAGGTCTCTCCAGAGACTTCTCTTGGCTTAACAACACTTACTGTCTCAGCCTATCCTCACAGGGAAGGTGTTCCAGCCCCATGGTCATCTTCATGGCCTCCTCTAGACCCACTCAAGCCGGTCCATGTCCTTCTTACGCCGGGGGCCCCAGAGCTTCTGTTTCTTCTCAGGCTCTGTTTCAGGGAGTTACAAGTAATCTCTCACACTTACAGAGGCTTCATAACTAACACATACCCTACTGTTACATTCAAGAACAATGAAAAACTCCTTCATACATATTTATCTTGAAGGTCAAAATTTTTTTAATCCATTTCATAGTGTAGTATGTTACTCTGTATCTTACACAAAAGCCAACAAGAACAGAAATATCTAAATCTGCATCACTGAGTACTGCATACACCCAGATCATGCAAGTGAGTGACTTCATTTCTTATTCACATTCATATTCATATCACACATACTGTCTTCAGTCCTAATAAGTCCTAAGGCCAAGCAATACTAAAAAGTTCAAGACTTGTGGTTGATGTGGTATGTCAGAAAGGCAGGCTTAAAGACCAAAAAGCAGTTAAAGCCATGGAGTAATAGTGTGGCTAAGAGCATGACCAAAACAAGCACTTTAGTCCAGGCTTTATACTCAGAATGTCAGTGGTTTGACCAGAGGAACATCATATAAAAGACAGATGTGAGTGTCTTCCCTTCCTCACAAGACTTCAGGTAAATGAAAGCTCTCTGCTGGATCAGTCCAGACAACAGTACTGTACAAAACTTTGATGTGTTCTGAAAATTGCATAAATGTAGTCAACTATATGACTTAAAACCTACACTGTTGAGACACACAAACCGGACTACAGCTTGAAGTAAAGGAATGTCAAAGTGTTGCTGAACTTATAATTTTGACTTTCAATTGTGAAGATCAATTTGTATGCCTCTCTCTTTTTTTCTCTTCCCTTGTGCCCTTTTCCCTACTTTAAATGTGAGCAAAAGTTATCAAGCCTTTTTTTCACTGAAAGCAAAGATATCTCTCCTTGAACCACTGAGAAGGAATATGTCAGTAATGGCAATAAGAAGTACATCTTCCCAGATGGAAAGGCTGAGTGACATGAGTCAGTTTACCTCTTTGACACACAATAAAAAAGTCTTTAGAAATAGTTCACATAGCTCCAGGGCCTGTTTCAAGCTTTTCTAACTTTACTCTAATACCAAGGTCAGCATTGCATTTTTCATTCCACAAATCCCATTCCCAGCCTGAATGAACACTGAAGGGTTTTTATATCCCGCAGTATCATCATGATTTATCACCAGGGACTTCTTTTCTCTCTTATCTAGGCTCAACCTGGCAACATGACTAAGCACTGTCTTTATGAATTTGCATAAATATGCAAGACTTTTTGTCTCTAGGGTTTGTGATTATTGTCCATGAAGGTACTGGGGTTCTTGACAACCAACTGTGAGGTCTGATGATTTAGTCAACTTTGAAGTAACCACCCCCATACTAGAGACTGATGATGTACAGCAGAGCTCCAGGTCATGCTGGCTTGTCTGCTGCCAGCATGTCTGCAATGGTCATTTTGGGGTCTGTGCTGACCTACAGGTACTGTTACATTAGAGATGGCTTTATCAAAGGTTTGTAGAAATTATACCTGTCTAAATTATGGCATGACCAAAGGCAAAAGTAATATTGATTGTGCCCATTTTTAATAATATTTAGAGTCTGAAACTTGCAGATTTTGAATTTCCCTCAAAGTAGCTAAAACTAGCTTGCCATACTGTACTGAGATTCATCAGAAGCTTTTCTTCTGAAGTTAATGGAAGATATGAGAGAAGGACATAATGTTAAGCTTAGATACAGGATATCCTCAAAAAAGTTTTGAAGGCTGGTTAAAATTATCCAACTATAAAATTTTTGTTTGATAGTTTGGTAGAAAATTCCCTTCCCATTGAGAAAGGCAGATAGAAATAAGAAAGAAATGTTACAACTCTTTGTGAGATGATACAAACACAAACAAGGTCCCAACACTTCTTTTGAAAAGAAATACCAAAGTGATCTAAATACTAATGTGAAAACTCCAAGCCTTGTGTCAAAATCTCTGCCATCAAAAGAAGGTCAGATATGAATCATTTGATCAAAATGTTATGTTGGATTGACTTTCCAGAAATCAGCTCTTGGTAAATACCAATACACAATGCAAATAAATCTACAAGTGGGAAAAAAAAAAAAAAAAAAAAGAAAAAAGAAAAAATCATTAATTTGAAGGGCAAAGCATTATTAGTAGATTTATTTTGTATTATTATCAAAAGACCCACTCTTTCTTTTACAATTATCTTCCTAAAACTAAAAAAAAAAAAAAAAATTGCTATCATAATATTAAACTCTTGCATGACAAGGAACAGGAACTAGCAAAAGAGAGCAGGGGGACAAAAAGGCTGTATTCTACTTGAAAACTTCTTAGATTTAAGAGTGAATGATCAGTATAGTTCTGCAACACCAGCTGATATCAAATTACTTTTCATTCATTAGAATAATTTACGCTCTTCACATTAGTAACCATCGAGAAAATACAACATACTTGGATTTTCACTGGATATTTATCAGGAGAAAGAAGGGATATTACAAAAAAGATGAGTTGGATAATTTCCAGATGTCTTTTTTCTTTCTTCATATTATATTATAGATTAATTTTTTATTTCATGCTCTGGACAACCTACAAATTCATTTTTCAAGAAGTTTCATCTGTGATTTCTTTTATGTACTAACACTGATGCAGGGCACACACCTTTCATGTTGTGTGTGCCCCACAAAAATGTTATGCCCTGCTCCAGATTTGTACTTCCTGCCCACCAGCACTGCTTGCTTGTAACCAGAAAAGTATTAACCCATTTTCCATTAAATGAATGTCCTGGATAGCCAGGACCTGTATAGTCAGCCTCCTATAAGAGGAAATGGAGGATCAGGTGGAAGAAATAGAAGAAAAACGCATGGATGGCAGGCAGATACCAATTGTTAAGGCCACTACCATACACAGTAATAAATGTGCATAAATTCCTTTTCTAAGTAAGAGGGATGCCAGGAAAGACAAAGTTGCTGGAAACTTCATAGCCAGCAGGATACAGGCCAAGAACCTTTTTATGTATCAGCGAGCACATCCATTTATAGTGAGTTTGACACTGTACTGTTTGAATAGTCTCTTATGTCACAGATAAATATTCCATGTTTGTAGTATGAGGTAGCCTATAAAGAGAGACTTATTTCCTCTTTCAGTGAAAAATAGCCAACTAAAGCTCATCATTCACCATTTAAATGGCCACCAGTCAGTGACTAACAGCTAGCCCATTTGATCAGAGTTGTAGCTTACTGATATGAAGTCATATTTCATGGCAGCTGTTGACTGAGAAATAGAAAGAAAACGCAGGGCTCACAAGAGGGCTTTTGACAGTTTCTGCCATGAAATGTTTTCATTTGTCACGGTGACAGTGAACAACAAGATACTGACTAAAAAAGAGGGCATGAGGACACAGCTGTCTTTAGCTAACTTTCATTGAGCCTTGATACACAAGACATGAAAACACACTTGAGGTTACTTAAATTTTCCTGATTGTCCTCAATAACCTTATTAACCATTTATATTTTAGGCATAAAATACAGCTAAGCATGTATCACTGATGCTGCAGTCATGCATAACAACAGTGCATGCAGTCCCAATTTCATTAAATTCTGTATAAATCTAAAGGATTAATTTTTGCTTTTGATCATAGCTTTTTTAACGAGTTTTGGCTTAATTATTTCCCATGGACAACAAAGCTTTCCACACTGTTCATATTGTTTCTGTGGTTTCCCTACTATACCAAGACACGTCTCAAGCTTCTGGTTTTTTTTAAAAAAAAAAAAAAAATTGTATTTCTAAAAAAATATCTTCCCCATTCAAGTTTAACAATGCTTTTTTTTTTCTACACCTGAAGCCATTCCTAATACAATTAATTCTCTGAATAATGCTTAAATCAATGAAATAATCATGAAAGTGGTAACCTTAACCAGATAGAATAAGCCTAAGACTTAACAAGAGAAAACAGCCCTGTTGTCTCTTAAATATTATTAGCATCAAACCAACAGCAGTGTAATATTTATAAGCTATCTTACATGCTCCTTCAATTACACTTTGCATTAGGCAAAACATACACCTATTGTAACCCTTACATTTTCAGTAATATATGCCATTGAAAAAATAGGTCAAGGTAACAGTAGTCAGGTCTTATTTCAGAAAAAAAAAAAAAAATATAATAATAAGACATTCTTGTCCCGTAACATTGCAAATAACAATATACTTAATTTCCATGGAGACAAAAGCCAGTATCTTAAGTCATGTTGAAGAGCCCTACTTCTAGTATAGCTTTTACCTCCACCACTAAAAGCAATGCTTTGCCTGTCTCCTTTTTTTTTTTTTCCTTTTAAACTTTTTTCCCCAAACAGGATACGATCCTGTTCTAAAAGTGATGATCATACCTTAAAAGCATCCATCACTACGTCACTGGTCTTGAAAGCTTAGAAACAGCCACCTTTGTTTTCATGAGAAACATACCAAATGCCAGATCTTTGCATATTACTGTAATATGCAAAGTCCCAGGGAAGAAGGGAAGAAATCAGTTACGATGATCTTGATGACAGGAAAGGGAAATGAACAGGACTAACGAGCAACTCTGAAATATGTAATTAGAGTTTTGTTTACAATGTTTGAGGAAATTCCAGTTTTAAATTGTTAAATTAAAAGGAAGTTGTCACTAACCTTTATAATTGTAAAGATACATGAAAGTCTGAGCCAATTAAGTATGCCCAAATATGTCTAGGATTAATATTTACCATAATCTAAATACAGTTTACAGTCATGAAAGACAAAAAATCTGAAAGACAACAAACTGAAAAGCAACCTGTTTAAGAGAGATGGTGTGGAGGAGCTTAAGCTTCTTGCAGGTGGGGTTTACTTTGGTAAAGGCAGGTTATCAGGGATTGTACATGATCTTGTACACTATAGCAGCTGTTACTAGCTGAAATGCTGGGGTTTCAACCCCAGGCCCCAAATTAAGGTTGACATATGGGTGATTCCCACAACCCTTCACAGAGGGGGGGTGAGTTTGCCTTTAGGCTTCCCTCCAGGGTGAGGCCGGCCTGGCAGGGAGAGCCATGAGGTAAATGAGCCCCAGGTGTCGGCATTAAGTAACCAAAGGTCAGGTGTCCCACTTAGGGATAAAAGCTGGGACCCCTTGCAGGCAGGGGCAGTGTCTGTCTGTGAGGTGGATGTCCTGTGCAGAGTTTCCTGTTGGGGAAGGACCTCCTGTCTCCCTGGAACTGGGCTCCAGTCAGGTCTGGCCTTTGTAAACGTGGGCTGTGTAGAGATTCAGTGTGTGGCTTCTTTGGTCTGATGTGTTTGGTTTGTTGACTCAGTTGTCTCCCATTCCTTCTATGGGAAACTGCATTTCACCATTTATTCCACCCATTGTTGGTTGTGCGGTGTTGTTGTTGGGGTCAGTGGGATTGATACTGTTTATGTATAATCTGACTGACTTGTTTGTACCCCCAGTGATCACCCATGTACTGACCCTTTTGTATCAAATACAATTTGGTTATTGGTTCATCTTCATGCTGGCTGTGTCCTTTATGCTAGGCCTAATAACTGGCAAAACACTAGCACAGAATAACTAAAGATTGCAACTAAAGGTTGCAAAGGTTGTCCAAGCACCTAGATGAGCATAGCCTCAGCCAGAGGGTGATGCACAGAGCTCAACAGCACTGGCTAGCTGAGCACAAGTGGCCAGATACCTTGATGCAAGTGATATCTTGGATAAAAGGTAGCATCAATGAGAGGATATGGGACCTGACAATTAAGAAGTCTTGAGTGAGAGCGTGCCTGGTAGACGAGCCAGGGAGAAGGATTTAAAATAACTGTAGACACATTTTGGAACAGAATATTTAGTTTCTATTAGCCTGTTTATCTTACTGCTAAATTTATTGAAAGGGAAAAAGGAAAGATGTCTATGAAACTATCTGTTTTCCCTCTTAGAGGTGGTGATGGGGGAAAATTTAGCTCAGCAGTGTCTCATGATGTTTCAGCTTTCCCAGGATGCTGAGTAGGAGTGCAAAATGGTGTTTATTAGAGATCTCCAAAATCTGTACCTATCCCTTGTTGCTCCCAGTTATATCTTGGCAGAAAGGTAAGACAAAGAAACTCCCCAAGTTTATAATGTTCCTGAGCCTACAGCTCTGTTTTTCTTGAAGTACAAATTATCATTTGCCACAGAACAGAAATACTGTGGATCAAAAAGAGACTAAGTACAGCATACAGTTAGGGAACAATCTCCACTGTTGTCCTGCACGTCAGCAATTCCAGGAGACCTTGCTCAACAAGTCATGGTCCTGACTTCAACATGAAGCTAAAAAATAATGAAATCTCACATTTGGTATAAGATTGAGAATTGATCTTAATAAAGAAGACAATATCTGAAAATATAACATTAATAATAATTTTCTCTTTAAGGTTTTCTCCTGAGCTCACCCAGCAGACTTGAAGACTCAGTCCCCTAAGGTTAAGCTTCTCAAGAAGTGGAGGAACTAGATAGAGGAACTAGATACTGTCTCCAAGGAGTTGATCCACAAAAAGGTCAACATACAAGTGCCTAAAGTGTTGCATGTCACTGGCCTAAACAACTTTTCAAACTATCATTACTCTGCCAATGAAAAATGCAGTCATTTCCATCTCTTCATACACTTGTGCTTCACGTTGCTGTTTCTTCAAATAAATCTACTGTCTGTCTCCTGTACCTGTCTATCCCATACTTCTGTCAAAAACTGTTTTACTCTGTGCTCCTCATTTCCTTGGGTCATTCACTGTATTAGAGTAGCTTTCCATTACAAATGGAGAGAATGTGGGGAATAATTTCTCCATTTCAATAAACACTTCAGAGAAAGCCATTTTAGAATACCAAATTGCTCCCAGGAGCACAGACCACTTTTCCTTCAGATAAAATCTGGTTTAGTAAAGGGACTGGAATGATCTTCAATAACATTATTTAGCAGCTGATATATAGGGGGAAAAAAAAGAAGAAAAAAACCTATGTGATCAACTAAATATATCTGTATCTTGATTTTCACTTATCTTACCTCCATAAAGAGACTGGGCTTGGTGCCAGCTTTACTATATGAAATGACTTTTCTTCACATTCAGCAAAAGCTCTCCTGATACAGAGTCCCAGAAGAATATAATATGAATTCAGCCTTTCTCAGCTGTGTTGCTCATAACCTGCAGGCATTTTCTTTTAAATAGTGTCAAAATCCAATAACTCTAATAAAAGGTGTAAATTCCCAGTACAAACTAATGTGACATTTAAAACACACACAAAACCAGCCAACAATACTACAGTGCAAGCTATGATCCATTACCTCGAGTTTGTGACTAATCACAATCTTCATGTGAATATGGTGTTTTTCTCAGTTACAGTTATGAAATCAGAAGCACAGTTAATTCTTTGAGATTTTTCATCCTCAAGTTAAATGTAGGTAGATCTCAACAGAGAACTGTGACCTGGCTTACTGAATTGTCAACAGGGGAAAAAAGCAGCCAAATTCAAAAGAGTCAGAGGGCTTCGTGTTGCAAAAGCGACTGAACACAAATCTACTGAACAACCAATGGCTTGATTCAGAAGCTGCATTCCTAGTGATCAGCTTGAATGGCAAGTCATTGCCTTGCTGGTAAAGGGCCTGCCTATGCCTGTAAAGACTCATCCTGTTTCCTAGTTGCAAGAGACTGCAGCGTCCAGTGGCTCCCTGGGACTGTGAACAGTGGGGGCACCCCAGGGTGGGTCATGGCAGGGCCTGGTAGCCAGAATTACAATCCCACAGGGATGTTTTAAATACTGACAATTCAGTAATGCTCTCTCAGTTTCCCTCTAGCTTCCTAGAAAGAAACTTTGTCAAACTTTACCAGAAAAATTGCATGGTAGCAAGATATGTTTTGCAGTAGAGAGCCATAAAAAATACTTAATATGTCCCACTGATAAGTAAGACTTCAAAACAGATTCAAAATCTTCTGTCATGCAAAAGCTGGATTGGATATTTGGATCACAGTGTTAGTTCATGCTATCTCAGCACCACACCACCTACTTTAGAGACTATGAATGCAGCTTCTGTTTGAGATCAGGCAAGAGTCACATTTCTTGCTGTTAACAAACCATAGTTCAAACTTCTCAGACTTTACCCTTAGAAAATTAAGCAACAGACTACCATCTACAGCTGCCTAACCTCAATTTATACTCTTGCTGTTTGTTACTGGAAAAAAATTGCCTTCTTGTTGGTGTCATTATCAGTGGTGGTAAAAAACCCCCAACTTCATCCTCAGAAATTAACTGTATAGAAGTAAGCAATAGTCATCCAGCTGACATCTTATAAGATAATATTTATTTGATCACTGTATTCTTTGTGATAGCCACATGTTCTGAGACACCCACATCTGCATATGAATAAAGGCAACACTTTGACAGAAGACATCTTGAAATAGCAGGACTGAAGAGCTAATGTAACTGTAAAGAATAGTGCAAGGCACAGACTTTTCCCCTAACTGTTTATTGCTAGCTACATAAATTTAAAATATGTATTAGTGTCCACTATTTCTTTTATGTTTATAGACAATCTATTAGGGAATGATAGCATTTTTATTATTTTTTACTCTAGTGTTTGGGTTTCGTTTTAAAATACATTTGCCTCATTTTTGGTGTTACATAAGTCATTTTTAAAGGTCTAGCTAAACATATATTCTTTTGGGGAATGAAAGATTTTTGCTTAAGTCTCAGCTAAAGCTCCTTTTCTTCTGCACTAGTGTGTAGAAGCAATACAACAGGATAATCTCCATCACAAAAGCATGACATGAAAGCCTTAATACTGACAGAAGTACATTTCTTTGGCTTCAACAACATAACCAAATGACAGGGGCAGAATTTCTTAACTTCTGATTTAAAGATAGGATATTCAGAGCAGTCAGCCTGGGTGTTCTGGATGTGTGAACATGCACCTGTGTTATGAGCAGAAATGTTAAATCAGGAGCTTAATGCTTATAGCAGGATTTCATTCACTTAGGTTAGCTTGTTGAACTAGATATATGTAAGCTCTGAGGTTAATAAATCTTGAAACGGAGCTCCACATGAATAGACAGTTCTGTGCCTGTTAAACCCATGTAAGCAATTTCTTCAATACATAGCATGCTTTTCAATTTTAGTATGTTTTATTACTACTGAAGATGTTCGTTCTTTACTGTTGGTTGTTCTTTCCAATTGTAACTGATTATACATCTATGCATCTGAAATGATGGTGTAGCTCTTGAAGCCACATCAGCCTCCATATTTTGTCTCTAAATCTGCATAGCCCAAATTATCAGAAATTCAGCCACCTCCTTCTTCTGAGGTAACAGCAGCAGCCACTGGTGAGACTCAAATATAAACTTGCAAAATACTCTTGCTTCTCTCCTTCAGAATCTCTACCATTTAATTGTGTTTGTCCTAGAAAATAAATACATACCAACAGCTTTTACTCCAGTCATGTTTGTTTCTTCATATTCTACTGATGCTGAAAAGTGAAAAGATGAAGCCTTGTGAAAGACAAGTAAATATAGGACCGCTCTGATAAAATCAAAACACCAATATATGAGGGAGAACATTAGATTACTGAAGAGTAAAGTCAACTTGAGAACTATTTCCCTCCACTCTGCCTTAATTTAAAGTGCATATAATTTCTCAGTGTCCTCCCACCCTTTACTTGCTTTTTGCTGCATCAGAGTAATGTAAGCAAGATTAAGCCATTTTTTTAGCTGCTACTTCAGTGAAGGTTTTTCTGTGATCAGTCTATAAGACAGACTGCATGTTTTCACCAACCTTGTACTAAAAAGGAATTGATGCAGCTATTTCCTGTCTTTTTAATGTAACCACTCATGTAGCTACTCACATATATGGCACCTAATCAGCCACTGCATTTGATACTCAACCACAGCACTAATCACCAGGTTTTTAAAATCCCTATTTCACTCCCAATTTAATAATTAGTAATGCTCATGATGGCTTAATGCATAAGTTATAAAGAGTGAGCAATGTAAATATTCCAAACCTTCCCTTCCTCCTTGTGGCAACTGAGGCCGTCATTAGAAATAAACACTCAGCATCTGTATCAATGTTCAGCAACACAAACAGCAAGATGCATATGTCAGCAGCCTCTGATTTTCGTTACTGCACACACCATTACTCACTTAGTTTGTTGTACTTGCATCTAAGCCTTTAAATTTGCAAACTTGCCTTTCCCACTGTGCATTCATTGCCTTTTGCTGTCACTTCAGCCTTGTTTGGTAACCCTCAGCACTAGATAATTGATTACTCTCTTCACTATCTCTTTGTGCAAAGAGTTATACTAAATCGAAACTGCCACCTCTAAATTATTGTGCAGCCTTCACACTTCAGTATTAGCAGTACGTTAAAGTGTTATCTCCAATCTATACTATAAAGTTTATTGTTTTAATTAAAATGTTCTCTGTGCTCTCTAAAGGAGATGATCCTTGCTTTCCCCTTGCTGCTCACTTATGAGTCATAAAAAGTTTCTAATTATCCCATATGAATTTTGGAATGAATTCACATAATTTGACTTGCTCTGTGTTATGGTGACTTCATGTATGTACAGGTGTGCAGATGGATACATTTCATCGGTGAAGTATATTTAGTGGAATATGTTGTAGTTTTCCAGATCATCAGCAGAATGTGTCACTAGTGTGTGCTGGTATTACAGTGACCATGGTGATTTTTCACCCTGTCTTTTGCCTGGTGGTAACATTTGACTTGCTGTTCCTGGAACTCAGTGGCTGATCAAACTGAGTGAAGAAAAAAAGGTGGGATCCAAATTTAGGACTATTAATGGTAGCCAGGATTATTTAGTACCTAAATAAGAACCATGTACCAAAATGCCTGATGCAACCTTAGTACAGGAAAGAAACACCTTTCATCACAGAGGACTCTATCTCACTTTCCAAAATGACCAATGTAAACTCTAGCCAGCTGTTCACATGGATATTTGGCTATGCAGTCTAAAAAAGAAAGAGGAATTACATATTTATAGTAGTGTGATGGTTTGACTCTGGCTAAATGCTAGGTATCCACCAAGTCGCTCTATCACTTCCCCCCCCTTCCCTTTGTTTTTTCAATAGGGTAAAGAGGGGAAAGAAGATAAACTAACCCTTGTGGGTGAAACAAAAGCAGTTTTAATATAAGCAAAGCAAAGTAAAAGTCCGCGCGCGGAAGCAAAAGCAAACAGATTTATTCTCTACTTCCCATGAAGAGGCGATGTCGGGCCTTCTCAGGAAGCAGGGCTCCAATACGCGTAGTAGTTGCCTCGGAGGACCAAGGGTGACCCCACCCCCTTCCTCCTTTCTCCCAGCTTTATACTGAGCAGACGTCATATGGTATGGAATATCCCTTTGGTCGGTTTGGGTCAGCTGTCCTGGCTGTGTCCCCTCCTAAGATCTTGCCCACCCCGTCCCACTGGGGAAAATATCAGAAAGAGCCTTGGTGCTGTGTAAGTACTGCTCAGCAGCAGCCACAACACCAGGGTGCTATCAACACCCTGCCAGCTCCCAGCATAAACCACAGCACCGTGAGGGCTGCTATAGGGGAAAACCGATTCCAGTTCAGCCAGACCCAATACAGTCTCCACCCCTTATTTCATACCATTTACGTTATGCCCAGGTCCTACATAATATTCATTTATCTATTCCATAAGCTTTCTTCACTTCTTCAGATGTTCAGTGTCTTGGCTTCTATCTGTCAAGATAGATGCTCAGGACAGAAGTATGCTTGACCGTTGGACTCCAGCACCGGCTAGGTTTGGGTCATCATTGCACGTGTCTGGTTCACTCTTCATCGTTCCTACTTCCTTCATCACTTCCTGCAACATACAACTCATCCCACAGATTACTTTCCCCCCAAGGTTAAATGTTCTTGAGGCACACACTGAGTAGTCCCATCTTCCCGCATTACCCACCAAGTACATCCAGGTCCCTGAGTAAAGACAATCCTACGAGTGGGCTTGCCTTTTCCCAAGGGAGGAGCAATCCACACTGCCTTCCCCAGCCACCTCCCTGTGTGTACTACAGGGACCTTATCTCCTCCCACAGTATGAAGGGGGTTTGTTTGGGCAGGCCCAGGACGGTTAATAGATCCTCTGGTATTAATTAGCCAAGTGGCTTCTGCTAAATTTATATCCCAATGCTTCCATCCCCCATTGTCCAATGCTCTCAACATAGTCTTCAACAGTCCATTATATCTTTCAATCTTTCTAGACGCTTGTGGGTAATAAGGGATGTGATACACCCACTCAATGCCGTGTTTCTTTGCCTAGGAGTTTATAAGATTATTTCGAAAATGGGTCCCGTTGTCTGACTCGATTCTTTCAGGAGTACCATGTCGCCATAAAATTTGCCTTTCAAGACCTAAGATGGTATTTTGGGCAGTGGCATGATTTACAGGGTACGTTTCTAGCCAACCCGTAGTTGCTTCTACCATGGTGAGTATGTAGCGCTTGCCTTGGCACGTTCGTGGCAGTGGTCCAATATAGTCAATCTGCCAGGCCTCACCGTATTGAAAACTCAGCCATCGCCCTCTGTTCCAGGGAGACTTTACTCGTGTGGCTCGCTTGATTGCAGCACATGTTTTACATTCGTGAGTGACCTGTGAGATGGCCTCCATGGTCAGGTCCACCCCTCGATCACGAGCCCATCTGTACGTTGCATCTCTGCCAAGATGCTCTGATGTTTCATGGGCCCATCGAGCTACAAACAGCTCACCCTTACGCTCCCAGTCCAGGTCCAGCCGAGCTACTTCAATTTTGGCAGCTTTGTCTGCTTGCTCATTGTTTTGGTGTTCTTCAGTGGCACGCCTTTTGGGCACATGAGCATCTACATGACGCACCTTTAGAGCCACGTTTTCCACTCGGGCAGCGATGTCCTGCCACAATGCAGCAGCCCAGATGGGTTTACCTTTGCGCTGCCAATTGGTCTTCTTCCACTCCTGTAGCCACCCCCACAGGGCGTTAGCCACCATCCAGGAGTCTGTGTAGAGATATAATACTGGTCACTTTTCCCGTTCAGCAATCTTTAGGGCAAGTTGGATCGCTTTTACTTCTGCAAACTGACTTGACTCTCCTTCTCCTTCAGTGGCCTCAACGACTTGTCTTGTGGGACTCCACACAGCAGCTTTCCACTTCCGATGGCTTCCTACCACGCGACAGGATCTATCAGTAAAGAGAGCATAATGCCTCTCATCTTCTGGTAACTCGTTATATGGCGGTGCCTCTTGGGCACGAGCCACCTCCTCAGGCCGCACTCCAAAATCTCTACCTTCTGGCCAGTCCATGATCTCTTCCAGGATCCCTGGATGGTTGGGTTTCCCCAGTCGAGCCCGTTGCGTGATTAACGCGACCCATTTACTCCAGGTAGCACTGGTTGCATGGTGTGTGGAAGGGATGTTTCCTTTGAACATCCAATGTAATACAGGCAGCCGTGGTGCCAAGAGGAGCTGTGCTTCTGTACCAACAACTTCTGAAGCAGCTCGAATCCCCTCATATGCTGCCAGTATCTCCTTTTCAGTCGGAGTGTAGTGGGCTTCTGATCCTCGATATCCCCGGCTCCAAAATCCTAATGGTCGACCTCGAGTTTCACCTGGTATCTTCTGCCAGAGGCTCCATGTGAGTCCGTGCTCCCCAGTTGATGTGTAAAGTATATTTTGCACAGCTGGTCCTGTCCGAACAGGCCCAAGAGCTACCGCTCGAGCTATCTCTTGTTTGATGTGCTCAAAGGCTTGTTGCTGCTCAGGACCCCACTGAAAATTGTTCTTCTTTCGGGTCACTTGATAGAGAGGGCTCACAAGCTGACTGTAACCTGGAATATGCATCCTCCAAAATCCCACAAGTCCTAGGAAAGCTTGTGTTTCCTTCTTGTTGGTCGGTGGAGACATAGTTGCTATCTTGTTGACAACATCCAATGGCACATGACGGCGTCCATCTTGCCATTTTATTCCCAAGAACTGAATTTCTCGTGCTGGTCCCTTGACCTTGCTTTTCTTTATGGCAAACCCAGCTCTCAGAAGAATCTCAATTACTCTTTGTCCTTTCTTGAACACTTCTTCTGCCTCATTGCCCCACACAATGATGTCATCAATGTATTGTAGATGTTCAGGGGCATCACCCTTTTCCAGTGCAGTTTGAATTAGTCCATGACAAATAGTGGGGCTGTGCTTCCACCCCTGGGGCAGTCGATTCCAGGTATACTGGACACCCCTCCACGTGAAAGCAAACTGTGGCCTGCACTCTTCTGCCAAAGGAATTGAAAAGAATGCATTGGCAATGTCAATTGTGGCGTACCACTTGGCTGCCTTTGACTCCAGTTCATACTGGAGCTCTAACATATCTGGTACAGCAGCACTCAGTGGTGGCGTCACTTCATTCAGGCCACAATAGTCTACTGTTAACCTCCACCCTCCGTCAGACTTTCGCACTGGCCATATTGGGCTATTAAAAGGCGAATGTGTCTTACTGATGACACCTTGGTTCTCCAGTTGACAAATCAATTCTTGGATGGGAGCCAGAGAGTCTCGGTTTGTACGATACTGCCGTCGGTGCACGGTCCTCATAGCAATTGGCACCTGTTGTTCTTCAACTTGCAACAGTCCCACAACAAAAGGATCTTCTGAGAGGCCAGGCAGATTAGACAACTGTTTTACCTTTTCTGTATTCACACTGGCCACACCAAAAGCCCATCGGTATCCTTTTGGGTCTTTGAAGTATCCCCTCTTGAGATAGTCAATGCCCAAGATGCAAGGGGCTTCTGGGCCAGTTATAATGGGATGTTTTTCCCACTTGTCCCCAGTCAAGCTAACCTCGGCCTCCAATACTGATAGTTCTTGACAGCCCCCTGTCACTCCTGAGATCCAGATAGGTTCTGCCCCTCTATAACTTGACGGCATTAGTGTACATTGTGCCCCGGTGTCAATTAATGCCTGGTACTTCTGTGGATTTGATGTGCCAGGCCATCGAATCCACACTGTCCAATACACCCGATCATCCCTTTCCTCCTCCTGGCTGGAGGCAGGGGCCCTCTATTCCTGTTCTTGGTCGGAGTACTCACTGTCTGACTCTTGCCGTGCCAGGCCGGAGGTTCCTTCTTTAGGATCAAGGGAGGTGATCTCAGTCTTTCTGTATCTGGGAGATCGCTGGTTACTTCCTTGTGGTTTTACACCAGCTACATTAGCAACCTTCTTAGATGTCTTCTTGTTGGCAGGGGTCTTTCCTCGCAATTCATGTACACGTGCTTCCAACTTAAAGGTGGGTTGACCATCCCACTTCCTCATGTCCTCCCCCTGGTCGCGCAGGAAGAACCAGAGTTCGCCACGTGTCATGCGCCTTGGCTTTCCTTTCCCCCTGACTGGGACAGAAGAGAAATGATTTCTTGGGGAGCTCCTAACATCCAGGGCACTCGCCCGTAGAGATGAGGAGGTACCAAGACTCTCTTCAAAGTTCTGAAGCCAGGAAGAGACTGCCTCCACAGTTGGCGTACATCTTAGTCCTTCTCCTGCATCCATTTCTGGGTAGTACATTGCGGCCAAGCCGGCAGAATACGAGGATGGCGCACCTTTAATCACCTTCCTCCACATGGCCCGTGTGCATGGGACATCCTCTGGATTTTTAGGGGCTTCATCATTATCTGGATCACCATAGATGACTTCCATCACTGCTAATTCTCTCAGGTACTGGACACCTTCATCTGCAGTAGCCCACTTCCCTGGGGTGTGGTCCATAAGATCTTCCTTAAAAGGATACCTTGCTTTAACACTTGAAAGGAGCCGTCTCCACAGACTGCAAATTGCTGTCTCTTTTCCAATTCCCCTTTCAATTCCTCGATTTCTAGCAAGGGAACCCAGCTGTTGGGCTTCCTTACCTTCTAGCTGTTGAGCATCTGCCCCATTATCCCAGCATCGCAGCAGCCAGGCAGCGATCCGCTCACCCGGCTGGCGGCAGTAGTCTTTCCGCAGATCTCGCAGTTCTGATGACGTCAGGGACCGGGTAGTTTCTGCCTCCTGTTTCAGTTCTGTTATTCCCTCTTCTGATACCTTTGCTGAAGGACCAGCTTCTTCCTCCTCTTTCTCCTCCCTTATTAATCGAGGGTATGGGCCTGTTGTTCTCCTTGTCCATTGTTTCTTTTTTACTACTGGGGCAATCTCTGTTGTTGTTATTGTTTGAGTTCTCATGTCAACCACAGCCCTTTGAGAGTGCTGAACTGCAGCTCGATAAGCACAGGCCAGGCCCCAGTAAAGTGCTAGAAGTTGCTGATTCTCATTGGGATAGGCAAGACACCCCTCTATCAGGTGATGTGTCAATTTTGTGGGGTTGCTTGCTTGTTCAGGGGTGAGATCCCAGGCTACAGGAGGTGATAACCGTCCTAGGAATCTGCCCAACTCCTTCCACTCTCCCTGCCACCCAGGAACAGGCCGCCTCAGAGCACATTTTGGCACCGATTCACTCAAAATTTGCGTTCTCTTACACCAAGAGCATACTGAGCTCCACACAACCCACAACAGGCGAACAGCATTAATAAAGAGTATCAATGAACTAACATAAGGATGACTAAGTACCTCGGGAGCCTGCAAAATAAAACCACTCATGATGTTCCCAATTCCTTGCAGCATGTTCCCGAGCTTAACAAAATAAAGATAAGCAGCGCAATAAACAAGCCCGTGACCAGCACAAGAGCTTGTTGCTTAATAACTACTATAGCTGCAGCACATTTAATGTAAAACTGCCGTTGTTTTGCCCCACGTTGGGCGCCAGAATAGACTGTGATGGTTTGACTCTGGCTAAATGCCAGGTATCCACCAAGTCGCTCTATCACTTCCCCCCCCCTTCCCTTTGTTTTCTCAACAGGGTAAAGAGGGGAAAGAAGATAAACTAACCCTTGTGGGTGAAACAAAAGCAGTTTTAATATAAGCAAAGCAAAGCAAAAGTCCGCGCGCGGAAGCAAAAGCAAACAGATTTATTCTCTACTTCCCATGAAGAGGCGATGTCGGGCCTTCTCAGGAAGCAGGGCTCCAATACGCGTAGTAGTTGCCTCGGAGGACCAAGGGTGACCCCACCCCCTTCCTCCTTTCTCCCAGCTTTATACTGAGCAGACGTCATATGGTATGGAATATCCCTTTGGTCGGTTTGGGTCAGCTGTCCTGGCTGTGTCCCCTCCCAAGATCTTGCCCACCCCGTCCCACTGGGGAAAATATCAGAAAGAGCCTTGGTGCTGTGTAAGCACTGCTCAGCAGCAGCCACAACACCAGGGTGCTATCAACACCCTGCAGCTCCCAGCATAAACCACAGCACCGTGAGGGCTGCTATAGGGGAAAACCGATTCCAGTTCAGCCAGACCCAATACAAGTAGGTTAAGAGTCCATCTGTAGTGGTTAGTCCACCAGGATTAACCACGTATGCTTAACTACCAACCACTGTTGTTGACCACTGAACTTGAGCAGTGAAGGTCAAAAACTGACCCGTCCAAATCCTTCCATCTCATGACTTTGATTGTTATGGTTGTAAATATAGGCATAATGCAAAGATATCTGCTAAGTTTTTTCTCCAGATGTCAAATGCATATATACAAAGAGCCTTAGCTAATGTATACACTTTAGACTGGCTGCTATTCCTTACCTATTTTTAAGCACTGTGTCTTGTTCGGCTCACTAACTTTCCAATAGCACATTGTACCAGAGCTACAAGCAAGCATAAACAGTGTTAAAATTAAGCTATTTTCTTCTAAATGAAGAAGTAAAGCAAGTATTAAAATCCAAATTGTCAGGATTTCATACTGAATTTATAGTTTTAGATATGTAGAAATTAATGTTTCCGGAACTGTTAGTATTCTCATGTGCTTCTTTACTGCCTGCCCTTCCCAAGCTGATTTCCACTTTCAGCTTCAAGGGTGAGCACTCCAGCAAATGAAACTCCAGGATGCCAAGTCAGGCATGCAGGAATGAGAAATACGCAGTGAGTTACTACCTGTGCCATTTATGGTCTCGGTTATTTGTCCAATGTCACAAAGAATTTCAAAAGTATGAAGGATATCTTTGCATTTCTCAAATGCAGAAATGAGTTACCTTTACACATCATCTGTCCTTTCCACTCCTAAATTTCTTCACCTTGCTCCAGACATGTTCTCTAGCTTTGACAACCAATAAGAACCATACATGTCAGTCACCTCCATGACAGTATTCTAGTTTCTTCTCTAAACACTGTCTGTCCTGAACAGTAAACAAAATTAAGGATCTGAAGACGACTGTGTGATAACATCAGTGCAAGGTCTATCATACACATACTGAAAGGGAGAAAAATCAAGTCCTTTGTGTAAAATATATTATTTTATATATATATATATATATATATATATATAAATTATACCTCTTATTTTGAGGTTTTGTGTCTACAAAACAATGGACCAAACTGATAATGAAAAGGTACTAATAAGTCTGATGTAATATTAGCAATGAGGATCTGAAACTTAGGATTCAAGGACTAAGCACTGTGCTGTCACAGTATAGCAGTGGGAGTCACCACCACAGCCAATGTTAATGGGATGAGCTTCAACAAGGCCAAGTGCCAGGTCCCGCACTTGGGCCACAGCAACCCCCAGCATCACTACAGGCTTGGGGAGGTGTGGCTGGAGAGCTGTCTGGAAGAGAAGGATCTGGGGGTTCTAATTGACAAGCAGCTGAACATGAGCCAGCAGTGTGCCCAGGTGGCCAAGAAAGCCAACGGCATCCTGGCTTGTATTAGAAACAGTGTGACCAGCAGAAGTAGGGAGGTGATAGTCCCCCTGTGCTCTGCACTGGTGAGGCCACACCTGGAGTATTGTGTCCAGTTTTGGGAACCTCAATACCAGAGAGATATCGAGGTGCTGGAGCGAATGCAGAGGAGAGCAACGAAGCTGGTGAAGAGCCTGGAGTGGTGGGAACTCTGCTAGGTGAATGGATGGACTAGATGATCTCCAGGGTCCTTTCCAACCTAGATGATTCAGTGATTCTGTGATTGAAGGAGCTGGGACTGTTTAGTTTGAGGAAGAGAAGGCTAAGGGGAGACCTCATCACTCTCTACAACTACCTGGAAGGACATTGTAGAGAGGTTGGTGCTGGTCTCTTCTCACAGGTGATTAGCGATAGAACAAGAGGGAATGGCTTTAAACAGCAACAGGGGAGGTTCAGACTGGACATTAGGAAAAATTTTTCACAGAAAGAGTGGTCAGACAGTGGAATAGGCTGCCCAGGGAGGTGGTGGAGTCACCATCCCTGGGTGTGTTTAAGGGTCATTTGTATGAGATGTTGGGGGATATGGTGTAGGGGAGAAATTTGTAGAGTAGCGTTGATGGTTGGACTCAATGATCCCAAGGGTCTTTTCCAACCTGAATGATTCTGTGATTCTGTGATGGCTAGGTAGACAGTGCTGTCCAATAGAGCTTTCTGGCACTTACCTACATGTCTTCCAATTTACACAGGTAAATATTTTCTGGCTATTTTTACATGACTTGGTAGAAGAAAGGGCTAGAAAATGGAGAGAATGACAAGCAATAAAGAAATTACTGGCATTCATATCACCCAAGATGTTTAAACTAAGCTTTTAGGTTTTGTCACTTGAACCCACAATCTTCTAAAATTCTAAAAGGATCATCAGCCTTTTGTTTCTTCCCCATGTTTAATAACAACATTACTCTAAACTCTGGAAGGTTATGAAGCACCATCTCACATGAAGTGAGGCTACTGCTATGCAGATACCAGACTGTTTCCACAGTATTTGGAAGTAAGGAGCAGTCAGAAATTGCTGTCTTTTAAAAGTGCTTCTATCAAGACATTTTTGCTCCCTTAAGAGCACTTAATAGTGCTGGAAAGGGATTCCAGCCCTCAAGAACAATGAAAGTGAGTTTTAACAGTTATTTCACAGACAGTCAACCGTGGAAAAGCAGTCAGTGATGTTTGATTGAACAATTTACAGCACAAAAGACAGTAGTATCAATATTAAGAACAAAAGGAATTTTAACCCAATATGTAGAATCTTGCTCAAACCAAAGCCTTTTTGAGGCTTTGTTTTTTCCCCTCCAGCAGTTTGGTGTACCAAATCAGACTTCTATGTAACTGGTGCTGCCATGAAGTTATATACAATAGAACACTGTCTTAACTTCAGAGATCAATTGATTGAGATTCTCACACACACGCCTTAGAGCTTTTGCTCTTTTCCTAGTCTTATGCTCAGCCTTCCCCTCCTTTTCTGAGTCCTAAAGTGTCCAACTGTGTCCAACTTCACACTGGTGGGGGTGAATGGGCTATGGGAAGATGTCAGCATCTGGTGTACTTCACAGGTAATAATATGATTTTGATGACTTACACAAATATGATGATTTCTTCCTCACCTAGAATCCACTTGGAGTCAAAGAAGTCTAAAGCTTTTTTACATCTTTTTCTTTACTGGTCTGCAATTCCTTCTCACAGTCATATTAACAACATTTTACATGTTAGATGCTATTTCTTTGCTCTGTTACCCTTCAAAGCCTTTTTGTCCAGCTAAAGGTCTGCACTGTTTTAGCTGACCACTGGTGAATTGTTTGTAGCCATAAGCAGTGCCAGCCTATGCCTCATGTGTATTCATCACCTGTCTGTACACTGCACTTGGTCTCCCCACTTCTTAAGGCCTCTGCTATCACAGCAGGCTTGTATATCTCTAAACTATACCACTACAGTCATAAATATCTTGTCCTACACAGAATGACAATTTATTACCACTATATCTATAAAATTATGGTTGTACCATACAAAGACAAGGAGGGTAAAATAACTGACCATAGTCACCTATGAAGTCAGAAGAAAAATTGCTATTACAGTGCAATCAAGCCAAAAGCAAAGCTCCAGGCAGGTCAGGACAAACTCAAACAGAGCAAGCCTGACAACTACAGAGGCAGCAAGCCTCAGTTCTGAGGTCTTGCAAACTCACTAACAAGTTTGTGTCCTGTTGTTAGTAAAGGCATTGCTGTATTACTGACCTACAGGATATTACGATACATAGGGTCAAAGCAGAACTACAATAACTTTTGCATGTGATATTATCATCTAGTTTCTTTGAGCAGGCCTGATTTCTAGAGTGGTGTTCACTTTCTCCTGTATCCATGTCGAGGTTGTGCAAGCCAAACCATGTCATTAAAAAAAAAAAAACAAATGTGTTTCAATTTTGCAATTGATCTCCAAAAGATAAGGGCAAAAGGTTACTATCAAGGTGGGAAATCCTGTGTTTATATCATTCATGTGGCTGGTAGTAGCAAGAAACAGGAATCAGTGCCTATATATGAGAAGCTTTTAAATCCAGCTCCATCAGAGCAACATTCCCTATCTTCAATCTCTTATTTTCATTCCCCGAGTTTACAGTTGTGCAACCAAGTATCAGCAGAGTTTTAAACTTCCTTTGACCTAGTGAACTAAACCATCCTGCTATTGTGACTCTATAAGGAACCACTTCTGTTGTGTGACATACAACCAAAAATAAATCATCACATCACACTTAAACTAAACCCTTTCTAGATATTATCAACATCACAGTTCTGATTAGAAATGTGTGGTTTGAAACAACGGTTAAAAAAAATAGCTCTGAATTCTGCCAGTATTCAGTTCCTAATCCAGAAGGAGAAGTCCTCAAGTGAGACAAATTACTTATTTACAGAGGGTCTAAATAATGCACCAGTAAGATACAAAGTTGTTATTACCTAATCAATCTGAACAAAACTAGTGATGAATTAATACAGCAACTTTATGTTTTTCAAGGACAAGTGGAAATGAAGAAAAAGAATCAGCATTGGCCTAGAATTTATCAGTTTAGAGAACTTTTAGTCAAATTGCTTTCACATTCATCACATATTTTAATCTTCCCTACCTTTGTTGAAATACATCTTTTTCAAGCACAATTAGGTTCAGCTTTGTTTTGATCACAGAAATATTTTTAAATAAAGGGAAAAAAATTAATTGCCTTCTTTAGAAAACATTACTTGAATGGATTTGTAATGTTACCTATCAGTGTTAAATAAATGATAGGACATTTTTTTCAGATAATTAAGCATTTTGTTTTACTAAATTAAACAAGTCATATTAATGAAGTAGAACACAAACTTCCCTAACTCTAGCCTTAATGTTCTCTACTGAGGATGATACCCTCTGAATGACTACTTCTACATCTTCAAATGTAGTTAAAAAGCAGTCAAAGTTTCTTAAAGTAGAGATAATATTTCCTAAAGCCTTTGTTTTCTATGATCCATTCCTCTGCCCTCTCTATACTCCCTCACTGCAGTAGGACTCATGGGTGAAAGACAGGTATAAACATCACTGAAGTCGTCTTTCACTTCACAGTCTGTGCAGGTTCTTCAAATGGCATAATACCCTAACTTGCTTTAAAACTTCCCATCTATCCCAGTTTTCTTTCAGAATATAAAAAACTCCTGCTCAGCCATTTGATTAAACAGGGCTGTTATGGACATCCCAATAATTGAAATCCTGTCATTTCCCACTACTTTCCCTTCCAGAGCTTCAAACACATCTGATTCAAACCCTGGCAGACTGCCTACATTTCCTTGTCCACTCACAGTGGGCCTTTGGTTGGCTAGATAATTCTGTTTGATTAGCATTTGGATTTGATTTTTCCTGCAGTCCAACTTATCTCAATATTTGTAGCAAAGAACATTTAGTTTTTGCATCCAAACCCTGCTACTTTCTTCAATTGCTCTTATTAATGTGCCAATGCACATTAATAGGGTGCCTCTTCTCTACCTTTCATCCTAGTTCTGCAAGAGTTCATACAATGGAGAAAATTTTATATCTCAGCCATTTACGTGCACAAGAAATCAACTGTATGTTCTTTAAAATGCCAAGTTTTTTAATTCACAGTTTGCTGAGTCATTTCTGTGTCTATCATCAGAAGAGCCTTCTCAATAATTTGACTAGTTGGTACATTTCCTTAATCCATCACTCAGCACACCCACATTAACTTATAAAGTGCTCAGCACTAGGTTAACATCTTAAGTCAATCGTCAGAGTTAGAAGTCTACGTTTTCAACAGCATGAACTAGGAGGAAATTTACTCATGCTGTTTTGATGAAGAGCCTCAAACTAATAGGAAAGATTTCCTGAAGTTGTTTAAGAAATATTTTTCCAGTGTTTCCTCAAGGTTGGAAAATACTTTTTTAATGTATCAGTCAATATCCAAAAGATTTTTTTTTTTTTCAATTGAGATTATCTCTAGTGTTTTAATTTCAGACACTAATCTGCTAGAGACTACCACCAGCAAACCTCTTCTGCGGCCAATAATATGTCAGACATTAGAACAGCGTGACACTATGATTCACTTTTAAATAAATACCACCTTGACTTTATTGCAGGTTTCTAAATTAGCGATGCTGCAGTGAAGATTAATTACATATAAATATCATGCAAATAGATATCTTACCTGCTTGTGATTTCATTTTTCATCCAAGGACTCTGGGAGTTCAAGTTTTTAAGACTCAAGGAAAGAAAAGATGAAATGACAGAGAAATACAGACATCGTGTGTTAGCTGCACTAGCGATCATGGATTGTTCTTCACTAAACAGTATTATAACACCTTACCTGGTAAAACTGTAGCCACCATGAATTTGCTCAAGAGCCTAGGTATATTGCATTACGACTCGGAAGATCTGAGTTCACAGACCATCTTAATCTTGCTTTTACTTCAGAGACATATGTAAGTCATCTTCAGTGTTACTTGGTTTCTTAACTGTATTTCATACTAATGCTTTATTATTTCATAGATGTTTTGCAAGGATAAAGACAGTGACCAACAAGACACTTGTAGTGTGGAAAGAAGCAGCTTTTAATATGTAACATGCTTTTTAGATATTGTACCACAGACAAAGGGAAGGAACACCTACTTCCTAAAATGATAGGTCTTCTCCTATTGCCAAACTAACACACAGTATAACATTTTCAGAAACTTACAGGAGAGAGGAACTGCAACTTCTAAGAAGGCTGAAGGAGTGCTATTTCCAGACGTCCTAGCACATTATGCCACAACCTCATTATATGATTTTATATTCTTTTGGCACAGGATCTGTGTGTCTGTCAGCAGAGGATTAGGGCTTGGAAGTCTACAGCACACTGCTGAGGAAGCTGAGCAAAGGGAGTGAGAGAGCTCAGCATCTCTGCACTCTCCTGCTGCTGGATAGGTTGAGCACAAAAGATGTATAGCACCCTTTTTCCAGCAAGGTCCTTAGACACATGTTTAATCTGTGGTTATAACCAGTTTCTTGAAGCTGTTAAATACATAGTCCACTGAAGCAGGAGGTTTAAAAATATTTTTTGTTTGTTTAAATTAAATAACTGCAAATGAAGAAGCTACAGAAATTTATATAGATTAATTAGTGACATAATATATTTTATCTTCACTCCACTGTTAGACTTGGCTGCAGATCATAATCAAAGCTTTTTTAGTCTGATGCCTAACCAGCACATTCCAATTTGAACTGAATCGGGACACCAGTTAACTTTTTAAGAGCACAATTTTGCAAGTGCTACAAGATAACACTGCCAGCAGCCCTCACACAGAAGGATGACTTCATCAGACACCTGGACCTAATTCACATCCCCCTTTCGCCCCTCAATGCACAATTCTGGTTCACTGTTGAGGCATATGGGCAGATCATGTCAGCCTATGCACTACCATTTTGAACATTGCATTTTCCCCACAACTAAGGAAAAAATATCCACAGACAAGCTTCTGCCAGTCTGTCAGCTAGACAGTGAATGTATTCATCACTACATACACACTAAGATCTATCTATGCTCTTTCTACAGAATCCTGGGAAACCCAACTCACCAGAAAATGTTAAAATGTCTGAGAAATGTATCACTCAGTAAGAAGCCATTCACAATAAAAGTCTAAACATAACATAATCTGCACCCTTCAAGCAGTGATTTCTGTAGATAATGTCTACTATTGGTAACTCCAGAAATTAATTTTACAGAGATTCTGCTGTTAGAAATTTAAAAGAAGAGCTGGACAAATTTAGAATAACAAATGTGATCTTATTAAAATTAATACAGATGTCTTGTCTAATGATAGAACTATGATAGACAGTGATCAACATAGAGCCATAAATAGTACTGATTGTCCTTCAATGACACCATTTCAGATCAAGCCAATCACTATTAGGTGCTAGTCAAAAAAATTAACACCTTACTCAGAAGTGTATCTTCTAGAAAAGAGTATAGTATTTACAGAGATTAAATATTACAGTTCACCATAAAGGTATTACAACTCAGCATAAAGCAATTCCCAGCGTACTGGGATTTTCTAACACAAACTTTGATTTTAATGTTACAGTCATATCTAGTGCTGTATATTTTACTTTATACATTCAGAGGCTACCTGAAAAACAACAGAAGTTTACCTCAGAGATTTTTAATTTCTTTTTCATTATTGCTCTTGGCCAGATTCTGTCTCTCTTAGAACCAGCAAAACAAAACTTGACAAAAAAAAGAATTCTATAACCCATATTTTAAGGTACTTGAGAAAAATATAATGGTAAGTATTGACTTCATTATCTATTAAAAAATGTCTCTCTTACTTTTGAGCTGACCAGTGAGTTTACACAGATTTTAATTCTATACCTTCAGTAGAAACCCCTGTCTCTCTTTTTATTAAATGAAATATATTCAAATAGAACAGCAGCTGACCTCATCTTTCCTCCTTCCTCTTCCTGCTTCTTCCAATATGTCATCCTTAAATACTCATTGCACTGTTTTCCATCAGTACAGAAACATCTAAAGAATTAGTGAATCTCTAATATGATGAAAAAAAAAAAGTATGGACAGATGAACATTACACTTGTTTTGGTTTCACAGGAAGTAAAGGGCAGGTCAGGAGAATCCCATAACACTTTCACCAGCCCTTTCAGAAAAGAATGGAAAGTAGTCTATTACCTGTCAAAGATGTTATCATACATCATGGCAATGTAATTAGCATTTCTGTCTATCAATGATATACTAGGGTATCTGGAGGCAATCCCCTTTTCACATGGTAAAAGCTGAATAAAGTTCCAAGTAACACAGATCCAAAGGCATTTTTGTTCTCTGTTGTTGCTACAGGAAGTAAAATTTAACATCCTAACATTTCAATTCCCACTACCACACTTCAGGACAGCGGGACACCTTCGAAGAGCAGAACATATTTGTTTCCAGAAGGTTTCAAATGGATCCACAAATTGTTAGCAAAATAAAACACAAAAAATCTTACTCCCTCTCTGTAGGGAAATATACTGCGGTGATATGCTGGAAGCCTTTGCATGGGACATTGATCCTATAAAACTGTAGCCCCTCTGGATATCAGTGCAACAATCACGACACAATTTATCAGCTAAATCATTTTTCTCCATCTTCCAGATGGTTGGGGATGGGAAGCAGCACCAGGGAGGGAGGTGTCCCTTAACTGCAAAGTAATATTACAGAAAAAATAAGTGGATAGGGAACAAACAGATATTTTCATTCATGTTCACTGCTGAAATTTTAGAATGTTACAAATTCCTATATTATCTCTAGTCCTTATAAGCAAGTAAGTCTACATCCCATGTTAAGGAAAGGAAATGTTAATGTTCCTTAAATCCTCTGAATGCGAAAAAAAAGTTGTACTAAAAACCAACACATGCCCTTTCAAAAAACATTCATGCTTCTTTGCAAAAGACTGCAATACCTTTTTCACACTATTAAGCTTCCAAAAAATAGACATGTCCACAAGGAAAAATCCACCAGCTGTATTTCTCAAATATCCCAAAAGAACTGAAGGGAGGTAGGGAGGAATGCCATACACTAATAATTTCACTATATAATGATAAAATGCAGCATTACATCACTACCTCAGTTGGCATCTTTCCCCACACACTTTGCTCCCTGTGGCATTTTAGGATATAAAGAAAAAAATGTACACACAACATCTTTATCAAAAAAAGTAAATGTACACCTCTTCCCCTCAAACTACACAGGCTTCACAGTGAAAATTTTTTGGGAATATCGAGTGATCAGCATCATGCTTCTGATTCCTCAGGCACAGCTCCTCTCTGATAAATCTTCTTAACATAAACAGACAAAATTTTATGTTATATGAGACTATGTAGTTTCAGTAGCAGATTCAGTGTGTTCCTTTTTCCCTGTCTCTTTTGCTATATGTTTCAAAAAGACAAGTTAAAATATAGAGAACATCCATAAAATTACTGAATAGTTTAAAATGAAAACCTTATTTGCTTACATTCCTGGCACCCAGGTTTATTTCCAACCACTAGGAGGAAGAAATGCAGTTTGGTTAAGATAAAATGTAGTAGTCCTAGCTCAATCCAAAAGCTGATTTATCGCATGACTTCTCTCCATGCTGCCACTTCTATCTTAGTCATAGACCTCCTTCTGCAGTAGCACAGTCTTGTCACCTTTTTTCCATTACTAAGGACCTTGAACTCGATTTATTTGTCTTAATCTGACCTCAAACAGAGAGCAAAATAACCTTTTTTTTTTTTTTTTTAGGTTAAACATCATACTGACTTCACTTTCAGCTATTCTAATTTCAGTTCTGCACAACCTAGGTAAAGGAAGTCTCAGGTGATATTAATTTTGAGAAACATTTGTTATCAAGCACTGACAACAATTTAAGACTTGTCTGTGTTTCTTAACTTCAAAGATGAAGTTATGGAACTGATTTCACTCACAGCAGGTTCTTTACTGTTCTGTCTGTCAACTGAAAGGTCAAAATTTCATTGATCTAAATGAACCAATTAATTAATTTTAATCTGGTTTTATCCAGCAGCTTTCTATCATTCACCATTTACCAGGAAACATCATCAGTGATGTCTTCAGTCACAATCACAAGATGAGGATACATCATCAAGACTGAATGTTTGTGAAAACTGATGCTATTTTTTTTCCCCTTAAAAGCCACTTCTAATGATCTCTCCATGCCAGCTTCTTTCCCCTATTTGTCCTATTTTCCTTTCAAAAGAGAGATTTTAAGGAAAACAAGACTTTCCACTAGTGTTCATGTGATCTTAGAAATGTGTTCCTGTTAGGTGGATATGAAATATCCATAGTTCATGGACAGTTCAAGAGAAGCCAGAGTAGAACCTCATCAGCAGGCAAGGACACAATAAGTATGAACTAACATGTAGCAAGTGAAGCCACACATTATGATGTCTAGTGGTGTTGTGGGAAAAAAAAAAATTCTCTTTTCAGTACTAATTCAGTAATGGAGATACTGCTGACACGAAACAGTACTGAAAGTAACTTCACATGGCCAACAGATAAAATCACAAACCAGACATATGAAGGCTGTTGCCCAGGTTATCTATCTCAACCACAAGTGGAGACATTTCTGTGTAAAGCAAAAAATCTTTTTGTCATCAAGAATGGTATGTGAGTATCCATTTTAATTATCATCACTCTGAATAAAGGCACATAAACCTGCTGTTATCACTCTCACCAGGACACTGCTATTTCCAAAAGGCAATCATTTTAGGTAACAGTGAAAGATTTTTTTGCTGACCTTACTTTCACTTCTGTATTATCAGTTCAGGATTCCTTTCAAGGCTTGTGCATTTCTATGCTTTTCAAGTGTTTTCTGAAGCACACTTTTATCAAACTATGATCATGTCTTGACAGTGGTTTCAGTTTTTCTGATTAAAGCTGAGGTGCCTTCATAGTTACTGTATATACACTTCTTTTCACAGTGTGTCCAATTATTCTGGTTATAATGCATGGTGAGGGTCTCTCTTCAATCAGGATTTCAGTTAAGCTGTATCTTCATAGATTTGCTTTCTAAACAAACATCTGTCATGTTTTAGTTTACAGGAGTTAGGAGCTATGTATATAACTTAGAACGTTTTTAAACCATTTTTAAATCTGCTTCTGACAACACTTGTTTCACATGCATCATGATAAAAGAGTTGTCCATATTATATTTTCTTCCAAGCTTAAACCTCATTTGAGAAAAACTATCAAAATATTGAAGTTATGTAGCAAATTATACCTCTCAAAAATCCAAAGGTCACATTGTAGCATTTTAATGAACTTCTAAGCCCAAAGCAAACAGGAAACAATAAACAGTGGATATGAAGTATTCACAGTTTAATAACCATCCTCAGATGCCCATGATCTCAGTGCAATGTGATCACAGTACTGCCAGGAGTTCATTATATATCTGGTGCAGAATGGCATACTGGCAAGGCTGGCAGGGAGCATTTGTTTCAACTCCTTTGCTGATACTCCATAACCCTGTTATTCCTAGTTGATCTTACACAGTCATTTCTATTGTAAAACTCTGACTTTGTGCAAACAGCTGAGTTTTCATCCTGCTGTGTAACTAAAACAGTCTGGGCTATGAGCACTGTCTTCCCTGACATGCTTACTTACACTTCAAGCTCTACTTCCTGCTCTGAGGTGCTACATTTTTATTTCACATCCTCTGTTCAGAAACGGTGGTCTCCAGTAATTCAGCAGCAAACCTGTATTTGCAGAAGCCTTCACTAAAATGAACACTGCAAGTGTGAATTCTTTCTGCTGACAGGAAATTCGTGGCATCCCTGAAATTTCACTGGGCTGAAACTGTCCCTGTGTGAGGGTCAGAATACAGCCACAGCAGCACTTGACAGTGCAAATCAGTTCCTCTCACCTCTGAGCTGCTTCATCTCTAGACTACATTCTGTCTTGGCTCCGTTAGGAATTTTCTTGAGGCACTTTCTCTGTTAGCATGATATTCAAGATGACAAAATTCAGTTTCATGCTCAAGCATGCTCTAAGCTTCAAGGCTGTGGGATCTGACTGACAGAAATTCAGCAGTCTTGTAAAGAAAAATTGTACAAAAAAATAAGCACAATATTCTCTTTTTGATAGTTTATAAATTATATTCAGCATTTCTCAGAATGATGAAAGGCAACTCATGTGGCCAAAAGTCAGTGATTGAATGCAATGCAGAAAGCGGGAGAAGAGGATGTAACGTGCCAGTTTTTGCTGGTGATACATTCTCTGTTTCTCTTCCTCTAGCATCTCTGAAAAACAATCCATTCACTGTTAAAAGTTTCATGGCTCAAAACACTTCCCAAAAGCTTGCTGTCAGGCATCTACATGCCCTTCAGGTCAAAGTGAATCCATCTGAGTGCACCCGTGAGAACACAGACTGAGAGGGGGTTCTTTTAGTCAAGATTGTTCAGCTATGGCAGGAAACTACTTAACCTGTCTGACTGTATAGTATTGATTAAAATAATTAAAGGATCACTGCTTCACTGCTCTAAAGATTTTAGATTGATATGCATAAGTGCACACTGAGCAGTAGCAAAGCTCAGGACACCACAATATAGAATATTGTTCAGATTTACTTCCCCCCTACCTTTTTTCCAATATAAAGGTTGTTACCTCATCACAATTAACCAGGCCTTGTTTAGTTAATTACTCATGATTATGCCATTACTAGAGAAATTTAAATATTATAGGGATTCTGCTAACTCAGAAAGCTGTTTCTAAAATACTTCTCTAATCAAGCAGCAATTATGTTATTCCCCACTAACACCATAAGCATGTTGACCCAGCTAGTCACATTCTGGCAACCACAAAGAGAAAAAATACATAGCAACAGTGACTACTCCATGGAAACAACAGCTGTGGAACAAAAGGAAAATCCACAGAAACATTTTAAAAGCTCACACTTGGTCATTTCACTGCTTTGGGTTCTATCATTTCAGCAAAAAGGGTTCTAGGGAAAAACAAAACAGTTTTGAGCAAAACAATAAATACATGTATAAAAATGCTTAAAATATTTTTTTTAAAAGCTTAAAATTGTAAAGTCAGATGATAATAAATTGGGAAACTGGCCCAGGGATAGAAACAAACAAAGAGGTACGGAGATCATTTTTGGCTTTCAGCTGAGACTACAAAACAGCAGCAAACACTTCAAGGTGACTAACTACCCATAAATTAATTTTAGGGAATTTCATAGTAACAATAACATATAGGGGAGTACATTTACAACTGCTAAATCTCACTTCCACTCTTCTTCCAATAAATTAGGATCAAGATACAGGAATTATTGGTGCAAAGTCATGCTTTGCAATAGAAGCCTATAGCTCCTGCAAAAGGCTGTTCCGTGATTTGGTTCGCTCATTGCTCCACCTGCTTCATCTCTGTTAGTTATCATCTTCCCTGTTCTCATATCATAAACCTCTAGGTTTCCCAAGCAGCTCATATTCCTTCCTTCTTGCCCTACTCCCACTTGCTTTGAACTGTACCCTGGACCTTCAATACATTGTCCACTACCTCTTCCATATGCCAACCTTGGCTTTATGCCCTGGACTTTTATTCTTCTGTTTGTCGACATTCTCAGCTGCTCCCCTCCCAGCTGGTACCTTTGTCCTCCTGCACGTGGCCAGGTGTCCCAACCCAATGTTGGGGGAGGTTTCGATATGATCCCAAGAGTGAGATTAAGACACAGATTAAAACGAGGTCAAATGCCATATACCCAAAACAGGTTTTTATTATTAAAAAAGTGAAGAGGGGTAGCGATTGGACAGAATCGAAGGAAAAGACAGAAATAAAGCAAGGATGTGGGATAGGGCTGCAAGAATAGTCACCACCATGGATCCAGTGACGTCCCATTGGTCCATGGTCTTCAGTTCTTCGGTGGTGGGTGCACACAGATCTGGCTTCAATGGTAGATGCACACTGAGCCAAATTTTCTGCTGCCTTTTTAAGTTCATAGTATCTGCTGATTAGAATATCGGCCCACCTTTACGTTTTTTTTTTTCTCTGGTCCAACAGGTTTTGTTGCATCTGGCTTCAGGGCAGGAACGTTTGCCTCATGTCAGTTCATTAGCAATGCATGCATGGGGTCTGTCCTACACAATGGAGCCACACATGGCTCCAGGATGGGGCCATCTCAGCACACCTCTGCCCCTTTCAGGCTTGTCTAAAGAGTCCGGACAATGCAACCGCCAAGAAGTGGAGAGCGCATCCTTCAGTACACTCTCTCTTCTCCGGGCAGCATCCCCCAGACCAATCCACAGGCCGCAGCAGCTTCTCTTGGAGGTTTGCACAGACACAAGCAAGCTTTGAGACAGTCATAGGACATTTCAGTCTATCACACCAGGGCACCCGGAGACAAGCCAGACTCCAAGGACTTTTTTCTCACCTTTAAGGAGTCACAAGAAATCACTGAGGATAAAGTGTCTCCAGTCAGCATATTGGGAAATCACCCGTAAGTGCTAATAACAGCCCTGACAACTCTCTGTACTGCACATGTAAACCACAGTTTCATCTGCAACTCTAAAAATTTGGCCAAGATATCAGCAACTGCAAATATAGTATCCTGCATGAAGTATCAAACAAATTTTACTATCAGCTATGGCTTATGTGCCCCATACAAGTGGCACCAGCTTGAAAGAAATGTATTTAATTGCTGCATTGCTTTCTCACATAAGGTAGTTCAGATAATTTCTATCAAGCTTAAGACTTGTTGTGTAGCCTGCATTTACTCAAATAACCACTTTCTACTCAAACAGTCCGCATGTTTTCTGTGGTCAACTGCCCCCAATTTCTGTATTTCCTTACAATGTGTTGGCATCATATGCAGTGCTTCTTAAGAAACTTGTATTTTTTTTTTAAGAAAATACAACTTTCTTGTTGTTAATTGGGGGTGTTAACATATGACATTCAAGACACCATGGCTTAAAACAACACCTTTTTGCTTCTAGCTAGTGTCCATGCCAGATATAACCATTTTCAGAAGTACTGCACTTACTTGGGCTTTACATTTCTTAATGCCACTTTTAATTTTCATTAGAAATAGCTAAAAAATAATTATACCTTGCATGTTTTCTATAATTAAATTGCCAGTGTCTTCAAAATTTCCTATCAGCTGGTACAGTAACATAATATGTCCCTCAAAGATAAGCTGAAACTCAGCTCTACTAACTGATTTGAAAACCATATTTTTTTTGTATAGATTCAAATACATATCCTTTAATTGGAGACTATCCAGAGGATGAGCTTGTTTTTATGTATCCCCAGAAAATGCAAGATGCATGCTTACATACAGCCTCACTGTAAAAAAAATAACCATTTCAAACATAGTATGATTAAGAACTTTCATTTTCAAAAAAACCATTTCAACATGTGCCTTTCAAGCACTCGTTCAAGAGACAGTTATATCAAGGGTTTTGACTTTTTTCTTTTTATTTACATAGCAGCCTTAAAATCAGTCAGAATCCTTTATATTTCTTTTTTTTTTTAAGCTGTTACTATATTTCCTTTCTCATTCTTGTCAATAAAGAAAAGGGAAGGACAGAAACATGGAATTCTTTGCTTTAAAAATAAGATTTCAAACTAAACATACTGTATGCAAAACAACAATTTACCCAGAGGTTTTAAAAACCAGTAGTATCTTCAATGCAAGCAGGTTTTCTTTATTTTATTCTTTTTAAATTCAGTTATTTTCTCCAGAAAGTTCTGTTGCATTCAAAGGTATGCATGATTTTCTGCCCTTTTTTTTTTTTTTTTTTTTGAGGGGGGGAGGGGTGTGTGTGTAAAACTTAAGTTAACAAACTTTTATTATGCCATGGAAGCAACCTGCAACGTTAACACATTTCTGCCCTAATTATCTAGCTTTACAAAACTCTTTAACACGCAATTCACAATTCAAAGAAATAGCAGCAGAGGCCTGAACCATGCTCTTAATTCACCTCGGTAGAGGTACACTTGGAACACAAAAGCCAAGATTTTATTCTACTATTGTAATTTTTCATTATAACTGTTTAGCTGAAGCAGCAAAATAAATTTTAAGAGTTCGGGAAGTCAGAACATGTAGCATTTAAGACATATTTTGTATACAAGAGTAATGTTGTCTAAAATTAAAAAATCGAGGTTATTAAAAAGCAAGTCAAACATTTACAACTCATTATTGCTACCAGTTTATCTGCAGCAGGTTTTTTCCAAAGCCTACCTGCTACAAAGTTACACACATGAGAACAAGCCCCAGGTGCCTTTGACAGCACAAAAACCCTAAGGGATGTTGGAAGGCTGTTCCCCTCAAAAAAAATAAAATGCATTTTGTATGGGATGTCCCTCTGTTCCCTTTAGTCCTGAAACTAAAGACTGACTGCTTCACAGAATGCATACAGCAATGAACTGAATTCATGAGTCCTTTATTAGCTCTAGCCCTGAGAAACTACACTAGCTTGGTATGCCTGGTTTCAGCCACAACTATACTCTTGCTTGGATACTCCTGCACCTTTTCTATAATTAATGATATTACCTCTGACACCACAGTGTTTCTATGCATCAAAAAGTGAATGGACATCATGTAGCAATCACACTACACCTGCAATCTGTTGTTCCTGTTTTCCATTTGCCAGCAAAATCGATTTCAGACTTCTACAATAACCCCTAGAACATTTCTTACCATATTAGAAATTATTTTATATGATGTCCCAAAGTTAACTATGGAAAGATAAAGCAACTGCGCCGTCACTGCTATTATTCAGGGCACTTGTATCAAAAAATCCCTTTGTTGTATAACGAACAGTTCCAACATGATTTGAAATCTAACTCGTACAGCAAAACCTTACCTTAGGCCATAAGAAACACTGTGCATTTGAGATCTGCAAACAAGACTGTTAATGATTTTTATCACTAGCACAAATCCTTTGAATCTTATGAAGATTAATTTGAAGAGGCCTGAAGATAGGTATACACTTGATTTACACAGAGTGCGGAATCCACTCCTCAATGCAATATGCTACATATAGCTACCTGATCTTATTTGTTAAGTTTAAAGCAGGAAGTGTCCATATATTAACACCAAACCACAGAAGAGAATTAATTTTATCAAAATCTAACAAAACAAGAAAACATACCTCTTAATAGCACATGTTTCTGAACAAGCAAGCATACATAGTCAGTTATGCTTTTTCAGGATATTTAAAAGCTGTTTTTGGAAAATTATACAGATTTTTTTATTATTATTCCCGTATTCCTGTGCACACCTAAAGCCATGAATTTACAATAATTCCTACAGTTCTTATGAGCTACACTTATTCAGTTGCTGCTTAATACCTAGAATATTCCCTCTTTTGTGTTATTGACACTGAAGCTCATGCAATTTTTACATTTTTAACAAATACATCACTGATTTTTCATAATTATGTTGCTTATTTTTAGCACAGATAGTATTTTTGTCAAAATAAATAAAATGCTCCTTTTCCCATGTTAAAAAATAACAAGTTTAAATCATTATAAACTTACAAAAAACAGAAACTCCACAAGTTTCTTTACTGAATTAGTAAATACCATCAAAACAATTATTGTATCTTTTGTTTCTTCAGTTTCTGGGCAAATGTTCCAGATATGGGAAAGGCAAAATACAGTTATTCTCTGCCCTATGTACATTAGTCCGCTAACAACAAAGCTTATACGATCCATAGCTTTTAAATAGGTCAGTTCTTTCTAACACAGCAGAAGTTAAACATTGCAGTAGCCTTGTAGAGCACTGTCTTCAGAACTGTCTGGTCAAAAGTAAATTTAAAGCCTTAAATAGTAGGAATTATCTGAAGGCAATGGTAATTAAATTTGGTGCTTTACTTCTTTAGATGATGCATCCTCATGAACATTTGCAGTAGCTTAACCTTAAACAGCAGTTTCACAGACCATATTTAATACTGCATAGCCTCGGATTTGGCCAACTAATTTTTATTAGGACTCTTCCTTGAGCCTCAGAAGTCATTACTTCTTGCCTTATAGCATCACACATCTCTAACTCAACAAATTTCATCAGACACAGAGGATGAACTTTTCAGTCTCGTCAATAAGCCAATATATATGCTTTCCTGCTTAGACAGAAGCTGAATGAGTTCCATAAATACAGAAATAAGCTCCACTTTCCACAGACAATTCCCTAAACCACTTAGCAATTGCTTCTACATGGATACCAAAGCATTCGGTTTAAAAAATAAAGAAAAAAAAAATATGTCTGAGTGTCATATACGAAGTATTTCAAAATCTTACAAAAACATACTTTTCATATACATATAAATGTTTATATGCTGAAATGTATGCAACTATGCACCCTACATGTGAATTATAAAAGTTACATCTTATTGCCTATCATGTAGTAGAATCTGCTTGTTCTCAGGTGCAAGCTATGGCTAGTGCTACAGGATTTCCAGGTAAAGCTAGTTTTCTGACGATTTTCAGAAAGGCTTTTCTGAACTGTTTGAGTGGCAAGGCAAACTTTTACAAACACCCCTAAGAGTATGCCAAAATGTTAAAATGGCATTGGGAAATAATGGCAAGTTCTGAGGGATGCTAATCTATCAGATGTTTGTCAAAGAATAAAATAAAAACCTACTGTTGAGCCCAGCATCGGCCAGAATGAAGCATGGTAGTAGAAGATGACATCTGAGTGGCTGGCAAGCACAACTGCCTTGAGTGTGAAGGCAGATACTATCATCTGTGGCAGAAGCTAGCAGAAAACTAGAGGGGAAAAAAAAAAAAAATTATCTGTGTCTTTAGAAGAAACCATGGAACCTGATAGCACACTGGAAATGGAAGAGAAAGTTATTCATGACAGACTACACAGCTTTTTTCTGAGCAGACAGGGTATTTTGAAAAGTTCATGGAGCGACCACTTTTCTAACTGATAGATAGTCTTTCTCATTTACTGCCTGAAATGCAGCATGCAGTCACTGTTTCTTAGACACACAGATGACACTTACTATGTACGGAAAGCAGTTAGACTATGAAATAAAACAGAACTAATGGCATGGAAAGCACAATAACACTGGTTTTCTAGGTTAGGCTATCTTGAACTAAACCAACAGCCTAATATGTTTTAAAAATTCTGCTACGTGCATGAAGTTTTAACTGTCACTTTCTTTTTTAATTCTCAGAAAAAAAGGTTTTTTCTAGACTGCTTTGCTGACACCTAGTGAGCCTCGACTTGAACAGCTTCAGGCACACGAGCTCCTAGAAAAGAGAGGTGGTAACAGAGTGGCTGTTCTTTTCATTCCACTTGCACTAAAACATTTTATAGGGCCATGTCTGTGATTCAACAGAGTGCTGAATCGTATATCAACTCAGAGAACGCTGTAGTATGATGAGACGTAAAAATGTGGAAAGATGGTAAAGAGGAGAAAGGGAAAAGAACAGTGAAAAGACGTAATGATCAAATCAAATGATCAAAAAATGATCAAATCCCTCCCAGCCAAAATACCTTTTACAAGGATGACTGACTCAAAGAAACTTCTCACTGGTTGTAACTTCAATCTTTTTCTTTTAGTGCCTCACATATTTAATGGGCATACATCAGTGTCTGCAACTTCCAGCTAATGGCTCCTTTGTTGTTTGTTTTTAATGTAAAATATAAACTACAAGCAACTCCTTATAACTGTCTCAAAATTAATTCCAATCTAATCCTATCGTTACAATAGTATCAACGTGTCAATGTATCCTTGGCTTAGTTTGGGAGAATAGCAATTTCACATAAGATTCTCAGCTTTACTGAAACGGCTTAATATTGCCTAGGAAACAGGCATCAGTTAGATGATATGACTTTTTCTGATGTCAAAGAATTCTGCAACTTCTAATGAACACAAAAGCAATTTAAAAAAAAAAAATCAACATCCTGTTTTAAAAATAAATCGAACAACTGAACCTAAGTGCTGATTACCTGTGATAACAATGATGAATAAGATCACATTTTACTTCCCTGAAAAATGGCTCCAAGAGGTCATGATCATTAGACTTGCATCAAAAATGGGAGAACACATAGTGCTCCCAACTGTCATGAAAGTTAGTCTCTTGAGAGCTGCTGGTCAGGAATTCTCCGGTTTCCCTAAGAGCTTACTAACTGTCTGAAATATGTTAACTAAGTAAAATCTTACAAAATGGACAAATGTCTGGATACTTAAAAACACCTAGGCAGAGACAGTTGTGCTGCTCTAAATTTCCAGTGTAACAAATTTAGGGTAATTGAACTTCACTGATAGAAGTCACTAAAACAAAGACTATGTAGTTCTTGTATCAAAAACATAACAGAAATGCTAAGGATTGCATAGGCTGAATATGACTACAAAACAGCAGAGAATACACAGTTCTGTCAGTAAAGAAACTACCTAGTGCCTACAGGCTACGCTTTTCTTACAACAATCATGACAGTAGATGTGCTTCTCTTCTCAGACTCTGCTCAAGCTGTCCACGGTGGTACCAAAACAGTCACTCCTATTTTCCTTCCTCGTCAGCCTGTTATCTTGGTTTAGGCACTTCAGCCCATCAGAACTTAATCCTGCATTTAAATAGGAAGCTGAGTCACTTTATTTCTTTCTCCGAGGCACAACAACCAAAATAAATGTTTCCAGCTAAAGTAGTGTGCATTTAAGACGATAACCCCAGAGCATTTTTAACTCTCACATTCTGGTTGCTGAACCTGAGACTAAAAAGCAGATTATGTCCAAAACACTTATAACTGTATGTTTATAATTTGTATTTTATGCATGTAAAATTACCAGTTATCAGTAAATATAAAAATGTTCAGGTGAAACATCAGCATTTATATGGTCTTGTCTTGCAACAATATTAGGAATAGTATATTCGAGCATTTAGGCCCAGACCTTAATCAAATCCTCAATGTTTAAGAAGCTTTTTGAAATTTGTAATTAATTGCCTATAAGTGTGGTAAACACTTTGTTGCTTAAATACATTTCAGTATGATTAATTGAACTTTTTGACTTATAGGTCAGACACTACCACATGATATACTTCACCTTTATCCATAACAAATTTCAGACTCAAACTCTATTACACAACTCAATAAAGAATTACCTTAAGGTTCCTAAGTGGTTTTTATGTTGCTAAATTTAAAATAAAATCTCTGCCATCAAAAGGCAAATGAAAACTTTCATTTTGTGATTTTTTTTTCTTTTTATTAAAAATACTCTTTTACTCTATACACATTTAGTATTTTTATAACTCACTTGGTTTGACCAGAGCTGAAAATGATTATTGTTATTAGTTAATGAAAAGAAGTGGACCATTTAATATGTCATTCACTAAGATGTGTATTAAATGTAATCGATATATCCAAAATTATTACTTCTACCATTGCCCTTTACAAAAATAATTATGTGTTTTAAATAGTATAATCAAATAAATAATATATTCCCAGTGGAAAAAAAAAATAATTAAAAAAGAATGTGAGAAGAGAAACAGACCAGGCAAGATTATTTTATCAAGCAAGTTCAGGAGCAGAGCTGCTTTTATTTCAAAAGCTTTCACCCCTTAACCTTAACCTTGTTTAGATGAATGGCAGAAACTGCTTTGTTCTCATTTCGATTGTCTTGATCTCTTATCTCCACTTAATGCAAGGAACAATTCCTTCTTGAGAAAAAGCACAAAGATGGTTTTTATCAACTGTCCCATTGCCATAGCTTGGCTTGTAAAACCCACAAGGTGCAAGACACATTAACATGCACCAAAGACCTGAACTGTCTAAAAATAAAAACATTTGTACTGTTTCTATGCTTTTCACTGTCAGAGCCTTTTGCAAATGCCAATAATTTAATCCCTGGAACATACCTGATTTCCAAATTCCAAATGTACCTATACTAGAAAAAAACCCAAAAGTGGTGTGATCGAATTCACTTAGAACTGCATACAAATTCCAGATGGCCACAGTTCCTCAACATAAACTGTTAAGTGCTGACACTTTCAGTATAGCCATAGGCACTGTGAATCTACCACGCAATGAAGCCATCAAGACAATTTGGAATGGCAACAGAATTCTCAAATATTTTGTATGATAATCGAAAACACAACATATGCCTGAAACTTTTCTATCTAGTGTGAGAAAAGCAGAATTACACTGTATGCATCTAACATCCAGTGCATTCATAACATATTGCCAATTTTTGTTACAGTGCAGCCAACCAGCAATACTTTAACCAGACTAAAGAGGCAGGCACATGGCTTCTTCAGACAGAATATATTTTTGATTCATTTGAATAAATGCTTCTGGTAAAAGAACAACACAAAAACTGGAATAGCAAGCCAAGTTAACCTGGCACGTATTTAAAATATGTGCTTTTGTAACACATGTATATTTAGGAACCAAAAGTATGACAACTCCTGTAAAAGAAATCTACCATAAATAAATCTCTAGAGATACTGAAGAGAGTCCAGCGAAAGGCCACAAAGATGATGAAGGGACTGGAGCATCTCTCCCATAAGGTAAGTGTGAGAGCTGTGACTTTTCAGCCTGGAGGAGAGAAGGCTGAGGGATTATATTATTAATAAATAAATACCTGTAGGGAGGGTGCAAAGAAGGAGTCGGGCTCTTTTCAGTGGTGCACAGTGACAGGCCCAGAGACAATGGGCACAAATTGAAACAGGAGGTTGCCTCTGAACATCAGGAAACACTTTTTCGCTGTGAGGGTGACCAAGCACCGGCACAGGTTGTCCAGAGCAGTTGTGGAGTCTCCCTCCTTGGAGATATCCATAAGCCATCTGGACACAGTCCTCTGCAGCCTGCTCTAGGTGACCCTGCTTGAGCAGGGAATTGGATCAGATGACATCCAGAGGTTCGTTTCAACTTCAACCAGTCTGTGATACCACAACTAACATCCCTAGTAACCAAGTTATAGATCTAGAGAGCATTTTCCCTAAAATAAAACCAATTAAAAAGTAGAATGCATAGAGGTGATTCTAATGCACTCCAATTTTCTTACATGGCCCTCCCCCTTCCCCCCATCTTTTTTCTTCTTCTCAAACATAAGAACTCATTCAACATGTGATCCATAAGAGCATCCTATTCATGAAGAGGTATTCTGAGATCCATGGGTGTACAAGACTTCATACACCAAACACATGGCTTGGATACTTCCAAGGCCTGGTTTTCTATCTGGTCATTTTAGTATAGTAGAGGCCAGAAACCACTGCCCATATAGCAAAACCACCTAGGTCCTATAGCATTACTATTGCCTGTCTGATTTTTTTTAAAGGATAAAAAAGGAGGAGATTCATTCAAACCTGCGTAAAGAAAGCTCAACTCAGTATTAAATTTCTCAATATGTAGGGATCAAGTATGATTTTTATTGTGCTGATAGAACAGTGTAACACTAATGCAAATTGATCAAATTTTTGCAATCCAGATATCACCAACCAGCATTTTTCTTCACAAGGATTTCACTTCCATTATGTTCTATCATACCTCCTCCTATTGTGACATTTCTTCTGTTATGCATAGATCATGTATCTCTTAATTGGCTTCTCACTTTATCCAAATTACAAACATACTGAACTTCAAACATAACTCACCTGAGATGTCTTGCTTTGGAAGAATAAAGAACAGCTTTATTTGCCCTTGGAAAGTAAGGATTATTATACAGAATTTGGAGACCAAAATTCAAAAAGGAAAACATACTTCACATGTTTAGTGATTTATTTTTTTCTTTATGAAAGTTGTTCCTTTGTTGGCTCACTTTTTTCCAGAATGATAATATATCTTCTAAATGTTTAAAATGAAAAGTCAACATGTAACTACCCTATGATATATATTTTTGAGCTTTATTATTCCACAATGTAGTGTCAAGACGAAATGCAAAGCAACTTATTTTATGGGCAAAATTAAGTAAATATTTTTCTTTGAAGGCACAAAGTCATTTTTTTCTCACCTGCACATTTTATGCAAAACATTTTAACTGAAGCAATATTGATTTATGCAAGTTATAGAATCATAGAATATTTTGGGTTGGGACAACTAGTCCAACCCTCCTGCAATAAGCAGGGATATCTTCAACTAGATGAGGTTGCTCAGAGCCCTGTCCAATCTGACTCTGAATGTTTCCAGGGAGGGGGCATCTACCACTACCACCTCTCTGTGTTTCACCACCCTCATTGTAAAAATTTCTTCCTTATACCCATTCTGAATCAACCCTCTTTTAGTTTAAAACCATTACCCCTTGTCCTGTCGCAAGAGGTCCTACTAAAATGTTTGTCCCCATCTTTCTTATAAGCCACCTTTAAGTATTGAAAGTTAGTACAAAGGAATTGATTTTTGAAAATGACAACTCAGAAAAAGGAGATGTGTTGAACACACCTTACTTCACAAGTCATTTCTAGACTTTCTTAGCACAGATACTTTTGTCACAATCTTACACAGTGCTAATGGGCTTCATCATCAGTCAACACTTACTTTCCAAGTACATATTGATCAGTTCAGAAAAGAAACTGAAAGGTAAGATGAACCACTTATAGTGCCCTTCCTAAACTAATCTGCTATTCATTTGCTGGAATCGCAGTTTACTCAGAGCAAGCAAGGTGGGTAGGAACTAACCGAGCTTAAATAAATTGAGAAAAGCATAATGTGACATATGATATAGTAAGGGCAGTTAACAATAAGAGATATTCCAGATTACGTTTTTCTGAAAAAAAACCCACCTTTTGCACTCAAGTTATCTAAATTGGTGGTGGAGGAGCTATATATATTGACTGCCATTCTTGTGGCCATTTAACAGAGAAACTGAAAAGTTTCAATTATTTGCAGGCAATTCATGTAAAAACAGTGTCTTAACAGGTTATGCTGCCTTCTGTTAAACCATGTTAAGCTCTTTTCACAGAAGGTTAAAGTTTCCTAACTTTTTTTTTTGTGTGTAAATTTTCTTGTTCTAAGATAGCACCTTTGAAAAAAATATCATGTTTTTACATCAGCAAACATCTGTTGTTTTTCTTGTCAAAGTAGGATATCTCATACCCTCTGACAGCAAAAACTAAAATAACTACTTCGATTCTCAGAGTGACTGCAACGCAAATCACAGCTTCACCGAAAAGTTAAAGGGCAGTATCCATTTCAAATAATAGCTCTAACTGAAAAATATTTTAACCATGTTGTTCTTCCCTTTCTTTCTTTCTTTCTTTGGTTCAGTAGTTCTTCTTTGTTTTGGATATTTGTTTAAAATTTTTAATATGCAAGTAAATACCAAGAAATTTCTATTTCTGTGTGCAGACTTCACAGGCAAATTAAGACTGGTAACATGTATTTACTGTTTAGTTTTAAAAGCCCAGATATTCGTTTTCCTTTTTCTGTATTAATATACAGACACACA
Source organism: Athene noctua (assembly GCF_965140245.1). Lineage (NCBI taxonomy): Eukaryota > Metazoa > Chordata > Aves > Strigiformes > Strigidae > Athene > Athene noctua. Next base: position 81,368,945 of record NC_134038.1, read on the forward strand.
TAATACCTTATCACTTACACTGGATGTTTTAACTTTATTATAAGAACAAAAGGTATAGAAAAAGGCAGTAGTTGGAAAACTTTGAAGGAAAGCTGCCAGAAGCTCCAGTAAATGCTACATCCTGGGATCCACAGGCATGTCAAGAACTGTATTTTTTCTTCATCTGTTTAACTGACCTTTAATTTTAAATAACTGATAAACAACTTGTCTCATATGGATTCACATCTGCAGCACTGGGTTTTTAAGCCTTGTATATGTTCTAAAAGCCTTCAGATATTTTTATACACCTATAATGCTTACACAATGTAAACACGATGGTTAAAAATTAAAATGCTGCATATGAGCACTAATTAAACTCTATTTCAAGATTCATTAGGAAGCCAATATGTATGTCCAGCTCCAGGTAATTAGAACAGGATAACTGTCCAAGCAAGAAATGAAAAAAAAACCCAACATAATAGAGAAAAAATGAACTTTCTTCAATATTAATTTCATTATCAAAATAATTTAATGAAGGATAGTTCAGAATGACAAATACTTTCTCTATAATCCAGTTTGCACATATACCATAACAATCTGGTTATCCTTTTCAATGATGACAACTATACTTACTGTTAATTTGGAACTGTACTACCTACTGTGATAAAAAATTCAGGTTTTTCTTCTTCCTTATAATCTCTGAAAGTAGAACAAAGCTCGAAAGTGAGAACAAAAAGTTCAATGTGAGTGACCTCTGAGTTAAAAAGTATGAATGAAGGCACAGAACTCAGGCAAAAAAGTATTTCTTCTTTCCAAGAGAAGCACAGAAGACCTTCCTATGTAGTATAGACTACACGGCATAGCATGTATTTGAAAGACTAGGTTGCTTATTTTAAAATACTTACAAAATTGATGAAGCATTTCCATGGATTCTGATGAAGCTTAATATCTCCACCTTATTCAGAAAGTTATTTTACCATTAATTTCTAAGATAAATTTGTATAGCATTTGTTCTTAAATATTCTCCAAAATACATGTATTTATCACGACAAATACTAGAAAGAAAAGAAGGAAACACTTTCTGTAATCCTGCATGTTTCCAGACACCCGAATTTACAGTGCCGCATGCTTAAAAATAGCACAATTGATGTCTGTGAATGGTTTTTCTCAAGTAATCCATTCAGTACCAATAGCATAGCCAAATGCAGAGAAAGTGCATCCAGTTCTATATTATGTCAGGGCTGGTTATTTTATTGATATTCCTTTCCATAGAAACACTTTATTACCCACTTCTGCTATGAAAATGAACAAGAAACCGTTCATTTTTTCACCTGTTTGAAGCCATATGTCAAGAAGCAGCAAGGGCAGGCTGCTTGGAAAGAAAGGTAGAGCTGGAAGCCAAGAGTCACAGCAGGATGGGCAGGACAAGGCTCTCTTTGACAAGGGCACAGTCCCACAGCACCTGAACAGAAAATCAGAGCAGGCCCGTGACAGCAGCCAGGGCCAACTAACATATCAGTGACTGCCAGATGAGGCTGTATAACCAGGCAGATCTGAGGTCATGCCAGAAAGTTGAGTCAGCAAGGCAGGGCCTGATCTGATGAGGGTAACCAGTCTGCCACAAACCACTAAGCTAACAGTCTTTGGCATAACTAGAATCACCAGTGTGTATTTATTTGGGGAACTACCTTTTTCCCACCACCCTCATAGAAAATCAGATTGAAATAAAGGTGCACAGTTCACCCACTGAGGATTACTGTGGGGTGTGACATCTCTGCTGTGTCTAGAGCAATAATGGTACAACAAATCAACTATTTGGAAGGTGGCATTTGAAGTGTATGTGGCTTGAAAATTTTCAGTGTGAATGATTTGCACAAGGACAATGTGCATCTCCTTCAGAGAAGGTGGTCTTGGTGAAAGACACAAGTCCACAACAACTTACAACTCCAGTGAGCATCTAGACAATCTCCTGAAACTCTGAGCATTGTGCTCCAAGGTCCCATAAAGAACAAGTTAACCCTCCCATCTTATATTCCTTTATTTCCATGTCTTAACTAAAAATATTTCCTAAAGGAGATTTTCATACATTTAATGTGTTTCACTGTGAGTTATTTAAAAGGAAAAATTAAAAAAAGAGAATAATTCCAACATGGAAAGACACTGGAAAGATCTCTACAAATAGAGTTTCAAATAGAATCAATGTTCCACCTAGGTTTCACAACTGGATGACTGTAGAAATGAATGCTGAAGTCTACTAAAATACAAAGACAATTATTCTGTCATAATAAAATTTATTTCTTTTAATATTAGCATTAGGCAAGAGATATATTTAGCATGTTTATTTAATCAACCAAAAAGGCCACTGGCATCCTGGCTTGTGTCAGCAATAGCATGGCCAGCAGGGACAGGGAAGTGATCTTACCCCTGTACTCGGCACTGGTGAGGCCCCACCTCAATTTCTGTGTTCAGTTTTGGGCCCCTCACTACAAAAAGGACGTTGAATGACTCGAGCGTGTCCAGAGAAGGGCAACGGAGCTGGTGCAGGCTCTGGAGCACAGGTTGTACGAGGAGCGGCTGAGGGAACTGGGGGTGTTTAGTCTGGAGAAGAGGAGGCTGAGGGGAGACCTCATCGCCCTCTACAGCTGCCTGAAAGGAGGGTGCAGAGAGCTGGGGATGAGCCTCTTTAACCAAGTTACAAGCAATAGAACAAGAGGTAATGGCCTCAAGTTGTGCCAGGGAAGGTTTAGACTGGATATTAGGAAGCATTTCTTTACAGAATGGGTTGTTAGGCATTGGAATGGGCTGCCCAGGGAGGTGGTGGAGTCCCCATCCCTGGAGGTGTTTAAGAGTCAGGTTGAAATAGCGCTGAGGGATATGGTGTAGTTGGGAACTGTCAGTGTTAGGTTAATGGTTGGACTGGATGATCTTCAAGGTCTTTTCCAACCTAGACAATTCTGTGATTCTGTAATTAATGCACCCTTCAAATTCCATGTATTGACTTGACAATGGAAATGATCAACTGTTTGACAATGGAAATGGAAAACAGTTTCTCCCTTGAAGCATTTATGTATGACAGACACACCAGGAATACTGGCTCTTTCTGCTTCTTCTTCTTCTGCAGCACCTGTTACTGTGAATGACTAGTGGACCACTAAGATCTATGACCTATTGGACTCAGCAACAAAAATTCACTGGCTTTTTGATGACTGAATATGTGTGCTTGATGCGTGAAGTCAATAATGTTCAACTAAGTGGATCTGCATCTCTTAAGATGGATTCCTATGTGAAACGATTTCTATGTGAAAAGTTTCCCATCTAGCTGAGAGGCTGCAGCACATAAGCAAAAAAGGAGAAAGGGTAGAAAAAAAAAAACTCGAACAAACAATTAAAACAATATATAAAATCACAACACTGCAAAATTAAAGCAAAAGAAAAGCTAAAATTCATGTCATAAAACTAATAACCTTGATGAGGACTGACTCAAATCTGGTGTGCTAGCACAAAAAAAATATCCAAGCACTCTTATGGAACTATTTTCTTCCTATCCATTACATATTTATAAGTCATGAACCAAATATGGAATTCTGGCAGTTGTCAAATGCTTGTTTTCCTATGTAACACAGTTGTTCTCCAAGTGGCAAAACAGGTGTGACATTTTTCCAGTCTCACCTTCCTTACTTGGACAGCAAGGAAACTAGAAATTATTAGCTAGGAAATAAATCTTGGAACATCTTCTTGAGGGATATTAACTAATATGAATGAACAACTGGGCTTAGCTTTCCACAGATGACACACACACACACAAAAAAAGCATTGCATTTAACGTCTTGAAGGTAAGCCCTGATACAAGCATATGTACCACTGAAAAGTAACAATGTTTAAGTCAATTAATCTTTATTCAAGGTAAAATTAAGCAGAAAATAGTAAGATAGGAACACTAAGTATCTGTCAAGACATCAAATGTAGTACTTCAATCTATTTACCAAACAATATCACTCTAAGATTTAGCATTTATAAGCCTGTTGTAGAGGTTTACTGAGAACAGTTTTTTTAAAATACCATAATGGAGTCTATGCCTTAGAAAATTTTTAGAAGTGATCCATTGTACAGCTAACTACATATTGATGTTTACATTTAAAACCAGAAAAGGACTCTTAGAAACCTTTTTTTTAACATTACTTGACATCACACAGAAGTGCTACCCCACGCAGTACCCAGTGCTCTGGAGGCTGAAGAGTTTTAAGATCCACAGCAGCAATGTAATTCATATCTGTTCGAATGGTCTTTTTGTAGACTGGACATGAATACAGACGTGAATCTTTGGAAGCTGACAAGACAAAAGAGACATAAAAACCAATGAAACTAGGCTGAAAAAACAGGGCCCTAAGGGACTGTAAAAAAAAGGCAAATGTAAAATCGAATCAAAGTTCAATAGCACACAGCTCTCTGTCACCACTAAAGAAAACTCTTACTTGGTTCTCACCCTGTTCACTATTGTGTTATTGCCAGCTGAAAGACACACATGGCTTAAAATTCCTGTAGGTTTAAGATTTAACACCACCACTTAGGAAATGGGCGTAGGAAGAAATGTAAATGGGCACTCTAGCGTGATTAGCGTTATTATCACTTCAATCTGCTCACTGAACATTATTTTTTATCAATATATTATTATTAAGTCAAAATAAAAAATGCCCTATTTTGAAATGCATTTAATATTTCAGAGTATAAATTGTCAACTTCACTGCAGAATTAGAACAGTATTTTAGTCATACTTAATACTTCAGTGTTCATTATTTAGCATCTTGGCTGCTGTGACAGTGATCATGCCTCTCACAAAAGACCAGCTACACAAAATAGCATGTAAGCAGGCTTTGCTTTTGGAAGTGGAATGATTTTCAACAAAAGTTTCCAATTTTACTTTCGAGGGTGGATAGCCCTATCCTATTTTACATCCCTATTCAACCACATTTCATATTTTATATGCAAAAATCCCCCACATTAACCTAAATTATTTATTTTCACAAAAAAGCACTGTCCTTCTGCCCTGTAAGTTTCCTTTCCATTCTCACAGTCCTTTTCTGCCTCAAAGATAAAACACCTTCTACCATCTCACTCCACCTCTTGCTTGCTTGTTAGCTCAAAAATTGCTTCCTCCAGGAAAAAAAAAAGAAATTATAAATATACATGCTACATATATAATGTTATCTATAAATACTTCATATAAGATAAAAAACTTGTAAGTATGTATACACATATAAAGTTTTTTATATATATAAATTACATTGGGTTTTGGGATGTGGGAAAGAGGTTATCTGGGTTTAGGTTTCAGAGTTTTATGTGTATAAATATTGATCTGCTCAATCTAGGATACACTGGCAATGGAAGACTGAATGTGAGCGTGTTTGTCTGAGGAAGCACAGAACAGCTCATCTGTAATGGGTTTAAGAAGTTATTAACACCATTAGGACCAGAAGGAAGACACATCTAAATATTAGGAAATAAGTGTCTATTATCAATTATTATGGAAGGTTGAAAGGTCATTTTATAGGGAAGACTGGGAAGGTTCCTTTACAATATAGTTACTTACTGTTATTCTCTGCATATATCCTTATAACCGGCATCATCTCAAAGAGCACCTTGGGCTTTGATTCAGTCAGTCTCATGTTTCTTCTGTCCCAACCAGCTCCTTCCAAATACAGCCCATACACATAGACACCTTCCAAAGGAGGGCTTGTGATATCTTCCTTCATCCATTTAGTGACCTCATTGCACAGCACTACACTGTCAAGAGCCCATCCTTTGTTAGCCCTTGTTATTTCCTGCCCAAAATAGACAAAAGTATAAAGGTTACATTTTAACATGTGCACAGAGCCATTTTTTGCAAGCATTTATTAGAAACATATATGTATGGTCACACCTTATCGTCTTTGATACAAAAGAAAATATCTTTTATGATATCCATGTTTACAGCATTTTTACTTCTAACCTAGTGATGGCATGGTAGTAAGAGAAAGCTTTCAGTACCTTATCCACTATATTTGATTTTCAATCTCTGTATTATAAACAAAATCTGAAGACCATATCAAGTAACACAATCACTGAATGCCAGTGGTAACTGGCTCTTGTGAATATGAAAATTTCACAGCTTACATGAGATAAGAAAACATTAACTGCATGTGCTAAGTAAAACAGTTCCAATAACAGAAGCAAAATGCATAATTTGGTGCGTATTTTCTGCGGTTACCTTCCTTTTCCTGTACCTATACCCTTCATTAACTGTATTCTTAACAATGAGTTAGAGCTCACTCAGCTTTAAAGTTACATAAATAGACTGCAAAAAACAGAATACTTGAAGACAGACATGCTTAAGATTCAAGATCTATTTCAAATTTAGCCAGTTAGTTAGTGCACTGGACAACACCCCTTTTTCTTGCCCAGTCCCTTACTATCCCATGCTATTAAGTTATGCCAGACCTAAGTTTTATCCCAGTCTTGTAAAAGTATTCCAAGTTCTCTGTTTGAAGTAATTGGAATCAATCATTGTCCCGTACTGCAATTGATTAGCTACTTTAAAAAACCAGAAGGGTTTAGTTTCAGTGATCATTCTGAACTTTCATCTTTTTCACTTCTATTTGTTCCACCACATAGCAAAACTCAGAAAGTCACGTTGGTTTTTACTTGGGACATTAGGTTGTTATGTACCCACATTCGCTTTTTAGGGAATCAAAAAGTTCTGTAGATTCCAACTGTTTCAGATCCTGCTGCTAAACCCTTTCCACAAGCTTGTGTCCAAAGTAAATCCCAGTTTAGGACTGTTTACTCAAAAGAAATATTTTGTTATATAACTCCAAGGCTCTATGCCTGCAATTGCAGTAGAAGTAGGTCACCAATTAGAGTTCACTTTGTCAGCCAAACATTACACTACCCAGACCCCAGAGAAAGACAGGATAATTTACTTCTCTGAAAATTTTAATTCTCTCTTCCAAAAGTTAGTTTTTTTCTGAGGTCCATTGGATTCCCACCCGAGTATTCTTTCCCAATTTTACAGATTCCAGACAATTATTGTCTCCAGTGTGTCCCTTTATGCCAACCAACACGGCTGTTTATTGCCTCTTTTTAAAGTAAAAAGTAGCTCACATGTCAAATGCAACTAGCATGCTGAGCAACCAACACAATCCTCAAGGCAACAGGTACGTACATTAACAAATACATCAAACTTCATGCTTAGCACAGATTAATGAAGGAAATTCACACTTCGTGAAGACAGACTGAATCAACTACTGAACTGAAGAAGTGCAATTTACGACTAATTCTGAGCAGCTGTTCTGGCAAGTCTCCAGCCAGGTAAGTCCTGAACACAGACCAAAAGGGAGAGGGAAAAAGGGAAAAATCAATTCATGGGCTTAGCACCTCTTCCCAGGAATATCTCAGTGGTGACATGAGACATTACTTCCCCAGCCTACCTTAATAATGTTGTAAGATAGACCCTACATACATGGGGCTTGGTCAAATTAGGAAATATATTTTAACACAGTAGTTGTTGATATACTGAAAAAGTGTGTGCAGAGGAAAAACACTTCAGTCAGGAAATGTTAGACAGATAGGCAGTCACATATCTTCCCTGCTGACATGATGGAGCCATGTGTATAACCCAGCCTTCATCACAGAATATATATATTTTTAAAAGAATTATATAAAAGAATAAGCAGAGTGAGACTCTAAACACTATTTACCTGCCTCATTGCAGTTAAAAATCCTTGAGGATTAAAAAAACCCGTCATCCAGAAGCAGTTTGGTCGGCTTTCAAAAATCCAGTTATAAAACTGGTGGTTTCTTTCTAGAAGCTCAGTAAACCAGAAACCAAGTGTACTGGAAGCCCAAGATGCCTAAAATAGTAAACAGCATGTTAAATTTTTAATTTCATTCAACGGTTTTAAAACATCATATTCATGTCAATAAAAAGTACTTCCTCACAAGGTAGTAAACAACATACTAGAAAGCACATTTCAAGCTCATTTTTCATGTCTTAACTTTTAACCCAATAGACAAACATTGCATCCCACTGACACTTGATCCAAATTCTTACTCTGTTCAAATTCATACCTACTATTCCTTTTAGATGTGCTTAATGCTCCCTGTGGTAACTGTCCATTTATGAAGTTTCTGCAAAATTAGGTAACTGTGTAAACTAGGGAGAAATACTATACACATGGTCTTTCTAAAGCCACGGTCAATGCATCAAGATAACAGGATTTCTGCCAAAACTGTTCTGCTCTGAAAAAAGCTAAGAAAAACTGAGCTTGAACTACATGAAGATTTATGCTGATTTTTCACTTTGAATAGTTGTATCATACCTGTGCTGTGAAGCATCTGCTTTGGTCTAGGTTTTGTACCATGAAAACACTTTGTCAATAAAAAGAAAACATAACAACACCAAAAAACTTTCCCCCATTTTCTTTCCATCAGTTGTCATTAACAGCTCTAATTGTCTCTGAAAATAACTTATATGGGGAGAAGGATTGTTTAGGCTGGAGAAGAGAAGGCTCAGAAAAGTTATTATCAGTGTTTATACCTCATGTATAGAGAATGGAAGAAGATGGAGCCAGATCTTGCCAGTTATAGAAGATGCAATGGGCACAAGACAAAATGTGGGACCCTGAAGGTGCACAAGTCGATGGGATTTGAAGAGATGCACCCATGGGTCCTGAGGGAACTGGTGGATGAAGTGGCTTAGCCACAATCCATCATACTTGAGAAGTTGTAGCAGCCTGGTAAAGTTCCCACTGACTGGAAAAGGAGTAACATAACCCCCATTTTTAAAAAGGGAAATAATGATGACCCAGGCCAGTCAGTCTCGCCTCTGTGCCTGGCAAGATCATGGAGCAGATCCTCCTGGAAACTGCTAGGGCACATGAAAATAAGTAGCTGATTGGTGGCAGCCAACATGACTTCATTAAGGGCAAATCATGCCTGACAAATTTGGTGGCCTTCTGTGATGAGGTTAGAGCGCTGGTGGATAAGGGAAGAGCATCTAATGTCATGTACCCAGAATTGTGCAAAGTGTTTGACACTGCCCTGCACAACATCCTTGTCTCTAAATTGGAAAGATGTGGATTTGATGGATGGACCACTCAGTGGATAAGGAATTGGCTGGATGGTTGCACTTAAAGACTTACAGTCAACAGTTTGATGTCTGAGTGGAGAGCAGTGACAAGTGGTGTTCCTCAGGGGTCGGTGTTGGGACTGGCGCTGTTTAACATCTTTGTTGGCAACATGGACAGCGGGATTGAGGGCACCCTCAAAAAGTTTGCTGATGACACCAAGCCGTGTGGGGCAGTCAACAGTCTGGAGGGAAGGGATTTAAGGTCCCTTCCAACCCAATCCATTCTATGATTCTATGAAATTCCATTTAAACTTAAGGGGTTTTTTAGTTTGTTGGTTGGTGGATGTTTGGTTGTTTTTAACTGCAAGGGTGATCAAATACTGGAACAAGTTGCACAGAGAGGTTGTGGACCCTTGATTCTGGAGAGTCCTGGGAAACCTGCTCTAATTGACCTTGTTTTCAGAAGTGGTAATAAACAAGACTATCTCCAGAGGTCCATTCCAGCCTCTACTGTTCTGTGATTCTCTGACTACAAGACTTAATCTCAAAGAACAGCGTAGTCCACTATTTTTTAAAAACCATCATCACATTTTAAATTATTCTCTTCTCTCTAGCTTTTTATCCTGCCAATATGCAACAGGCTGTTGAAATAGGAAATACTTGCATCTCCCACGTTCATTTCTATTTTCATAAATGAAAGAGGGCTTGTTTTGACAGTGTTTATTTTAGCCCAAAATCTACTCTAGCAGTTGTGCAGTCCTGGTTAAGACGTGTTTGAAAAAAGTATTTACTGTATGTCTAACAGTTTAATCTAGCACTACAGAAACATTTTTTATTTTCCTTACAAAACAGGTAATGCACACCTACTTTTTTCCACCTAGAAGGAATCCTTCCATCATACATGCAGTCTAAAGCATCCCTCAGGTTTTCACTCATCACAATTGTCCCATCAATGGCAAGTTTTAGATCAGTCAGAGTGCTTCTCACTAAGGAAATAACTCTCTGCATTTGTTCAATCTCCTGTCGCAGAAATATGTTCATAGGCTGAAAAGGTCCCATGTTCTTTAGTCTCTCTTTTACCTGTAGGTAGAAAACCAAAGATCCTTCAACAGAAGTAGAAAACAAAGGTGACTTTATGCCAAGATTAGGCTGCATACAATTTTCAAGACATACTACTTTTATTTAGGAAGTTAAATGGCCAGTTTGGCATCTTCTTTGAATCCTCTGCAAGACAGAAATACAGGTTTTGTTTGAAAAGAAATCTACGATGCTGAGACTAGCTGGTTTTGGTCTAACTCATGATTTAGTCTGTATATCAATCTATGAGCTAATGTCATTTAAACAGCATGTATGCCATACCCCACTTGGAGGAATTCAACTTTAATTCCAACAGACAGTTCCCAAGGTCCACTTTGCACAACCACCCAAGAGCAATTGCCACAGCTACTTTGCCTCAGCATAGTGGTGCTGTTTATGAGCAATGTTTGGGAAATATCACACTGTCAGGTAGTCTTGTATTCTAATAAACCTTGCTGATATATTTTTAATCAAAAGTGTAAAGTTAACAAATTATCAACAACTATATGGACATAACTAGAAATTTTGTAGTCAGTATGGTCCTATTGGGATACAAGTGAAAAAAAAAATATATATAACATGTATAGAATCTTATACAGAATAACTGCCCTGTTCTTAATAACAAGCATAACCTTTCTAAGTTTATCGGTATTTTGCCACACAAGAAGTAATTTAAATAGTTTTCACCAAGTGAAAAAGTTTATTGCTTCGCATTTACTTTTATTTATACAAACCATATTTCAATTTTTCATTTCTGATCTGCCCAAAAAGAGCTCTTGTAAACTTAACAGGGCTAACTGTATCTATAGTGACACTCTATAATATATATCTCTATTAAGCCACGTATCTATTCGTGAAGATGTCGAGTAGAATTTGAAGAGAGCTGGACATACAACTACCAGGAGATTTAGGTCATCACTAAGGCAGTATCCTTCTGAGAAACTCAACAAATTTCAATCCTTTGCAGATCTTAAGCACCTGGTTCAGCTTTTTGGAAAGTCATAAAGCTCAGGCTTCTAGAAAGACAGTAGGTGAGAAACTTCATCAAGTGCAAACTTTTGGAAGACTGCTAGACAATCGCTATTCCAAATTCAGATATGTTAACTCATCTGTTCAGATAAAATATATTATCATAATTATACCATTTGAGGGAAGGAAAATTATGTAATAAAAAATGGGCTACAGAAAACATAAAAAAACAGATGTAAGACATGGGTACCTGAAGAGAGTCTATACTTATGAGTATACCCCACACAAGGGAAACTTATTCCTCTGTAAAAACAGAAAAGAAGGCCTTAGATTGTACAAGTCCGCTTGCACCTTCTCATAGCTCAGCATCCTGACAGGAGAAATTTGGCATTCATGTCACCTAGCCTTGTATCAGGTCCTCATGCTAACTTTCATTAAAGAGTAAGTAAAATGGCAGAAGACTAAGGATAAGAAATTTCACTCTCCTAAAGAAGGAGATGGCAGGCAAATTATCTAATTAATAAAACATCTTACTGCCTAGATGAGCAGGTGGCTGCTTTGGGAACCTGTTAAATTACAAACACAGGTGTGAACTTCTTTCTGATCACACATTAGGGTCATTCATATCCATTTCATAACAAAAGTGTTTAAAATGCTTTATTACTGACATAACTAATCTTACTTGCTTTTAAGCTTTCACAAATATAACGAAACACAGAAGTTCAGCATGCCCTGACATAAGAAATATAGGAAACTTAACTATTTTACAAGCATTTTCCTCTCATTTGTTTAAAGCTCATAATCAGCCTGACTTGTGAAGAACTATAATATGTCAGCATCCTAAAATTCTGGGGTCTCTAAAGAACAACAAAGAACTATGGGAAGACCCAGAAACAACAAAAATTGTCCAAACACTCAATTAAATGGCAGTCTCCAGGATGGGGACACAGAATACAGTCAGTTAGAGTGTCCACGTATTCAGTTATCAGTAAATGTTTTTTAACTGTAAGAAAACCCTCTCACCTTGAGAGTCATTCCATCTTCCCCATAAACAGAAGGAAAGCTGTTATTTCAGAAAAGTAATGACTGTAAGGCAGCAGGTGTTCATTACAAATATAATTACATAGGCTATTATGTGTTAATATGGATCATGAGATACTAACACTAGGCTGCAATCAATGAAACCTATCATTTGATAAGCTTTTCAACATTCACTTCACTGAAGAAGAAAGCAACCTAAAATATCTTCAGAATGTAAGCTGTATCCCAAAGTGATACATACGTTAAAGCTGTAATACTTTTAGAAGCATGAATACACTTACAACACGTCAGTTCTCTACAGTGTCAACAACCTTAGTTAAAAGCTGATGATCTTACCTTCCCCATAGTGCAAATGACTACTTAAGCATGAAGTGGTTTAATATTTTGAAAAAGCTCTTACAAAAGCACTTCAGTGTACATTTAGTGACTTTGTTATAAATGTTAAGAGTCTGGTCAGACTCCTTGAAAATATGTTTTTGAAGTATTGCCTGTATGAATGAATTAATATAGTTACTTTTTTTTTTTTTTTTTACTCCACACAAAGCAAGCTGGAGCAATTGTTTTTGACAAAATTTAATTAACTCACTTCAAATGGTACATAATCAGCAGGAAGCTTTTCCAGCATATCGTCAGCCAATCTGGTTACAACTGCCTCACGGGTTTCACCTCCTCCACCAGAGCTATCTTTAGGTTGAATACTGAGGATGATGTCCAATACATCTTTGGAAAGTTTAGCTTGGTAAGTGATATCCGCATTGGGGTGCAAACCAAACACCTCTGGTGTGTCATAAGCAGGAAGATTCTACATAGTAAAATATAAAAAGAGCACAACTGGAGATGGACTTATAACCTAATTATTAAAAAAAGCAAACAAAAACCCACAACAAAACCAAATAATGAACACAAATTTAAAAAAGCCTTATATTGTAAAAAGGCTAGATCTCTTCAAATGGTCTTCAGGCAAATAACTGTTTGTCATGTGACAGCATAAATCACATCAGTGTTAACAACAAATTCAGTTTCCTCCTCCACATGCTATTTTAATAGTCAGCTTGTACTTTCATATATCTATGCTTTTTATTACTGTGAGATTGTACCCAATGCCTGGACTCCATTCTTTGTCCTCTTTAATAACTGTATGCCTTCAGGTATGTCCCTCAAGCAAATCACATGAAAAAGAAAAGATTCCTGTCATGATGATGATAACACTGATGATAACAATTAGTTGTCACTAATTATGTAGACTGTTAGAAAGCAATAAAGAATCTGTGAATAAAAGACAAAATATGGGTGCTCAGAAGGAAAGACAAAATATAGGAAATGAGGAACTTCTGAGAAATAAGTGAATTGCTTTTTTGTTGTTGTTGAAAAGCTTGCATTTACCAACCTGTATGTACTGAAGATATTGATCCACCATAACACATTTAGGTATGCTGTATCCTTTGTAGAAGCTGAATTCCTGACTGAATGTATTTTCACTGAACCAAACCCTTACAAAGGTGTTCATGAGTCTTTTGTCATAGTCATCTGTCACACGGCCACCATACTGGATCTCACCTATCATGTAACAAACAGTACTCCAGGAGATCCCCTAAAAACAAGCAGAAAGGACTGACTTTAGCTAATCCTCTTCTCATCTATTTCCATCTCCCTTAGTAAGAATAGCTGATATACCAAGTTCTGCATCTCTGTCCCTTTTGCAAGAAAGTTATTTTCTTTCTACTCTTTTTTTCCTATAACCCTGCATTCCCAGAACACCTTCAAGGATTTCACAAAATAGGATTCATTGACAGCTAAATCAAGAGGCTGTTCCGACATCTGGGCAAGAAGGATACAGCTACATTCCAATCATGATTTCAACCCCACTTAAAAGTGCCAATCATAAAGTGATCTACCACGGACCTCTATATGACAAGTGACCATATGAAAGGGAGAGATGCAAGAGGAATTCTTACATGGTCATTTAAAGACACTTCCAATTTCTTTATGTTGCCAAGATAGGTTGGAGAACCCCAATCTTATTTTTTTACTCCCATTAGATTTAAACAAAATAATATTTTAAACACAAGGGTCTATTTTTAAGTATCTGACTTAATTAACACTGAAAAGAAGGTCTATACTTTTAAGGTTTATATTTCTGAAGTTTTCTGGAAAGATGGCTGGGAAGGATTTTTTTTTTAATATACAGGTTAATGTAGAAATTCAGCATGCATAGGATTAAAAGTCTAATTTAAGCCTGTTGCTGTACAGATAGGTATGCTTGGAATGATGAATGTTTGTGGAAATAAACAAAAGAAAAACTTAAAATCATGTTTGTGTTTCAGTTGTTGGGAACGATATATATACATTTCACTACTAGAAATATCCATCATCCTAATCTACCTTCACCACAAAAAACATTAATTACCTTCTTGGCATCCATGCCATCTAAGTAGTTTTGAATGAACTGCACAGTAGCATTGAAATCAGCTTGATTAAACTCATAGGGTATATTCCAACCCAGAGATCCAAACTTGCGTCTTTCTTGAACAGTGGAGTGTAGAAAGGCTACAGCATACAACATTGGTTTCCATTGTGCCATGTCACTGACATCTAGTAAATCCTGGCTGACACCTATTGATTGTAAGTGGGCTTTATAAGAAACACATTCATAGTATTTTCCAAAATTACTTCAAATCAGTGCTAAAACACCACTCCTAGAGACATTCAGTCGGCTCTCTGCCTCCTACAAAGTGTTCTATGCTGAAGACAGTTTATATCATGTTATCAAGTTGTTCAAATTAAGAGTAAACTTCATAAAAAAACCCGCCACAATTTACTAATAGCTGAATTCACATTCAGTTGCTTTCTGCACAGACTCTGACTTTTATTTTATGTAATGTGAAGAGAATTTAATAGCCAACAAAGATTAACATATCGCTTTCCTGCCAAAAGACACAAGATCAATAATTTAAACACTTTAGAAGCCAACACCTGAGAAAAGAAAAAGCATTTCCTGTTTTGCTGTCCAATGTGTTCTGGCAACAGAACTTCAGCAGATCTTCCTTTTAATTTTCACAACTTCTAGCTCAAACCAAGGATCAAAATGTGTCTTGGCATGGTTGTGTGAAGTTCTCCATGCTATCTACTCTCAGTGGCTACAATGTGACCACACAGTAACATCAGAAAGTCTATTTAATTTAAAATCATTACCACTCTAGCACTCACCACTATATGTTCTCCTCAGTCCAGCTCTGAGCCCTTGCGGTGGTTCATTGGTAAACTTAATAGACATTTGAAGAAGGGTGATGGGGAACTGTTTGTGAATGTCAGTTGTCATCCATAAACGAAAGCTTTCATGGACAGTCTCTGTCTCCATTACAGTGTCCATCAACTCGTCTAAAAAGTCAAGTCCAAGGTGGCAGTTTTGCAGAAGTGCCCAACCTCCCTAATTTAAAGCAACAGAATATAAAGTTATCAACAATGTTTACAAATTGAAATCACTAAAATCACCCTTTGTTTATGCTGCAGGTTAGGAACAAAGCCAACACATCTAAGCCATAGCAAAATATAGCACATTTCTTATCAGGGCTGTTAAAGGAAGAAATCCTCCACAACTGATTTTGCACCACTGACTCACCAAATCAAAACCAAGGCCTTAATAATTTGATTTCATGTACATTTCATGTACAAACAGAGACCAGTAATCACACTAATGGTACACATGCAATCAACAAAATATTTCTTCTCCAGAAGATAGTCATGTGAGCTAAACTGTGGGCTGTTCCTGCTGGAGGCAATGTTTGCTTGTTTGGTTTTATCATCTAAACAAGTGGTCCTTACTTGTCCAATCTGGTCTTCTCAAGCAGTCCCTAACTCTTTCATTTCAGTCCATTTAAAACATATCTGGACATGACTATAGTGCTGACAAACACTGATAAATCTTGACTTACACAAGGAAGCTCAAGTAGTTCCATAGAGGAAGCTCCTAAAACTTGTTCCTCACAAGGGTCACAGGCTTGGAAAATAACCAAATATACATACTTAACCTATTGCTACCGGTCAGTAGATATCAAACTTTTCCATATGAATTATCATACTTCATATAGACATCTCACATAACCTCTCCGTTAAGAGGGTATGTGAGACAAGTGAGGGAAAGTAACTGCATTTCTCTGAACTAAACAAAAGCTCTTCTCCCCTATGTTTTGAATTAGTTTCTTCTCCTGTGACCTGCTAATTAGCTCATAATGTGAAGTTGTCAAATGAGAATCTGAGGCAAAAGTCATGGGAAAACTGATTATATAGACAAGGAAACAGCTCATAACACAGGAGCGCAAGAAGTTTAATTTGTTCACATAGGCAGGCATAGCACTACAACCACCTGATCAGCAAAGCATGCTAAATTGGAACACTTTCAGCTTTTCTTTCTCGTACAGGAAATTTTATACTTTATTTCCTCCATGTTTCACTTGTAAAATGTCTGTGCTATCAGATTGCCCACCCCAATTCAAAATCCAGACTACGGTAATTCAAAATATTTTGCTATACAGCCTTGTTTTTCTCAAAGTTATATGACTATCAATAGTGTATTTGGAATTAATCTTCTTCATTTAACAAAATGTGTTTGTATTTCTAAAAATACAAAACTGAAAATATGTTGTGAAATGCTTGATGAAGAATATTTAATATTCATGCAACCCAAACAATGAATGCAGCTATGTACAGCAGTCAACAACCTGCAACAAATACTCCACTTTATATGAAAAACACTGATCTCTGCACAGTATGAAAAAGCTTGTTATGGCAAATGACTGTGAAAAGACAATTCTATTGCTTAGGACACTTAATTATACAAATAAATATAGACTCTTGCATCAGCATTAACTACCCACCAAATAACTTTATTTCATGACAGGACTTTCGTTTCTAAGTGTTTAATACAAATACAAAAACATTCAAATTTTTGTCTCTTACATGAGCCATTGTCTGCTGTAGAAGTTTACGAGCATGGATTTCTTGCCCCTGGCCCATGGAAACATAACGTGTCTCTGTCTTCATTTTTTTTCCCAAAGCAATAATTGAGTCCGTAGGATCAGAGCCCATGGAAAGAAAGCATATGAGAGGAGTACGTGGATCTGACTCTTCCCATGTCTTCTCCAAGTCCAGGATGATTCCCTCTGCATATTTCTCCCCCATAGTTTCAATGATGTATTTTCTTGCCTATATTAAATAGGGTAAATTTAACCTGTGATGTAATCATTTCATAGTTTTCTTCCCAGTATAAATACAATCAATAAGTAAACTGAAGAGTAAAGGCCGATATACACTTATATCAGAAATATAAATATGCAACAAATGTATTTTTACATGTTAACATATCACACTATCTTTGAAGGTGTTTTTTCTTACAGCTTTACAAGACCAGATAAAACTTTAAAAATGTCTGTTCTATTAAATATATCTACATGTATAGTTATATATAATACCTATCATTAAAGCACAATAAAAATAATAATTTCACTAAACCTTTAGAAAGATTTTAATTGTTTAAAGATAGTATTATAACTCCTAACCTTAAAAGTTAGCTTTCCTTTCCAAATACTAGAGAAAAAAGGAGGAAAGGATGGAAGATATGCTTCAAAGATCTTTCCCACCTTCACGCTTAAATAAACAATGAATTAATAATAAATAACTGTCATAATTAAAAGATCCAGGGGAACAGGTGAAGACCATCTCTGCTATTCCTTATTCATTTTTAAAATTGTCAGATTATTGTTCCTTTTTACTAAGAAATAGAAACAGTCTGAAATTATCTTTCTTGTGTTCTTTCCCACTACATTGCTTTTGTCTTAGACCAATCTTCCCCTTTGGATTACTTCTCAGAGAAAAAGATAATCAGCATTTAGCATTTAATAAACTGTTAGTTTTCATAAAACCATCGTAAGATGAAAGTGTATCTTGCCCCATTAACAGAACTGAGGAACTAGATAATTTTGCATTATCTGTTTCAGACACATAGCACACATCTGAGAGATTCATTATACAGCACCATTTAACCTTCTATTGACCACAGTTATACCAATAATTACTGAGACTTTCTGTGAATCCAGTCAAAATATCCAAAGTCTTGCATCTATGAAATTAATACTATACTTTTAGTATTCTGACTTCAGTAAACCGCCAACCATTGCTATGAAATTGTCAGCAACTGCATAATTTTTATTCTTTTGCACTGGCAAATAACATAAAGATTAAAAATAGGCTCCTAAAAGTTGATTTTTCTTAAAAATAAGTCTAACCATTTAATAAACTTTAATTTTATATTTCTCTCCTTTCTAAATAGATGGCTTTAAATTAAAAATTTTGAACAGACCTTAATATAGATTTTTCTATTTTACTTTTTGTTTTGGTTTTGCTCAGCCAACTAAGTTCATGAAAAGATTTTACTTCAGCCTAACATGAGGACACTTCTGCAATTCCAGTGAGTAGTATCAGCAAGGGCAGTCAAAAATACCTCCTGAACTGATAAAGCAGAACTAGGTAAACACATACATTTCCCCAGATTCCAGATGAAGTCCTATCTTCATAGTAAAATCATTGGCTAATATTCATTCCGTATGTCGGAATAATTTTGCTAACACTGCCCTTGCAACAAATGCATAAATTGTCTGAAAATAATTTCAGAAAATGAAATGTAAAGGTCCATTATAAAAGGAATTTAGCATTAAATAAAAAAATACTGAAATGCAATCCTGCAGCTATTATTCTAATGACACCTAAATAGACCATGTTGGCTATATAAATGTACCTGAGCTATGGTCCTGTCAGGACACCAAGATCTGATAAGAAGAAGATGTCTGAAGCAGTCCAAGGATTGACCATAGCCACTAGGAAGCAGTTCTTCTTCAGGATTCTCACTATCAAACCAGATTTTCCACTGTTTCTCTGCTCTTGAAATCTGCAGTTATACCATCAAATGAGCAAATTTCACTGAAAAGTCCCATTTCAACTGCTACTAGGTCACAAACTTTTAATGAGGGTCGGAGACAGGTAATCCACACACAGGTATTTGTTTAGCAACGTTAGTACACGCATTTAGTAAGGCTAATCAAAAAAAGAGAGTATAAGCTTTCAGATTTTAAGTACAAAATTGTAGAATGCAACAATGCCCTTAAGCATTCATACTCCGAAAAAATGAACTACTACTTAGTATTTTCCATGAATGACATACTGGCATAGGAAGGTCAGAACAGATAGCTAGACTCAGAGATAGCTCTGAGAACACTTAGGTACATATCCGCTCCCCACATGACTGTACAGAAGGTACTCTTCACATATACTAAATATCATTTACTTACTTCATTAGCTAACATACATCTATACAAGTGTTGAACACCTTTCCCCTAACTCTTACTTCACGTCAGCAGAGAAATATTGGAACAAGCATCCTAAAACATAGTGTAAGAAAGCACAATAGGGATGCAAGAAAGTCTAACAACTGGAAGAAGCTTCAAGTTGAATTATGTGAATTGGATAATAGCAAGTTGTATCTCAATCTGAAAGTATTATAATTATATAGGGTGCAAAACGTTCTATTTTCTTCTTATTTTCCTTGGGGGTGGGCTGGGGGAGTGGGGTTGTTAAGTCTTTTTATCAATACAAGTTGATAAGCAGTCAGTGCCACAACTGTGGCTATCTGCTCTCAGTTTCATTCTATTCTACAAAATAAACTAGTTTCCTACCACATGCCTTGATCACTATCAGACGGTCACTATCAAATAAGAGATTCATTTTAAAAAGCTCTGACTTACCTGATCAAGAATATCTGAAAAATGTTTAAGCTTACTGAGCTCCACCAAGTTCAGCCATGTCATATCCAGAATCCATTTAGCCGGCTTAGGAGGACAAGCCTTAAGGTCTAGGGAAGCACCACCTGCCAGAAATTAGGAATCAGTTGTAATTAGAACTGTTGGAGACACACAAAAGAGGAAAAAAAAAAAAAAAAAAAAAAAAAAAAAAAGGACCTATTTGGAAAATATAAACTAGATACTAGAACTAGTCATTTCACATGACTAAGTATTCCCAGTCTGGAGAAATAACTAAGAACGGTAATAAAGAAATTTCTGAGTTAGGTAACATGCAAAATTTGTTTTAAAAATCTTATTTTTCATCTTACTTTAAAACATTTTTTTTTTAATCCATAACAGCTTCCCATTACAACATACAGCAATTTTTCACTGTAAAAGAATAAGCTTTACTTGGAGAAAAAAATGAAGATGCTTAATTTCAGTGTTTTTTTCTTTGATTTTTTTGTTGTTGTAGATACTGTAATAAGTTTGTCAATATGCACATTTGCCTTCCTTAGAATTCTGCTGAAGCTAAAAAAAAAGGCAAACATAAAAAAAAAAGAAAACACAAGCTACAAGAATCCAGATTTTTAAACTGGTTTTTCTACCTTAAAAAGTCATGCCATCTTTGGTGAAGCAGATTTTGTAGTCTGGTTAGTTTACACTAATTACTTTTTTTTATGTTGTACCTTAATTATAACCTTTGTTAACCACTTTCTCTTTTGAGGCTTTACTATTTCTTTGTGCAATGTGCCTGGAAATAAATGCTTGTTGGGAAAAGATATTCTGAAGGTTCAACATGGAAAAATTAACTTATAATCCATAAATAAATGTTACCTGGAAAATTAAGTATCCTGGAATAATACAAAATTACCCCAAGCTTTAAGTGAAGATACACAGTGCTTGTATACAGTTAAGACGAAAGCCATGAACTTGTCACATTCAGCTAAGAGACTGATATATTTTAAATTGTTAGCATCATTTTCTGTTCCTATTTGCCTACTGATCCTCCTGTTGTTACCAAATAAACTAAAATATGTTTAGCATGATAATAATTTTCCTAAGCCAAACACATACCTGGTGGTAATTGATCAGCAGACATAAACATCAACTGAAAGAACACTTAGTGATTTTCTTTTTAAATTCTCACAATTCTCAAAGCTGTATTTATCAATTTTCAGTGTAGTTCTATAAATTAGAACTACCATACAATGTTGTCTGTTACCAGGACAGAATGATAATCAAGTATTCTTTCAATTGACTGGCTTCTCACGTGCAAAAGAAAGCAGCAGGTTGGCAAGGAGATGTAACTACAGCTCACAAATTTTCTACAATAATATATATGCTCTACTTAAAATTGTTCCATAGTTCCAACCTTTAATAAATGTCAGAAATTCTTCATGCTTCACTCTGTTTCTTTGTATATCAATCTTTAATGTAAGTAATAACGTGAAAAGAAATTTGTGCTCCTCATAGAGTCCTCTGGCAGCATATTTGAACACTTCATATGTCATATGTTCAATGATATTAGTAATCCTCTTGCTAGTTATAGGGCTTTTGGTAGACCTGTTGGAAGAATGTTGATTTGCATAGGCTTTATTAAAGGGAATACTATCTTAAAGACAAAAAAACATAGTTCGGAACATTCAAAACATAAAAAAATAATAGATTGCAAACACAGAATATCAGACGGCAAGCTAGTAATAAAAAAAATTTCCTTTCTAATCAAGCTTTTCTGCATAGCTGAAAATCACCACAGTATACTGTTTTTTAATTACCTAACACCTAGTTTTTAATGACTGCAAGTACATTTGAAGGTTCTTGCCTTGGTAACTAACAGACAAAGGCTTATAGGTATTTAAACTGACAACGCCTGTCAAAATTGCAACAGGCAACACCCTCTTTCTTGACACAGTTTACAACAAATCTTTACTATACCACAACCATCTCCAGGACTGAGTAAATACAAATAATACTTATTGTTAACTAAATTACCTGTCTAGGGAGCGGTCGAAAAGCCCCAAAAACTGTCGAAGCGAAGTCTGATACATCACATTGACCATGCTCATCTCAGTAATAAGGAAATATAAGATGCTACCCCGAGTTGCAACTGAAGACAGAAAAAAAAGACACTGTTCAAAATAGAAATGCAAAGCAGAAAACTCTCCTCAAGCACACTGAGTTTAAGACTAATGCTAACAAGATTCTTCAGTTGCTGCATTCTTTTCTGGCCAGAAAAATAATTAAACATTAATTTAATCTCCATTTATATATTATAAAAAAAACCCACAACATTTTCTGTAATTAATGCATACTATGTAAATCCCAGTTTTCAAATATGAGCATATCTGGAGAGCATCTGGATGGTATACTGCAATATTCAGATCATCAGCAGAACATAAAAAGTAAGATCGTTTGAAGTTCTGAGTATCCAAACAAATTTGTCTTTACAGAATTTTACAGGAGTCATATAAAAGCCAGATGAACTATGTTGATTTAATTTACCCTGCACTGATTTAACTTACTTTCAGAAGCCATTTAGTTTTAAATACAAAGGTTCTGCAAAATCTGCAATGATTTTTGGCACACTAACTGCGCCATTTACACACTTCCTAAATTACAGATATAATACTTAATTCAGAAGAGCTTTTTTGTTTTGTTTTTTTTCCACATGTCAGTTAAAAGCCAAAAGACTGATGAAATGTGCTGATTATAATAACTTAAGGATCTATGACAGGATAAAGAAAGTATTCATCCAAAGAAATACAAAAAGCATTTATGATTATACTGGCCCCCTGAAAGAATATCTACATGTTGAACTCAAACATTCAGTTACATAATTACTCTGATGACAGGTCTCATCAATAGTCCATAGAAAGTGTCAACATTTTAACAGTTAAGAAAGAACAACCAAGCCCTCCCCTAAATTTCTTATCCAGCAGACTAGATAGACAGGTACACTTGTATACAGAGCAATGGGAAGTCTAGGGAGAGAATAGACCGTTCCATTTTATAAATTCGACATGAAGCATAACATTGACTACCTTCTCCACCATAGCTCAATATGACATTTCTTAGATACATTTTACTTATGGGAGAACACAGATCCTTCCCACACACTATGGTCTTCCTGATCTCATTCTACCATTTCTCTTACTCTAAAGTATTCCTGTTTTAATCATAGGCTCCAGTCATTTTTCTTTCATTGCTACCTTCACTCACCAGGTCTGTACTCTTCACGGGCTGAGTTGATCTGGACTTCAGTTTCAGCAGAAGTTTGCAGTTTCTCTGTTACCTCCTCAGCAGTCTTCTTAGTGTTACTCAATACAATTATTAGACTCTCATCATCTGCCAAAGAACCCTTAGTGCTTGTAAGTCGGAACAAAAGGTTATCTTCTAGGTCTTTAATCCTTCTTTTGTTCATAGTCACATCTTCAATAAGATCTGTTCTTTCTTTCTCTAATTCCTGTTGGAACACGTGGTAATATTTGGAAAACAGAAGAACAATCAAAAATAAAAAACAAAATAAAACAAGGTATTTAGTTCTAAAAGTACTGTGATCCTCGTAAAACAGTGAAGGTCAAGAGCAACTGCAATAATTTGGGGATTTTTAGTGGTATTTCTGACAGCAGGTCTAAACCACATTTCTGAACCTGCTACATAAGTATGCAAATCATTTCAACAAATACTACAGAGCATACTCATATCATGCCTAATACAATTAGAAGTTCAGAATGGAAATTATTTTTCTTTATCTGTTTCAGACAAAGACAAGTGCAAACACCTTTTCAGGCACAGGGTTTTATTTCACTCCATCTAACGCCATCTTCATTTATGCCTTGTTTTCCAATCACCATATTGAAAATATAGCCTCCGTAATAATGGGCACCCTTAGTCAACAAATCAAACATCAAGTATTTCACAAAGTGCATCTAAAAATATTCCTCCATCAACAGGGATAACTTCGGACTCTCATTAAAGCACTTCATCGATTAAGAAAAGAAAGCATGCAGAACACAAACTGAGTCGCTTCACTCTAAGTATTTAGTTGATTACTTTTAGTAATATAAGCTGGACAGTGGTTTATATACCTAGTTCGGTATTGAGCAGTCTTATATAAAAGATGGATACCTGTTGATTAAAAGCTTTACATTAGAAAAAATATTTTAAAAAGCTGTTTAAAATATCTAGAAAAATATGTTCTTCGAAGATAAAAGGCCTTTCAGTTCATTCTTATACTACTCTTTAAATTTTAAAAACTTATTACAGATTAATCCTTCAGAGATAAAAATTATTCATTGAAACAATAAAAAAATGTTTCAATACACTGAAGTAAAAAGAAAATAGAGTATGTGTTAAGTCTCTCATAAGGATATACAAATCTTAAGAATCAACAATAAGTGAGCCAGCTGGTAGAAATATTGGCTGTGTCTACAGAAGTACTCCTTCACTGTTTACAAAGGTCTGGTGGATAGTTTTAACAGTGTCTCTCCCAAGTGGGAAGCTGTGTTCAACTCCACCTTTGCTAAATCCACCCCAGCACTGCAGACAGGCTGCTATTATTCCAAATAATCAGGGACAACACTAATACATGATCTCTCATATAGCGCTAGATGCATTGAGACCTGAGACCTTGGCAAGGCTTATGGAAAGGTTTTGCTCCCCCATTTGAGTAGGCAAGTCTTAAGGAAAGGTTTTACTCCCCCTTTGGAGTAGCTCTCATTTATACAGATTTGCAACACCATTACAACTTTTAAAATTTTTTTATTTTCCCACATTCCAAACTTGTCGTCATCTCACTCCTACATTCTGCTAACATTCCTAACTATTACAAGTATTTAGTTCTTGTAAATAGTCTTTTTATCTTAAAAAGGAAATTTTAAAAAAATTTTCATCTCATTATGAAATTTAGGTTCTTTTCTTGTCACTGTACAAAAGGTATATTGAAACATTAGGTAGAAAAGATTTATTGGAACCATTGTCACGGAATAATATAAATGTCACATAATTTAGAAGATGTTGACCTAGTTTCACCTGGGATAGAATTTATTTTCCTCCTATTAGCTGGTATAGCGTGCTTTGGATTTAGTATGAAAATAATGTTGATAACACACAGATTATTTTAGTTGTTACTAAGTAGTGTTTATACTAAATCAAGGATTCTTAAGCTCCTTGTGCCCTGCCAGCAGGAAGGCTAGAAGGGCACAAGAAGCTGGGAGGGGACACAGCCTGGACAGCTGACCCAAACTGGCGAAAGAAATATTCCATAACTTATGATGTCATACCCAGTATATAAACTGGAAGAAGTTGGCCAGGAGTGGCAGGTTGCTGTTCAGGGACTGGCTGAGCATCAGCCAGCAGGTTGTGAGCAATTGCATTGTGCATCACTTGTTTATCTTGGATTTTATTTCACTCTCTTTTTGTTGTCTTCCTTTTCATCATCATCATTATTATTATTTTATTTTTAATTCAATTATTAAACTATCTTTATCTCAACCCATGAGTTTTACTTGTTTTCAATGTTCCTCCCTAATCCCATGGCACGGGCAGGGATTGAGTGAGCAGCTGCATGGTGGTTAGTTGCCGGCTGGTGTTAAACCACAACAATGTACATACAGACTCAAAATATTCTGACAAAAACTGATTAAAAGACAAGAGAACTACAGTTAACTCCATTTCAATCAACTGATGGCTAATGGAACTAGAGAAAAGCAGGTAGCAATTATGAAGCAAGACACGTATTATGCAAGTTTGATGAGGCAGAAACAATTTTTAAAAGTATAGCATTAAAAGAATGTTAGTATCCAATTAAATATAATAATTATCATGCTGATAAATCACTCTGAGCTAAATTAAATTTCATGTTTTGCTGAGTTCAATTTAAAAGGTTAAACATATTTTAGAGTGCAATGCATTTAAAAAACAGAAAGCTAAGTTTTCCTCACAAGAAGAGCCTGAGAAACAAGCAGGAAACAGAATGACCAAACTAAAGCAAGTTAAGTAGCCTGAGATGAAAACCTTGGTGAAAAATCCATCTATTAAGCTTTTAAAATACTTTTTACAGATCAGGAAGAGTACATAGATGAAAGCTTTCATCATGTTTTCATAAACTTCCAGTTGTAAATTCAAAGATGCAAAAAAACTAAGCCAAGTTACTATAAACGTGAATTCAAGGAACTTGCACCAACGAGACTATTTCAACTACAGCTTTATGGGATTGCTTTACACAAGCTGACGTCATTTTACAGATTGTACCAAAGAATGCTAGATCTTGTTAATATTCATAACATGTAAAAGCTGCTACATAGCTTATATTGTTCTGTCATAAAATGATTCACAAGTGCAAGAATTTCCATTAACTGTTCCTCACAAAACCTGAGCCTTTTTCCACCACAAATCTTGAAATATGAATGTGAAAACTCAAAAAGCTATAAATAGTTCTTTTATTTTATAACTCCACTACTAATCTGACATATCTATTTCTACAACACTAAATAAGCAAGTTTTTTGTCAAACTGCATAACAGCCAATGTATCAAAACAATCATATTAATAAAACAGTACAAGTTATACTACATTCAGATATATATCAAGTCTCTCAAATCCAATTATTCCAAGAAATAGAGTAGAATGAAAATTATACAGATATAACAGCTACTCTTTGACCTTCTTATCCTTAGCTCACATCTTGCAAATCAGTTTAATGTTCTGGTGGAAAGAAGAAATCAGTACCAGTATTCTTATCAGTAATAAATCAATTTTTTGAGATTTATGCCACACAGATTCTACCAGTGGACATACCAGACAACACAGGAATGGAAAGTCAAACTTTGCAGAAACTTTAAATTATGTGCTGTAAATCCTCCTTTTCCTCTCTGCATGTCTAAATCTCATTCATCAGAAGTGCAGAACTATGTTAGAGACAGTGGAATGGCAACAAGGATATAAATGTATGTACAAATCTTGAAGAACAATAACTTCAGACAAATAATCTCTTCTCTTTTGGGGGCAGAAATTCCACACATACATTCTAACACTGCATATCACCAAGCAGTCATACTGCTCAAATCATCTGGCAAACTGTCTCACAATTAAATAATTCCACCATCTCCCTACCAAAGGCTACAAGAAGGTAGCAAGAATCCAGACACTTAAGAGGGAAATCCCCAAATTCCCGAAGATGCATAACCCAAACATCATAGGGAAAAAAAAAAAAAAAAAAAGTTTTGGACAGTGGTATATGTCCGAATTAACTCTTCAGGAAACCTTGAACCACTGGGTGCAAAAACAGAGGCCAAGCAAACTGAAAAGTAGTAAGTCTATTCTATGAAAGTCCCCCTGCCTGTCCACTTGCCATTTATCTGGAAGAACTATCCCCAGATGGTCACAAAGAAAGCAGTAGTGAGTACACCACTCTGAGAAGCTGGTCCAGAAAGCACAGTATGTCCACCCATTAGATATTCCCAGTTAGTGGCAAAGATACCACAGAATAATAGAATAATTTTAGTTTGGAAGGAACCTCTAGAAGTTAATTAGTCTAATGCCCTGCCCAAGGCAGTTCTAAATAGATCAGCTGCTCAGGGCCATGTCCAGTTGAGTCTTGAACCTTTACAAGAATGGAGATTCCACAACATCCCTGGGTAGTCTGTTCCTGGTTTTGACCACTCTCAATGTAATTATTTTTTTCCTATTTTCTTTACCTAATATTTCCATTAGTTAGTCTATTGCTCTGTACCACTGAGAAAAACTAAGCTCCTATCTTTTCTGTGTCCTCCAAGCAGGTATACAGCAACTGTGATGACTGGGTGTATTTGTTGACAAAATGACTATCATCTTGAGGAATGTATTATTCTATTGCAGGGCTCAGAAGTTAAGTTTGGCATAAGGCTTTGCAAGTATACACAGCACCATGTGTTTCGGACAGACAGTGATAAATCCATTACGTAGTGGGTTGATAAGTTGTCATTGGTTGAAGCAAAGCTGATGGTTCAATGAAGCTGTCTGACAAAATATAAACCTTCATAGAATGAGTAAGATTTCTTTCATGAGATCTATGGACATTAACAAGATGACTGATGCCATTAAGGAGGAACGTCTTACACTGGGAGGAGGTGGGGGAGGAAGATAGGAGGACCTCAACAGAGGTCCTCTAATAGCACAATAAGGGAACAAACACATTCCTGTCTAGTGAAGATAAACTGGAACTATTGCCAAAATCTTAGTAAATACATGGTCATCGACGCATAGTGTCTCATTCGACTTCAACATTGCCTGACCTTAATAGTTACAGGCATTAGGTGCCCAATAGTTCAAATGATACCAACCAGACTCCCTCCAGAACTGCTGGTGGCATGTTTACTGGGGTTGTCATATTGAACTTGGACTTCCTCAACTAATACATCTGCCATGTCAAACTAGGTAGTTAGTCTGTTTCCCTTGGAGCAGGGAAGTAACTAAGTCTGAACCCTTTGCACCCAGTTCTGTTGCCATGAGCTCCACAGTGTGTAGACAGAAGAACATCAGGTTTTATTCCAGGCCCTCTTCCTTTTCATAGGCCATTCTCATGAGGTTATAACTCACTGAGGCAGGAAAAATAGGTGAGTATGGTACAGTTGTGACAATACAGACAAATAGAAACTTCCACTTGAATTAGTCAATTTCTTCTGTGCCAGCTTTTAAACCATCATAAAAAGAATAATCACAATAGAGAGAGCAAGAAAGTTACCCTGCAATATGGGAAAAGAGTGTAATAAATTAAAATGAAAGTAAAACCTTCCATAAATGTAAGATGTATAGACAAGGAGAAAGATACAATTAATTATTTTACCTGTTTCTCTGTGAGAATGACTCTGCCTAGGAGCTGATTTTCAAGACCTTTCATGGTCACAGTAAAGTCAATGATGGAGGTTCGAGCACTAATTTCAGGAGAGTAACCTGGATTTGGCAGTTTTGTAGTAATGTAAAGTCTGAAGCCATTCATAACATCTATTTCCTTATCACCAACCTTCACCTTAATAAAAGTATTAAAAAGAAGTCCTGAGATATTAAGAAACAGTACACACTCTTTCAGATACTGCATGTAGAAACAAAGGTTATATTTTTTCTGTTCAAAGGTGTGAAAATCCATCTTTAAATTATATGTCTGATGCAAAGAATTTGCTGAGAATATCTGTGGAACTCTTTAAATGACTCATTCAAAGATTATTTCAATTTTTTAAAATTGCCATAAGCAAAGGGATAAGGAACTCTACAGATTAAATATATTAACTATTAGTGATCTTAAACTCTACTTTTTTTGGTATTAGCATTAATCACACTTAAAAACGAGTTTAATCTTTTATAGTCATATACTCATTAGGATTTATTGAGGGGGCTGTTTCCACTTGTTTACTCATTTGTTTTAGATTTACCTTGTTGGCGGAGCCTGTTTTAATTAAGTTTCTTTCCAAAACATTATCGAGAGCTGGGTCAAGCTCTTCTCCAACATCTTCTATCAAAAGAGGTCTTCCCAAAGAAAGGCTGTCTTCTAAGTGATTTCTAAAATACTTGTGATTCAAAGAAGTGATCTAAAAATACAATCATGGACCTATATGTTATGCCATTACTAAATTTGGGGGATTTTATATTTATAAATTATTTTATTTGTTACTGTCAAAAACAATGATCCTAAGGTTAGACTAGGATTAAGGCAAAGATTGTGACGGAAAAGTTAGCATCAGTGTACCATGTTCTCAGAACTCACTGAACATGAATTTCTATTTTTCATCTACAAAAGTAGAAGCAAAGCAACACTGAGCACCTAAAGTTTTGATACCTTATGAGTGTAACTAGACCAGAAATTCACAGCAACCTGTTATCACCTTCAATTTTGTCTTGGTTAACTTCTCCAAGTCAAACTGCAGCAAAGTCAGGATTAGGGCTGACATTGCATAAATTCATTAAACAAATTGTTTCACTAGTACTAATGGTACTGACTTCATTTTCATATCTAGCCAAATCTCAAACCTACCCAAATATATCTCATATGTCCTTTACATCCAGACTAGGCCTTTTATATAAGGCATTTACTAAGTATTACTTGAATCACTGAATTGTAATGTTTTGTGAACTAAGAGTTTCTAGGAATTAAGAAAGCACCAGCATTCCTATTACCTGAAGTTCATTTCTGCCTTCTTTATTTTTAATCCAAATTTTACCCTGTGCCTGTGGATCGATTAATAAAGGATAACGAGATGCTTTAGTGACAATGATTCCATTCTGAATGGATAACTCATCATTTGGTAATCCTTGTAGGTTCCATTCACTGATGGTTGCAGCATCAGTCAACATTTCTATGAGGTTCAAGTTGTCACCAAAGGGGATTTTCCGGCTTTTCATTTCCTTTTGCCAGTCATTTAATAGCAGATTGCGGAACTCTTGGTTAAAAGGTCCAGAATAGGACAGAAAAGCTGTAGCCAAGAGTACATCACCTCAAAAAGAACGAGAAGAAAAAGAAAACAAAACATTACAACTTTGCCAATTCTATTCATGAATAACCTGCTTCCTTCTATAGTTGTATGGTTTGGCTGGTAACTGAAGAACACACTTTGACCCATAAAGAAGACAAATCAGCCTTTTCCCAAGGATTACTACATAGCAATGCTACATCTCAGTAGATGACAAATTTACTCTATCCTTACAGTGCAACTGTGAAAATCAAGAGATAGGCATCTGGCAGCCAGCCAAGGTCAACCCAACACATACACACCCACCCCACCATTTCAAACACCAGATCCTGCACAAGCAGGACATGGCAGAATAAACTTCAAATTCCACTGTTTCCTTGCAAAGTCATGAGAACAGGCTTAAACAATATTTTGGGGGGAGGAAATAATCTTTATTTAGGAGTACTAAATATGAACAAATCAATTACAACTACTCCTACTAAAAAATTGTAACAGATATCATTATGGGGATATTAAGTGTGACAAGTTTTAATCTTCTGATGAGCTTCAAGATTGCCCCCCTAAGTTTCCTGACACCATAGTTCTGTTTTTTTCTGGACCTCTGTAGTAAGACTGCAGGATTCAAACTGGAGAAGATAGTGTAGTTTTATACTGAGTACTAATATTTTTTAGACATTTACAAGTTATCTATAAAGCAAACATCATGAGTGTGTGGGGAAGGTATCCTGTATTTTTAGTAAGTTGTTAATACACATATACATATTATAACAACAAACAAAATACAACCTATGTATTATAATACAACATCTACAACAACATCTGCTTTCTACAGCATTTCAAGGCAAAAACCAGAGAAGAAACTTCACACCACAGTAAAGGACAAGATAAATTTCATTTACTTGATCTCACTAATAAATTAATCCCTTATTGCAAAGTAATTCTGTTTCCAAGTGCATATTTATAAAATAAAATTGAACTTCTAAGAAACAAAAGTTTTATGAACATTAGTAACTAAATTTAAAAATATTGATTGCTACATATAAATTTCAGTTCCTGAAGATCAAGTCCTCTTCTCCTCCATATGTATTCTGTTACAGATACTTTATTGGCACTTGCTAACATACCACCCTCCTTGGACTGCTACTTACAATCAATCAAGTTAAAACATCAGTGTCCCAAGTATGTACTGCATGTTATACGTGTCAAGTAAAAGCCCATGCAGAGCACACACAGTTACTGGTGGGGTTATTTTTTTTAATAATGAACTTTAGTCTTATAGTGTACTTTTTACCTAGCAGTGCTTTAGCAAGAGAATTAGTAACAATTACTCTCATTTTAGCAACAGGGAAGCTAAGTTGCAAAAGGAAAGTTTGACATTTCAAATGTTTTGAGTTTCACTACCCATCACAACTCAAGTGACTAACTTACAAGCTCAAAGGTTTGGACAAAAGCTTACCCACTAGCTTCTTGGTCTGCATGGCAAAGTCTTTACTCTGCTCTGTCCACCTCTCTTTTTCACCTGCTAAACCGCTTATAAGACTTGAGGCAGTTTGCATTTTATGACGGCAACGCTCAGCATCTTCAAGCAAAGCCTAGAGAAAACCGTATACCAAAAAATATGGTTTAGAGTAACGTATGCAAGATGCCAGAAAAAAACTCTACAGCTAATTAAACTGGTAGTTAAACAACAGATTAAAAATATATACTCAAGCACTTATATCACCATGCAGAGAAGGAGGTAAAGTGGGATAGGAAAAGTGTATCAGGACAAACTATCAACATCTGTCATAAATGTGATTCAACTTTAAAATATTTCTGCTCTTAACTTTCATGTTGGCATACATGTTAAATGATATGCAAAATGCCTAGTATCTATTAACTCTGGGGAATTCTGTCCAGAATTTCAAATACATGATATACAGATAACATACTTTAATGAAATTTGATGTTACTGTAGTTGGCACTAAACAAATAATCCAAACAAAACAGTTTTTGAGGAGGTAGGACGAAGAGGGGGAGAGGATCAGTGGCAGAGAGGTGGGATCCAAAGAGGCAGTATCCAAATAATATCTCTTTCTTTTCCTCTGTCCATCAACATTCTTTTCAAATAATAATGAAATTGAGAGAATGCATTAAGTTTTCCCTAAAGTAAGGGTGGCAAATTCTTTTCTGTAACGAGCAGTTCACCTGCTTTTCTCTCATCGCTTTTTCATACTCTGCCTGCACAGTATCTAATTCTTCTTGCTTGGCACCTAGTTCTTCTTGAGCTTTCTGCAGATCCATCATAGCAGTAGTTAGGCGATTCTCCTGGATTGCTAAATTAGCCTATGAAGCATACAAATACAAAAGTGTATTCATACACACAACATCTTAAAGCATTTGCTAAAATATATCTCAAAGAGTTTTACTTTACTACATTTCAAAATCAAACTGCTCAGTATAGATTTCATCATTCATTAAAACTTTTTATTTGGATTTTACAATGAACTAACTTTTTATTGCAGGTAACTACAGTTAAGTAGTTGGTCCAACATAAATTAGAAAAAATAGAAAAACTTCTGGGAATACCAGCCATTCTCCATCTCACACAAAAGTTAGTCTGATCTGGTGTGCAAAAATACTGGTGCCACTAGAAACCTATTTGATTTCTCCAATCAATGTGCTTTGTCTAATGAAATATACTACCTCTAACTACAAATCTTGCTTCCCTCTCAGTCATCCCTATCATAAATACAAGCTATTCTGTGTTAAAAACACGCCTGACCATGTTCTTCCTGGTTTTCATTCTTACCTTTTAACAACTATTTAAGCCTGGTTTTCTCTAAATAACACCGATGAACAAAGTCACTGTATAGTCATCTCACAAACTGAGATCCAGAACATTAAAAGAACCAGATCTCAAGTTTTTTCCTACTTAATTTTTAATTAAGGTAAAGCAATTTCAATACTGAATTACACTAGATGACAGCTGCTTCAATCCTATTCAGAAGCAGCCCAGAGGCATAAAAGTGCACAATCTCTTTCATAATTTTGACAGCTTAGAAGTGATAGTACATTTGAAATATATTTTACTGTACAGTTACTATTTTCAAGATAACAAATTCCTACAGACACATGCACACTTGGAACAAGGCAGCTGATGTTTCCAGCAGATGAAAACCTCAAATGCACACAGGTGGGGAGGAGAAGGAGCAAATAAGCAAAGTCTGTGTGCCTCCTACTAACAGATTTACCTTTAAAGGTAATACTTCTTTGTTGATGGAAAAAAATACAGCCATAGCTTTGGTCCATGAGCAAAGGCCAGCAACATTCCCACATACTCTCTTAGCTGTCTCAATGTTGTAGTCCGTCATTTCAAAATAAGGACTCAAAAGTTCTACCACTTCTTCATTAATTGTGTCCTTTGGAAACTGCTAAAAAAAAAAAGTGCAATGTATGTTATATACATAAACTATACATATATGTATTTCAGCACACACAGAACACTACCAAGATCACAAATGCTACTTACAAACAGCTAATATGAACCCCTCTGTATCATGCACCTTTGAGAGCTTGTAAAAGTCATTCCACTCTGTTCTATATTCTTACAAAATGGAAAAAAGTTTGCCTTCATTTGTGATCCTCACTGTCTTACACTGTCCATTACCATTACACAGCTAATTGTTGATACAAAATATCACTGATATCTTGCTTGAAATGCCATTTTTCTTAAGGCTGAATACATAACAATCTTCAAAAAGAAAAGGAAAAGCTTAACTCTGGTGAATAATACGCATTCTACAAAGGGCAAGACAACTATCTTCTCCTTAAATTATCTTACCTCATTAGTGGAATGTGTTTCAATTTTAAGAATTTATTTTGACCCTCTCTTTTCTCAAAAAAAATCTTTTCCATTTTTCATCCCCCAAAACTCTCAATTTTCTCTCTCAACTCTATTTTGATGGTCAAATATTCTAGATAAGTTTCTTTAAAGATTTATTTGCAAAGTATAATGAGAATCCATCACTGATGAACTTGAAAAATAGCCATTCTCTGAAGCACAAATAAGTTTATTTATGCACAAGTAATGAAATGCTGAAGTCCTCCAGTAAATTAAAATTACTATGAGTAGATCCATTGCGAATACTACATAAATGGCATCCATGGCACTACCAACCACACAAAGCTGGTCAAGCCAACAGAAGCCATCTGTGATTTCCCACTGGACCACAGACAGATTAAGAAAGAAATTTATTCTGAGTAGAATAATGATAATATTATTAATTTAAATTATGAGCAGGGATTTATTCACAAGTTACTCTTCCCATTTCCCTAGACACATGCTATGGAACTGAAAATCCCAAATTTTTAAAAATTCTCCTTTTGTACATCGTAATAATCCACTGTTCTTTTGCAAGCCACTACACAAGTTGCGATACTGAAAATTAATGAAAAGCTAGGTACCAGAAAAATGATGTTTCCTATCAGCTTTAATGAAACAGATAAGTAATAGCTATTCAAACCAAATGCTTAAAGCTTTGAATCATTTGCCACTGAAAGTAATTTAATTGCCTTACTTAGGAGAAACTATAATTGATTTATGACCTAACTTTGCCAGAAGGATTCAAGTTTATTTCATTATGACATACTTACTTTTAGACCCTTAAAGTTTCAGATCTATTGTGTGTCTGATTCCCTTTGCACATTTTTTCTCTTATGAACACCAGAGAAAACACAGTCCCGTATTTTCTTAAATTAAAAAAATATCAAAAAGATGGTTGCACAAACACCTGTAGGTTCTGTAAGAAGTTCCCTGCTGTCATCAGCTTCAAGGATTCTTGCCATGATGGGATGGTACAGCATTTTTCCTGATCAATTTTCACATTGTTCACTTTTCGCTGAAAGAGCAGTAACACGCAGTCCATGATACGCATAATGAGGTGAGGAGGTCGACCCAGTGTGCGGACAGTGGCAATATCTGCAGGTTTTATTGTCTATGAATTTAAAACAAAGGGTAAAGCAATTACTGTTATTGCTTATTTAATAAGACATAGAATATAAGCTCACCAACAGTACTAATCAATTGGACAAGAAAAAAGTTACTCATATTATTTTTAACCAAAAATAATTTTATCTCTAAAAAGCATGAAGCTAGAAGGACCCTGCAACCAGATTTTCACTATGACCTCCTAGCAACCACCAGGAAACTTCACTTCAGCCACCTCCAGAGCAGCACCTAAAAGCTTAAAACTACCATGCACATTTTTGACAAAACACAGCAAAACAGAAACATCTTGAAATTTTACCTTTTTTGAAAATGTAAATCTATTGACCAGAAACTGAGTGTAGAAAGGAAAATACATTCAGCTGATATTTTGCAAATGAGGGAGAATTAAGGAAACCAGTGAGAAGGCCTGATACACATACAGATTTGCACCTTCTGATTCATCATACTGGGAATGTTCCTGTTGTAGAAGCAGGCCCGCAAGAAAAACAAATACATTATAATAATGTATGAAAAGCTAGGCCCTATTAAGTAAAGTCAAGTAAGCTTAGGGTGCAATTCTACTGCTAGAAGTCATAACTCTAGTGTACATCATGAATCAGAAAGGACTATCAGAAAAGTCTACTGAAGATGTCTCCTTCGAGAAGTTTGAGCAGTAGTGCATACTGCACCACATACTGAGCAAAAAAACCCTGAACAATAACTGCTGATGGACAGGCCCGCTCCTGTAACAGACATAACTTGGATCAGAAGCTTTGCTTATTCACAGGCAATTTCACCACCCTGAGTGCATGACAGTGACAAACAGTAAGCAACAGGCTATTGTAGGTGTTATGACACCTCGCCTCTAAGCCTAGCACATGCTTCACTGGAAAATTCCTAAAGGAAGATTTTAATTACCTGTGTTTATACCTCAAGAAAGAGACTGTAAATTATTGCAGATTATCCTGATGCCCTTCCTTCTGCCTGCCATTTGTTCTTCAATATTTGGCTGCTTGTTGGGTTCAATGTGCACCTAGTAATTCAGCAGAGTTTTTCTAGGCATCTGTGTGGAAACTTTAAGCAACTGTTTCTTAGTGACCTTTAGGAAATTCAGCCCAGCATTTTTTGCTACCACCTAAACTGTGGCATAAGAGTTGCATTTTATTTTAAATTATTTATTTATTTATTTCTAGTTACACATTTAATGTGCCATGTTTATTGCAGGGCAAAGTATAACTAAGTTTTGTTGAATTCTGTCAATTCTTACTCTTACTTTTAAAAATTTAATCTCATTATATGTTTAAAAATGCTTACAAGCTGTTCTGTACCTAACTGTCTCTTAACACAGGGTTTAGCAGTCCTAAATATGTAAAAATGGAGTGAAATAATCAACGAAAGATTTTTTTATCTGGGAAGTGAATTTTATATTTATCACATATTCAATAGACATTTGTTTACACTGCAAGCAGAATTCCATCACAGGAATATCTAGCCGGAAATTTACAAATCCGTAATGACTGTGAGATTCATTTTTTAAAAGAAGCTCTACACAGACTCGTATAGATAATTTTCTTCCTTAAAGAAGTTTCTGAATGAATTAATGCATGCTGAGGATACAGATACATATGCTGATAGGCTTGTTTTTATGATAGTTTTCCTTTCCCCTTTAGGCACAGGCAAAGCAATTCATTATAGCAAATGCAAGAATTTCAAGATTAAGCCCAACTACCTTTTCCCATTGTGAAGTCTCATAATAATGCTAGTGTAGCTTTTCCTTAAAATCAGACTTTTGTTTACCAGAATCCAAAAATTTCAAGTAGAACAGTATCTTTTTTTTGGTTTGGTAACTTTCAGTTACCAGTCTAATATCAACATGCAACACATCTTACATCAACTATAGTTTCAAATTAAAGTTAAAATTTGCCCTTTTCCAAAAACCTACCTATTCTGGCTTTGGTACTCAGGTGGAAAAGAAAAAAAAACTGAACCTAAAATGCCTCAAAATATGTATATTTATTTGCATAAATTTTCTGTAAACTTATGAGTTATGCAATACATCTGCAATCTTGTATTTGTTTTCAAAGAACCCCATCTTAGCAGTCAAATAATGTTATACATGGTCCAAGTACTAACCTGTAAGGCTGCTTCTGCCTCTTCTAAAGCAGGCTTAGCTGCTTCCAACTTCTCTTCAGCAATGGCTTTGTCAACTGAGATACTTTCTACAATAGCTTGAGCTTTGTCTTTCACTTTCTGAACTTCACCCTTCACTGTCTCAGCAGCCTGTGCTTTTACAGTAACTTCTTTCAGTACCTAGAATGTAAGAACACCCACATGGCAAATATAAAAGAAAACACACCTAGTCAAAGAATGTATTAATTTTTGTTGTAAAATTCTACCTGTTGAATTCCAGAGCCAGAAAACTCAAACCAATTACTTTCATCACTGATACAAGTTTTCAGATCCCCTTTTTCCCAACACTTAATTTCCTTTTACTTTATTAATCATTTTAAAATAGAAGAAATTAAAAAAAAAAAAATCAAACAGCAATACACTTTGAAGGCTGTACATACCATGTCAGCTTTTTCATTGGCAACTTGAAGTTCCTTTTCTTTCACCTCCAGCTCTCTGCTTAAAGCAGCCACTGACTCAGAGGCCTCTTTCAATTTTTCCAGTCCAGTATTCATTCTGAAGTTAAAACACAAAACAAGAAGCATGTCATTCCCTATGTAATTTACACTCCGCTTTCCAAATTATTCCATCAATAGAATAAATTATATCAAACAAAATGAACACTGGCAAGACACGTTTTACACCAAAAATAAAACTTGTGCAGGAACTTTCACACAAGTGTCTGATGTCTTCAGAATCAAATAAAGAATTACATGGAGACTGTGACTTAAAACTTTACCCACTTCTAACTCAAACAGCATGCCTTTACCATTGCATAAAAATCCTACATGTTAGTTCCATATATGTCACTATCCCTGTTGACCTCCAACCTGATACCCAAAGGACTGAGTTTTATACAGCAGAAAGCATTTTCTGATCACTAGAATGCCACGAAATACCTCAAATCACTTTTTCTTGTTTGAAGAGGAAATTAAAAAGGCTAACAAAATTAAAAATATTGAAGTCAAGAACAACCAGAGTTACTAAAGAGAGTAACAGAAAAATAGCATTGAGATAACACTTTTCTTATTCAGCATTAAAAATGCTCCTTCAACTGTGCATTTTGTCTATCAAAAATTAAGTCCTCACTTGGGACTTTTCAGACAAGTTTAAGTGGCCCCTACAGAGGCTGCTATTGCAAAGGCTAAGCAGTACTTGGACAGCTAAACAAATACTGGAGAAGAGATGAAGAGTAACACCTACCAAAGCAATTCAAACCATGCAACTAAGGTTAAGTGAAACAAATTGACATGTATGAACTAATCTGGTGCATCTGAGGCATCAGAAGATAGAAAACAGGACCAGACCTCTCTGTTTTACAAGTCTTCATCCATAATATAACTACAGATTTCTAACTCAATTTGGCTTTGCATGTCTCAAAGTGAAATACACTAGTTTGAGTCTTTCTTAAACATTTCCAGCTCCAATCTTTCAAAATTAAGATGACAGCTTTTCTTAAGAGTGAGACCAATTGATACACTAAATGTTAATGTTACATTCTATTTGGGTATTTCTGGCATGAAGATAAATCTGCAAATAGATTTCATTAGTTTAATAAAGTAAATGAAAAGGAGAATGAATATCAAAACCACTTTAATAATCTACAAGTAAAAAGCTCATGAGCCTAAATTAGGCTCTATGATCACAAAACCAAAAATGCCAAGGGTATTTCTTACATGTTCATACCAGGAGCATAC
The DNA here is from genome assembly GCF_965140245.1 of Athene noctua. Taxonomy (NCBI): domain Eukaryota; kingdom Metazoa; phylum Chordata; class Aves; order Strigiformes; family Strigidae; genus Athene; species Athene noctua. Next base: position 81,408,222 of record NC_134038.1, read on the forward strand.
AACTGTTTAACAAGAAAACAGAAGTTACTCTGTGGTAAATTAAATTCTATTGTGAATATCTTATGAAATTACACATAGACATTTTCTGTTATTCATTATAAATACATGGGAATAATTTATATTTGACTTTTTTTTTTCCCACCACCCTGCTTTTTCATACATCACTACCCTTCTTTCCTCTCCAAAAATATACAGATTTTATTATATAAAATATACAGTTATATGCCAACAGCAACGATAATATTTGATCAATTTACACCTTTACACAATTTTAGGAAGTTTAAAAAAGAAAAAAGTCCTTTTGCTGTGCAAAGAGACAAACCACGCATTGAAACAAAGTATTATCAGGATATACCTATCTGGGGAAGAAAACTACAGAAAATCAGTAGTAAACTGAGCACTTTACCTGTTTGCTAATGTCTGTAACTCAGCATGCTTTTCTCTGTATGTGGTTTTATATCCCTGAATAAAGGACATGTAGGATTTGGGAGTCACATGTGTAGAACGTCTGTATCTTTGGAAATAATCAGAACACTTCTCTGCCACTCCATCCTGGAATGAGCCCATACACTGTACAATTTCCCTCTTTGTATCAGCAGTGCAGTCCATATCAAATGAGGACAGGAAATGTTCAGATACTTAGGAAAGAAACAAAACATAAATGTAAGTAAATACTCAGGAAAAACTCTTACCTTATAAACAAGTCAATATAAAACATGTCAGCATGTATTATGACAGCTTTCATCCAGCTTCTGAAACCCCAGTCTTCTTTACTCTCCACCATCACATTCTTAACGTTATTCCACAATTCTCAGTCAAGGATATGGCATATTTTCACCTCCAGGTGTGCAACTGCTTTTTATCTAGGGACTGGGTAATCACAGCCTTCCTCTGTATGCCTGATCACAAGCACAATTACTAATAATCTCTTTCTTTATTTTGCCTTCAAGCCATCTTCAAGGGGAATTTTCCTTCAAACCATGTACAAAGCTTTTCCTCTATTAGAAATGTTTCAACAGTTTAATACAGCAAGCTTAAAGAAGAAAACAGGTATATCAAATTTTAGAACAAAGTAAGTTTCTTCTGCCAGTGTGACAACAAAATTCAAAGCAATTAAAACAAATTCATGACCACTGATGAGAGAATTAAATACCTGCAAAGACAAAACATAGACCTACCTGCCACTAGAGCATCCTTAGGCCATCGGCTGAACCAATCTATAGTGCATCCAGAAATGAGAGCAGGGAACTTCAGGGCCCTGTTTCGGAATTTTTCACCTACTGGTGAAAAGCAAAGAACTACATGAAGGTACTGACGGACTCTGGTCATGAAGTAGTCATGCAGAACCTCACTGGTCGGAGGTCTACGTGGATGTTCCTTTTTGAAGGTGGGTATGAGGTCACTAATGATCTCATCTACTTCATCACGTGCAAATAAGTTTGACACCTTTGAGAAAAAGGAAGTTTTTTTCATGCTTTATGAGATGATCCAAAATAAGAGTACATAGCATAAGGTTCATTTAATAGATAGCATTACAGGAAGGGGCATACATTTTGGACACTGAAGTTATTGGGACCCACACCACTCTAAACTTGAACTTTTACTGAAGTGATTCCATTAAACACACTGAAATCTAACTTGCTGTAAAAGTACAACCCACCCTCTCCTGTGAAAAACATGCACAATCGCTTTGCTTTCTTCTCTTAATATTCTAGTAAGTAGTAGAATTTACTCTGAAACACACTCCTGAAATAAAAACTAAATAAAAACTAACGACAAAAGCCATCACATCCATTCTGGACATAAATTTACCATTTAAAAAACCCTGTACACTAATGAGATATTTAATTTAACAGACAATTTTGGTAAACTTCAGGGATGTTCCTCAAGTCTTAATTTTTTTAAGGTATTCTCATATCCCAGACAACTTGTCAATACATATAAAAGGGTCTGACTTAGAGAATTTCTCTCTATATAATGATGAGGTTCAATTCTTAATTTTACAATAGCTTTGTCTTATTCAAACCTAGTATAATGGATTGTTTAAACTTTTTGTAATACTGTAATGACAAAAAGTTTGTGAAAGTATGCCCCCTGACATATGAAAGAATATTTAAATAAATGAGGTTATTTTACTTCAGAATTATAAAATTTAAAAAGCAGAAAAAGAATCATGAGAAGGCATCTTACTTCTCCAGATGATAAAACATTGTTCAGGTATTCCAAGAAAGACTCATCTTTGATCTCATTGTCTGTAAAAAGAAAACAGATGCCTTTGCCTTGCAGTCCTGCTGTTCTGTACAAGAGTTTCAGATCTTCCATCAAGTTTAAAGTGTTGTACGATCTACAAAAAAGGAAGGTTGTACTAATATTCATTCCTTCTAAAAAGGGCTTCCAGTTAAAAGAAAAAGAACAAGTCTATTTAAGTAAGAAATTATCTCTTGGAATTAAGGCAATAAGGTGCCAAATCCAGCAATTTTCATTTAGATTAGGAGGACATAGCTCATTTCATAGTCTCACATTAAATATCTAATCCATTCTTCATTTTCCTGCTCTCTTTTTCACCTCCTACATCAATAAAGAAATTTAAAAATAAAAATTATTAAAAAAAATAACCTACAACCCTGCTCTTCAAACCCACCAAAAAACCCAAAAGCAACAACATAAACCCCCCAGCTATTTATTTCTCTTTTGCTAGAAAAAAGTAAAAAGCCAGACAGGTGTCATCTCACAGGATTTTGTCATGTGGTGGGTGCAAGAAGATACTTTACATTTTATTGACTAATTAAAAAATTCAAACTAGTTGGCCTTTCTGATGAAAGTTATCCCCAACGGTGCCACTCACAGTTTCACAAAAACAAAAGAGAGCAGCAGCAAACTAAGAGAATAAAAAACATAAAAATTATTAGACAAGGTGTGGTGGGTTGACCTTGATGTCTGAATAGTTGTTTCTCTCACATATTCTCACTCCTCTTCTGGCTGCTGTTCCATCTGTTGGACACTGAGGAGCCTTCTAGCAGCTTCTCACAGAAGCCAACCCTATAGCCCCCCATGCTACCAAAACCTTGACACACAAACCCTGTAAACACACAGTTACACTGGAATGATCTCTCTGGCTGGATAAAGGACTGCAATAAAAACTGAGTTTTCTTGGATGCCCACTAGGAATTAAAACAGAGAAGTGGTTGCATGTAACTTATGTAACCATAACTATCTCATGTATGACCTGAAATATCAGAAATTGTACAACAGTTGCTCATTACTAGGGAGAAGATCAGGAAATAAATACACTGGGTTTATGATTTTTTTGTTGATGATTAAGAAGATCATTTTTTTGTTTCAGAAAAGATATCATAATCACCACGATAAGGTTCCATACACGGGTTTATAAATAATACACTTCAAAAGCAAAAACATCACTAAAATTAGAAACGGTCATAGAGAAGACACAAATATTCTATGCCCTTTTGTTTAAGCTGCAGGGAGAAATAATGATTGGAAGAGTTATTCAGTTAATTACCCAAAATTAGACAAAAATACTGACCTGAAAAAAGTACTTTAGGTTATACATACTGAGTTAGCAATATGACTATCATCTAACTTGGTGAACTAAATGAAACTATTTTAAATCAAATAATTATTATCTTTAAAAACAGAACCGAAAATTTTGAATTAAAAAAGGGCAAATGATTCTATACAAGAAGGATTCAAATTTTTTCCCAGAGGTGTTCTGGCACAAATTATTAGATATGTTTTAGATGAACACTTAAGGTTAGAAAGGCACAGAGTTTAATTTTATCAATAATATCACACTTCTACATTTACTTGTTGACTCAATTGGAGAAATCCAAGGGGGTTGTAAGGCAGGATTATGTTTTACCAGAATCTTTGATGAGTCTTTCCTAAAATCATGTTTATTCAAATCTTCACTCATTCTATTTTTCATCACAGCTTCTTTAATTCATCTGGTGCATACATCAGGTTTACAAGCCTTAAGGTGTGAGGGTTTTCCAGATCTTTTCTGGACTCTTGTTGTCATGGGCTTTATATAGGCCTTTCTGTGATCCTCAAGTGACAAGGGAACTTTACGTGGGAAGCTACACACCACTTCCTTAATTCAATATTTCACCCTCTAGTGGCTTCATAATTCTTTGTGAATGATACCCAGGAATTTGTTACTGCTTGTTTTGTCAACAGTACTGTAATCTCTCCCAAAGTAATCCCTATCTCACATAGATCCTCTGATGAGATCCTCACCAAGAGACATCCACACATGCCAAATCTACAATTTCTTCTGCAGCCAACACAGCTGCAAAAGAATTAAAATAATTTAGCTTCTCTACAATGATTTGAATGCCAAAAATATTTCCTGATCATTGACTTGTCCTAGAGATACTTTGGGAAGCACTCTAAAATACTGAGAGAAGGATTTACAATTTATTTTTTTATCTTTTGTGAGTTATTCCAAAAGAAACGACCTTGGGTTAAACAATATTAAATAAGCCAAGATATACTCAGAAAAGTCTGTCAAAATACTGACATATACATAACATCTACTAAATTAATGGGCAGGGACGAGGATTTCACTCCTCACATAGGCATTACTTCAAATGGAGAGCGATTCCCCCCACAATCCAGGAGAAGATAGTCAGTGACCTACCGCATCACACAGACACACACAGGTCTATGGGACTGGATGGGATACACCCGAGGGTGCTGAAGGAGCTGGCTGGGGTGCTCGCCAAGCCACTTTCCATCATTTACCAGCAGTCCTGGCTGACCGGGGAGGTCCCGACAGATTGGAAATTGGCCAATGTGACGCCCATCTATAAGAAGGGTCGGAAGGATGATCGGGGAAATTACAGGCCTGTCAGCTTGACTTCAGTGCCCGGGAAGCTGATGGAGCAGCTCATCCTGAGTACCATCACACAACACATGCGGGACAACCAGATGATCAGGCTCAGTAAGCATGGGTTTATGAAAGGCAGGTCTTGCCTGACAAACCTGATCTCCTTCTATGACAGGGAGACCTGCCTATTGGATGAGGGAAAGGCTGTGGATGTTGTCTACCTTGACTTTATTAAGGCCTTTGACACCATTTCCCACAGCATTCTCCTGGTGAAGCTGTCTGCTTGTGGCTTGGAGGGGCACATGCTTTGCTGGGTAAAAAACTGGCTGGATGGCCGGGCCCAAAGAGTTGTGGAGAATGGAGTTAAACCCAGTTGGTGTCTGGTCACGAGTGGTGTCCCCCAGGGCTCGGTGTTGGGGCCACTCCTGTTTAACATCTTTATTGATGACCTAGACGAGGGGATCGAGGGCACCCTCAGTCAGTTTGCAGATGACACCAAGTTGGGTGGGAGTGTTGATCTGCTCAAGGGTAGGGAGGCTCTGCAGAGAGACCTGGACAGGCTGGAGCCATGGGCTGAGGCCAACTGGAGGAGTTTCCATAAGGCCAAATGCCGGGGGCTGCCCTTGGGCCACAACAACCCCCAGCAGTGCTACAGGCTTGGGGAGGAGTGGCTGGAGAGCTGCCAGTCAGAGAGGGACCTGGGGGTGCTGATTGACAGCCGGCTGAACAGGAGCCAGCAGTGTGCCCAGGGGGCCAAGAAGGCCAATGGCATCCTGGCTTGTGTCAGCAATAGCGTGGCCAGCAGGGACAGGGAAGGGATCTGACCCCTGTACTCGGCACTGGTGAGGCCGCACCTTGATTCCTGTATTCAGTTTTGGGCCCCTCACTACAAAAAGGACATTGAATGACTTGAGTGTGTCCAGAGAAAGGCAACGAAGCTGGTGCAGGGTCTGGAGCACAGGTTGTAGGGGGGGCGGCTGAGGGAACTGGGGGTGTTTAGTCTGGAGAAGAGGAGGCTGAGGGGAGACCTCATCGCCCTCTACATCTACCTGAAAGGAGGGTGCAGAGAGCTGGGGATGAGCCTCTTTAACCAAGTAATAAGCAACAGAACAAGAGGTAATGAACTCAAGTTGTGCCAGGAAGCATTTATTTCCAGAGGGGGTTGTTAGGCGTTGGAATGGGCTGCCCAGGGAGGTGGTGGAGTCCCCATCCCTGGAGGTGTTTAAGAGTCGGGTTGACATGGCACTGAGGGATATGGTGTAGTTGAGAATGGTCAGTGTTAGGTTAATGGTTGGACTGGATGATCTTCAAGGTCTTTTCCAACCTAGATGATTCTGTGAAATATTGCAAGATAAATTCTTAAAGGCATTATGGATAGATACCACCTACAAATGCTTTCAGTACAGTTCAGTTTACTGTGTAAAGACACAAACTAAAGATAACTTGACACCACCAATATTCCTTCTTATTCTGTGAAACACACAAAACTGTTAACTACTCCAAAGATGGTAAAAGTTCAGATTTATTGTAGGAAATCAACCAAATTTAGTAAGTATCAAATGATTTTCATTTTCCACTCTAAGCAACGGTGATCAGCCTATGTTAAGCTTGTTATTTCTCCCACTGCAGAGAGTAAGACCCTATTTTATTTATAGGAAGAGTTCAAATTCAAAGTACTTACTTAAATTTTAATTAATGCTTACCTCGTTAACATTATCTGGAAGGTATCATAGCCAGCTATGAAAGATGCCAGTCTTGTCAAGCTCTGCTTTCCTGAGCCACCAACTCCAACTAAAAGAGCATTTCCACGAGGTGTGCGAATCACTCGAGAAATCTGTGTAAGATCACAGTCATTTATTGCTACAATGCATAAAAGTTACACACCCAAAATTTATATGCTATTGCAGTGATAAAGTTATACTAGAAATGCAGAACAAATTAAAATATTAAGGTTTAATTTAGGAATTCTAAATTACTATTAATATATTCTGTGGACACTTGCACTTTGTAATATTTTCTGTAAACCTTTCAATAATATAGCAACCACTTGATTCCATCACTGTGAAATTTCAATTATCAGTGGAATTTTATCACACTTCCACAAAGCACATGTAAATCTCAACTGCAAAACTGGGAAGGAAATAATAATTTCGCCAATACCATAACCTCTGGACAACTTTAGTAAGACTCATTTCCCCAGACCTCTTCATTATGACCAGAAAGACAAGTGATCTAAAGCATGTTAAATCAGGACAAACAGTCTCCAGTATTCTCTGCAGCAGGTAATAATACTGCTTTTATAATCAAATTTCTTAAGCTTCTAGTTCACTTGATTATCAAAATCCACAATATCAGTATGAATATTTGGTCACAGTGAAACATCTCTCAAGTAGATCTCCCTTTCTTTCCCATTTCATTATTTATCTTTTAAAGCAAAAGGCAGGAGATATCTACTACTCTACATTTCCCTTCAATTCAGGACAGTGCAATGTAAGCAAACACACTCTGCAGTTCAGAGCAACAAAAATTTCAGCACTGTGAACTGCATGCAGCACCTGTCCCTCTGTCCACAGCAAAAAAACAATGCCAAGAAAACTGGAAACAGGTAGAAGATGTTTCCTGATGCTGAGAAAATATGCCTTTAAGCACAGGAGACAAACACTCCACACCCCATCAGATACCCATAGTACACAAAAGAGCCTACATTAATTTCCAGAATAACATGGAGCCACTTGCCTCTCTAAGGCAAGGTAATAACCAGCAGCTGTTTAGCAGCTGGTCTCCATTGCACAAGCAATGACACAGAGTATTAGCTCCTGTTATTATCTTGAACATTCCTCTGATACCCCTAGGATTCCATCATGCCAAGAAGCAGCCTCGGATACTTATTTACTTGCCTTTCCTCTAACATACTTTTTTTCAAGTTATTAGAAACAGCCATGCCAATTTCCTGCAGTTTTAAACCCATATATTTTGCATCTTGAGTGTAATATAGTTGTTATTTTTCATAGATAAATATTTTATAAGCAAAGATAAAATCAAGTACAAAGTTTTACTCTAAGCATACTTAGTATTAACCAGAGATACAAAACTAGATTTGCACACCATCCTTGGAATATTGCTCATCACTTCAATTATGAGTACTAGATCTTTTTCAGGCAGATGCACACAAGCTGTAAATTGGAAGGTTTGTTCTCTGTTTAAGATATTCCTCAGCTTTAACTCATTCAAGTCATACTATATCAGCTCAGATTAGGCATGACCTTAACTGTGCTTACCTAGCTTTCTCTTAGAAGCGTCTCAAGGCTAGCTAATGCATAAAACTCAGACCTGCATGGCTGTAAATGCTGCTTTCAAGAATATGGAATCAGACAAGCACTATATATATTCATTTTATCCAAGTGAAAGTTAAGGTAACATTTCAGGTATTTACTAACTAGTTGCCTGAAGAGATTCCTGACAACAGGTGGCTCTTCAGTGGAGTTTTTTTTAAAAAAAAAAAAAAAAAAGAAAAGTATTTTTTTGCTAGATCCTGAATTTAAATAGATTTTTTTACTGGGAATAAACCACAAACTTGCTAGTGAGTGTCATGATGATTTAACAATTTTCCTAAAGAAATCTATAGCAGAATATCATCCATCCTTTTCAGGGAAGACCTTAAAGGGATTACTTTTGTGAAATGACAAGAATCCACCCCAAAATTTTGAAATCTGCAGATGCAATGTGTTTGTCAACTATAACTAAATTTAAATTGTTTTGATATTTATTATACTATTTGTTAGGATGGTACAATCCAATATTCACTTCTTAATAATTTATGATAAGAAATACAGATAATCTTACTGTGCAAATGAGAAACAACAGGTTTTTTAGTTTTTTTAAAAAAAAAGTTCTCCTTTGTATGAAGCCTGTGTGGACAATGCTATCAAGCTGTGGTGTACTAGAAATTATGGTCAGCTCCAATCCATATTCAAAGGAATTTCAATAGAAGTGAGCATACTGTGGATCTACAAAGGAAGTTTGGACTACATTTATTCCTTCTCTGCTGTGCCTACTCCTTCATAAACAAAAAATCATGTCCTAATCTGAATTTCATTTGACTCATTCCAAAGAGAGGAAGGGCTCTCAGAGACTTAACAAGAAAAAGGTTGAAATAGAATAGTTATGACCATGATCCCAGCAGACATAAAAGTAGATATAAAAGAGTAGTTACACCCAGTGCATTCTCAGAAAAGTTGAGTTTTAACACCTAGTCACAGAGTGACAGACAAAATATTTGCTAGCAATACATTACTTGCTTTAGTTTTAGAAGTAATTTACCTTGATTCATGCATACTTCCACTCATAGGTGCTGGGGGCAAGTGAACAACAACAACAAATGGCAATCCAATAAGACTGTACCTTGACTAAGTGAATCATAGCATCCTCAAAGAAAACCATGTCCATTCCAGTTCCACGGACATTCTCATTGTATGCTTGTAAAAACATATTTAAACGATTCCGTAGCTGATGAAAGGAGTAAATTGGCTCATAAATTTTGGGAATATCTAAATGGACTTCCTCTGGCTTTTCACCTAGAACAAAAAGCAAGTAACAAAACCTTAGCAGTTTAAATGATTGACAAAGGATCAATCTGGGGATGAGTAAGTGAGGGTAATTAGAAGTCTCTTTAACAACCCAGAACCAGTTTTATTATACATATTACATATTAGATGTATATATGAGAGTGCTACCTATACCCTATACAAGGAATGGTAAATTCAGCTGCTTAATTCTGAAAGACAAACCCAGCAAAAAATTAAGGAGCCTTCTTTCTTTACATTTAAAACTTGAATGATGAAAAACTGAAATTAACTTAGATGCTAGAAGCAAAAGTAGCACCCAAGAATGATGGTAAATAAATATTGCAGTAAAAACTTGCAAATAATATTTTCTGTAGTTTCTTTTTTGTAATTTCTCCAAGGAGGGAGACTCCACAACTGCTCTGGACAACCTGTGCCAGTGCTCAGTCACCCTCACAGTAAAAAAAGTGTTTCCTGATGTTCAGAGTTCATGAACTCTTCCTGTGTTTCAATTTGTGCTCACTGCTTCTGGGCCTGTCACTGGGCACCACTGAAAAAAAGCCTGGCTCTGCCTTCTTTTTACCCTCCCTCCAAGTATTTATACATATCGAGGAGATCTTCTTGAGCCTTCTCTTCTCCAGGCTGAACAGTCCCACCTCTCTCAGCCTTTCCTCTTAGAAGAGTCCTTTAGTCCTCTTTTGTGACCCTTTGCTGGACTCTCTCCAGTATCCCCCTGGATGGCAGCACAACCCTCTGGCACATCAACCACTCCTCCTAATTTTGTGCCACCTGGGGACTTGCTGAGGGTACACTCTGCCCCATCATCCAAATGACTAATAAAGGTGTTGAAGACAACTGGATCCAGTGTTGACCTCTGGGGTGCACCACTAGTTAATGGCGTCCAGCTAGACTTTGTGCCATAGATCACTACCCGCTGGACTTGGCTGTTCAGCCTATTTTCAGTCCATCTCACTGCTTATCCAGTCCATACTTTATCATCAAATAATTGACAAACTTAATTGGAAGAGTGCCAGCAAGCAGACACCATGGGGTTTTTTTAGTTGGTTTGGTTTTCCTGGAAAAATAATAGTAAACAGTACAATTTTGCTCCTATTTACATACAACTAGCTACATTAGTTTCAAGATTTCGTGATCTATATGCTGCAGAACATATTTTTTCAGTTACTGTAAATCAGTCATTACTGACTGATTTTGCCAAGCCTCCTCTTATTCACCAAAGAAATACATTATTCACAATATTATCTCTAACCAGTGGAATTAAAAGCAATGGAATAAGTAATTCCAGTAAAATAAGTATTTCCCTAATGCTTAATAAAGCACTGGAAATCAGTGGAAAGGGAAGTAAAGGTGGGAAAAAAGCAATCAAACTTTATTATGTTTAGAACAGTATCTATAATGTTTTTCTCACTAATTTTTTCTTCATTTCCTTCTTGCATACTTTGCTTTTACAAATTAGCAGTGGTCCAATAATCATACAGATTCCAGTAAAAAAACAAGACAAAAACAAACAAGCACACAAACAAACAAAACAAAAACCACTAAAACCTAAACATATATATATATATAAAAAAACAGTTTAAGGAAATTGCCTTTTACCCCAGAATCAAATTTCTCAAAATAAAGTGACAATTAACTCTCATTCAGCTGTCCTTTATATTGCATTCTGTGTATGTCTGAAGTCCCCTTAATTTCAGAACTTTTTTATGTTTGTATTATTTCGGCATATATGAACTCTCCTTTATAAGGCCTAATTAAATTAACCAACATCTTATTTTAACCTGCAGAGACACTGCTTAAACAAAAGGAGTATTCCAGGTGAAAGTAAGTTTCTTACAAGTTGAATGAGACATTTAAACAACTCAGCTACTGATAAGGAACTAATAAGGAATACATCAAGGAGTTAAATTGTAGTGATGTTTTGAGAGTTTCGAACTATTTAAGAGAATTATATCAGCTTAATCCTTTTCCTGAAGTTATTAATAATGTCAAAAGACAGCATGATCAAATGCCTGCCCTTTCTTAGGTTTAGTATTTACATTATTTACAGAGGCAGCTAGTGTAATATATAATTTTAAACTCTTTAATCTCAAGATTCAGAATCACAAGTATGAACAGCAATGTCAAAACTAACTGATAAAAAACACCTTTGAACAGTTTGAGGGTCTCGAGAACACTAGCACCACTAACAATTTCTGTGAAGCTAAGATCCAAAAGCTGATGTTTAAGCTACTTCATCTCAAGTTTTCATGTATTTATCTCAGGGACAAATATGTTGACTGTACAACCCAGAGATACAGGGAGTATATGTAAACATATCACTAACCTGAGCATAGGGTTATTTGAAATTTATGTCAGATGTATTTTTAGATATACTTAAGAGCTCAGAAAACCAGCTCCTGTTCTTACACTTCCATCATAATGGGCAAGACTAAATTCCCTTAAAGGGACAATTAAAACAAAATTATACTTGTTATTCTTTCCACTTAAAGCCAAAACAGGAAGGTGTTCTTGAGGCTCTGACAAACATGTTGAGGACAAAACATAGCATTTCTAAATGAGGGCCTCCTACTTTGTATTTAGATGAAGTTTCATGCTAAAAGGCAGGTTACAGGGCAGGTACATTTAAACTGTCACCAGGAAGCAAATTAATATGAGAAATGCATGCTGCTTTTTGCATTTATTTTTCAGTTCAATATAACGGTTTCTAGTGTGGATTCAAATGTTCCCATTAAAAGTCGCTCTTCACTCTCTCAGTATCCATTCTGACTTACATTTCAGTCCTCTCCACATTGTTGCAGTTTAGCAAGTTATTTAACAATGTATTTGACTACTTTCTCACACCAGTTTGCTTTTTACTTCTGATTCCTTCCAGTCAAACATATTCTATCGTTTAGTCTCCTTTTGTTAGTGCCTTCTGACTACTTCAATTATCCAAGTAGAGATTTAAGTGGCATTTGACCACTTATGTGAACTTTTTATTGCCTCCACTACCCATCATTACACTGATATGAACACAGATAATTGAATCATCCAGTGGCTTAAATAATGACCTTCCCCAAAACCCAAACAACTGTTTTCTGTTCTTTTGCATCAACTAACAAACATTCCCAGGTCATTTAGCAAGGTCGGTGACAGTGTTTTTATTTAAAAGACATTGTTATAAGTCATATGGATAATTCAAGAGGTTTTACTAGCATTGAGGAGATTTTGAAATAATACTCATTTGTTACAAAATCATGCACCAGGTATTTCCTAAAAAGAGCTGGATTAGCCCAGAGCCAATATTCTTTCAGTTTCTAGGGGATGGTAGCTGGACTACTATCCTTTACCTAATACTGCAACCCCATCACTTCAAGTCATTCATATCACACTTCTTTCATCATTTTAGAACAATACAGACTAATGCTCACTATGGCAGTTTTGTCTGTCTATCACATCAATGAAAATGGAAGCAAGGCTCTCCTATACAGATAATCTGAATATAAATACAGATTTTAAAATCCCATGAATATGAAGATGTGCCACACTTGGTAACACAGACTACCTTCAAAGTCACTGGACAGAACAGCCACCCTTGATGCATAGACTTACTATGCATTTTTAAGGCATATTTCTATTAGCATCTGTTTTACCATATTCCCTTTCCCTATTCTTCTAACCATCTCCATGGTTATCAGAGTCCATCTTTACCAGTTCTTTGAGGTGCATCCCTTAAGAAGTCAACAAAGAATGCATCAGTTTCAGGATCCAGCAAAGCTTTTGCTTCATCAAATTCCTCCTCAATGAGTTTTGCCACAGCTGCATCAAACCAGTTTACATCTTCTGAGGTTGTGAAACGATCAGCAATAACACACTTACATTCATGCTTCCATAGTTTCATCAGTACCTATATTAAAAAAAAAAGAAAAAAAAGGAGCATTTCAGTCAGATTAAGTTTGTAACAAAGCTAAGCCAATTTAAAAAGTCGTGCTTGCTTTTATTTATTTATTTTAAAATCATGTTAACACTAGAAAAGAAACAGTAGTTATTTAGGGGTTTATTCAGGAGAGATACATTGAGCTTCTCATTCTGCTCAAAAGCATTTTAAATTTACATTCAGTTAAGTGTGCAAGAAGCTTAATCTAACATCCCAAACCAGAGAGTGTTTACCAAATCAAGATTTTATTTCCCTAGTCCTAAAAGCATGTTCATACCTGTTCACACATGTTTATGCACTGATAACACTCTTTTTTAGCTGGTCATTAAGTAGAAGGTGCATGGAAATAATAGCATCATGGCATGAATAATTTCATGCCAAACACAGATATCACTCCCAATACTATATTTAAAGTAGTTAAAGAAAAAAAACCCATATAAGTGTTTATATTATTCCTTCTACAAATTCAATATACCTTTAAAGTCCTTTGGTTTGGTCATAGGACGGAGAAAGAAAACCTGTCAGATTCTTAATCCTACCAGCACTGGTTTTATCCTTCACTATTACTACACAATAGTAGAAAAAATTTGAAGTACTCCTTGAAGACCCCTTGTTTGAGTTTACAGTACTTTGCACAAATGACACATGTTATGTCAAGTCTCAAAACTAATATGTAAATTTATACAATCAGATTTTGAGCAACTGTTTGCTATACTTCAAAAGGCATTAATTGAGAATATATATACATATAATCATCTTAGTGCTGCATATTTTTAGCTTCAGAAATTAAAATCAATGCTAAAATTTAAATTTTAAATGTAGTAGAATTCAGGAGCTTATTCAAGAATCGGGGAAGTACATTAAAGATGAAGTAATTCTATAACGCAAATGTATAATAAGTTTTACATGATTACCATAAACATTGCTTTCCAGCACTTCATGTTTCCATGCTCAAAACACTAAAAGACTTTTCCTTAAAAAAATTAAAAGATAAGTGATGCATAAATTATTGAGCTTTTCTGGAAGAAAGGTGGATTATGAAAAAAAAAATCAGTATTACTCATTACTACTTTTTAATTTTAAACCATAAACCAGAAATCATTTTATACTCAGATATTAGGCAGTGACTGAAAGCCTTAAGATACTAGTGGAGAAAGAAGAATTAATTGTTTTTCTAATCAATATGTACGTATTTTCATTGGGTTAAAATAAGTTCATCGCTTCTCATAATTTTCTTTGCTCTCTTCTTTCAAACAAACTAGCATGTGTCAATAGAACAAGTAGACAGAAGCAAACGCTCTTCTGTCAAAAGAAGCATTTCTTGTAATAGTTATGAAACAAAATTGTCATTTCAGTTGGCACTGTAAAAGCTAGACTAAAACATCTTTGCCTTGAACACTGAAAACTTTTTTAATCAGAAATTATATTTTTTGAAAGTGAACTCAACTGCAAATAAGTTACACCGTTCATCTTCTTTGCTACACTATAATTATACACAAAGCCACTGATGTGCTGCACTTACCTTTGGTTCACTGATCACTTCTGATGTAGTATTCAGCATTCCTTGCCAAATCCTTGAGAGATCTCGAAGGTTGAAGACATAATGGAATTTGGCTGGTGTGGGCAACATTTTTAGTTTGGTAATCTGCCATAGCCTGCGTGTCAGTGGAACCAGTTTGGCTACTGTTTTCTTCACATCTTCTGAAAATCCCCGCTCGCCACAATAGTGCCCTTCTCCAATTACACCTGTGGGGAAAAAAAATGCCAAATGAAAGATTTTTCTAAAACACACTAGCACAACACCAAGAGCTACAATATTCTTATTTTTATTATTTTAATTCCCCAAACCCTGTCAAATCTGTTGAAATGGCTTTCCAGTCTTTATTCAAATCTTGATTCACCTGGTCTTAACACCATTCTGTCACTAGCTCACTATTTAGCTCTTAATTAACTGTCTGTTAAAAATATTTTCTATCAAAATAGCTTCCACAGCCTTTGAATACTAATCTCTTCTCTGAGACTAATCCTGTCCTTTGTGAAAGTCTAGGCATTAGTCACTCGTTCCTAGCATCAGTAGCACCTTAGCTACTCTCCAGCATTGTCACTGAATCCAGGAATGGCCTTCTTGCCGTTTTTCCTAACACAGCATACCAATAGATTCAGAGATATGACTGGACCTGTAAAATTTACAGATTGATAACCACAGAATCTTTTAAGTTAGAAAAGACCTTCAAGATCATCAAGTACAACTGTTAACCTAGCACTGCCAGGTCCAACACTAAACCATGTCTCTAAGCACCACATCTACACATCTTTTAAATACCACCAGGGATGGTGACTCAACCACTTCCCTGGACAGCCTGCTTCAATGCTTGACAACCCTTTCACTGAAGAATTTTTTTCAAATATCCAATCTAAACGTCCTCTGGCACAACCTGAGCTCATTTCCTCTTGTCCTATCACTTGATACATGGGAGAAGAGACCAACACCCACCTCACTAAAACCTCATTTCAGGCAGCTGTAGAGTGATGAGGTCTCCCCTCAGCCTCCTTTTTTCCAGACTAAACAATCCCAGTTTCCTCAGCCACTCCTCATAAGACTTCTGCTCTAAAGCTTTCACCAGCTTTGTTGCTCTTCTGATGTGCTTCAGGACCTCAATGTCTTTCTTTTAGTGAGGGGCTCAAAACTGAACATGGTATTCAAAGTGAAGCCTCACCAGTGCTAAGTACATGGGGAACAATCGCTTCCCTAGTCCTGCTGGCCACAAGAAATTGCAGGTGGGGACTGATTACCAAAGGACAATGTGCTGGTAAGCAAATCAGAAGGGGATTAAGCCTCTATTGTAATCACAATGTTTACAAATAGAGGAATGAAGAAAAAACGACTACCACTTTCAAAAATGGAATGGATACAAAGCTAATTTCCCTTTACCAAAAATTTTGTCAATGGAAGAATTAGAAGGCAGAGTACAGTTGAACACAGAAAATTGTCTCTTGAGCCTCTGTGGAATGTCATTGCGACCTCCCCCAGGGTGGATCATGGCAGCCAAAAACTGAATGTCCACAATGTTGGTAAATTCACCGGGCTTTTCCAGGTTATACAGTCCATTCTGTTCCATCAGCTGCCTAACTATCTCATTAGTGACCTGTAAAATAATCAGGTATTATATAACAGAATATTATACACACAACTAAACAAAATACAAAACACACTTATGTACTTGAAAGACCTCATAAAGATCACACCATTATTTTCTCCCCCAAACCTCTGCTTATATACTTCAGGAGAAAAATGCACTGCTAGCAATAAGCATATTTATATTGTCTTTCACTAGTAGTATCTATGGACAAAACTCCTGGGAATAGAGGGGAATCCCTAGTTTAGAACTAATCCTTCATACTTGATTTCATTCTCGCTTGAATGCTGCATGATTTCCAACAGTGTTGTATGGAAATACTTCTTCCTTTTAAAATAAAATTTCCAGTTTCTTCTAATCAAGCCCAAAATGATGCATCTCCACATGTTGCATTTGCTACCAAGTACTTTGATGAAATTTCCATGTGCAGAAATCACAAGCATGTTTTTTCAAGCTGCAAACACGGACTACTGGCATACAAAAGAATGTAAGATTCCTTTCCTTAGCCATAAACGACCCCCTGATTTTCTGTTTGACGAGCTGAAAACATCCCATGTATAGTCATATAATGTACTGTCTTTCTCTAGAAATTCTAACACTAGTCTCCAAAGCAATATACTTCAGAATAATCTTGCCAATGTACATCATGATTACTTCAAAATTTTTAAAGCAGAGAAGTCACTTCTTACCTCTCAGCATTCACAGTATTTTAATTATCATTTACACAGCCAGTTTGCTATCACAATTTGTGTGCCAAAGGTTTTTTTCTAATTAATTTTTAATTTTTTTTTTTTAAATTAAAAAATGAGCATCGGTAAAAAATATTGTTAAAACTATACGGGCATGTTTTAAGAAGTATTTGAACTGCTTCTTGTAGTCAGTATATTTATTTTCAATTAATTCATGACAACATAAAACTAGATGGGTTCTTTAAAAAGACTGTTTAATAATTAAGCACTACATATGAAATTTAACCCCTACCGTCCGCTTGAGAAATCAGCAAGGAAAGAAAGAAAATATCTTTTGCCTTCTTTTTTCCTCTTTTACAAACTAACCTGATCTCCCCATTCATTTATTATGGGCATATTCACATCATCAATGAAGACTGTCATCTTTTTGCCTGCAGGCGGACCATAAGTTGTGCCCATGCGCTTGTCCACATAACTTTCTATTGTACGCTGTTAAAAGACAATTATTAGCATAGTTACAAAGAGCCCTTCATTTCATACATGATTCAGTCAGATAAACATATTGATAATTTTGTTATACAGAATTTTACTAAGGAAGGTTTAGACAACATATCTGATGGAAGTAACTGTACTGGTTCAACTAGAATGTCTGAAATCTCATGCTATACAGCATTAGGTTAGTATCAGATAGAACAAACATCTAGCATAGACAACCATGTCTAACATTTCATAATTTTGAAACTATTCTGAACTTTTCTTTCATTTTATTTATCAGCAAAATTCATGGTTGCTAGCAGTAAAGATTAAACTAATAATCTGTCAGATTCGAACGATGTGATTCTTGAAGATGTTTCCAGCAGACATCAATGTATTCATAAAAGCATACAGTGATAATTAAACTCACATACATAGACTTGATGAAATAATTCTAGTAAACTTATCACTACTTTTCTTCCCATCATCTTTCCATTGCTCCATTCTTCTTAAGGTCCGGTTTTTATTTATTCTATACCAAGTGACAGCTCTCTTAACCATGCATAGCTATTCTTTAGTGTTAATCTAAATACCTGCATTCTTATGTTGTGCCTAGGCTCCTGTACAGAAACCTGGAATGCCCCCTTACACAACTGGCATCAGTTAGACTGAGATTTTAAAAGTTAGTAATTTTAAAGCATGTGTCGTAACAGACAATGCTTTGGTCTAGACTGTTATCAGAGATTTGACTGTTAAGACTTGCACATCCATTTTAGATATCTTGATGACCAATATCTTGATGATCAATAAACTTGACATCTATTTTATAAAAATAGATGTACCAACACTACTTTTTGTTCACGTAGTCTAATCAATAGAAGGAATAATACTAAGGAAAATAAGACCAAGATTACATACTTGTATATTAAACATGTTAATAGTTTCTACTATGTTATAAATGCAGATGATAGATGAGGCATCAGGCTTGCAGACAGCAATTCTGATTACAGCACAGACAGCACTTTGGCTTGGCATACCAAACCACATTAAAAACATTTCCCATATATATTGCCAGAAGGTTAAAGAAACTTAAAATAATTCAAAGTCACTCAGTAGAAATTTGGACAGGCTGTACAGTTTAGGATTTAAGTATTCATAGTTCTATTCAGAGCAGCTGCACTGCATGTGTTACTTTTTTAATGAGTAATTTAATTTACTGAAATTTGAATTGCAGACAGCACACTTTTTATGACAGACTGTTGTGGGTAGCACTTATTTTACTCATGGCTTTTAGGGAAATCTGAGGGAAGTCACTGACAGCTCTACCCAATTAGTGAGAATTATACATTTGACATAAAAACATGAAATGTGATGAAACAAATAATACGCATGATATTGTAATAGTCCAAGAACAGCTCAATAACTACCAAATAAGTTGAAGGGAACATGGTTTTTCAGAAGGCTTTTAAATCATGTGTTAGGATGACCTTTGAGCAGGTGCTTTTTAGTTTCTTCACTAATTTTCAATTAAATAAACCACTTGCAGAAACATCTTCCTGGCAAATTCTCAGAACAATCTCTGAGGCCAATCACATTGTACTAGAAAGTGAATGACTACTATACCTGGAAAATTAATGGGGTAGTTGCAGATGAAAAATTCAAACTCTTAGCCATGTGGCTTTCAGGGTTATACTTTGACATAAAACCTTTGATGATAACAGTCTTTGCAGTTCCTT
This sequence comes from Athene noctua, assembly GCF_965140245.1. Taxonomy (NCBI): domain Eukaryota; kingdom Metazoa; phylum Chordata; class Aves; order Strigiformes; family Strigidae; genus Athene; species Athene noctua. Next base: position 81,427,606 of record NC_134038.1, read on the forward strand.
GCTCACCAATTAGTAGGACAGCCTAGACAAAGACAACATTGAAATAAGACAAAACACAAGAACTGGATGTCTTGGCAAAGCCTCAGCAATCCCATTTAACTTATGAACTTAAATGAAACTAGAAAAGCTATGTAAAGTGAATTCTCAACAAGGGACGTGTGGAAGCAAAATAGTTTAAGTCTCATAGAATTTTGCAGGCCTGACAAGTTAAAAATATTTGCAGTTAACAGTCATGTCAGTCAGCACAATTTAACTAAAAAAGGAATGAATTATTCATAAAAGGTATTGTTTCTCTAAAAAAGGATGCACCTTCTAGAGCCTCATTATCTGAAAGATTTTAAATGCTGTTGTTATTTACCATATTCTGCTTATGTGACACAGTTTTGGTGAAGAATGAGTTGAATAACCTAAAGGTACATAAACTCTGTAACTGCCCCATGTGGGTAGAGTTCATATCAGCAGAATCTGGCACTCTGCTGCCCTGTGTGCTGCCCCCTCTCCAACAGCTACATGAAAGAATTGCTTCTGTCTGACCTGATCTCAGCTGTAATTACAGTTATTTCTGCTGCAGAAAGGATGGGTGAGGGGAAGACAAAAAAATCTTGAAGCAGTGAGTATTCAAGAGTTCAAGCATATTTACATGAATGTAGCTCCCGGAATCACCATTTTATATTCAAAAAAGAATTTTTTCCTTCTCAATAGTATAATATTTCATTTCTAATTCCAAAACTTTATCACGTGTAGTGTTAGCACTATTCAGATGTGAAATACAGAAAAAGTACCTTGCCCTGTTTTGCAATGATTTTAATAAGGAAATCCATTCTCACATTGTCAACGTTAGGCACAAGAATGGTTCCATACTCTGGAGTGCTGCTACTGGGATATACATACTCTTTAACACGTGTATTCCAGTGCATCCATTGACCTAATAAGTAAAAAATTAATTAATGTTTTAGAAATACAAGGCATCATCCCATCTTTTGTTTTCCATTGATTTGACTGATCTGTCAGCACCTCTGATTCACATACAGTAATCCCACTCTGTAAATTCAGACCAAAATTATAGAATCTCTCAAGCTGGATCTAAGAGGCTTTCTCCTCTTTCCTACATAAATTATGACAAGGACAAGTTTGTCTAATTTTGTTCAGTTGACAATTCATCGGCACAGAGACCATGCAGCTTTCTGTAGCAATATATCCACATTCTCATTTCTCACAGGAAACAGGGAAGAAAGTTTCTACAACATCACCAGTAAAGTGTAGCTGTAAAACAAAACTTGCTAAAGGAACAAAAAAGAAGGTCAGCTACAAAAAAAGTCTGAATTAATTCTCTAAAAGAAGCACATTTTAAAAATTACTTTTAAGTTTTACTTCATACCACCAGCTGGGTTACTAACCATCAGATGCCACATAATAATCAAACATGGTATCTTCACTGCCTTCTGGGATACAGGGGAGATCAAGTTTTATTGTTGCATGGTTTCGAAGCCAGTGTTCCATTTTGCATCTGTCTTCCAGTTCTAGTAATGCTCCTACACTCCACATAAGAGAGAAGACGTACAGCCTTTCCAAGTATTTTGCAGTCAATTCCCCTCCTTGCTCCTGAAGGAGTGAGTTAGGTTTTTATTTTTAATAGCCTGAAAATTCTACTTGAGAATCATTAGTAACATCAAGTTAAAAGCCTTCAGTCATGTCTAAATTTACTGATATCTTCATCAATGAAGAGACTGAATCAATATCAAGTAGACCACAAAATACAGAAAAGCACTCTGTAAATATCAGTTTTAATCGCCCATTACAGCATTTGATCTGTTGAAGTTCTAATTTATAATCTGATAACAATCCACCTAAAAAAAACAGAAGGAAAACTGCTGTCTGATGCATGCTACATGTGAGTGCTAAACATCACATCCAAATGTGAAAAGGGGACATCCTAGCTATTATTTCCTAAAAAAAATAAGGTATTCCTTATTAACATGCATCTTCATTTATATTCCAAGTTATCAAAGAATCTCCTCTTTACATAACCTCATAACTTAAAATTATCTCCATTAGATTAGGTAAATATTAAAAAATCCACACTACTTTACCTTAGGTGGGATAAGGCCCTGCAGCATATTAATGCTCTGCATAATCACAAAGGCTTCCAACATCTCAGTCTTGCATTGCAGAGACTGAATGCTGAAGCGGTATAAGTCTGGGAACGATGAAGAAAACAGCTGACGTAGAATTTCAGCTTCTTGGAATGAACATCTTTTCAAAAATCCCTGTTACAAAGCATGGTGAGAAAATAAATTTAGTTCCCAATGCAAGTCTCAGCATATTCAACTCTAGTAATTCAAAAGGTCCAGCGAGCACGGGAAGTTGATTTCTTGGGGGGAGGGGGGGGGGGCTCAGATTCCCTGCCTGTTGAGTAGGGCATGGCTAGCAGAAGGTCAAATTTACCCAAGTATGCATAATTCCATCTGGATTTTAAATATGGATATTGAAGAACAAAGCACTTTAAATTTTTCAACAGCACAAAAAACCACATTATTTTCAAATATTTTTTAATCATAATAGCTGTTTAAGTTATAAAACAACTCTGCAAAGAAAGATCGTATGTACTGAAGACAAGTTGAATTTATTCTGCACAACATTAGTTTCTAGCAGTGATACAGGGTATCCCCAAAACATCTGGCAGTTGTAAAAAAGAAGTTAGATTTCAGGGGGGATGTCTGCTGGTGTGTGTAGTGTTTTTACTGTGCATCTCAGTACCTGTAATGCTAACTCTAATTAAAATCTAATTAAAACTACCTATTTCTCAAGATCATACAACAGGATTTATTCTTTGATGCCTTTAGCTCAAGCTAGTGAGTGACCCGCTTCTTTGAGTTACTCAGAAGCTCTCTCTCATCTGTGTGGCACCTACACAAAATACACTCATCAGCAAATACACTTGCAGATTCTTCCCCAAAATTCAAATTAAAATTTGGCACAAATTGAAATAAAATAAATTCCATTTAAACATAAGAACTTTTTTTTTTTTTAATTGTGAGGGTGGTCAAACACTGGAACAGGCTTCTCAGGGAGCTTCTGGAGTCTCCATCTCAAAACTCAACAAGACACAGTCCTGAGCAACCTACTCTAGTTGATTCTGCTTTGAGGTGTGTTCAACTACACAGTCTCCAGAGGTCCCTTCCAATGTCAAGAATTTCGTGCTTCTGTGATTCCTTTTTACACTGCTACCTTCATAATCTTTTGAAACACTATCTTTTACTGTCCAAAGTAAATAAACTTTGGGACTGATTACAAATAGGTAGATATAATGTATGAAAAAGCTTTCTAAAAACAAGTAGGTGGAAAACAAAGTACTAAAGATTAATTGGCATAAGTACTTAAAATAGATATCCAGAACTTCACCAGCTGTTCAGAAGATATTAGGGGCAAGTGGAAAAGTTGGTAAGATGTTTTTGCTTTAGAGGAGGTTGATGAGTAATGCATCAAATACCTTTGATCACTTTGCAAAAGCTGGTTAAGAAGCATGTTAGACAAGAACAGAAATATGAAAAGTTAGATATCTATTTCACTGAATTTGGAAATTGCTTATATCATAACATTGCATCCCAATAGGCTGCTATATTTAGCTGTTTATAAATTATAAGGATGGGGAATCTAAATATATACAACAACTTCCTGAGCTATTCATATTTCTTTCTAATTATTTTTCAACGTTCTTCTGAAATATGAACAAATAGTATGCTTCATTCAGCATCTGAGAATTAGAAATTAAAGAAAGAAAATGCCATTTAATTCTATTACAAAAGTAAGGAAATCCTCCAGTGAGCAATGAAAGATTAACATCTACACTAATCTGCTGCGATATGTAGTATATTGCACTACAAAATAGATTTAAAGGGAGATTTCTAGAAAGAGCCATCAAGACACTTTATTTATGAAGTAAAACCAAACAAAACACGAGACAAATGAATGCTCTTGGCTCAAATGATAAATAACTATAGGTTGCAATTTTATAACCAATTTGGAGGGGGGGGTGAGGGAGGAAGGGAGGTTGGAATCATTGTGTCATGGTTGAAATGAACGTAATTTGTTTTGTGTTATCCAAAAGAAAAAAATAAAAGTTTTTGCTTTCCTCTTGACTGGTCCTACCACTGAAATAAATTAAAAGCATAAGGTCATGCATTAAGTGAAACTACTTTCATGCAACAGTTACTTCAACACAACTAAATTTAGTCTGCATATCACTTTAAAGTGAGGAGGTAAATCATGACAGATAAGGAAAAATAAAACACTTTGGTTTTGCTGTCTTCACAGATGAATCTATAGTTCAATTTAAACTGAAACATTCGAGCTGTTGTCTGCAAATTAACCAATGCAAGGAGGCAGAGCTAGGAGAATCTAACATCAGTAGGCCCTATGCAGTCCTCTAAGTATGGGAAGGAACAACATGAGTGGAATCCCATGGGAGCCACTGTCCTAGATGCATAATTTACACTTGTACTTTCCCAAGTATCCATATTAGTTTCATTAAAAAAAAGGTAAAAGCTTTGCAGTAATATACATAAGGCACTTGCTTTGACTGCATGTATTTGCATTGGTAAAACTTCAATAACAGCCAAAGTTTTAGGAAACTTAATAAACACTTTTCCTAATAAGAATGCAAACATTTTTGACTTGACAAAGAAACTTATCAAATAAATTAGTGAAGATTCTCAAGTGTTGCTAAGTAGCTGTGATTGAACAGCCAGCTCCATATGATTTAATATCTCTCTAAAAGGGAAAGCCCTAGGCGCTACTAGAGAAATATGGTAACAACCCTCTGCAGTAACCCTTAGTCCTTCACAAGCAGAAAACCTCCAAAGGCAACAAGTCACAGCACACAGGTGCCTCCATCACAGGAGGGAGTCTCTGACAACAATCACACTCCTTTTCCTCTTAATTGGTTAAGGCTAAGCTGGGTTCTGATGCCTGCCCTAGTGGATCTTGTTGCTCCACACCTATTCTCGGGGCACTATACCTGATCTGCCATTTCAAATCTGCAGGTGGAAAAGAAACCTTGCTTCTGTTGCCAGAAATCACAAGTTTACAGCCTTCCTCATCGTGATAGTTTCTGTTCACCGAAGTTTTGAATGCAGTCTCTCACTCACTCTCTTTTCCATTACAGGACTAGGGATCTTGAGTCTGCAGTGTCTCTGCAAAGATCCTGCTGATCTGTCTATCTTCCCTGAAGGCACACAAGTCTTCTCACCCCTTCCACAGCTCCCTCACCTGGTAACTTCATGCCCAGGGCACACTTCCCCCAGGGGTGCTCCACTGTCTCCAGCCCCAGGAAGAGGCACCAGGCACTGCTTGGACAGCAGCATACTGTCTCTTTTGATTTCCATCTGTACTGAAACCTCTATGTTAAGGACAGTTGTTCTAGGCAGTGCCACAGACCACACTCCATGGCATGTCAACTTTTTCTCCACTGCAGGACAAATCAGGGATTTATGGACAAGGAATCTGGTTATAAACAAGCAAGCTACATTAAGTCTTACACGCATGAGAAGCTTTATGGGTTAAAACAATAAGAAATCTGAGAATAGTACAGGGTAATCATTACAAAAAGCTCCCTCAACTACTAACACCTGAAAGTTAATATGAAGCTAACTATTTTCCTCTGCCTAGTTAAGCAATATTAATGTATATGAGCATTACTTGTATCTTCCACAAGTACCCTATTTGATTTGGAAAATTAAATGAGTGAATGAAACTGTGAAACATTAAATTTTTTTAATTATTTAAAAAAACTTTTTCATATGATATTTTCCAGAAAGAAGGATAGTCAGTCTGTTAGCTCATAGTAACCTGAGAAATTTGTCTTTTCTTAGCCACAAGGAAGGAAGTTTTAATTTTTGATACTCATGAGACAGTCCATGTTTCATCAAAGCAAAATAGCATCAGGAAAATATTATGAGTAAGACTGACTAGAAAACAAAAAAATAAAAACAAAATAAATGAATATTTATTTTAATTTAAATTTTTAAAAAGCATTAATCCTGAGGAGCCTACTTCACTGATAAATTTCTAAGGCAATAGAGGGCTTAAGAATTTTTTTTTTTTTTTTAATTCAACAGAAACCAACTTTATTCACTGCTATTGTCTCCACTGTTTTCTTAAAAGGGAAGAAAACTGGAATTAAATACTGAAAGCTTTTATGAAAGATATTACTATGGAACATTAGGTAGATTCTCAGGAACTCTTATATTTCATTTTTACCAAGATATTTGCTACATGAAAAATAAACATAGCATGCTCAAGTCTCTAAAAGTATCATTCACTATATCACTGACACCATTCAGTTAAGATAAGGATTTATTTTGTCTGGTTTTTGGAAGATGAAATATGACATATACAAGAAAAAAACCACTTTATACATCACTTTGAAATTTAAGTAATATGCTGTTCTTCCCTCCAAAACACACCTATAACATGTTCTGGTTTTCTAAATGATTCATTCCATGCAGGAGAGAGAGTGACCACTGCATGGTTCTTAAGACATTTTGCTTCTAGAAATGTTAACAGACAACCAGGTAAGAACATCCATTTTAAAATTACATACTTCAATGCTGCACTGACTTTATTTTTGGTTCTAAATCCCAACTGAAATTAATTTTAAGAAAGATCAAGATAATTTCTATTTCCTTGAGGATTTCTAGATTCCTGAATCAGCCTGTTTACGCCTCCTTCTTCCTTGGTCTGAAGTGTACTAGAGGTTGCCAGGTAGTTGTTATTTTGACAACCGAGTTGTTCTTCAACTATATAAAATACCTTGAATTACAAATTTGTCCCACAGTGAAACACCGATGTTTTTACAAGTGTATTATGTTGACTATGTCCCTGGAAAAATTACGTTATTCACTCTTGTATAAATTACCAAGAACATCGCTATATTAAATACTGACCTATAAGTTTATACAGTGTAAAAGCCATTCCATAGAAAAAGTCACAAAATTAGATCCTAAAGTAGTAACACTGAAGTGCTGAATAAGTATCCAGTAAAACTTTCAATACATAAGCAATCACTTAGCTCTTGTACCTCAAGGATAGGGCTCCAGTTGAGAACTGATGAGCTCATGAATACCATCCCGTTCCTTGAAACTGTTGCTGGAGAAGCATTATCAATATTATGAGGTTCAAAGACTATTTTGCAATTTGGTGCCATAGGTATCCGATCTCCATTTGCTAGAGTCAGAGTTCTGTTATCATCCAGTACAGAATTAAGGTTCTCAATCCAAATAGCATCAACCGGACCATCAAGAACTATCCAGATGTGGTCACCTATAATCCAAAATAACAGATAAAAAAGCCTATGGAGAGAGATCTAGTTTCTTTCAAGGATCAATTTCTTCTCTCTGCAGAAAAAAATTTGAACTAATTCTGAATTCACACACAGCTAAAATGTCAGCTTTTAAAACAATTACCATTTCCATCACTCAATTTCAATTCAGTATTTAATTTCACCACCTATTGATAGCAATTATCCATTGCTCAGTATATAAGGTGTCTTCAGCATAAGTCATCAGTTTGTAAGAGTCTGAAACAGCTTCATAGGTCCAATCTTCATGCTAGTAATAAATTAGGTTCGTTTCAACTGATCTAACATAAAGAATATAGAAACTATGTATCTATTTAAAACCACCATTCATTTGTTTCCAAAGAGTTTGTGTAAATGTAGTGAGATTAAATGAAAGGAACGCTTGAAAAATTCCTCTCTCAAATAACATGCTCGCTTTCATAATGTCCATTAGGGGAAGAAAAAATCTTGTTCTTTCTTCTGCTTGTAAACCTGATCCATCTCCCTTTGAAGGTTTTTCAGCTCTATTTAGTAACAGAAACGTATCTTAAAGGCTGCCTCTGTTTCCTAGTTTCTCTGTTTCCTCTGTCCTGCCCACCTCACTTGGGTACAGAGCAACAGGCTCTGGCTAGAAAGAGATTCCCCCTTGGTTTTGGCTCCCTGTCCCCTAGGAAGTAGCCAGCCCTGATGTGCATTGCTAAATAGCCCTTTAGTCAGAGATGGTCCCACTCTCATCTGCCTTCAGAGTGAGTCCTTACTATTTAGGTTTGGGTAGCTAGGTATGAACCAAGAAGATTCTGGATAAGAAACTTTCTCACCTCTCAGGGAAATAGTTCTATATTTAGAGATTTTCAGAGCTAGAGCTCAGGCATCTTGGGCACAACATGTTCTGGACTTCACAGAGACATTACAGAAGTGTTGCAAAGAGTGAATCTGAGGAAGTCATGTGAGTGTGCTAATTTACATTTCATGTTGAGGAGGAAGAACAGAAAAATCAACAGTTAATGCTATGCTACATTCTCAAGGGTGCTACATTTCTAGATTTAAAACAAAACCAACAAAATTAAATCCAAAAGTCTTTTCTATTTTAAAAGTATCTGTATCCTTACAGACTAAGAATTTTTGTATGAAAACTGACAGTGAAACAAATGTTAGATTTTTTTTTTTCCTTTAGTCCTTAAGGCCTAATGATAAGATCACATACTAATATTCAGCAAAACAAGGAAGAACCCATCTACCATCAAATCATCAGGGCCTCTCTTTCAGTTAATATAGTAGTTTAATATATGCCAGCATTATTTTAGGCTGAAATTGGTTGCCTCAGTAGTATTATCTAGTGTCATTTGAGATGGACTATGGTATGTGCAGGGTTAGCAGGTATGACACAAAGGAGATTCACACCCTTCTAGTACAGCAGCTGGAGACCAGGTAGATATCCTACACCACCAAAATTTTTTATAGTATACAAGTGCTGGGAGAACTGACTCTTATCTTCCACTTTTCTTCCATACAAGGGCCTATTATTTGAAAGAGAGGGATTAGCAAATTCAGTGAAACAGTATTTGCTACACTACACAGTTTGACCACAAAGCATTTAGAACAGAGAATATACAACAGACAGAAGTTCATACATGGAAGTATTAGAATATTGCTGCAAGTCAAAAAAAAACCCCAAGAAGTCTGCTAATATGCTTTAGATAGATGTCCTGCAGCTTGTTTTGTTTTGGAGAGAATTGTTTTCCATTATACCTTTCTTGGCTCTTAAAGTTTTTCTCCAGAGTGCTGAAAATATTCCATCTGTCCAATCGTTTGTTGCCACATCGAGACGACCAAACATTTGCGGAGCAGTTATAGCTTTTGGATTCATTCTCATTTCACGATGTGGTTGTCCACAATCTATAAAGGCAGATCATCACTTAATTGGAGGGGGGGTGGGGTGTCAGCAATCAGAGAACTTTGACAAATTCAAAATCATTACAACCAAATGTATGGTTTAATATACATTCAACATTATAATAAGTTTTGTATTTACTTGGAAAACTTACCTCTTGCTAAACATCAATATGTGTTAATTGGAGACATCAAAATTTAAAGTACACAAAGTTCTGAAACTTTTGAAAGTACAATTCACATTTCATACATTCATCGGGAACAGAAGAGTAGGAAGATTAAATTTATTCAAAGTCTAGTTTAATATTTTGAAGGTTTATCAAACAATAGATCTTTAAAGCCTCTGGTTTGGATCGATTTTTTTAAAACTCAATGACTAAATACCAGACAAATGCTCCACATGATTGACTGTTTTTTCTTTTTCCCCACTGTGCACTTGCATACGCTTTGGAATAGGCAAAACATATGATATTGGCACATGCCTGTGAAATCTCTTAAGCAACTAAATTCTATCTAGCTATACCATGATCTTATAATCTTTATATTTTCCTCATTAACAACAGCTTGAAAAAATTCTATGTCAGACATCTTTAGAAAACCCAATATTAAAACTTAATTGGGAGCCAATAATAAGATGCTAAAAGAAAGAGCTAAAAAAATGGCTTATCTTAAAATCTTAATTATAATCAGAGTTCACTAACATGTAAAGATAGAAGCCTGGCAAATTGTGTAGTTTTATATTTCATGAGATTATGGCAGAAGATCAGCTTGAAAATGTATCGTGGCAGCTTTATCTTGGTAGTAGTTCACATCTCTGTGCTACAGAAATACAGGAAAATATTCTAATGCAACTATCTGTTCTTTCTGATTTTTTTCCTAAATGGAACAATCATTTACACTTTAATGTAGAGATTACAGTGTTTCTTAAGCACACTAAGGTATTGCATGGATGAGAGACTGACTGAGGCGTTTTTTACAGAACTATCAATTTCTGGAAAATTGTATAAGCGGTCTACTGAAGCTTGTGAAATGGGGTAACACAAGCTTACCTCAAAAGAGATGGGTTTTTTCCCCCAGCTATGATTTTTTAGTTTAATAAGATCAAACAGATGTTCTTCCACTGATATTTTTGTTTAGAAATACAGAGTACAAAACCACACACTCCTACTCTTGAAGACTTTGTCACTGTCTAAATCAGAAATTATCTCCTATTAGCAACAAATGATAGACGTAGTTATTCTGTACTGTAGATACAGACCACTCTGATGAACTGTGTTCAAAAAGGACTAAACAGTTATGATTAGGGGAAGGTTTCAGCATTACCTCAGCCAAACCTGGGAGATGCTTTAACCACTTGCTCAAGCTGTCTACCCAGACAGTACTCCTCCTTCTCAATGTTTCTAGAATAAGAACTCCTGATATAAGTATCATAATATGGAAAATAAGATATGTATTGTATGACTTTGAATGTCAGACATTTTTAAGCTTTTAAAAGATATTACCACAATAATTAGTATTATAACGCACAAACTGATTCTTCCAGTAATATGTTGTCACAATGAAGCAATTGAGGCTTTCTATGAAGAAACAATGTGTTTTAAAGTTTACAATATAAATACTCACGTACCTGTCATGGCTTTCATTAAAGTGTGAATGCAAACAGTTTTGCCTGCACCACTAGGTCCTAGTGTCATCAATCCATGCCTTACTCTCTGGGTTTCAAAAAGTTGGATAACTTTCAGCTTCCAAGGAGGATGACAAACAAGTCCAGCTTCCTCCACCTATAAATAGTGACAGAAAACCAAACTACTACTGTTTTAGTGCATAAGATATTTTGATGTTTAAAAAAAAAAAAAGAAAATCTATCTTCAGCATAAGACTATACAATTTGTAAAGATTTTGTGTATATAAAAACTGTTTAGAAAAAGAAGGGATATTTGGTATTCAAATACATATTCAGAAAAATAGAAGATAAAACATGGGGGGTTTAGCTCTTCTTGGGGTTAAAACATCATTTCAAGGAAAAGCCAAGAATTTTAGAAACATTCTTGCTAGCAATGTCTTTCATAGGCACACAGCATTTTCACTTGCCTCTCAGAACAGCTGCCTTTTTATGATCATGATGACTTGTGTCTCTAAATGCTTATAGTAGCCAAAATTTTTCTGTAAAACATTTTGTTAAATGTTTCTCAGTGTACAGACAGACCTTTGAGAAACTTCTTAATATCATCGTCCTAAGAAAAGACATGATGTTTTAAAATCAATCATATGATTGTTTACTACTTTTTACTAGTTCCAAGCTTAAAGAAGTTATCTCACTATACTGGTATTGCTGTTGCTCCTGAAAGTAACTCAGCTGGAAGTGAACAAGCAAGTTTTTAGCCAGTAGAGAAAAGCTAGAACTATTTCTTAAGGATTCATAGCACAGCTATGTTTTTAACAGTTAAAGAAACCTTCTAAAACCTCAAGATCATGTTATGAAAACAAAGCTCTCAAAATAACAATTATATTTTAATTCAAGTATAATTTGTTTTTAAATTATGTTCCACAAAAAATCTCAGAAAATATTATCAGTAAAAAGAGGACTAACTTTTTACAGATAAAACTCAGCTTTTACAATTACTGTCATGTAGTCCGTTAGAACTGTGTAACTGGCACTACCACTTGCTCTATTACTCGCATATCGAAACTCATGTCAGTTCAGCTTATTTATCTCACTCTGCAAGGAAGCCATGAACAGAAGGCAGCACAAGATGAATTCATCAACAGCAACCATGAAGTATATGCTGCCACCAACTCCTCATCACCATGAAGCAATGGAGATTGCAAAGCACAGCAAAGACATCAGATGCACCTTTTTCAGGTACATGATAAAGTTCTGTTATCATTTACATCTTAACAGATCTCACAGCTGACACTAAACCTGTCAAGCTGTCTTTCTTTCCTGTATAGAATATATTCTTCTGACTTGTTTCCAGAGTCCACATATATACAGTAATATATCCAGAATCCAATGGTGCACTGACAGAATGCATCTGAACTGATTACTTTCTTCACATAAAACAAGATGGTCATGTTAGCCATTCCTTCACTCTAATCCAATGCCATCAGTGGAGACTTACCTTTTCTTAACAATTTCTAAAACTCATGGATTCTGTAATAATCTTGTAGACTAGATATTTCTCTTACCAAAAAAAAAGTATGTTCACAAGCAGACTTGACATGTTCTCAAAAGATCCTCTGTTAACAGTTGTACACATGTACTGGGTCTGGTTGGAATTGAGTGAATTTTCCTCATAGTAGCCTATATGGTGCCAAGTTTTACATTTGTTATTGAAACAGTGTTGATAACACACCATTGTTTTGGCTATTGCTGAACTGTGCTTGCATAGCATCAAGAGTTTCTCTGCCCCTCAGACTGCCCTGTCAGAGAGTAGGCTGGGGTGGGCAAGAATTTGGGAAGAAACACAGCTGCATCAGCTGACTCCAACTGACCAAAGGGGTACTCCATATTACAGAACCATAGAATAGTTTGGGTTGGAAAGGGACCTTTAAAGATCATCTAGACCAACTCCTCCACATCATGCAAGAAAATTGGAGGGAAGTTTCTCCAAAGTAGCCATTGCTCAGAGACTGGCTGGACATCAGTCTGCTGGTGGTGAGAGACCGCTTTTGCATCATTTATTTCTTTGCATTTTTTTCTTCATTTATTAAACCATCTCAATCTAAATCCACAGGCTTTTTTTCCTCTCTTTTCCCCTTCTGAATCGCTCCCCCAAGCCACTGGGGTAAAGTAAGCAAGTGACTGTGTGAGGGCTTAGCTGCCAGCTGGGGTGAACCCACCACAACATATAAACATAGAAAAACATTTTAATTCAAGTCACGACTATTTCTTCATTATGATACTTCCCCAACTTCTGCCTCCTTCCTCTAATAAAAACCTCCTTCCTCTTGAACTTGATTCTGTCCTAGCCTAGTTGTTTTCATTGTACTGAGTCATTACAGCTCTGAAAACACAGCAAAGAGCTCTGTTCAACAAAACCTTAATTCACTTCCAATACAAACAAGATAGACAACCATTTCTGGTTTCTCCAGACTTTACATTTTAGTAATACGAAAAAAATATGTCAAAATAAGCTAACAAAATTTCTAAACACTGTCATAGCACTAAAAAGCTACCATGAGATCCCTAGATCTGAACTTTCAATAAACTTTGTTTTACATAAGATAATCGCAGTGTGTAAAGATCTTCAAGTTTTCAACACTGCTTCAGTATAGGCTGACATTACACACTACTTACAAACAAGTGATAATGATTTGTTGTTAAAAGGGTTGACACTTTCTACGTCTGGTTTCACAGATCACCAGCAGCAGAGCTATGAAGAACATGTTAGTAAGACCTCGTTTTAATTTATTATAAATGACAATTTAAAGCATGAGATTCAAGTCCCTTATAGCTTCCCCTCATAAAAGCTTAATGTGTGAGTCTCTTTTTAAAGGTAATTGTATAAGCTACAGAAAGCAAAACATTTTTATAAATATTAGCTCATGATTCAACTCTTCCTTGTTAGGAAAGTCAGAAGCAGACTTTTCTACTTGTATCTAATCGCATTAAATGTAAGTAAATGAAAACTCATACACTCAAATTCTTCAGAAATACACTTCTTATTTTCTTTTTTTTTTATTTTTGGGGGTCTTTGACAGGTTTTTTGAGTTTTTGTTTCTCTGTTTAACTATTAGATAATATTCTGAGGAATTATTGAAATTCTGGAGGAAAGTTTAACAGAGGTGATCACTTAAGTGTACATACTTCATTAGCTTTCTATATCCCACTGATATTCTTAAACTGGTCCTACTGAAATATTCCAAAAGCTCTAATGAAAGATGAAATAGAGAAAATATTTTAGGTAAATCTTTTCTCAAGCTCATGTTCTGACTGTTAGTCTTTATACAAATATTAAATCCTGGGTCACATAAGGCAAGCATATATACATGCATTTTTCAAACTGGACACCACAAATGACTGACTTACAAGAAAACCACAGGACACCACAACCACAATTCATTAACACCCTTAAGAATAAGGTTAATAACAAAATGCCAATGGTATGGAAAAGCTTACTATTCCTCTAAGAAGTAAAATGTATAATTAACAGTTGGGTAGACTCAACACCAATAATTTTCTTAGATGTCACATCATGATAGTTATGCCACAGCAGCACAGATCAAGAGAAACATTACCTGTTTGTCAATGGCGGCTTCCAGTTCAGGATAGCCTACTTTATCAAGATGGATATCTGGAAATAGATCTTCAATTAGACTCAGGAATAACGGTTCATCTTCATCAATCTAGTGAAAAAACAGGGCAGGCGGAAACACAGATTAAAACTTCTTTTTCTTATTCTAGCATCTTAAAAAACAATTCCTAACTCTTGCAGAACTAAAGAAACACTTGAAAACAAAGGGAACCATCTAAGGTAACCCTCTAGGTGCTAAACACTCTAGAAGGGTACAGCAGGAGATCGTATGATGCTTCCAATACTCAAAAGTTAATGAAAATAAATCACTAACATACAGACTACTTCTACTTAAAGATTTTAGCAATAAAATTTATACAAATAGTAAATTATTTGTCTAAGGTGTAAAAACACTATAATAAAGGACATGAAGTATCACAGCAACAGGAGAGATTTTGTTAGCTATTTAAGACAGATGAGATAGTACTCATTACTACAAATAGATTATTTCAAAAGAGTGACTACTTTAGGTCAAAGGTTCTGAAGAGGTTACTGCTTAGACTTCTATTTGGTCACTTATTTCTATAGGTAGCAGGAGAAATATTTGAAGAAAATTCTGAACAATTCAAGGTGATGCAGTTTAAGCCAGGTAGGCAGTCAAGAACCACACAGTCCCTCACTCTCTCCCTCTCCAGCCCCATCAAAGGTACTATGAAGAAAATGAACCCTATCCCAGCCAAAACCAGTACCAAAGACCATCCAGAGAATTAAACATTTCCAAGCTAGCTTCAGTGTAAAGGCCAAATCCAATCTTCTAGTGATCATTTTAACAGATTTAAATTGCATTTAAAAAAAAAAAAAAAAAAAAAAAACAACAAATCAAACATACCTCTGAAGTGCAGTTTAATTAATTTACCAGACCTTCAGAACTTACTAGTTTAGACAGGTTCATGTCTCTCAGCACACGCATGACAATGGTAGCTTCAGTATCTGTGGGATTTGCTCTTTTTGCTGCTCCTAGTGTACGTAGCACTGACAATATATTCCGCAAGCCAAAATCATAATGCACCTAGAAGATATGCAAAGTTTGGGAAAATTCTCCTCCAGTTAACAGAGATGAAACAATTCTTATTTATCATTTAAGGTATAGATTTGCACAAGAATTGGTACATGTGGCACAAATGGCTCCTAATACGCAACTACTGGTCTTTGGCTATATGACTAGGGGCGACTCCATTCCCCATCTCTGCTACCATCTGTAATTTCTTACCTGTAAGGTGGGACAGGAAAAAGAAATGTAATCACAAGTCTTTGAACCAAGATAAGGTTCCCAAGGACTATTAAGAAATAAACTATCAGCATTATTTTAAATTCTCCATGGACCTCAGAAACTGACTTTATTTGAGAAATATCTAAACAAGCATGGGCAGCACAAACCAAATGCCTCTCAATCCACTCTATCAGACCGACTAATATATAAGACCTTTATTTGCCTCAATCACCATTTATTAAAGTTAAATCTTAATAATAAGCAGTGTTCTCAATGACAGTCCCATTCTTGTACAGACAACCTGCAGCAGGAGTTAACCCTTCAGGGCAGCAGAGGGCTGCACTACTAAACTGCAAGTGTCATTTAGCTTGCTGAGTGAACATGAACTCTTCAATTTTATTCACAAAGATGCTAATAATTTATGACATCACACATAGTTTTTCCCTAAGATAATTTTTCCTCATATGAAAGGAATCACCTGCTTTGACAGTTGTTCTTCACACAGCTTGTACAGTGTAAAGAATTTCCTTGCCAGTACAACATTAGCAATGAAACCACAACTAGCCAGTTTGACACGAATTATGATCTGACGATCAGGAACCATCATAGCCACCGAACGGAAGTTGATCTTCAGGTTCTCAGGAAGTTCTTGCCGTCCAGCATATCCTGGATTCTGGACAGAAGAACAGGTCTTGAAGTTGTGTGCACCTTGCACAAACAGAAGAATTAGCAAAGGAACGTGTAACCTGGTTAAACATAAAAAGCTTTTTGGCTTTAAATAACATGTAAAAATTATTTGCCATGCAGATTTACCACATGTCTCCAGAATTTTAGCCTCTCTAACATCCATGAAGTATGAAAAATGTTCCACCTAAACACTTCAAATCTGTATTTGTTTTATAGGTCCTGTTTTTACTGTCTATTCCTACCTATATCTCTATGCCAAATTTTCTGTACTTATAGCAAAAATCATACTTTGCAAACCAGAATGTAGCCTGCAGAAGTAATCTAACACTGAGATAATAGTTTATATTTACAGCACTGGCTGCATTTGTTAATTCACGTGCTTCATGTCATTGAAACAAGACCCTGTAAACTGTCTTCACAGTAATGCTCAATGTTCTCAAACTGTCAGTTGAGCTGAGTAAATTAGCAAGTACATTTAACATTGCAGGTTAGCAGTGATTATTGTACAATCATCAGTGGCATATTAGAAACCTAATGAATACCTACCATAGTAAGAAAGATGCCAAATTCTGGGTTCATTTCCACATTATCTCCATCAGTAAAAATAAAGCTTTTTTTATGTTCCTTCTTACATGTCAACACAACTGCAATTTGCTGTGCAGCTACTGATAGTACTGGTAAATCAATACGATTGAATTCATCAAAGCAACCCCAGGAGCCAGACTGAGCAAGACCTTCAAAGAGAAAAGCAACTAAGCATCTTACCATTATGTTGTTAGCCCTTTTCTGGTGCAATTCATAAGACAAAAAATCACATTAATCTACCTCAGGCAAAAAATGTGCTTATTTTGAGAGATGAGAAAGAAGAGTTTCTTTTTTAAGCAAGAACTCAAAAAGTTCAAAAGTCCTCATGCTTGTATACGATATTATATTGTTCAATTTTTGCTCCTTCTCTCAGTATCTTGAATGTTTTCCTGTTCCTCCCTTCTCCTCAAAAAAATTCCCTGCAATAAGGCTATGAAAATATGATGGGTTATCAACAGCTTATTGCACAGATTAAAATGAACAATAAAATTGCTTTCACCTGGTAAGAAGTTATGGGTCTGTCTGTGCCAAAACTCCATTCTTCCTCAGATATTTTGAGGAAAACAAAGCAAAAAATCATCAACACAGTCACTTGCAACAATACAAAAGTCAAGGACCTCCGCTAATTTGACATTCACCATGACTGATGTGTATCAATTTCAGGTGCCTAAAAAAAATTATCATCTACATCTAACTTCAGGGAGTTGTGCCAACTGTTTTTATCATATGTAGTACTATTCATGCACTTCCTTCAACTGATAAGAACTTTGACATTTGAAGGAGACAAAATACTGAAATCAGAATCCAATACATTCCACTAGCTCAACAAGAAATTTCACAGCTTTTTCTTTTTGTACTGGCAGACCTCCTTGATTATTTATCCTTTCATAAACTGCCTTACGTTTTCAAATATTTCTATTTCTGGAGACAGCGTTACAAATGTATTTTACATCCCTAACACAATATTAATTACCTGTATTTATTCAAAGGCTGAAAACCACTTGCTGATCATGTGTTGACCTTGTTTTATAAATATGGTTTTAGCATTTGTAACTTTCACATAGTCCATAGAATCATATAATCACAGAATATCCTGAGTTGTAAAGGACTTATAAGGATCACCAAGTCCAACTCCTGACTCCACACAGGGCTACCTAGAAGTTAAACCATGTATCTAAGACTGTTGTCCAAACATTACTTGAACACCGGCAGGCTTGGAGCCCTGACTACTTCCTTGGGAAGCTTGATGCAGTGCTTGACCACGCTCTCAATGAGTCATTTTCTTAATATCCATTCTGAACTTCACCTGATGCAGCTTTAAACCATTCCCTCATGTCCTACCATCAGACACCAGAGAGAAGAGATCAGCACCTCCCTCTCCACTCCCCCTCATGGAGAAGTTGTAGACAGCAATGAGAGCACCCCTCAATCTCCTTTTCTCTAAACTGAACAAACCTAGTATACTCAGCTGCCCCTCATAAGTCATGACGTCTAGCTACTTCACCATTTCTGCTGCTCTCCTTTGGACACATTCTAATATTTTTATATTCTTCTTACATTGTTGACTCAAAACTGTACACAGTACTTGAGGTGAGACACTCCAATGCTGAGCATAGTAGGACAATCACTTCTTTTAACTGGTTAGTTATACTACACTTAATGCATCCCAAGATACAGTTGACCCTTCAACCAACATCCTACCTTTGGTCCACACCTTACCTTTGAAGATCCTCCCAAGCCC
Source organism: Athene noctua (assembly GCF_965140245.1). NCBI lineage: Eukaryota > Metazoa > Chordata > Aves > Strigiformes > Strigidae > Athene > Athene noctua. The sequence continues at coordinate 81,446,352 of NC_134038.1, forward strand.
TCGGAAATCCATCTGGTCTGAACAGTTGAAGACCACTACATATTTTCCAAGGCACCGTCCCATATCTTTGATGGTTTCAGTTTTTCCAGTTCCTGCAGGTCCTACAGGTGCTCCACCCATGTTCATGCCTAAAGCTTGAGCCAAAGTGATGTAACATCTAAAAGGCAACAGGCTATCATCAATGGGCTGCAGTGTACAGTTTTTTTGTATAGTGCCAGAGGAACTTACTCAAGTATGTTAGATGAGGAATTGTCTGATTTAAGGAAACAAGGAAACTGCTAAAATCACATGCCTCTAATTACAATTTAAATCAGTAAGAAGGAAAACCCTTCACTCAGCCTCTGATGAAGGTAATATTAAGGTCTGTCTTCTCATACATAAAGTGGAAGAACAGATAATCCTCAATAATCAATCATCTGAAAGAATATGAGAAGGGAAGAAAGCAGATACAGAGATGCTGCCTAATCTAGTTTGGTTAGGTTAGTTCATGAATTACTTCAACTGAAGTAGTTCTGAACTACATTATACTGTGGAGTACAATAATGAAAGACAGCTAACCTTTCCTTTCTCATCCACTTTTAAAATTTGATCATACAGTGCATCCCATTTTCATAAATGAAACTTCTATGTGTAATGCAGTAAAACACCAGCTGACAATTATATTTAAAGAGAAGCTCTAGAATTTGCTGCATGGAGTAGTTAAAAACCAAACCAAAATCAAACCAAAAACACCCAATGCCGTTATTTTGCCAATTATAGATTATAAAACATTCTTTGTGTTATTCCAGTTAGGTAGGTACACCTCTCTGCTATTAGCACTGCAATTCTTTCAACATCTTTCTAAATCAAAGATCTGCAATCTATTGCAGCTGAATAAAACTGTTTTTCTTGTCTATTCTTCCTTAAACATTTTCATTAGCTTGCCTGTAATCACTTTTTTTGCTGTATCTCTCTCTGCATATTGTATTTGTTGGATCTAGCTGATCCTCAGGTATATTAACCTAACATACATGAGAAACAAGTCCCACACATCATACATATGGCGATCATGCAAGTATGTGGCAGAAATTAAACAGAAAGTTATTTATATTGTAAGGCACAGAAACAAAAATATTCATGTATTCCATGTAAAATCATTGACTTTGATGAGACCATGAAGGATAAACTCTGCAGAGACCTATTTTGCATCCAATAGCAATGACTAAATTGCTCTTGTAAAAGCCTAGGTTTGGCGTCAATGAATAAAGGAATAAAATCAGTCTTTTTTACCTGTCTGTAAGAGGTGTTATGACAAGCCTGTCGGTGCAGCCCAAGAATTCATTCTGGTATGTGAAACCCACATCAGTGATCTTAATCATCATTTTATCAGAGTCTTCATTGAAATAAAATCTACACTGTTTGAGCCACTCGAAGTCTGTAGGGCTCTTGATATGCATGCAACACTAAGAAAAGAAGGGGAAAGCAAGCTGTAGAATTCATAGTTAACGTTTACTTTTGTATTCATATTATCTCATCTAAGTAGTACTGCAAAGGCAGCATGCAATCACAATAAAAGGCATGAAGAACAGCTAGTAACACAAGAACAGTGGAGATCCTATTTTGATTTTTACCACAAAAACTGCTAACATGTTAATGATGTCCCTGAAACCCATACTAAGGTAAAGGAACTTCAGGCTTTAGACTGAAGTGTATCAAAACTCTAAATACAAATAAGTAGACCATAAGTCTCAAACAAGTCATTAAGTTCAGTCATTTCTTTTACTCATCTCTACCATTTTATTTTTACATGTGAGTACGTAGCACATAATGTGATGATTTAAAAAAAAAGTCATGACAACTGTATAAAACCACATGCAAATTGGAAAAAAAGGTATTTCAAGACAATGTCATGGTGCAGGTATTAGTTAAGAAAATCAACAGTGCTGAGAGTAATTCAAAGTTGACCAAATGAATATTAAAACAAGAGTTTAAAAGGTGCCCTGCAAGTTGTATCTAAAAATTATACTTTACTTAAGATGATTATCACTAGAAATAACTAATTCTACAATGAAAAAGTAGGTGCCTGCCTATCAGTCACAGGTTAAAACTCAGTAATTCTTTCCTCAGACAGCTTAATTTCAAGAGTCAGGTCCAGAGCTTCCTATAGGTAAAAGGGTACGTTAACTTTTAAATTTGAATGTTTAAGTAGTGAATGCTTTCATTTTCCTAATTTTATTACTCTGTGGGGGAAAAAAAAACCACTGGATTACTTAAAGAGAAACTAAGACATGGATTGAAGAAACATCAGCATTTTTATAATGCTTCAGGTCACATAATTACAGTCCTGAAATTAAATGTTTAGCTTAAGAGGCAAGAGTTCAGGCATAGTAATACTTTATTCTTGTCCTTTCTTATCGTTTTACATGGAAACCACCTCATAGCTTATTGTAAATTTTTCAGTACTTACCAGACCATCAAAAATGTCCCTCTGATGCACATGAATCGTGATTAATGTCTCATATTTAACTCGCTCAACTGGGCTAAGGTCTTTTGTTGTCATATCTATCAGCACGTTTAGAAGATCCAGGAAAAACTGGTTCGTCTTTCGCATAATTTTTTTATCATACCTGGCATTAGTCAAAGCTTCTTCTGAGTCTCTTGTCCAAATCATTTGGATCCCCAACAACCCAACCTTAGGAAACATAAAAAACATAAAAGTATATGCTTCATAATCTTTTCTCTTTCAACTAAAATGTACATTCATAGACACAGATAAATTAAAGAAATGGTTCTGCTACTATCTGTACAAAATTATTTTTTCATGCATCCATATAGAGGCCATTCAGCCTATGCATTTGTTTTATGTGTGTCAACTCCATTCATAAACGTATAGTTAAGTCCACACTTCAGTCTTGTAGATATTGTCTACGGTGCACTGCTGATACAGCTGTTCAACATAATTTACAACACATATATAAATACTATATATAATTAATGTACTTTGTATATATAACGAATAACTAACTAGTGAATAATCAATGCTTCCATTTAAATTATTTTTTTCAGTTCACAATTCATAAACTCTTTTTACCCTCTTCAACATTCCTGATCACAAGAAGCTTCTACTAGGAAAATAATTTTCTCTCAGCACTACCCTTAGCTCCAAATCTTTAGCAATATATACTGTTTTCCTGAGTAGATAACAAACATACAATTTTACTACATTTCCTTCAGTAGTCAAGTATTAAGCTTATAAAGAAATAGTGTTAACTCCACTGCATTAATTTATTGAATCCAGCATTATATTTTAACAAGAGCTTCAGAGTGTTTTCTTCTTTTGGTTCCAGATATGTAAAGTGTAACTTAAAAGACTGAGGTGATTAAGGTAAATTAAATGTCAGTTTTGCATCTATAACGCTAGCTGCAGCTTTGATTTCAAAGACAAGAAAAAAAAAACCCAATGTGCTCTATAACCGTGAACAATTCTTCAGTGATTTAACAATGATATTACCTGGGCTGGGTAAGTAGAAAGAAATTCAGTCAGCTGGAAACTAGATTCCTGGATGTGCACAGCTGCCTGGCGAATAATGTGATGCAGTGACAGCTGAGATTCTTTCAACAGCGAATTGAGCCAAACTTCGACATTACCTTCAGCCATTACAGGTCTAGTCAGCTCTACAGTCTCACCCTCTCGTGAACTAATTGACAATATACGGTCATAGATCTAAGAAAAGTAAAGCAAGAGCATTTTATGTGTGTAGATTTATTGTTATCTTTACTATAAATGTCTAATTTTCCTGACATCACTCCATTAAACTTATTTAGGTAACTAATAAATTATACCAACCTGTTAAGTGAAATGTAAAAACAATCAAATCATTACCTCTGGTGTGCAGAAAGGCTTTAAACAAAACTGTCATCTGAACAAGGAGACAAACCCCAATACACTGGAAATTCCAGAATTTCACTTAAGTTTCAATGACAACATCCACTTTCCAGTCACAATAAAGTCAACCTTCCCCCATAACTTGTGGGTTAATATCCTAACAAAATTTACAGCCTTACAATTAAAAATAATGGAAACACATAAGTTAAGGAACATGGTAAACCAAATAAATTTCAAATGAATGGGGAGGTAGTGAATTTCTAAGAAAATGTATACATACACAGGCAAAAAAAAAAGTGTGGCTATCTGTTCATGTAAAGTGTATAAGAAAATTGTTCTTCAAATAGTATGTTTTAAAGGATATTAGGGATAACTCAGAAACAGGTGAGAGACTAAATACACTTTTTCTTACAATAAAAATGAATGAAAAAGCACACGTACAGGCAATCTAAACATACAAATATGCCCATAAAGAATCAGAAGCTTATTTGAAGGGATGCTAACCTGTATTCAGCCACAGAAGACAGTTCAGCAGCTTTGTATTTTTTTCTGAAACCTAAGCACTGGTGCAAATTTTGGAGGTTTTTTGCTATTCCATATAGAGTTTTCCTAGTAAGTGAGGACATGAAACTAAATCTTAAATGAAGAAAGCCTACACAACATCAAATAGCTGATGAGCTTGGTAAAAGGGTTGAATGCCCCATGCACACAGGTAGCTTTCTTATTTAACAACTATAGCACATTGTTAATATGAAAGAATTAACATTAAGGTGTGGGCAGTACATACCCTTTCATGGAACCTGACAGTTTTAATGTTGTCAAAGACATTCAGCAGATGTGCCTGTATACTGTGAGAGTCTGAAGCCTGGCCAAGAATTTCTAAGAGAGCAGGATCCGACACAAAGAAGAATCTTGGAAATAAGAGGCGCTTTTTCTCCAGGTACCTGCATTTCCCAAAAAAATGGCAGGGGAGGGGGGTAGATGGTAAGTGAATTAATTTATACATCTTTACCTCTTTAAAGATGGCATTTCTCACAACGTATCATTGCAATTTTTAGCAGTGGCAACAACAACAATTCTTACCCATCATACCTTCATGTTAAGTACCTGCATTAAAGCTACTCTTTTAGCATCTGAAATCATTTCATAGAAAGCTTTTATTATTTTCTATAATGTAAGCAGCAGTAAAAAGAAAATATACTAAATGAAAATAAAATATTTTTACATTCAGTCTGTTACTTGCTATTTAGGTCTCTCATGCTGAATTTCTCCCAGCTTCATGAAGGGTCTGAATAGCACATTCAGATCTAGACTGCCTTCTGGAATGAAACTAGGCTGAAACAAACTTTGGTTTCAACAGAGACAGACAGTGAGGGACAGCTTAGTCACAAATCAAATACTTGTGAGTTGCTAGCAATTTCACTGGCAGTATTGTATCATCATGCTAACCTGTTTGCTCAGTTCAACTGAATTCATAGTAGAATAAAATATGGGCTTTGCAAAGTCCATAGGACAGTACTCAAGTAATTGCTCTTTGCCTACTTATACAATTCACAACCATCTGCTCAAGACTGATTTTGTAGTAATCTTACCCTGTGAGTGATTTCTGACAGATTTCGAGCTGTTCTAATAAATGTGGTAGTAACTGTCCCATGATTTCATCTCCAATGCAGCACTGAACAACATTAGGTGTTTCATGAGCTCGGGTCATGATCCTCACCCAGGATTTATCAATGTTAGAAAAACGCTTTGCTTCCTGTTGAAACATGACAATGTGAAAGAGATGAAGGAACGAAGAGGGAAAAGTCACTTGCTTGCAGAATTGGCACTCAGTAATCTCACCAATAATCTTCTCACTAGTAATCCCATGTCCAACTTTTAAAGATTTTTCATTTTAGAAAAACAAAGTTCTGCTTACACAATACAGCTTATTTTATACTTGACTGTCAAGCCTGCTATCTACTTTCTCTTTCAATCCATTCTTAAAGAAAACTCATTATGCTTGAACTGCATGCTTCAAATATGAAGATTTTTTTCATAAAACTAAAGTTAATTTTTTATTTGAAAAGCTATGGATGGAAGTTTAAGATAAGGATTCCTAGATATTATTAGGCTAGTGGTAGATACTACTAAGCTAGTCTAACTAGACTAGGCCACTACTAGGCACAACACTTAAAATACATACTGGTTAAAAAATTTTACAATCTAGAAATAAAAAAATCAACTAGCTCAAACAATTCTATTATTCTAACATGATATTTCTGTTGACATTGTTTACCTAATTTCTTAGCATGACTAGTTTTGTTAAGTACCAAAAAAAAATGCAGCTTATGTTACCGCATTAATTACGACATCACTGTTAAGTTTTATTCTTAAAATGTAAAAAAAAAAAAAACCAAACTGAAGAAAGGCATGTCTTAAAACCTTTGGAAGCTGCCTTGCTATGTCACCACCAACAAAAACAGCTTCTAAATAAATCCACAAGTTCTGCACAGTCATCCAGTTCTCAATGATATCTGTTGTGTTGGAAAGATAGTGCACCCATTTCTGAATCTGTGTCTTGAATGGTGTGTTGTATCTAAAATAAAAAGACTCTTGTTTTATTTCAAGAAGGAAACAAGTCTCTTGGAAGTCAGTACATTACAAGGACGAGGAATAATATTGCTGCTTGTATCTTTGACAAGTGAAAGTACAAAATCCTATACTTCACTCAATTCAGCTACTTAGCAGCTATAAACCAAATCAGCTTCAACTTGTTGCTTTGTACACATGGTGTGTAGCACAGCTCTCATCCTACAGAATCTGAACAGGAGTAAGATTCCAATTTCATTCTAAGGTAAAGTGGTTTCAAAAAGGTACTATGCAACATCTTGAAAGCTGCAAGACTCCTAGAGGAGCTTATCAGTTGAACTCTTGCTTTTGAACATCTGCCTGATGATCAGGTTCTGTGTTTCTTATTTTACCTGCAGACTTTGGCATGTGAAACCAGACAAACTGAAGCTCATTTTAACTGGGATTTTCAGCACCTTCAGCATGAGGCAGTGACCTATCACAGGGGGCAGAGTAGCAATGCCTGTAGGATGCCTGCCACATCCAGGCAGTGTTCCCCATTATGCTCATTACTGGTTTATTGCATCAACACTGTCCAGTTGATAATTCAGGAAGTTTGAACTGCATCCACATGCTTTCCAAAGAACTTACTGGAAGGATACAGACAATAAGATCTAGCCCATGAACAGTTCAAGGACAAGCAAACTCAGTTTTCATCTAGATGTTTATTTTTCTTCTCCTCTATGAAAAATAGATTTGTTCAATAAAACAAAGCCTCTTGCTGATATTTTTATCTCCCCCCCCCCCCCCCCCTCCTGTTACCTGTTACTCATGAGAGAGCCAAGAATCATCAAGCTGTCCTCCATGGTAGCAATTGTTTCTGATGCACTGTCACCTCTTAAAAGAAGTTCCCCACGGGCTTTAAAGTTTGCAAAGATAAATGTTTTGTTGTCCCATTCAGCTATCACTTGTTTTAACTTCTGCTCAATGTCTCTCTCTTTCACAGCACTTATGCAGATATCCTTTCAAATAAATAGGATGTCAAAACAAGCTATGAATGTTTCAGATTTCTGGTATACAAACCTAACTCATATTTCCTTTAATCCTAGTAAGGCTGATGAGCAACTTTTTATCAGGTGGAAAGATCTACAGACATACAAACACCACAGCTAATAATCTGCATACCACCTCACAATACTGCTAGCTTTGGGGGTAATAAAAGGATAATACAGTGATTACTTTTCATATCTTTAATGTTTAAAAGCAAGGCACCCTCACAAATTAACTCCTGGGCCAAGTTGCATGATTTAAAAAAAGAAGTTGACACCACAATACATTGGTGTCATTATTTTATACAGAAAGCTGAAGTGATAGCCCATTTCTTTGCTCTTTCTTTAGAAATCATAGAATCATAGATTGGGTTGGGTTGGAGGGACCTTAAAAATCATCTAGTTCCAACCCCCCTGCCATGGGCAGGGACACCTTCCACTGGATCAGGTTGATCAAAGCCCCATCCAATCTGGCCTGGAACACTGCCAGGGAGGGGGCATCTACGACCTCTGGTTGTGCAACCTGTTCCAGTGTCTCACCACCCTCACAGTAAAGAATTTCTATCTTATTTCTTCCTAATATCTAATCTAAATCTATCCTTTTTTAGTTTAAACCCATTACCCTTCATCCTGTCACTACACTCCCTGATAAAGAGTCCCTCCCCATCTTTCCTGTAGGCCCCCTTTAAGTACTGGAAGGCCGCTATAAGGTCTCCCCTGATGTTTTTCTTCTCCAGGCTGAACAACTCCAATTCAGTTTTCCTTCTTACTGCTGTTACTCCTACACTATTTGAGCAGATTGTTTTGTTTCATGCATTCATTTCTCTTCCTTCACAATACCTCTATTTCCTCTTTATATCTCAATAGTGGAGCTTCCATTATATTCCTCAGTTTGAATGTTTCACTTTCCACATCAAAGTTGTGTTCAGTCAGATCTGTAATCCGCTTCCAGTGTCGAGGCATCATTGCTTTACTTGACATACGCTCAAGCAATGGGCAACATTCACTTAAGTCCTCAATGATCTTCTTTAGGTCAAAAAAGGCCTGCCATTCCTTTACACCACGAGGAAGCTTACGGCATCTACATAGAAATAATGCAAGCTTTTTCAAAGTTTCAGATATTCTTTCTATCACCCACTTAACTGCAGTAAATGGTTTTAACAGCAGACCACCTATCTTCCAAATTCAGGTTACCTGTATTCTGAAGATTCTGTATGTGATTCTGCATGTGAGAAAATCTGTTTCCAGTCTATTTCACTGACTGATAGCTGAACAGGCACCTACAGGCTCCTCCTTCAAGGAGTGTAGCTGCATAATTCTAATATACTTGTCCAAGCAATCTTCAAAAACAACTGAACCACTTTACATCTTGATTTCATCTTTCGATGAGGCTCATGATATGCACTGCTCTGTGCTCTAGAAAAAAACCTGTTCCTTAGAACACGCAGGTTTAATTCTTTAAATCATTTAATTCTTGGTTTGATGACAAGCTCAGCTTCTATGCATTCAATATATCCCAGTTTGTAGGAAAACTATTCAGCGATTCACTAACTTGCCTTAGACATCTAGGGTGAATCTGTCTGTCATGAATAATAATATTACAACAAACAAGTGAAATTTCCCTTCATTAACAAAATAAACAGCAATTTTAACATATATTCTAATCTCACCAAAAAAAAAGTTAAACAAGAAGCTCTCTAACGAAAAATAACCCTCAACATTCAGAGCCTAAACTGGCTCCTTTATTTTATAAAGTTGATAATGGATATATTTTTCAATAAAATTCACATTTTTCACGTTTCAGCGAACAAATACATGCTCAGATACAATTATTGGTGCTAATGATTTATAATCATATTTAAGAAGCAACAAAAGTATTTTAGGCATCGTGACCACAGCAGCAGTTTCTCACCTGTTCTGAAACTCCAGAAGTTCACTGTTAATTTTTGCAGTGTCTAATTCTGACCAAAGAATATCATAGTAGCCACTGACTGTGTCAATGACATTGTTATATAGATTATAGAGTTTCTGTAACAGATTCAATTGCTTCTTTATTTCAAGCAGTTGAGGATACCGAGTAACAGGCAAACCAAAAAGATCTTCCCCACCAGTATAAGTAATATATTTCCGAAAAAGATTATCAAATCGATTCTAAGAAAGAAAAGGGAAAAGATTAAATTAAATAACTAAGTATTCAAGGACTAGCATTATGCTTGGATCTACATTAGTGATTAAAATCTAGTAAATACTAGAAAGATATATAGGAGATGCTAATAACTCTCACTGTCAATGGTTTTATCAACAACTTTCAAGAGAAAGTAAATTCTAGTTAGCTTGGAGCCACATCTTCAGAAGTTGACAGGGAGGCCTTTACTCCATGTGGCACAGTGATAGAATAATAAATGCTAATCTTGCACATGAAAGAGGTGGAGCATGACATACAAAGCAAAGAAAGGTGGATGCAACAAATTTGACCACTCCAAGTATGCTGTGCAATTCTTTTATTGAAGGGTTAAAGTAAGAATTACTACTGTTTAAGCAGCAAAGGAAAAAAAAATTGAATTGTCAATTGCAATATAACTGAGGGAACATAAGAAAAAGATAAATGAATAGCACTATGGGAAAGGAAAACCATTAGAAATCATCATTACAGGAACAGAAATTAATTACGGTACAAAGAAAAATTTCAACAGGCAAAATAGTCATTTTAAACGGAAACCTTTAACACTACTTTAAAAAAAAAAAAAGTGGAGAAGGGAGAAGACTGGGCAGAAATGTATTTGTGAGGTAAAGACACAATAATGAACATAAGAACAGCCCACAGACAAAAACACAACTTGAGAGTAGGCTCTCATTAAAATACTTGATGCTAGTAATTATTACTCATTATCTACACAGCCTTTCTCTTAGCTCCTACAAAATCTAATTTTAACAAGCATTCCTTGCAAATGCATAAAAAAATACCAACTCAGCTTTCATTATGTTAAAATAGACTTTGCCCCATCAGTAAGCCTATGTATCAATGAGAATTAATATAACTACTCTGCTGCATTCTCAGGGCCTTCAGGTGTTAGTTTACTTGTAATAAGTATTAACCAATATCTTAAAACTAACAGTACCTGAAACATAGTAAGCCTGTCATTGGCTTCCTGAGGCTCTAAACCAACCACCATTGGCCCATTCTAAAAAAAAAAAACAAAAAACAATAAACAAAAAAACAAAAACAAACAAACAAAACAAGGAGTGAAAATAGAAATAGAAATACAACTTATTTCTAATCAGCATTTTCTGCAGGATTCCATCCCTACATCAGATAACAACTGAATTAAGAGATCACAGTTACCTACTAGAACTAGCACTTTATTTTTTTAAAATAAATAAATAACAAAGGCAAACAATTGTCTTTTTTAATACAGAATTTTTCATAATAGTATAAAAGCTAGGCAATGGTAGCTCCTTTTTCAAGTAAAAATCAACATTACTTAGAAGATGATACAAGACTGGTTCAGCTTGACTCATTTATATTCTACTGAGAAAGAACATAAGAGCTTAAGTCATTTGTATTTATACCCAACATGAGAAAACATTTCTTATATTCTAAGATATTTTCTCATTAATCCCAATCTTTACAGTTGCTCATGCTAACTACCTGTTTATCATAAATCTTAAATGTCTCAAGTCTTAACCTTTAATAGCTGACCACCAGCATTACATACTTTAGTCACACACAAAAAATAACCAAAGCCTGCCCAGCACTGAAACTCAAATACCACATTAACAACAGTAGACATAGTATTCAGACAGTAGAGGCACATCCCATTAGTTAGTCAACTCCACAATCCTTCCATGCTCCCACTGCTCCTCAAAAACTCCTTGAATACAATACACCACAAACACTTGCCTGATCGTAATCTGCATAGAACTGTGCACACTCTTCAGTAAAAGTTTTCACAGCTCTAACAAGCTCTCCCCTGAAGTTTGGCTGCAAAGCAATGAGCTCATTCTGCACTTCATTTGCACGGACTAGCAGTTTTTCCCAAGTGTAGTGCAAAGTGTCCACCTTCTCTATCTCTTCCTTGTCCACAAGTAGACCATATTTGTTTAACAAAGCATAGGATTCCTGTTGGAAGGATAGATCAAGATACACAAAATGATAACTGAAGTTAATTTTACACATATACGTATGCTAACATTTTAAATTTTTAAGAACAGAGAATGATTTGTTAAACAATCTGTTCTTTTCACACAGCAGTTATCACAATCTGGCAAACCAATACCAAACTGGAAGAAACATAAAAATGAAAACTAGCTAGTTCTCCTTAACTTCTTACCTTTCACATAGCATTCTGCTTTCTGATAGATTATTTGCCCCAGTGCAACCTACCTCTTAAAAATCTATTTCCAGTTAAAGTATTTCTTAAGTCTACAGGTTTTAGTTTAATTTTAATGAGAATATTTTTCTGATTCATGTCTTCAGTTATCTGCTATGACTCAACCTGAATATTACAGGAGGTGAGCCAAAAGAAAGCACCTAAGCCTTCAAGTAAGCAAAGCAAACAAACTTCTATTCCATAAGGACCTTTAAGCCCTACTTCAAGTTTTCAACAAAAAAGAATTGGGAAACCACGTCAAAATTTACCACAACTAATACGCTGCCACTATTTCAAATGTTATAACTATTCAACATTCATGATAAGGAATCTACTTAAAAATCTACTTAATGGTCCTTTGTTTTCTCAGAACATTATTCTTCACCTGTGCTACCAACATACAAAAACCCCACATACTGAAACCCTTAGTCAAGTTTCACAAAAACACAACTGAAATTCACTTACTGTAAATTAACACAGCATAGGGTAGCTGTGAATCTTGTGGCATAACAGTTTCTTCTGAAAATTTTTGTATGAAGTGGAATTATTTCCATTTACATTTTCCAGTTTGATCAAATTGCAGACAAATTGCAAAAATGGAAACAACACTGTCTACCACCCCGTTATGCAGAAAAACGTCAGCCTCCATTTCAAAAATTTGAAGCAGAACTCCTTATGCCTAGGCACTCAAGGCCCCTGCTTGCAGAATTGGAAGCTTAGGCCTTTGCCTTGGCTCCACATCAGCAGGAACTTCCAAAATGTCATCTCCTAAATGACCCCATTACCTATGACAATTTCACAGAAGGTTCTAGCTGCAGATATGCTTTGCTTTTCACTATAATCTATTTGTCCTATTTTTGTTCCTTCACACAACAAGGGAGACCCTCACAGCTTGTAAGGCTGAGAAATACATTCCTTCTTAACTGTATTCTTCAAAATATGATAGAGCTCCATACTCATTTCCATTTTTTGTACATGCTGCATTCCGTAATTTACCTCAGCTCAGAGAAAACAGAACCAGAAAACACAGGTGCAAGACATTTGCACGACAGCAAACACAGTTTTTGCATCTCCAAAACAAAATATTAGACTTGTGAACATTTGGTAAATAAGAATTCTGTGTTAAGTCACCTTAATTTAAAACAATAAGGACACAAACCTGACAATAAAATTATGGGCAATCAAGAATCACAAACATGTCTTAGGAAAAAAAATATTCTACTGAACATTTAGTCAATAGTGCATTTTGCCAAACTATAGTATTCTTAAATCAATACTCTGGTCAGGAATGCAGAGAAACAGTTATTATCTGTTTTTAATTCTGCCATTTGACCAGAAGTCCCTACATTGTAAGATGTTCAATAAACGTATTCTAGTAAGTGAACTTCTTTAAGGAAGTCAATTGCTTGTGTTTATTTCAACATGTGATGTAGCTGATAAAACAATCACTCTCACACAATCTCGTAATCTGCCTAACATTAGCTTTCTCCTCTTCTGTAGGCTAAACTAAAAAAAAAAAAAAAAAAAAAATAAATATGAAAATCAATGCTTTTCATATGCAGACTCTTTCCACAAAGTACTAAAAGCTTTCTTGCAATAAATACTTGTATTCTTATCTTCCTCTTTCTTAAATCACACAATTTCTGCACTATTCATTAAACCACGTCTTAACTCAACAAGTACACATTTGTCCAAATCAAAGTTCCACAACAGGTCTGACACGCAACATATAATACATATTACATCATAAACTTTTCAAAGTGCACTGTTAAGTTTTAACCCAGAAAATAATCGCTGTGTTGAAACAGTACCCATACATACAACATCCCTGTTAACTACCTCAATGGGCCCAACTTGAGAGTCTATGGAGATCTGTAGTTCTCTGATCTCTTTTAAAGCTGACATGGCTATTCTTATATCATCCAGATCCTTGATGTGGCGATTTAACTTCTTGCCAGTTTCCTCTATAAAAGCAAAAATTGCTTCCATCTCTGTTCGGTACTTCTTATTACAATGACACCCCAGCAAAGTCATCCAGGCTTTGGTTTCTGCTCTCAGTGCTAGCTTCAGATCAGCTAAAAAAACATTGAACAACGAATAGATATTTAGATATTGTACGTACTTTTTAAGATATACTTTTAGTCTTTTTTCAATATGTGTTCTCATTAGTCCCAGTTCTGGTTTTTCAGTCTAATCATCCATGTACAGAAAAGATGAAATTAAATTAACACCTTTGAGTAGTTTATAGGATTGCTTGGAGTTCAGGATTGTTTTCCTCTTAGTCTTCTCAGAATATACCATCTTTCCTACTGGAAAGATGAGGCTCAACCTCACACATGTCATCTTGTTCATATATCATTATACACATTCCCGTCATACACATCACCAACAAATTGGTTAATATTCTCATTTAAGTCTAAAGTCTTTTCAAAAATTTATCTTTAAAAGAAATAATGTGACAGAGAAATGTAGCAGCCTGATTATGGAAGCTGAAGAAACAGAAAGTTTTATCTGACATTTAATGAAACCAAATGGTCCAGCAAGCATTTAATTTTTATAAGTTTTATCTGTAGCATCAGTGGAACCAAGTGATGAATATTTAGAGAGAAAATTGAAGTCTTGCTCAGTTGCTGCCCAATTTTGCAACAATTCAGCCCATTTCTCTAAAACTCTGCCATTAAATTTAAATTTCTTCCTCACAGTTCTCAATAGAAGAGTCAAAAATAAATACCAACACAAGCATTAGACAAAATTTTAGCTAGATATAATTTCAACCTAGGTTACGTAATTATTCATTGTGCTGATTTCACTTGTGTGTATTCCTTTATACACAGCGCTTCTTCTCATGCTTAGCTCTTTCACCTGATAATCTTTTTGATTTATTAAATATCAGAACCACCTCACACCCACTGAGTTTCAACAGCCAGCCTGTTTCTCTAGTTCTTTGCCTTATGATATAACCAAAGACATCTGTTTGACACTCTTTCCTAACGAAGAAAACATTCTGCTTCCTCAGATTTGACATCCACTGCAAAACCAGTTGTATGCATTTCTTACAGTCCATCACAGTTCCCAACTGGCCTTTCTGCTATACTGATGTAAAATGTTTATGCAAAATTTAGTTAGGTGATGTGGAATTTGAGCTACAAAAAAGTAAAGATTTGAGGCCTGGCTTTCATGGCAAAAAGGGAATCAGCAACACGCATGTTTCACTTAACTGTGTTAAATAGAAGGCTTTTCAGCTGTCTCAATACATGCAGCCAGGCAAGGAGAAAAGTAACATAAATGTATCATCTAACTCCCATAAAATACGTGCCTATGAGGGCCAGTGACAGAAGGATAGGCAAACATCTACCATCCACCCCATAAGTGAGCAGAAGTACCCAGGTGGGGGAAGAACCTCCAGCTGAGCCTCACAGATACCCTTGCATTAGTGTTTTGTTTGCATGCATTTACAGCCAAAACAGCAAGCAGCCATTATCTCTCTCCTTTTCAGCTTTAATCTAGATCCCCCATCCAAAACTAAGCACCATCTCTCCTTCCC
Source organism: Athene noctua (assembly GCF_965140245.1). Lineage (NCBI taxonomy): Eukaryota > Metazoa > Chordata > Aves > Strigiformes > Strigidae > Athene > Athene noctua. The sequence goes on from NC_134038.1 coordinate 81,461,730, forward strand.
ACAGGAGACAGAGAGAAGTGGAAAGCTGAACTCTACCAGTGTACAGTGCAACAGCTCCCACGCAGATGTATTCAGGCTCAGAATTGATTTTCAGCTCCAAGTCTTGGAAACGTAGAATTTCAGATTCAAAATCAGAGAGTAATGGGTTTCTCATCATTAATTTATCAATGATTTCTTCCTTGTCCCTCTGCCATATATGGTGGTAACAGCTAAAACTCTCCAAAGCTGTAAGAACTTCCTGAAACACATTAGAAGTTCAAAGATTTTGAGCATTATATCTATAGCATATATATAATTTCTTAGCATCTACTCATTAGAATACATTAAGAACTCCACAGTGGAGCACGTTGCATCATCCCACCAAACAGAAGGCTGCTGGTAAATTTATGCTAAAGCAAATTCCATTTGCAATCACAAGCCTTGCCAGGAACTGTACGCTAATCACATTCAATTTGTCGAATGAGTTACAGTATCTTCCAATTAAGTGATTCTTCAGTCAGTAAAATCCTAGGAATCAGAGGGAAGTAAAATCCTCCTTTAAGACTAGGATACAGTACACTTGTCCTTCCCTACCACTTATTGGACTAGTGTCCTTGCTTCGGCAGGGATACAGTTAATTTTCTTGAGCTGGGAGAGAGCACAGCTGGAGTGTAGGGCCCAGATTGGCCATTGGAGTATTCCATATCATGTGACACCATGCTCAGTAGATAAAAGGAGGAGGGTTCTCTCTCCCTTCGGGTTGGCGTGGTGGAATTTTCAGTCTGTTCAGGATCGCTGCAGGGGTAGGCTGTGTGTCAGCTGGCAAGTGGTGAGCAAGCGCATTGTGCATTACCTGTTTGTGCTTCCTATTATTATTTTGTTACCATCACTAAACTGGTTTTCTATTTCAATCTATGAGTTTTTCCTTTTTGTCCCTGCCCTATTTCACCAGGCAGGAAAAAGTTGGTGATTGGCTGCCAGCCAAGTTCAAACCATGACAATTAGCAACTGAAATCTGAGCTCCAAGGCCCAACATAACAAGAATAGCAGTAACACAATTCATTCTCAAATAATGAAGTTATGAGACAAATTTTTTTATATGTATGATGTTGGTGATCTTAACATTAAATTCCACACTCAATTCAGATATCTTTAATTTGAATATCATTTAAGGAATGTGCAACAGAATTATTTTTCTGGTTCTCAGGAGTTCTGGAAAATGTAAATGAGAGGTAACTGCTATGAAAGATAATCCAGGAGGAACTGATGCAGAATTTGCCAAAGAAAACATCAGATCGATACCTAGAGTTTACTAGAGATTGCATAGAATAAGAAAATAGCAAAGAAATTATGCATATTCCTTAAACTATCTCCTAACTTCCAGTACCAAATCCTATATAGCACTTTACAAATGCGAAGCTGACAGCCAATTTTCTTCCAAACATCTTCATAAACTCTCCATAATGGACCAGAAGTCATGCTGGTTTCATTAGAATTTCTATGTGAATAAAACTGTATTTTAACACACTTGTACAATTACTTCCAGTTCTATATTGTACACACAACTCAACTATATCTAGCATTTTTCATGATGTTTTACCAATGGAAGTATGTTTTTAATCAGACATAAGTTTTACTAATGTAAAAGTATTACATTACTTTATGTAATACTTAAAACCTCATAAATTTTTGAGCAGAGTACACATAACGCATGTTACACTTTCAAAGCGCATTTCCAGATTCAAAGCCACATGTTTTCTGTCCACCATCCTACACTTTTTTATTCATATGTTTAAAGACTGCTTCAAATGCCTACCCTTACTGCCCAAGGATATTAAAGTAACACATTAATATCCCTTAGCTAGTGATATTAAATTAACGTCTCGATTGTCTTACCGCTTTTGTAGAATTAATAGCCGTGCTGAGTAAAGATACTAATTTAATAATTTCTTTGTTCTCTGAAATGCTCTTGAAGTAGTTCTGGCTTTGCACTGGATCAGACAAACTGAGTGATGCTGCATCTGACACACTATCTATAAAGGTAGATTCAAATAAAAAAGCAGTTTTAGGACAGACATATTGTTTAGGCCAAACAAATTCCTACAGACAAAAACTATGACCTATTTTTCAATAAGCATGTATTTTACAGTTAATTGTTCTTGCTAATCAAAAAGACAACTAGAAGTCTAGGTGGCCAATACAATTGCCACAAATTCATAAACCTCTCCATTTTAGGCAACTTGTTTCATCTAGGTATTCTATCAACTTTGGAACAAGTTCCACTCCAATCTTTCAAATATCATCTTTCTTTTTCTCTTGCCCCTCCCCAAGGTTTACCCTGTACACTGCACCTAAGTGATTTACTGATATGTCAGCATTGAGCAAATTGATAAATATTTGTATTTTCTGAAATAATGTGGGGTAGACCACAGTTAATAATTTAAAACACAAATTAACATTAAATCTGAGAAGATTATTATAGCCAGTCCTCAAAAGGAAAGAAAGATTTAAGGGAGGTCCCATGTGTTAGTAAATACCCACAAGACTGAATTTACCATCATTCTTTATTTCATCCAGGCAAGAGAAATTCTTAGTTTTGAAAGATCAATTTCATTTCTTAACCAATTCAAGTATTGCTTTCCTACTTTTTAGACTCAATGTACTTTTGAAGTACCTGAAGTACAAAGTAGAACAATTGGGCTTGATTCTAAGCCATTTCAGACAAGAAAAACCCAGCAACCAAAGATACCATCTTAAATTGCCTTGAATTAATGCCTTCAATAACTTAATTCCATGTCTGATCACAAAACCATTTAAGTTAAAATCCTTTTAGAAATTTTAGCCTATTCAATCCTCTGCACAATCCTCTCTCCACCAATACTGCAATTTATATAGACATTTCAATACCAGGTTTTATCTAAGTTCAACTACCTTTCTTAAAGGATTTTCACCATAAGTTCTAAGATCCCATTTAAGCATGCCAAGTTACAAACCACACTGGAAAATGATCAAAGATCTTTTGTGTAGCAATAGTGACTATAATTGTTTGCCAAACTCATTCAAAATTTCAACTATGTTGCCGAACCTGGCACTCTAACAGCTTTTCACATGCTGCAGGTAAAACCCAAAGCAGTACAAATCTGAGAGGCACAAAAAATGCCCTTATTCAAATCCACACAAAGGCAAGCATCTTCAGGCAAGCCTGAACACACAGAGAAGCTCTGGTGTTGCTATTATAACCTATTTCTTCTACGAGGTAAATTAAAATCTATGAAGTCTTTGTTCTACTGCTTTTGATGCATTCTGTATTTAATATCCTATAATACATTCTGTATAAATCACATTTACCTAACATTCAAATTGAGTGATGTCAGAGTTTATCATTACCATGGATGTTTTTCTTTCCAGTCTCTTTCATCTCATCATCAGAATCATTGTCTCTGCTCTCACACCACAACACAGCCACTTTTCTCTCTAACATTTTCTTCTGTGGAAGAAATAAAATCTCATTTTCTATTTGCAGTAGTTTTGAAACGTTAATTTTAAGAAAGGTTGTTAAAGACACAAACCTTGGATATTCTCTCCTTACTCCACTGTCCAACTCCTTTCATTACTTTCACAATACTATCTACAGCTTTATTAAGCATCTGTTGTACCTCATCCAAAGTGGGTGTCATGACAATATTAGGGATAGATAGGTTAATACTAGTCCTAATTATAGGATAAGCACTTCTTTTCTGCTTAGGAGCACTGTGATTTTCTAAATGAAAGGGAAAAAAAAAATAAGGTTGTTATGGTTGTTCACATTTTTCAAGACATCAAACTAGGTATTGTAATGATATAAACCAATACATACATCCTAGTATTGAGTGTAATTCCTTAAGGAAAAAAAGATTCCTGAGTAATTTACAAGACGTATTAGCAAAGTCTACAGCAGCACAAGCAAAAACTAAGTGCCATGCTATTTCTCTCCACGAAGCTCTTCTTCAGCTTGTTCTGTGCAGCTAAACTCTGTCTAGCAGAAAATTTTGTTATCTGGACTGTAGTCCCAGTCAGTCTATTAAATTGGGCACAAAAACTTCTTAGAAACTCATAATATTGTATGCCTTATATGCTATAGAGATCAAATACAAATGTCTTTATTTTTGTTTCTTAAAATTACGTAATAAGAAAACACTTCAGAAAAGTGTGCCATCATAATGTATAGAAAGATCTGAAGGTAATTAGTAAGAGAAAGAGAACACACCTCTTTTTTTTTTTTTTTTATATAGTTTTAGGTAAGAGCCAAGGTCAAAAAGGTAACCATTTATCAAGTCCAGCTCCAAATATAGTATCTAGCTTCAGAACAGTACAATCAGTCCTAAGAGAAACAGCATTGCAATGACACTTTTTTTCCTAAAGGGCAAAAAATTATTTTGGAAATATACCGTGTTATCAGTTGTGATTTAACAAGACAGTTTATTCAAACTCCCTTTTTTTCCCCACTCTTTTACATATGTGGCTCTTTTTTTTATAGTTCTGGGATTTACATTTTTCTTTTCATGGGCTAAGAAAGCAAAGTACTGCAAAATGGCCACCTAAGAAGTTGATGATGGAAGATGCATGGATGCGCTTGCGTATGGTCTCCAGAGTGTTTCGAGTGACTTTCAAAAGGGCATCAATATTACGATGATTGAAGTAGGAAAGCAGTTCATTGGCTTCTTCTTCTAATATTTCTAAGTTTGTTCTCTTCCTCTTTGGTGGAGGAGACAGTCCAGCCCATATCTCACTGGAATTGTGGGAGGAAGTCAAGCTTTTTGATCTTATTTCCTCTTCTGTTGCTAAAACATCATAAAACTAGTTAGTTAATTGACTTAAGGTACTTGAAAACACAATAAAGCAACACCTCCACAGATGTCTGAAATACAGCTCACTTATATGGAAGTGCAGATTATAATCATTTGTAATCTGTACCTCAATGTAACAGTCCTTTTACTCCTACCCACCTTCTCTACTCAGTGCAAACAGGCATGATTATCACCCAAATTTAAATATTATTTCTCTAGGAAGTCCAGCAATTTGTGAACACCTGTAAATAGCTGCTTCCATGGCATGAACATTTCAACATTCATGTTAGACTGATAATATTAACATATTTTGCAGATGATAGATGATTGCTAGATGATCCATTATCCAGGCAAATTCAAACAAAAGTCTTTAGACATCAGATATTGATTGATACTTCAGTCAACTACAATATCTCCCAACACATACTATCAGCATGCAAAAGAAACATAAGTACAGAGCTACAGTACAATCTTACCTGTATTTTTTCCCCTTATTTCACCAGTGACCTGTATCTCAGTATCAAGTAACATGTTAATCAGCTCATTAGCAGCATCTTCCACCAGCGAGCTTTTTAAGTGTAAAGTCCGAGAACCTTTTACACAGAGTTCCTGTTATCAAACCAAAACAAACATATGCTCTTATCTTCCTGCTTCTCATGTCTATTTCATGGTCATAACAACCTTTATTAACACAAACATCAAGGCTTCAGAATTGTGAAAACCAAAATCAGTACACACTATTTTTATTTAAACTGGTTTGTTCCAAACTATTTTGTGTTGGATTCTCTGTTGTGCCAAACAAGACATCATAAATGTTTTTTGAAACTACTGTGGCTTTTTTCCAAAATCACATGACTCATCCACAGTTAATATCATGACTCAATGTTTATAAAGCCTAGTTCCATTAAAGGGCTCCCAAAATCAAGTGCTGCTTAATTTTCTGAAATTTCCGGTGTAGTTATTGTCTATTTAACCTTTCTTTTAATCACTGCCATTTCACATTACTTGGCTATTCCATAAGGAGTATTAGAAAATTGTACTTCCCACTTTGATAAAATCTTTCAAAAGCTGTATTTATGATTAGAATAAACAAGAAACTTAATCACTGGGGGGAGAAGGAATCAAAGAATGAGATTTAATAAAATTCAGAAATCTTATTAAACATATTATTGTGCATTTTTTTCTTTAATACTGTAAAATTGATCAAGTATGCTTTAACCAACTATAATTTTAACTATAATTGCCTTTTAATTTTCTTCTTCCTTTTTATCACCTATTTCTTTAAGCTTAATCAAGCCTGGCTAACTCTGTTTAATTAAAAATCAATATTTGGAAAAATTCAGCCATTAGCAAGATGGAGTCGTTTCCAAATTTTAAGACAATCTTTGATATTCCTAATGATTCAGTCTAATTGAGAAAGAAGCCAGATCTGATTTGCAGTATCAGCTACTAAACAAAGTACTCTGGGTTTTTTTTGACATTGTAACTACTTTTGTTGCAGCAATTTCTTCGGAAAATTAAAGACACCTGTTAAGTGACATAACTTATTTCTAGTTTCTTCTAATTAAAAACTACGATAAGCTTACAAACACTGTTACTATTTTCATTGTACCCATAACTGGGGCTAGTATACCACTTAAGCTGCTAACTCAAACCGATTGGCTATCGTGATCTTGTAGTTGCTATGTACCAGTTTCAGTTTTCTTGCAGAAGATCAACATTAAGCAATATCAATTATCACACAATGCTGGGAAATTTTTTTGTGCTGCCTCTCACATACATTTACTTTAGTGAATATGTTTTAGTACTAGCCCTATCAGGAAAGCATCAGCAGGATCAACAAAAAAACCCTATGGATTGTGAGGCTTGCAAAATATCATTCATTCTATAAAATATTATTTTAGGTTTTACTTTGTATTTAGCAACAAGGTGAGCTGTTACAAGGGACAAAAGAGGAAAGGCCAAAATGATAAGTACACTAAGAGAAACAAAATTTTTATTTGTAGTATTTATTGCTGCAAGAGTCCAGGGGTGGGGATTATCTAAATGATCTTCTACAATCTTTTCCAAAGCAGTTTATTTCAGAAGAAAACACAAGTTACACATTATATCCTAAAATAGTAGAATATCTCACTACTGCCTCATAAAAACCTTTCTGACATTTCAATTTTATTATAGTTTAATCAGCTTTCTAACCGACTAACGATTTACACGCTTACACAGTTAATCCTCCTCAACATAAAAGTATTTTGATGAGGTGAAGGATGGGGTTTTCCTAGGATATCTTCACTCAGGTATTTCTGAGTATATTTTGCACAACTTATTACCAACCGTGTACAGTTTCAGTACACAATCATTTCCATAGTATTTACTCTCCCATGCAATGAAGTGCACTTGTTATGGAGATATTCACAGGCATCAGATGGGCAATTCCCTTATTTAAAGGCACTAACGAGCAACAATGACAAAAAAGACTCTATTCACAGAGGAAAAACATTTAAGTTGAATTATATCAAAGCTTAGAAGAAATAATCATACAGTAGTTGGCTTGACATTAATAAGCTCAGAAAAGAATATCTCAGCTCAGACCTCTGCATTTGGTATTTTTGTTCCTTTTTAAGGTCCCAGGCCTTATATAATACCCATATCAAGTGGGTATTTCCTTACTTCAGTTTCCCACACATGCTTCATTAATTCTGCACTGTTTTTATCTCATAAAAAAGGGAAAATATCTTAATTCAAAGTCATTGAACTCTTCTTTACAAAACTTTTATCTACTAACCTTAGTCTTTTGGAGAAATTCCTCACAGCTCAGTGGTTCATCTTCTGGCAACTTACAGAGTGGCACTCTAGTCATTTCTTGAAGGACAGCATCAATACGAAATTCAACCAAGTCATTCACTTGATCAAGCAACAACTCCAGCCCAGCTTTTGAAGCAAACAGAGATTCAAAACAAGCTTAAAATTTTGAAAAAATAGTCCTTGCAGAGTCCCACTTAAATTTTTACTTCAACATACTCAATTTTATATTAATTCTACAACTTAATCAGCTTACTTGAAACATCTAAAATTCTACAGCAAGGTTCACCATTGAAATAAAAATTAATGTTTTGCATAACATATGCTCATCTAGCAGATGCTCTCCATATTCTAAAAGATAATAGGCAAAATATTATAAATACTTATAAGGTGAGCTTAAAGTACATGCATTTCAAGCAAAGACATTCAAATTCACCTGAGGTCCAGGAATACTTCTCCTTCTCCTATAGTTTGAATTAATTACCACTTGGAGAAACTACTAACAACAGAAACTTTTGACAAATAAAATGTCTATCCTTCAAAAAAATGTTGGAAGCCAAATAAGAGTCAACAGAAAAAAAAAAAAAATCACTAGAATTTTCACAGTTTAATAGCAATTTGCTTTCAATGCCGAAATTGAAACATGAACAAGGTGTCTGTTCCAGACTCAAACTACTTGTATTATTCACATTTACATTGAGTATAAAGTCAGGTTAGCATCCAAAATGCATTTTAATTAGATATTTCAAATAAAGAAAATTCCCACTATAACTACTTACATCATTTCAAAAAACAAAATCTGTTTGATGTAGGAATTAAGCCGAAGCAAAAGGAACTTGGTATCTTCAGAAACACTATGTATCACAATGGATCTTGTGATAATCTTTTGAAAAGACTACAAGCTCATCTGTTTTCTACAGCTGTTGTCTAAGAAATGTATGCATTAGTTTTAAAGAGACTGATGTTAAAAAAAAGGTTAATATGAAAAGCTACTGAGCAGTGACAGTGCCAACACAGTCAAGATAATATTCACTGAGAACTTGTTTTGTATATTATAGAAACAAAAGGCAAGATTAGGAAAAGCCTGAAACTTAGGAGATCTTTTAAAAAGTAGCTATCATTCTTTGAATTCAGAATATACAGGACCTTTTTGCACACTATTTTATGCTTGGTTTAATCCTAACTGCCATCCCACCCATATTAATAAAAATTTGACAAAGACATGAGACAAAAAGAAGGTGTTGATATAAAGCAGAGGTTTCATGAAGTACAGGACAGGTGAAAATTCATAATTCTTTCATATATAAATCAATTAAGTGCAAATCATATAAAGGGTAGTAAGCTTCATAATATAGCTTGCATTTGTACAGAAACAAATAAGCAGAAGTTAATGGAAGAAGGCAATGATTTACCTAGCTTGTAAAAAACTGTATTAATATATTTCTCAATATTCAAGGATGTCCAAGTCAGCAACATTAGACCTGGCTGGATAGCATCATCTACATTTGCTAACTGAGGAGCCATCAGTCGTTCAATAGGGTGTTGTATTTTCCGTTTAATTCTTTCATATTCTGTCAACATCATCTGAAATAAGCAGAGAATTAAAGCATAGTTAATATACATTGATTTAACTTCTTCATGTACACATACTTATCATAACTTAAGAAAATTGCTCTGGATGTACATCACTGAAATTCTTAAGAAACAATAATTAATTGGCAGAAGTTCACTATTTGTTGTTTTTTATAATAATGCAAGTACTACTTTGCATGGAAGTTCTTTGTAGATTGTACTACTTTTGGTTCGGAAGGAGTTAATTTTTTTCATAGTTGCTCATACTGCTTTATATCTGTGATCAAAACAGTGGTGGTGGTACACCAATGTTTTGCCTATTGCTGAACAGTGATCATACAGCACTGAGACCTTTTCTGTTTCTCACCCTACCCCACCAGTGAGTAGGCTGGGGACTCACAAGAAGCTGGGAGGGGACACAGCCGGGACAGCTGACCCAACCTGATGAAAGGGATATCCCATATCTATGGCATCATGATTGAAAATAAAAGCTGGGGGAAGAAGATGGAAGGGGGACATTCTGAACTACGATGTTTGTCTTCCCAAGCAACTGTGATACAGCCTTGCTTTCCTGGAGATGGCTAAACACCAGCCTGCTAATAGGAAGTAGTAAATTAATTCCTAATTTTGCTTTGCTTGCACATGCAGTTTTTGCTTTCCCTATTAAGTTTTCTTTATCTCAAACCACGTATTTTTTCTTTTAACCTCTGGATTCTCTTCTCCATCCCACTGGGGGAGGTAAGTGAGCAGCTGTGATGCTTAGCTGCCTATTGGGGTTAAATCACAACGAAGAAAAAGTTTTGCAAATTTCAATCTCTAAATGCATGTGTTCCAGGAGACAAAAAGCACAAGGAAAAAAAAAAAAAATAAAACAACATCTAAGTCAACTGATCAGCACTTTTATTAGACCAGCCTTAACAGAATTTTAATATGGTATTTGGATTCTAATGAATCTTTAACCCACTGATCTAGTTTCACATGGTTTGCAAAAAATAATCCTAGCAATAACTTTATGACTTAATATAACATTTCTTTTTCATTCAGAATCAAGCAGTCCTTTGAAACTATAGAATCCTTGAGTCATCGAGAACCTTCTCTGTTCATAGGCAGAAAATGTTCCAAAGGATTTAAAAGAGAAAGGGAAGTTTTAGTTCCTCTTTTTTAATCTATTCCATAGACATCTGTGCAAAACATTGGTGCAGAAAATATGCTGCTACTCATTGGATGCTTTACACTTTTTAAAGGCATACCATTTGTCCTCTCTCTGAGCTATCCTCTCAGAACAAAGTGTATCCAATGTTGACTCCATTACTGGATGAGATATAAATTGCTTATCATTTAGAAAGCAGGCAACAGAGCAAGGCATGATGTAAGCCTCCTTTCCCACCCATCCTCATCTCTTTCCCAAGCTCTGCAGAACTTCCCTAAACCCATACCTCTTTGAACTCACTTCTCAGAAAACAACAGCCAAGGAATTCTTTTAAGAAGCACCTCGAGACAGTTATAAAGATAAAAAATAGATTTGCCAATGTTTACTTAACATATAATAGTCGATCTTCATTTTTTTGTTTTCCATATGTATAGAACCTAGACATCTTAATGTACAATACATATACGTAATTAAGATAAACCCACTTGCAAATTGTTGACAATCTTCTTATACCAGTCTCTCTTATGTTGAATAATACTTGCAAATGGAGGGATTTCAAGGCACATGTAAACCATGCAATCTGTTTCTCTGATTAAAGTTAATATTTCAGGGTCAAAATTCACAAATAATTCTCCTGTTTCTGGAGCTTTTACCAGGAGAGATGCCTGGAGTCCTCTTTTAGTTAATTCAATCTGCAGAAAACAAAGTCATAATTCCTGATCAGACAAGCCAATACAGAGTATTTTGCTTTGGACATAAATATCACTTTGGCAGATACTAAAATCAGGTATTGCTGACAATAATGATTGATATGGTAATCAACAATGAAATTTTATTAACATATTATTTATGTACCCAAATGCTAAACAATCTTCTTTCTCCAACAGACATTTTTCTGTTCATTCTTGGATATCATAAACTGCATTCCACAGACCAACATCAAATGCAGAGCCATAGACTTTTTACTTTCAGTCCTCCTAAATCTTAACTCTCATTTCCTTAAAACTTATTGCACACTCTGCAATAAAGCTGCAAACAATTCCCTTGATGAACTGAATTAATCTTAGATAACTTCTTCAGTATTTTTTGAATAAACCTATCCTCATTTCTTCTTTCACTTGTTTTCCACTACCTAACAGACATACCACGCTCCAACCTTAATGGAACTCCCAATTATATCCAACCTCTGGGCAAATTTTTAAAAATACTAAAATTAATGTCTATTACAGATTAATTTTTTAATTCTTAAAAAGGAAGACTAGTCACACTATTGGTTTAACTGCCTTAGTGGAATCTTAGAATACCATTTGTCCTCCATGTGATTAGAACAGAGAGAATTCATAGACACCACATGTGGAAAGTTTGGTTGACACCAGGAAGAAGTCATGTGTTAGGTAGGGAAATCTTTCCTACATGAAAAACTTCCTTGCTATTCATATTTTCCAGTTGCCCCTTTGCTAACATAATTTTTTGGGGTTTATTCACTTCTCAAATTTCATGTATCACATTACATTGAGACGGAGCTTGGTTTTAAGTAATATTTTCACAACCCACTGATTTCTTTCAGTATACTCAATTCTTTTGTTATGAAACACACACTGAAAATTTGCACCCGCTTTCAATGTCTAAAATATAGTTGACTATACTGTTTGCTTCAGTTGTATCATGTATTATTATGAAATTTTACAAACATTTTTCAAGAAAACATCTGATCAAGTTTTGTCAGTGAAGTCATTATGCTCTATCTACTAGCATCAAAGTCACTCAGCACAGATGCCTTAAATAGGAGCTGAATTTTTTTCTGCAAAGTTCACCAGCAAATCTTACTGCACTCTTCTCTGAATTTCAGCTTTATTATTCCCACTATCAATCTTTTCCTCCCCTATTTATGGGGTTTTTTATGCAATTTTCATTATTAAGAGAACAGAAATTGCTAACAGAAATAAGGGGTTGCACTGAAGGAACACATCTTTCACTGCCATAGAATTATAGTAACTTTCACACTTCTTACTGGTATTTTATTATTTTAATACATCCAAGTTGAACATCATTGGCTATAGCACAAATAATAATGGCTTTAAATCTTAAGCTATTAAAAAAAAAAAAAGTAGATAAACAAGGTGGTAACCATCCAGTAACAAACAGTTAAGGGGGGGGGGGGGGGGGGGGGGAATGTTCAGAAATATCAGAAAGTGGTACTAAGCTTAGTATTTCCACTGTATAGAAGACTAAAAAGTAGCAGGAGCTACAGCCCTATTTCTGTTACATTTCTATTCCCCACAGGACATTTGCCCCCCTCTCATTTTTCTTTTGTTCAGGAGTAGAGCAGGAGCTCCACCTTGTGTTCTATGATACTCATGTCCACATCCATCTGCACTCATTATCTCAAGAAGAGACCACTGCAGTAATCACATCTTTTGCCATATGTGGTAGACAAGTGTGTTGATGTTAAAGTAGACTCAGTTTTCATGTATTTTCAAGGCATGTATGCTCGTTTCAAAAACTCGAAATTGTGTTCAAATTCATCTCCCTTTGTTCCCACCTAATGAGTGTAAGTTGGAGCAGGCTCAGCAAGTTTATATGGCTGCCAAGTGTGATTTCACAGAATCACAGAATCATCTAGGTTGGAAAGGACCTTGAAGATCATCCAGTCCAATCAATAACCTAGCACTGACAGTTCCCAACTACACCATATCCCTAAGCACTATGGATTTGACTCTGCTATAGCAGAAACCAGATGCTTACTTTTAGCACAGATCAGATCACCGATCACAGGACCTCACAAAGAAAGGCACCAGTTCAGGGGAGATGCCTTGAATGTTTTGTAAAATTCCTTTTGCAAAAGATTAAAGAAGAATGTACTTGACTGCTCTGTCAAAGCATGGTACATGTCAGAAAACCTGGTCAGGAAACACAGGTAGCCCCACAAGAAGCATACCTCCTCTCTAGTCTTTATAGATGAGAGAGGGAATATATCTTAAAAGTGCCCAGGCAAGGACATGATATCAGCAGCAGGTAGAATTCAGTGAAAGCTATCATCAGTATACTTGGTACAATGCGGGTATCCGCTAAATTTCAGGTATCCAGCACAACACTGGCATCAAAAGAGAGACTGAGTCCAACATAGAAACACTAAACAAAAGACAAAGGCTTCCTGAAGCATCACGATTCCTCTTCCATAAAACATGATGGATACCAGCTCTCTGTGAAAAGTACATGAAATCAAAGACAGGCTTCTCAATTTATCAGAATAAGCACTTGAAGTTAAAGACATTTCTAAGTACAACAATGGCAATTTTCATTACTGCCCAGGAGGAAGACCAATTATACAGAGGTCAATAGTGCCACACTTAGACCTGATGTACCTGAAACATAATTTATAATGAAAGAATAGTTGAGGTAATGCTCTTCAGGTTCCTTGATTCCGAGATGGCAGTCAGTGCCAGACTGATCATCAGTAACATACACCCAAAACCAGAGCCAAAGCAGTCTGAATACACCATATTATACCTCTAACATTCAAGTCACTTCTTCTATTTTAGTACACCAAATTGACACAAACATTCCCACTTAAAGTATCAGACAATCAAATCTGACGATTCTTTAAACCTTCATGGCAAATTAAAGTGAGAAGGGGAAAAGAAGAGTCAGAAATCTTCATATATTCAGATTTGACAAGAGACAGCAGGAACGTCTGGTCTCAGGTCTGGTGTAAGACTAGCTTTCAGAAGACTGCTGTTTATCAGCACCAGAGATTTTCACACTGCACAAAAGTTCGAGCTGAGCTCCAAGAACAAGGGGCAGATGCACTGCTAATTGTCCCACCACCTTCGAAACAGTCATCTGGAGAACCTGATACTTCTTTTTGACATTTGAGAGGCTGAGACCAATTTTTCTACAACATGCTCTTTGACAAGGCAACAAAGAAACAGGAGGTAGAAAACATGCCAATAGGATAGTAGAAACTTGCAGAGACGTCAAGGCTATAAAGTAGTCCCTGCAGAAGCCATCTGACAATATGAAAGTAGTTGGAGGTTCTATGTACAAAACCCAAGTGGGCAAAATCAGTCAAATGAGATTTGGAACTTAAGGTAAACCATGTTTTTCTAAAGAATATTCAGACTACAAAGTGTTGTGCCTTACCAAATGGTTGGTTGGAAATGAAATGGCTCTGTACTGGGTCTGGATGGGATGGAGTTAATTTTCTTCACAGCAACGTGTATGGTATTGCGTTTCAGATTTGTAATCAAAACACTGATAACACACTAATGTTTTAGCTATTGCTGAACAGTGCTTGCACAGCATCAAGGCCTCCTCTGTTTCTCACTCTGCCCCCTGCAGTGAATAGATTGGGAGGCGGTGCATGAGAGCCTGGGAGGGAACAGAACCAGGCAGATGTCCTGAAATAACCAAAGAGATATTCCATGCCTTATAACATCACGCTCAGCAATAAAAAGGGAGAGGCAGAGGTTGAGGGCACTAGCCATCTTTTGCTCTGGAACTGGCCCGACAGTGGTCTGCCATTGCAGGTGGTGAGTGATTGCAACACTTTTGGGTTTTTTCTCGCTTCCTCCACTTCTTTTTTACTTACTAAACAACTTCTTATCTTGACCCACAAGTTTTCTTGCTTTTACTTTTCCTTTCCTCTTCCCTGTCTCACTGGGGGTGGGTGGGGGAAGTGAGCAAGCAGTTGTGCGGTGCTTAGCTGCCTACCAGGGTTAACCCACAACAGGCTCAAAACACACTTGTGTACGGAGTATGCTATTAGTTCTACAGGATGCTCTATCTGTTGAGACTGGATGCTTTCTACATGTACCCATGGATTATCACTCAGAAAACAAATACATATTGTCCAGACCAGAGGAAACCTCCATGTCTGCTTTAACCTTAAGCTAACCAGCTGACAAAACTACTCTCTGCACACAGGATCTTCTTGCACCAGAGTCAGCAGAACATGGCAGAGGGGCAGCTAAGACTAACACTGAATCTTCATTATATATTTCCATAATAAATATTTTTCATTATAACTTCTTAGTTATAATTAAGGTCTTTCAATTGCTCCTAAATTCAGCTACAGGCAGTACAGGTATTGTTTATTAATAGAATCACTTTCTTATAAAGTACCTTTTCTTATTCCATCCCTCATTTAAGAGGCATCCTAAATCTACAGCTTAGCATAGCTGACTACTGCTATTAAGCAGAGATTCCTTCACACTGCTGTAACCCCGTGTTTCACTGAGGCCTGAAACAACAGGAATCCAATCTGGTCTGTAAAGCTAGATGTTATTAGTCTAACAACAAAAAAATCCACCACATTTTTTTAAAGAAATATCCTGATCAAAATCAGCTATTTTACCTGCTGAAGCCATCCCCTGTGGTAGATCACCTCAAACTCCATGAGAACTTTTGCTACTTTGTTGTAGTTGCGGATTATACGCTTGCCATCTGGTGTCTGCAGAACAGCCGGGTGCTGCTGGAAAGACTCCATAGGCTCCTGGATCCTACGGAATAGGTGGCGTGCCCACAAGATCTTACCAGCTATTGGAGGCAGATTATGTGCCAGTGGAGGGTCCTGCTTCTGCCTAGTGTAGATCTTACAGACTGTTTCTATGTCATGACCATAGTTTTGAAGTATTTTCTGATACTTTTCATCAATGCCAAGGTTCGGGATTTGTAACCTGCTTAGAAAAATAATAATCATTTAAAAAATTCCTTCAGTACTTCAAAAATTCTTCTGATGTATTGTTGAAAAATACAGTTGTTCCCAATTCCCTTGTATTCTTTTGAAAGTAAGTACTTTAGCAGCAGAGTTTTAAAGCTTGAACAAATGCTGTGGCATCCTGATTCCCAGCAACCAAAATTTAGACCAGACGATAAAAGTTTCCAAGTAATCCTACACATTTTCTGTTTTGTCACTGTTTCCAAACACTGAGCTAAAAGTATGCGCAGCAAACTGTAACCAATCCGACACCAGCAGTGTACTCCATTAAACACGATATTATAAGAAAATTGATGCAATACTGATGAAAATTGATGTAAGACTGAGGCTGCTTTGCCACAACATGAATTTATCAAGACTAATTTCACTGTTTCCCAATACAAGCATTTTAGTCTCACTGCACTGTGATAACAAATTTATGTCATTGTTCAAGGTCAAAGCTAAGGCAAATATGCTAATAGCCATAAAGCATTCCTGTACTTATAGTAATTTTGAAAGATGAAGTTCAAAGACTGCTTATATTTTGCATTTTCCAATACAAAATATATGGTTTTTGATTTACCAACACGGATGAGAAGACATCCCTTAACAAAGCTGAACAGTTGAGTGAGAGGAGGCTGAGTTGATTTTTTGTTTATATTTAAGGATATGCCTCCTGCTCTGCTCCTCCTACATCCCACCATCCTCAGTTATTTCCACTGCCTGGCAGAATTCTAGCAATCTAGATAGGACACAGTACCTTTCAAATTTCTTCAACATACTCAGTGCTCTTTCAGTGCTCAGAATATTTTCAAAGGTAATGTCCATGAAAATCCTTAATTGATCCTGAAGGAGAGTAAACAATTCAGCAGCAGAGAACTACATAAGGCACACACCTCAAATATGCCAGGTATTATTTGACAGGATTTAACATGCACTATATTAGAACATAATTTGTTTATGTGAAACTAACCTAAATAAGTATCAATTTTCCCCTTCTTCCTTCCCTCAAAAGTTAAACAAAATACAACCAACTTTCAAGGCTTTTTTTTTTTTTTCCAAGGTCCCTCTGTAGCTGTGCAACCAACAAAAGCTTTTGTACGCTCAAATGTTTCACCATGCTGAGAGCCCTCAAAGAATGCTTGCTTACCTCTTTGGCAACCAAAGTGAGCCAAGCATTTATTTTAATTTTTTTTCTTCTACAGATACCCTTCCTTCCACCAACCTGTGATTTCAGAACTATGGGAAAATTATTTATCTGACTTATTTGTGCTATGCTCCCATTTACCCAATTTTTGTGTTATTCTTGATAGCATAACTTCCAAATAAAGTACAGTAATGGAAAATCCTTTTGTTGGAGGCTCCCTTTCTAGCCTATTCCATGAAACTGGTCTGAAAGTCAAATAAAAAAATGCAAGATTTAAAGTGGAGATATATTAGAATAATTTTTCAATTTCAGAACACGAACTTTAAAATATGCATAATTTGTTTGGTGATAACTCAGAGGTATTTTTGTCTTCATAAGGATTCATCAGTAAACTAAATTATTATTTAAATCATAAGACCTACATGTAGATCTTGTATCGCTTTGCAAAACTCTTCATAGTCCTGGTCAAAATCAGTCTTCCGTTGATCCAAGAAATTGTAATGCCGTTTCTTCATGATATCAACAATGCTCTAAGCAGTTTCACAGAAAAAGAAAATTATCACCAGAAATTCTCTTATCAAGAAGATTTACCACACAAAAATATTTAGCACAATGGGCCATGCACATTCACATTTTACCTTTGCCATTAGTTACCAGCATTTGCTGAGCAATATAAGCAAACCTCTTAAACAACATATTTGCAGGAAAGAAGTTGGTGCAATGGCCATATGAATTCCATTTATATTATTCACTTCTGTTTTAAGTCAATTAGAACTGACAGATAACTCAGACTCTTGCTTTTCATCAGACATTTGTTACCCATTAAATAATTTCTCATGCAGAGGTTCATTATTTCTATTTAAAAGTTCAACTTATTTTCATATGTTGTATATGAATATTTTCACATTAGTATTTATCATGTCTTTAAATTAACTGATTTCACAGAAAAACAGACTATTCAAAAGTTGAAGCGTATCACCATTCCAGTAGCTATTATTTCTGGCTTCTTTTACATAGCTGCTGTCCACTCAAATGAAAGTACATCTTAATCAGCAGCTCCCTCAAGCTGCACACACAGTTGAAGTATTTTTAATGATGAACTGCTGCTCAAAATCGTAGTAGTTTACCACAGCACAGCTATGAAGCTCAACATATTTTCAGCACAGCAGACTTCTACCATTTTATTATAAGTCTGTTGAACTTCAGTGTTACTGCTTTGCTGTAAATAAAAATTTCATCTTTTCTTCTAAAAACAAGAAAATCCTAGATAACAACTAAGTGGTAAAACAAAGAACTGCGACATAATAACTTGGTCCATGTCAAATACTTCAGCACCTCAATTTTGTCACTGTTAAAAAAGTACAATCACTTTCTGCCCTTTATGCATACTATCCAGAACCTTCCATGCAGTATTTTCTACTTGAGTATGTAACATTTCTCCTTGCACACACACACCCCCCAAATGAAATTGATGTCACAGTAACTGGGTCCCCCACAAAGCTCTTACTTTAGGACTTGAGTGCTGCAATGGATAAGGCGGTAGATGTGTATAGAGTTTGCAGACTGCCTCACAGCCTGGGCTAATGATCACAGGTGGCTTTTTAAATACAAATGCTCCAAATAAATGAGATGTCTGTGTCCCAGCATACAAAACAGTATCTTCATAGCGTGACCTGAAAATTCTCAGCAACCTGAGTTGCTAAGAAGCCTGCTGGCACAGTTCTCAGTGAAGGGAGGAATATTTAGAGCCGCCCACACCTATTCTGCCCATGTGGAATAGTCCTGGACCAAGTTACCCTTCCAGTTGTGCCCAGGTTTCTTCTCAGAAGACTACAGAAGAGAACAAAGGAGAAAACTGGCTACTGTGAACGATGCAGTCAAATAATCAAAACCCCAGACTGCAACAGGGAGTGAACTGAACTAGGATGGACCATTGAATCCTCGTATTTTACCCTACAGTTATTTAACTAAAGCAAAGTAATTTACTCATGGCCATAACAAAAAGAAAAAGGACAGGGTAAAGCAAATTAGAAAGCCATATTTGCCTGTACTGCCACTGTATCACATGCAACCTCTAACAGTAGTCTACAAACTCCACACATTGAATACTTCTGATTTATTTTAATATTTATAAGTACCATAATCATGATAGTGCACTAAGACAGACATACAGTAGGCTAAGTTATCTCAGGCTCAGTAAGAGCAGGGAAGACTCTACTCGCTAGATAAGAAAGATAATCTTGGAAAGAAGGAAGGAAAAGAACATGATTTAACATATTTATATTCTTAGAAGAGCTCCTCATTGTTCAGGACTAACTTCTATTAAATAAGAGGACCAGGACAGAAACATGAATAGGTTTCTTCAGCAAAGGAACTTTGCTGTTACAGAAGAAAAAGTCTAAACTCAAAGAGCTTTCCAGATCAAACCAGCTAAGCCATTTCTCTTCCTCCCTTACCCTAAAGATAGCCACCTGTGAATTAACTCTTCCTTCATAAAACACAAAGCTGATAATTGTACTCTAGATCTAGAGTATAATTTTAAGTACGAATTTTAAGTAAACCTAACAATCTGTTTCGCTGGAATTAAGCTCGCTGTTTCCTTAAACAAAGTAAATCTGAGAGTCCCAAGTTTTTTTAGTTTTCTTGGTTTTGCATTTTTTTCAAATTACTTATTTCAATAAATCAGTTATAGTTGTTTGTATTTATGCAGCACAGAAATGGAACTGGGGCTTGTTTCACCCCAAGCTGCAAGCAAAATCTGACTGAAGCATCAACCACCATGACAACAGAGCACTGATCTAGTACCTCTAGAATAATGGGCAAGAGATGAATACAGTCTGCGATTTTCATCACAATACACTTTCATTGCTAGCAAAACATCTGTAAAGACAGAAACATTGCACTTCTCACTTTTTCTCCTGATCATGACACAGAACCATAGCTCCAGTTACTCCTGTTACAGAGTCCCCTCATTTTGTTGCTTTTTTCAACCAACTTCAATTTTAACATACCTTTCATATGTCCACCTGCCCCTTTTCATCTTGTCTGCTCGCTTCCCCAACAATCACATATTTACATCGCTACTACCCATTAATTTTAGCACAACTTGCAGAATTAATTCTTCTCTTGACACTTTTTTAATTTTCATCATTATTTATTGTTTAAAGTTCAAGTCAGACTGACAGATTATCCAAAGTTTACTGTGTACCTCATATTTAGTGATCATTCCTTCCAATCCCTCTATTTTAGACTCCTGTAGAATTGAGTAGGTTTTCATAGTATTGAAAACATCTATTATCTTTACCAGACGCCGATGAAAGGTTTCAAATTTTCCAAAGATATACATCTCACTAAAATCAAACTGTCTTTCAGCTGGATTTTGTTCCAATTTCTCTTTTACCTTGTGAAAGCAATTTTGATACTCCTAAACACAAAGAATTTAAAAGAACGTCAAGCATATAATAAAAGGCTCTGTCATCAGCTAGAACAAAATTTATGCACACAGATACTATCCTAACAACAGTAAGTAGAAGTTTCGTCAATAAACAATCATGAATACTATAAAGATAGTAACAGAATTTGTCTCTGAAAACTAATGCAATACCATTACAGGATCATACATTTTATCAAATGCACATATATGTATTTGTACATTCCATCCTTAGCTAGCATAAAATTCTGTTCCCTCCATTTTATATGAGGGCTTGATGTCTTTATTGAATGTGTTTACTGAATATCCAAGATGACAACCCAGATTACAGTTTTCAGAGACTGAAAATAATGATTGTGTGCTGAGCAGTTTTATTGAGTAATGTTTTAAATTTTCAAAAATCACTTTCTAGAACAAAAACTCTTCTGAAGTTAGAATGCTGCTTCATAACAGCTTCCAGTTTTCATTCTGCTTTCTCAACCAGGAACAAACCTTACTCCAAACATGTTAAAATTAAATACTTGCTGAAGTCAGGTTTCATAGCTGACAGATTTGCTTGAAATGGTTTCTTTCAAGAGTAATTCTCTTCAAAATACAATTTATTTTTTTTATCACATATATGTATGAATAACCCCACTTGAATATATTGACACAAAGGGCCCAGAGTTTCCTAAATTGTTAGTGTTAAAAATTTTAAGTTTTAATCTATTGATTTTCTGAAAGCTTTCATATTGAATAAGACTCAAATAAAGATACAGCAGCTGAATAATTTGCTATATCTTTATAGAAATATACAAATTTACTCATCATTGCTGATGGTAACGTCACATAAATTTACACTAAGTTTTGCAAGAACTATGCAAGATTTCTTGCTTCAGAAGGTGTCAGGATAAAGTTCTAGTCTTCCACGCACATATGATTAAGGAATCAAAAAGCAGTAACAAAGAAAATGTAATATGACCCTTCCAATATCTACAGGGAGGTTATCAAAAAGACAGAGCTAGACCTTTCACAGTACCACACGGACAGAGTCCAAGAGGCAATGGGCATAAATTGAAACGGAAGATGTTCTGACTGGATGTAAGAGAAAATCTTTCACCCTAAGGACAGTCAAACAGTGAAAGAGGTTGCCTGGAAAGGCTGTGCCGTGTCTCCATCCTTGGAGAACTTCAAGACAGCAGTAGATAAAAGGACTGGGCAACCAAGTTTAATCTCATAGCTGGCCCTGGTTTGGCTTTGCACGGAAGGTTGAACTAGATACCTGCTGAGGACCCTTCCAAGCTGAATTACCCTATGATCCTATGTTCTAAAGGAGGAAAAAAAAATAAAAAATCCCGAAATGGTCATGGAAGCATGTTGGAGAACGGCTTGCAGAGAGCAAGGCCATGGGTCTCTACAGGAGCTGATTGCAGCCATCTGAGGTAAACAAAGGAAAAAAACCAGGGTACAGTTATGCTAACAACAGACTGTTATGTTAACAAAGAGAGAAACTGAGGTACACAATGGCCTTGATGGTAAAAACAACCTTGGGAAAGGAGGCAGGCCAGAAGAGGGAAGATGTTGTGACATGTCTGAGATGCCACAGAGGGCTGGGACATTATAATGTAGTTTTTTACATGTATCCAATAGATTTGTGAGTAGTATGCATGATTATTGTAGAGTGCTTATATAAGGGGTTGATTTCTTTCAATAAAGTTGAAGCTTGCTCTATCATTCACATTGAATCGGCTGCTTGCTTCCTCCGCCCGTCGCAGAAGCATATGCAAAAAAATAAAAGCTATCTTCCCAGCAAGTCTATACAACCTGAACAGCTGAGTTCTCCCCAGTTCACTAAATTGCCCTTTCTAAAGGTATAGCTTGTCCATACATATATGGACCTGAATATATATCTTCGGAATATATTCAGGTCAGTCACTGCCTCTGTTTTCATTTCTATCACACATCCCTCCTCATCACGTGAGAAGAAAACTTCTGGAGAAACTCAGGCATGAAAATCCAAGTAATTTTCATATAAGAAGCACAGTTAAGTTAGGCTAAGCATCAAAATCCTGTTTCTAGATGATCAGACACTGGACAAAGTTTCCTGTTAGGTCTAACATAAACATTTCTGTTCCAAAAATTATTTTTCCATCACTTCATTTTTTTCAAAATTGCTTCCTCATATAAAATAAAGTTTTCCTAATCATGCCCTCCTAAATCTCATCTTATATTCTGTTTTCTACATGCTCTCATGCTCTTCCCACCTACCTGTTTAAGTCTAATGGCTGCTTGTAGCTTTTCCATAACTCTCTCCTGTGGTTGATTCCAGATGGTGGCCGTATTGTTGTTCGTAATGTAAGATTTACATGCTGTGATCATCTGATTGGTCACCTAAAAGCAATTTTCATCTTGTGAAAAAACACTTCAAGACAAATCAGATCTTGCCCCTTCTTTCAGTCTCATCCCATACCACCTGACTCCACTAAAGCCTACAAAATAGCAATACCAAATACTAGCCACATGGACAGACTGTTCTCCTTGCAATATCCAGCCACCAAATCACTACGCCACCAAATATTGTTGATTATGCTCATCCTAAACACCTTGTATCAACCTTGAAATGACATTGAGGACTACAGTCATAAGATTTGGCACATCTGAAAGCAAAAGTAAAACCAAGGTCCGACAAGACTATGACCATTAAAGGATAGGTTATCCTTCCAACTCCATTTCCTTCTTTATGCAGACATAAGGAGGTTTAAAGTCTATATAAATTTAACATGATTTGTTCTACAAAAAACAGTTCACCACAGGCAAAACTCACTGTAACAAAAAGTTCCCTGATCTATTCATGTCCGGGTTCAGATTAGCCCTGATCTTCAAGAAAAAATTCATACAACTCCAAATTACAGATAGCAAAGTAAGTTCTAACTTTGAAATAGTTTTATCACTATTTCCAGTTTTCTATGCATTTAAAAACAGCATTAAATTGCTTCAATTGCTTGGTCCCTTTGTGTTTTCTGTCTCTCCCTCAAGCAACAACATAAAAAAAAAAAAAATCTGTGAAAATTTCCTTTTGCACTGTAGCACCAACCTTCACAAACAGTGAGGATATCTTTTCAGACGTGTTGTAATACTGAGAGATACTCTGAATCATTTGAATTGCATTTATGAGACCTGGAATAGCATCCACCATGGACACCTGGAAACAAACACAGAGTCTGAATTCTGCTCAGTACTTCTGTTACCATACATTAACTCAACACCTAATTAGAGAATGCAGGGGTGTTACAAACATGGTCTTCCTAATGTTTCTGCCTCTGTTTCCCTGGGCCTCTCCTGCAGAGCTGTCTTACCCAGTTTACCCTCCAAGCTTTACAATTCAATTTGGGGGAAAAATTTTCATTAGAGTCTTGGCTGGAAGAATTCTGGTCAATGAGTGAACTTTGATAGAGATGTAAGCTTGCATATAAAGATAGCCCAAAAATTGCAGTAAGCCTCATAGCACTCCTTTGAATAAAAGAACCATGAAGAACAACTTCCCCATAGTACCAGTATTTAGATTGTAAAAATTCTGCACAATAGATGAAGTGCTTGGGAGGAGGTGGTCTTACAGTCCATTCACTGGGGTACAGGTGCCCTTGGTGCTTGGCAGCAGGGTGTGCCCCTGTGCAGAGCAGCTGGGGCTGCTCCACTCTTAACACAGACGGTTCCAGCTGGCTCCAACCACAGGGCACAGCTGAGCTGAGAGGAAGAGAAGGCAAAAGTGAAGGAGTGAAGCTGAGCCTGGCAAGAAGGGGAATGGTGGGGAGATGTGGTTTTAATTTTTGTCTTTGTTTCTCACTACCCAAATCTATTTTCACTGTCAAATTAAGTTACTTTTCCCCAAGTGGAGTCTGTTTTGCCCAGGGTAATAATAGGTAAGTGATCTAATCTCCCTGTCTTTTCAAAATCCATGAGCTTTTTCATCCTATATTCTCCCTCCATTCTGCTAAGGGGGGGTGGGGGGGGGAGTAAATGCTTGGCCCTGAGCCAAGGTTAACCCACCACACCCATCTTAATTCTCCATACTCTGTACAGTTTTCAGTAAGTCTTGCATACAAGAGAAATGACTTTTGCTAAATACTTTGAAGAAAAGCATAATTTCAAAAGCCCAGCAGTCCTGTCTTCAGCCCACGAATATACAAAAAATTTTTCAGACAGCTCCTCCTCACGTCTGAATTTCAAAAGCAATGTCAGATTTACTCTGCTGACAAACTAGTTCTCAGCATTTTACAGGTAAAAATCAGTAAGGGAAAGGTTCACACTCCATACCTCGATGGCTTCCACTCCAAGTGCTACACACTCTCAAAACTAAACATCTCTGAGGCTGGCACCACTTTCTCCTTGGTAAAAGCCAGTAATGGGAGCACTAAGCAGATCAAGTTCAACAGACCCTGCACAGTGCCAATAGCAAGCATATTCACTTTAACTCTGTTTTGTATGAGTATCAAATTAACCTTTCATCAGAGAGACTCAAATATCAGATTGGGAAACACAGAAAGAACACACTGTTCTAATACTGTCCAGTAAATGGAAACAAAGCTGTACCATGGTTACCCAGAGACCTGTTTGGAAGCAATTTCACTTTGGGGAAAGTATGGATAAATAGAGAGGTAGCTAGGACGGTCAAAGCTTCATGTCTTTGTGGCTACTCATCATATTTCTCTGACTAGCAAGATACATACAGTCAGCTGCAAAACCAGTTTTAATAAAAGCAACCATTTGCCATCTGCTTTAGCAGATAATGGGACAGTGAGAATCCTTCCTCCTATCCCATAATTTAGGTTGGCTGGTTTTGTTTACTATATGTTATGCTTGCATCATCCTGTCACTGTGGTATGAGAAGGTGATTAATATTTACACCTTAATATTTACATAAACATATTTATGTTCTCCTAATCCAGGAAGCTCAAAATTGTCTTATAAATGTTAGTCTAAGCATGACATGGACACCAACACAAAAGCCCAGCCTTTGTCTTTAGCATAGCAACAGGTTCACTTTCACCCCTTTTCTCTTTTTTTTTTTCTTTTCAAATGACAAAGATTTCACTTCCTCCCATACCACAGAATCCAGTGTCATGGTAAGACAAAAAGCTTCATACATACCACAGCAAGAAAAATAACAAGTACTTTATTTTGTAGCCAGAAATTCCCACTAAGCCACTTTTAGCATAATTAAACAAAGTCTCAAACTGGAGATGAATACTTCAAGTGCTATCTATGTCATTTCCAATTTGATCTTACAAAACGCATTCATTTTGGTGGTCTCAAGAGATTTATATTAAGAATTTAAAAGTTCTGCTTACAGGATCACTATTGTATAATGGGTCACAACATTTTTCCAGAGAGTATAGATACTTCACATTATCTTTAGCTTCATTTGCTGCATCTGTGATGCGAATATCCAACACTCGCCAGTTCTAAGAATATAAAGTTGAAAAAACAGAATCATGCATTTCAGAAAAACTGTTTTAAGATCACTCTGTTTTGTCATTAGCCTTTAAACACATTTGAAAGCACAGATCTTTTACTTCAGAGTTACACTTGTTTACCCAAGATGAGAAACAGGTCCTTGTTTTGCTTCAATAACTTGACTGTGAACATAGTTACTTTAGACCATTCAGCAGAACAAGGTATGTCAGTATTACTGTCAAGTGAAGTTGCTGTAAAATGACATCATCTGTTAACTATTTTTGCTTGATGGACTGATGGATATGTAACAATATATTTGTTTCACGTCTCTCATTTTGAGACCTTTTTGTTTATTCACTTATTTTTCTGTTTGTGATGGGTCTTTAACTTTGTTATGTCAATGTAAGAAGTTACAACCCAACAAGAAATTCTGACGGACATTGTAAGAATATGAGAAAGAAGTTTAACAAAAAAAAAAGGGGGGGGGGGGTATTTCCTTTTCATTAAAAACCCAATTCATTAATTCAACTTGCTGATTTAATAATCAACATTTCGACGATATAAGGATTTACTTCTCTTGAGCCATATGGATGCAGCACATTATCAGCCCTTAGACAAAGTATACTCCCAGTCTTTTCCATAAATTAAACTAGATTTAAACTTTATCTACTCAAGGTGAAGAATGGGGAAGAACGAAGAAAACAAAAGCTAAAGATACTCCAATATTTTCCCCACCAGCAACATTACATAAATCATCAAAATGAACTAGGGTATACAGAGCATTTCTAGTCTTTATATCGGTCATAACTCAAAATAGAAACCTTCAGCAGTTTGGATTTAGCAGCAGTGAGTACTCCAAGCACTGCCTTCACATCTTGGCTCTTCAGCTGGTCCGTAAGGTAGTTGAATTTTGACAATCTTTTTCTCCAGTAATCAAGCTCTGCCCGTGGTCCAAGGTCATCAGCTTCCTTTCTCAACTGGTCATTTTCTGCAATAACCTTTTATTATACAGTAATATTTGTGAGTGATGCTAATATTTTTTATCTGCATGGATACCATGGATTAATTCATAATTTAACTCCTAGTATTAACCTCCCATGATAAATTACCTAACTCAGCCACCACCTCACATAAGAGACCTTCATTTTGCTTGGCCTCTTTAGTTCCAAATTAGAGAAGGAGTAGTATCTCAAGAGCACTGTTACAGACAATTACATTTTCTGCAAATAACCTGCAAAGTATGTTTCAAAGTACAGTTCTGACCACTGAGACTAGTGTACATTGAATTATTGTGTTCCTTTTGCTTCCATTAAATCCACTGGGAATCACTATCTTCTCCTTTATGAATAGGTGATTATTAAAAACAGGGGACTAAGCTTCCCATGACATGTGTATGCTCTGTTTAACTCTATTTAGTAGATGGAAAAAGCTCTCAATAATATTCTCATTGAGAAATAAAACCACACAAACCATGCCAGTACTTTAAACTGGCAAGTTAAACCAAACAGTACTTTAAAATACAGGGATCGATCACATCTAACTTTATAGAAAAGTAGTTCTATGCCAACAGTATTAAATGTCATCTGCCAATATGCAGATGTTGTCATATTTCACGTTTGTCCACTGTATCACCTGTTCAATTTGTTTGGTCCATCCTTTCATGCAGACTTCTATTCTTTTGAGAGAATCTATGCTGTTAGCAACCATCAGGTAATCAGAAGGTCCTCTTAGAGTTTCCAGATTGTATGTTTCACATTTCCTCAGACTGACCTAAAACACAAATTTAAAAACTCTGAAATGTCAAAGTGTTCACAACAATCCAGGAATTTTAACTGGGTGCCCCACTTGGGGTATCTCACTTCATATTCCCACTTCAGTTTTAACTAAACTGGTTTGAGCCAGAACTGGGCTCCAGAATCTGGAGAATTCACCAGCCTTGCAGCTGTGCTCTCATGCCCTTTCCTTCACACAGGCTGAGTAGAAATCAACAGTTAAAAGCAACTGTTTGTTACACATTAATCATTCCTGGTTTAAGAGTGGCCACAGCCAGTGGAAAATCAAGAAGTTAATAGGTCTAAAGAACTGGAGCCAGAACAAACAAGAACAGAAGCACCTGCAGAATTGTTAAAGCCACAGATCAACATGTAACAAGTTACTGATGACAACAGTGTCACTTCAGTTTAACAAAAACAATTTAAGAGTATTCTGCAGCAGCAGTTAATTCAAAAGAAGAGACATTCTACAACTAGCTCAATTTCTATTTTCCATGTGAACATACTACCTTTTCCAATAGACTTTGCTGAGCTCCTGATAGCACACTAACAAATGCTTCAAGGGAACAAAGGAAGTCACGTTTAATATTAGAAGCTTGTTGAAGTTCACCAAGTTCAACCCAGCCACGGTCTTTAGTCTGTAAAGCTGGAATGAAGATTTCTGATATCAAATGCTCAACACTTTTTAATAAGCCATCTCGACCTACATTCATCATATTAAAATTTACTTCCTGTAAAAAAAAAACCAAAACATAAGTTAAAATAGAAAACAAAATTTTACTATCACTATATTTATTCCAGTCCTACCGCCATGAGCATCAAACAAATTACATGTATGTACAAGGGCTCTTCAAGCAATAACAGCCCAATTCTTGCTATCAGGGGCTGCAAGATTTGCACAGGGTCACAGTTTGTCATACAAAACTGAGAAAACAAATATCTGAAAACACTTCCAAAATATGATGAGAGCAGAAGAGACCTCTACTTATTAAAGCTCAGTTTGTATGGGTGAGTAAAATGATTCCAGCTTGCCACGTCTAAATATATCAGAATTATATTTTTTAATATATTCATACATATATACATACATCTCAGCAGAGATATATGCATTTAAAAGGTTTAGATACCAAAAGAATCAGGAGCTCCAGTTAATTCTGATTTGCAGTTGCCCAAGGATTTTAGACCAGGAAGAATACCTCTATCAGTCTGAGAGAGAACAATTCACAGAACACCCACTTTTCAGAGACTTTTTCAGAATATTTAAAAACTTCTAAGATAAATTACATTAATCTGCCAGCCATTTTTTGCTTCATTAGAAGGTACCACAAGAATTCTTTTCAGCAACATAATTTAATGCCAAACGTACTTAAGTGTCACACATTTGTCTTCAGACATACCTTTTCACTTTTCAACTTGACTTTTCTAGTTTTATTATCTACTATCAGCAAGGGTGATATCATTACTTGTGAAGTCTGTTTTATACATCTTTCAGTTACAATTACCAGCTTGCAAGCACTAATAAGTAAAAAATCTTCAAATGTTAAAGGGTATATAATTGACTAAAATCTAAGACAGATCTTTCAATATCGTTTTTAAAAAAAAAAAAAAAAAAAGAGAGAGAGAGGTTAAGTGTAAAACTTTAAAGCGTGTACTGTGAAAATCAAAAAAATAATTTGGTGATGACAGCCAGCTCACCCACCCTTTTCTCTTCTATTTCTTGCCTATCTGGGAAAAATAGTTTTAAAGGTTTTCCTAGAAGAGAGGAAGGAAGTTAAAATTTGCTGGCTTAGGTGTTGTACTTGAAAGTTCTCATTTTGAAGTGTATAGTTTTCCATAACACTAACTTCTCCTTTGGCCCATCATTCCTGTTTTAGCACTCTGATAAGCTTCTCTACAACTGTAGGATTCCCTACATTTCACTCTGTGCTCCTCACAACTGCAGCACTTGATCAAGCTTTGTTCACTTCAGACTGTCAGAGATTTAAGGAGTCCTCCACCAGTAAAAACTTGTTTATATATAGTTTGCATATACACTCTCAAAAATAAAACCATTTTTGTCTGTTTTTTTAATGGATTTGCTAACACTTATAAAAATTATGACCTTATTAGGTATTGTCAACACTTTGTCATTCTGGATTGTCATAAATTTTCTTCCTTAGCATTGTTTCTTTATAGCAATGATACACTTCAAATTGCTACCACTAGATAATATTGGTTTTTCCATTCCCTTCCTTTTTTGTCCTGTGTTTCATTTAGCCAAACTGTGCCCTTTCACTCATTCCTCCATGGCAAAAGCTGTCAAGTTATGTGCTGAGACCAAATACCCCAAGATGAAAATGAATTTTAAACAAGATTATGTACAGTGATCAGCAGTCACTGACCCTTACCTGATAGATATTCTCAGTTGTGATTGGTTTAAAAAGACTAGATCTAATGAAGAAAACACATACACCAGTTAAAGCAACTTCTTTTCCCTCTGTGACAAATACTTCAGGTTTCTTTTTCTTTGTCAAATGAGAGTTCATTCCTGTTCCTGAAAGGCCAAAGTGCTCTACAGAGTCAAATAAAAGAAACATTTAAAAACCACTGATTATTTATTCAAAGAAAAGTTTTTTAAACAAACAGTTCAGTCATCATTTGTGTATCTCCAAGTTCCGGTCCTCTGGAGCTACTCCATAGGACTATCCACAGACAGTACACAGCACCCAGAGTCCTCATGGCATGGTAAGAACTATTTCATACAGTTTTGCTATTCACACCCCAAGCCTTTCATTACTGTTTATTTATTTGTTTTCTATTCCTTCTAATCAAAGGTTCAGGTTCAGGATCCTCTTACATGGTTCTCTATCCTGTAGTTGCAGATAATGCTCTATTGATTTAAAAAAAAAAAATCAGCAGTTTACCTCAAAGGAGCCATTATCATCTGTCTTTCCTTAAAAGCATGTAGACATATGTCTAACATACCAAAAAAAGCAATAGAGTGATGCTGGAAACAAGGATAGAAAGGCCACATCAGATTCTTTGATTCTTTGGGGAAAATCAATAACAACAACAACAACAACAACAAAGGGGAGCTACAAAGGACTCCCCTGTCCTTTCTTCTTCTGCCAACATGAATACACTTGTAAAGAGTCACCAAGGAGTAGCAGTATTTTGGAGGAAAAAATAATTCTCTTAAATTGTATTTTTGGCCACATTACTTCTGTTACTAGTTTTCTAGCGTTATCTCAGCGTAAAACCGCAAGCATATACATCTCAGTGAGACACTGCAACAATAAGATGAAAAAGTGAATTGTTGATACTAGTAAAGGACAACAACCAAAAAATTCGCAAAAAATGACAGGTGCCTTGCCCTTTTTTCTTCCAGGCACATGACCATCTGCCCCAGAGATCCCTATTTTGGATCAGGTGGCCACCCATAAATTCCTTCCCAATCCTTTTGTTCATATCACCTTTCCCCATTCCTTCCCCCCCCCCCCCCTCAGCTCCTGCATGTCTCTTTTTTGTTTACCTCAGTACATTAAAAGGGCTCTTTCACCAGCAAAATCTTGACTCTGACAATTTTATTAATTTTATTTATTGCCACTTAACATAAACTTGCACTCTCCTTGCCCTTCAGTAATTACAGAGGCTAGACCAGCTACAGTCATCCCAGTTTTCAGGGCATTCCCACAACGTATGGAGCTGAAGTAGGTAGTACACTCTGCAGTCTCTTTAGCAAAGATGTACTGTTACGGAAAAGTGTGCTAGAAGTTATTAAGCTACATGTTAAAAGTGCCGTTCAAAACACTGCAAAAAGTCTACATGTGGGAGTGGACATAAAACCAGACTTTGAAACGATGACCCCTTAGGGCTCTGGAGTACATCTTCCTAAACTCAGATACACAGGCTCCTGCTCTGCAGGGACACAAAATATCTTGTAGACACCCTTCATGGGGTCATCTTCTGCCATAACAGAATCACTTGCTGATCCACAACAGGGTCAGAAAACCAACTTGTATTTGAGATGCTGTATACTAAGTGCCCTTGCCAACAAGGTGCGTGTAATACTACAAAAAGTCACTTAACTTTCTTTACTGATTAGTAACCATCACTATAACTGCAATTTTTGCTTTGCTAGCCTGTAAACCACAGCTCCAGTATACTCTGCACAGAAGATTCTTTTAGAAACTCTACTCCACCTAAGAAGGAAAAATGTATAGTGCAAACTGCACACTGTGATGGTATTACAAGTAACTATATGCTTACAGCTGTGGGCAAAGGCAGCCTGTGACCCACTCACTTCATCCCACACCCGTCTACTTCACTACCAGTTCATTTTTTTCTACTTTTTCTTTCCTCCAGTGCACACGGTTTTTTGGGAACTTTTGCTGATTCACCCAATGCACATGTTAATGAGAATTTGTTTGTTTGTTTCTCCAGCTTTCCACATTGCCTGCATCTAGCATGACATCCCAAAGGTCATCACAAATGACTCTACAGTATGATTGTTCAGTTCAGGGATTGGTGAGAGGTACTCTGATTAGATTCCCAGGCTTTTACCCTTGCCTCACACTCTCCCCAACATATGTCCACCACTTCAACTCAGGCATGTTAAAACTCAGCATATTTCTAAATTAATGGCCAAGTTTGTATTTTCATTTAATTTTCCTTCCATGTACATTTCAGTTTTAATTATTAAAGGTGCTTATATCAAACAGTCTTTTCATACCTTTTAGGTATTGTATTGGGTCTGGCTGAACTGGAATCGGTTTTCCCCTATAGCAGCCCTCACGGTGCTGTGGTTTATGCTGGGAGCTGGCAGGGTGTTGATAGCACCCTGGTGTTGTGGCTGCTGCTGAGCGGTGCTTACACAGCACCAAGGCTCTTTCTGATATTTTCCCCAGTGGGACGGGGTGGGCAAGATCTTGGGAGGGGACACAGCCAGGACAGCTGACCCAAACCGACCAAAGGGATATTCCATACCATATAAACACAGATATTGAAAATACATAAAGTGTAAATGAATATTTGTACACTCACATAGGTATACGCTTACATATGTATAAACACATATTTATACAGATATACATAGATATATTTACAAGGCCATTCTTGTACATCCAGGGTAAACAAGTGGAATGAACTCCCACCAAACAGTCACGGGATCTCAGAGGTCCCATAGGACCTGGCTAGTCCCAGCAGTAGCAGCACTGGAGGCTCTGGGACAGAAGCCATGGGAAAAGGGAGGATGTCCTTATCACAGGGGTCCCAAGCTGCCTCCAGGCTAAGTGAGGAGGCTTCCCCCAGAAGTGTGGTAACACTGGGGAAGGGAAAGAGATATGAACAGAAGGGACTTCTGGGATAACAGCCCTGCCACCCATAATGCTGGCCTCCTGGGGCCATTTGTTATGTAACAGGAACACCCGGATGGATGGCCATGTGCCCACAAATGTGGTGGGCTTCTAGGGCAGACTGGTGGCATGATTAGAGGGGAGAGGACAGAGCACCTGTCATTGCTCACCTTGTATGAAAGTCATCTTTTAACTGTCAAAAAAACATTTCCCAGCCCCCCAGGCAAGAGTTGCTGGGCTCGCAAGGAAGGACCTTGCTGCTGCATACTAGCAATATGCAGAAATGCACTAAAAAGCTTCAGTAATTTCATCAGTCCTCATTTCATGAGCAAGGATCGATGCCCCAGTATGACCAAATTTGACTTGCCTTAAGACCCAGTTTATAAGAACTTTACTATTTGCTTTTACCTTGCACACTTACTCAGCACAACTGTAACATGCTGCAGGAGAACCTAAGTTGCTTTACCTGTATCAGTTGACTCCACATCTTGACAGTAGAACATCAGATGACGCAAACCTCCAGGGGTCAGGAATTTGTCAATGCGCTCTATCTGTTGATAGGTCATGCTGAGATCATTACGCAAGAAAAGTTTAACTTGCTCGGATTTTTAACATAAAGGGCTGACAAATATTCATCACGTTATCATTGTTCAATAATAAAGTTATACCAGGCCCAGTTACTACCACCCAAAAAGTGATTGAGTTGCCTTGTCCTTTACTAACACACACTTATTTAATTGAATCATTTAAATTTTTCCATGCTGAACACATCTGAATACCACCAAGCCATGTTTCAGTTTACTGAAACCACTTACTGTACATGCTGTGCATTGTCTCCCAAACTGAGGGGACAAGGCATTTCTTCCTTTACTGAAATGCAGCAGCAGCTCATTGAAGTCCCTCACTCATGCTGTTCTTAGTGCCATTCAGCTAACTAGCTGAAAGCAGAAAACACACAACTGCAAATATTCCATATCACAGCAACAGAGGAAGCCTATATTTATATTTTAAGCATCAGGACAATTTCACAGTTGTCCATCAATTTAAGGCTGCCATCAAGCACCCTTAAACTATATATTGGTAGTGCAGTCCAAGAACCTCATGTATAGTCTATACAGGCCTAGGAAGAAAGTTAATTGCTCAATGGTAGTATGCTGATCAGTGTCTCAGCGCTTGAAATTCTGGCCTAATTCATTATTTTTCTAGATCTATGAGTCACTTATGAGTGTTTCACACAGTCCCTAACTACACAGCAATCTTTCAGCAGAAAAGGCTTCTACTTCTAGAAGTTCTTCTTCAGAAACATTTGCTGGTACCGTTTGTGCTTCCTAGTGCACAAAAAAAGGCTAAGAGATTACCAGCAGCAGGAAGAAAGCCACATTTATCCCTCTTCCGTTAATAATGGGCCTCAGTTACACTAAGATCACATAAACTGTTATTCCAGAAAATCTTGGCTGAGCCCTCCAAGATGAGGTCAAAATAACTATTACACTTTCCTCTTTCCAAGTATAACAGCTGCCAAGTGTAATCATCTGACAGTTATTCTCAGGCAATATACTTTGCCAGGAAAGCAATTTAGAGATAGAATGCACAAAGGCTAAAACAAGTTCTGTTTTTTAACTTGCGTGACGGTGTTTTGCACAGTTCATGTTCTTATATCACATGGAATCACAGAAATGTTGGAAGGGACCTCTGGGAGATCTTGAGGCCAGCCTCCTGTATCATCAACAGCAGTTCAGGTTATCTAGAGCTTTGCCTAGGCTGTCTCAAAAACCTCAAGGACAGAAATTCCACAACTCAAGTCATCTATTCCCATGCTGCATTACCCTCCCAGTGAAGAAGGACTCTTAATGTCCTATTTGCAAGTTGTGACTATTGCCTTTGTTGTATCATCTGCAACCACTGAGTTCAGCTCTGTCATCTTTGTAACTACTCTTCAAGCAACTGCAGGCTACTATTTGACTACCCCTCAATCTTATTCTCCCTCTTCTCATACTTTACATGCCCTGTGTTTCTCACTATCTTGGTAGTCTTCCACTGGACTTTCTTCAGCCTCTCAACAATATTAGCATTGAAATGGGAATGCATAAATTCTAAGTAAACAGATGTCAAAAGAATAAAAGAGGAAAATAACCGCAACCATGTTTACTTCAGTGTCAGGGAGTAAAACAAGATCTACTTTCTGTCTACCTAGGTTTTAAAAAAATAAACATTTCTTTTCAAATCACAGAATGTATCTCCATTGCATATAATACCATCAACTTCTGTGGACTGTTTCCTCAAAATACATATTTCTAACTGCTTACCCCCTACATTAATCATCATGTAGTCAGACAGATCACTCAGCCATTCTATTTTGTCAAGTAGCTTCCACGTGATGTAATTTCCTAAACTAGATCACAATGTAGTCTCACAAACACTGGTGGCAGCCTAATGGAACCAACAATAACATGCAGCCTGCTGTGGACAGGACTCTTGAATCTATACGTACTATATATTCAAGGACTGAGACTTCATGCTGTGGATCCAGTATGAAATACAGACACAAGCTTTACTGGACTTATCTATAACCACTGGAAAGCAGAAATTCTAATGAGTTTCCAAATCAATATTGTTACAATAGGTCCTGAAACTAAGGATGCTTTTGTTCAACTTAAATACAAAAAGCTAAGAAATATTTTTTTTTTATAAGACTTCAGTAATCTCAGACACAAAGTCTGGCAGCTATCTTACTGAGTATTTAATGGTAATATCAGTTCTAAAGTACTCCATGAGCTTCACTACCAGATTACCTGGTTACCATCAAGAATAGCATCTTCTATTTCTGCTTTGTCCAGATTCACACAAGAGGCAACAATATCCAGTAAGTAATCATGCCTGCCATCCAGCCGAGCGCGTTTAGCCTCCCTCTCTTCCTTGAGCTTTTGCTGTTATAAAACACAAAGTGGAAAATTAATAATTCACAATCTATTTGAAGACAAAAATAAAGAAAATTCTACAATTTATTTTTTAAAGTAAAGGGCATTACATTATTTCATAGTTGTGGTTTATGTTTTTAACGCACTTAAATGAAATTTTTAGAAGCGACCCCTGTTATGATTTTACACTTGATTTTCTGTGTTCTATTTTCAGATTTAGCACAAAATTTCTATCACCAGTCTTTTCTACAATATTATCTATTTGTTGAAAGACTCTGAAGAAGGGAAAAAAAAAAGGTATTTTATATGTACGGCTCCATCATTCTGCAAGTGTTCTTCAACACCCTAAATCCTTAGTCCCAGCTTTTCAGTCTAGACATATATGACCATCAAGTCAAGACAGGATTCTGAACCATCTTTGTTATTCATGGAAGATACTGTAAGTGTTCTCTAATAAAGACAGATGCTGCTGGAGGAAGGTAGGATTTCATACATTATCTCTTTAATATAATGAGAAGTAAAACAAGCCACAAGCCTCAAGGTACACAAATGTTTACAAATGTGCTTAACCATAGCTATTATACCATTCTTCAAGCAGTATGCCTACTCTTCTAATTAAATTGAATTCCCATATGTAATACACCTCATTACATTATAGACAAAATAGCCTTCTGGAATAGTTACTGGTATTATCGTGCTCACAGATTACAAGATTTAATATCATTTCATTTTCAAAAGAAATTTAGAATTATGTTTCATTGGTGGTAAATTCAACCTTTATTTCCCCAGTGATTATGAAAAATCTAGTAAGTCTATAAGGTATGCACGAGTGATTTATCCACAAGCTTCTGCAGAACCAACAGAAGAACTTGCATAATAAACTTCATACCTTTATGTAAATATCCTTCCTAGTTTCTGAAGGAATTTTCAAATATTTGGTAAAATCATAATTACTAGCATGCCTTCATAAATGCTAAATGAACTAGAAATGTTTCCTCATGTAAAAGACAAACATACAAATCCTGTTCTTTACACAGATATGCCTCAAGAATGCAGTTTCAGATTAATTTCTACATGTACCTTATGCTATTTTACTCCTGTCATTCCCTAACATGGCCTTCATTTTCCCAAAAATGAAATGTCATCACAGGATTAGCCATTCTTACATGTTGTCTAATGAGGGTAGAAATTTTCCCCCTAGTTAGACATACAAAAAACCAACCATTTCAGGCTCAATCAGCTTCACTTGAGATGATAACACTAGAATCCTAAAAACTGTTATTGTATAATTTGAGCACAACTGATAAAGCATCTTTAACATAGAAAAATACAACCAATACTCTGCCATTTAGTTAGCTTCTGTTTAATCCAGCAAAAAGCTCTTTGTGTTTTACTTAAACTACAGAGAGACTATTTTTGTATTCTGCTGCGTTTCCAGCATAGAAGTCCAGATATATTGCTACATAAGGTATTATGTACATTGCACACTGTATTATGTACATTATCTTACATTGTATATCAGTTCCAAACTCCACTTATACAGATGGCCCTTGATATTTACATAGCCTCCATTTCCTTCTACAGGTTGCTGTTTATGTAGGCTGAAATCATGAACACCTTCTGCGCAATCATGCCCTGATTGTTTCAGGTTTTAATGCTTCCCAGTCTTTTAATTGCAGCCTCTCAAGCCCTATAACAAATACACTAGCTAGTGTGTATAGCTGTTCACATAGCATGAGGCAATATTTGATGTCTAATTCCAGTAACAAGAGCATTCATTAATACATCACGAAACTTCTGAAGTCTAGTTAACTTCCATTCTTTTAATGAACTCCTAGAGAAAACAGGGAATTATTAAGTAGATAATAAAGCTATAGTTTTATGAAGATTAAGGCATTCACTTGCATTTATCACATGTCACTTCTGGAAAGCATTTGCATTGTTCTGGTGGGTATCTCTCTAATTAATGCAAGTTGCATGCATGTTTTGCCTGATAGGAAATGCTATGATCCTATGCAATTCAAGAACAGACCCTGCCTGTCATGCTTCCATATTTTGATGATCTGACACTTCTAAGAACTTCTCCTCCCCAAGTAGTATCAGCAGTGATACTTACTGAAAAGTATCAGCAGCAATTCTGGTCAAGGTCATACAACAAAAACCCCTCATAATGTCCCATGATGTAGGAGGATCCAGATGGAGGAGCATTTACAAGAGACATGCTTTCTCACTTTGATATCTGGAAAGATTGTCTAAATTTTATATGGTACAGTTCTTCATTTAAAAAACAGCAGCACTGTCATGTTTAGTTTTGGGTTTCTTTTCCCCCTCTTAGTTACGAAGGTAAGAAAGGCCACATGACAGAGTCCCACAATGGATGCAAGTCCAAAGCTAAACTTATTAACCAAAAAGTCTTTCTTTGATGATTAACCTAGTAGCATTAACCTTTCATGATTAACAAGAAACTTGTTTAACATTACATAAAACCTTAAAATTCCCAATACCTAAATGCCAAAAATCTAGCACAGGAAACTAATTTCTGTAGCCATCTTCTCCTGAAACAGAATAAAAGGCAGATTCCTAAATCCATTTTAATATATGCCTAAACCCATAACCACCACACCAACAATCTAAAGCAATAAATGCGGATTAAGGTAACATTTTCAAAAAGAAGTGTTTTCTGACCATCAGGAGAATATTTAAGTATATATATTTAAACAGAAGGTACTAAAGTATCAGAAGTCAGAGTTGCCAGGGGCCCTTCCTTTGAAACAACAGCCTCAGAAACCAAATACTGACTGTTGCCAACTTCTCCGTTACAGAGTGCAGTTACTGCTGTGCCTGCAGACACTCTAAACAGAGTTAGCGTGAATGTTATTTAGTATGCAAGTCATAACTGCACAAGTTAAAACTTGTTCCTGAACACTGTTTATCCAGCAAATGATGCATTTTGTTGTCAGAATACGGTGCATTACTGAATTTAGACACACTCAGATCAAAGTCTTATGAGCGAGCAATACACTTGAGTTTTACTGGGAAGTTCAACAGTAAGAGTCAAAGAGTGTGTCATTGTTCATTTACTGTATTATGCAAAACTTATTTAACCAACATTCCTCTGTTTCTTCTTTAACTTGCTGTTTTATATTGCATAAGTATTGCTCATAGATTTCCCTGTAAAAGTAAACTGCAAATCATTTTACACTTTCCAAGCATCCTAAGTTTCCAGACACA
Source organism: Athene noctua (assembly GCF_965140245.1). Classification (NCBI taxonomy): domain Eukaryota; kingdom Metazoa; phylum Chordata; class Aves; order Strigiformes; family Strigidae; genus Athene; species Athene noctua. The sequence goes on from NC_134038.1 coordinate 81,501,018, forward strand.
CACCTTTTTATTTGTTCTTCTCCAAAAAACAGGCCTACAGATTTTCTCCAAAAAAATAGCCTACAGATTTAGGGCAGCCCCCTTAGCTCTCTTAAGCCTCAAACATCAGAGCTTTTCCACATTTGTAATAACATTACATTAACTCAGGAACAGTTTGTTCAAATAATCAGATTTTTAAGTTAGTCTAAGGGTCTTAATGACTTCTGTATTTTATTATTGTTTCTCAATTGTATGTAGTGTCTTCAAAATTCTATTCCCATTTTATAAGCATGCAAAGAGTGGAGTTAAACTTCAGTTTCCATGGTGGCAGAGCCCACCCCTGTCTTCTTGCCAGATCTAGCATCAAGCTCTTTCCTTACTGGTATAACATTTGTTGAATTATACCATTACCAGATCACTGCAACAATCTGCAACTAAGCCTTAACTGATACCCTACCAATTAACTTATAAGACCAGTTACACAATAAAACTACCTCTCATGACAAATACCTATCCTAAATACTATGTTCTGCTTTAAAATGCAAAGTTTATCCATTCTTATAATTAGAAAATTTTGTGAAACCAACATCATCCATTTTAAAGCACACATTTTTCTACACTATTCCCTCCCCTCAACTCACAGCTTTACTCAAACTCTAGAGTTACTAGAGTCAACCTAGTCCAAAGTTGAGTTTTCCTTACCTTTATAACTCTGCCAATGCTCTGTTTCCAAAGTTGCTTTCTTCCAGTTCTAAACATTGTACTATTTGATATAAGCATCAAGTACTGTTTTTCAGCAATAAGCCTTAAACCATGGAGAAGCTTCTTGGTTCATCATTTTGCACTCTCTCCCCAACCTTTTGTTCGTACTTGTTTCATTCCTTATCTGTAGGAACACCAAAAAAATCTCCAGGAAGTACAGTAAGGACCTAAAAATCCAGGAACTAACCTTAGCTCTGTATTTAAAAATCAGTTCTAAATGTGTATTTAAATTACTTGAAAACTAAATTGGACTACTTGAGAAACTAGAGGTCTCTAACCACCAGAATTTACTGCCTATAGATTAGGAGTTGAAAATTACTGCTACCAACCACAGTGTTGTTAAGGTGATATTGTTTATACACAAACACCGCTCGATATGATTCACCATGCTCAAGGGCAACATAACATTTGCAGAAGTCAATTTTATAACTGCTCATCTGATTTGTGTTTAGTCTTCTTAAGTAATCCTCATGTCAACAGACATCTTTGTTTCCTTGTCACAGATGACTGTTTAAGCATATAGCAACAACAGTCAAGCAGCTTTCAAATAGCTTTTACCTGCAGACTACTAAATTACCAAGTTTTCTATCTATATTTTTTATACAAGCACAGTCTCAGTTATTTTTCAGTTGTACAATGGTTGCTTAATACAGCAATTTTTCTCCAGCAGAGAATGTTAAGGCTTTTTTCGTACAATAGCCTTAATTTTTTCCATTTCAGTAACAGAATCCAATCTGACATCCTCTTGAAAACGCCAAGAAAAATAAACTAATGATCCAATATTAGGAACAAGAAAAACAAGAAATTTTACAGCTATTTCAGGCTTAGAATGCCCCTAAAATACTTCTGCTTCCACTCATATCAGTGTGAATCATGCCTAAAAATCACTTGAAAACCTCAGTGCTGATAAAAACCACATGAGTAAAAACCATTTTCCCCACATTATCCGATTTTCAATATAATTTCTCCCACTTACTTTAGTCAAATCTCATTGTGTATACATGTTTGAAAGAGACAAAAAAACCCCACATTTGGTGTAAAAGTAAACATCCATAGCTTTCTCTGAACACTTCACAGACTTCTCTTTTAAAATTAAACATGCTACTAAATATTACATATTGAGTTAATTCCGGGATATATTCAGAACACTGAGGAATTATTTACTTCTCTGCGAAATGTATGTGATATCTAATGTAAAAACTCAGCCCAACAGGTTTAACTTTGCCATGCATTAATAAAGCTCTTTAAAAAAAAAAAAAAAGTAAAAAAACCACAAAAAAACAGCTTAAATAAATCTCTCAAAGAACCACCTAAGAATCATGGAGCTTTTTCATAAAATGATGTAAGGTCAATAGCAACTAACTTAACCACCAAATCGTGTAGCCTTAAAGAGATCTCTGGAAGTCACCTAGTCCACTCTTCTGCTCAAAGTGGGTTAAGTTAGAGGGGGTTGCTCAGAGATGTGTGCAGCTGAGTTTTGAATATCTCAAAGGATGGAGATTCAACAACCTCTTGGGCACTGTAACAGTATTTGCCTGCCCAACATAAAGATTGTTCCCATCTAAATGGAATCTCCTATGTTCCACCTTGTGTATGTTGGCTCTTACTACCATACAACTTCAGCTCTGTCCTCTCTCTACCCTCTCATTAGATGATTGTAGGCTTCAATAAGATCTCCCCTTACCCTTTTCTTCCTAAGAATGAAAAAACTCAGTTCTCTAAGTATCTTTCTCACGCATCACACACTCTGGCCTCCTGACCATCTTGGTAACCCACTGCCGAACTTGCTCTGTCAACTTGCTGGCTATTTCAGCCCTGTCTGTGGTCAGCATTCTTTGCTGTGACATGCATTACTGGCTCAAGTACAACTTGGTGTGGAACAGAACCCTTCAGCCCTTCTCTGTAAACCTACTATCTAGCAAGCTGGCCACTGGCCTGTACTGTCATACAAGGTTACTCCATCCTAACTGTAGAACTTAGCATTTGCTTTCATTGAATTTCTTGAGATTCCTGTCAGCCCATTTCTCAAGTTCATCCAGGTTTGTTGGAACAGCAGCCCTGCACTCCATATATCAGCCTCTCCCCTCAGTTTATTATCAACAGCCTTGCAGAGGGTGCACTCTGTCCCACCATTCAGGTCATTTGTTTTTACAAATACTAAACAGCATTAGGCCTTAGTATCAATCCCTGAAGGACACCACTAGAAACTGCCCACTAGCTGGACTTGGCACCTCTTGAAGCCTGCTTGTCCAGCTAATTTTCCATCCAAACTGTATGGCATAATTGTCTGATATCTCCAGTTTGATCCTAAGGATATTATGGGACACCTTCTCAATCACCTTGCTAAAGTCAAGATAATGAACACCACCACTGCTTTCTCCTTGTCTACATAGCCAGCCATCTTATCATAGAAGGCAATCAGGTTGGTCACACAGGTAAATCGATGCTGGCTGTTAGCAAACATCTTCTTTGTCCTTCACATGACATAAAATGGCATCCGGAACAGTTTTCCCCACAACCTTACCTGGGACTGAGGTGCAGCTGACTGATCTGTCATTCTCTGGATCTTCCCTCTTCTCTTTTTTAAAGGTGGGTGTGACATTTGTCTTTTTCCAGTAATCAGAAACCTCCCCAGATCATGTGGCCTTTCAAATATGAGAGGGGCCTCAAAATTACATTGGTTTCGTCCCTCAGCACCCTCAGGTGCATCTTATCTGCTCCCATGGAATTCCACACATCCAATTGGCTTCAGTGCTCCCTAACACTATCTTTGGCTATCCTTCATTTCCATACATTCTGCAAGAAGGCTTAAAGACCTAGAAAGTCAAAAGGCAAACCCAATTTGTGAATGCTGAGATGAAAAAGGCACTCAATACTTCAGCCTCTCCCATGTTCTTTGTTGCTTAGTCCCCTGTCCCACTGAGCAATGGGCCTACATTTTCTTTTGCTGCCACCGTACTTAGAAAAGCCATTCTCATGCCACTCACCCTCCTCACAAGTTTGAACTTTAGATTTCTGAACTCTACCACTGCTCACACAAGCACTGTTCTCTATATTCCTCCTGGGCAGTCCATCCCTGATTCTGCTTTCTATGGAAGCTTGCTGTTTGAGTTAAGACAGGGTCTCCACATTCATTCATGCTGGCCTTCTGCAAGGCCCGCTCTTACTTCCGCACACTGAATGACTTGTCCTTGTGTTCCAGTTAAGTTGTTCTTGCAGATCAAAGTTTTCCTCAGTCCCATTTCCCTCTAGGGAAGCCCTTCATGGGATCCTGCCAAGCAGATCCCTGAAGAAGTAAAAAAAAAATCTGCTGTCCTGAGGTCTAAGGCTGTGATCCTACTGGTTGTTTTAATCAGTTTTGTCAGGGTTTTAAGATGCACAACTTCATGGTTACTGCAGGCAAGGCTTCCCTTGACCTCCACATCTTCAACTAGTTCTTTCTTGTTTGTGAGTGGCAAGCCCAGCAGAGCATCTCTGTCAGCTCATTTATCATCTTCAGAAAGAAATAGTCTTCAAACTCCAGAAATCTCGGTCATTTAAGTAACTTGGAATGGAGCAATTTTACATTAATTAAAAGGGCTAGCAGAATTAAAATTACTGGCAATCATGACAGGGAATAATCTAACTCATGGATTGGACCCATATATGTGTTACTATAAAAAAATCATAAAACACTAATTTACACAGAAAACCTCTTTGCAGCTGTAATATATCCTCACTCAGCTCTCACTCAGAGCCTTTTACGCAGACTGCATTTACAATACTAGATAATATGCTGATCTTGATTAGAAACATGGAAAGACTTCTGACATTTATGGAATGCAACTTCCTGTGATCTTCCACATCATTATGTGTTAAAAAGGAAAAGTGAAAATAATGAAGTAGTTGAGACAGTAGTTAACTGCCGTTGTCAGGTCACTATTGTTCTCAGGTCAAAAGCCAGACTTCCAGCAGAGCCAATTTAGCACACTATTAATACAACCAACAACCCAGAAGGCTAAGAAGCCTTCTGGTCAGCAGCCATATGCAAGACTCTTATCACCTTCACTGCTTCTTTGCCTTACAAGCAACAAAAGTTTGCTTGTTTGGTGTAGCTGATAACTACTGAAACTGCTATAAAAATATTGCTTTAGGAATTTGGTTTACATCCACAAGACCATTAACTTAAGTAGTGTATCATGGCCTATGTAAATGGGCCCAATAATACAGGTTCATTTTAAAGATTTTTGAACAGAACAGTTCTTGCTGAGGCAGGGTCATGTAATCAATAACTTAACAAGGACTCCTTGTTTTATCACAGTACCAGACTTAACATTTACAAAATCATTTTTATCATTTGCCAAAAAAAAAGGTTTTATTACCATTTTAAACCAGCTTTAAAAAAAACCCCTGCTCTTTTACCCTTTATTTTATTGTATTATTCAATAATCAGATCTATGAATTGAATAATACCTTTTCTCCCCAGGTGCTTCAGAAGTATAAAATCCATAATGAAGTTGCATTGTTTTTATTAATGCAATATATACATTAGAGGATATGCAATCATGTATTATAACTCAGAATTATCAGAATAATTTTAGTCTGTTATGCGTTTCTGGATAGCCTTGACTATGTTCAGCACCCTGTAAAACATTAAGTCAGATTTGGGGTATTTACCACTATGCAGGTCAGTAAAACCATAAAGTGCACAGACAACTGCATTAGAGAAAAATTTTTTAGATTAAAATATTATTGTCATATCTGTTTAGGAATTATGAAAGTTCATTTCAGAATGTCAAAAAAAAATTATAGTGTTACACTGCACAGCTTTGGCAATGAGGTTTCTTTCACTATGGGTAATTACAGATAGTAGTTAGCTACCATCTAGTGGTTAAAAGCTGAAAGCGTACATTATTTTTATATTGTTTTTCACAAGACCACAAAATACAATCTATATAAAATTTGGAAATTGAATTTCTCCTTCACAGAGATGATCATTCACAAATCACAGATTAAAATCTACGCTGAACGGAAGTGGAAGAACTTAAAGAAAAGCATATTCTACTCTCCCGCATTCTCTTCATACAACTGCAATAATAACAACCAAAGCAAAGAGTGGACATTCTCACTTTGAGCTTCTTCCAAAGTCAAACAACATTGAGGCTTTAACACCTTTAATTAGGGCAAGGATTTTTAACTGCTTTGCTGAGAAAAACTAAAACTTCAACATATTGAGTGATTTCCTACACTAGTAGGCATCTGGGTTGTCAGTCCAAAAAAGGCTTTTTGTCTTAAATATCGAAGAGTGTACAATTTGTCAGCCAGTCAATGCCTTGCTTCAGCTCAAACAAGTAAAAAAAAAAAGCCATCATAGCTGAAAAATACAATTTCTATTCATCTTAACTTGTTTCATGAGGTAATAAGATACTACTAAGATTTTAACCTATAATAATGTCACCTTGCTGCCCAACAAGCTTTTTATGGTAAAATATAGTACTGCTTAAAGAATTAACCTACCATGTAGGAAATCCTAGTGCAATTCCCTCTCCTGCTTTAGGCAAGACATTTGCTCTCCCAGGTCTGCTTGCCTATTTGATTCACTGCTAAGAAAAAAAAATTTAAAGAGAAAACACTGAATATATTATGTAGACAGATACTCAGTTAGCCTTCTGTTTACCAAGACAAACAGGATGTGTGAGTCTTACCAAACAAAAAGATATTATTGTGAGGACAGACAGTTTCAGTTCAAATAACCTTGCAATACATTTTCCATTTTAAGGAACTACAGAACCTCACACCTTCTCTGCCCTTTTCCATTACCAATTATGTGGACATTGTGTCCATCAGCTTCAGCCGGAGTAAGGATCAACAGTGAAAATACAGTAGCTCAGGTTCTTCAGGCATCACTAACACTGCTCAAATGTTCCCAGTATCCCCATGCAATACAGACTAAAGAGCATGATAAATTCTCAACGTGCACTTGAAGGAGGGAAACAAGGTCCAGATTCACTGGAAGCTGGGGACAGTCCTGAAATGAGGGGAACAGTTTTGGAAGAAACAAGTGCCCTGCTTTCTGCTGGGACAGAGCTAATTTTTCATCTTAGTAACCAGAATAGTGCTGTGGTTTGAATTCAGTATGGGATTTGGTATGAGAAGAATGTTGATAATACACTGATGTTTTCAGTTGTTGCTAAGAAAGCACAGGCTTTTTAACTTCCCGTGTTCTGCTAGTATGCAAGTGTACAAGAAACTGAGAGGGAGCATGGCCAGAGCAATAGACCCAAATCAGCCAATGAAATAGGCCATATCATATAACATAATGAGCATATGTAGATTGGGATTGGGCAAGAAGTTCACGCTCCCGCTTCCGGGATTGCGGCTTCTGGATCTTCTCTTCTCTGGGATCACTAGCCAAGAACAGGCTGGGCATAGGTTGGCGGGTGGCGAGCAATCGCATTGTGCATTACCCGTTTGTATTTTCTATTATTATTTTATTTTATTTCAATTATTAAACCATTTTTATCTCAACCTAAGAGTCTCCTTTCCTTTACACCTCCAATTCACTCCCTCATTCACCAGGCAGGGGAGGGTGAGTGACCAGCTGTGTGGTGTTCAGCTGCCAGACAGGTTTAAAACATGGTAATATCAGGTAAACTTTGTGGTTGTTACTCATAAAAAAGATTAGAGAGATGTTTTTTAAACATAGCCTGAGGAAAAGCTATCAGGCCCTAAAGTTCATGTGGTCTCAAAATACATAGCCACTTGTATGAAGTACAGGGAGCCCTCACGTAACAGAGCAGAGGCTGCCACCTGTCACACTGCAAACCATAGCAAAATGCTGGAACAGATACTGTCCCTTTGAACAGGGTGGAAGGAAACAGAAAACCAAAACTATATGCCTGTTTCTACCTAAGCAGGAGAGGTCCTAGACACAAAGTTGGGGTAGCTATCTTTGAACAAAGACCTGTCTGTTATAATAACACTAGAAACTCATCATAAGGAGGGTATCACTGGTACCTTGTGACATACATCAAGGTATTTACTATACAGGAAACATAGAAAAGCCTACACTGCTGTAAAAGAGCTCAGTGTTCCAACAACTTAGCAAGTCAACCAGAGCCAAATGGAAAGAAGCTTCAGACATAAACAAGACAGACATAGCATATGCTATTACTGACTGCCTGATTAGGATGGAAGCATTGACTGTGACATGCTGACAGTGATGAGAGGGGCCCCCATAACAGGGAACAGTATCAGCAACTTCAGCTGTCTCCGTGTACACTAGGGAAACACCATCTCAGATTGTGATACTGATAGTAGATTTTTTAGATATTGTTAACAGTCACAGAAAGTTTATCATAAAAAACAACACATACTGAAGGGCAAGTGACTTCTACATCATCCCTAAAAGGGCACAATATCAGGTTCAAAACGTTAGTGTTGGAGGAAATTAAATACAAGATTTACAACTCACAGCACTAACAAAAGTTAAAAAATATAAATGCCATGAAGTCAAATTCTACTTCAAAATGAGGAACCACTAAAAATAAGAAGGTAGAACGCAGTCAAAAGACTGAAGTCTTTGCAGACAACATGCCATCTATTTAAGAACACTATACTGGAAATGCAGAGTTAACTGCACAGCTTCTATCAAGAAATACTTGAGAAAAAGCATAAGCCAGCCAGCATAGATAAACAGTAGAGTAAAAGCAAGAAGACATCCTCCAAAAAGCTAGAATAACAATAAGGAAAAAAATCCACATAAATGACAGCTTAGACAAAGATGCAATAAGGCAAGGTGAAGCAGTCTGAATAACAGCTAATAAGAAATGCAAAGTGCTGATAATGAGGTTCTTTTCACAGTGCATCACAGAAGTAGGAAACACCTCAGAATGTCTTGGAAGAAAAACCCAACATCATATTGCAAGAATGCAATAGAAGAATATGTGAGAGACGAGAAACCAGGCCTATGAGAAACTAAGAAAAACAGCCTGGGAAAGCAAAAGTTGAGGTTGATTGAAGAAATGCCTCAAACACTCGCAAGACAAAACTGTGAGTCACAGGGTGCATTCTGTGGAGGTCGAAGCTGGTAACGCTGCCCCATGCAGCTGGGGGAGAGAGCCCTGTGGAGACAGGACGGCTCTCCTCTGGGGCACCTGGGCAAATTTCAAGAGCCACGTGTCCGGTGAATGAACTTTGCTTCATTATCCACAAAATGCATATTAAAGTTAACACCCCTCAATATGCTAATGAGGGCTGTCATGATCATGCTAATGACATCATCCCATGAAACACCTTACCCCTCCCCATACATGGGATACGTAGGTCTGTGGGTCGACCTAGGGGACGGACCCAAGGAAAGTGGGTATAAATCAAAGGGGGGAAGAAAGGGCTCTCTCTCTCTCTCTCTCTGACCCCCTCTCCCTGCCCCCCCCCCCCCCCCCCCCCCAGCCATCTGGAGAGAGGAGTGAAGTGAAGAAGATGAACGCCAGCAAAAAAGACGGCCACCTCCTGGAACCCTCGCTGGCGGGATCAGCGCGGAACCCAAAACAGTGATCTGTACTCCCCCATTCCCTCTATCTCCCTCTTTTCCTTTTTCTATTAAGAAATGCAAGGCATATTGTATTGCTCGCCACAACTTGCTCTGTACTTAGCCAATTATCATGTGTTCAATTAGTACATTGTAGGTAGTTAATAAATGCTTGAACTTGGAGACTTGCTGTCCACTCCAATTGGGGATTTGCGAAACTGAGTCACTTGTCCTCCTCGTCTGAGCGGGACGTGACAGAATACTAATTTTTTTATATATTTTTTCTGCACAAGAGTTCAGTATTTCCTTCATAGGAACCTCCCAATTAAATACCAACACATTAAAGCTCAAAAGAAAAGTTTATGAGGTGACCAAAAAAAGAAAATTTTTAAATCAGTGCTAAGTAATGCATCAGATGGATAGTCATCCAAAAATTCTAAGGGAACTCAAAGGAGCTAAACTGCTTAATGCAGCATGTACTCTGCATTGGTATCAGAGGACTGGTCACTGGCTTAAAAAATACACACTTTCAGGGATAGCTGAATGAGAAACAATTGATGAGAAAGCCTGACTAGATAAAATAACAGGTATTATAATAAAGGAAAGAACTAAGAGACAGCTCAAATAATTTAACTTCCCAAGGAAAAGTCAACAAAGTTTCTGTGAAAGGGAGAAACATTCATCATGAACAGCTGAAGTTCACCAAAGGGGTTAATAAGCATCAGAGTAAAGAAGATTTATCAAAATGACCTGGATTTGCAAAAAGCTTTCAGAAAGATCCATTGTCAAATGCTTTTAGGAAAAACATAAGAGAAATGACCCTTCATAGATAAAGAATTTGAATAATTGTTAAGAGGAGGATAGGAATTAAAATTAATAGTTCTCATAGCAACAGGTGTAAGGTGGTAAGTGGAGCTCTCCAGACACCTGCACATAGTTGAGTAGAAAAAAGAAAAGCTGTGAGAGTAACATCTGCAGACAGAACTAGGTTGTTCACAGAATCACAGAACTGTCTAGGTTGGAAAAGACCTTGAAGATCATCCAGTCCAACCATTAACCTCACACTGACAGTTCCCAACTACACCAGATCCCTCAGCGCTATGTCAACCCGACTCTTAAACACCTCCAGGGATGGGGACTCCACCACCTCCCTGGGCAGCCCATTCCAATGCCTAACAACCCGTTTTGTAAAAAAATACTTCCTGACATCTAGTCTAAACCTTCCCAGGTGCAACTTGAGGCCATTACCTCTTGTCCTGTCACTTATTACTGGTTAAAGAGGCTCATCCCCAGCTCTCTGCAACCTCCTTACAGGTAGTTGTATAGGGTGATGAGGTCTCCCCTCTGACTCTTCTTCTCCAGACTAAGCAATCCCAGATCCCTCAGCTGCTACCCGTACGACATGCGCTCCAGACCCTTCACCGGCTTCGTTGCCCTTCTCTGGACACGCTCGAATAATTCAATGTCCTTTTTGTAGTGAGGGGCCCAAAACTAAATGACCACAAAGAATTACTGAACCTTCCAAGACTGAACAACTATGTATCAGTGGCAGATGAAAATTCAGTATAGAAAAATGGAAACAGAAAAAACCTTATCAACTACAGGCCTGTCAGCTTGACTTCAGTGCCCAGAAAGGTGATGGAGCAGCTCATCCTGAGTACCATCACACAACACATGCGGGACAACCAGATGCTCAGGCCCAGTCAGCATGGGTTTATGAAAGGCAGGTCCTGTCTGACAAACCCGATCTCCTTCTAGGACAGGGCAACCTGCTTATTGGATGAAGGAAAGGCTGTGGATGTTGTCTACCTTGACTTTAGTAAGGCCTTTGACACCATTTCCCATAGCATTCTCCTGGCAAAACTGGCTGCTCATGGCTTGGATGGGCACACGCTTTGCTGGGTAAAAAACTGGCTGGATGGCCAGGCCCAGAGAGTTGTGGTGAACGGAGTTAAATCCGGTTGGCGGCCAGTCACGAGTGGTGTCCCCCAGGGCTCAGTTTTGGGGCCACTCCTGTTTAACATCTTTATTGATGATCTAGACAAGGGGATCGAGTGCACCCTCAGTCAGTTGCAGATGACACCAAGTTGGGGGAGAGTGTTGATCTGCTCAAGGGCAGGGAGGCTCTGCAGAGAGACCTGGACAGGCTGGAGCCATGGGCTGAGGCCAACTGGAGGAGTTTCCATAAGGCCAAATGCCAGGGGCTGCCCTTGGGCCACAACAACCCCCAGCAGCGCTACAGGCTTGGGGAGGAGTGGCTGGAGAGCTGCCAGTCAGAGAGGGATCTGGGGTGTTGATTGACAGCCGGCTGAACAGGAGCCAGCAGTGTGCCCAGGGGGCCAAGAAGGCCAATGGCATCCTGGCTTGTGTCAGCAATAGCGTGGCCAGCAGGGACAGGGAAGGGATCTTACCCCTGTACTCGGCACTGGTGAGGCCGCCCCTCGATTCCTGTGTTCAGTTTTGGGCCCCTCACTACAAAAAGGACGTTGAATGACTTGAGCGTGTCCAGAGAAAGGCAACAAAGCTGGTGCAGGGTCTGGAGCACAGGTCATACGAGGAACGGCTGAAGGAACTGGGGGTGTTTAGTCTGGAGAAGAGGAGGCTGAGGGGAGACCTCATCGCCCTCTACAGCTACCTGAAAGGAGGGTGCAGAGAGCTGGGGATGAGCCTCTTTAACCAAGTAATAAGTAACAGGACAAGAGGTAATGGCCTCAAGTTGCACCAGGGAAGGTTTAGACTAGATGTCAGAAAGTATTTCTTTACAAAACGGGTTGTTAGGCATTGGAATGGGCTGCCCAGGAAGGTGGTGGAGTCCCCATCCCTGGAGGTGTTTAAGAGTCGGGTCGACATAGCACTGAGGGATCTGGTGTAGTTGGAAACTGTCAGTGTTAGGATAATAGTTGGACTGGATGATCTTCAAGGTCTTTTCCAACCTAGATGATTCTGTGAAGGATTTTCCCATCTAGATGAAGATATATTAATACATTTGATTACAAAGCCATTATTACTTTTAATTCATCTTATTACTTTTAATAATATGATCTCTGGTAATTAGTTAGCTGTAAAAAGGCTTCATATTCACATGTACATTTTATAGCAGCTTAAGTGGTTTTACTTGATACTCCAGTCCTGAGACTTTGGGCATTTACATTAGATATAGACCTTTCACAGTGTGGTGGTTTAAGCCCTGCTGGGACCGGAGACCACATTGCCTTTGCCCCTCCCCCACCCTCAGCCAGTCAGGCTGGAAGTGAGGCACAAACCCCAGGTTAAAATAAGAAGAAATTTAATACAACAGTGTAATAAGCAATCTGAACAACAACAGTAGCAATGATAACAACAATAAACAGTAATAACAGTAAACAAGACAAAAGATATACAGAGAAATACCACAATGGATAGAGACAGCCCCGTGCTCCCCGCCACCAAAGCCACAAAGGAAAAAGTTCCTGTGCTCCTGCACCCAGACCTGACATCAGCATGGTATGAATAACCCAGCTGGAGATCCCTTCCCCCTCTCTCTCAGCCCTATCCCAGCTGAACCAGGACACACAGATACTTTCCTGGAGCTTGGTTATCTCTCTTTATGGAACAAGGAGCAATCTGCCCACTTCGCTCTACATTATGTAGCACTAGCATTAAGTGTGATTATATCATCAGTGATCAGACTGTATGTTCTGCATTACAGAAATCCATTAAATTTTATACTGAAAATATAACTTGCTATTAAGACAGTAAAGCCTCCAAAAATCAAGACAAATGTTTAAGTCAGGAGGAACCTGAGAAATTATTTTTAACTGGCTGTAAACATCCTCTTTATTCCATGTTCACAAGTGTAGATGCAGGATTAATATATGATATGACTATACAAACTAAGCAGAAAACACAGTGTAGAACCCAAACACTGAATTCTTGTGTTCACCAAGTGGTCTCAGTACAGTTACCTTAATCTTTAGAGGTATGCAACTACTTTACAATTCTTGAGGACTCCTGCTCAAGGCAGGGATGAAAATTAGGTTTATTTCAACTGCTGTGATGAGTTCAGCATTAAGAAAAAATGAACACTGCATGAACCTATCTGTAATCTATACAGCACTAAATTGGTCTGTGATTGCAAAATTTATGTTGAGAATTACTGTATCAGAGCAACTGCTACATTATACAGCAGCTAAAATATGTCTGTTCCTAATATAGTCTAAACATACTTTCTGTCTGCAGAAACCTCCTTTAGATGCACTGTTCATCACCATTTCTCTATCAGAATGGACCATCTCACTCTATGACATGTACATTACCCTGCAGACAAGTTTAGTATATCATCATAAAGGCCATAAGTATATCCTTATCCATCCTAGAACTAAAACTTCAACTTCTTAATTGGCACAACATAAACTGTAATACTGTATTTCCAAAGATTGCCTTGTCTTATGCCACGTGGGGTCAACAACTCAGTGCTAATAGATGATGGTATTGTGTATTTTCCAGGAAGTCATGAAACAATTCCTTTCTGCCATCTGCAGAATTTCAGTACAGTAAATGAAGCATTTAGCTTCAAGGAAACAGCATAACTGACTATGATTTTTATTGTAAAGAATTGCTAATTATCTGTGTAGCATGCAGTGCTAAGCCAAGCAGTGCTTCCATTCTGTCTGCTTCATGTTTGAAAGTTACGGACTCTCCAATAGGCTGTAAACAGACCATCCCAACCTGAACTATTGTGCCTTACAGAAACGTTGCTTTTGCTTTTCTGATTTCAGGTGCTATCAGACCTGTCCAGAGAAATAGTGCATCATCTTTACAGCCAAGAGCTGAAGAACTGTTATAACTTTGTTTTGGATCACATCTCTGTTCCACAACTTTTCAAAAATCTTACAGTCTAAACATTAGCCACCTTTTGTAGCTCTTGAGGATGCTGAATTATGGAATAAGTCATCATCTGAGAAGGATCTCCAAGACTTACGACTGGATCACTAGTCAAAATTTCTCTTTCATTAAGGCTAAGACAACACCAAGTCTAAGAAATACAGAAGATTCCAGGAGACAAGTTTCTAAGATTAAAACATTTCCATTTTAGGTAAATTGAATGAGGAAATACAAATTTGTGAAAAATAACAACTTTTTGCCAAAGTTATCACTATAAAGATTAAAAAATGTATTTGTACAGATTAGCAATATATCCATAATAAATAGACTTAACATCCAAATTGTTGCCTTCAAATTTGGGAGGATGATAGCTTCCTCTATTAATGCAGCCTGTCAAGACATAACTGACATAAGTTTGCCAGATCAGCATGGCAAACTATTTGTGTGATTTATCACTTTTTGAGGTAGTAAATACTTTTATAGGTATTAACTGCTTTCTACAAGCTGCTTTGTTACTCTTTTAAGTGAAGGCAGTGATGTAGTGGTTCATATTCTCTATTCTACTGCTCTTTATTTACTTTACCTTCAAGGGGATTCAGCAACATAAACCTTAAAGATTCACACCTGATTTTTTGCTAACATGCAAACGAGGAGATAACAAGTCAATAAATAAAAACTTGATTGAACTAGCCTGGGTTGTTTCTGGATAGCTTAGCATTAATAACAAAGTGTCCATTTGGAGAATTTGTTTTCTGTGGAATAACTAACAAAAGCTTTGTCAATTAAAAACCTCACATTTTTGTCTGGCTGTCAATAGCAACCAGACAAGACCATTTGATTTGAGCCCTGCAAGTTGCCCCATGGCCCAAATCTATTTAAGCTTAGTTGCCAGCACCAGAAGCATAGCTAGATCCACACAGAAGTAAAATAGTTCCAGTGATAGAATTTTTAAGTCCGTTTTAATAAGTAATATTAACATTTTTAAGTTTTTGATTACTTGTGCTGAATTCAGGCTTTTTCACTACACATGTAGCAGTACTTTTGTACTGCAATCAACAGCTATTACAGTTGTTCAGTCACAGCTGAACTAAATTGCTGTCAAGCTTTTTAAAAATCCAGTCACAGCCGCACTGAGCTCAAGAGTAACTCATCTAACCTATGGGTCACAAGAAAAATCACATCTTATTCTGCAGATACAGATGCTAGGTATGCAGCTAAGACATGCTGTACTCATATTGGGTAAGTTATAGAATCACAGAATCATTTACATTAGAAAAGACCTTTAAGATCGAGTCCAACTGTAAACCTTAAACCTGGAAAATATAACAATCAGGACACAAATAATCTGTGCACAACATATCTATACCATTATAGATTTCAAGAAAATGGTATATCCATTTCACTGTATCACTCCATTATACGCAACACATTCATTAAACAGTCCAGTAGCTAAGCTGAGCTTGGCGTTTTCTTTCCAGTCACTTGGAAGTGATTTAAACTTCCATCTGCCCTTTGGATCTTTCCTACTAATCTTAATTTGAGATGAGCCTACCAGTCCATCTTTGAAAAGAGTTATATGCACTAGCTAAAAATAGAAGTTTCATGGCACACTTCTTCCACAGTAAATCAGAGATATCTGTTCAGCTGTATTAACTAGCTCATACAAGAAGTCTTTCATTTGATACCATTGCAAGTAAAATGTCTTGTTTTCCCTCCTTCCCCATAATTTATTAATACATGTACAATTAAAGGAAATTAACTCACTTAGTACCTACATTTCAAAATGTAGAAAGTGATGGGGGGGAAGTGTTTTTTTTCTTTAATAAGGTTATGACCCTAATTAACATTTTCTTCCAAGCATACTTTAAGAAAGTCTTACACATTTTTCAGGCTATACATTTGGGGTTATTTACCACCAAACAAGATTCCATTTAATGCACCTTTTACCTATTCATTTACTTACACTTTGATAAAAATTCAGTGAAACAGAGCTGCAACAACTAAGTATATTTAATCTAAAGTACCCAGTTGTTTGACTAATAGCAAAAAACCCACCCTCTTGGCAAGTTTTATTAGTAGCTAATATGGCATGAAAAACATAATGTTTACCAATCAGCCAAAGTAGTAGTGTCTGCTTTCATATCTTTTCTCTTTCTCTGGAGAAATAAAAAGGTAATATACATAGGCCATAAATTCATATTTCTTTTCTGCAGTGTAATTAATCTTTTACACTCTCTGCTCGGTAAAAGTTTTGTCTTTGGTTCTTTCTGAAACCGATCATCTTTTAACAAGGCACTTCTTGCTCTAAACCTTTGGAGGTTTATTTATTTATTGATTAACCCTAGATACAGATTACTACTTTTACTGCACATTTGGAGGCTTTCCCCTAACATCCTGCTGTATCAAGATTCCTCTTTTACTCAGCACTTCCAGTGCCTTTTTCTGAGTATGATCCTATGACTGCTATACAGCAACTTGGGGCGGGGGCAGGGGGAAGTTAACATCTAACCCCCCCTTACTCACATTTTCCTCAAACTTTAAAAGGACTCTCTTAATTGAATACTCTTTTAACAATGCTCCTGAGAAAACATAGTAAGATTTCAAAAGCTTTTCCCTGAAGTTACCACATTGTCTGCATGCAGCTAAACTAACACTCACGAAACCCCAGCTTCTCAGCTTTTAGCAGGAATTCCTTCTCTACCACAGCTAAGTAACATCCCCATGCTAGTCCGTATCATCTGGGAGGGAGATACAATAACCCCACCACATGTAAGGTGAAGCTTACCTTTTTCTTGAGGCTGTAAGAATCCCCTGATGTATTTCAGTATATTTAAACCTCAATTTTTAAATTCCAACAAATCTAAAAACATCTTGCTGCATGGTACCTTCTGGTGCTTTCACCTCACTAATACTCAAGGCCTGCTGCTTGCAGCTCTGTACCCTTGCAACCAAGCTGCCAGGGGGATGTTTTCCACAGCATCCGTGGCAGGATTTTTTCCTCTGCTGTTCCTGTGCTGCTGCTCTTGTGCTGTTACTCCTCATGGCCTGCACCTGCAAACCCTAAAAGTGCTGTTATGATGCTTCTCACAGGAAGCCATTCCCTCTAGCAAAAGGAACACCCTTCCTCACTTTCTTTCCTTGCCTTTTGTTTTTGAAGATTTTAGTTTACATTAGAGAACACCAAGCATAATGCATAACAAAGTAGAAAACAGTCATAGAGATGCTTGATAAACCTTACTGGATACTATATGTACAGAGAGATTTAATAACAATGTGCAGCATTTGCATTTGATTAGCTTATTCTATTTAGCAGTAATAATAAATGCAAAATTCAGATAGGACCCGAGGAAAAGACAGGTCAGAGTCATCGTCAGCATCCTTATCTTTATCATTGCCACATGCTCCACTGGAAGCACAAAGCCAGCCCAAGAAAGTATGCAGCTGGGACTCATCACTGCTATACCTGGCCCCACTAGGAAGAGCACACTCTCTCCCTTCCCCTCTCCCCACCACTCTTCTGTTGTTGTTGCCACAAAACCAAAAAAATCTTTCACTTCTTAAGGCAACATATGCCATCAGCTACAAATCCTGCTAATAAATCCTTGTCAATATGAACTTCTTGCTTTATACATCCTTTGTAAAATACACTCAAAATTTCATAAAAAATAAAATAGTAAAGGAAACAGAGGAGTTTGTGCTTCTTGACCTAATTTATATTAATAAACAGTTCACCACACATAATAAGCATTTTTCATGAAGAAGTGAAAAACTTTGAAAACAGAAAACAATTCAGAGCAACAAGAAGGCAAGTTTTCTCTTTTTTTTCAAGTTAATGATTGTTAGAAATATACATAAGAAATCACGATTTCCACATTTTCCATTTTCCTGTCTTCTGTGCCAAATTAACTTCATAAATGGCAGAATTTATGTTATTTTCTACACACTGGAAGTCTAAAATGGTTTGGGTATATAAATTTTAAGAATCAAGTGGTCATGAAACAGAAACTACATCCTACTGCCTCCAATTTCTGGCACCTGATCGCACATCCAAGTTACCATTCTCATAATCCTTTAGCAGCTGTAGCTTGCATACTCCACCCACTATTATCTGCAAAATAAAATACTTCTTTTCCTGTAGTAAAAGTCTGATGGTATTTACATTTGTTGTGTGCCTATGTGCTATGGAAAAACTATTTTCTTTCATAAACTATTATCCAACATACAGAGGCTTGAGTCACATATTTCTGTTATAAAACATCAGCTTCTCCTATTCTGCTAATGAAAGCAAAATCCCTTAAGTTACTCCAAAAATTGCAATTTAGACCATTCTTCAACCTGCCATAACAAGACTATTGGGTTTACAGGTAAAAGACAAGAACAACAGTGTGGGAACCACAAGAGAAAAATCTGTTGCAGTATACAGATGAGAAGACACAACTCAACGTTCAATATCATGAAGGATTTATTGCTTCAGGAACCTGAAGTTTCTAATATTCTTTATACTACATACTATTATTTTTCATCATTATACTTTAGCAATGTCTTCAGCTTTTCTAGGAGTCCTGAACACTCCCAGCATCTTCACAGAGCACCTCTCTTCTGTTTCTTCACACAAGAAGGAAAGACAGTTCCAACTGATTTGAGTACAGATGGTATAAATACTTGGGGGCAAATCTGTACTCAAAACATTGACCTTTTTTCGGTCCTGAAAGAGCCCCCCAAGAAGTCTTCTGTAACTCGGCCTGCCCTTCTTTACCCTAAAAGACATAAGCAATGCCAAGTGCTGTTCTCTGCTGTGTTGGGTTTGTGTGTGTGGCAGGTTTCTGGTAGCAGGGAAGGGGGCTACAGCAGCAGCCCCCTGTGAGAAGTTTCTCAAAGTTCCCCCGGCCCCAAGTCAGACCCGCCTCTGGCCAAGGCTGAGCCAATTAGTGACAGTGGCTGCACCTCTGTGATAACATATTTAAGAAGGGGAACATGGGAGGAGGAGTGGCAGTTGTGAGGAGGAGTTACAAGGAGGACACCTCTGCAAACACCAAGGTCAGTGGAAGAAAAGAGGAGGAGGTGCACCAGAGCAGAGATTCCCCTGCAGCCTGTGGTGAGAGGTCAGGCTGTGCCCCTGCAGCCCATGGAGGTCACCGGTGGGGCAGATGGCCACCTGCAGCCCGTGGAGAACCCCACACCAGAGCAGGTGGCTGCACCCGAAGAAGGCCGGGACTCTGAGGGAAGCCCCTCCTGCTGTAGTGCAGTACTGGAAGGATTGCAACACACAGGAGGGATCCACACCAGGGCTGCTCAGGAAGAGCTGCAGCCCATGGGAAGACTCACCTCAGAGAAAGTTTGTGGAGGACTGTCTCCCATGAGAGGGACCCCACACTGGAGCAGGGGAAGAGTGTGAGGAATCCTCCCCCCGTGAGGAGGAAGGAGCAGCAGAACTGACTGCACACATACCACACACACACACCCCCACTCCCTGGCCCTGCACCACTGGAGGGGAGGATGTAAAGAAACTGGGAGCAAAGCTGAGACCAAGAAAAGAGGAGAGGGGAGAAAGTGTTTTTAACACATGGTAATGTTTTGCATTATCCTACTCCATTAAATGCTGCTGTTGTTAGTGTCTGAATTAAACTGATATCCTTTTCTTCCCTTAATGAGTCTGTCTTTTGCCCATGACCATAATGGGTATGTCATTCCCCATCCTTAACTCAATTCCTCAACTTTTTACTTTATTTTCTCCTTCCCAAACCTGAGGAGGAAGGGGTGAGCAAGCAGCTGTGTGGTGCTCTTAGTTGTCTTCTGGACCTAAACCACAACATTTGTATTTAGCCTTTTTGTTCACTTCTAATCCACTACCCGTAATTCCCTAGAATCCACTGGGTATCCCAGAAACAGAACATGGGAGCCATGCTGTTATTTCACAGAACTGTTGGTGTTAGCGTGCCCAGTTTTGTTGTGCAGTTAAACTGAACCAGCTGCAGCCATTCAGCATCTGCACTCCAACTGCACAGAGACAAAAGGCATCCAGCACTGTTCCCTGTCCCGCTGTTCAACCCCAGGTCCTTACCCCAATAACCTTCAGGTATTTTAAACATCTACTAAGAAATCTAAGAACAGAAACAGAACTGTATTTGTCAATAACCAAGTGTTTCCCTTTACATAACTCTGGCATTACAGTAAGTTTATATTTCAAATTTTAATATTACATAAACAAATGTCAAAACCCTTCAGCTCCACAGAAGTGGCAATAACATAAAGTTGTAAGTTATCCTGGGCTTTCAGGGTCATACACAGGCAGCCCATGCCTATGTGGAATACCTTCCAACTGTGTCAGAGAGGAATTTACTCCCTGGCGATAAACGAGACCTTTCTAGAAACAGCACCACTGCTAATGCCTGCACACACACACAGTAGAAAGCTGGAACTGTTGCCGAGCAACCGGAGCTGTGCAACTGCTGCTTCCTCAGCTTGCCATCTCTCCCCTGTATATGCAGAGTGGAGGAGGCTGGACAAAATGCAAGATGCCCTGCAGCTGTCACCCTTATTAAACCTCTTTCTACTTCTGTGGTACATGATTGTTATTTGTCATGAAGTGTCATCATTCTTGATATGTGTGGAGTACATTGTCTGATCTAGATTAAGTGACTGAGGTCTTCCCTACCTGTAAATCTTCTGAATATTAATTGTAATGTTGACATAATCCTTCATTACCAGTCACGGTTCTTTGGAAATGCACCCTGTGTCTATTAAGCATTTTCAAATATATTATGTGGCTACTGAAAACTGAAATCAGTAGGGACCTGTGACATTCTTTTAACCAGTCACAGCTTAATTGTGACTAAGGAAAATCCTTCTTTCCCATCTAAACATTTGATGTCATGCTTCATCCAAATATATTTAGCAAGTGAAATCCACATTGATATATTGCTTAACTGTCACCATATTCCAAACAAGACAGCATACTTAGCTCTTCATTTTCTTTTGATTAAAAATGCCTGTTAGAAAATTAAATCTACTCATAGTTCTCAGGCTACCGCATTGGTTCCGCCTTCCATTGCTGTATACTCTTTAAATTTTTTGTAGTATTTTACTGTTGATGAAAATAAAAAGCAGCTTTCCCCGTCTTCCAGTAGGTTACCTATCATTAGCCATTTTTAAGATTACTTCAGCCATCTTATATTACAGTAACAGCTGCCTCATGCAGTTTGCTGCATGCTTTGATACTCAGTAAGTTGTACCCAAGGGTTTGTCCACCACCAGTTAGCAAGTGGATACTTTTTAATCAGATCAAAAATATCCAAACATTGCTTAAAAAAAAGCACAAAAGTGAGATAATTTCTCTCCATCACACATTAAAGAAATGGCTCCATCTTCTCATCCTCTTTTCTTTGCAGGTCCCACACCTTAAATCACCTCTCTTGGCAACTTTGCATGCTTCCTCAGAAAGACAAATTATGGAGTCTTCTGCCCCTGTCCATTTTAATGTATACTGCTGAATGTAGGATTTTGCTTACCAGTGAGGTTATAACTCCTGCAGCATGTGTCCATGAATTCAGTGACTTACAGCAATCAGACTCTGGCCTCTTCTGTATTTTGTTTGGTATAGAACAGAAATACAAACAAAGTTTAAGGATTGTTTCCTATCAGAACAATACCAACATTATGGCATATGGAATTAGACAAACTTTACTGGAGAAGAGGGCATTTCTTTCAATAAAGTTATTGCCAAACACCTGTCACAGTCTTAAACACTTTCACATATTTTCACTGATATATCAAATGCTTTTCCTTGTTTATACTGCTCTACACCTGGTATTAAGCAGTTCTTAGTGTCCTAATTTTGTTTTCCTGGGGAAGTGGAAATACCTGAGAAGTGTTCATTACATAACTCCCATAATTATTTTAGACCCACTGTACATCCACTGGGGAGGCAGTGGAAAAGCACACTTTCTTTCTACATGGGCTAGTGTACCTGAATATCCCCAAATTTAAGGAAAGGTGCAAAGGTTAATAATTATTATGTTGGTCTGTTTAATAAAAACTTCCATTAAGGCAGGTCACTCTGTACAAGAGTAACACAGCTGCTTCCTTGTCTTCTGTAATTGCTCAAGTTGGAAAGAATCCTCCTTCATATCTCTATCCACCCCATTCCCCGCAAAATATAGGCTGCTGAAACCTCAGAGGATATTTTTGGTCATTGAGAAGTTACATCATCAAGCCCCATTCTAGAAAAAAGAGACAAACAAGACACACATATTTACTAACATGGACTTAATTCCCAAGTTGCAAGAGAGCAAAAGTTCCCAGCCCATGAATGTGTTCAGCAACAAATATAATAAAACTATACACTTTAAAAAAAAGTTCTGACTACTTAATCTCATAGCCATATAACCAAGAAAAATGAAAAAGCAGCAGTTGAATCCTCAACTGAATAATGCTAGAATCAAAATTCAAATGAATGTTGATTGAGATATAGTGGCTTTATTTTTATCCTTAGCTCTACATATCAATTAATTATATTTTCTTAATCTCTTATAAACTAAATGATGTATTTTTATGAAAGTTTATTCTAGATATTACCACAGCATCAGGCTGATTCTCTTGTCGCTAAAGTTTTAAGTTTTGCTAGGAGGGGCCTCCCAATAAACAAATTGTTCTTGTAAGAGATAAGCACAATAACTTTTTATATTTGTAATTGTAGAGAAATATCACCCCAAATGGTTTCCAAAGTTTCCGGTAAACTACTGCAAAAGCTAAGAGTGAAGTGCGTTTGTACTGCTTTAATATTATGGAAATCTAATGGAATCCAACCATTCCCAGGATCTATTAACTACACACCCCTTTACCAGGAAAAAAGTAACCAAGTTAGCTCCACTAGTAGTGAAAGACCATACTGCAAACTTCTGCGTTTAGATACATTGAGGACTCAGCCAAAAGGAAAACAAGTAGTTTAGAAAAAAGTTTCATTAAATATTTACACTTGAAGAAGTACTGTATAATTTTATGTTTTGACTCAACAAAACTAGTAATAAAATAATTATCAGAGTAGAGCTGAAAGCAACAAGAGATTCAGCAGAAGGCAGGAAGCAGGATTTGTCAGGGCACGTTATATTATGCTTCTTTTGTTACGTTGGGTCTCAAGAGCATCCTCTACCACTGTTACTGAGAGAAGAACCTTAAGTATTTCCATACCTGGTCTGGTCACAAGTAATTACATTAGAAAGAGCTGCCCTCTTAAAAATATAAGACCACGTGTTTTGTTTATAAACAAGAAAAGTTTGTGAATTTCATCACAGATAAAAATATCTTCTCGGAGGAGTCAACAGGGGAAGTTACGCCTAGTTATTTTCTTTTATCAACGTATATAGGTATCTCAGGAAAACAAAGAGGACCAGCCACCGCTGTCCCGTACAAAACCAGCACAGAGGTGCAAGCGACCCCCAGTCCCTGCGGGACGCCTTGACGCACAGAAGTCGCACGGAAAAAGAAGTTCCCGAAGAAGAGCCGCTCTAAAACTCCATTTTCCAGGTCGACGCCAAGCGCTAGAAAGTCCGTTCCACCCGCACGGCCTCCCTCAAACGCGGACACACACACACATTCCCCTCCCGAGCCGCCGCCAGGCCGGGCCGGGCCGCCGGGGGCGCTCCGGGAGGGGCGCCGCGCCCTGCCCCGGGCGCTCGGCCACGGCCCCGCTCCCTTTCGCGCTTCAGTTTTTTGGGTGTTCGCTTGCCGCAGCCGCCCGGGCCGGGCCGCCCCCCTGCCCCCCGCCGCACCTGCGTTTCCTTGCCGCTCTCCGGCGGGGCCAGGGCCCGGGCCGGGCCGGCGGGAGCGGGGTCGGCCGGGCCCTGCCACGGCCTCGCCGCTGCCTCCATCGCCCGCTGCCGTTGCCAAGGCGAGGGGCTGCCGCCACCGCTCCCCGCCGCCGGGTGGGCGGTTTTTTAACCTCCCCTTCCAGTCCCGGGTCAGTCCCGGCTTCCAATGAAAACGACCGGCCGCTCCGGGCAGGAACCGGCATCGCCGGCTCCTTCCGCGCGGAGCGAAGCGGACGCCAAACCCGCAGCGACGCTGAATCCCCGGGCGGCCGCAGCCCTGCCCGCTCCCGGTGGCTCTCTCTGGGCCGGCCAGCGAAGCCCCACGCCGCCCGCGGGGGGCCCCGGCCGGCTCCGGGACCCAGCGCTCCCCGCCCGCCCCATCGCTGCTTGGGGGGGGGGGGGAAGTCGGGACTGCGAGCCCCAGAGCGGCTTGTAGGGCAGACGGCTCCTCGCGAATGCCGCAGCAGTTACCCTATTTTGCTCTTTCGAGGAGAGAGACCCGAAAAGTCATTCTCTGTTACTGCGCTAAAAGCTGAAAAGTTGCATCAGGCGCAGCTTTAGTAGTCAAAACATCACAAAATAATCCGACCTTTAACATCCTACTTTCGGCAGCTCCTCAAAGCATGCAACTACATAACCTTCACCCATGGTATTCCCAGAAGAAGCAGGAAAACTTCAAACGCTGCTCTTTTAACTGCATGACAAAAAGGCAATGAAATGTAATACACCTGGATGCTACAGGTGCACATAATACAACTTTCTCCTAATTGGATAACACAGTGCAGGTTGCCCTCTTAAATGACCAGAGAGGCTACCTGTTACTAGGTTTTCACTAATCCCTCCTCTCAGAATATGATAGTGAAAATAAATATCTTGCTGACACTCTGTTAGCGGTACTGATCGTTTATGTAAAATCCAATTCTAAATATGTTCAGAAACAAATCTGTCCCCAAGGAAATCTTTCTCCTGAACTTCTGACAGAAGAAGGAAGTCCAGGTGGTAATCACTCTATAGAAAATAGTTACAATGTATACACAAAAGTACTAAAAGCTATCTAACATTAAATATAGATGAAAAACTGACTAAATATGTATGTCCTGACACTGAGACATCAGCAGCTTTTGTTCACCCAGAATCTGTGTCAACACATCCATGGGAACATCAAAGCCAAACACTAGGAGTAAAACAAAGATACTTCAAGAAAGCCTGGAATTCTTCACATAAACGTGTAAGAAACTCAACACCCAGGCCTGAGGTAGGTATTTCACCTTGGAATGTTTCTCTTCTGCTTCTTTTGATGTAATTTGAACTCTGGACTGGGGAGCCTCCTGCTAGTCGTTTATGGAAACATGCATACACAAGGCTGCAAAAGACCTGCACAAACTCCATGTCTGGGCCCAACTATTCCTAAATATTCCCTAGGAGGATTTTTTCCACCTACTCTTAAAAATCTCTGGAAGACAGAGGCTACACAAACTTCCCAGGGAACATGGTCCAGTTCTTATTTACCCTTTTCATTATTTTTTTATTAGTATTAATTATTACTTCAAAGTACACTTTTTCTCAACTATCCTTCAGTGACTAGGCAGAAAAAACGACCTTTATAATCACAGCTTTTAACGTTTGTGGTGGATTAACCCTGGTAGACAGCTAAGCCCCACATAGCCACTTACTTCCCCCCAGTGGGAAATGTTTTCTCCCTCAATATTTTCTCTCCTAGAAAGAAGATAATTGATTCAGCTAAAAGCTATTTATTTAACCATTTCATTGGAACTCATAGGTTCTGTTCTTTATGCTTTTCCAGTTAGTTTGTACTATTGCCAAAGTGTGACATGCAAAACTGGACATAAAACTCTTGCAGTGGCTTTAGAAACCAGAGCAGAAAGGAAAGCTTTCTATTGATGATTTGAACATAAACTTTTAAAACACTGCCCGATAACACTTATTCTTTCTACTTTGGATGGTTTCAATATTCACTTTGGCACCCACAAGATCTCACATATAATTTTCTGATATACTTTTGCATATTGATATTTATTCCCTTTTATACTTGTTCATTTGACTCTTCCTTTCTTGAGTACTTTGCTGAATTTCCAAGCTTTTCTTTTATGCTCTGCTTCTTTAATGAAAATTAGTTTGAGTTTCATTCCCATCCTCTGATCCACATCTGGATCATCTCTCCCAGCCTGGTTACTGTATGTGATTGCAAATTCTCAGTTCCCTTATGAACAATGTCCTGAAAAATCAGGCTCTTTTAACACCTCATATAGTATCTTCACAGAGTTTCTCTGAAAATAATTTACAGTCTTTCAAATCATTGCTGACCTCCATCATAGTAATTTAAACTAGATTATATCTGTCTTGCTTCTTAAAATAAGTATAAATGTGAGGGGGTAAAAAAAAAAAAAAAAAAAAAAAGAGTTGCAAGGGTTGTATCATAAACTTTGCTAATAATTGGGGTGGTGCTAGAAGTGTTAGTTCCCACTAGTTGAATATATGCCTGTCAAGCATCTAAACTATCAGAGAAGGTAATTCTATTGATTTGACCTGAACTGTTTTTTTAAATCCATGTGGTACAATTTCTTTCCTATTCTTTTCCCCTGAACTACTGTAAAATAATAGCATAATAATTTGTTCTAGTAATCTTGAGGAACTTTTTCCCCTCATTTTTAAGGGAAGTTGCTCTGTCTGATATTCTTTAAGACTCTGAGACCCTGCACATTGTTAATTAGTGCTCAAAGAAACTCATCTTGTTTGGGAGATTGTTCTCAGCGTTCAAAGATATGTTTTATTTCATGTTGTCTTGAATAGCTCTAAATGATATAAATATTTCACAGTATTTCTTTAATCCAATGATTTTCTATTCTTTTAATTTTTACAATCTTGTCATAAATAGCATTTTACTGAGACCAGAGAAAAAAAGGTACTAAACATTGTGGTCTTACCCAGGGTTCCCACTATTTGCTTACTCTACCCTTTGCTCATTCTTCATGACTCCTGATTTTATCCCTCCAGAGTTTGCTTATTATAAACATCTCTGTATTTTCTGCTCATTCTGAGCACTAATATTCTCCATATTATTATTTTTCAACTTTCAGGACAAGCATATCTTAGCAAAGGCACCTCACTGAGATTTCAATATCATTAAGGATACTGAAGGTGCCACTGTAGCACAGAATCACAGAACAGTTGAAGCTGAAAGTGATGTCTAGAGATCATCCAGTCCAACCCCTGCTCAAAGCAGGGTCAACCAGAAAAGGTTGCCTAGGACCATATCCAGTTAACTTTTTAATACCTCCATAGATGAAGACTCTACAACACTGAGCAACCCATTCCTCTGCTTGACCACCCTCAAGTTAATTTTTTTTTTCCTATGCTTTAGTGGATTTTCCTGTGTTTCAGTTTATGCTCATTGCCTCTTGTCCTGGACACCACTGAAAAGACCCTGGCTCCCTCTGCCCTTCATCTTCTTTGTGGCCTTTGATGCACTTGCTCCACTATGTCCATGTCCCTCCTGCACTGGGGAGCCCTGAAATGGACACGGCACTCCAGACATGGCCTCACAAGGGTGAGTAGAGGGGAAGGATCACCTCCCTTGACTTGCTGGCGACACTCTTACTAATGCAGCCTGGGATGCAGTTGATGTTCTCTTCTGGGTTATTTCCCATGCACAGACCAGGTTTAGGGCTTGGTAAATCCTTTTGTTGAATTCCAGGAGATTCTTGTTGGGCTATATTTCCAGCTTGTTAAGATCCCTCTGAATGGTGACACCACCACCTGGTATTTCACTCCTCCCAGTTTTGTATCATCTGCCCTTACACAGAGGGCGTACTCTGTCACGTCACCCAGATCATTAACAAAGATGTTAAACAGTATTTGAACAGTGTTGACCCATGGGGTACACTACTTCTGACAAACCTCCACCTTGACTTCATGATGCTGACCACAACCCTCTAAACCTGGCAGTTCTCTCAATTTTCAGTCCATCTCACTTTCCATTTATCTAGCCCATACATCATCAGTTTGTTTGTGAGGAATGTATGGGAGACAGTCCCATAACTAAAGTCTATAGTAAAGTCAAGATAAACGACATCCACTTCTCTCCTCTCACCCACCAGACCAGTCATTTCATTGCAGAAGGCTGTTAGCCTGGTTAAGCACAACTTGCCCTTCTTAAATCCATGCTGAAACATGACAAAGGCACAAAAATTTCAGACTTTCAGAACTGGTAGCCATGCCATTAGGTAACTCTTTTTCATCACTGTAGTAATTCATTTGGTATATAGGGTGCTATATAGGGGTGTATGTCCAAGAATATCTCAGAAAGCCTCAGCCTCCATCACACCTAAACACTACAGTCACTTCAGTCCCTCAATTTGCTTGTGTCGCTTTTGACTTCAGTCACATCAGTTATTTACTTAATACTATTCACCTCAGTCACTTACCCAAGCCTGCCTGTCATTTGATCAGCTCCTTTCAGCAGCCACATCATTCACGTCGACTCTCAGGTTAGTCAGCTCCTTCAGGTGGACCTGCTGCACAGTCACCTACTGCCACTGTCATCTCCCTGAGCTCCACTAACAATAAAGTATATGGTAGAACTGGTGTCTGAAGCTATTTGTACAAAAATTTCTTTTGAATTTCAGATTGTTAAAAAAACATTGGTATTTACAAAAAATAGAAATCCATTTCACTAAAATAAGTACTAATACAAGTTTCTATACCTGAAGATTAGTGCACATTTTTACAGGTATTAGCTATATGAAAGTTTAAGCATAGAAGTGTTTTCTGTTCCCAACTTCCAGCTGCTGCTTTACTAATTCTGTGTGGAGTGAAAGGATTATTCACGTGCCATGCTCTTACTTGTGTGTCTAAATTCAGGAGAATGCTTTTGGGAATAACCCCAGAGCTCAATATTCTATTTCCAAAAGTGGTCACAAGACACCTTGGGAATGAGAAGAATGCAAGTTTATGTGGTATGTTGCATAATATTATCCCAGGCTCTGAGCATATTCAGCTTCGACAATTTTTAGAGCCTATTGTCATGGTACCACCAAGGCTGGTGGCTCTGTGGGGCAAGGGTGCCAGAGGCTCCCCGGGTGGATTATGGAGGGGCCTGGCAGCCAGGGCCCATCCCACCCCCACCCAGGAGCAGGGCAGCCAGGGGACATCAGAGCAGCATCAGCCCGGGGCATCGGACACCTCCCTGGGAATGGGGATGGGCCAAGGCCAGGTTTTGTCTGCTTAGGAAATCATAGTGGAAATGCCTTCCAAATCTTTCTCCAGCCTCCCCCTAACCCCATGCAAAGTTGTTGAATCCACACAATTGTTCAGCAAAGGGATCCATAGGTTTTCTTCCTGTTGCATGAAGAATAACTTTCAACTATTTGTTCTGAACGTGGCTCCCACTAGCTTTATCTGATGGCTCAAATATTTCTATTTGGAAAATATGGTGAACATTCAATCCCTATTCGCTTTCTCCATTCCACTCATAATTTTGTAGACTTCTATCATATCTTGCTCTGCAGAAGCACCTCTTCTCTAGTCAGCTCAATCATTCTCCTCATGAAAGCCATTCTAGCTCTTTGATCACCCTGCTATTCATCTCCTCCCTTTACTAGTACTTACATATATTTTTTAAGATGGAAGAACCAAAACTGCACAGGTGTGGGAACCAGTTTATACAGTGGTGTAATTACATTTTCCATTTTGCTCTCTATTCCCTTCCTGACAATTTCTAGCATGTCTTTCTTGCTTTGCTCGCTGCTATTGACCACTGAGTGGATGTTTTCGTGTAATTCTTCATTATAATTGCAGGGTCTTGCTTCTCAGTGATAATGTTTTAGGATCCAAATGTTTTCAAGGACTGATCTTGGACAGAAGATAAGTCTCAGAAATTATAAAACACTTTAATGGATATGGTCTCACTTGGTAACATTGCAATCCATTGACCTTCCCCTAGCAGGACCACCAGCAATAATAATTGTTCACCCAGCATGGATAAAATCCAACACAATGCCTACCATGGCTTTGTGCAGCACTGAAGAAGTTTTGAGCAATGCCAAATAAAAAAGTATAAGATCACACTGGGACAAAAGAAATACATGATTGTACACATCTAAAAACAAAAGTTCATAGTTTTGTGAGTTAGCCTGTGACATACCCAAACCACTGTCAAACTTTTAAGAGAATTAAGAATTTTAAATCTTATTCTGTTTTTCATGAACACCCTTTCACTCGAATACAGCACAGTAAAAACAAACAGGCCACTTCGGTTGCTTCTATCTGACTTAAACGACTCTATGATTCTATGAACCCCTCCGAACAAAAATGTAAATCTGGATAATCCCAGTTTTTATATTTTTGCATAAACCAGCCACTAGAGGGGGAGATAATCCCAGACACTTGAATACGTCTAATCCTAGCTAGCAGAAATTCTACATTTGAGTCGACTTTCTATTACCATGGCCACAAATCCAAAATCTAGCTTTTTATTTTTTTTAACAGTACAAGACAAGTATTCAGCTGCAATGAATTACATTTCTTGTCATTAGATTGTCCAGCAAATGAATTGGGGTTGCTTTGCCAGAGCAAAGGCTTTTCCTTAGAAGGCTCTGCTTATTTATTTATTTGGTAATTGACAAGTCAATTGTAAATTGTAATTTCTCTGTAAAGGTGATTCGATTTTGAGACTGCAAGGTTCAGCAATGTTCCTTGAAGTATTCTTAAATATGTAGGAACTTCAGCAATCTTAGATTCACTAGTTATAACAGACCACAAAACTATGACATGTTGCACTCATACAGTTAGTACCTTTATTGAGACAATAAGAAAGCACGTTATAAATTCAAGCAGCCAGATTATTATGCTGACAGCAAACGTCAGTTTATTAACCGCACAGAAAATTAAGCTGTACTACCTATGTGGTCATGAAAAAAATCCTAGTCATTTGTTAATGATGATAGTAACACTACCCACTTCTCCACCTCTGTGTATGTCACTCAGGTCAGAGTATCTCTATAGCTGTTGTTAGCCTGCAGTTGTCAAGGTAAGGAAGATTTACACTGTGTTCTGTCACAAAGCAGTCAACACCAATGGTTCTCCATAGGAGAGGAACATAGTAATAATCCACATCTATGGCATTAATAAACTTTTCAAACACAATATAGCTATGATAAAATCTTCATCTGAGGCAGCCATGGTCATACTTGATTATGGGGAGAATTACTTTATATTTAAATAGAATATTCTTGAAGTAGAAGCTGTTATGGTCGACTTCAGAAACAGTAATTTTTCTGTGAAGGAAGTTTGGGCTTACAGGGAGATAAATAACTCATGAAACATACTTTAAAGAGCAGAAAGAGAAACTAACCTGTTGTTAGACTTATAAATCTGATCTCTTTTTAAAAAGCAACAAATGAAAAATTTGCTCCGGTTTCCTGAAGACAGGAGACCAAGTGACTGATTTTCCCATGCCCTTTGGTGGGGGTGTGGGCTACGCTGAGTAAATTTGACATGGTAGGAGTGTGGAGCATTGATAACAATGTAGAGAAGCAGCAGTGCTATGGGAATACGCTTCCTATCTCTCCTTACTGGTTCTCTGCAAAGGAGGAACAAACAGCTGGAGGAAGGAGATGTGGCAGAGTGATGGGAGCGGTAGAGGAGTGCCTGGAGGACTGATCCAAAAGTGTCCATGCTGAGAAAGATGAGAGGAAGCCCTTAAATCAAACGCTGTTGTTCATGAGGGGTGGAGATCCTTTTAATTAGGAAAACTGTCTGGTAACTGGAATAGCTAATGTTATAGAATATAAGAGTCTGCATGCTATTGCTTTCCAGCTGCTAGATAAAACCTTTCTTAAAAAAATGAAATTTATCAAATTTTAACAGAGGATAAAATATTTAAATATCTACATGTCTGTGGCTGTGTACACAAATCCCATCACTAAAATCTCAGTCTTTCGTTGCCAAGAAAGGTCACAACAGAATGAAGAGAAGAGGACAAGGTACTGGCTAGAGTGGAACTCAAGAGACGCCCAGAAAGTTAGAATTTAACTGGAGATAATTCACATAAAATTACAGAAAGGTGTCCATCTTTGATAAATAAGACTGCTTTTGAAAAACATAGCTGAGGATCTGTGCTCATAATTTACCTGGTCTTTTAGAGTACTTTTGTCTTACAACCTCTTTAAAAAACTTGTCAAAGACCTTTTTACAAAGTAGATAATTAAATATTATAAGGATCAATTAATTGCACAGATAAAGGACTAGCTTGGATAGCAAAGGCAGAGTGCAATAGTGTAAAATAAGAGTGTAGGCTAGAAAAATATGAAGAGCTCTGTGCCACAGAGACCAATAATGGCTGGGAGTGACTTCATTCCTCTCATGCACGTCTCTGGCCAGGCCGAGGGAATATGGCTGTAAGGGAGTGGAGTCTGCTGATGACACATAACTGGGCAGAGATTCAGCACAAGGGAAAAGTCATAAACATCAGAAGGTCTCAGGCAGAGCAAGAGCAACAGGATATGAGTTACTTGTGTGCTTTAAGTGAGAGAAATGGTGCTATTAAAGACTGGACAAGAAAAAAATGTCATAGCACTGCCCCAGCATTGTGTTTCTTACAGACTTTTTACTGACCAAGTACAGTGAGGGAGCAGGACTCGGTGCTGTGATAGGATGTTCTCAAGTGCTTAGCACTAGACACAGCTCAGGGCAGATAGTCATCTCTAGCAGCACTTCCAAAACTTTTTTGAACAGTATTACAGATGTAAGCCTGATTTCTTTTTGGTAACAAAGGCCAAGACAAAGGAGAACAGTATGCAGGAGTCTGAGCAAGTTCTCATTAGACGCTTTGGAATAATGTTTATTTTTAACATATATATCCCTGTTTTACACAGACAAGGCTACACCAAAACTGAGCAAGATGTTAAACTAAAAACTTAATACTAAGGTTGCTACCTTGAGGTTGAATAGTCTATAACTTTAACTGTTTAAAACTACTTTTATTTAACAACATATCCTGGCTGTTTAACAACTGTGTGTAGAACATGTGCTGTAGACTTTTTAAGGTTCATTGTTGTGCCACTGAGGCCTCTTTGTTCATATTTTTAGATCTTCCAAATATTTGTTTACACACTTCCTGTAGAGAACATACCTTCTGTAACACTGCTTCTTCATCAGCCCACTCCCGATTTATTTTAGTATCCCCCAGCTGATGGGGGACAGATGGGTGAGGGTTGGGAGCAGAGGAATGCTGCCCTGCCTCTGACGGCCATGGAAGCTATGCAGCTCACCTCCCCCGGACAGCTCTCAAACAACTTTTGGGAAAGGGGCCAACATGACTCTCTTGGTCACCAAAAATGTTAGAGACCTACAAAAGACTCGAGGTGAATCAGCTTTCAGTTTTGAACAGCGGGGCACAGGTCGCTGAGAAGCTGTCACTGAAGATTCCCGTCCCAGAGAAGTTTAAAATCAGGGGAACAGGCACATTTTAGTACAATTATGCAACACTATTTGCAAATTGGTGTGTAGTTTGTGCTGTTTATAAACTTTTCCTACAGTTCCTATCTTCACCTTCTCTGGGTGTCTGGAATTTAAATTCAATTCTTATCTCAGCAGACTGGGTATCACAGTCTGGATTAAGGCATTTTGGATTAACACCTTGTAAAATTAATAGAGTCTAATCTGGACCAATGTCTGCAATGTTTTGTGTGTGCAGTGAAAACCAGTTTGCACTATGATCCTTTCTCTTTTCTGACTGTGACAGTACAAAATCTCTGTGCTAAGATATGCTCGCCTGCATCTCCTGATCCAAAAGCTACATCCTTCCTAGTGTCACAGGAGTTTGGAGCAGCCATCAGAAAGCACCTGCCACGGAGCTGCCCTGACCATGTTGTGCAGATGCCATAGGCAAGGCAGTGAGCAGAGGAGAGACGTCTGAAAGATTTACTTAGTGCAGGCCATTTAGACATGGGCCACTGAATTCCCTTAGTATAACAGAATTCAACACAAAGGGTAAGACTCTAACCCCGCTGCTTTCTTTGGGAAATGTGGATGATCTCAAAGATAGATGCTGTGGCAAGTTGTGGGTTTAGAAAACAATGAGTTTTAATGTACAAATTCTTCTGAAGAACTGTTTGCAAACTCAGTTAACATTCAGTGATTATGTAACATATTATGCTTACCAGGGAGTTTTTCACCTATAACGAGTATAATGTATTACTGTCTTTCCAACCAGAAGGATGGGATGATTCTTTAGGGAATAAATTCTAATATGAATGCAGGCAGCTGGTAGTTTCTGGTATGCAAACATGCATGTCACGTCTGCCTCTGTTCCAGATCATGGCACCCGCCAGTGATGGCAATCAGTATAAACCCAGGCTACAATTAGGTCAGGCCCACTGGGGCAGAGTCTCATAATCCTGAACTTTCAGACCCCTCAATAAATCTGTTTAGAGCTCGAACAAACTCGTGGTTGGCTTCTCCTCTGTTTCTCCTCTGGAAAGCCAGTCAAAGGCAGCTGTTTCCCTTGCAATGGTGGCTTTGTCCCTTGACAAATGGCTCGAGCTTCCTGCTGTCTTCTCCCCTTGTGTACAAGATTTCAGGGCTCAAACAGGAACTCCTGCTGGCTAGCTGGCTGTGCAGTCCCACATGTCCTTCTGGCTCCTCCAGGACTGTGGGTTTAGCGAAAAATTCTCCTGCTCTCCCTCACAGCTTCTCCCTGCAGTGAGCATGTGGAGATGGTAGTGGAAGGACCTGGGAACAGGAGGCTGTGAGGTCCGGCAGAAAGGAAGGCTGGCGGGCTAATGATGGCAGATCCTCTGCCACAAGTCTAGTGGGAAAGGAAATTTTATAGAAAAAGTTCTGTGGGGAACACAAGGAAGTCACTTGGGGAGGGAATAAAAGATTCAAAATCAGAAAAAAAGAGAAGGAAACACTTCCTTCTTCACATCTTTCATCATTCCTATTGAGAAGAAAACATCTTTGATGCTCCACACCACAAAGATGTAAGCACAAGCACATTGGAAATCAAACATTTGCTTATATGTAGTTCCCACAGTCACAAGACCTTTTTCTATATCAAGAACATAAAAACACTTCCTCAAAGGTAAAATTTTGTATAAACCTTTTTATAGTTTGTATTTCTAAGGGGGTTTGGGTTTTTTTAGAAAACTGGGTAAATACGAAGCC
Source organism: Athene noctua (assembly GCF_965140245.1). Taxonomy (NCBI): domain Eukaryota; kingdom Metazoa; phylum Chordata; class Aves; order Strigiformes; family Strigidae; genus Athene; species Athene noctua. The sequence goes on from NC_134038.1 coordinate 81,536,124, forward strand.
TTATTGTTAATGTGCATGTTTCATCAGTCTCTGGTACTCAAGATTGCTGATACAAAGCACATAACCATAACAAAACAAAGCTTACATGAGTAATAATTGGTGATTCTTTCTGCTATTTCATCTGTTAATTTGTTCCTTCAGTTTTCCTTATAGTTGTTGATATTAGCATCACTTCTTTCTACTTGAATAATTTGTTATTCCCTAGACTAAGACTGCTTTGAAAATAAAAAATGAGTTTTGGTAAGTATAATATTCATTCCTTATTATTAACCAACTAAAATCTTCTTTATTAGTCTGGAATACAAATGCATATTAATAATGCCAGTATACCTTTAGGAAATTACTATCATCAAAATAAAACACTTCACTAAATATGATATTATGTTTCATGTTCACAGAATAGAACCCAGGGATAAAGTATAGATGTTTGATTATATTAACATTTTATATAAAGTGTTTGGAGGCCATAATTTGTTGTATAAATGTTCTTGAATATTAATGAAATGTTGAAGGCTGCAGAATTGATGAGCGACTCACATGAAACACTAATGCAGGACTGAAATCCATAGGCAATTACTTTTCATAATTCTCTTTGATTTTCCAGGAGTAGACCTGCTCTCTCAGTGCACATGCAAACTATTCACTGGGCAGCAATATCTCAAACTGAGGGGAATGCTGGCTTTGAATACAAAACCACATAGGCTTATAAATACTTTTATATGAAAATAACAATACATAGTGCATTTATAAAGCTGACAATACATATATTGATCATACAATCAAAAATCTGATTCCAGTGCCTGTGACTGACAGAAATATATTGTAAAACAGAATTATTTTGAAGCCTGACATCTGTCATATGGCTCTTTGTGTCAGTCTGATCAGAAACACTGTTCTAGAAATCCCATCACTACATAAAGCCCCACCCAGTGATCTGATGTATTCTGAGAATCTGTAACGTGCAAGATTAAGAGAGCAGGTCAGTAAATAATAAAGTTATTTTGGCTGACTTCATATAAATTATATTCTGTCACACAAAGTTATTTCTGGTTTGCAGCAACAGAAAGATGAAGCAGTCCAAAATTTGCTAGGCTTCTGTTAAGCTTTCCTTATTGTTCTTTGGCTGGGACAGGAAACAAAAACTAGTAAGCTATCGTCTCAAATTGTGCAAGCAATTGCATTCTTTGAAAACCATTATCTGCATGAAATCTTTCATGGCAGGAAATTACAAACAGAAAGAAATTCCTTCACAATGAGAGAAAAACCCAGATTATTTTCAATAATTGTTTTAAAATACAAAAGGTGCTGCAAAAGTTGATTCAGTGGTTGCTGTGATTGCAGATACCTGTCCTGACAGTAGACTGATTCCTTTAGAAAGAGACTAAGGGCATTAAGTAAGGAAAAAGAGAATTGTCTGAAATCTTAAGAGTTAAATTTTCTATCAGATCATCTGTAATTTCTCATGACTGATCACTGAAGAGAAATACAGAGAAAACAGAACAGGTGATCATACATGTATTTCTAGTTCATACTTTAAAACAGTGTTTTGAAACAGTGAGAAAAAATGTCTGACCATTCACATCAGCATTTATGACTGTTTTGGAAACATTTCCCTAACAAGAATATTGGAGTATTTGGTTCACACAGACATAGAGTACATGTAAAGATATTACATTGTGACTCACTGCAACTGTTACATGGCAAAATAAAATTTAGAAAACATAATGTCCTAGATTCAAAAAGTTACTTTTTTTCCAGTGAACTTTTTAAAGCCATACACTTAAAATGATTCATCTGTAGGTCAATGATTCATGTTGAGAGACCAGTTTTTGTGGAAAGGGGAGAAACAGAGTAACTGGCATTTTACTATCTTGATAAGAGGCCAAACAGAAACACCTGAGAGGAACAATAAAGGAAGGAAATCACTGAGTGATTAAATGCTGTTTGTTGTTAACTGAACTAGACCTAACTTTACACTAACTGGCAGCATGATACATATTCACATCTTTTTTCCCTTTTACCTTTGCTTGCAAAATTCTCATTTCATGGTGCCAATTCCAGAAGCTATTGAAACGCATCAGTAACTTCTCATTTTATAAAAGGATTGTGTGTTAGATGTATATACTACAGTTAGCTCAGTGAATTTACTGAAGGGCTAAAACCACACCCAAAAAATTACCAAAGTAATTGCCTGTAAGTGTCTTTAAATGATCCCTACATCCCCAAAATATGTAATTTTTAGCTCTACTCAAAATGAGTAGACAAGACTGAAACGAGAGGACTGGCAAGGGGTTCAGGCTGCTGCAGACAGTCAGAGGCTTACTGACCCTCCTTAGCTCAAGTGGGATATCCCAGGAAACGCAAAGTTTATGAAGAAGACGAACTTCCCCATCGTCAGAACTGGGTCACATCCTCATCTGCCATGCCACAAAAGCAGCTACAGCTACTAACATGATACTTCTAAAATAATAACAACAAACAAGAATGCCACCCATATAAAATATTTCCTATATCAGCTTTATAACATTGCTGGTTTTTTTCAAAATCGATGTATTCTTTGCTGTATCAGAGAAACATATTTTAGCTCTTTATGATAAAAGATAAGCTCTAAAGATGATAAAATGAGGAAGTCACTTCAGTCTGCATTTTTCCTTGGCATGCTGCTTTTACATAGGACTCCTGGACAACCTCACCTTCCTTCCTGGCTGTAATATCTTGCTCTGCTCTTTCTGCCCTGTCTGCCAGTACCTGCTATTACCATTTTTAACAGCGCTGCAGATTTCTAGTAGTCATAAATTACAGTCTTTACACTTAATTGTGACTTCTTTGATTCATTAATGTCGATGACATAACTTAGATCACCCTTTTTACCATCAGAAGGGTTGTCTCAGTTTCCAAAGGAACAGATATTTTGTTATCAAGCTAGAATAAAAATGAGAAAATGGTGATTTTTCTGTGTCACCTTTTCTTTTTTTCTGCTGTCTTCCAGCATCTTTCATGCCTGTTACACTGTATAGCAATTCTTCTTAATCATTTGTTCTGTTAAAATTCAAAGTGTGTTAACAAGTTGCAGGAAAGGCAGCTAAGCTAATTCTGAAGGAAAGCATACCATTTGGTTGGTCAAACTCTGCTGGCAAGAAATGTCTTGTTCACACCTGTATTAATCATAATTTAGACATATGTGTTCTGCCCTCATATAGGCACAGGTATACTGATGTAATTAACTCATTCTTGCCTGTGGCAAAGCACACAGGGGCTATGTCAATCTGTAAGTGACTGAGCTGACTAATTCTTGTCCCTTCATGATGCTTTCTGGACTTGAGAGTGTGCATTCAGAAAATACTATGTTTTCAGGTTATGCTTCTGGGCTTTCCTGGAGACAGCAACCTCTGAATTGATGCCAAGGCCAAAATAGAAGCTGATTTCTGTCCAGATAACAGCATTTAATTGCTAGGAGTATTAAATACTAAATGTATAAGTTGCTAGATATATTTTTTGTTTTGTCTTGTACAAACTTCCAGAAAAATACTGGATTAGAGGTTTGTACTCATTTTATGTTTGGAACCTTGTTTTGCATAAACACAGTTACCCCAACGTTTGGGAAACAAGGCAGTAAATAAATAAAGTCCAGAACTTCTCATCATTAAGTGATATGATACACGAATATTTACGCTATTAGATATGCTTTGTTGTGGCTGATCAAAAATGTTGGGAAAAGTGTAAGTAATGGGTGAAAAAGATAACTATATTGAGATGGCCGTTGTCTTCTGTATCTGGTGTCCAGAGTCTATGCCTCTACTGTTCTCTTTGCTGACTCCCAAGGACCACGCCAGTGCTGACATGGCAACGTGAAGCATCAAGAAGTTCATTCATTCATTCACCCATCCAGTGCAGTGTGTGGTTCCACAGCCGGCCGGCACAGCCAGGGGACTGAACAGGGATGAGGAGTCAGTGGGTACAGGATGGGAACTGGCACCGTTAATAAGGGGAAAAAACCTCCTGGTACAAATGCTCTCACTACACAGACTTAAACATAATGTCGCATTCACCCGGCATCACAAGAAGCAAACACATCTGACTGGGATGAACATCCACTCAGTTGATATGGGAAAACTTAAAAGAAGTTGTTTTACTAAAAAAAAAGATTGAGTAATTAAAGCCCTGTAATTTATTCAAGGGCTCAAAAATACAGGAGAAGTTTCCGATAAAGGAAAGCATGAGTGGTTTTCAGAATGACATAACTCACTTCTCTGGCTCTGCTGCCTTCTGGGCCACAGAGAAATGCAGCAGATTTTTTTTTTTTTTAATAGTAGCAACTTTGTGCTAAGATGCTGGCACATCTGTGAGGACACACAGGTACAAAGGCACTTCTTGTCTCACCTTCTCTGTACATTAAGCAAGGCTAAAGTGGTTATTTAATTTGCATATTTATGAAATGATTGTGTCCTTATACAACTATAAATACTTTATTTATATACAAGAAGGCCTTTATTTTAACATCCAGAGAAAAATTCCTGTGGGACAGTAATTCCACAGACTGTGGAATATTGTTAACAGGGCTAAGCACAACTAAAAAGGCTTACTTATTTCTTGAAGCTGTTAAATTAGACAGACACATGTCACATAATGCATATCATGTAATATAATTTGAAGAAAAAAAAGAAAAACTGGACAAGGGGCTATACATTCGGTACACATTTTTATTTCAGAAAGGCTTACTAGGCTGATGGAAATAAAATAAAAAATTTAAGTACAGCAGTACTCATTTATTTTGTAATTAAACTTTGGGTCATGATTACTGGTTTTAGTATGATATCTATCATTCAGAGAATTATGTATCAAATATGATGACCACATACTTCTGTCATATAGCAAACATCACTCAAATTCTCTGTTTGCAAAATTGGAACAAAAAACCCCTAGAACTATGAGATGGGTACATACATACATACATACATACATACATACATAGTACTTGAGAGCTATCAAACAACACATGCTTTCTAAAAAAGCCACACACTTAACTCTCTTTGCTGTCATCGCTTTGTAGATCATATATTTGGCTAAAAAAAAAAAAAGGGAAAATATGTTATTCTGAAGGTTCATCCATGGACTTATGCAAATAAATGTAGAGCTGGGCCAATTTGCAAATTGTTGTTTCTGGGGACAGAAGGACCCACTTGATCACCCACCAAGTAGAGGCTTGGCTAGTTCCTAACCCATGGGGGACAAAGTAGTCTCTGGAGGGCCTTGCATGGTCAGTGGGGCAGAACAAGGATGTGCAGGCATCAACTCAGCTGAGGATGAGCAATTTTGCCCCAGAGTGGTAGCAAGTGGACTGCCACACAGCAAAGCCATTGCTTAGGTTCAGGCTAGAGTTAAGAAGTTTCATACAACAGCTGTGGCAGCTTGAGCCTTACAAAAACCCACCTGTCCTCTAGACCACTTGGAGATCTTTGGGTGGAGAGTATAGGTGGTAACCCAGAGGTATGAACTGGACTCTGGAGTTTACCTGGGTTCTGGCTATGAATTGAATTTGTGGAAAAAATTTTGCCCTGCCACATCAATGCTATAGGAAGTATTTCTGTCATTCCTTTGGCTATAGGCAGAGCTGGTGTTGTTAGGTGTAGTAACTCCTGAAGTTACATGATTAATGTTCTTCCCCATTTTCTTATTTTTCTTTGTTTGCTTGTTTGGATTGCTAGTCCTCTCAGGGCATGAATCAGAAAAACATTTAAGCACCAGCCCTGACTGAATTCACTGAGACTTCAGAATTTGTTTAATGTCAGGTCCATCAGACCAGTTCAGTCCTACAGCAAGCTCTGAGCAGAGCCCCAGTGGCTACAACAAAGAGGAGTCAATGCTGTCATGGTGCGAATCACAGAATTTTATATTTCCCCTTTCTGCCACACTGAGGCCCACAAAGAACTTAATTCTGCAGCGCTTTTACGATAGAGTTCATTGCCTGTCTTTTACTGGAACTAGAACCTATATTCATGGTTACAGAACTAAATGTGTATTTTCAAATATACTTAGTTCAAAGAGTATGTTCATGAATAAAAAAACTTCTTGCTGTTTGCTACTGCATTCCAATACAGAGTGTAAGCAAATAGACAAATTAAAGTGAATTGGAGCTTTCAGTCTGCTCTCCTGTGCAGTTATCCCTGGTGAATTTAACTGAATAAATGAATAAACGTCTTCTTTTAAATGAATGTTGGAAAAAAGAAAATTTTGAAAATAGTACCAGTGACCGACTGTAGTTTTTCTCTATTCAGAATTAGTCCCTAATGAACTCAGGCTATAAATGGACCTCTATGTGTTTCAAAAAAGACTCCAAACAATAAGGAATTCACACAATTCTATGAGGTCTAGCCATAAATACACAGAAAGATATACGGGATGGGTTTTCATTTACTCTGTTGCTCTTTTACATCCTTCCAACATCTAATAGTTCTTGGGGATCTTTGTAAGTCCATCATAAGTGGCAGTGTATACTTCTTACTTAGTCAAATTGTTACAAAGGGAATTTAGTGTAATAATGAATAATAAAAAAACCCCCAAAACTACATGACAGAGGCACACTGTGTTTTGGGGTTGTAGGTGTTGTGGCAGATCTTCAGTTATGACACCCAGATAAGTGCTGATGACAAACTGTGTGTTCTGAAGCTGCTACACTCCCACAAAGGGACCTTTGTTTGGCCTTGTGGATGTAAGCAAACCCTCCTGCTGCTCTGCTGCCAGAACACTGCTATCACTGAGCCCACATTTCCAGCAAATGCTAACCCACCCTCACACAGAGCAAGAAGTCAGAAGACCTCACACCAAGAGTTGCACAAAGAGCGGCTGTACACAAAACTCTGAAGAGGGAGTTTGCTGGAGTCCCACAGTCCATTACCTGGAAAAGATAATACGAATCTGCCTGCATGCTCATGAAGCAATGCTCTAGAGGCAATTCTACAGCAAGTAAATGCAGTGCTCTCCATACACGTTGGTGCATTGCCTGACTGTGCTTAGGAGACTTAAGCCTGTTTCTTCAAAGCCTCGCTTCCAGATGGCATTGTCTTATCCAGAGTGGTATCAGAAATAACCAACATTTACAAAACCAGGAGGCTAAAGGAGAACTTCTTGCTGAAGAATGCCATGCTGGGTGTCACTCAAGTGGGTATTTTCAAGTGGTTGGGTTTTCAGAAGGTTTGAGTGTATGTCAGTTTCTATGCAGGGCACTGCAGTGTATTCTGCTCCGTGAAAAACAGGAGACACACACATATATGTGTGTATATATATCTCTATCTACGCAGACATACACACTTAGAAGTCTAATTTCATGCTTCCAGGTGCAAATATTTTGACTCATGTCTTTTGTATTCACATATCCCATGACATGTATCTACCTAACACATATATGCTAAATAAATATATGGTGCTGCTAGTAGCCCAAAGATGTTATTTCCCATATAATAGACACTGTTTGCCACGCTGTATAGAATGCCTGCCCTAAATCCCATGGTTGCTTTGTATCTGTGTTGCAGCAAATCTATCTCACAGGGCTGAGGATGGGCACCACGCCATCCTAACAGATGGGTCTGACAGCCAGGAGACCATGTATGTGCATCCAGTGTGGGTAAGACCGATGGGATCCTTTGCCAGGGAGATCTGAACAGCTGTCTGTTTTGGCTGTACCTACTCCAAGAAGGATGTAGGCTTACATTACATGAGGTCTATGCAAGTGCAGAGATTGGAGGAGGAGAGTCACATGTGTAAAGAAAAATCCATTCAAATAGCTACGAATCAAAGACAACCACTGAGAAAAAGTGAGGCAGCATTATGGCACTCCACACCCCTCTGCCTCCCCTCAGGAAGACCAAGCAAAACTCGTCATGACAAGTTCATTTGTCCGAACACGTCGGCAAGGGTGCAGAAACCTGTTGCACAGGCTTTCTTCCTGTCCCAGAGGCACATAATATTTGGTAAAACAATGGCCTAACTTTCAAACACTGTGCAGACACTGCTCTTCTATATGGTATAAAAATATGCTGAATAAAGGAACAAGTCCTTTCTGTACAAAGAATATGAATTTAGCTTGTCTCTTTTAAAACATAATTTAAAATGCCCTGTGAACAATTAGGTATTTGCATGAGTAGAAGTTAAAATACTACTTTCCAAAATTATCCCCTTATAGAATTTGCATCCTCAGGTCAGGCCTGTGTGTTAGTATAGAGCTGAAAAGAAACACCGTACAAGCTGTCTTTATTCAGTGCTCTGAAAGGTTGAAGCACAGTGTTATGTTCTTCATTGTCATGCATTTCATTCATACCCATATCCAGAAAAATCTACATAAAAATAAAGTCTGCCATCTAAAAATAATTAAGTGGTACTTCAACTATTGTCTTGAACTATTTTTTAATTAAAATGTAGACAGCGATCAGAGATTTAGCACCGTATATAGAGTGGCCAGTGTAATTAGATTATGGAAAAACACACTTCAATATAGCATACACATTTTTTAAACAATTTAGCTGTTCATCAAACCAACTGAACAGTACAAAAGAAAAACTGAATACAGAAAAAAAAAAAAAAAAGATGGAAAGCGTAGCCATATAAAGGTGAATAAGATACATGAGGAAAGGGATAAAAGTCCTTCCAATACACAAGCTTAAGTGACAGGTAGAGCAAGGGAGCTAGAAACCATGCCATGAAAAAAGTTGGTATAAAGTGTTGTTAGCAGTTTTAAAAATATCCATCAGGTTTTCTTGTAAATTAAAAAGCCAGATTCCTGTCCTTACAGACATTAAAGAAGATTTTGTGGCCAGGTTGCTTAGGATGGGTGTTTTACTCCACACCCTCAGTGATCACCCAAGATGGATGATACTTTCAAAGAAGCATCTTCCCACCACAAGTGGATCAGCAATGAAACTCTTCTGCCCCCTCCTCCTCTCATGACAAGGACTCATGCTTTTAGGACTGATGTATTAATTCTTAATTACATTTAGAAATAAAAAACATGAAAGAAAGTTCAATTCTAAGCCAGCTGTAGCCACCTTGTTGAAAATGGCAATTTATTACATTGGCAGCATGGGAAACCAAGGAGTAGTAAGCCAGCTTCCTTCCTGCTCCAGACTTTTCAGTAGCTTTTATTGTGTTTTGTTTATTGAATTAACCCTTGAGAACAGAGGAAAAAGGGATGTGTTTGGAATGTGCTCAGTATTAAAGAACTCAGCCACAATGCAAACATGTGACACCAACAAATTTGGACTTGTGCTTGGCCTGAGGGTGTAAGAAGAGGCAAAGGTGACACAGAGGAACTTTACACCTTCTTATTTGGTGTATTGATGTACAACACGAGCTACCCACTGCCTCAAGGGCTGTTTTGGCATCTGAGGACAGCTGAGATATTTATACATTGCAGTTGGTCTTTGTTTCTTTGCATCATTGACTCCTGCATTGTGAGGTATGGAGCTGCCACAGGAGTCCTGCAGACCCAGTTATTCCTTGTGGAGGAAATTTTCTCAGGAAGCGAGTTGACCCTTATGGATTCCCTCTGCAGCTTCATCAGGGCAACGCGATCACAAGTGCATGTGTGCACATATCACCACTTTTTAAGTGCACCTTTTATACTATAAAATGTACTTCATAACTTTTTAGTACCTGAAAAAACATAGTCATTTTAGTTCACAAAGTTTCTGAAAACCTCTAAATTCAGGAACATACTGTATTATTAGCCAGATTATATCAATACACTAATATCCTGCCTTCTGCCATCTCAGATATTTTTTATTTGGTCTTTGGAGCCTTTTTATTATAAACTCGATTCATCAAATAAAAAGCTATCCTTTCCATGTACCCTTCAAAATTCCTAGTGTGCTTTTAAAAGAAGGAAAAGCACAATCTAAAAGGCATTGCATTGTAAAATATATTACATTATTATATATAGTGCCTTATTTGTAATTACAGAACCTGCTGACCTTGTAGATATGTAAAAATTATTTGAACTGTTAATGTTTAACCATGTATTGTCACTCAAATTGTAATTTAATGGTTACATTGGGAGAGGCAAATGAAGAGATATTTCCAATCAAAATAAAACACATAGGCTAAATGATTGTACAGTTTAGAGATTCAGATAAATGCTTTTCTCTTGTACATGGACATGTTCTACAGGTTACAAAGCAGACACATTAAGAACAAGTTAGTGGTGTAATTCTTCGATGTTTGATTTAACCTTGCATACCTAATTCCTACAATACCTTGCATTATTCAGTAAACTCTACTTTAAGGGACTGCTCTTTAAAATGGAAAAATAAAAAGCAGATTTTTAAAACTTTCACAGTAAGCCCAGTACATTATTTCCAGCAAGAAGAACCTCATTAGTAAGGGTCACTCTCGAACTTTCACAGGCATCAAGATACTCTGACTTAAAGGATGGGCAATGTGGCAAGCTGTGAAATAAAGTTACAAAAGTTGCCTGGTAGAAAAATAGTCCTTTGCAGTCTAGGAGTGGTCTATAACATTGTGGGTGCCACCCACATCCCCCCCAGAAAAAGAAAGCTTGCAGCTCCTTGATGCTGTTGTCCAGAATCTTTAATACCTGTGTATATCTGTAGCCAAATAAATTCTTTCTTGTGGGTAACTTTTTAATAAGCTACACATTGCACAAGTAATGCTGTCATTGCTAGTTGAATTGCAGTGGAAGCCTCAAAATGTAACCAGGATTAGACCTTGGTCCTGGGTGCACTAGCACCTTCCCTCGCTTCAGGCCCAGGGATGTGCTTGGGGGACTCTGCAAAACAGATCAGAACAGCTTCTAGCATTGTTTGTTTCTTTTGGGAAATAAATTATACTCCATCTCTGGAACTAAATAAAATAAAATAAAATAAATGTTTTGAAGGAAATCTTTCTTATATTTGCAAATGTGGATTTTTTTTCTCCTTTTTACCATGCTGCCTAAAACTGAACAAAATGCTAGAGGATAAGAGAAAAAGGGTCAGAAACTGGAAAGTGAGTCATGTCACATGGTATTCTCAATAAAAACTTTAAATATTATAACTGCATCAGTTAATGAAAATAAGAATAGTAAGTGTGCATATTTCATCTGTAACAGAGTTTCAAAAACCTTAGTCTCTTTTATGGCCAAAAATTGGTTCTTCTTTATGTTCAGGGGAATCTGTGAAAACAGATCTTCACTCTTCTGCTCAGCAGTAAGAGAAATCTTTTTTTCTGAAAGAGAGGAAGGAAAGGAGTCAGAATAAAAGTGAACATCATAACTTAGAAGATAATTTGTAAAAACACATATTTATTTTCATGTTTTATTTTGAAAATAGCCCATATGTTCATATTAATGCGGCAAAACCACCAACTGAACTTGTCCATAATTTTTATCCTGCTACTCATTTTGTCATCTCTAGTTGCCATTTCCCTGACAAGACATTGCACATCAATTAAGAATGATAGCAATTTCTGATGGAGTGGAATAATTTGTAACAGGAGCAAAATTTTAAATACCATGCTAAGAGTATCAAAACTCATAAGGTACCAGATGCTCATCAGTAGGCTCCCTGTGTAGTAAAGCAGGATCTCATTATAAAATCAGGAAGTATGTAAATAATCCCGAAATTGTGAAAAATTTAATAAAGATAGCTCATCAACAGACTGATAGGAGTGGGAGTAATATTATGCAAATTAAGCTCACAGTTCTTCTACATCAAAGGAACTATCAAAGCCAAATCAGAGAGGAAGGAACCATTACGATCTGCAATTCAGATCATCACTTGTGGTCCCATCATTAACCTTAAGAAACATTGGAGCATCCTACTATTAATTCTTAACAAAAAGTAAAGCAGCACCACTCACCCTGTTACATATTACCACCCACATGCCAAAAGTTACGGAGAGCAGAGGACACTAAAAGCTTCTTAAGGCTGGTGTCTAACTTTTAAAATGGCAAGACTATCCCCTTCTGGGACTGTAAAGGAGAATGGACGCAGGCAGCTCACCCGTTTTTTTTTCTTTCTCACTTGCCGGGTAAGAATAGATAATGCTTAAAGTTTCTTTTAAGCTCATGTCTAAGCATGGCAGCATCTGCCCAGCCAAGTCCTCCGTCATGAACTTCAGCTGTGCTATCACATAGCAGAACCCTCCCGCAAGCTCTGAACTTGTAGAAGACAGGGGTTATCCCACATCACGACCCTGCCCTGCCTGACAGGCAGGACAGTATAGCAAGGAGATAAAGTATCCTATGCCTTGTAAACTGCTTTAAGTAGATCACCTGGAGAAAGATGAGAACCTGGGGGTGAATCTAATAGTTGGTCAAGTCCGCACAGTTAAGCTGCTTGTAGGTTTCGATACTAGCTTTCAAGTTTTACCTCCCCACATATCATTTCTGGAAATGCATTGCTGTGCATCACAGGGACTGTAAAAAGAAGACAGGTATTTGTTCTGGAAGGTTCCTTATCATGTACTGCCCGTTAGCTAGGTAGCTGTTGTGAGAAAGCACTTTTCTGCTGCAACAGTAGTGTGGACTTGTTTGCTGGAGTGTTTCAATTTCACAATGAGAGTGGCTGAGCTCTTCCCTGTTGTCATCAACTGCTTAGCGGTATTGCACCCGCATGAGACTAATGTAAAGAAGCCTTTATTCTGTATTCTTAAGCTAACAGTGCCTCTCTTCTGACCATGAGAGAAAGTACTTATATATGTGTTACAGGGCGAGGTCTCAATGGTGTATATAAAAAGTAGCTAAAAGTGCAAGATTCATCTCTGGGATCTTTTATTAACTGGTAGAAATTGTCTCTGCTTAGAACTTTTACATGTCCATTTGATCTATACCTTATCATATGTCATTTAGCTCTACTATGATTTAGATATCATTAATTAAAAACTCGCCAAGGAGTAGAATCTGACAGCTGCTAACTCAGCAATGAAAAACCTGTTCAAATATTAATAGCAATCAGTGAGCAAGATCACGTCTTTATATGGTGCTCTTGTGACCTAAAGATGAGTCAGCAAAGGGAGGAAATCTTTGCGCATATATTGGTACTTCAAGACAATTCAGGACTCTTTAAGACATCTTTTTTCTGGCCTGCTCTCAGATATGGCAGCTCACTAGAGAAAGAGAAAAGTGTCTGTGAAGCCACCATGATGGCTCCCAACCCACTGTCTCCTCAGTGCCTTGAGAGTGGACAACTCACAGAGCTTTCCTCAGCTTCTCTTTACTTGATTATGAGTCCTTGCAGATTAGTGGCCCTCAAATTGTAGCAAGAAGATCACAAAGCATCAGAAGATAGTCTGAAAAAATACATAAAATAATAAATCTGAACAGACTGTGCATGGATTCCCAAGCAAGCAACAAGAAAATGGGACAAAAGTAAAGAACTAAAATGGCATATGAAGTTTAAATAAATGTAATTTGGTTTTAAGTGAAGACCAGTATAATATATTCACAAGATTGTCCATGGATTTAAAAAAAAAAAACAAACAAACCGAAAGATGATCTTTCACTTTACAAAGGTTGAAAAGCCATGGGCTGGAGAACACAGATACAGAATTCTCACAGATGGATTTTTGGCTGAGAAGGTGCATCTAGTTTACAAGGTTTGTCCTTCACAGGATTTAGTCAGAGGGTCTGGTAGCACATGTACAATTGATGGAAAACAGCTCCTCCCCAGTTACTCAACAGTTAAGACAGAAAAATAAACAGCACAGCTCACTGTGAAACAGATCTAGAAGAGCATTAAAATTAGCAATGGACTTTGAAAGCACCAAAAGGTATGTTATCTGGATTTACCTATAGACAAAGCTTGATGTTTCAAAGCTTCATTCTAACCTCGTCTCATCGATTTTCATAAGGAATCTAGAGTCTTTTTTTTTTTTTTTTTTTTTTTTTGTAACTGAGGAATGCACCCACAATGGTCTACTGAAATATCTATTTATTTAAAATTAATGAAAACACATACAGTCATATACTGGTTCTCAGTTATGACTAGATTTCTAAAGCTAGCTGATCCAAATAATCGTATAACAGAGAAAGGTTCTGTCTATGCTGGAATATTTGACTGTTTCTATAGGAACAGTTATATCACTGTACATTTTATAGTGATATTGTTAAATCAATACGCAGACATTAAAATGGCATCAATCTTTGCATGGCTATGATTGTTCTAGATTACAAGAAGCCTTTTCACTCTAATTAAAAATTCCTTCCAAAGCAACACAGTATAAAGTGAAGAAAATATTCTGTTTTCACAAAAGGAATCATCCTCATACAAAAATTACTGTATAAATTGACATGGTAGGACACGCAGTATTTTTTTCCATGTGAAAAAACACTTAGATACATTGCTTCAAAGGAGAAAAGAAGCAAGTCACGGAGTAAAGGGCAACTAGAAAAAGGTAAACTAAGAGAATCAATAAGAGGAGTCACTGTTCAGTTTCTATTGTGCTCGTATTTGATTTGAATGAGCAAAGGCGTTATACTAAGACCACCGTTATCTACTCAATTTATTAGTGATTTGAAAGAGAGAGACTAGTGAAATATAAATATTCATAAATTACTTACATTAATGCAGGTGCAGGGAAGTCTAAACATTTTAATGATGCATTTCATTCTGTAAAATTACAGGTTTGGAAGGTACTTTAAGAGGTCATCCAATTTAGAACACCCTCCCAAGGCAGGGAGAACTAAATATGTTTCACTGCTTACCACTGACTTGTTAAACCTTTTCCCAAACTTTATATGTTTATGGAGGTACAGATTTATGTCCATATTTCTAATCAAATTAGTTCTATTTTTTTTAATTTTATGTATTTCTAAGTTTTCTTCATTTTTTGGTATTATCATATCAGAATTAAAAAAAATAAATAAATGTGAAAATGTAAAACCTATTCCTCCACCAAGCTTACTGTAATAAATCCCCATTTTGTGCAAGTATAAGATAAGTGTATTATAAAGGTGCAACAAATGTATTTATGTTACATGAAACTTTTAGGTGGATTGACCTCAACTCACAGTTTAGACTAAAGTAAGATTATGTCACCAATTAATATAATACTAATACTAGAATTTATAATACAATACTACTGCATAAATACATAGGAAATGCTCAGCTTGAGATGAACTATGAAATATGTTCAGCTTTTAGTACATTGTCTGATACAAAAGATAAAGGAGAAAAAATGAACAAAAAAAATGTCCAGAAAAAATGAATAAATTGTTTAGAATCATGATATTATACACATAGGAATGCATGTGAAAAAATAAGAACATTTAATATAAAGAAAATGGTAACTGCAAATATGGTCAAAGTTTAATTTGGTAAATGGCATGGAGACAGAAAGTCTCACACCCCTGCTCTTTTCTCTTAAAACAAAAGGGAAAAGAAATAGCCTATTTAATTAAAAAGCATTATGTTCAAAAAACAATCAAAAGAAACAATTTATGGACATCATAAAATTTTAAAATAAGATTTTTGTAGCTGTGATTTTCTAAGGATGTAAGTGAAATTTAAGTTCTAGTGAGAAGAAAGACTTTTTAAGCCAATTTATGTTCTAGTAAAAAAAATGTTAAAGACATACAAGACTACTTCAGCTGGTTTGAAGATCATGTGTGTCTAAAAGCTTGTCTGGCTTTTCCAGTTGTACCAGCTCATCTGATCAAAGATACCACTTTTTCCTACTTAGTTTTCCAATTAATATTTATCACTTAGAGGTACAATAGTCACAATGCATATACATGTTAAAGGATGGTGATACTTGTGGTTTAGGATTTATGATAGCAGTATGAGGCCAGAAAGAAACTATTGGTAAAGCTATTATTTTCTTTCTCCGTAGCATTTTGTAGCTATTGCTCTCTGAAACACATTGGAGACTACATTTCAGATCAGTATTTTCACTGTTTATGGCACATGGCTTCATGAATAGAGAAGAAACCTTCCATTGTAATCATACTGCTCACAGTTTCATATGAAAGTCAACAGTCACTGAAAGACAACTCTGTCATTTGTAACTGTTCATTTTATAGAAAACATAAATACCAGTTAGTTGCATGTTTATCCCAGCATAGTGAACTACCCTTTCTCCCTACCTCCTTTCCCACCCACTTACTGAATTCGTTCAGTGTGTTATGAAAGCCTGCTGACAGCCTTCTGAAGCTGTACTGCATCACCACTGCTGGTCCTCAGCTTCAGCTGCCACCATGTTCCTCCACTGGTAACACTTCGGGAGTAGCTTCCTTTTATCTATTCATGGTGTTCTGACTGGCCTTGTTCACAAAACCTCAATATTAATAAAAGCAAAATGTCATTATTTAGGATGTTTGTAATATTATTTTTTTCACAAAATAGTTTATTATCTAGTTTAAAATAATAATAAAAAATTTACAATAGGTAAAAATATTAATACTCATATACTTGAAAATATTATTATTTAGGATATGACTATTTTCTGAACATCATTTAGAAATAAAAATACCGCTGATGAATCAATGAGAAACAATAATGTTTCTAAATATATTACAAGGAACGAATGTGCCTCATGAATGAATGATGGAGTTAATTAATTTCATTATGTATGAAAAAGGAAGAAAGTAGATTTTAATCCTGCCAAAGCAATCACAGTTGGAGAGAACTGATGGCTTGAAGCTAATACAGAAAAAATGGCATAAAAGGAGCAAAGGCTTGATTACTCTTACTTTTAGTAAAAAAATAAGGAATATATTTTGGAAAAACTCCCTGTATACACATCTTCATTAAAGATATAGGAAATTATTTTGAATCCTTTGTTGTTGGGCTTGATACCATATTTAGGGAAAGTCTCTAGAAAAGCCCAGCAGATTATTTGAAAAGTCAGTCTAAGTATTTCCATCTATAAGTGTTATATATAACAGATTTTAAAACAGTTGTGTTAAATATTAGTTACATTTATCAAATACAGCACAAGATATAACAGTGAATGAAAGCCACAGTGAAGCACAGAATTTGAGCATTTGTAAGTAATTATAATTGTTGTAGTAGATGTTAGCATAGAGTGAAATGATTGGAAATACCTCACCTCAGAAGGATAAAGCTACATTCTTACTACCTATGGCAAAAGTTAAGACAGTGAATTAAAAAAAAAAAAAAAAAAAAAAAAAAAAGGTAACTAAAGTATTCTGTTCTGCGATTTTATCACAAAAGTTAGTCTGGGCTCAAGTTAGTGACGGAGTGACGCTGGTGAAAACAGGAGAACAGCTGATCTTCTCCTAAAGGTCTTGCAATCCTTGCTTCTTAGCTAGCCTAACATTATCCTCATTTGTAAGAATGAAAATATTTTAATGGTATGATAGATTTGTCAGACCTGTGCAATACCTTTTGATATTTACCCTACTATAAAGGGCAATCAGTTAACTCAGAAATTATTACTTCTAGGTGAACTAAAACTTTAAGAAAACTAGTATCACACCCAAGATGGCTGACTAGATTTGCTTCTCTCCTGTAGCTTAACAATAATTTTTATATCACATTGTTGTTAGATCTGGTGTTTAATTATTACAGAAGCTTAAAAGTTAGTCACTGTAATCAACAGCAGAAATAGACAGTAATTCAAAGTAATCAAATTCCATACAACAGATACAAATGTAATGCAAGTAAAGTTATAAAATGCAGTACATATTGCAGCAAGCTCAAAAAGAATTGGGTTTTTTTCTGGCAAAATGTAGGGTCTAGTTGTGATAACAGTGGTATTGATTCATGGCTCAATGCAAAGTCTATGAACAATGTTCTAAATGAGCAGACGGAGCCTGAAGCAACATGTTAGCTGAAGTACCCAAGAAAGGAAAAGCTAGCTTTATAATGAAATGGTTGGATGTCATGGAATCTTCATAGTGTGATGAAGATGTTAAAATTTCATGTCTGGCTTGAGGACGCGATTTGGTTCTAATCTTCACTGCATGCCACAAAGACAAGTCATCACTTGAGCTGCTCTCGTTCCTATGGAAGACAGCTTTATAAAGCCCTTGCAGACACAACAGATTAGAAGCTTCTTAAAAGAAGTTGTGCAAATTTCCAAACCTATGGACAAGTGTCTAAGTCTAGGGGAAACCTGGGCCAATACAGTGAGTAGGTGCCATGCAGGAAATATTTCTGTTAGGTGAAAGCAGTAAATAGGAAAGGAATTTAGGCACATAATTTGAATAGCAAATTTTCAAGTAATTGTTTCCTGAGACCTAATGTGAAATCTTCCACTAAGAAGTAGTGACAATTTAAATTTCAGGGCTTAAGTAAAAACATTAAACATTTGCTTAGTAAATGAACTGAAATGGGTATCTTTGGCATCCCACTTTCTCCTGATCTGGCTGCTCCATTACTAGAGATTTACTGTCAAAAAGTCATTTTCCACCTCTTACCAATATGAACGAGACAATTGGTGAAACTTCAAGGCTATGCACTAGTAACAATGACAACTGGAATGACTGGATGTAGCTTTTTACCTGTAAAAGGATTATTTTGGGTTATTAATCTGCACCAAGGGGCAGAATCATTTTAGCAAAATGCAAAAATAGCTTATGTCCTACAATTATGCTAAGGCCCAGAAGTTTGTAGGCATTTCCTGGGAGCACTGCCAACTGAATACAGCTCCGGTCCCACATTATCTGCTCCTCCTCTGTGAGAACTGGGAGGTAGGGATACAGTGTAAGCCATGCTGAGCATGTGATCTCTAAACTTGCTTCCTGTACAAACTAAACAGCCTTCTATTCCACAGTGAAAGCGTGCACAGATTACGTCCTCAGTCTTGTGTACATGTATTGCAAAGGGACTAAGGAAGCTGAAGCTGAAGTCCTGTGTTTCTGTCTTTAGAAACAGCAGCTGAGACCCTGGAGGGAATGTGGAACACCAAGTGACTCTGCAGGTCCTGAATGGTCTCCCAATTGCTGAACATCTTAGGAAGCAATGGGCTCTCACTGGGGTTAACATGCCAATAGCAGTATGTGCTGGGTACCTTTCAGGGTCAACATCAAAAACTTACCACTGTTGTGCCCAAGGGTTCCACCTCAAGTAGCCTATTTAATTAAAAATAGGAAACTGGGACTACCCATTAAATTAGCTAGCAAATAAAAAAGAGAAGGGAAGCAGGCACATGAGGAGCAAAATGTTGGCAACAGCCGCATTTTGCTCAATTAACTTACTGTGGTACAATGGGGAAAATGGGATATACCAACTCGGATGAAGGAAAATAAAAGAGGACTTGTCTTCTAATTGAAAAATTGGTGAGGATAGAAAAAAATAAAAACAGTTTATTTACTGTCCTCTATCCACAGAGCATTGCTGCAGCTGCTGCTTTTTTGCTACTGAAAGCCAAGTGGCTTCCCAGGCGTGGCAAGGAATTTGACTTTCTAATTATGGGCAAAGGAAACACTACGAAACTTTGTTCCACATTGGGTCGATTCTTTCCCATTGCAGCAGCTCCTGGAATAAGCCAAGGCTGGCAATTCAGGGGTGTGCCACCTCACAGAATTCATTAAGACTAAGCAATGCCAGGACTAACGTCTGTTGCTACTGCCTAGCTAATAGCATAATCATCTGGGATGACAGTGTTGGCCAAGTGATACTAAGGAATGATAAATCCTCACCTAGAATTTGACGTCCTTAAGTAAAACCATTCACTTACCAATCTGAACAAATCACGTATTATGTATAGAGACCACAGGCAATAGTGAAATATCTGCAGAAAGTGTAGGACATGCTAAAAGATCAATCTGGAGACAAAACCTTGATAAAACCAAGGGAAAGGAGTAATCAGTATAAATGTATATACCTACAAATAAATAAATTAGATTGCAGAATGTGGCTTTGATACCAGAGATCACATCTTGCAGCAGCAGGTGGTGATGGGGAAACATGTAATGGGTCTTAAGAAGTCTCCTTGGGAATTTGGAAAGCCTTTTTTTGAGCATATCCATTCTTTCCAAATGAAACAAATCTGGGGGATCTGTTTGGGCACTTACACAGTCTAGATCCACTTCAGTAGAACAGCCCTTACTGGTACCCTGACTGAAAATCCTGTATGTCTTGGAAATCTCTTCATTAAGCTCTCAAATGAACCTGGAAAACCTCAATGTCTGATTGTAAATATCACTTGGATGAAAAACCTATGCTCCTCTTCCAAAGCAGTAAGGTCAGCAGGGAACTGAATTCATCCCTGGGGAACCATCAACCTGTGAAGACTTAAGTCATATAAAACCAACAAACTTATGAGTTACATAGGTTGCTATCAAAACTCCCTAGCACCAGATGCAGAAGTACTGTAAATATTTTTAAAAATTGTCTGTTTTTAAATTACTCAAACTACAATTCAGTTCTGTGTAGAGAAAAAGAATTGTGCATTTTTGGTTTGTTTGTTCCATAAGCAATTACTCAAATTTCTTCAATCCCTGTTACAAGATATTGATTGACAGCAGGGATACAGACATAGGCATCCAAGATGCTTTCCAATCTGGGCAACTCTAAACCAGCATGCTGATGAAGTTACATGCATACAAGTACACAAGCAGCAGAACTGATTTAAATGTCCTCTTCTGGGAGATAACTCTTGAAGCAGGATGCCATTTGTTTTAAGCTTCACTTTTGATTGACTTTTCACTTTGTCTAGGCTCATAAATTACAATTCTATTTTACGCATGGCTCCTGAGTGCTACTTTATACCAATTCTTGCACACTGTTTTGACGATTGTAGGCAAGCCAATACAATTAAGACTATTACTGTTGAAGGATAATTGTTAACTGGACTTAACACTGCTTTGATACAACAGTTTTCTCATAAAGGCAGTATGGCGTGTGTCAAGACGCTTGGTATAAATAAGTGACATAATGTAAGGCTGTCTGCTGATCTATTGGCAATCGTTAGCGTAGTAGCTTACCTTAATTGATGACCTATTTTTCTGAGTTTCCATCATGATGATACATAGCAGTGGTCTGTGTTTAAAGATACATACGGTACATTTTTTCTATAGGTACTGTGCATTTTTTACTGTGGACATGCTAGTGCTTTTTAGACGTGAAGGGTACAGGTTGTTCTGACACAAGTCTGTATATCATGATCAAATAAGATATCACCAATGCTTTCAATGCATAAATTGTTATGATGTTGGAATATTGTCCAGTAGCAATCATAGACACACAGATTGTTGACAGCATTGGTAACATGAGCTTGACAGGGGCCCACCTTGCTGTTGGCAACCTTTTATTTTATAACATCCCCTGAATAGGAGCAAGAAATAAGCAGATCTATGGAAGATGTCAGGCTTGATGTAGAAACTTTCCTTTAGGGCTTACATGGTTTGTATATAGAGTTCTTTGGCAGTATGGTACACTCAGAACAACAGGAATGATAGGACACAATTTGCTGAGTAGGTTGCACCGTTCAGTTGCTTAGTTTAAAGAGCCAAAACTCAAAAAGCAAGATCCTGGAAGCCTAAGAAAGAAATAAGTAAGGCGTTAAGATCTTCATGCTTCTGAACTGTAAGAAACAACTGTGTTAGAGCTTTTGCTCTGAAGCCAGCCATGCGACCTCTTATTGTCTCAGTTGATCTAGATCACTGGTGCCCAATTTCTTAAACGTACGAAGACTTGAAACCAGATGGTTTCCCTTGGAAGGATTAATATATGAGACAGTAGAAGGTGGAATGCAACAGGGAAAGGGAAATGCTGAATTTGTCCCTTGAGCTTGTTTTTCCCTAAGATGATCTTAAAGCAAAAGAAAGACTGAGGAGACATATTTAACTCCTTATTAATTAAGGTGAACTTATCTAGTGTTGCCAGTCTCCTTACCCAGGGGAAAAAAACAATCACATCCCTCTTTATTTACTTGGAACCATAGCCTAATCAAAACCTAGTCTTTGCAAATTCAGGAATGACAATGTTAAATGGTCGAGAATATGTAATTTGATCTGTTGTGGAGTGAGGAGCACACTGCAGAATGTCTAAAGGAAAGGAGTTTTTTACAAGCAGAATAAGAGCTCATGCCACCTTGAGAATAACTGATTAAAATAAGTAAATCACCCATAGGGGCTTTAGCATTCATTGACCTACTGTTAGTATTTCTGGATATGATCCATCTAGGCTGTGATCTTACAATGAGTGTGCATGTTGTTTTCAACCAGGCTCAGTAAGTTCAATTATTTCAGAAAGTCTCTGAAGCATCACACACGTTTCTGGGACAAATAGGAAAATACTTTTTGGAAGTCCAGTATGGCTTCAGTGTTAATGCTCCTGACACAAAATCTGAAATTAGGGTGTGAGTGTGTGTCTCCATATACGTGTACGCATAATTCCTTGTGGAGAGAACAATCATTTCTGAAAGCCTGGATAGCAAAGGCAATGGAATGATTTGCCTGAGATGCAGCCGAGTGGTTCAGCTGCCAATAATTGTACAATAATGTAGAATTATGAGTGCCTAAGTGTAAAAAGAAAAAACAACACTTCATTAGGCTGAGGTTAGTCAACAGATGGCATATAGACCACCAATAGTCTATAAAACATCAGACGGCTGGTGTGATTTCTACACATAACAGAAGTGTCCTTGACATTGACAAGTCAGTACATGTCATGTAGCAGAACTGGGAGCTGGATTTTTACAGAGATATCACATCACTGAAATGGTGACAATTAAAAAAAATGTGGTTTAGTTATAAATAAAATCAGGATGGTTAACGTGTTTGGTAAGCAATATGCAAAACCACACAAGTTGGTTTGTAGGTTATTAAAAACCTGTTTGATTCTTTTGCTTAAGATTTGACAGTTGTGACCACTTAAGCGGGAAAACTTTAGTTGTAGTGACCATCAAACACTGGCCCTTTACAGTTTTTGACTTAAGCATACTAAACCTCTCCTTGCAGGCGCTAAGAGTATCTGTGAAATGTTATGTCCTGGTGGGTGCTGGCAGTGCTGCTCCAAGTTTATAAGCAAATGTAAGAATATGGAACGGCTTACCAGTGGAAGTATGAAGAAAATATTTTCAAGTAGGCTGGCAATATTTTACATAGGTGATAGGTAGTTCATCTGCTACCAGATACTAAAATATGTTAGTTTTTCAAAAAAGTAGAAAAAAAAAAAAACAGAGACGCAAAGGCAGAAGTTCCAAAAGTTGCCAGAACTCATACAATTAAACAGGAACTTGATTTTACAGTATAAGGAAGTCGAGCATTTAGGCTTAGTACTGTTCAAGACTTTTCAAAAAGACATGGATGCTTCTGCAGAAAAGGGGATGATAAAAATGATAACGGTTGGAAAATGCCTCAGTGCTAGTCTACAGATAAAAGAGATGCATCTTGTACTTGGAGAATAATTTGAAATTGACAAATAGTTGCTATAACACAAGCACCATTTATGATAGATCAGGAACGAGATAGCAACTCGGAGGTGGTACACATTAATAACTTCGATTGCTTTCCTTAACTGCTAAGAACTTTTAAAAAAGCCTTGTCATCTTAAAAGCACAGTAGCAGCTGGTATGGCCTTCTCTACTACTTACCACAAGAGCTTCTGCCTTGTTTTATAAATTCATTTGGAACCATCCAAAAGCTTGCTGCAGAAAAACAACATTTCTAAGAAGCAGTTCTTAGAGGGTGGTTAGGTTGAAGAGTCCACATGCATTTTTCCTTCAACCATTTTCCATGTGGAAGTCTTGTCCTTATGCTATCTTTTATGTTCTGTATTTTGGTTTGTGAAATGAATTGTGAAGCTTGTGGACAACTATGAGAGGAGAGATCCACTGTAAAAACCTGGTTGTGGGGTGGCTTTTGTGTTGTTTGTTTTTTTTTTTTTTTTTTCGTTTGTTTGGGGGTTTTTTAATTATTGAAGGCTTTTTTTGGTTCTGAGCAATATGACAATTCAGATTGACTGCCCAGGTCAGCATCATCCCCTGTCTGGTAGTTTGTCCAAACTAATGAGTTTCTAGTTTACTTCTCCTGAAAGCTTGTAAACATCAATGATTTTAAATCAAGCCGTTGCCCTGCTTTTTTTAACATCTTATAGAAACGGGGCAAACTTGTTTTTTGTTTTATGCATTAAGTGGACAGCAAATGCTGCAGGAAAAGAACTCAAGCAATATCCAGTTTGCATATTCCTTTAGGGATGAAACATGAGGTGACATGTGACACTTTACAGCCTGGATACTGAAGGCTAGGCATGGGGCAAGCTTCTTTGCTCACAAGAGACCTCTTTGACAGGAATAAAGATCTTTGTGCATTGATATACTGATTTTAGAGTGACCATTCAACCAAAGTAAGACACAATACTGGGAAAAATAAAGGAAATTCAAATGAAACAACACTTCTCTTAGAGCCTTTATTTTACTGGTGTGTAAACATTTTTGAACAATTTACTTACATAAAATTAAATGCTTTTATATATATATATATATAAAATAGGTACAGAAATTAAGCATGATTTCAACATCTTTAGTTTTTAAAACTCCTGTGTACAGTTTAAATAAACTCTAATTTGAATCTCAGCCTTAACACTGTTCATATTTTGCAGGTCACAGCACCCTTAAAATATCTTTTACATGAAGAACAGTTATTTTTTTTCCCTGCATTTACTATTGCAATTGGTGCAAAAAACACTTGCAGGTGGACAAAAACCAAGACAAGCAAAGTAGGAGTTGAGGACAGAAAATATGGCTATTCCCTAATGACACGCTTCCAAAGTAGGCAAACTCACTTAACTTTTCAATGTGCAACATTCTCCACATAGACAATTCATACCTTGTTTGTTTGTTGGGGGTTTGGGGGGCTTTTTTGAGTTTCAAGCCTAAAATGACCATGAAGAACCAGACTAAGAAACTTAATTTGCTAATGTCAAAACATTAAACCTGGTATTTTATATCTAAGGTGGATACCTGTGAATGAAATCCTTGTTTTATTACAGCGTGTAAAGTAACTTTGTCATGTCATTTCCCTATCTTTGTCTCTTTCTTTTAACTTACCCTTCAGTAAATACTGCATCCTGAACATTAGCATGAACACAGCTGTATTGCTATAATCCTTTCAAACACTGCAAAGGATATGAGCATATTTGGCTGTTGAAGGTTCTGTAAGGGCCACCTCTGCTACAGGTGAAGAACTTGAATTGCAACTAGTCGATCTCAATCAGTTTCACAGTGGTGAGAGGCTCTTGTAGTGGGGGACATGGCTCAAGGCACCCATGTGTTAGAGAAAAACAAAACCAGCATCTCCTGCAATTCAGCAGACGGAGGGGACAGGGGAAGGGACAAACTTTGTCACCCAGCCTTCAAAATCATTCAAACGCACCTTGTTTTTTTATCACCCACTGACAAATTGTACAGTGTGCTGGATGAGCAAGTACGTGGAAACAGACGGTCAGTATCTTATTTTCAATAGCTGATGAACAGTCTTCTAAAGCTTTTTCCAGTGTCGCACAGCATATCAGTCATAATTCAAATTCAGAAAACAAATCATCTTGAGCACTTCTTGCTCTCTAGCCGTTGAAAGCTCAAATTATGGAAATTGCAGGAGACCTTCTTTTCTTTACTCATTATATTAACTCTTTCCATTCACTTATCCCATTTTGTCATATTCTTATGCAGGTTTTTTTTCTGCGCCAATGTACAATATCCAATTCCTACTCCCAGGTCAACTCACTGCTTGCTAGAGAACAGCAGCAGCTGTCCCAGTGTGTTTTTTGCTAGGTGGATGGTGCTAGGCCAACTAGAAAGGAATTCACATCCCAACCACTTCTGCCAGTGGGGTGCTAATTTGGAACTCTTTCCTGTGCCTGCTGCCTGAAAGAAAAACATTAAAAAAAAAATCTTTTCAGTCAAACTAATCTCTTCTCTGTAAGAGAAATTAGGGCAGGGTTGGTTGCACAAAAGCTTTTTTATCAAGCTATACAAGTTCAGATAAATACAAACCTTGGGAACTTTGTGTATGACTTCCACATCGACTATAACAGAACCACATTTCTCTTGAAGTTACCTTTGCTTTTAACACTTGTCAAACGTTCGGGAGTTTAATTCCTAAAGCTGTACTTCTGCATTTCAAGTGTGCTAACAAGCAACGTCTCTGACGAGCATTTGAGATGCGTCCCTCTGCTTTATCAATTTGTACAACTGCTACATTGCCTACTTCGCTACTCCTTCCTCAACCTTACCGGCACACAATCTTAGTCTGGCAGTTTAAGACGAGGAGCACGACTGCGCTGGGATGCACCTTTACCAGGCACCCCACTGCATTTCCCATCATGAGCCGTTTGCTTCTTTTACGTTAACTGGACTGCTCCACGGCACAAGATATTTTGAAGAGTCCCTGTAATCACCGAAGACAAAATATCAACAATACAGGCAGCAACGTAGCGGGCCGTTTCGATGCCTTTTAAAGGCCCCTTTCGGAAAAATCTGCGTGCCCCCCCCTTCCCCTCCTCCTCCCTCGAACCCGCGGGTAGGGAGGAGCTCTCCCCGCGCACGGCCCCTCGGGGGGCGGGGGGGCACTGTCGGCGTGACCGCGCACGGAGCCGGGCGGGCACGCGCCACCCGCCACCCCGCGCGCCCCCGCCCCGGACGGGCAGGCGGGATCTTTTAGGGCCCCCCCCCCAGCTCGACCTCCGCACACCGGCGCCGGCGAGCTGGCGTCTGGGCTGCCCCACAGCAGCTGCGTGCGAGGAAGAAAGTCGGTCGGAAGCGGTTAAAAATAAAATTTAAAAAAAAGATAAAAACAAACCGATGAACCCCAGGGCAACGGCCGCCGGGCAACGGCCACCAGCGGCCCGCGCCCCGGCCCCGCCCTCCCGGCGGGCTCCCCCGGCGGCCGCGCCACAGCCAATGGGGAGCGCGCTCGGCGGGAGCGATGACGTCTCGCCCCGCCCCATCCCGACCGGTGCCGGACGCAGCCGGAGACTCCCGAGCTCCCCCCGCTCCGCCGCCCTTGTTCCTCGGGCGGGGACTCGCTTCCTTTCCCGACTCCCCCTTCCCACCCTCCTCCTCCTTCTCCTCCTCCTCCTCCCAGTCAAGATGGAGGACGGCGGTTGCTGCGGCCACCGGCACCACGGCGGCTAGCGCAGCTGCTGCTCCTGCGGCTCGCTCCTCGCTCCCTCAAAAAAAAAAAAAAAAAAAAGACAAGGGAAAAAAAAAGACTGGAAACGTTCCTCCTTTCTCCGCCCACCGGCTGCGCGGACTGCTGGCCCTTCCCATGCCGTCGTCGTCGTCGTCGCCCTCCTCCTCCTCCTCCTCCCGCGATTGTCTGCGCTCCGGCTGCCGCCCGCCCGCCCGCCCTGACTCCCTGCATGCACACGCCGCCTCCTAGGTGGCTGCGGGGGGTGGGCGCTCCCGGAGCTGCCATTCCGCACATACCTTCATGTCCCTGCGCTCGCCGTGGCCGCCCGCCGCCGCCCCGCATCGCTCGCCCGCTCCGGCTGCCACCCTAACGGCCGCTCCCGCCCGGAGGTGAAGCCGGGACCCGCGGAGGGGGCGGTGGGGTGGGCGGTGGGTCTCGCCCGGAGGAGCCGCCGCCACACGCAGCAGCCATGAGCAGCGCCGCTACCGCCACCTCCGCCGCCACCACGGCCGGCAGCGGCGCGGGGGAAGGGGCCGAGGAGGCGGCCAAGGACTCGGCGGACATCGCGGCGTTCTTCCGATCCGGTGAGTGCGGCCCCGTCCTGGGGGCCGGGGGGGGGCGGATGTTGGTGTTCGGGCAGCGGCAGGACCGCGGCTGGAGGTGACGGCGAAAGGTGGAGGGGAGGGAGGGAGAGAAGCGACGTTCTTCTCCCCGGAGCGGGACGAGGGCAGCCGGCTTTGTCAGGTGGCCTCGGGGGAGGCTCGCCCTCCTCTCGCCCGCGGGACCGCCTCGGCAGTGCCCGTCCCTACGGGACGCCGCCGCGCTTCCTTGGGGAGGCGGCGGTGCGGGGCCTGGCGGGCGCAGGGCCGGCCTGGCCGGGCGGCAGCGGTGCAGAGCGCCGACCCCCCTCGGCCCGTGCCGGGGGGCAGCGGGGCCGCGTCTGGGGCCCAGTAACTTGCGGGCGGGACGCCACCCGTGCCGGCAGAAACGAGGCGTGAAAACGGGCGCGGCGGGCGGCCCGGGGCGGCCGCGGGGGCTGGTGCCGCCCCGAGGAGGTGTCGCCGGTGACAGGTGCGACGCGCCCTCCGATGCCGGCCCGAGAACGGGCGTGTAACCGGGGCCGGGCGGCACCACCTGGCGCCGGGCCGCCCCGGTGTGTCCCCGTCCGCCTCGAAAATGTCCCGCCGGGGACCGAGCGGCGGGACGCGGGCGGAGGAGCGGCCGCGGGTCCGGGCAGCCCTGGGTGTCGAAGGGGCGGGGAGGGGGAGCGGGGGCAGGGGAGCGGCGCGCCGCAGGGCTGCGGGGAGCCGGCTGCGCTGGCCGGGCCCCCGGGGAGGCGGGCGGCAGGGCAGAGGGATGACACCGCTAGAAAAGGCAACGCGCCGCCGGTCGCGTTCCGCCGGTGCCGTGCTGCGGCGTGGCGGCCGAGGGCAGGGGTGGGAGAGGGCAGCATCCACAGCCGGGTGTTCACGGCGGGAAGGGAAAGAAGAAGACAAAAAAAGCGAATCCCACGTTAAGGGGTGTCCCTGCCTCGGCTGAGGACGGGCGGCAGCGGCTCTCGGGCGCTGCCGGGCTGAGAAGCCGGGCTCGTTGCGGAGGCTCGGGAGGGAGAGCGGGGGGGCGGGGGGGGAGCCTGTTGACAGGCTGCCGGGATAAAAAAAAAAAAAAAAATATGGAGGCGGCCTTCTCCCTCGGTGTTTACTGTCGGCACGGAACCGGGCGGGGAGGGCGCTTGCCCCCGCCACAGAGACGTTGTACCCCGTGGAATGACGGAGGGGAGGACAGGGCAGGGCTGTCCGGGCCGCACGAACCGCCGGCGGCGGTGACGGAGCCCTGCCGGCAGCCTGGGCGGCGGCGGCGGCGGCTGAGCCTCCCTCTGGTGCCGGCTGCCCTCCCCCGAGCGGCGGCGGCTCCTCCCCTCCTCCCTGCCTGCCTCCCTCCCTCCACTCCGCTCCGTTCCGCCGGCGGCTCCGCGCCCCCCCGGGCACCCCCGGCCATCGCTCCCGGGCGGGGCGGCGGGGCAGGGCTGGGCACTTGCTCCGTTTGGATGCCTAAAAAGGAGCGGCGAGCAAGGAAAATGCCGACTCACCGCTGGAAAGATGAGGGAATTGCCGATTTCGTGTGTAAAAGATAATGAGAGCAGTAGTCATAATAATAAAAGCCGTGTTAATTGGGATTTTAAGGGAAGTCCATGAGGGAAGTGGGAAACGGCGTAATCAGTGCTGCTGGCAGTCGGTGCTTGCTGTTGAATGTGCTTGATTTAATGAGGGTGAAGGAGGAGGTGTGATTTGTAGCAGGCATCCCTGAAGCTGGGTTCAGAGCTGAGTTTGCTTGGACAGACGGTCCGAACAGGGGGGCTTCGTCCTCTCTGAAGGGCCTGATGCTCCCCTGACAGCGTGTTTCACACAACGGTAATGAGCGTGAAACTCCTTGTCGAGACAGGATGCTGGCCTTGGTGGGTTTTGTTGGGGAAGAAGGACAGAGCTTTGTCATTCTCAGGAAGAAAATCCCGTTGAAAGCAAAATGATGGATTACAACAGTAGACTTACAGTCTGCCTAGCATAGTTACAAATGGGTACGTGTGTAGTAATCTGGCAGTTGTGGAAGACCATGCCAGCTGCGTTAATAGTCAACTTCCAATAATGTGTGGGTAGAGGGATGACACAGGGTTGATAAGCTTGTAAGTGGTGCAGTGATGACTTCTGATACTGATAACTTCTGGTAATAGGGAAGTTGCACCGAGCTTAGTCTTGCAGCAACCAAAAATCTTAAAGCAAGAGGAGGACATGTCAAATGCTTATCGAGAAACTCTTAGAGCATATTTAACAACTGTCATATTTACATGTGGAGGTTATCTGGTTCAGCATGGGCTGTGACATACACTGAAAAATGTCCTGGCATCTCTCCTGGGTGTTTGGTATTGGGAAGAGCTCTTCAAACTCTATGTGATCCACTCTTCTATAAGGGAAGGCTCTATTAAGAGGTCTCGGGTGCTTCTCTGTTTGAACAGGAGGCACCGTTTTTTTCATTGAAACACAATGGACACAGCGATCAATGAGCAAGCAAAAAACTTCGTTTTGGTGTATGTGGGAGCAGACAAAATATTTCTCTCTTTATAGTATTTACAATGACAAATGCTTCCTTTTTCCTGTCACTTGCAGAGAATGTCAGCAAAGCTGTAGCTGTTACTTCAAAGAGTAAAAATGTTATAGTGTTTTCCAGTTGGAAAATAAACCCCAACAACAACAAAAAAGCTGTCTAAACAATCAGTTCTAATCTTAGGTTGGTTAAATTGGTCAGCTGAGCTGCTGGTGGTGTTACTGGTTTTCCTCCTGTCCTTTTGTAAGACTAAGCCTGAAGTAGAATTAAAGTAGCCTAGAGAATGGGATTTCATTATTTGGAAGATGTTTTGTTAGGATGTTGAACAGCAGCTAGGTTCGCATCACTTGAAATGTGTACGTTTCCAGTTTTCACTTTGGTTATGTAAATGTAAACTCACTCTGAGTTGTTGTGGAAATAAGATGCAATTCAAATGTGAAGAAAGTAGCTGAACTGGAAGTGAGGTAATAGTACGAAAACATAAAGATTGTGTGTCTGGAATTTAAATGAAGAATCTCTTTATTGGAATTGGAAGAAATTGAGGCAGCTTACTTTCAGTTATCTATTTGGTATCTAAGTCTCATTATTTGAAGTTGAAAAGACAAGAACACCTTGTTAGATCAGTCATTTTCTTTGTGGCAGGATTAAAACTGTTAAGAAGCAGTTGAGTGCCAAGCAAAGTGAATACATTTTGACAGAGAAAACACAGTGATTGTAGGAAGTGCCTTTCTGTCCTGTATGTAAACTGGAGATTAGAGATGACTGAACTGACGGAAGAGAGATGCTTTGAGCTGAAGATGTATAGACAAGCATCCCTTCTTCTCTTATTAAAAAGTGCACTGGTGTGACTCGAAAGGGCTAAAAATCTCTTAGAATTACGGAAAACCAGACTACCGCTGTATGAAAACCCAGTGGCGCAGAGTGTAAGTGGCTGGGTAGGAGGGTGTTAATACATGTGTTAAGTATACAAGATCTGTTCTGTATGAAAAAGTATTAAGATAAAGCTCTTCAAAATGTATTTAAGTTTCAACTTAAAATCCCATCCGTCTATTCAGAAGGGCTGAAAATGGCTAACATGAGCAAAGTTGAATTTAAGGGACTGCTGTCGAGTCATGGCATACAGGGCAGTAACCATACAGAAGTAGAGAGTATAGCAAGTGCCTTTATAAATAGCTCTGATAAGTCTTAGTGGGACACCCCCACCCCCCCACCCCCAAGTTGTCAACTGATAGCTATTCACAGTTGTGTGATGAAAGTAGATGTGGTTATTTCCTGTAAGATATATTTATTATGAGTGGCTTCTGCAAACTGTGCAGTAGCTTCACTCAGGTACAGACAGACAGTTTTCAAAGCCATTGAGGAGGTTTGTGTTGTCACCACCTGTTTATGAGAACACTTGCCACATTTCCAAAAAGAGCACAATTTACATACTGAGCAAGGGGCAGGGACCTTTTAGAGAGACACAAATGTTTGAAAAACAAAGGAAGAACAAGAGGTCCTGGTCTTGTCACTAGGGTGAATAACTACCCAAGCTTTGCCAAGTCAAATCCTAATATAACTGTTAATTGTACTTTATTACTTGACCTCGGAAAACAAAAAGGTGGAGGATTGTCTGTCTAAAAATGAATCTGTGGAGGTGGCAGCAGTCCTTTCTCAGGAGGAGTAGTAAATCTGTAAGATGAACATGTGTCTGGAGGAGAAAGATGTCCTGAGTAGAGTTCAGTGTGCCACCTCTCCCAAGTGAAGTTAGAGATCAGGCTGGTAGCCAGGATAGCTTTGACTAGCACCTGGTTCTAACATTGTACACTTATTTTTTCCTGCTTGTGTATGTGCTTGTTAATATAAGCTTAATGATTAGAGAGTTTAAAACTTTTTTCTTTTGAGATATATGTAGCTACCTAAATGTCCATGTGAGTATTTTAGGAAAATGGGATGCTGAAATCTGTTGTGATTATGGACATGTAGTTGAAGATTTCTGCAAGGATGAGTGACTTGAGACTTGGATCAGTCTAGGTTCAACCAGGTCTGCCTGTACCAGCCTAGGCTGATAACTGCTTGAGTAGCTGAGACCATACAGGAAGTATTAATGAGTATCATGAAAAAACTATTGATGTTTTTTTTCTCTTAAATAATGATCATGTGCTTTGCTTAGCATTCATGAATGTCACTTAACAAATAATACAGTAAAGATAAAAATCAAAAGATTTATTCAGAAATTTGTTACTTAAAGTTTACTGGGAGGATCTATGCTTTACTTGTTCCTGATCATATTGTTTCATATACTGTTGCCTTGCTTGCTTTAAATTAGTGTCCACTGTGATAGTGTCTGGGAAGATGGCCTGTAGTAGACAACACTGAAAATGCTACTGTAGTAGAGCAAGTCTCCTAGGAAGAAGGAAAGAAAAGAGAGAGAATGGGGAAAGATTACATGGAAAAGACAAGGCAAGCATACTATTAAAAAAAGCAATTTTTTTCATGAAGACTACAAAAAAAAAAAAACAACACTAGCTCTTAGATCATGGGCAAAACAACTTTCATATTAGGCATCAGACATGAAAAAAGAGCCCAATTTTCAGCTTAAATCCATGAAGCGTAACACACAATATATAAACTTAAGATAGTCCTTTCTATGAAGGTTCTTCCATCTCCTGCTGATGTGTAATAGCTAACTTACAGAGAAAGTAGTCAGCTGTGGTTGTGTGGCTTACTTGGCGTGGCAGTTGAAGTAGCCACAGAATAGTGACAGATGTCTATCAAAAATAATCTAAGCCAAAAGTGAAATGTTGGCAGGCAGCACTCGTGGTACCTCACAAGATATCTCCATGCTGTCCTCGGCAAGGATTGATTCTTGGCCCTGTGGCTGTCAGGAGCTGTGGTGTATTTGGGAGTTTAAAGAAGTGGTGAGCATGCAGAGAATGTGAAGTATGAAACAGGTTGGCCGTTCTTTCACACATCTTAGAACGAGAACAGCATTGTAATTAAAAAAATAAGCACAACAAAAAATCTCTTGATTCTTGAACTCGTTTGAGTTGAGTGAGAAGGTTGCAGCAGTATTGCTGTCATTAGTACTGGTTGACCCAGGCTGAAAAAGAAGTGGGTTCTCTTGTGAGGTTTTTGAATCGAGTTCCAGCAGCATCCATTTTAATAAGATGGTTAAAAGGGGTGGGGGGGGGGGAATGATGTTTTGAAAAACACCAGAGAGAAATGTCACAACTTGATAGTTGCTGATGTACAGTATGCAAAATAAAAATAACTACAGAAACAATGAAGTTACAATGGAAAAGTTACTCTGGGAATAGTGTTGTTGGATTGAAATTTTCTGGAACAATGAAGACAAGGACACAGCGCTTCAGTGTGAAATGCAGCAGCTGTTGTGCAACTTGGCTTAGTGTGGAACAGCCACACTTCTCTGGGAATAGCGAAGGATAGCGAAAGTTAGATGTTAGGATGTGTTTGAAAGATTTGGAGGCAAAAGTCATGAATATTTCTAAGAGGGGACAGAGAATTACTTGAAACATCTGTGGTAGCTGACAGTTGAAAAACTAAATGCACTTTTGGAGTGGAAGGTAAATGAGAGTTAGAGAAAAGCCAGGCCCATTCTTGAGAGGAGTATGTTTGAGCTGGCATGAAGTGCTGATGTGCTCAGAAGGGAGCTGATAGAAGTAGGAAGAGATTTGGTGCAGCTGAGGCTTTCATTAATTGTGGAGCTTGGTCTCTGTGTGGATAAGATGGGTAGTAAATGTTTCTTAAACAAGCGGTTTCTTTCCAGTTAAATGTATCCCACAGCAACGTAGCAGAAACAGGTATGAAATTTCAACCTAAAGTATCATGAGGCTTCCAAAAGCTTTTCCATGTAAATTGACCATCTAGGTAAATAAAATCTGAATAAAGGCTGGAAAGACTTCCTCTACCCCAATATAAAGAGAAAATGTTAATATTACTCTACTCTTAATTTAAAAAAAATATTCTAGTGTCAACAAATGGGCCTATTTAGATGCAGACTAGATTAGGTCAGTTTATTAATAGGGTGAAACTGCATTGTGATTTTTGTCTGCAGCTTGAAGAAGGAGGTGAGATCACTGAAATAGCTGTTGTCAGCAAAAGTGGTAAGACACATTGAAACTTTGGAAATGCATTGATGGTTGAGGGATATTCTTCTGAAAGTGGATGATGATTATAATGAGAACAAAGGAAGCTAATTTTTCTGCTTGATGTTGGTGAGAACCAAGTCTAATCTTAAAAAAAAGCTACTGGGTAAAATAAAACATTGAAGGGCATAGCAGGCTATTTTAAGTCTAATGACTAAAATAGTTGCATCTACTTTGTTGTTCTCATAAAGAAATTTGCTTGATTTGGAGAAGGATCTTTGTTTAACTTAACATTTTCTTGGTGCAGCGAAATCAGAAAGTAGACTCCTGGTGAAGTAATACTGATGATCTGCAAAGCTGAGTCATATTCCTTCAGGAAGGATACTGCTGTTTTGAGAAAACAGATCACTTACCCAGTAGTGAGGAGGAGGTATTGAAATGACAAGGAAGAGCTCAAGTGCTTTTAGCAGTAGACGCTACAGTACATTAAAGCATCTGATCTTCAGCCTCTGGAGTAGGTTGTTATATTGATATACAAAGAGGAGGGTCATAAATGAGTTGTGTCCACAAAGTTTCACCAAACAGTCTGAGTGTCAGAACTCAGCTTTAAAGATGCAAAGCCCTTTCCAAGTGGCTTCTCTGCCAACTAGCTGCTCTAACTCATCTGAAACTGGAGCTGTTGATCCCAGCCTTTTGTGGTTGCACAGAGGAGGAGGAGGAGATAGCCTACGGTCTTTGCATTTGTTTAGAAAAGAGGGTTGTTTCCCAAAGTTGTGGAGTCTTCTCAAATAATTTAGTCAAATTTGTTTAATCTCCTGTGTCACTGTTATTGCTGTGTGTAAGTGTCCATAGCACTGGTTAATAAAAACCACTGTAAATATGTAACAGGTTTTCCTACTAAGCAGTGCCGAGCTGTGTATCTTGCTGGTACTTTGAATGTGATGTTTCATAACCTAGACATTACGGAAGAACTGAAACAAGTATTACTGTTTTGTAGTTACGATGTGTTTTTTTCTTAAGAGGAAAAAGGAGTCTTTACAGAGAGATGAGAAAATTCCGTAAGTTTTCCGTCTCCCAGGGCCTAAGATAATAAGGAAGCAAGATGTAAATGATAGGAAGAAAAGCGTAGGTTTCCAGCACTCAAAATATGCCAGTAGTTTGCTTTGTTTGATATGTTTTATAGTATAGTAATTCAACAGAGCGTTCAGATAATTCCAGCGAATCTGTGTAAGAGTCAGATCAATGTTACTGGATTGTATAACAGAGTCAGAACATGCGGCTGAGATTCAGAAAGGTTTGTTTTACCAGTGTGCATGGGGATACATGTGTGCATGCGTATACTGTCAAACTAAGTATTCTGTGTAGTTTAGAAAACTCAGTTTGCACGATGAATCTTTTTAACAAAAAGTTGGAGAAAGCATTAGGGGCTATTCTGAGTAATCCCAATGCGCTGTAGTTGTCTGTGAAACTACCTGGAGCATAATTATGTTTCCTTGTAGTTTTAGTGCACGTATGAGCAGTAATAGTTATTTGTGAGGTTTCTGCAGACTGTGTAAACAACTAGTAGCGATTTTTGTGGTTAGCTTCATACATAATATTTAGCATTTAGAGGCTGGGGGTCTGGTGCCATAGTGAAGTGAGGTTTCCAAAGTGCTAAAAATGAACAGGGAAATATACTGTAGGCAGTAGGGCTTACAAGGACATGTTAAATATCTGCTTGTTTTAGTGTAGTCCATACCTCACTTCTTGCATAAAATAGTGAATTAAAACCCAAACCCTTCAGATTTCCTACTGAATTCCTGTACTTTTGGGCATAAATAATACCTGCAGCCTTATGAGATACTTTGTCAAGGCATTTGGTCAAAGGCTTTTCACTAAGCTTTGTGATAGTCACATAGCTGGTGTCAAACAATGAGAAATGTTATTGCTGAGATTACTTGAAAAAAGAAGTCTTGAACATTGAAGTCTTGGGGACTGCTTGTTTTCAGAGCCCAAGCAGATGTTAAATGTTGGGATGAAATGAGGTGATGTTTCTTAAAACTTGGCCCAGATAATGAAGGGGAGGATAGAACAAGAACAGCAGGAGAATACATCAAGAACATCCCAAGAAGTGAGTTAGAAGAAATGGAGTGTTTAAATAAGTATTACTTGGCTAACCTCTTATGCAACACAATGGACTTTGCTGTCCCTATTGTGTAGACTTGGCTGTACACTACTGGATATAATTTTCTGCTAGCATTAAGGTAATAAGTCCTTCACTTTCCAAATATTTATCATGCCACTAACTTTTGGATATGTTGGGTTATGCAGAATTGAGTGCAGTGATGGTATCATTTTCTGAGATCATAAAAATGCTCCACACTCTTCTAAAAAATTTGGGCTAAAGTTGAAATGTGGTGGCCTTTCAGAATTCCTATGGAATTAGAGGAATAGATATCTGGAGCTGAAGGCACAGAAAAAAGGTAGAAAGCTGTCAGCAAATAAAGGTGAATTGAAATAGAAGTTGACTGGATTGTGCTATTCTATGCAAAAGCTGATAGTATGTAGTGCAGTGAAGATCAGACTTAAGATGATGTCAAACTCCACCTTTAGAGGCCTACTGTCTGTTACTGTAGGGAAGTAAAATAGGGTATGAGTTCTCTGCTAAAGAAACTGAAAAGCCATGACTTTGTTTTTTTTAAAAATAAAACTTTAATCTCTAAGCATTTATCCCTGTCTTCATTTATTTATTTGCTTTATTTATGTTAGTTAGGAACTCCATTTTGGTTGCATATTGCACATCAGGTTGGTCCTAAAAAAATGGAAATGGGCCAATCACAGCAGTAGCTTATGCTCTTGCTTTGCGCACCTTAAAGTCGCACTTTGTGTGCCTCAAGTACTTGTTTTCTGCAGTTAAGGATAGTTGTTAGACTTGAACTTGCCATGGCTTGCGAAGTTCAAAGAGTAAATCAGTGCTGTGCATTGCTTAACTGACAGGGGATTGATTATGTGAGCTAGGCTTCTGTAAGGACAACAAAGGCAAGCCAAACTAAAATTTGTTAGGACAGTGGCACCTTTTCAGATGGAAAGATGAGGTCAGCCATAATGGTTTATCTAGTAACTTGTTGACTGACTTGTTATTGTTATTTATTTAACATAAAGCATTTAAGAGACCAGCTTCTCCAAATGTAGTGGGAGGAAAACAAGGACACTCACTTGACTGAATTTCTTGGATTGGTAGCTGAGCAGAAGATTAGAAATGTATACTTCATTTCTGTCCCCATTATGAGAAAATTCTGCTGTTTGTCTATTGAATTATCAAGGCAGAAGAGCCAGGTCAAGCCTGCTTATAAGAAAGTGTTAAAAAATGGTTTGGCTAGTGGTGATCCTTGTAGAGGACCGCCATGACATGCCATTACCTGTCAGTGCAGAAAGAACGATATATTTTGTAGTACAGTGTGAGGATTAAAGTCAAATTTGCCTGTCCTTAGCTCAGAATAAGGGTACAACTCAGCCAACAATAACCACTTGTGTGTGTTAACTTTTTTTTTTTAAAGCTTGGAATCAGATGCATCCTTCCCTAGCCAAAGGGAAACATTTGAGAAGCTGTGACGCATTTACACAGATGAAGGAAGGAAATGTCCAAAAGAGTCAAAAGCTAAAAATAGATCCGTTTACTGAGTTGAACTCTGGGTGGGAATTGAAGAACTAAATATAAATCTAAAATTGAACCTCTGTGATTTACATAACTGAGTAGTGTAACCCTTTCTGGGGTTTTTTTGCATTAAACATTATAGTGGACAACTTCAGGTGAAAGCTTGTGTCAGGCCTTGTGAGGTGGCTTTCTGGTGCCTTAAATAGGCAGCGCTGAGAAGTCTGACCATCTCTTGATGATTGTTGTTGTAACACAGTTTTAACTCCCTGCAAAAGTGGATTGTGGGTTGGGGTGTTTTGTTTTGAAGAACTTCTCTGTGGAAATGGTTTCTGCTGACTCTACTGAACAAAAGTTTTAAGCTATTAAAACCAGTATCTGTGAGGTTAAAAAAGAGAAGTAACTTTTTTCCCCAGCTTTTTCAAAAAGTAAATTTGCTTCTGACACATATGTAAAAAGCCGTGATAACCTGAACATTTAAGAACGGATGTTGGGTTGTCCAAAAAGGTTTTCCTTCTGCCCTGCCACAAACCCCAGTTTGGAAGCTATCAGCTTTCCTTTGTAGTAAAGGAAAAATAAGCTTGTTGGAGTATTTAAAAGTTGCATAATGGAAGAGAACATTGGAAAAACTTCATACATGAGAGTGTTCTAGATTACTGTCCTTAGATGACAATGGTAGTGCCATGAAAATCAAGATAAGCAAATTTTCTTTCTTTCTTTCTCCCTGGAGCAACACTGTACATTTTTGGGGAAGCTGGGGGCAACCCACCCAATGCTGCTAACTAAAAATGGGCCTTTTCTAGTCCCGTGAAACAGTCCAGCACAAGTGAATCCCTGTGGTTTAGTGCTTGCCAGGTGCCAGCAAAGAGCAGATCTTTAATGATGCTGTACCTATTGCTAAGCTTTGCATTGAAGAGGTGAAATACGTATAGTTAATGCTTTGACTTTGTGGGAAAAACAAATGTTACTATTAAAATACATGTATTTACAGATATAGTAAATGCAATAAGGAATTATGGGTAAAAATAGTAACATTGATTAGATTAACTTCAAGCAATAGCTGTCTTCCCTTCCACCTTCCAAGATGGAAGGGTTAGTTTTTATATTTAATACCTTCCCTTTTCTTTCTATATTGCCTGCTGTAGAATGTTTGCTTGGCAGATGTATAAATATTTGTGCTCTTGTTTGCCTTTTATTTTTGTTTGGTTTTCTAGAGGAGCCTGAGAATGTTTTTGCAAGGTTGTTTTGAACAAATCTGGTATCTTTGATTACTAAAATAGTATTTGTTCCAATCAGCAATTTATCTGTTAAAGTGATGAACAGTTTGTAGCAAAATGACCTGACTACCTACAGTCATGGGTATATAACAATATGCTAATTTAAAGTCTATATTTTTGGAATATATTGTTATATAGCAAAGTGTGAAGAACTACTGTTTTTAAAATCTCATTTTTCTAAAGTATGCTTTTGGAGTGGATTTGTCCATGTTGCTGTCCCCACTGTGTTAACCCACTGTTACAAAGTTAAATCTGTGAAAACCTTTGAAAGACTGGTGAATTAGCTAGGCAGCTATTTAATCTGTGATGTTTCTGCTTGTAGGCAAGTTCATGACATAGAATCTGAGCAGGATGTGACTTGTAGTTCATGTCCACTGAGGCAACAGGAGTGGGTTCAAAGAGCAAGAAGGTGCTGCTCTCCGTAATTCTGTAGATGGCCTCTAGGCAGTGAAAAGGAAGTGGCAGAGCCCTGCATTTGAGTGTGGGAAGGTAAGGATGAATATACCTTGATACTAAGGCAGAGCACTTAATGGGCAGCCTTTAAGCTGTGTGGGCTGCCTGCTCGATTCCCTTCTGTGCATATGCTGCAGCTTTTATAAATGTTGATATAGCAGACAATAAGAGGAAGTTTTTTTGTGGTCTTGAGCAGCCAACACCATATTCTAGGCTTTAATTTGGTTTTGTGGAGTGTTTTCAGTACTTGGGGTAGGAATCTCACTCCCACTTGCCTCCTTTCCTAATACTTTGTGTTCTGGCTTCTGTTCTGCTACAAAGCTTTAGAGGTGGGGTGCAAAACTGGCTGGTTTGGGTTCTAGTCTAATAAGACTTACCTAACCACAGGAGAGGTGAGTGTTAGAGGAGGGATAACCATCTTTTTTCCAGAGTGGCTTTTTACTGTTTCAATTGTGGTCCTCACTTGTGTGATCCCTTCTTTTGTTACTTTTCCTCAGTAAAAGACAGAGGTCCAAGAGACAGTAAGCTCAGTCACTAGGCATCAGTGTTCATCTCCGCAGGAGGTCTGTTATGTGTACAGAGATAAGTAGGGTGTCCTATGGAAAAGCACTGCATAGTTTTGAATATCATGTGTGCTACACTGACAAATAGGGGTTGCACAGGCATCCTTAATGCTGCATTACCTAGTTTTTGAGTGCTTTTTGTGGCATCTTCAGTCAAGCCTGGTCTTAGGCCAATTAAGTCGTTCTTTAGCATTTATGTAAAGTTTTCATTAAATGCCTTAGTGAATGACAGTAGATGATACTGGTTTTACCAGACTGCACTGGATTACTGTGTTTACATCAGAGTTATTTTGGGAGTAGAAACGCATTAATTCACTATATAGTATCAAGCAAAGTGGATGTGTAAACTGCTTTGTTACATAGACATATTGAGGAAAGCATCTCTTCAAACACAAATTAAGTACTTGGAGACTTTTTTTCTTTTTTGGACAAACAACCTGAGTACACTCCACTGTTACATTTCTTAGGGTTTGATTTGTGTCACTTGAGCGTCATGTTATTTCTGCCATGCTAGTAAAAACTAAATGAAGCAAGATGTAGAAATTGTCAAATATTAAGGAGGAAAAAGGAACCAAATGCTAAATTATCTTTTCATAAGCTTAGATATAATTAGGATCTAGAAGACAAAGTGTGTTCAGGTGAAGGAAGCTTTCCAGAGCATAACAGGCTAAGTTTCACTTGCAAAACCCCCATAGAAGAGTAAATGACACTGAAAGACTTAATTAAAAATATGTATTGGTTAGTGACTGAAGTTACTACACTATTTTTTTTTCCCAGCTATGTGGGGTGTATTAAGCACACAAGTGGTAAAATTGCTGCTTTAATAACAAGCTTTCTGAACTGAGCTGTCATGTAACCTCTGAGAAAGGACCCAAATGGAGATGAAGGGGTGCCTTTCCTCAGGATAGGAAAGAATTACATTACTGTGTAAAAGTCACATTCCTCCTGTTTTGTGGAATAGAATTTGGCTGAATATGTGAAATAACTGTTTCCATAGTAAGCTACATCTCTTAATGCAATGAAATGGATTATTTATTGAAAAGTGGCTAGGAAGATAGAGGGTTATTTTGTCTCTGATAATTAGCTATCTTCACAGTGGAGTTCCATGTCAAAGGTGACAGACATCTGGAAATGTTAAGAGTTATATTTAAAACTTCAATATTTATTTGTTTCCAAGTCCTCTTGTTGGAGATTGATTCTCTTAGCTTTTGAAGGGCAAACAGCATAAGGGCAGTATTACCATCCCCATTAAAACCAAGAATGAATTAATTCTATTTAAGTGGCACACTTCTCATCCAAACATCCATTCCGTTCGAAAAGTTGAGGATAAGGCCAGGATCTGAGTCAAAATTGGTGTTTCAGTTGTGCTGTTGATATCATGGGGAAAGGTAGGGAGAAGTGAGCAAAACAGTTGCTTGTGCTGGCGACCAGTTGAACAATTTCTAACCAGTGAGGCAGAACTTGTGCAAGTTGTTGAACATGTGGTAGTTGAAGTAGAGCTCTGGAGAATAACCTCTGCTGTCCTTGTCTTGGTTCTGGTCAAATAGGTATGTTTGGTGCTGATATAAGACATAGCCTTTGAGAAAGCAGCAGTACTTGGCTTAGGGGCAGGCAAGAGCATATCTAAGATGATGAAGGATGGAAGTGGAGATCGAGGAAGGAGAAGATAACTGACAGAATTCAGGTGAGGGTCAGTTTGCTTATAGAAATACTGGAAATTGCCATGCTACCTACCTACTGTAAAAGCTGCTGTCTCTTTTGTGGTTAAGGTCTTATAGTAATACTTAAACAAAGCTAACATTTCACAGGCAGATTAATAGATGTGAAGGAGCCTGAATTTTCACAGGCCATTTTGCAGAAAATGTCCCATTTCCCTGAAGCAACTACAGATTTCAAGACCAAAAGGAAGGTTTCCTTGTTTTAAAGCAGAGCACGAGAAAGACAAGCCTAGGCAGAAGAATGGGAGGAAGATAATGGCTATCTGTTAGAGTACTTGGGAGTGCAAGTGCAGTGCGGTTGTGGAGAGAACTGACCGTTGAAAGGAACAGAGAGGTAGGTTGCCTTTTTATGTACCGTGCTGCTCACATATTTGCTTTACAGGGATAATGTGCTCAGATTGGAGAGACAGGTGTTAATAGGCCCTGCCCTAGACAGGTCTAAAGTTTCTTTATTCCCTGAAGAGCAAGAAGCAGAAAAGGAACTTGCATAGCATTCCTTAATTTTGTACTGCAAAGTATGATCTTGATGACATAACTCAAGAAAAAGTTACTCTTAACCTGTTTGTACCTTAAAATTACCTTTTTCCAT
Organism: Athene noctua; assembly: GCF_965140245.1. NCBI lineage: Eukaryota > Metazoa > Chordata > Aves > Strigiformes > Strigidae > Athene > Athene noctua. The sequence continues at coordinate 81,578,573 of NC_134038.1, forward strand.
AACTCTTCCTCAAATTCCTGCCAGTCACAGTAGAAATGTATTATTGAGGTTTCTGTGGAAAGAGCAGCTCAGTTGTTCCAGGAGGTCACTGATACAGTCTTAGCTCCACAAGGACCTCAGCACATAAGCAGGTTTGTGGTTAGTCCTCTCACTCTAGCCTCTGATCTGGCAGAAATACTGCAGAGGATATGTGTAAGAGCCTGTACTGATCTCAAGAGATTTGTTGAACTTTATCTCTAGGTAATCATCTTGTTGTGTTCAGATGAGATTACTAATCATGTCTTTTAATTAGAGAAATGTCATAGCTGTAGGAAAATAAAGCTATTTGGAAATGTTGGTGGTTATTTTGCTGATAATCTCCTCGCTTAAGGAGGCTGATCAAAACCTCCTGCATCAGCGAATGTATGCTCTTGAATAAAAAGGAACCGTGACTGATTTCAGGCTGACTTCTTCCCAGGAACTTTTTCTTCTTTGTGGTCAAAAGTTGTTCTTTGTGAGGTAGTGAGAGATCTGAAGCATAAATTGTCATGTATTGAATCTATAAAGAGACAGCTAAATCACCCTCAATTTGATTGTTGCCTTCTAGTAAAGTATGTTGAAGGAAGAGCTAATGTAAATATAGGTTTCCATAAAGGGCAGTTCATATAGCTGAAAAACTGAATTGAAGTTAAGAAAAAAGAGCTAACTAGAGTTTACTTCTTGGGCTAACAGTAATTTCAAAGTTAACATATTCTGAGATGTTGCTTTGACAGCAATCTTGGATCTAATCCTGCAGTATGCAATTAGAATTGTCATTCTCTGTGATATTTAAAATGCTTATAACTGGCTTCAGTTTAGCACAGAAAGTGAGTGTGGTTGAGTTATTTTTTTAAATAACATCTACTTCAGTAGTTGCTATCTGTGCAGTTTATCTTGTGTTAACAGCATTCAAGTGTCTAAAATTAGGAATAAATTGCCATAAGAAACAAACAAACCACGACTGATACATTTTGCTCTCTGCCTTATTTAACCACGGTGTTACTGTCAGGTGTTCTGCTTTTGTGGCTTATTTGGTCAGAGTTCTTAGTCCACTGAAAGTATTTTGGTCCACGTCTTAAAATAAAAATCAGTACTGTGACATTTCAAGCTGGTGGAAGAAATTGTCAGTTAGCCAAATGTATAAAATTAGTAATTGGCTGATAGCTTGAAAATGGTTCTTAATTAAAAAAGTAAGTTTTATAAAGATAGATATGTATTAGTGAGGTAATTTTATATTTTCCTTTAAAATTGGTCTTGCAAAGGGAGGTTTAGTAATGGCATCTTATAAAGGTAGGAGTGGAAAAAATGGTTAGTGGAACGGAAGGACAGATAGAAAAAAGCTTGTGTTTATGTGCAGTTGGAAAAAATAGACCTAAAAATGCTGCAACAGAAGAGCCATACTGATAAGAAGTAACAAAAGTATGAGGGTAGTAATTAATAGCAAACATAAGGCAGTTTTAAACAGGATCACAGAAGTTCGTAAGAGTCTACTTAAATACGAAACATGAAAATATATACTGTTGCATGCCTTGTGCTGCCAGTGGTTCTTCTCCTTGTGAACATGTTCTGGTCTGACTTTTAAGTTGTAGTTGTTTCTAAGGCTAGAAATGGCTAATCAAGTTCTGCTGAGGCTTGCTGTTTGATAATACTGCGCTTTTTTCTGTCTCTTTGGATATCTGTGGTTGTTCTCCTATTTCCCTACTTCCTAGAGCTGATGGAGTGATAGAACGAGGGGTAATGGCTTTAAACTGAAAGGGGGTAGATTCAGATTAGGTATCAGGAAGAAATTCTTCACTATTAGGGTGGTGGGATGCTGGAACAGGTTGCCCAGAGAAGCTGTGGCTGCCCCCTCCCTGGCAGTGTTCAAGGCCAGGTTGGACGGGGCTTTGAGCAACCTGATCCAGTGGAAGGTGTCCCTGCCCATGGCAGGGGGGTTGGAACTAGATAATCCAGAAGGGCCCTTCCAGGCCAAAACATTCTATGATTCTATGAAATTTTTTCCTTAAGCAGCAGATGTATGCCGGACTTTGCTGTGCTTAGTACAGGGAACCTGTGGTCTGACTGGTTCCTGTGTGTTGAAGAGAGTTGAATGTAGGCTATACAACTTGAATTCCTGAGGAGAAAGAGGTCGTACGTGTTTTCTTTAAAACATTTTTAGTTACACAGCTCTGCCTTTCCCTTAAGCTTTCAGAGACATATCTGAATATAGCCTCAATTAAATTCCTGCCCTTTAATGAAGGAAGTCCTTTGCTTAATGTGTAGCTGATATACTTGGAACATTAGGGTATCAGTCAGGATCCAAAATTAATTGCCACTTGGGACTGATAGTGCCACGTGGGTATTGGAAAGAACATTTTCTCTTTCAAAAGCCTTCTGAAATGGTCAGCTTTGAAAATGAGGCACATCTTATTATGTTAAAGTATTGTGACTGTTGGATCTTGCTTCTCGTTTTCACTTTGTAACAACAAAGGCAAATAATTATTTTGTCTGTTGAAGATGGCACAAGTTGAAAGAAGAGAGCCATAACTTCCTTACTTGCTGCCTTCTTGTGCTCTCTCTCCCCTCCACCAGCTCCCAAATACATGAGCAAAAAGGCTAAAGCTGGCACAAAGGGAAGAGGGCATCTTGTTCCAAAACCAGTGACTAATGCGTCAGTCTGTGGTAGAACAATGTTGTTTTAACGTGGCTAAGGCCCCGTTCTTTCCTTTGTATTGAATTCCTTCCTGTTTAAGAACATTGTCTTTAAAATACACTTATATTAGCTTGAATGGTAGGAACTTTGCTTATTGCTATAGTATCAGTATTAATTGGTTACCCCTGCAGCTGTTTAAAGTAGAAAAAAAAAAAAAAAGCGTTAACCAGGCATTGGCTGTGGGATATCAAGTCTATTTGTTAGCAGAGCTGTTAAAGCACACTAGATGCATGTGGAACTCGAAGTCAGAACTAGGGAGGAGCTGAAGCTCAACTTGGCTTTGGAACCTTGACAGGGAAGGAAGATCCAACAGTCAGGCAAAACTGCTGGATGACATGGACATACAGCTGTCAGTTAAGTAGCCCAGATGAATGTCAAGTAAATAACTGATGGGTGTTAAGGAACTTCATGGCAGCTTTCATGGTCCCTCATGTTGTATCGGTTAATACAGAAGATTAGGCTCTTCTTGCTCAATTAAAGGAAACACCTAATTTTTAGTAATGCTTGAGCCAATATCCAGGCATTTCTGTGACTTGAACTTCAGAAGTAAATTGGAGGTTGTTACTCTACATGTTCTTTCTGACTAATTTCTGTGACTTGTATTGGACTAGTTGTGGGCAAGCGGAGAAGGGAGAGCGCTGTGTTTTTTCCAATAATTGTATAATTAAATTCATTGATGGTAGGCCAAGAATACTGATCACAAGGGTTGGTGCTGAATCAGAAGGAATACTTTAAATGACGCTCTGTTGAACAGAGACATAATTGCCCTCTCTTTCCCCTTCTTGGCTTATTGGATGGCTGAATTGCTCATTTCATATGTGACTTTGAGTGTGACTGGAGCTGTGAATCAGTGTTTGTTGGAGTTCTGCATCTGGCTTATGTTCTGACTTCCCTTTTATGAGTTGGAGAGGCTGTCGCTGTTATTACTAACTATGTAGTGAAAATCCTCTTAAACTCTCCTTGTTATGAGTGGGTGAAAATGTTTGGCAAACACATGAATCAATAATTGCTTATTTGCCTCACTGCTGCTTTTCAAAAGCTTCACTGTCCTTTTCTGTGTTTGCACAGATAATCGATGTCTGTCCCCAAATGATAATTAACAGGAATAGATAACTTTGGGGCCTTCCTTTACAAAGTCACTCAGCAACTGCACCTCTCTGAAACTGCTCTTGCTTATTCCATTTCTGACCTTTTTGTCAGCAGCAACAAGGCTTGCATCGAACTTGCAATAGTTTATGTGCAGTTAAACCAAAAAATTGATGATTATTTTAGTTAAAGGTATTCACTGGTTTACCACTCTGCTGAAATGCCCGGAGCTCTGTGCATGAAAGAAAGAATAAGTAAACTGAATGAAGGCTATTACAAGGAAAATAAACACTTGTCTCAGTATGAGGAAAAACTCTGCATGTAACTTGACCTGGTAGGTTTTCATAAAGAAGAGACTGGCTTTTTAATGGCCTTGTCTAACATGTCCATTTTGTTCTGCTGTTGCTGGCTGAAATTGAAAATTAAAATGAGGGAAAAATACCTTCGTGATTACAGTTTTCCCTTGGGAACTATTTCGATTGTGGCTTTCTCATAAGAGAGATTGTGGCTTCCTTTCTATTTCTGTGGCATGAAAATTCAGATTTGTGTAGCCTGTTTCTAAAGTTAAGAACATTCTAGATGCCAGTCTTGGAAGATACAAACAACTTCCAGGTGCCTGCAATTTGAGGAAATCCCTAGCTGAATCAGATTGCCATCTTGATGTGACCTTTGCCAAAAATAACTGTAGTAGCACATGCACAAACTGTATATGCAATACAGTAAGGAGAAGACAGAGCAATCTATCTTAATGTACAAGATTTGTTTGCTTTTTTAGATTTGCATTTCTGTGGTGGAAAGGCAAGCTTTCAAAACTGTCTGCTTTACTCTGTTTGCTATTCAGGTCAGTGCCATCTTACTCCACTGGAGGACTGTAAGATAGACACTGCTTCCAAATCAGTGGGGCTCTCTTGTCATGGGGTGACTTGCTTTGTTCTAGCACCTGGCTTCATCATACACTAAGAAACTACTTTTGGTACTGTAATTTATACCACTGAAAAACTATTTTTTGGTGCTGTATTTTACATTAACTGGATCATAACACAAAGCTTCAAACTACATTGTTCCATAGATCACATAACCGTAGATGCGATACTTGTACCTGCCCAAATCTTAAAGCATGTGCAGATTGTTTGAATCTCAGTGATACGATGTCATGGCCAGAAAGTTTCTTCAGTGGACAGAAAGTAGGGGAAGGATGATGCCTCTACCTTGCATTCTATAGGCCTGGAATGACATGTAATCTGTTGGGGTATGTAGAGCCTTTTAATGTCTGTTTCCATTGGCAATTTAGTTCAGATCAAAGTGTGCTTTTGAAGCACATCTCTTGATTGTCCCATATTACAGTTCTTTGCTCTTCCTTGTGCAGCATCTCAGGTGCACAAATAGGATTCCTTTCAGATGAAATTGAATTGGAAGACATGCTCTAGTTAAAAATAAATATTAATGCACAGAACCAGACAACAGCCACTCAAAAGTAAAACTTCCTGTAAAACTTCCTGCAAAACATGTAGTTTGGCCATTGAGGCTTCTGCCCCACAGTTTTGCTGTACTGACCCTCTTCTGTTGTGCTGTGCAACAAGCTAATGTAGGCTCAGCCAAAGAGGGCCAGCAGGTAAGTCTTGAAACTCAGCAGATGCTCTCATGAAGTAACAAAGACTTTACAGTGACAGAGAGTTAATTTACTGTGTGAATTGAATAATCACTCTAAAGAAGTGGATTGTGCTTCAGAACAAGGGCAGTTAACCTTTCTTTATCAAAATAGTCCTGGGACTGCAAGGACTTGGAGAGCTGAGGGAAGGGAAGATATGGCTGCTCAAGTTACAGCTATGAGATGAGGGGCTTGGTGCTGCATGTGGCATAGCAGCTGTTGCAGTTTGCTTTCTTCTGTGGCAAGGCACTTAAATTACCTGTCAGCACCACTCTAATGCAGGTCCCAGTTTTGACTGGGACCTGTGCTTCAACTTTTGAAGAGTTGTGCATGTCTAAAAAGCACAAATTGGTCACTAATACTCCAAAGAGGGACAGAAATTCAAGGTTCCTCTCTACCTCATGTGACTGGATTGAAGGTGTTTTCTTCCTCCACACAGTCACTCCTAGAGAAAACGTGGTTGAGTCCAATACACTTCCCAGTCCTGTGTGTATTGGAAATGGCAACTTGTTTCTCTGTAGAGCTGCTCAAAGACAAAAATAAATTAGATGCTTTAGGAAGATGACAGCCAGGAGCAGGCATGTGAACTGTCTGTCAGATACTGCACCCCTTCTGATGGGCATAAATTGTTGACTCCTAATATTTGAATAAATATTGGAGTTGAATGCTACTAATTGGCCTGGCATCAGTGTAAGACAGAGCTCAAAGTAGCCTAGCTAGATTTGACTTCCTTGCCCCACTTGCCAGAATTTTCATCTCTGTAGTAGAGTTATCTGGGAAGAATATTTTCTGAATTCTCAAATGCTTGATTGTAGCATCATTGTAGCTCAATCCAAATGTTACTGGGTTATGGGTTTGAAAGCTTGTGCTTAGGTGGAGGTGCCAGCACTCCCATTTGTCATCTCTGTGGGTGGCTTCTGGAGCAGGAGCATGTCAGGATAACTGTAGAAGAGAAGTAACATTGGAAGCTGTAGGCCACATTGATCAATTCTGATTAAAAGTCCTTATGTGGAGCCCTTGTACTTAATGAAGATGTGCTGAAGGGCTTAGTGAAGGTCACTGCTGGCAGTAAGGATTTGTTGAGATCCTGGTTGTTTAAGGGCTGCTGCCAACTTAAAAAAACTTACAAGACCTCTGTTCTTCTGGTGTTGAGTGTGTTTGCCTTGCTCAGGAGGGGGTGATGGGAGGCTAAGGTGAAAATTTGAATTTTCAAAGACCTCCTATGAATGAATTCACTTGCTTTTGCAGACTTGTCTGGAGAGATGGTAAGCTCTGGCAGATGAGTAAGGCACCTTATTTTTTTGTCTATCATGAATCATAAGTTGACACTATCACATGAAATTAGAAAAACTTTTACAAAAAGTTCATCTCTAACACCTGAAGTGGTGACTATAAACAAGTCCTCCAGTCCCTCAAAGCTGCAGGTGTCAGTTTCATATTTAGTTCTAATATAAAAAGACTTAGCGTTGAGTTTGAAAAATTGTCAAAGTCTTTGGTGCCATCAATAAGATTACCTGCCCAGTCAGAGTTATATACATTCTTGCCAATACATGTGCATCTTTTGAATTTGTCTGTAATATATGCCTTGCTACCTTGTGTTTGGTACCTTAATAGTGACATATTTTTGCTGGGGGATAATGCAGACCTTGGTCCTCTAGCAGTTCTTTTGGTGCCTGTACATTGATACATCAACAACCAGCAACCATCTGTTTCCTACTGGACTTTAACCCTAATCTGTCAACTCTAAGCAGATCTGGTTGTACAGCTTCATTTCTTGAGAGGGAGCCTAAAGTACTGGTGTGACGTAGCGGGTATTTGATAAATGTATTAGTAGACTTGGTTTGAATTTTAGATTGAGTATCGCTAAATACCATTTGTGAAAAGAATGTTTATTATGTTTAAGATATTACCAATGATTTTTGGAATAAAATGGCATAATTTTTTCATCCCAGAATCAGAGGTGTGAAGGAACATGTATGAAGGGAGAGAGAAAATCTTGTTACAGGAAAGAATTCAATTTAACTTTGCTTTCCTTACTTACATTTACAGCTTGAGCTGCTGGTTTCATAAACCTGTTTGTATAACTCAACCAGGACTCTGTGTGTGTTGTCTAACAGCACAGTTACAATTTGAGGTGACAAGGAACTTCTGGCATGTGTTTTGCCTCTTCCCTCCTAAGGGAAGGGAAGGGAAGAGGTTGCGACTGGAAGTCAGTCTGTGACCTCTCAGGGAAAGTGGCTTGTATGGATTAACACGCCTGGATCTTCAGAAGAGAACATACTCTCACCTGGTCTTTTACGGCATGTCTTTGTTCAGAAAAGTGAGACAGTATTTCTAAGGTGTGCTTAGGTATTAAAGACATCTGTGACCTGAAAAGGGTACCTCAGTCTGCAGTATATTCTGTTTTCCTTGTGTGGCTCCTGGTGTCCTAAACTTCAGTGCATTTTTCTCTTCTCTGGTGGATACTTGTAAGGAGTTGTGGCCATTTTTGTAACAGTTAATAGACCATTCATAAAATCAAAATTGTCAGGCATGATTGAAAACACTCCCTACAGAGTCAGAATTGCTATATTTGGAGTTGTGTCTGGAAGGAAAAGAGGAGAGGGAATATTTGTGGGGTAATTTTCTTCTCCCCTAATACAGCCTCTTTCCCACACTACCACTCCCATTTTTCAGTCAGTGCTACAAGGGCAGAAGTCCCTTGGTGACAGAGCTACTGAGACGTGTGTCGATACCAAGCAAGAGACCTCAGAAGAGGTTTTATGGAATATACAGAGCTCTGGTGGGAATGTCTGCTCAGACTGAATTCTGCCTCTCCCCTGGTGTAAGTTCACTTACAGGTTGCCAATAATTCAATGTTGTCCCTTTCAAAAGTTTCACTTATCCCTAGTTGCTTAATTTGACAAATAAGTTCATATGGATAAAAGACCACACATTGCTTTCATATTAATTATGAACACTCAATTGAGAGGAGCAGTTGTTCTTCTAACTTGAGTACCGTAGCACAAACATGTATCCCAGGTAATAGTGAAATGACTAAATCAATCTTTTGGTCACCCTTCATTTTAGATGATAAATTGTAGACACAAATTATCGCAGAATACTACTTATGTCATGTTATGGTGTTTGGTTGGTATCCCAACAGGTGCTATTAACTACAAAACTTGTTATTAGCAGCTGAAATTCCTGTATGTAAATCTTCTAAAATGTCTTAAGCTATAGGAACATGAAGAACTATTGTTCCTATGGGTCAAACCAAATGTGCATCTGTTGCATTATCCTACCTCTGCTGGTGACCAAACCAGATGCCCACAAAATCCCCACAAGATAGGATAAACCTCTGTGGAGCTTTTCCTTTGTGTTGCCCCAGCATGCAGCTGGGTCTTCCAAAGCTAAATGAATATTTCTGTATTTTCAGTGACCTATGAGCTTTGATTTTTCTGCTGACTTGTTCAGTGTCCCCTGGGGCTTGTCTGTGATTTTATATCTTGGAAATCTGATGGCAGACAGTTTCATAGCTTTAACCACACATAGTATGACAGACAATCTCCTTGTGCTGTTTTGAACCTTGTAGTTTTGTTTGACAGCTCCATCTATTCCATTGGAAGAGTTTGCAAACAATTTGCCCTGTCCAAGCCAGTCTTGATTTTATAAACCTTTCTCACTTTATAAACATTCCTCAGCTTTTTCACATTGAAGAGGTCTACTCTGGTTAGCCGCTTTTTGTGCAGAAGGATTCATTTTGTTTATCTCTGTTGCTCATTGTTGAACTTTCTCTAGTTCTTCTATATAATTTGAGAAGGCGGAACTGATGAAAATTTGAGAACATAGGAACTTTACGTAGTCATATGTTTTCAGTGTCATTCTCTCTTCCTTTGCCATTAATTCTGAGCACTTAATGTGCTTTTTTAAATACTTTTCTCCCTGGGTGTATGATTTAGTTTTTACCTACATTGGCAATATCTTTGAAGATATAGTGACCAAAATATTTAGTTAACTTGTTAATTAATCTGAGGCCACTACCACATCAGAGTCAGTGTAGTTTATAGTCTGAGTTAAACAACATCCTCATGTAAGAAAAGTTTAGTATTAGTAAGCCAGTTGTCATGAAAGTAGTGAAGGTGTTCGTGACCTTGGATTGCCTGACAGTGGTCAGCAAGCCTCAGGTCTAAGACAATCTTGAAATTAGTTTTTTAATCTTTAAAAGTAAGGTGGTTTATTTCTAGTAGTTAACTCCAGTTTGAAGTAACTGACCTTGGGAAACTTTTGGGACTTCAGTATGAATTTTTCATTTGCAAAAGGATAGTGTGGCTTCTCATCTGTTTTGCATAATAGCTGTAACATAGAATGCCTTGTTTAATGTGTCATTTAAGGATATGCAAGCTATTGCATCTGTTGGTGGAGTTTATGAACAAGATGATGATGCTGTTAGTGAATATAGAAACAAAGGGCTGTAAGGTGTTACTTCATTCTAAAATAAGCTTATAAATTCATTGTTAAGAAAAAAAAAATGTTACATACAAAGACAGCTGTTGTTGTCTAACTTAGTTTGGATCAATGCTATCATAATTTCCTCTTTGTATTTGGACATAGTGAGGTGAACCACTTGTGCCTGGTCGTGTATGCATATGGCAGTGCCATTAATAATGACATTCAAATGGTTCTTGGAAGTGGGTTTGATATTTAAGCTCTGATACTAGTAATCAATTCTGAAATAGTCATGAATGACATCAGTTTCCAGAAGGATGTGCTGTGAAATCTTACTGTGTACTTAGAGTATTGCAGGATGTAATTTGATTTCTGAGACTGAATGGAGCTTCTTGTGAGTACTGGCACTTAAATCTGTAAATATATGTAAATATGTGGTCATCTTTGAGGAATTATTATGCAGGGAAGAAAGTAGAAGAGTAGTTGTTTGAATGAACAGTGCACTTTTAATTTGCAAGATTTTTCCATTTCATTTTATTTTTCTCCCGTTGAAATAAAACTCTTTGGAGTTTGAATGCCACTCCTGCATTTTCTCTTTTGGTGAAGTACATGTAACCAGTGGCCATGAATGGCTTCACACATATGGAATGGTTCAGAGGAAAGTAGCAGTAGCCACAAGAAGCTTGGAGAGGAATTGCCTGGCCATGCTGGCCATTCTCTCATATCTAGAGGCAGTTGTAAGAGAGCTTATGATTTGATTTGTTGGAATAACAAAGAGCTGATGTTGCACACAAATGCCACTTGTTTATAATGCTTTACATGGCATGGATGTTAAAATAGATTTCTTTCCTAGGGTTAATATAATAAGACAACCCTATAGTAATATTGGGACTTATACTGTGTGTATTATTCACCTTAGCAAAATAATACTTTTTCTGCAACAGTTGAATTAACTGGTTATTGAGGAACTCGGTATTTACAACAATAAATAATATATATTACAATTTCCTAAGTATTGTAATAATTTACAATACTGTAATTTGTAATGATAGCAATAAATATAATTTATAATAAATTTTAGTCTGTGCCATTAAAGAAGTTATCATAGAGAAGCAAAGGCACCTGTAACCTTCTAGACTGCTCAAATTACTATATCCTCTAGTCAGTGTAACCTATATTCAGTTTAGTCCTGCAAAATTAATTGTGAAGCCTAATGATGAATTAAAATACCAATCAATTGTTTTAATAATCTGTAGACTATTTTTCTTATAGAAGAAGCCAAGAACTCTTACAAGTTCTCATCTGAATCCAACTTTTAAAAATCTGTAACACCTGTACTTGGTGATAAAATTACAGTGCTTGATTAGCTGCAGCTACTTGAAATTCGAAGCAGAGTTTTCTTTTTTTTGTAGTCAGGTATGTCACTTGCTTTGGAAAATGCTGTGTCTTTAACTGTACAATGCAAAGCAAATGAGGAAAATACACCTGTAAACTACTAGTAAAACAAATGAGGAAAATACACCTATAAACTAGTAGTAATTTGCTTTTTTCTTTTTTTCTGGTGGGGAGAGCAGTCTGTCACAGGAAATTAAGTTGCCAGGATATATAGAATCATAATATTGAGAGGGTGATAATTTTTTTTTATAAAGCAAGACAAGGATGTTTTTTCTCACAGGAGGGTTGTTATAATCAACTCAAGAGCATAAGGGTGAATAAAAACTTGGTATATGTTTAGTTCAACATAAACTGTTATTTTGGATGTTATTTCAGTAACCGAACTACTGATTAAATCATTATCTTCACAGCACACTGACATAATCTCAGTCAGGCTTTAGCTGTTAGCTGAGCTTAGTTGCCCCTAACTATACTTCATGAAAATGTAAACAACTTTGTTTAAATTAAGTATTAAATTTTAAATACCAATGAAGTTAGTCATTTGTTGACATGATTGGGTACTCTCCAGAGGCAACAGGCAGTCCTGTAATGATATATTGGCTAGTTCTTATTGTTGAAACCAAGTTGTGTAACTAAAAGGTTGTTATTGATCAAATACAATGTATGTAGACCAATTTGAATGCTATTTAATTAGAATAATGTCTGTACTGTCTTTAAAGCACTGTCTATTAGAGGGAAGTGTCTTAAATGTGGGTGCACCATGCATCGTTGCAAGCAGCTCTCCATGGCTGGGAGGCAAGTGCATCCCTTTTGTGTTGCCCAGGCCTGGGAGAGTAGGAGCATAGTAGCATGCTCAGAACAAGTACAGAGGTTAGACAGTTTAGTGAAGTGAATTAAATGCCCAATTTTTAAATCTGGTCAGCCTTAAATTTGAGATCTAAAAGAAACAAATGTATATTTATATGGTAGATCCCCAAAGGAGAGGGAAGCAAAACCCACTGGCATGAAGATGGAGAACCGTGAATGTGTCCTGCTTGGTCATGTAATAGGCTTTTTGCTTTGAAATTGCATGATCATACCAAAAGCTTGCAAAAGTTAAGATTGGATAAGGACTTCTGTCTATTTTTGCTAGCAAGTAATGGCCTAAAGATTCTCTGAATCAAGAAGTAAGTAGTGTTATTTTTATCATCTTTTACTAAATGTTCTGTTCCAGTGCGAGACTCCTTAAATTTGGTCTATAGATTGTAATTTAGCTTTAATGAGATTATATAAAGCCAGCCACTTTTTTTTTATCATGCTTGTATTAGTTTACGTCTTCTGACACAAGTTGATGGTAGTTTTGCCACACTTGGGGAAAAAAAAAAAAAAGGCTGTAGTGTGTGTCTTGGAATGATGAACTTGCCTTTTTTCATGTTCACAGACGTGAAAAACTTAGACATCCTTAGTACTTGTCCTTGACCTGCTGCTTAGGATGTTAGCCGTGGGTGTAGTAGTAGATTGTATTAATTGCACAGTACAGCCTGTCTGGCAATAGCACTGTCATAGCCAGCATGCAAATAACTCTGCTGAGTGGGTAAATTCTCATTTAATGGGAGTGACTTAATCCCCTCTCCCAGTTTGCTCTAGGGCTTGGATTTGTAGCAAAAATATTAGCTTCTTAAGAGCTTTTGTTGCTGGAACTAATACTGATCTTACTAAAAACTCAAAAAAGTAAATGTGTTTTGTAATGAAGTTTTAAAAGCATTTGATAACTTTAATGTTTTAAATATTATGCACTGTTTCTGTTACTAGTAAGATAATTTTATCTTTGTATGCAATAATAAAGTTATTGTCCTAAACCTGAAGATTCAAAACACAGAAGTGATTTTAAAGCACCCAAGAAAAATTATATTCAAGTCCAAAAATGAAATTTACTGATTATATGCTCTTGTTCAAGAATCTGTATGTTGGCTTGGCTAAAATACGTATTCTACTAAGAAGCTTGTGTATACTTAACAGAAATAAAAGCAAACTGTCCATAACTAAGAACTTTAGTAAATTGAATATAAATATGTGTTTTAATTACTCTTCCAAAGATTCAATTTTAAGACAGACTGTGTGAAAAGATGACAATTATGTAAAAACACCCCTCTAGATGTTTTGGATTGCTGCCTAGATTAATCCTCAGTGATTTCACGTGTAATAGTAAATGCACCAAAACCCAGCAACTGGTGCATAACTGCTATATAATTTGACTGCCTAGTAGTCTAAGAGTTTGTTTTCAGTACCAGTTACTTCATTGTGGTGTTTGGAATACATCTCAGTTTAAGGCAAGAAAGCAAAAAAATACCACAGGATAAATGCAGATAAGCATGGTATGGGCTTTTGCTAAGGGAGCACTACAGATGAGTGAAGTAGCAATATTTCCAAGTTGAAAGGGAAAAAATGAATACAGACAAGAACAGAGAGAGGTACAAGTAAGTAATTTCCTGACTTGGTGTTAAAGTTTCAGGGAAAATGTTTAGAAATGGATTGCCTCTGAATTATTTCAGACTTGATCTGTTCCCCAAGCGCCTTTGGGATTAAACAAAACCAGGTTAGAATTATTTTTCATTGATGTTACAGAATTTGGTGTTCTTTTGGGGCACTTGAAACATGGGGAAAAAACTGTGATACACTTAGAAGATAATGCAGTATGCTTTCCTCTTGAAACAGTAAATAACTGAAATGAATTGAAGGTTAAATACTGCACCAGGAATACCAATTTGTGATGTTCTCCAGAAAATGGCATAGTTAGAAGCTTATAAGTTTTAGTTAAGATTCAAAATACTTACTAAAAATAGGTAATTTCTTTAAAGCACAGAATGAGGGCTTATTTGCATCACTGAAAAATGTGCAGATTTTGAATGCCTTTTATTTCCATTGGCAGACTTCATGTTCACAGTACTGACATACTGCTGAGTAAAGTTTTAAAACATCTTTGTGGGTGCTTGAGTCTTAACAGCTCTGAAAAAATAACAAGTGTGCAGAATTTTTAAAAAAACTAATCCATATTTTAATTTTACTTCTAGGGGAGGTGAATCTAATGTAAGATTCTGAAAGTGGCTTTAATAGTTGTGCAGTAAATGGTTTTATTTATTTATTTTCCAGATCATACTAGTGGTAAGCTTTAAGAAGACATTTTTGCTTAGCTTAGGCTTAGTTACTTGAAGTTGATTAAATTTCCCCCCTTCTTTCCCTCTTTAGCTTGTGCAGTTGCTCCCTGAATTATAGTATTAGTAGCTGCTGTAGAACAGTGAATTCGCAGCCACTAAATGACCTAACAGTGTTTTTGAAAACAGAATGGAAGATGCATTTCTTAAAGGTGAACTGTAATAACTGGACAGTTCATTTGCTGTGGGGTTTTTGTTTTTTTCTTTCAGAAGGGGCAGGGATGCTGAGAATTTTCATTTCAGATAGACTTGTTTCAAAGCCTAATGTTACAGGACAAACATCAGACTTGAGAAGAACTGAGTGAGAGGCAAAGATATCCATGGAGTGGTGGAGGAGGGATGATGTTCAGTAGAAGGGAGTTGTATTCTCCAAAAAACAGATTGTGAAGAAGTGGTGAGCTCTGAAACTTGCCTCACTTAAATACATAAATAATCAAAAGGATATAGAAAACTGTTGATTTGTTAAGCTTTGACAAGTGAATGAAGTGCAAGTGTCACATTTTGTCTGAGCCATGACTTTATAGAAGGAGGAACAAAGCTGGAAACAAAGTAGGTATACTAAGGTTCTTAGGAATACCTGGATCATCTAAGATAAGAGAAGTATTTATGTATGACATTAACTAGCAGAAATTAAAAGCACATGTATAGATATGTGTGTTGGTGTGTTTTGTTTCTTTAAAGTGAGAAATACGACAGATGATGAATTATGAGTTTGGGAAGTTGGAGGTAGTTGCAGACATAATCATGAACTTAGGTTTATAACTTTATTTTCCTCAGAGTAGTAACCAACCATGTGCAGAAGGGTTTTGCTGAGGGGGTAGTCTTAACTTACGGGACAGGATTTGCTTTGGGTGTGAAATTATATGAAAAAATAGAATGGAAGAAGTTGACCCTCAGGCAGGGATGTCGCCTTGTAATTGAGTTTTGTAGCCAACAGGAGAAAATCTGACAAAACATTGAATAAAGCCTGTTCACAGAGGAAGCTTAGTATGTGCCTGTGTTGATTACTCAAAGGAACCACCATATATATTAATGAGTGGGTCATCTAAGTTGATTTGTGTGAGCAGGTAGAAAGTAGAAGTGCTAAAACCAGACAGGGACATTGGTTATAACCTTGTAGAAAAGGAACTTGGAGATTTACTGAATACTGTTCCTGAAAAATGTACTGTAAGATACTAAGTCATTGTTTGCCCAGCTTGGACTAGTTAAACCAGTAAGGTAAATGCTTGTCTGCTTTCCTATTGATATTGAAGTGAAAGTGGTTGGAATGGGTAGTGTCCGGAGGGGTCCTCACATATAATAGGTCTGAACAATATTTTTTTAGATGCTGCCACAGATATGTCTTTCACTCATACAGAAGCCCAGTGGACTCATTTAAGATGGATGTGGCAATATGCATTGCCTGCTCAGATGTTGTTTGACACAGACTTCTTAGATTTTACAATAGATTTTGGGAAGAAAATTATTTATCTTTATAAATGTTTGTGCTAAAAACCGCTTCAAATGTGGAGAAAAGTATTGAAAAGAGATTTTGGTGTAACTATGAAGCTGTATACTTAACTGGAATCTGGATAGAATAGGTGATAGACATGCAATGCTTTTTGAATTTAAAATAGATTACTTCAGGGGTAATCTCAAGTTTGAAGTTGCTTTGAAAATAGCCATTATTCAGTTTTAACTGGTTGGAATACATGCTGGAAAAGTGTGGACATTCCTAAACACATCTATAAGAAGATACCAGATCATAATCAAAGGTGATTCACTAAAATCAGTTTTCTAAAAGGTAACAGAGTAAACTAAGTGTGTGCAAAGAGATAAGAAGTAAGCAGAGATGCTCTGGAAAAGCTAGCAAACATGTTTGGGTGGCTCTGAGAGGTGGTTCAAAGCAGAATTACTATGTAACTGAATTGAGGAATGAAGTTTGCTGTGAAAACACAGTGGAATAAAAATAACTACATAATACTGCTGTGACTTTATCTACATGTAAAACCATACAAATGGGTATTGATAGAAAACAAGTAACTGAGTACAGATAGAGCTATCCTTGGAATGAATATTTTCTTTAATTGTTGCTGGTTGAAAATGTAAGTTAGAGGGGAAAAAAAGACAACCCAACTGTGGGCAACTTTGATTTCACAAACCAAAATAACTAGAGCTGTATTTTTATGACCAATTTTGGAGTTTTGCATCATTCTGTAGTATGTGTTTTTCTGTCCTGCCACAGGAAGACACTGTTTAAAGAGTAGGACTGTAGGATACCTCATTTATAGTGGATTTTATTGTTTTGTGGGTTTGGGGGGGTGTGTGTGTGTTTTGCTCTTTTGTTTGGTTTTGGGGTTAGTTTTTTTAGTTGATACAGGTGTGCAGACGTGTGAATTAGGGTCAGTGCAACCAGTATGTTGAAGTAACGTGTAACTGAAAACAAGGCTGATGATTGCTGCTTAAAAACTTTAGTGTGTTAAATGTCAGTTTGAGTAGCTCCAGATAACATTGAGGAAGAAGAATCAAAGTTGTGTGTGAGCTTTTGGACAGTCTATGAGCAAAGAATAAGAAACATAACAGAAGGAATTTTGATATTATTAGGAATTAGTACATGAGATTTTATAGGCAAAATGGGGGCATTTTGAATACTTCCAAAAAGAGAAAATTCTCTCTCAAACTGAACTATGTCAGTTTCATGGTGCCAGAGTATGTAATGACTGTCACTGACTTGCCAAATATTGGCAGTTTTTTGGGCAGCTGTTGGAAGGGGAAGGAAGTAGAAATTTGTAGCAATCTTTGGGAGTTTATAGCCAGAGAAGAGTAACTATATATTAAAACTAAAGTTGTGTTATTGGAGTTCAATAATAATTTCTCTGAATTACTCAGTCATGGCCTTTGATCATATTATTAGCTATGAAATGAAAAGACTGCATGATTCAGAGTGGCTAGATGGCTCAGGTTGAGTTGAGACAGTCATCTAACATTTTATGGGCTACAGAAAGCAGGTGATGAGTTGCTTCAAAGAGAATAGTTACTAGTCTTTATAGGGATATTTTGATAGGTCTTACTTGTCCTTGGTAACTCTGTGGGTCACATAAAATGAAATTTTGAAGCACTGTGTCCGCAGTGATACACTGTTTCCAAACCCTGCAAGCTCTTCTTTTCCACAAAATATCACTTGGGGGGAGCACAACTCTATTGCCAGGCATGGTGCTGCTGTTCATCATGTGCTGTTACAAGCATGAGATGGATGCTTCATGGTGGCTTTTTCCACTTGACAGTCTAGTAATTTCTAGGAAACATAGAAGATGCTCAGTGGGTCCGAAAGCTATAGGTCAGATGATGTAGAGCTAGCAAGAACATGGGGAGGGGAAAAATGAGAGAAGAGGAGGGTTAAATTTGGAAAGAGAAATGTAGACATAGATGTGCATGCATTTCTTGCAACTCATAGGTATAAGGTATGTAAGTTTTATGTCCAATCTTCCTAGCACCTAATTTGTCTGGATTTTCAATTTGTAGCTTAAACGTGCAGTTTTGTGCTAGATTGAATGTGAAAATATTGATGAAGTTGTATCAGTTCAGAACACCTATCCTGTTTCTTCACGATTTAAAATATAATTATAAGATTGTGCTAAAGCAGACCGATATACACAGGGGACCTGCTGGTTGCTCAGACACTTGTGGAAGTGCTTCATGTTAATGTCAGAGATAGTCTTCATATACAGACATGACCAATGCTGTGGAGAAGGGGTGGGGGATTTGGCTGAGCATGGAACATTGGAGAGACAGCTCCACATTCTCAAGAGTTTAAGAAGAAATGGAGCCTTGCAGGCTTTTAAGTTTTTCTGATAATTTGATTAAAAATTCAACTTGAATTAATGATGAGTTCTTATTGTTTAATGAGCTCTTCCTTGTCTCTTCGGTTAAATATAAAATAAGGGAGGGGAATTTAAGCATAGATAATTGTCTGTTTGGCACACGGAGGGATGAACGTGTAGACCTGACAAGAGTATGTTAGAACAATTTCTTAAACAATTTGTCTCAACTGAAAAGCAAAGGCCATAATTTAGCTGGGGGGAAACAACTTATATTAAGCCATGTGGTTTTTTCCTTGCCTTATGTTGTAATGGGTAACGATACAAAAGACTGCATGAGTTTGCTTCATACAGGGGAAGTGAGTCTTGCTAGGAATTTTTTTTTTTGAGCCATTCTGCATATTGATAACAAAAGGTGTTTAGTGTCTTGAATAAAACATTAACTCATTCAAGCTGGACTTGGTAGTGGCTTTTAGAAGTGTTACTAAGGGCTCCTACTGATTCAACAGAAGCTGCACAGACCAGGCTTGTGAGTTGAGGATACAAATGATACCAGTTGTTGTTGGAGGAATTTCATTTGACTCTCAGTATCTAGGTGTTAAGATGAACAGTGGAAAAGAAGTAGATAGTTTTTTAAATCCCGGAAAAAGGTAGGAGATTGTTGGTGAAGAGCTTTATTTTTATTTGTAGCCAAATAGCTAGCATTTTGGTTTAAAGAGTATGGATTCCCTGTCCCTTGTTGTGAGACAGTCTTCTGCCCAGCTTTCAATTCTGTTGCTTTTGATTGTGTCAACAGAAGCTTGAAGATGGTTGGTAGCTGCTAGAGCTCTCCCTAGTAAACTTGCTCATGATTCAAAGTTGCTTGGTCAAATAGTAGCTGCTGGCATTTGTGATAAGTTGCTCTCAGGAGCAATCAACAGTATTATCAAGGCACATATGAGTGCTTCAAGGGGATTTTGTATGACCGGGAGGGTCATTATCTTGTGGATTGTTGTTAAGCATGTGCTAATTGCACTATGCTACAGACAGGGAGTAGTGGTAGTGAACCCAAATTCTGTCTGATAGAAGACATGCTGGAGCTGAAGATGCTGAGTAGTGTAATAATATTTAGCGATGTCACAGGAAGAGAGGACAAATATGAGGGTTGTGTAATGAAATACATGGTCAACTCAAAGTACCTTTAGTTGCTTTATTGCCTCTGATAGTTGAATGCTTGTAGAATCAAATGACATTAGGTAGCCAGTTTTGATTAATGATATTCAGTACATGTTGTTACTGACATTTTTTTTTTCACCTACATCTTCCTGTGGTAGTAGTCTGATCATGAGACAAAATATGTCACCCTCTGGAAAGCCTTGCCAGGGGATGTAGTAACCCTTACAAAAATAGGATTTGGGTGGGAGCAATATGATGCTTACACAACACAATGGCCACTTTGCATTTAGCAGAATTTTGTTTGCTCCTGCTTATAAAATTTCTCAGCAACCACAGGCTTAGGGGGTTTGAAACTGGTTGAGATCCAACAGGGTTGAGATTGAGTCTGTACTAACGTCCCAGTTAGCGTGGCTTGTTTCCATGCGGATGGTGTCTTCGCTCAAGGTGCTTAGTTTAAGAGCACAGGGTTCACACCAAATTTTGGCTTTGAATGGAATCTGCTGTGGTCTGTAAACTGTCATCAGATAGGCATTTCATAACCTAAAAAGGCTGGTATTTCTGGATCTAAGCTGACCCTTTAAATAACTGAGCACCATCTGCTTGATGATGCATATATTTCATCCATTCTGGACCAGAGCTTGATCATGCTGGTTCTCTTATCTATGACATGGTTCACCTGCAATCCCCAGTAACTCATATACAGTGATATGAATTACTGTTATTTTGAAACTGCTGGTTGGCACAAAAACTGTTAGTGTGAGAGTAAATAAGGAAGCTGTCTTTCTTTGTCTTTAAGATTGTTTGCTGTTATCAAGCCTGTAAAGGTCTCCTACAGGGTACTAAAGAGAGCTCTGATGAAGTGATGAGCTGGGAAGCATTCTGTAAGTAAAAATTTTATGTATTTCAGGATGCAAAACATATTCAGTGGTTTATTTTGTGGAAAGAAACTTAAATCCTGAGCCTTGTATCTTAAAATTACTATGATTTGGAAGGTGAAGATTCAGTGCAAATCAGAAGTTACTTGGAAAATATACTAAATTTTACTGGCTGAGTAGAGTCAAGGCATATGGCTTGTCGTGGAAGTGTTGTCACATTGAACTTGGGATTGCATGCTAGATGAAGGCATGTAAGGGTACATCAGGTCTGAGTTACTGCAAACAGCACATGAGAACTGCATGAAATGCTGTCCTAAATTGAAAGAGAAGGTATTATTCAGCAGCAACATACCTACTGAATTTTATTAGGCAGTGGAAATGTAACTTGGGTATTGAGAGGAAGGGCAAGCTATGCATGTCTTAGCTATGATAGAGTGCTCCATCTGAGATCCTTATGGCAGTGATAAGTGTAGTCCAACAACAGCTGTTAACGTTCTGGATGAAGATAGCATCTCCTGACTCCAAATCCATTGTATAGTTAAACCTGGAAACCAACTGAGCCGTTAATAGCTAGAAGGGCAGTATTTTGAGTAAAAATACGCTTGGACTCTTAGCGATTTAGAAACTAGCACAGTGCTAGTGTGTGTGGAATAATTTTCAGCAGCTCAGTGACAATTAGTAAATCAGCTTGTCTAATCTTGCTCTTGAAATTATAACAAGGCAGAAAAAACTGCTAGCAAAAGGGTAAAAAGGTTTAAGTTTTTAACATTAATTCTTGTAAAAGGGGTAACTGATTCTTGAAGAAGGGTCTCATTTCTTGCTTTCAAAGGCACGTACAAAGCAGGTGTGTAGTCTTTATGGTGTAGATGGTTTGACTACTTGGAGATGCTTTAGAATGACTAGCAGTCTTCCTTGTTCAAGTGGGACTAAAGATTTGACAGTGTGATCAAGAGAGAACTTTTTTTTACTTCAGGGCTTTGAGAAGCCTTCCCCTAATAAATGTCTTGAATTACAGAGAACTGTAGGAAGAAGCCATGGATCAGTTCTTCATTGCTAGGATAAGGTAACTTTTTATCACACTTCTAGCTATTCAGAGCATACTACTGAGTGATCTGCTTAGTTTATTTGCAGAGTACCCTTAGAAAAGTCTCTTCTTCAAGGCACACTTACTTTAATGAATTGCCTCAGCTCCTCATTTCAATGCCTTATTGTTCATATTGCTCTTCTAATAGGGGAACTTTCAGATTTTTGACTGAAGATGTTTGATGTAGATGGAGTTCCCCTTTATCCCCTGCTGTTTGAATTTGTTTTGAACTTTCTGTTCTTGGTCTTGTAATTGAGTCAGGATAGTGATTTTAACGGGGACAAATTAGCCTTTTGTTGTATTGTACAGGCCAGGATACTGAAGTCTTAAAAAGAAAGGTTTTGTTTAAATAGATATGCTTGCAAGGACAAAATGAGACTTGTTGAATTTCAGTGTAGGGTTGTCTTACTCCCCTGTGACAGAAATAAGCACAAGGTAAGTTTTATGTTTCTGTTAAACCCCCACAAAAACCAAGCAAACATTATCAATTGAATTTCTGTCATTAACGTTATGTTCCTAGAATGCACAACTGAAATGGAAATTTATGAATAAAATTAAGACTGGAGCTATAATTTATTGTAATGGAGGCAAAATCTGAATATGTTATACAAAGGCTATTTTTAGAGTCAGTTGATCCTAAAAAGCTCACAGCTTTTTCTGCATCAAGATTATTTTAGTCTGAAGAAGGAATTAGTGTGTTTTGTTAGTAGAACGAGCCTGGTATGTAACTCACATTATTGTTGTTAGGAGTATTTTCTTCTGTGCACTAAAATTTCTTGTCTCCTCTAATAGGGAGGTCTTATCACAGACTTAATATAAAGTTCGTGTGTGAGGGAGTTTAGATTTTATGTAAATAAGAAGTTATTCTGAAATGCTTCTACCCAGACTTTCTGAAATAAGAAAGTTTTTAGGCAAAGTAGGAGAATACAAGTTTAAGGTCAAGTATGAGCTTGTATAGTAACTTAGAAATACAACAGTGTATGTCAAATAGTGAAAATCACTAGTTTGCGAGCCTATGACTCGCTAAAACCGTGGCAGAAACAAACCAAAAGCAGAAACACCCAAAACAAACAGCACTTCACAATTTAAATCTTTATGCCGTATGCCGTCACTCAATATATTGCCAAGCAGCAGCAGTGCTGGGAAGACTTGACTCAGCATTTGCCATCTGCTCTCACCCCAACACTTTCAGTTCCAATATACCTCCATCATGCTTGACCTCTTCTGCCTCTCTCCTCCTGTCCTTCCTCTCCTCTGCCCCACACTTCCACTGTTTCCATAGGGTATTCTTCCCTAGTCTGGATGGAGTCACACTTAGTTTGTCTTGGATGTTGCTGATTGTTTTCCTGGTAAACAGAAGCGCAGCAGCTGGAGGTGCCTGTACTGGTTGCAAAGGTTAACCACCATCCAGTGCTGCATTCTCCTCCCACCTCTTACTTCTGGGTCTCTTCCATGCTTGGAGAGGACAACTTCTGCGGTGGCATTCCTCTCAGTTTGACAAGCCATTGTCAAGCTTGGTGGCTTTATTGCAGCGCAGGGGAGACGTGTAGGTAAAAGGACTGTAAGGATCTGCTACTGGTATGCTAGTTTGAGGGCTGTGAGGCAATCCAGGGGAACTGCATAGGGCATGGCCTTGTGATATTCAAGTCTGATGTAATTCTGTAAAGAAATCAAGTGTGTGGCCCAAGATTTTATGATTTTCCTGCTCTTCCTATAGGTTTTGAAAAAATCTTATTTAAACTTCATTGTTTTACTTTTCTTACAAGGTGTAGAAAAATTATTCTCAAATTTTCCCAATAGCTGTTCGTTTTAGGGCAGCACATCTAAATTTGTATACTCCTCAGCTCTATTGGGCTGCATGTAGATACTGTTTCTGTGATCAATTTCCCCCAGCTTCTGGTCATCTACTCTTATAGTACTATTTTTTCATGCTTACAGCCATAAAAATGAACTTTACAATTTTTCTTTGCTACTTGGAGAATAAATGGGTTAAATACAAAGAGTCAAGATTCCTACTGACTAGTAATTATTGCATTGTTGTACCAGTAATGTATACTTCCAAAAATTAAGCTATAAATATTGTAGGTTGAATACTTGCAGTCATTTACCAGGGAGAACTGTAAGTGCATTTTAAGCATTGTTTTTGGGTTATTGTTGAGTTAAGTATCCTAGCTCAAGTCACCTGTAGGGAAAAGCATTCCAAAAGCTGCCTTTTGTGACGCTGGCAGGAAAGCTATTGGCAGGATTTGGTTAGTGTAGGAGACAAGAGTGGGGCCTCAACTAAACCAGCTCTCATAATTTCAGGTGGCAAGAAGTCTTAAAGCTGATTTGGCACTCAGCATGAGTCTGCTGAGAAAGAGGATAAAAAGGATCTTCACCTTAGGCTATAATTCAGTTTGCAGTTGGGAAACAGTGCCAGATTGAGCTTCCTGGCTGCTCGTGCTGGTTCCTATGCACACCGGATTTGAACAAAACTGAGTCAGTATAAGACGAGCTCCCTGCCACCCCAAGTCTTTTCAGCAGATTACTCTTTGGCTGGATCAGTTCCCTGCTGCTTTTCATCACACAGCTGCGCAAATACTTCTGTTGGCACAACAGTGGGAGCAGTATAGGGGCAGGAATGAGCAGCTGGGGATATGGGCCCTTTAGACCAGCTTAGGGATCCACCAGCCAGTCTGCATCTTTGCTCTGTTTAAGAAGAAAAGTCTCATGATGGGACTTGTCTGAAAGCTTGACTCCCGGCTTTAGGGAATTGTGTGAGTAGCCTAGGGTTTTAGCTTGCACAGGCTTCTAAAATATCCACATATTTCAGCTGAATCCCATTTTAGCTGGAGAAGGCTGGACATCTGAGAATGCCATACTGTGTCAGTGACTCTATTGTGCCTTGATAACAGGTTGAGATGCCCTCTGTAAGTGTCTCTGCAGCCCTTAAATAAAACTATCTGTGGCATGCAGAGGGTATTTCTAATTGAGTCTTCATCACCTGCTGCAAAATGTCCACAAATGCTCTTAGTTCCTCTGTAGATAGATGGAACGGAACATTGGCTTCATTTGGGTGCTTTCCTTTTGCTTATCTAGCAGAAAGCTGAATTGTTTAATTGTGTGGGCAGCTTAACTTGTCTGAGCATTGATGGAGAGTAGAGACTTTTAGGGATTGGAAGACCATTGAGTGGAGCAGTTAGAAGTTATATCTTGACTTATAAATTGAGCCTATTAGGGTGAGGTCCTTCTGGCGGAGTTCAGCTAAGCAAGCTATCCATTACTCTGTCAAATGTTGCATTTAGTTAAAAATTCTTGATAATTGATATCACCAATAACTTTAGTAGTGACAACTGGCATTAATTTGTTTCAGCACCATTGGTGTCCAGATGCTGTGTTGCCATCTGGTAGGGCATCAGAGTTTTTACACTTTTTTTTTCTATTAGCATATTCTTGCTTTTGCAGTAACTAATGAGTGCAGGTGCATCGAGGGATGAAGCTAAAGTCAGAACAGGTTGGTTTGTCACTGAGCTGATTGTGGAGGAAGTAGCATGAGAGGACAACACTGAGATGTGGAAAGTAACATTAGGGCAACTTGACAGCTTAATGTCACTGGTTGAGTGAAAGTAATATGTAACATGGAATTGATGGGAATATGGCTAGTCAGGTACCCACTGAAGAGGAAAAAAAAAAAAAGAGGTTTCCAAAAAGTTGCTCATGATCTTCAAAACATGAATGGCTTATTTGTCTCTTGATGGCTGAATTGTTGCACTGCTTGAGAGCCAGTAGTTCAAACACTTTTACTTACTTTGCTGTCAAAGGGCATTAACTTTCTGGAAGTGGGTTTTAGAAAGAATGTTCCATGTAAATTTTAAGTGGACTCTTGAATGGCATCCCTACAGTGATGCAATATGTATTTTAAGAGACTGACTCACTTTTGAAATACTGCCAACATTCTGCAAAAAGGAAGATCTGAGTAATATTATCAGTTAGAAAATATGTCAACAGGAACAGTTAATAGGAGAGAAATTTTTTTCCTATTAAGATGTGTCTCCAATAAGTAGGGCATTGTCTGAGGATGAAGCTTTATCTACTAATGTATTTATTATTGTTAAAGAAGATGAGGAGATTTTTCTAGGTTGTTTGTTTGGCTTTGGTTTTTTTTAGAGAGATTTCAGGGGGTTTTAAAAATTAATTTAGAAAGTAATTTGTTACTGAAAAATTGTGGAAAACATACTTGAGAAATCCCATCAGTAAATACAGCCTAAGTAGACTAAAGGGTTACATATTAAAACTAATATTGAAAGCCATTCCAGCAGGAGCAAAAAGCTGCTAGGGAAGGTAAGTGACAGAATGAGCTATGAGTGGATTGAGAGCAGCCCTGCAGAGGAGGTGTTGGGGGTGCTGGTGGATGAAAATCTGACTATGAGCTGGCAATGTGCGCTTGCAGCCCAGAAAGCCAAACACGTCCTGGGCTGCATCAAGAGAAGTGGCCAGCAGGTCAAGGGAGGTGATTCTGCCCCTCTACTCTGCTCTTGTGAGACCCCACTTGGAGTACTGCATTCAGCTCTGGAGCCCTCAGTGTAACAAGGACATTGACCTGCTCGAGTTAGTCCAGAGGAGGGTCATGAGGATGATCAGGGGGCTGGAGCACCTTCCTTGTGAGGACAGGCTGAGAGAGTTGAAGTTGTTCAGCCTGGAGAAGAAAAAGTCTGTGGAGACACCTTATAGCGGCCTTCCAGTACTTAAAGGGGCTACAGGAAAGATGGGGAGAGACTCTTTGATCAGGGAGTGTAGTGATAAGGGGTGGGGCAACGGTTTTAAACTGAAAGAGGGTCGATTTAGATTAGGTATCAGGAAGAAATTATTCAGTATAAGAGTAGTGAAACACTGGAATGGGTTGGACAACCAGAGAGGTTGTGGCTGCCCCCTTCCTTTAAGTGCTCAAGGCCAGGTTGGACGGGGCTTTGAGCAACCTGATCCAATGGAAAGTGTCCCTGCCCATGGCAGGGGGGTTGGAACTAGGGGATCTTTCAGGTCCCTTCCAATCGGTTTAGGCCCTGCCGGGACCAGAGACCATGTTGCCATTGCCCCTCCTCACCCTCAGCCGGTCAGGCTGGAAGTGAGGCACAAACCCGGGTTAAAATAAGAAGAAATTTAATACAACAGTGTGATAAACAATCTGAACAACAACAGTAGCAATGATAGCAACAATAAACAGCAAATAACAGTAAGCAAGACAAAAGATATACAGAGAAATACCGCAAATGGTTATGGAACAAACCCGCCGTGAGCTCCCCTCCACCAAAGCCACCAAGGAAAAAGTTCCCGTGCTTGGACCCGACTTCAGCATGGTATGAAAAACCCAGCTGGAGATCTCTTCTCCCTTCTCTGCTGGGGAAACTTAACCCTATCCTAGCTGAACCAGGACAAACTGCAACACAAAATGCACACAAAAAGATTGGTGGTCTTAGCAGAGCTCTAAAGCTACTGATGTCAATACATGAAACAAAAAGAAAAGCTGTGTCAGTTAAGCTAAATTTTGAAATTTAACTCAAATTTTGTATTTCTGTCAGCCTGAAATAGAAATAATGTTTTATTTTTTTTGTGTTCTGTATTAAAGCAGGAAACATAACTAATGCTTTTACTACTACATGTAGTTTTAGGTGTGCATACTGAGTACAGACCTTTTGCTTTTATTTGAGCTCTGAGCTGAAGGAGTTTGTAGGTCCCACATCTTTTTCTGTTTTTGATTACTACAGGGAAAAGTACACAGTCTTGGCTTCGTGTCCTATCTAGTGAATGGTTCGTGGACAGTATTTTTGACTGTGAACCCTCATTTTCAATTCAGGGTGTGAAAGGGAGATGATGTTGGTGCTGTAATTAGTGACCCAGAACTGTACCCTAGTTGTTATTAATAGAAAGGAGAGCTGTGACAGCCTTATTCCCTCTGATACCTTCATGTCTTCCTCATTTAATGTTGTGCTAAAAACAGCTTAAAAAACTACTCTAAATGTGTAAGCTTTCTTGGGCTGTAGATCAAAGAAAAATAGATAATAGCTATTTATAATAATCAGGCTGGTTAGACAGAAGATGCTGCCTGCTGATGTTAGATATGTATTGGTCAAGACAATGAAAACTTGGGGATTGGGGGGTGTTTCTTCTTATTCTCTACCTGTTTATTATGCTTTCAGTTCACTACCTCTGTAACTTCCTTGAAAGGAGAATACTCTTCATGGAATTGTTGACATCTTGGCATTGAACTTCTTCAACTCTTATGCAATGGTATGGAAAACTGAAAAGATAGCAGTCCATGTGTCAAGATTTTGTACACAGACAAATAGATAGGTAGGCAAATAGAAAATGAAACCAACATGTGGACTGTGTTAAGCTTCTGCACCAAGATGCTGGATTGACAATTTCACCTGTTCTTTTTCAGTTTACATCTGTGTATCAGCTTCCTAAACAAAATTCTCCATAGTATTTGTTGTATTTGTAAGCTTATTTCAATAATAGGTTTCAGCCTGTTATCCTGAAGGGGAGTGCTGATTCTGTTGAAAGTGACTCAACTTTCTTCAAGATGTTTAAATGATCTAGGAGCACTGTGAGAACTGCACAAATGCCACAGGAACACATCATGAATACTTTGAATTGTCTGGCAATAGTAGAAATCTGTCTCTTCAGATGGGCAGGCTGACAGTAATAAGGAAGGCTTCCAAGGAAAACTAGATCTGAACTTAGTTATTTGGGTGCTTCTTTGATCCCTTAAGTGCCAAGTTTGGTAGGATAGGCCTTGTTTTACATGCAGTGTTTCAGCCTAGCTGAACCTATCTAGATAGCTTAATTGTGCAAACTTTTGACTGTGTTGTGAGAGGAGCAATAGCAGTTATGAGGATTTTTTTTTAAATCTAAAAATTTAAAAACTGAAATAGGGTGAAATAAACAGTGGCTACTGTTACCTGGAGAACTACTATATGAGATGTATAATGTTAAGGTGTAATCTAAAGCCATGAAAGATGCTAACAGTTCAGAATGTGTTGCAGTGTGGAAGACGTTTAAAGCTCTAGTAGGAGGCAAGGACTAAAATCTCTGGTTGGGCTTCACTGTGTGTCTGGTGGATTTGCCTTGTTAAACTTAAGTTTGATGCTGGTCCCGCAGACTGATAGGCCCATGTGTGACAAAGCTGGTGTTCACTCAAGCTCATGACTGAAGGTGACTGAGATGTTGGAAGTCTCTGGAGCAATATTAATGCTGTCAAGTAAATAAATGGCCAGTTCTGGAAAGCCAGGAAAGGGTCAGGGTCCCTTCCATGTGGTTTGTGGCCTGTCTTATAGATAGACTTTTGAACAAAGAAGTGAAAAATAATAAGGTGTGCAAAAGCCCAATTTGCCCCTGGCAGAAATCTAGGTAAATAATTACTTTAGTTTTATTTTTATACTGAAGTTCTCTGGACTAGCTACTGTGTCTCTGGACTCTAAGGTCTCTGTTTAATGGCAAACAGAGTAAGTGTGAACCCCCTTCCTCTGTACACTGTATATATGCCACTACTAATAATCAGAGTTATTATTGGGACTTAAATAGAATAGCTTAGAATGCAGTTTATAAAATAATGCTGTTTCAGTTCAGTGTAGGGATGTATAAGAAGCAAGAACTTTATGAATGATAAATATAGGCAAGAGGTGCAAAATTTTAAGTTTATAAAATTGCTTCCCACATGTTCATAACCAGAAAATTCAGTCTTAACAAGTTTAAACTTACAACCATGCTTTAATGTATCCTATGTAACTTGTAACCAGGAGCTTGTTCTTTTTTGCATACGTCAGGGAATTTTACATTACATCCATTGGCTTAAAAGGAATTGTTGGGTTTTTAGTTCAGTTGGGAGTTCATATAGATTGTCTAATTGTCTTGGTGAAGTATAGTAAAGCCTAGAAAGGTGCATGCTGGCTATAAGTGGATGAAAATGCAGGTTAACTATTGTACCTGTTTTAAAAGTCTTCACCAATCCTTATAAATGAAAATTTTTATGGTTCTAGTATTGTATGTTAATTTCTTTTTTTCTTAGTGAAATTTCAGAAGCTTTTCCGCTACAACACAATAGTAAGCCAAAGAAAAAGCCTTGCTAATAATTCAAATAGAAACTTTTGGGGGGGGTCGAGGGAGTGGAATATATTTGGATGAAGCTCAAAGGTAGGTGTTAGATTTTTTTTCTTTGTGTCCTTTTTCTCATGTGAACTCTTTGAAATGGAGTTTGGTTTAACTTGGATATATCTTTGTATGAGAATTTGTTATACTTAAACACCTTTGTGCATTGCTTTTCATCATGTCTGACCCTCTCAACTGACTGGTGAAAGCTGGGATGTGGAGTTAATCTCTTTCTAGGTGGGTTTTTTTTTGGTTTTTGGTTTTCAAAATCTCAGTGTGCCTCAAGC
The DNA here is from genome assembly GCF_965140245.1 of Athene noctua. Taxonomy (NCBI): domain Eukaryota; kingdom Metazoa; phylum Chordata; class Aves; order Strigiformes; family Strigidae; genus Athene; species Athene noctua. The sequence goes on from NC_134038.1 coordinate 81,608,353, forward strand.
AGTCTCGGATTCTGTGAAGTCTGAGTATGGGCTTAACCACAACTGATTTATTAACTGCTAAGTGGGCATGAAGAAAAAAATCAGTCCAACTATTGGCAATTATTTTGGAGAAATATGAAATCTTTTTTTGCCTGGAAAGCTTTTTCCACTGATGAAGGGATATGAGAGAGATGCTGTAATGTGTCAGAAAGAAACAAAAGCATCTTTCAGCTCATGTCAGCATGATTGCATGGCTCTTAGCCTGTCTAAAAAGATTTGCTCTCTGTAGCTTTGCTTACAGTACATGCATCATTTCACAAATTGGTGCAACTGGCACAACTACCTAAAGCATAATATAGGACAATAGCTGAGGTGGACATACAGGCTAAACTAACCTTTTGGTTCTTGATGTATTTGATATCACTGGAATTGTATTTAAGCTATGTATTGTGTGCTTAATTTGTCAGTGTGGAATGAATCTGTTCAGTTGTCAAGTCAACTCCTTTCTGGATGACTTAGAAAGTCCTTTAAGTTGATAGCTCAGAAAGAGTCTGTACTTATAAAAATAGGGATCCTTTGTAAAGGTTAAGAAATGATGGCTAGAGTACATAAAAGTTCAGTTTTTGACTGCCATAAAGACAGTATTGTAGATTCTAGTGAAATTCCTCTGCTTTTAAAAAAAAAAGGACAAAACAAAATGAGCAGATCTTTACACTGTGAACATGTAATCTTCTTGAATATGGGCTAATATTTGATAAGGTAGAGGACACCAAAGACATTTTAGTTTAGAAGTTTTCTAATGTAACCGAAGATTTGGTTTAATGTTATAGAAAACTTGCAGGGTTTTTTGCAGAGAATTTTTGCATGCTTCAGAAGCTTTCCTTGAAGAACTGAATAATGTAGAGATTTCTAAGCTTACACAAAATTCGTAAGAATTAGTAATACATGTCAATCTCACATGCAGAACTGAATAATGGTTGGACTAGATGATCTTCAAGGTCTTTTCCAACCTAGATGACTCTGTGATTCTGTGAATGTTAGATACCATGTATGTTGTGGTTGGCATTTCACACTTCAAAACTAGTCTCTCAGAGTTATTTTAAGTGTTCTGCATGTTATGTGTTTCAAGACATTAAAGAACTTCCTTACTGTAATTTTTACCTCTAGACCTAAATTCATTTTCTCTTAGTAGCAGTTTGACGCAAAAAATGATGTTTAGCGTCATCTCTGTTACAAAGTATAAATTTTGCCAAGAGGTCTGTTTGGGTGGGGGTGAGGGAAGAGAACTTGCAAATTGTTTTTAGACTACACATTATGCCATTGCCACAAGTAGACACTTTTAAAGACATTCCTGTTAGTTTATGTCCTTACCTGTTTAAAACAAACCAACTTTGCTGATTTTTCTGAAACGCATCCAGAAATAATCTCTTACTGCTATTTGATCTGAAATTTCCAATAAAAATAGTTAAAATTTTTAACAGAAGCAGCTTTTAAAGCAGGAAGATCATAGACAAATTCAACTTCAGTGTTACAAAAAGCACTGCCATTCTGGCTTTGCTTTTCTTGATTCTGCAGTATTCTGTAAAGCATGGTCTGGTGTCTGATATTAATTTCCAAAGTTAAATATATTTAATCTCAGTGGGATAGAAGTGAAGTGCCTATCTCAGCCTCATTAAAATCTTTTGAGAAGGTTAAATAATTTTTGTATATGTATAGAATCTTAAGCTTCAGGCTGCTAGATACACTAAATGCAAGAAACGAGGTCAGCATTTATAGCATTCTTACAGTTGACAAGTTTTAGAAAATGAGTTACCAACACATTTTTAAGTCAGGTCTGATAGTGAAGTTTGGAAATATTTTAGCTGAACAGAATTCATACTTCACTTATAACTTCTGCAGAAGAGATGCATTTAAGTGACAAGTAAAATTGATTTTTTTTTTTAAATAAATTGAGTAAATGTTTGTGATTGATTTGGTGGGCTGAACTCCTTAATGTGGATCATTGTGGTTTTAATGGAAAGGAAATGAAATGAGGTTAATTGCAAGTGGATGAGAAGGGAAGCTAGATAGTGGAGAAATTTCTGCTGAAATGGGAGATTCCCAGTATGCAGAAGGTGGAGGTGCCTAACCTGAAACTACATTTGAGGAGTTCTTCATTTCAAGAAAATACTATATATTGCAGGCAGGATTGTTGTGCACGGCTGACCTGGTAGTCTACTGTCAGTTCTTAAGGAATGCAACTGAACTAGATGTTTAGTTGCCCATCAGATGAGCATTATAGAGGAGAGTATGGTGATTTGCTCTTTTGTCATGTTTGTATTTCTGTGGACTTGACACGGGTCAGTTTGTCTAATCATGTAACTGGAATACAGATATTGGCAGTTTGATGTGGCTATCTGTTAAACTGGCAGTTTACAGTGTAGAAACCCCTGCAGCAGAGCCGTGAAAATAAGTGAGGTGAACTCCCCTTCCTTTGCTTTGGGTCAGTCTGTAGTTGCTGCATTTTAGGGGTTGCCACGTGATGGAAAAAGCTTCCTTTGAAAAACTAAACTAAGAGATTTTACACTAAGATGATCTCTTGAGAGGGTGGAAAATGTTGAGTAGTGAAAGGAATGGAGTGTGGGTGTGTGTTCAGAGCTGCAATAGTATTGCTTTACTGACTTGAAAAATTCTGATAAAATAAGTAATTTTTCATGGGTGGTTTATTGAAGGGTTTTCCAACCTGAAGCCTGTGATAAACTTGCCAGATATAAATAACTTCAGGTATTTGCTCACCTACAATGAGGAAGGATTTTCCTGTTACTGTATTGCAGTATTTAGAAGACTGAAGTCTCTACCCTATGCAACTTGGCAAGAGTAATATGAAGCTACTGGAATCAAGTGCAACTAAACCTATCATAATCATATTAGCTTAAAGTGCTGTGTTAAGCAGAAGCATCAGTGGAATTATGCTTTCTGTGATACCTGTGCTGATTAATGGCAATGTAATTAGGAATGGCAGTACTGGAGTTGATCTGGCTTGGGTTACTATTGCTGATTTACTTGTAGGAGTGGTAGAAGTAACTGTCGTCAAAACCAAAGCAAATGCTCAGTTTAGCACCTGACTTCAGCTGTCTTTATTTAAAGAAGAAAGTAGTTTCACCCATTTGTCAAAATCCCTCTTAGAAGCTATTTAACTTTTCCTCTGGTCAGAGAAGATAGATGTGTTCCTAGAAAGATGATTTCTTGTGGGCTGTAGTTTGCAAGCATAGCATTTTTTATCTAACCATCCATTATATTTATTATATTTCTCAATCTTCCAAGTAGAATGCCTTATTTGTCAAAAAATTCACTAATATTACCCAAACAGGCTATGACTATACTGTTGGATTTTTTACTTCTTAAACTTAAATATTCAAAAAGGACACAAACAACATTTCACACGCACACACACACAGGGATTTGCTGGCTTTCTTGGTCAGAATTTTTGAAATCACAGAGAGCTGCTGTTCTCTCTGTTAACTTCTGGCAGAATATTATTAAAGGGAGGTGGATGCCAATGGCTAAATTGGGTTTGTTTTGGCAGGAGTGAATAATCTTGTAGTACTTCATGATGTTTTATTGTGACCTTATATGTCACAGGTTGGCCACCCAAGTTTTTGAACTCGATGACTCTGTGAATAGCTTATGATTTTAATTGTTAAAAATGTTGCTATGATTTAATGGTCAATAACAAAATCTTTAGTTCTTTGTATATTTACAGTACTAGTGCTTCCTCTGCCACTTTTTCTTCAGACATTGTTATAGGCCTATGATATTGTTGGTATCTTTTCCTATTTAACAACTTCCTAGCTGCAGTCATCTGGATTTGTAACAGAAAGGTTAATAATGTGATAAATAGTTTTCTGAGATGTAGAGGAAAATAACTCAGAACTTCAGATCCTAATGTGCAATCCTAACAGTGACTTTGTTAATTTAATTTTGTTTGCATACAAGAGCTCAAAGTTTGATTGAACATAGTCCAGTCAGAGAAGTTACTCCAGCAGAATATGAGAACTGAGTTACTCCATCATACTGAAAATAGTGGTATTACTTATGCCATCATTTCCTGTAATTGTTCCCTGTTTTAAGGATAAACTGCGTTCTGGGTGTTTTTCAGTGAGCAAATAAAAATACAAGAACGAGAAATGTATTTCTAGGTGCTCAGTGGTAATTATACAAAGTTGATCTGTAGACTGGGATTTTTGGAACAGGTTGTGAAAACTAAATAGTAACAAGGAATATCTCGGTGCACAATGAGATGGTCATGTTGTACCTTCCTTGCCAGGTTTGATAAAAAATTAGACTTTAGGAGAAATCGGTTCATGGGGAACGCTCTTGAGACGGTGAATTAGGTGAAGTCCAAGAAAGTTCATGATGTCACTTTATCTGCAGGAAAAATGCCAAGTAATAACACAAAGGAAAGCAAAAGTTCAACCAGAGTTGAAATGAGATGGACATCAAGGGCAACAAGAAGAGCTGCTGCTGCTACATTAACAGCAGTAGAATAAAGAAGTCCATATAGTCCATATGCTTGAGGGACGGCTGCCATTCAGAGGCACCTAGAGAGGGTGGAGTTATGTGCTGACCTCATGAAATCCATTGAGAACAAATATGAAGTCCTGCATGTGGAATGGATTAATTCCCTGCATTGATACAGTCTGGGGACTAAGTGGCTGATAGAAGCGCTGTCTATCTATATAGAAGGCTGTGGCTGTCCCGGTGGACAGTAGGATAAACATGAACCAGCAGTGTGCTCTGGCAGTGAGGAAAAGTACCAGCATCCTGGGCTATGTTAACAAGAACATAGATAGTAGATTGAGAGTTTGAATTTTCACCCTGTACTCTGTACCTGGAATATTGAGTTAAGTCTGGTTGGTGAGCCACCAATATTGTTGGGTTGGAGCCATTGCCTTGTGAGGAGGGGCTGAGGTAATGGCTTGTTCCACCTGGAGAGAAGAAGGCTTCAAAGGACCTAATAGTAGCTTTCTGATACCTAGAAGTAGAAGTCAAGTACTTTCTGTGCATGGTGGGAGGAACATGAGACAGCGATCATGAACTGAAACGTGGCAGGTTTTCACTTCAAGGACAATTGAGGTTGCCCAAGAGAGGCTGTGGACTATGGCCCTTGGAGGTTTCCAAGACCCAACTGGATTAAACCCTAAGCAACCTAGTCTGACCTCAGAGCTGCTCCTGCTTTGAGCAGGAGGTTGTACTGTGGGTTTCCCAATGTTCCTTCAAATCTGAGACGTTCTGTATTTGGCACCAGCATCCAAGTTACACAGAGCCAATGGGAGCTGCTTTGTCTTTCAGGATCCTAAAATGTTTCAGGTGCTCTTGTAGTACTTATCTGAGAATTCTAGATTATTTGTTTTAAGTTACAGCCTTGCCATTCACTTAAAGGGTGTAGAGAGAATCTGAATATCTGCTAGCATCTTAAGACCTTAAAGTGTAGTTGCTTAAACATAGGCCTAAAGATAGCTGTAAGAACAGCATAAAGTACTGGCTGGTGTTGAAATTTTGTTCCTGCAATTGGGAGAGTGATAAAAATCTATCACTCAGAAAACTGAAGCAGAATAGGGAACTTGCTTCTATGTTGGCATCATAGATGTAGCTGCAGGACCACTCGGGGTGAAAGGAAGCAGTCTTAAAGAAATGCATCATAATTTCTGCTGCAAGTGGAGAGGAAATCATGAGCTGTCTATTATGTCAGAGAATTCCAGTATAGCAGTGAAGAAGTGTAGGTGAAGACCTAAATCTAAGTACCTTGTTATGTTAAAAGCAAATGTCTTAAGACTACCCAGTTTAACTGCTTACAGGTCCTTGTTATCCTGTACGCCTTCCTGTGCGGGTTTAAGCTATAAAAATCTGGCTGTAAACATTAGCTCTAAGGGCGCAGTACTAAAGCTGCAGTTAACAGTTGTGCCAAAGAAGTATTAAAAATCCCAAACTTGGGCAGCATTGCAACACTGCTCAAATTCAGGTGGCTTTATGCATGTGGGCCTCTGTAAAGTTAATTCTGCAAACTACCTGCATGTTAAGTGTGATGAATTTTCCAAAGATAAAGCATGAGATGTGTACTACTATGAGTTATAATTGATTTTCAGATATGCTAACACTGAACTAATACATTATTTTTGAGCAACAATATGCTGAAAATTAAATTTAAATAAGATTTAATAATTTAAAAGACTTGGAAAATGAGAATGGCTTCTATTACTAGTGAAAAGTTTACCCCTTAACCCCCTCTCTCAAGTACTCATGTAAAAGAATGATTTAGAAATTTATTTAGGAAAAACAGAGCTGTCACTTCTAACGCTAAATTTAATCCAGCAATGATACTTAAAAAAAAAAATAGAAAATGATCATAGGATGAGATCGTATGAAAGGATACAGAAGATGAGGACAGTTTATAACTTTTTTACCTCTACCACGTGTCCTTTTGCTTTCTGTAGGCTGTTAAAATAATATGTGGGTTTTTGCGCCTTCACAGGGTATCTGGGTGTGCTGAGGGACAAGTGACCTGCTGGTGGAGGTCTGGCAGAGTTACAGGCAGGCGCAGCTGGGCTCCTTCCTCCCTGTCCCCATGGTGGGAGCACTGGGGCTGTGCCCAGCAGTTGCTGGGGAGAAGTCAACAGTTGCAGGCCTGGCCCAAATGTGCCTACAGTTGCGAATGAAAGAGTTCCCTATGTAGCCCTTGTGTAGCTTGGAGTTAGGTAGTGTGCATAGATGGTCCTGGGGGTTTTGGGTTCCCCCCCCCCCCCCGATTCTTTGGGGGATAATTGTTTCTTTGATTGGTTTGCCCACACAATATTGGTGAGGCCAATGTGTAGCACTGCACAGATACTTGCTGGCCTGTCAGTGAGCTGCATTCATATTCAGCAGTAAACCCTGGCATCCTTTATAAGTTGAATTGCTTACATAGTTGGCATAGTCTTACTGAAGTAATAGCTGATGTATGGAACAGTGTTTCATGGTGAAACACTCTTTCAAGTGCCTGAGTCATGTTAGAGGCATGTTGTCTGGAAAGGGCTAAAAGAAATTCCTTGTTGGTTTCCTTTGTACTCTCATTTCCTGAAGAAGAACAGGGGGTTTTAGTAATTTTCTTTTTGTGTAGCAGACTGATGTGGAACTGGGGTGGCCCTCAGCTTGGACAGCCCATGTCCTACGTCTGTCATGAAAGGTACCAGTGGTATGGATTGACACTCTTGCCATGGCACATATCAAATGTTTTCCCGATCATATAGCTAACTGTCAGTGACACTTTCTGATATGTACATCAGGGAAGCATTTTGTTACATGGTGAGCACAGGCTAAATAGTAGAAGAGGATCCTTTCTTGATTTACTCAAAAAAAGTTTTTCTTAGTAATATCACCTTTTGAGGCAGCTAATCTGCTGTTAGCTGCTTCAACAAAATCATGCTGCTTTGTTTGGAAGTCCAGGAAACAAAAGGCAAGGTTCATGAAGTATTGGCACATATATGCAGAAATCTGGAAACTATCTGTCTTGCTTCTAGTTTTGCTGTACAAGTTGTTAAACAAGTCTGTGAAAGACCAGTGCTGACAGGGCAGCTGGAATCTTTGTCTGCCCAAATATTTCTGTTGCACAGAACAGCAGTGAGTAATATTCCAGATTACAATGAGAGAGAAAGGACTGTCTCCATTTGGGGTCATAATTTTAAATGTCTTTGCGTTCTTTAAGCACCAAAATGGCAGTGTCTTATTTAAAGCAGATAAACATATTCCTTTTTCCTTAGTGTAAACTGGGTAATTTAGATAATGCAGAGGCAAATTCGAATTCAACTTTTCCTGAAGCATTAAGACAACAGGCTGTGAATAAGGCTTAAGATGTAGTCTGATAAAATGTGGCACTTCAACAGAGCTGTCATGGAGTAGAGACATTGAGTTAGTTTGTGCTCCAGTTATGGCTTGGATTTCTTGTGCTGGCATGTGTGTGCCCTGTGTCACTGTGACACACTGTGAGTCACTCTTAGAAAATGGCATTTAAACTGAAATTTGTACATTGTTTTTAATATCTTGTCTTTGTCAACCCAACCCAAATGAGCCAGTTTCTTTTAACTGAGTTCAGTAAGCTCTCATACTCACAGCTGGCATTAAGAAGTTTAAATCCATAGGTCATATTAAAGTACGTTGGCTTTTTTCTTAGAGATGATGAAATAATGGAACATTAGATATCTTTAAGGTGAAATCAAGCAGAACATTATGTTCTTGTCCACTGTAATTTATCTTAATGTTTTATCATCTGGTGCTGTAGGCAGGAGTTGTTACTCACCCTACTAATGCTGAGTTTGTTCTTAATTAAGTTGTTGCTGTAGAGTGTTAGCTAAACCTTAGGCATGTGTTAAGTTGAAATGTTAAATTTATCAGACAGTTAATAATTGTTCAGGTTACTTGTTTATATCTGTAGAATAGTAACTAGACAGAATATTGGGGTGTTGATAGGGGTTTTTGTTTTGGAAAGGGTTTTCTGGTAGTTTAAAGGCAGTGTGTATGTCAACTTTCATTTAGATCATGGCAGTATCTTCAGGAGAATAAGCATTTCAGAAACGGGGATGTGGATGTTCAGGGATAATTGAAGGATTCTATTTCATGTAAATATAAGCAGAGATGAAATGATTAAGGAAATAACTATAGATTTTGCTATATACTTATGTGGGATCTACTTGCTAGCAAATTCTCATGTACACTAAAGCTTTTTATGTAACAAATGTTTATTGTTGTACCATGATGATTAGATAATAGATTTCATAAAAACAAAGCATAGGATTAAGTTTACAGATTATCTAAGTACAAAAAAACAAAATGCAGATCCTTGAAGTTGACAGCTCTAAAGGTGACAATAATAACTGAGAATTGCTAGTGAATGTCCAGCTAGTGTTCAACTTCTACAATTGAAACAGTAGGCTTGTGTAAGATGAGTGAGCAGAGAGAAGGTTGCCTGTTGAGTTTAAATTACATTGCATTGCGTATTTCAGGTTTTGCCATTTGAGGCGTACTGTGTGAAGAAGGGTGGCTTAAGTCCAGACACTCGGGTGGTGAACTCTGTTACTCAGTTTTATTGGAATGTTGTTGCCTAAACATAAAAAAGTTCAGATGATTAAACCGAAAATTTAAATATGGAGACTTATAATCGTTTGCTTGTCATAGATAAATATATGAGATGAATAGCTTTTAATTGTAATAGTGGGCCTTACTATTGTTGAGTTTTGCAGCTACAAGATTTCTGGTGCATGACTCCAGACTTTTATGTAGCCAGGGAGGAGACTGTGTTTTCAAACTGTCCTTTGATCTGGGAACAGTTGCATCTGGGTATTACATAGGATTAAACAGCAATCATTGTCAAAGCCTATTTGGTAGTAAATTCAGGCAGAGCAACTGTTAAGCACACTGACAGTCAAGCAGACTGTACAGGCAGAGATATGCGTTGACAAAGATGACTTGGATTTTGAGCATGTATTGTACCTTTTTTCATCTGACTGCTCAAACAAGACTAGTTGAAAAATGTTTTGACTTGAAAGTAGAGCTTCTTGGAGAAGATACAAACGTAGCAGTTATGGAAAGTATATCAAATTCACTGGAGTCCTGAACTTAAATCTGAGTTTTTAAAAATCAGGACTCTTTTTTTTTTTTTTTATAAAGGGATAAGGATTTAATTTGCTGTTGTTCCCAAGCATTATTTGGTTTGTCCATTCTGTTGGCCACAGACATATTGAGCCTCTGGAGTATGAACAGTGTGTTCTTACAAATGGGATACAAACCAAAAAACTGGTGTACTGATACTTCTGAATGGTAAGTCACTTGGATATTTCTTGAACTTTGCCTCATAATGACACATTACTGTATAATATTCAAAATTAAATTGAATGTGCAGCTATAATATGGTAGAATTCTCTCTACTTGCATGTCAGTTAATGACCTTGTAAGATGGAGAAACAGAAAACATAGCTATGGTGGGTGAAGCTTGACAGTGCTTCTTGACAATGTGTCAAAGCAATTCTGTATTCTTTTACTCTCCAAATAGATGTGGGTAACACTTCATGTTTTAGCATGATGTAAGTGATAATGGCAGCTATGGTATTAGGTGTCAATCAAAATGGTGTGCTTGTAATATTAGTCAGCTGCTGAAGGGAGCATAAATGCAGATATCAAGCTCATTATGAAGAAGGAATGCCTGTGGTGTGTTCAGGGCAAATAGCACTTCCAAGTAAATGAAGATGATTCTGGAGATAAGGATGTACACATATAAGCTAATGGCTGCCTGTGTCAAAATAGCATTGCTCACCTGACAACTGTTCAGTCAGAGATGATCTTTGAGCCAGTAGCAATGCAGTTGTTGTCTTGTTCTAAAGCTGCTGTTTTGGAGAGTGAAAATTCAGAGGATGGCATTGTAGCTGATTAGTGTAATGCAGTAATTCTGGTGTTTGTAATTTGATCCATAATCTCCAGTGGCTCTCCAACAAGTGCTCTTGTCTGCTTTAGGTTAATTTTATTGTAATGCAGTGTTTCCATAATACTCCCCTCAAAAAATTACCTCTTTTTGGAAACAGGGAGGACCACTGATGATCTTTCTTAGCTGAAAGCTGTAGTTGATATATGACGGACTTTGCTTGGGTTTGCCACAGTATGTTAAAATTCAGACTCACAGCTGAGAATCTAATGTATGGTACCCCTGAACAGAATGATATGGGTGCAGTTGGTTTATCTAACTTAGCTCATCTTCTGTTTGTTTGGTGGACTAGAATTTCAGAACTGGATCAGCTCCATGGTCTGGTACTAGAGACAGCTCTTAGTCTTCACTTATATATACTTCCGTTCTACTATACTTTGTAAGTGTGCAGAGATACCATGGTTGTATTGAATGAGTAGACCATGTTTTCTCTTGTTTTTTGATTTTAAGTGTAAGGGATTTTTTTTTTTTAAATTCCACAGTATACATTTCTTTTACTGTGCGATACATTGATTTCTGTTAATTATAGGCAGTCACTTTGTTAGAAGTTTAGTAAGTTAAATGCCTTTTTTGGAAAAATACAGATCTCCTTTCAAGACTATTCCACAACTGAAATAATTGAATATTTCTGTGTACTTTACAAGTTGGTTAATTTATCTTGGGTTTTGGAAGAGAACTTGCAGAGTTTCACTTAGAGATAAAATACTGACGGTTCCTTAAACAATCTATGTTGGTGCTTGTTTAAACACTAAATTGAATTTCTTTAAGCATCTGATTTAAGATAACTTTTCCAATCATGGATTACTTAAACAACTTAAAGTTGTTGTTTTCTAAATTCAGTTGTGTTTTTTATAAATCCTTTGTGTATCTGAGAGATTTTCTTGGCTGTTGCTATAAAAGTGTTTTGTATTGTTTTTACAAAACAGTTCATACCCTTTTGCTCTTCGTGGGGTGGTGTGTTAGTAAGAAGGATACTTGTTGATGTCCCTGTGTCATGTTGGAGATACACATACCCATGTGGATGGAGTACCTTGATGTTGACCAATAACTGTCAGCCTTCTCTTAAGGAACGCAAAGATGAGTATTTCAGCTTTTTTTAACAATAGCCAAAATGTGCAAAATCACTTATAGATATTTGACTTACATATGCAAGTTTGTATGCACTTGACTTGAACAAAGGGTTGTTTTCTTTCACCTTGTATTTAGTTCAGCTGTCTGTCCTGCTTTAAATTTGTATTTGGAAGTCTGTGTACTTGCCTGACGTGCGTGTTGGGTTTTGTTTGTGAAGACAGTCTCTTCCTGATAGAGCATGGTAGTTTTAATAGCCTCTATTTTTTGAGATCATGGAGAATTCTATTTGTATTGAAATTTTCCTGGATATCATTCTCTCTCCTCGCTTAAAGTGAAACTTCCCTACAATGGTTTTCTCCCAGATCTAATCTCAATTTCAGTAGGGAGATCTCTATTTGGTCAACTTTTTTTATTTTTAACCAGTTGGTCAATAGACAGACATACTTGATAAACAGGATTTAATGCATGGGAGCCTCTGTTCAGTCTACTGACATTACATGGTGGTGGTTAATCAAGCTAGGAATCCCCAGCCTGCTTTCAGTAATTATCATAAAATTCTGGCTTAAGCTGGCACTGTCACCAAAAGGAATATTCACTGAATTATGCCCTTGATAATGTGGTAGCATGGAACTTGACAGAACCCATTCCTTGGCTTTTGCTGTGTGCCAGTGAAGTGTGCACGCATGTATACCCCATGCAATCATTTAGCGAGCTATCAATAACTGTTTGCACAGATGTCTGTACCAGAAAATTAAAATATCTTAGTTTCATAGTGGATTTCTGAGTTAGCACTTTGATACCTCTTGATAGTACTTAAGAGTATCTTCTCTTTGTAAAACTCTTAAGTAGCTACAAGTAACTTTTCTCTAGATCTTTACGGTTAGTCCACCAGCTTCCAGTGGTTACTTCCTGCCTACCCTGACTGTATTATATTGTGTTAATGTGTTTGATAGAAGGAGTTAGTGTGTGGTATCATTAAGCCTTTAATTCAGTTGTAATCAGTGGGTAGGTGCTGATAGACTAACAAGTAACAACACCGCGTTGAGCTGGTAAAATGGAAGCAGACTGAAAGGTTTTGCTTCTATCCAAAGGCTCTAGCAATTTTTTCTTGCTATAATTGTAATCTAAGTGTGATCCAGTTTTTTGGATATTGCTAAGCAAATAGTCAGTGGAGGTAAAGGGCTATTGCTCAGAATCATCAGCTGTTTCAAACCTTACTTCAACAACAAAAATGGAAATCACAATAAACTTGATTATTAAGTTCAATTGGAAGTCTTTGAGAAATCAAATTTTTAAATACTGATATCTTTAATGTGTGCTCTAAATTCAAAAGATCAAAACCAAAAAATCTGATAAGGTCAGGGAGTTTATATTTATAGAAAGTCATTAAGTCATGAGCTTGAAGAATTACAGTTCAAAAATCTAAATTCAAAAATCAAAAAACTAAGAATAGTAATTTTTAAAGTTATTTTAATGTCAATCAATTACCCAAAGAGGTCAAAAGCAGCCCTCGTGTAGGGATGGGATTATCTCACATCTGCCAGTGACAGACTGCTTTGGTAGGCAACTTAAGCTTCTGATACTGGCCCTGTCTGAGAAGCATTTTTGACTAATTAGAAGTATTTTCTCATGCACCCAAATAAACGTCAGCTTTGTTGATTTTGATTCTTAATTAACTTTCTTTATAAAATGATTACTTAATAACAAAGCTATCAAGAAGGCATGTAGAGATGATGCGTTGTGGTGCTATAATTTGGATCCTTAGCAGCATCATCATACACATTGTTATGTCAAGCATAACTGACAGAGTAAGTCCTGTTAGTTAAAAATTTTACTTTTCATGAGTCTCAAGTACTTTGTGTTGTTTTCCCCAGATGTTGAGAGGGTAGTGCCATTTTTAGTCCGCTTCGAAATCAGGGCAGTTTTGTTGCTGCTAACAGTGTTAGTGTTCTGACAGAAATATATCTTGCTAGCTTGTTTACAAACTCTTCTCTGAAGAGTTACAAGCCATGGAGTTTGTGTTTGGTGCTCAGTTACCAAATTCACAACTAAGGTGGCATTGAAATGTACTGATCTGAGCTAACTGGGATAAATTTTATACAATTGAGTTGTATATGGCAATAGTCTAAGTCTTGCTTCTGATCCTCATGAGAACAGAAGCATCTGCTGGAGGAAAGGGTCTCCAGACATCTCAAGCTGATATGTATATACTTCAGGTTCTGTTAGGTAACTTCTGAAGAAGACTAGTTCTCTGATACGTGTTGTGAAGAGTAAATTGATGGTGGATAAAATGCTCCATCTACATTTACTAGTCTTGTAGTCAAGTAATGCTAATGAACTGACCCATCATTGGCACGAGTAAGGTTGATGCAGTGGTAGTCGGGGATAAAGTATAACAGGAGAACTGTGTGCATAAAGGACTTAGTAGCAATGTTCTTGTATATCAAATGTACTAGGCAGTGCTGGTCATCTATAAGCATACTGTTAGGGAAGCATGAAGGGAAGCTACTCTATGTCAGCTATCAAAACTTTTGGGGAAGTATTCTATGGAGAAATTGTAGTCCAGGTCTTGCAGTCTTCTAACTGGAAGCTCTGTAACACAGTGTTAGACTCAACACACTTTCCCCTATGCAGAGTGCAGAACACATCCATTGTCTGTCAATACGCTTTCAAATACCAAAATTACTTGTGCTTGAAAAGGATATGATAGTACTTCATGTTCAAGCTTTCAGTAGCTGCCAGGCTAAAAAAACCGGGTAAGCCTCTGAAATGACTTAATTTTTCTGTTTGTTTTTTCGTTATTCTTTTAAATAATATTACGTATGAGAGGTTGGCAATTTGAGTGGGATGTCAGGGTATTGGAGTTCAAAAGCAAGTAAGAATGCTGCTGCATGACTTATCTACAACAAAAGTGGCTTTATACCAAATGCGCTTTAGTAGAGAATGCTTCTCAGTTAATAATGTGTAAAAATGAAAATATTTGCCAAACTAAATAATGTATCAACTGTTGCTGTGCTGTAATACTGTCATAAACTTGTGTTTTAACGTGATGAGTTGGTGTAAGAGTTGGGGGAGAAAATAATAAAGATGGAAAAAGCTGAAGAGAAATCTAATTTCACATTTGTTACTGTTCTTCTCTGCAGAAGTTAATATTTCTAATTAAGCATGCTAGGTCATTTAGAACTACACCTATGAACTGCTAATTGGTCTTAGAGTTTCAAATCTTCAGAGACAATATTGTGTACCTTTAATCATGTCAGGAACTGAAGACATGAAGGTAGAGGCATTGTTAAAACTTACCTAGTGCTTTTAAAATACATTGTAGACTTCTGAAGTAATCTATTCATATACATGCCAAAGTACATTGCTACTTTTTAATGCAATTAAAATGTTAGCTCCCATTGTTGTTTTAAAGAGCCTTTCCAGGAGATAATACACGTTTAGAATTTTGTGTGGAGTGACTCAGTGTGCAGAAGACCAACAAACCCATTTTAATTGAGCTTAAATTAGGTCGGTTTTGTGAACATAATTAAAATATTATAACTTACAGTGCTTGAATCATTGTCGTTATCCTGATTTGCAGATAGTATCACGTGGTATCTATACCATACAACATAATGCTTGGTAAGTCTGAGCATGTTCTTTAAAGGCATGGATCAGAAGTGCTAGGACATGTCCATGTGACGAATGCCCTCTATTTAAATAAAATAATAGGGAAAATATTTCCTAGTGGTGGTATTTTGCAGATAGTGTTGCAGAGGTGGATGGCTGGATGGTTTGGGCGTATGACATCTTTGTATTGTCCGTGCTGTAGAACACTGAAGAATAAAGCCAATGGGTGAATACTTGCTGCCGGTGCTATCAGAAGACTAACTGTCTTCACTTTCTTACTTTAATGAGTGTGACCATATCAGGATCTACAGATTTGATGGTAAAACTTTGAGCATGAAATAGTGGGAGCTCGCAAGTATTTGTGAGACTGGATTTGTGCTGGCAAGTAGTGAGAAGTGGTAAATTGCAGTCAGGTTTAAATAGCTTTTGTCTAGTTTGCTCTGTAAAATGAGCATGGTTTGTATGTGACTTTTTTTTTTTTAATTGAAGAATAACTTGATTAAGCATGCTTGCAAGTATAGTGCAGTGCCCCTACTTTCAAGTAACTGTTGTTCCCAAAGAAATCTCTCACTATTTTAATAGATGTTGTTTGAATATGCATACAACTATTAAAGTTATAGAAACAGTTGGATATTTGAATGCCTTTGGAACATTGTATCTACAGGCTTCTGTCCTAAATAGCATTAGGAGCTGCTTGCTTTGTCTTGTCTGTTTCAGTATTGCATATGCTACACATCCTTAATAAAGATGAGTTCAAAGCTAATTTACTTGTCACTTGAGGATAGGTGAGCTGGTGAGAAATTCTTCCCTGGTTTTGAGTGCTGGGTTTGGGAGTAAGCCTCTGACCGGAGCTGTGAAAGTGCACATGCTGCATTTATAGTAATGTGTATCCATTTACAGAAACGGGTGAAAGTGAAGGCAAGATGTTAATCTTGTTCTCATTAGGGCAACATAGAAGGATCTGAGTAAGTGGAATTTGTGGAGAACACCCTGCCTTGATTTAGGTTAAATTTGTGTACTGCAGTAGCTGCGTTAAATGTAGCTCTAATGAGATTCAGGCTGCTCGCCTTTGTCATCTGAAGGAAATAATCTGCTAGAACAAATTGGATAAGTGAAGGAGGAAACCTCCCTTTCCTAGTCATGACAGTCTGCAAAATCCCTCTGTCGCTGCTCGAGTGAAATCCGTTCGCAAAGGGCGTCGTGGTAGGCATGGGCCTCGTTGTTTCTGAGGAGGCTCGCCGGGGTCGTGGGGGGAAGGAGGCTCGTGGCTCCACACCTCCCGCACTTCGGCCTCGGTGAGCTTTGGGGCACGGATCCGGGGCTGCGGCCCGGCCCTGCACAAAGCGATGATGTAATGGGGGCTGCCGCCGCCGGAGAGATCCCCCCGCCCCGCCCCTGCTCTCGGCGGCGCCGGGGCTTCTCCCCTTCCTTCCCTTCCCTTCCCCTGCCCCCCATTGTCTCAAGCCAGGCTCTTCTAATTAACGCGGCACGTGCGGGAGGGACACGCAGGCACCTGCTCGGAGTAATTCCAGCTGTGATTTCTAACGTCATCCTTGGGCAAACGCGGCGGGCATCGGCCATCTCTCTTGGCATTTCCTGCTAATCTCGCTCTCCCTTTTAAAGGCAGGCAGGCAGGTTGCTCTTAGCAACCGCTCGCACATTAGAAGTGAAATACCCAAGCTTTAATTCCCCTGTGGACTCCTGATCACTTTTTTTTTTTTTTTTTTTTTTTAAGAATTGGTTGATTCTAACCACTAGCATATCTTAATCAGTGTTTTAAATAAAATCGGCTCAGTAAAAAGATTTAAAAAAGGAGAGCAGGGAGAAGCTCTGTTGTAAAACTTTATTTGTCCCCCTCTAAACGCTTCTGACAGTCACACATCTGAAGCTAAGGGCTGTATAAAACAAGCTGTGTATGATTCTTTTTCTCTGTGGTTTGAATCAATATGAATTTGACTGTTTTTACAATACAGGATGAAAAAAAGTGTCTCTTCATTTCTCCTCACGTTGATCTTTTTGCATGTGCACTGTAACTAGCAGAGAAGCTCGGATTCATCCCACATTTCCTGTGTCTCAGTGCTCCTAGAGCTCAAGCTCCTTGTAGCTGCAAACTAATAAAATGGGAATTTGAAGGAATGAGCACTGTGCAGAAATCAAGTTGTTTGACATACATTTTGTTGCAAACTGCTGGTTTCGCCACAGAAGGAGTATAAAATGTCGTGCAAAAAAAAGGAAGGGCGGGAAGGAAGGGAGGGGAGTGTTCAACAAAAAATGGTTAAGTACTAGCATCTCAAAGTATGAATGTAACCTAGTCTAATTTTTGCATATGGATCTCCATAAGGTGATGAAAGTGTTGTGAAAATATGTGCGTATAAAAAAAAAAAGAGGTGGATAAAAGGAAAAAAAATTTTTAAAAACCCCCCAAACAGTCAATGCCTAATCTTGTAGTCTGTCAATGATAGGAAGCCCAAAAGCAATACTTTGTGCTATAAAAAGGCGTTTTTTCTTCTCAAGAATATGCATTCTGGTTTTTTGTATTTTGATTGATTTCAGAGCTGCTGGAAATAGTTATTCCTATTGTTGCTCAGGATAAAACAACGCAGGACAACTTTCAATCTGTTTTAACTTGCTTATTTTTACTGCCTTTGCTGTAGTCTTCATCAGTTTTAGTGTGGAAAGAGATTTCTCCAGATGGTGGTTTAGAACAAGAGCCAAAGGACATGATCTAAAACGTTATGTTCCAGCTGTTGCTGTGCAGAATTTAGGAGCTACTGCCTTTCACTTGATCTGTGTTTTGAACTGAAAAATAAATAAAATTGTTTACAGACCTTGTTGTTAAAACAACTGCATGTTAAACCAATCTTTTATAGGAGACTGGGTACATTCCTGGTAGCTCTGGCAGTGTAGACCCCTTAAGCCATGAATGTCTGTAGCAACAGTCAACAGGGAAAGTACCTGACTGCAGTGAGAGGAGTGTGCTACTGCTGTATTTGAACACCACTACAAAAAGGTTTGCCACCTCAGCAGGGCAGTGAATTGGAGTATTGCAGCGCTTAGAGATGGATGAGCAGCTCCCACCAAAACAAAGGAACTCTCAACAATGGTGGTAGGATAGCAGGAACAGATTGAACATCCAGAATGGATAGATATATTTAAGAACACGGTTCCCCTCACTTCAAAGGGGAAACTGCTCAGATTTTGATCGTCTCATCTTAAGTTTCAATTGAAAAATGGACTTTTGTACTGCTGTCTCACAAGTTTCATAGGATCAGTGGGTAGTGAGGTTCCTTTCAGGCTGGAAAGGACCTCACTACGGAATATGGATACTTCCAAGGTTCCTGTTACCCAATTAAAAGGAGATTTCAGGTTTTTAACAGAGTGATTTAGGATTTGGAGTGTTCTTAACTTACGTTAAGGCAGCTCTTCAACAAGTTTTGTGGTACATAACTACGGTAGCTGTTTTCCCAGTAACTGCTCTTTCTTAACTGAGGAATAGATGAGTATGTAAGCTGCCAGGAAAAGGATGGTTGGTCAGTGAATTTGATCTTGGCTTGAGTGTTTGCTGTCAACTACACTAGTAGCCTTTTCTTGTCCCACATCCCTCTATGACATTGTGCTCCCCTCTTCATCACCCCCATCACCCCCCTCGTAATTTACAGTTAGGAGAGGTGTGTCCTGGTGTCAGGACAAACCACAGAGCTGTTAAACATGGTAAGAGACAACCTCCTACACTAAGCAAAAATGCCAAAAACTGAAAGTGGTGTAAATAGCTAGTAACATTTTAATGAATCTCATTTTCTTCCTTCAAGGCAATTTCAAAGCTGTCCACTTCTGTGAGGTCCTGGTTGATATGTGGTAGAACTGCATACCAGCTTTGTACTGATGTGGTGCAACTCCCTGCAGCAGGCACAGGATGCAAAACAAAACAGGAAGGGGAGGGATGTTTCTGTGAGCCGTTGTGATTGAAGTGAGGGTTTGAAGGTGTAATGATTTCTCATGAGTGGATCTTAAGCCTGATCAGAGCTGAACGGAGTCAAAAGCATACTCACATCATACTCCTGGAATTGCTTTGAATTGAGGACTGGGTTCTTAACGTTAAATGAGTAGCTGTTAGCTACAACAAATACTTTGCTTAAGCTCCTGATTATGGCTGCTGGAACAATACTGAAATCATGCCCTGCTGGTTATATGCCTCTAAACTGTGTCCTTGTTGGAGTCATATGGAGGCTTTAAAATCTGGACCAAGAAGAAGTGAATGAATAAATGATGAATGCCAAGGTTACTAATGTTGCCCAGTGATCTGTATGTAATTTTAAAAACTGTTGATAGTTCCTCATGTGCTCCTAAAAAGATGTATGGTCTTAAAGATGCCATGGCAGGAATACTTAAGAATTAGTGTTCCTGAGATGAGTTGCCATTATACCTTTTGAAACTGGTCATCTGCAAGCTCACAAAGCTTCAGAGAAGAGAACTGCAGTCTTTGCCATAATTTCCCTGAATTCTCTTGCTTTGTTGCGACATGAAAGATGGTGTGAGATTGCTAAGCAGCAGTGAATATAGGCAATGTCTATAATGGGAAGCGGTAACAGTGCAGTTGGTGAATTGACAGCTCCGATTGCTCTATGAATCCTTTACTTGCTTACCAAAGTATGAATTTATAGTTAAGCTTACCATAAAATTGAAATTAGCACCTAAAATACTTGAGGTAAAATCAAGAAAAGCTGTAAGTAAACCCATACATGCATTAAATTTAGTTACCTTTTCTTCCCTTTACCAACCCTTTGGGTTGTATTCTCAATTAGTGCTGTTTTTTGCCATTTTCTGCTTTATGAAAATTCAGTTTTCTTTCTTGCCTTTACCTCAGTAGTCTGATTTAATTTGTAAACCCAAGAACCTGTGAAGTTCAGCACTCATTTTTTTTCCAAATCTGATTGAAGGAAATAATTAAGTGGTTCAATTGACTTAATCTATACAGATTTCTATGTAGTAACTTCAGAGTAAGGATGTAAAAGGCTTCACAAAGGCTGCATGTGAATCTCCTCATATCTTGTTTAAAATTATTTTTCTTGGAATAATACCATCTTTAGAAATTTGCCCACTGTCCTATTTTAAAAACCTCTCCATGGCAAAATGGGAGAATAGGAACCTGCTTTGTGCTCTCATTCTTTTTCTGGACACTTGAAAAACATGGCAGATAGTGTATAAATGGAACTTGCAGCTGAGTTTTATCGTATACAGTTGTTAACTGATAAGCAAAGCTGAAATGGATTTCCAGGATTTAAAGTCAATGTTGTCATCTTGTAATATGGGGGAGGAAAAAGGGCAAAGAATGAAACCTTCATTAGTCTAATAATGCACTAATTTGATTTCATTTGAGCTTCTGTTTTCCTTCTTTTGTTTTTTGCCTTTTTACTTAATTATCTAGAAGGCAGTTTATCTTGAAATGTAGCTAGTATGGCTTTAGGGTTAAAGGGAGGAGGAATAGCTCAGCATTCAGAGTCATGTAGTTGGTATCATTTATGCTGTGAAACAGGAAATGCTAAAGACAGCAACACCTTGGATTCTTTCTGCTTAAGTGTTGGTTAGCTACAGTTTTCAGACTTTCTGTTCCAAGGTGAAGTTTAACACAGAAGGACCAGTGCAGAATGGTTTACCGTTTCTACTGCAATACCTGGATGCAGGAAGTTACTCTTGGCTAGGAAACAGCCTCTTCCCGGCCAATGGAAGTTGTTTTATCTCTCATCTTCTAGAAAGTATCTCTTTTCACTTATGTCGAACTTGAATCAGTCTGATTATTAACTCTCTGATTACCTGAACTGTGCATTAATGTAGCAGTTTTGAGTGCCTCTATCACAGTTTCTATGTGTTGGGTTTTTTTCCTTCCAATAGAATTTAGAATAGCATGTGGATTTTTGAGCAGAAGCCTATGAGAGCAGGTTCTTTGAAAGGAAGAGTATTGTTGGAAAAGAACTCACTGAAAGAGCTTCCTCTGGTTTGGGATAGGATTTCTGTCAAAGGTAGGGATTAGAAGGCTGGTTCTAGAGGGAGCTGCCTGGCAGATAAGGCACTTGTTTGCAGTCAATGACATGATACTTGGAGTCATTCTTCTGAAGTCCAAAGAGAGCCTAAAGCATCTATGTATTCTGGGTTGAGTTGATCTTTTTTTGTTTGTGCCTGTGAAAAGCTCTTGTTTTAATGTTGCAAGGGGAAAATCAATTGCATTCTTAAAGGTGAGAGTTTTCAGGCTGAGAACATGCCCATTTTTTGTTCTTCTTTTTTTTTTTTCCCATGTTTCAGAAAAGTTTCAAGTCAGTTGTGTGTGACTGCAATGGATGAGTGCTTTGTCAACCTCTTAGCAGAGATGCTGCTCTTAGCCTCAATTTCCAATTCTTTTTGCTGTCTTAATTTTTGTTTCTGTAATTTCTGTTTGTTGCCATAGCTGAATGATGCACATCACTGAAGATATCTTCAAAGTAACAAAGACTTCTGTGTTCTTGGGTCAGTGATACACCTTTGGGGAAGCGGTTTCCAATGTTGTTTTTTATCGCAGTTCTGTAATCAAATTGTTGGCTTAAAAGATGTGTTTAAGGCAACTTTATCTGCTCCCTTTAATTGTGTGGCTGACTAGTTACAGATCGTTGCAGTGCAAGATAATTAACAGTTATCTTGTTTCCTGTGTCTGTAGGATGCCTCAGCCTTAGACCAGTACAGCATTTGTCTTGGATGTGTGAACTACCACACGGGGTACCCCGTTTCTGTTACTGCTTTAAAGGTGGCTTGCTCAACATATTTCAGTGCCCGTGGAAGTTTCAGCAAGTTGGGTACCCAGGGGAGCAGCAGAGTTACAGGAATGCCGTGATTGCTGGGCAAAAGGTGGCCCCTTCACGCTGGGTTACTCTCCTGTCTCCAGGGCAGGCGGACGTGCAGCTCTGCAGCCGGGTTTTTGCCATGGGATTTGGGGATGCTTGCAGCCCAAGTGAGAGGGCGCTGTCCTGGCCTTTTGGGTAAATGGCTCTCAGAAACCTCCTAGGGGCGATACCTCTGTTCAGGAATGATGTCTTTTCATGGGTCTTAACTCGGATAAATTAATACATGGCAGCAAAATATCTTAGCTTCGTACAGCATGAGAAAAAGGATTAGTACAGCCAATGTAGTTTGTTCAATTTGGTTGGCTGATGGTGTCTTCTGGTTCTGAAGTTTTGGGGCAAAGAGGAGATGGCATGTTTGTGGGAAAGGCTTCTTCATTTTCCAATGTATACATCTGTATAAAGAGTTGAGGTGGCTTTCCTTCCTTCTTGTTGGCATGTATTAAAGATCTTTAGTTGTGTGATACAACATTTCAATAATTGCTTTGTGATAACACGTTCCGTTTTAGTTCTGAAAGCTTTATGGTAGAGGGGTGTGCGGTGAAAAATCTCTGAAATGGGTTACTTAGTCGTGTGTTACTTAATCTACTGAAGTTGAATATTAATTAGCATAATTCGAGCTTCTTCTCTCTCGACTGGTAGTTAGGGAAGAGTGTGATGTATGAGACAACAGAAGGGCGTATACTACCTATTAAACTGTAAAATCAGTGTTCCTTTAACAGGTATTGAAAATATCAAGGGTGGTTTCCCTGTCGAAGACTAAAATTGTCTTTAAAAGGTATTAGCATAGGATTTATTATTAAAAAAGTTATAAAATTCTTTATTATAAAAGAAAAATGCCTTATTAGGTGACCTGGGTAGCAAAAGGAACAGCATCAATACGTGCCGCCTGTGCCCACGCGTCGTGCCTCGACGAGCGGCGTGTGCCGTGGGCGCGGCCGCGGGCTGGGCCGCCCGGGGCTCTGCCGGTGGCACCGCCGCTCGCCCGGGCGCGGCGGGGGCCGGGGCCGGGCAGGGAGGGAGGGCGGGCGGGATGACATCACCTCCGGGAACATGTGATGCGGCCGGCTGGCGCGGGGGCTGCTGCGCTGCGCAGGGAGGGATGGGTGCAGATATTTATGGCATTTCATTTGAGTGCAGTATATATACCTTTTTTTTTTTTCCTTTTTCCGAATTAAGTCCTCATAATCGCAAGTGTTTTGTCGTGTAGAGGCCTTAAAGAAAGGAGGGAGGACCCACTCCAAGCCCCGAAGACCTGCTTATATTACTGCTGTTTTGGGGTTTTTTTTTTTTTTTTTTTTTTTTTTTTCTTTTATTGTTGCTCTGTTGGAGATAAAAAAATGATACTTTCTTGCCGTATTCACCCTCTTTGCTCCCCAGCATTCTTTCATCAATTGTAATCCCCACAGTCTTTTCAGTTAAGCTTTAATGCTGCAGAACTGGAGTAAAAATAGGCTGTTTAGAGCAGCAGGAATATGATAATCCAAGGCAGTCAGCCTTAAGGATATGCCAGAACATGAGCCAAACACTAACGTATTTGCTAGGGTGTTTACCTTGAACAGCCCCTTAATAGCCAAAGAAATGCTAGCTAAATGTTTCTTGCTTCTTACATGCCACAGGCGAATTAAAATGTGCACATCGTCTGAGGTGAAGCAGTTTAAGGGCTTAGAAATCTGAGCAAGTAAGTTGCAGTAACATCAGTGTCTTGGGTAATTTTGAGCAAAGATAGACAGCAAAGTATAGCACTAGTTTCTGCATACTTTTTAGGTGAGGAGAAAGTGTTTTCTGCCTCTAAATTTACTGTAAAGAAAAGGAATTGCCACGGTTGATATGAAAGCTGAGCATGCTAAATTGGCCTTAAGCTTATGGTGGGTAGCTCAAAGCACATTAAAAAAAAAAAAAATTAACTCTGGAAGTGTGCCTCTATGCTTTAGCAGTCAACTGAAGCCGAAATATTTCAAGGTGGAAAAAAGTATTTGCTGTCTTTTTAGATGAGTTATTTAAGCTCACAGTTTTTCTTAAAGTCTTCTTTAAAGATTTAGGCCATAATAAATAAAAACTTTAGGAACAAAACTGTAGACAGTTTCAGTTAAAGGCTGATAACCCATAGCAAGTACTCTAGAGGACGGAATAATGCAAGAGGTTCTTTTGGGGCTGTTTTAGATTCCTGAGAGCCTAAGCAGAAATGTGAAAGAAATAACTGTGTCTGTCTGCTGTTTTGTTGGTCTGGAATTGCTCTGTAATTGCAAAATACTGTCTATTTTGTAGAAACCCTCCATGCAGCAGGGTTACCCAAGGAACCAGTTTTCCTGGTCTGGTATGAATTTTGGGTTTGTTTTTGGTTTATGGGTGTTCATGGAAGAACAGGGAACTAGCCAATGGCTGGATTTGTTTAGTTTTCTTTTGTTTGTAATGTGTGGGTGCTGAAGCAATGTCCTGGTTGAATGCTTCAGTTATGGTGAACTGGTCTGCCAGCAATGGGTCCCTCATTTGTCTAACTGCATTTTAAAAAAATCTTCAGTCATGGATAGTCCATAGTCTTCCACAGGCAATCCCATGTGCTGCTTCACCCATGTGCAACTTCCTACCACCTAAAGTAAACCTCTCACTTTAATTCTAGCCAGCTTACTTCTGCTACAGCTAGACTTTGTATTTTGATGACTGCTACCATGTCTCCCCTCAGTTTGTCAGACTTAACAGTGTCCTTTGGTTTCGTCCTTCCCCACAGCTCATGACATGTAAACACTTGGCCATCTTTGTCCCTTGGGTGTCTTTGGTGTGTCCAGAGTTTGTTTGAAGGGTAGTGCCCATAACTAGATGCTGTAGTGGCACGGAAGTCTCAGTATTGCTGACTGGAATAGAAAACCTCTGATGTAATTTACATATATAATGCCCTTCTTTACAAATCTTATGTTACTTGATGACACCAGTAATGATACCTTCAGACTTTATCTCTGAAGTGCATAGCTCTTTTGTTAAAGCTCAGAGCCTGTAACCAAAGGATGTGAAACATTTGGATATTTTTGAGGAGGAAGGAAAATGATGGCCTCCCTGCTGGGCATCAATGACAGCTTCTGCAGCCATCTCTAGAGGGATTGTGGCCCTTTTGCACAGAGGAAGAATAATACATTTTAGAAAAAGACTACCACGTGTACACCAGAGCTTGCTCTTGTAAGATTTCCCTGAAACTATAAATAATTTAGCAGTTTATTTTGCCTTCTGAAGAGCTAAAATTGTTGCTTTTAAGGAACACAACTGCTGTGTTGTGGCATGCTATTTGGGCTGTCTTACTTAACAGCGCTACTGGGCATCAACAGTGATAGAGAAGTAAGTGCTTCCCGCTTAGTCCAGAAGAGGTACTTTCTTCAGAAATGAGATTTTTAAAAAACCACATGAATCCAAAGAGACTGGGAAGGATCATACAGACAGACAGTTGAAGTGTGGATACAAAACCGCATGATTTTTTAAGATGAACAAGATTGACCCTAAAGAGACCAATTCTGTATTATGCAGGTCAATATGGAATTATAAGGTCATAAATAAAATGCCTCCTAAATTTCCCTTATTACAGAAGGGAAAAGCTTAGAATCTGGCCACAGAAATCTAATGGAAGTAGAGAGGAATGACAAGCTGGTGATGTGCTGCTTTGCAACATTGACTTACCTTGGTAATCACTCACCTTGGGAACCATTTCAAACTCCATGGGTGTACAGAGTTAAGATGACAAAAAGCACTGTTATAAAATGATGCTCCTGTCAGGCAGAAGAGACACAAGTGAGAGCTTTATCTCGCCATCCTGCTTACAGAAATGACGTAAGGCAAGCTGCATATAAATAGTGTTGGTGGTTTTAGTGGGTCTTTTTTTGTGGTGATTTTTGGGGGTTTGGGAATTTTGGGGTTTGTTTTGTTTTGTTGTTGTTTTTTTTTTTTCTTGATTGGGTGGGGTTTTCTTTGACTGGTAATAGTTCTAAAGGTACCTACTCTTATTAGCTTGATACTAGTCCTCTCTGCTGAACAAAAAGTGAAAGTGGGATTTGAAATGGCTAAAAGCAACAAGATTCAACTAATAGCTTTTATTTACTGATGAAAAAGGCTAATTCCAGTATCCTGTTTTCTGGTGAGGCTTGCTAATAGACCATGCTATTCACATTAAACTAGTCAAAGTGATGACTTGTTTGTTAATGTATTTTAAAAGTTTATTTTTTTGCAACCTTTCCTGTAAGGTTATCTTAATTCCTGAAATCATAACATTCAGACTGTATTCCAAAGGTATAGTGCATCCATTAAATGTAGAAGCTGAGGTCTGAATTTCTGACTAATGATCTTGTCTCTCTTTCCAGGGTTTCGCAAAAATGATGAAATGAAGGCTATGGAAGTATTGCCAATTTTAAAGGAAAAAGTTGCATACCTTTCAGGTACAGTTAATTTCTTCTGTTGTGGAATGCATAATTGTGGTGTTAGTCACATGTAAAATGGTATTTAAAATAATTATCATTGTAAAAGTAGTGGAAAGCTAGGGTAGTGCCTGTTCCAGTTGGATATCCCAAGCATAACATGAGCATTGTGAAAGGATCTGTAATAAAGAAGGAATGTGTTTTGTTAAATGTAGAACATACTGCTTGTTGTCATCTTGGTTGTGTCCTGTCCCCCCCTGCATATCCATCAACATTTAGAACAATTCATGGTACCTGCTGTACCGTAGTCATATTCTTTCTCTTATTTGTGGTTCTTCTGCTGCAGAGTTTTATGGAGATGGCTTTGTTACTGGCACATCTGAAGCACTAGAGAAATATCTGTGTTGCAGAGGTGAAATTTCAGTGCATATCTTTTGAAGCACGCTTAATACCTTCATGGTGAAATGAGTTAGCATCTAATTTTAGCTATGTCTAGCATATACCTTGAAGTTGGTTGGTTACTTAACGAGGATTTAAAAGTGGGGTTTAGATTAGATGGATGAATATCATAACATATACTATGACTTGATAAGTACCTTAACAGAATGATGTCTGAGGTGCTTGTTCTTGTGAACTGCATTTTGGTGTGACTTTTTAAAGTATTTACTTCCAAATTTTGGGGGATTTATCATCATTCTCTTTGCCATAATCTTAGTGTCAAATGATTTAGAGGACAGCCTCATATTTGAAAGTTTGTTTTTTTTTAATATAAATAATTTGTCAAGAACTCTAAAAATAAAGCTCTTATCTATAAATATTAAAACATACAAAATGATCCCTGAAATTGCACTTCTTAGAGATTTGCTGTGCATGGATGCTGATGCTTGCAAGTACAGTGTGTAGTTCACAGTACTTCATCCTGTTCGCTCTGCTGAGTCAAGTAGAGGTGTAAGGCAGAAAAGATGTTTTTTTAAAAGCTCCTGGCAACTGTAATGAATGATTTAACAGACTGCCCAGAGGAAATTTCCCTGGTAGTGTGGGAACTGATTCTTCTGTTTATGAATTGTAGTGCTGATGAAGGATTGCTTAAAACCGTATTTTCAGAGGAAAGGAAGAGGAAAAAAGGGAGTTAAGCACAATATTTCAATCCCTCATTACTTTTTTTTTTGAACCTTGCTTTATGACACTTAATGAAGATGCAGTCAGTTTCCATTCCAAAACCTGTGAAGTTCCAGGTTGTCCAGAACTTAGACCCCTTAGAAGACATCTGAAAGGTGATCTTTGATGTTAGTTTGTAAGCATATGACATTCTCAAAAAGCATTGAGTGAAAGTGGTCCAAATGAAAGCTGAAGATAAATTAAACGGGAGATGATGGATTATGAACCAGAGCAGATGAGGTGCAGCCAGGAAGAAGTGATTGCCAACTTGCCTCTGTGAAGGTAGCAGCTTCTGACAGAAGAATGGAGCAAACAGCTGTGGACAGCAAAGCTGGCCAAAACTGATCTGCCAGAATCCATAGTTCACATTTCCATTGCAAGTGGAGCTCAGATGAAATGAGATACATTAGTAGTACAAGTGATTTAAAAAAACAAAAACCAGCAAACAACAACCCACAACAAAACAACAAAAAAACCCCTAACAAAACTACCACTACCACTAGGGCTTAACCACTATGGAATTAGAACTGTCAAGCTTTGTACTTGGGAACACAAAGGTAAGGATGACTGTTGGATTACTGATTTACAGAGGCTTTCAATGTACCTCACTTTTTTTCTTTGAAAGTACAACTTTTGCTCAAGTACTTGGTTTTAATATTTCTAAGTACAATAACTGGTTAAGGTCTGTAGAAGTAGAACAAATTTACTGGGGATACCTCTACTAAAATTCTACCTAAAGATAACTCTTTTAACTCTACTGAAAACTCTAATAGTCCCATTAAGCCTAAGGTATCCACAAACATCACTGATTTTTGTGTTTTGTTCTCTCTCATTTATATTGGAGTTCTGGTAGAGTTGTTGCAACATGTTCATTGTTATTGTCAAGTACCCTCTCAAGTAGAAATAAAGTATGACAATCAACAGTGCAAAGAGAGGGTTCTTTTTTATAGAGCAGGAAAGTTAAATAAAAAGGGACACAGTCTGAAAAAAAAATTCATGGAGTGTTTGAGATCCTCAGTTCACTTCCCCAGTTTTTTCTTTGCCTTTCTGTGCTGAGACCTTCCTTCTCCAAGTTAAATGAGTAAGTGTGGGCTGTATAGCAGTATATTCATATGTGCATTCTTAGAATACAGAAGACACTGATGTTTCCACAATGCAGACTTTCTTAAGCACTTCTTGAGACCCACTTACTGGGAGATGGACATACAGCAGTGAGATGTCTTGTGACATCCAGGAGAGACCTGGATAGGCTGGAAGAGTGGTCTAGCAAGAACAGTATGAAGTTTAATAGAGACAAGTGCAGGGTCCTCCACCTGGGTCAGAATAACCAAATACCCCAGTATAGGCAAGGGTCTGTGTGGCTGAGGAGCAGCTTTGCTGAAAGGCACTTGGGGGTCCTGGTGGACAACAGGCTGAACGTAAATCAGTACAGTGCTGCTGCAGCAACAAAGGCAAATCGGATCCTGGGCTGCATCTACAGAGGCATTACTAGCAGGGATAGAGATGTGATCATTCCACCTCTACTCAGTGCTTGTCAGGCTGCACCTGGAGTACTGTGTCCATTTCTGGTCACCAGAATTAAGAAAAAATGTAAGCAGACTGGAGAGGGTCCACAGGAGGGCCATGAAGTTGATCAAAGGCCTGGAGGACCTGCCCTATGAAGGAAGACTGAAGGAGTTAGGTCTTTTCTCTGTGGAAAAGAGAACGCTCAGGGGAGACCTCATCACAGCGTTCCAGTACTTAAAGGGCAGCTACAAAGAGGATGGATGTTTTCTCTTCACAAGGAGCTACACTGAGAAGACAAGGGGCAGTGACTATTTCCACCATAGGTATCATCTCCTAAGCTATTCTTGAGATGATGTTTTGATGCAATCAGAAATCTTGGTGACATAACAGATGTCTCCCACTGAGGTATTGCTTTTACTCCAAGTATACTATGTTGTGATTAAATTGTATTTATGAGAGTTTCCCTTTTCCTCTCCAACAGGTACCTTTTCGATCTGTGTTAGCCTGAGTTAGGCTCTAATTCTATATCGCTTTGTTTCAGTCTGTGCTTTTCATTTATTCCTTTCATTTGTTTTCAGGTGGATATATTTAACAGATCTACTGAACGTAATTTATTTTCCTTGGCACAGTCTGAGTACTTCATTGCTTAAAAAAATCCCTGTGTTTCAGTAGTTGCTTCTCTTCTGCCACAAATCACAGTAGATCTGACGTGATTCACTTTTGTTTCTTCCTCCATCATCACTACCCAGTTTAGTCACCTTTATTGAGCTCTTATGTGGTTTTGTAAATGAAAGAGTGGATTTTTCATAATTTCATGTGTCTGAAGATGTATTTAAATGGAAGAGAATTCTTTCTCCTTTCCTCTGTTACATGTAGCACCAGCCAGGATAGTGGGGGGTGGGGTGGGGGTGGGGTGTTGTTTTGTTTTTAAAAGATTAATTTAGAACTAGATTATGTACAAAAAAGAATGTACAAATGAGGACTGTGGTATGGCTAAATCATTTGGACTTGTTAAACTCTGTGTGTTTCTTGCATATCTTAAAATATGTCAGCGTAGCTGTGATGCTTAAGCAGTTGAAGAAAGGTGAAGTTAATGGTTGGATGACAGTTGGAGTGAGAAGGAGAGAGGAAGCCTCTGAGAATTCTGAAACAGATCTTGAAGCAGGTATTTTTTTGCTAGGGCAGGAGGCAAGGAAGTAGAAAAGAACAAATACTTCGGTGAAGTATTGTGAAGCACATTGTGCTGTATGTAGGTTGATGATTGCCAAGTCCCAAAGCTTACCAAGCTAGCCAGGTTTCTGGTATCTGTACATATTGATTCTGGAATAAATTCTGTATTGGAAATACTTGTCCTTCATTAAACCAGTCTGACAGACTGAACTGTTTTATCTTGTATTGGTCAAAATAACTTGCTGTGTAGAATGCAGATGCTTCGGTGCAGCTTCCCTGTGAATCCTGTGTTGTTTTTCTAAAACTGCAACAGAGTGGTTGTCAAACAGCAACAACAAAAAGGGGGAGAGAGGCAGGGGGAAGAGAAAAAGCTTCCTTGAACTGATTTTCACCTAACTGGGGAATAATTTGCTTGAATATTAGTTGTCTCGTCACCTGGAATAGAAAAGCCTCTTAGACATGTAGCCATGAAGTACAAA
The DNA here is from genome assembly GCF_965140245.1 of Athene noctua. NCBI lineage: Eukaryota > Metazoa > Chordata > Aves > Strigiformes > Strigidae > Athene > Athene noctua. The sequence continues at coordinate 81,639,074 of NC_134038.1, forward strand.
TGGAGCCTTGGATGCAGTGTTTTGGTTAAGTTTAAACTGAAGTCTGCTGAAGTTTCCTCTTAGATCTCTACACATACTTAGATCCTCTTAGATCTCTACACATACTTAGATCCTCTTAGATCTCTACACATACTTAGATCCTCTTAGATCTCTACACATACTTAGAAGAGGAGAGCATTGTCTTACGAGGTGCAATTACCTTGGTCTCATATGAGGAAACAGCACTTGATGACTTGCCCTGCTTTTCAAACATGCCATAAAAGCCCACTGTTTAGCTGTACCTCAGTACTTTGAAACTAGGTAAAAAGTCATTTCCTGAAAAAGCTGCACTACTCAGCCTGCTGGATTTTGGTGCTATTTGGAGACCATTGACAAGACTGCTGTTAGTGATGTGCACTAGACAGCAGTGATTCATGTTGGGTGACTCATGTGAGTTGATCAGCTCCTCATATGACACATCTTGGCATAAACAGAATATCTCAGTATTGTGGGGGTTTTATATAAAAGGAAAGGGGTAAAAATGGAAATCTTCACCGATGGAAGTAGTAGCTTAATATGTTTTTGTTGAGACAAATAGGAGGTTAGGTTGGATAGACAGGAAATTCCCACCTGATGCTTCATACATTGTTGCTTTTAACATTCCTGTTTGTGTATGACACAGGAGCATCAGGAACAAAGGAAATTAGAGTTATTTATTGGAAAAGGCCTAAGAAAGCTTTCAGTATAGCTGATGGAAAAAAAAAAAAGTCTTAGGGACTTCTTTGCTTAATATTGACAATTTTGGTATCTAGTTTAAGACTGGATAGTGAAGTTCTTTTCACCAAAACTAAGGTTGCATTATTTTCTTTATTGGTCATCTAAACCTGAAGTTTGTGTGACAGATTTTTGTCTCCAAGATACAAAAAAAAATCAGGATATAAATTATAAGAAATTTAAGCACCATGCTTTAAAAATGGGTTTTCTCTGTGGTGAATGTAGAGCTGGGAGCCAACTGAAGTGGCATCCAGAATGACATAAAGAATATGGGCTTCTTTCCTCTGCCATGTTGGAAAATTGCATGATACAGGAGTTGCTGTGTGGGAAAGGCCTGGAGGACTGATCTGAGGTAACTGCATGTAACAAGGCATTTGTTTAAAATGCTTAGAGTGTGTTAAAGACAGTTCAGCATATGCTATTCCCTGCTGGCTGCAGCTTTTTCAAGAAGAATTTCCACCCTGAGAAATCAAGTACTTTTTCTGGGGGCTTAGAATCATTAGTGTTTACCAGTTGAAACATAAGTTTTTAAGATCTGTGGTGCACTGAGGAGAGCATTAATGGCAGCAGCAGACTTTCAGCTAACTTTAGTAGCTTTGGAGCCCAGTGATCACTCTGGAGCTGAGCAGAGGCCTGGGCTGTCAGACTCTCAGTCTTGTCATTTATCCTTCCTCTCTCGTGGCTTCTGTCTTATTTTTATCCTGTCATTTGCTATATGAAAGTCCTCAAAGCTCTCTGCTTGGCAAATGGGTCAGGGGTGGTCAAGACCAGACTTGCACGTGTCCATTCTCCATTAGAATGAGACAACTCAGTTGTTTTGAATCTCATGTCCCATTTAAAAGGGTCATGGAAGATAAGAATATAAATTTCACTTTAAGTTTAGGTTTCTGGCATTGCAGCTTGATGGAAATTGAGAGCTGCTTTTGCCTCTTCTGAGTTTCATTTGGTGTCTCATGGGGAGCATGTCCAGTGTATCTAGTCCCTGGAGACCCTGACAGCTAGGCTTAGTGTCTAGCAACCACATGCAGACTGTGTTGGGGAGGATAGTGATGAATTTTTGAGTGAGTGGTTTTATTCCTCTGCTTTTGGCCTTCCTTTTGAAGGGATTTTTTTAAAAAACTTTGGTTAGTAACATGGATTTACAATGAGGAGCTGATTTACAATGAGAAACCATTCAGGACAGAGGACAGTGTTTTTCTGTGTTTCCATGGGACAGGAGAAAACAGTCCACATATCTGTGGTTGAGAATGTATATATGAAATTTAGCTTCTAAGAATGTGTCTGTGCTATTATACAAGTGTCGATAAAGACAGACAACTGACTTGAATTTAGTATTTAAGAATAGTAACATTTTGTTGTCACTAGCAAGGGATTGGAACTAAAATTGCATTTTAATATTCAACTACAGTAAGTCTATGCGATTTAACGAATTAGGTGAGTACACTTAAGTGGAACCACTCAAAGTCAGATTTTTTTGCCTTACGTATTTAGTGGATTCAGATTTTCCTGCATTGCTAACAAAATCAAAACAATTCAGCATAAAAATATAACATAAATGCTTAATAGTATCATTCTTCTCATCTAATATATGCATTGGGGGTGAAATACTGTAACCTAAACTCAGTGTTAGTAATAAAGTTAATGTAGAGTATCCTCGAAATACCTGCCTACAAAATAGCATAATTATATTTAAATTTAATCTGTACAATTTCTGATTCAAAAGTTAAATACATAACAAAACACCATTGCTGGTGATGTCACACTGCCAAAGTTGAATGTGACTGTACTGTGTAAGTGTAATGCTATGGTTATTCCTTGTTTCATTTTTTTTTGACAGATACTGCCTCATTATAGGAATTGTGATAATATGCTGATTCGTACTCCCAAAATTCAATTTTTAAGCTGGTTTCTAAATGACAGTATTGGCATTTACCTTGAAATCACTTATTTAAGTGGATATTCATGAAAGTGTAGGACTTGTCTTCAGAACACTTCTGAAAAACAGGTTTTTCAAACAAGAATGGTGGTGTGTTGTGGGGCCTTGTAACATGTTTAATTTTTTTCAGGTGGCAGAGATAAGCGTGGAGGTCCCATTCTAACGTTTCCAGCTCGTAGTAATCATGATAGAATACGGCAAGAAGACCTTAGAAGACTAATTTCATACCTAGCGTGTATTCCTAGGTAAGTGTTGGCTATGTGATAAGCTCTGAAACTATAAAACAAAATAAATGAACTGTGTTGCAGTACACCCATAAGCTAGAAGTCTAAATGAGCAAATTCATACCAAGTGCTGTCAGTTACTTTTTTCAAACTGCTTTTTGAAAGAGACCTAAATAATTACTCTGCCTTGTAGAAGGAAGACTGTTGACAGAGTAGTTGGTATGCTTTAGCTGGAAGTAGTCTGTGTCCTGAAAATGGCACTGCCATGCCATATTTCTGTCACCGTGTGAAAGTTGCAGATAAAACTTAAAGGCTTTCAGTAGTACCTCAACAATTAGAAACATGCTGGTCATCATCCAGAATATGCCTTGTGTGAAGTGAGGTCAGCACAACACTCCTAACTGTTACTTGTATTAGACAAGTTATAGTGTTCTGATACAGCACAGGAATGACCAGGAGAGAGAGAGATGTAAAATTGCTTGTACAGGTCTCAGATAAACCTGTGGAGAGATCTGTGAAAGTACTGATATCATTGTATTATCAACAACTTAAGATATGAATTACAATGTGCTATTTAAATAAATTGGCAGAAGTCAGATGCAGTGCTAGTGTGTGTGTGTATATATACACCCATATATGTATGTATGTATGTGAAGTTACATATATCTATATTTAAAAGAAAAGTTAGGTATTGTATACATGTAACAAAGCTTGTTCTCACAGAACTTTTTTCCTTGTAGTAACTGAACTGGGGACAAAAATGATCATAAGACCCTGACTTTAGGTCCATCTTAGAATCTGCCAGCATGTGGTGCTGACTGGAGCAATGCTGACCATGCTTAAATATATTTGCCTATGACCTCAGGGAGTAGTTGTCATTACAGTTGGAAAAAATCCCTTGGACAACATCCCTGAATGCAACGTCTTCCATATTTCAGTAATGTGTTAATTTGTACGCCGTTGTCTTTGCATCCAATGTAATCAGATGTCAGTTTCAGATTGCCAAATGTGCTTTCATAAAAATAACTTCAAGACATCTAGTTGACAGTGTGTATGGCCTTCTTTAAGAGCAATTGCTGGTAATCTAGTTATTCTAGTCTATTTCACTTTGAAGTGTAGGAGTATTTAGTAGCTTTTTATTATTTTTTCATAAGTTTATTGGGAGTTTTGGGGGAGTTAGAGGAAGGATGATGGTAAGAAGGCTTGAAATTTTTACTTTGGAATAGTTTGACTTCACATGTGAATGTTTGAGATGCATTCTAGCCTTCTAGAGCTTCAAGTTACTAGAAAAGTTACTAGATAACTATGCGTCAAAATATGCCCGAGTTTTCTAGACATAATCTGGCAAAATAGAGTGGTCCTCTGGCAAAAGATGAATGTTAGTTTTGCATCAATAGATTTAAAATTAAAACAAAGCTAGTGCAGGTTTTATAACTCTAAGCATGGCAAAGCTTTGAGAATAAAGGGATCTTTATTAAAAGCAAGGCTCATTTTCATACAAGTCATGTTTCAGGGACTGATCATGCAACTCTTGCTAATTAAGAAGTCCCAGTTGGTACAAATAGCTCTGAATATTTAGTCTGTCTATTAGTTATCGCAGTATTGTTACTCTATATAGTGTAGATTCAGACGTATCAGTTGTTTGACGGGATCTAAACACTTAAGGTGATTCAAAATATCACAATTTTACTAATGTAACAATTTAGATAATTTTAAAATACTGCTGAACTTAAGTAATCAGTGCTGACTGGACCAGGTATTCATGTAGTTCAGGGTTACCTAACAGATGACCTTGACTGACTAAAGCCTCCTAGAACAATTTTTGTGATCCTTGGCTAAAAGGGATTCATCTTTTGTCAAATGATGGGGCCACATGACAGAAGGATTTACATTACATCACATGATGAGGGGTCGCTTTGTACACCCCAGCAGATGTATGCCTTATGTGAGTTAGTGGCAAACACTCCTCCTCATGCAGTGCTCAGTTTGTGCAGTAGGACAGGGATGGGCTGAGCAGCATTCATATAATAGCATGCAGCCTTTCAGTAATGGGTGCGTCTTTAAAAGAGTTTGTTTTTTGTCCTTTAAACCTGTGAGGCTGTTAAAACATTTTCACCATGGTCAGAAAATTGTACGTTGTAGCATACATGTATTCCAAGCTAGTCAATTTTAATGTATTTTTCTGCTACTATTGCCATTTTTGGCCTTCCTATGGGCAGGTGGGACAGCCAGCATTCATCTTGATTAAACTTTTTTTTTAAATGATGGTTTGATTTTTTTTCCTTAAACTTTAAAAAAAAAAAAAATCCTTTTCTAAGGTTTCTGTATTATCACGTCTTTCAGAAGCTCTTCTGGTCTACTGTATCAGTCATGACTAATTTTTCTACAGTGTGGCCAATGAGATTGTGTAAAGTATACCAGTGAAGCTTTCCTACTTCTTGGACATTCTGAAAACCTAAACACATGAACTCCAGAATTTCATTTACATTAGTCACATCCCTGAATGTGATTCATGTACTCAAATAATGGACATTTAGTCCCTTTTGATAGTCTGTTGACTATGACACATTGGTTTTGAAATATTTTCTCTTTCCATGTTAACAAGAGCATGTAGCAAATTCTGTTGGAAGAAAATCAAAATTCCTGGTGTTGGTGATGATTGCAGCTTGTGATCAGCATCAAGCACTAAATGTACAAAAGGTATTGGTGAAAAGAAATTAAATCTGCCATTCTCAGAAGAGTTGCCAGAGAATTTGGGTCACTCAACTTTTGGACAGTAAAACTAAGCTCAGATTTTGTAGAAGCAGTTTGATGTGGTGTTCTTCACTGCCATAAAGTGCTTTGTTATCCATTAACTATCCACAAATAGATCCTGTTACAGAAGGAATTGTCAATAAAGGGTTTTTTTTCCCTTTACACTCTTTAACTCTCAGATAATATGGGACTAAATCTGAGACAGTTTAAAAAAGTTGCAGAAGTGGTAGGTAAGAACAGTATGCCTTCTGTCCTTTTGGAGATCTCCTCAGTCATTAGAAAGGCATGAATATTGTCATCAGTAAAGTGTGTTTTCTGAAGAGTCAATTGTAAATTAATTGCATATTGCTGCTTCGGTAGTAAATGGTGTGTTTAATGTGTGTGTAAGGTGAAGGGCAAATGAGACTGGAAGGTGAATCATTGTGAATATAAACAATGAAAATGAAAGAAGAGATAAAGGTAGGTCATCAAATCAGCAACAGGTGTAAACCTATCACCCACAAGGAGTTTGGCAGGGGGTAAGAGAAGCTTCCTGCGAGGTTCATGAGATCTGCTGTATGTATCACCTATTCAACAGTGAGACTCTAGGGTGTCACGGTTAGCTGAAGAGACTACATTCATTAGCAGTGAGGTGCAGTAGAGTTCTGTGTTTGAAGTTGTAACGCTTGATAACATTTTCTTCTTTCTTCTGCAGTGAGGAAGTATGTAAACGAGGATTCACTGTCATTGTAGATATGCGTGGGTCAAAATGGGACTCCATAAAGCCTCTGCTGAAGATTTTACAGGAATCGTTTCCATGTTGTATTCATGTTGCACTGATAATCAAGCCAGACAATTTCTGGCAGAAACAGAGGACTAACTTTGGCAGCTCTAAGTTTGAGTTTGAGGTAATTTCCCCTATGGTATACAAATTTATATTTATTTCATGGTTTTAAGTGTGCTCACTACTGATCAGCATCTTGAAAACTCTTAGGTAAATTACGTTCTTAGATGAGAGAAGGGGTACATTAGGCCAGTGGTGCTAGAGAAAATGTGGTTTTCTTATGTCCTTAGGCTAGGTAGTTGTGCATGTTGTCATTTTGTATTCTTTTTCTGAGCATGAGACAGATGGAATTAGAGTTTTACCCCTAATGGTAAAACGTTGAGCTTCATCTGTTTGTTGTCTTGGTCTGCATTGTGGTAATCATGATGTCACCAGCATCCAGAGGAAAGCAGCTGACTGAGCCTCACTGTTATCCTTCTGCTGCTTTACAATACACAAAGTCAATTAAAGCAGTAGTCAAAAGAGTGGTTGCTTTTTTCTCCTTAAGTGTAGTGAGATAAGAAAGAAGTAAAATATTTCTCTCATTTGGGGAAATATGTGCAAGACAGGAGGCTGATAAGAATTGGTATTTGAAGAGAGTGAGAAATTGTCATGTGGACTGCATGAGCAAAATGATCGACTCTTAAAAGAGAAAAATGAAAATCTGTAGGAACATTTTAAATTTATTTCAGTAACAGCATTTTTAAATTTTTATTTTTTTTTTTTTTTTAGACAAATATGGTGTCTCTGGAAGGCCTTACCAAAGTAGTTGATCCTTCTCAGCTAACCCCAGAATTTGATGGCTGTTTGGAGTACAACCACGAGGAGTGGATAGAAATCAGAGTTGCCTTTGAGGACTACATTAGCAATGCAACCCATATGCTGTCCAGACTGGAGGAACTGCAAGATATATTGTCAAAAAAGGAAATGCCTCAGGACCTGGAAGGTGCTCGCAATATGATAGAGGAACATTCACAATTAAAAAAGAAAGTCATTAAGGCCCCTATTGAGGACCTTGATGTGGAAGGCCAGAAGCTGCTCCAGCGGATACAGAGCAGTGATAGCTTTCCCAAAAAGAACTCTGGGTCAGGGAATGCAGACTTACAGAACCTTTTACCCAAAGTATCTACCATGCTGGACAGGCTGCACTCAACACGGCAGCATCTGCATCAGATGTGGCATGTGCGGAAATTGAAATTGGACCAATGTTTTCAGCTCAGGCTGTTTGAGCAGGATGCTGAAAAGGTAAGGGATTGGGGGAGGCAAGTATAAATGTGTGCTGCTTGATAGACTTGAAAGGAGTACCAAGAATAACTGCAAATAGTTATTTTTGTCTTTAGAGTTAATCACTAGCCTTTTAATGAGAAATAAAGGATTTCTTGATGAGAGTGACTCTTAGTCTTCTGGAGTAAAGGGGATAGGGTAGTAATTCTAAGCCACAGAGAACACAGATAGCTCTCACAGAAGAAAATTTTAAGTGGTAGCGATGTTCAAGCTTTTGCTTTGGTAAAGTTTTTTTCTAGACATGTTTTTGTATGCATCAAGTGAAGATGAATGCTATATACTTTATAAATACAGATGTCTAAAGACTACACTGGTCTCCTTTTGAGCGACCCATGGGATTTGAGTGACAGGCAGTCGACCAAGTCTGAAGAGGCTGATATGGGGAACTGCTTCATTGATGCAGGATTTAAAGACCAAACCGTAAAACTGATGTGTATCTTGACAGTGCATATGTTATTAACAGGGGACTGAGTGATCTCAGAATGTTTCAGGCTAGCCAGTCACATCAAATGAGAAAGCCCTTGATTGTCATGGAATTTGAAGAGTAAATACAGCAGGCAGTACGCTTTTAGATGAGCTCAAATAAGATCTACTTTCATATAGAGTAGTTTTGCAATCACTTATTATTAACTTGTTACCACGGAACAAATAGCTTTAAGGAAGGGGGCGAGTTTTTCTCCAGAGGAGGTAACTAGACTATGCAGTCAAGTGGTAAGTATGGTCTTTGTCAAATTTCATAAAATATTTTATGTAAGAATGTCTGAACTGGATGAGATCAGAAATCTGTGTTAAACCAATACCTTGTGCCCCAGCAGTGGTCATAAGCAGATACATGGGGAAGAATAAAAACAGAACAAATGTATATAGTACTACTTCTACCTCTGTTTTCTTCCTGTACTTTCCTTTACCCTCATCATTTAAGCTCAGGGACTTTACACTGCCCTTAATGTCTTCTGCTGTGTTTAAAAAAGAAATAATTTTTCAGAAATACCTTTTAAAGTGTTTACTGAATGGGTATAGCTGAAAATCATAGGGGCATGTGTAGAGTTGAAAAGAATCTTGTAAAGTGAATTTGGAGTTATAAAACTATTTAGAAAATAACAAGTTGTTGGTCTGGTATTGCTCTTTCAGGCCCCAGTTGCTTTTTAGCAAGCAACCTTTCAACTGCTTAATTACAGCATTAATTATGCTTTATTACAGCATGAACAAAATGTATTTTGCTGGTGCTTAGATGGTATTGAAAGCTGTGTTCTTCATTTACTAATCTAAAAGTTGCCTATGTAACTTGGGCTTTAAGAAGCTCCTTGTGAAATACTTGAGCCGGTGGGATTGATCTCTGTCCTGCCATGAGGTTGCATAAGCTCCTATCTGTGTTTTCTAGGTTCCCAGTTCCAAGAATGTCTGTATTATATTAGTGCATCTTTCTTTCAAAATCGAGGGAAGTGTTAGGCACCTCAAAATGGGGTTGGCAGCATCTAGCATACCTGGGACTTAATTCCCTCATCAGCCAGTAGAAAAAGATTAAAAAGAAGGTTTGTGTTAGTATCCCAACTCACTTTTGGATTAAAGCCCTTGCCTTAATCTACTTGCAGTCCTCATTTCACTGCTTGTGTTGGATTAGATTTCATAGCTTCTTTATCAGTGTATGTCTATGTGGGTTATTTATGTATGTGGGAAAAGGCTGGATCTTTGTGGGAAAAATAAAGGGTATTAGATGGGGAGAACTAAACATGTTCATTTTGAAGATTTGCACAACTCTTTTCACAAAAAAATCTGTGCTGTTTCAGGAGAAGAGTGGGAGGGAATCTGACTGGAATTGCTGTGTAGGTATCTGAAGGCATCAAAATCAGACTACCTAGAGAAAGGTGGTCACAAGCAGGACCACTGCTGATTTTGAGTAATGTTCTAACACTTCTTCGTTGTAGTCTAGATAAGAATATGAAAATTGTAGGAGTGTGGGATCAGCTGCTCATTTCTACCATTTTTTCCTGAACAATCTTTTTCAGCTTATTCAGAGAGTAGGTGAGAGCTGAGATACAGCAAAGATTTCAAGACCACTGTAGGGGGAAGAGTGGGGGGAATGTGTAGTGTTAAACTTAGCCTTTTGCTGTGTTGCTTGGTCTTTGAAAACTTTTGTCTTACAGGGCCAGTGTTAGCATACCTATGTACGTTCATTGATGGTCATTGTTAGATAAGGTCCTTTCTAAAATTTGTTTGAATATTAAAATACTTTTTTAGTAAAAAAAAACAAAAGCAAACCAAACCAATATTTAAATATTATCCTTAAAACTTGTCTGGAAGAAGGTAGTGTGTAACTCTGTGCTCATGTATAGCTTTTTTAACTTGCTTAGCAATAGAAAAGTTGTTTTCAAATCTGTTGTGAAGTTATGAACTAGAAATATTAAACTTGCTACTGAAGTACTTGATCAGCAAGAATGAATTTATATTTAATTTCCTTGATTTGCCGTTTTTCTAAATGCTGACATCATGAAATGCTGACACTAGAGAACATGTGAGCTTGTAACTCAGGGCTGTGCTCCAAGCCTGTTTGTTTACTATGATTTCTTTGTAGTAATCAAGTTTATGACTTTATGATTATGACTTTACTGTAGCTTGTCAAGATAAACACGTGTAGTAAAGACTGAACAACCTCAGCTGTCTGGTCCAAGAAGTCAGATTTCAGCAATGATTTTTTTAAAATGTACGGTAATTTCCAATGGAAGTGTTAATTTTCATGACCTTAGATTCTGTCTTCTGTGTTCACAGATTTGTTACATTATTTATCTATGATTTCTGCCATAACACATCAGTGAATTTTTTTTTTCTTACCTTAATATCTTCTTGTAGATGTTTGACTGGATCACACACAACAAAGGTCTGTTTCTGAACAGCTACACAGAGATTGGAACCAGTCACCCCCACGCGATGGAGCTTCAGACACAGCACAATCACTTTGCCATGAACTGTATGGTAAGAACAGGCCTCACTTCACAGCACTGACATATTGTCTATTTGCTCTGTGTTAAGGTAGGATTTGTAACTCATACACATAAATAATTCCTTCTGTTACAAGTAGTGCAAATTTATATTTGAGTAGTGAAATTACAAAACACAAAGGAGGAAAATAAAAGGTAGCCAAATAAAGAGGTACTGTGATCAAGCCACAATTTTGACAAATGGCAGCATTCAGTACAGCCTCAGCACTTTTCAAATATAAGCATCCAAACTTCTAGAACCTGGAATGTGTGTTTGAGTACTGCTTTGAGTCTTGTAGGATATTTCAGAGAATCGTATGTAATATGGAATTTAGTGCTTCATATGGAAAGAAATATTTCCAAGGATCTTCTGAATCTATTGCAACTCAGACAAAAAATTCTGAGTAGTAGTGATCAACAGCTGAGTCTGGTGTAATAGTTTGCCATATTTTTAAGACACACTTCTCATTTCTGACACAGTAAAATGGAGCTAAAACAAACAAATTTTTGTCAAATAGCACCTTAAGATGAGCAATCAGTAAGCTGCAATTAAAAGATTGGATTTTAACTGTCAGTGAGTGAGAGCTGCTTATTTTCAGTTTCATGAATTCCTGTTTGAACATGGGGACTGAATTCTCAAGTACATTTTAGGTCACTTTCACTAGGAGGATCGGATGTGTTTCAATAACTTTGCAGTGTGGGCCTAAATCCAGTCCCTTGCTGTCAGCTCAGTGAAGGAAGAACACTGTCAGTCTTGTTAGAAATTAACATCCTTGGCAGTCCAGGGATGGGAGTTTAATTAAATAAAGTATGATGAAAACTATCAACTCTTGCAAGAGAGTGTTTCTGTGGGACAGGACTACTAATTGTGGAAGGATAGAGTGGCAAAGTAAACTTACCTAGATTCTGCATCTTGCTGAAATAATGGAAGCATTAGTAAGGCAGCTCTTTTGTATGGTATAGCTAGAGTTAAGGCAATAGAAGACATGAGTAGAGAAGGTACATTTTCTTCTTTTGCAACTCACCTAAGTTTGCAGAAGTTTTTTAAAAAATAAAAATCAATATGAACTCTTTTCAAGAGTAAACCAAATGCTGGGGAACTTTGTAATTAAGTTATGTAACATCATATATGGAGGTAACTGACCATTAGGTTTGGAAGGTACAGGTTCACTCCACAGGCACAGGGAATTTCCTTTATGGAGTACCTCATTGTTGTTGCTCATTCCTCTGCTTCTGAAGCAGAGCAGAAAGAAACTCACAGGATAGGTATCACTGATGTGAGTTTTGGAACTTAGTAATTTTGAATGGCCTTGCAGGCAATTCTTGGGCTTCCACTGTAAAGGTTAAATTCTTCATCTGTCAGCTTGTCCTTGTATTAGTCACTGTTGTCCTCTTTTCTTCAAATTGGATGACTTTCCTCCCCCCTCCCTTCCATACTGTTCAGAAGCTGTCAACAGTAGAAAGCACTTGAGTGATGTAGCATAATCTCTCCTGCTCTGTTTTTACTGTTAGTCTTTTGCTGTTAATCTCTTGTTTTGCCTATAGTAGTCAAATGCATTAATTAGAGGATTTTTTTTTTTCTCAGCCTGTACAATGATTTCTTGAGGCATGCAAGGAGCAGCTTAAATTTCGGGCAAATTAAACAGTCCAAATATTCAAAAGGGGAAAAACAAGCTGCAGGTTTTTGATGTGTTTTTCTATCATAGCCCTGCAAGAAAGTGGTTCTTTGGCACAGATTAGAAAAATACAAATTCAAAACGATCAGTCCCTGGTTTTGGTTTAAGCAGAGTTCAGATTTTCTGGGGTTTATTTGGTTAAATGGCAAAGGCCTTATAATATAGATCAGGGGGAAAGATTAAACTGAATGTGACATTAAAAAAAAAAAAGTGAACTGATTAAATTTTGGCAGGCTGGAAAAATGCTTAAACTCCTGCAAGCATGGTCAGCTTCTTCCTGACCACTCTTCACATACACTCTGCTTAAGCTACTGTTTGGTCACTGTTACTGTTAGTGTAACACTTCAGTAACCAGAGAGTTGATTTAAGATCTCTTATGTGAATGCTCTAACACTAGAGATGGAATGTAACTTTTAACCATCTACAACCATACAAATTTATTCAATTGGATGGGGTAGAGGAAGGAAGAGTGGCATCTATGTATAATGCAGGAGATTTTGATGGCTTTTCATTGTGGCCCTAATTGGACCCTAATAGATCTTGCTTTCCAGGCAGTTTACTTAGGCTCACTTTAGGTGGGGAAGGGCTGGTCAAAGGATAAATGCTGCCCAAGCAGCTAAATGCAACCTTTTGCACTTGCTCACAGCTTAACCCTGATAATTGACGTTGCAGCTGCTTTTCCCAACGCATTGTGGTTGCTGCAGGGCACATGCTCCCTTCACAGCAGGTGCTACCCTCTGTCAATGGCTGGCTCTCCTATCTCCCCTTCCTTCCCAAGTAGCAGCTTGGCTTTTGGTGAGGTGCAGGAGGGCAACTTCTGCAGCTGCTTATGCCAGACTGGGGTGCGAAAGAGTGACGGCCTTTGGGTGAGATGCCAAAATTTTAATCTAGTCTTCCAGTCTGAAGTGAGCCACCTGGATGTAAGCCATTGTGAAAGCTACTTAGTTCCTGTCATGAACAGGAGTTGGTTACATCAAGGACAAAGAGGATTTGCTGAATATTTTTTTTTTTCTCCTTGTAATGGCTTTCTGCCATTTTAAAAATTTGATTTTCAGTATTATAGCACAAAGTAATTGGAAATTTAAACCAAATGTTGCAAAACAAAAAGGTGAAGAATACATTGGGGGCGGAGATTTAACTGTACTTTCAGCAGCTTCATTAGCAAGCAGTGTGTTTAGGAATCTTGTGTATTGAGTATGTGATAGGCTCATGTGGTTACACTTCAGGGTAACAGGAATAAGTTCATGCAAGTCATAGGCTTAATACACAGACTGGTTCTCACTGCAGTCACACTGTTCCAGAGAAAAGCTGGATAGGAGCAGTGATGTGCATGGGAGGTGGTCATATGTTTGAGTAGCATTGCTTTACACACAGGTTGATGTGGCTCTCTGAAAAATAGTTCACTTGTGCAGCTGTAGGTGTGTGACCTGATGAATTGAAGCATCTGTGCACTGATAAATGCAAGCCTGTGTCTTTATAGGTCGAGTAGATCCCATGTTCCCAAACTGTGGGGAAATATAAACTCACAATGATTCTCCTCTCTAAAGATGAGGATGGATTTTCAGGACAATTTAGAAGGCCTGCTTTCAGCAACAGTAAATTGCTGTTGTCAAGTCCTGAGATTTATTTGAGTTAAGCAATACTCAGTTTCAGTTTGAAGTTCCTCTTTGGGTGACTAAATGAATGCTTCACTTCTCAAAACAAGTTTTTAGTACCTTTTAAGGGAGAAACTTGCAAATAATGCATCATAGGCGTAACAAATACAAAAATTATCTGTCAAGTTTTTGAACTGGGAAAACCAAGTACCCATGTTGATATGATCAGTCAGTCTTGCATGCAAGAGTGGGAAAGACTCATGCTGTGTCTGTCCACTCTTTTTCCTGCCGTTTTCTATATGCCTGCTGGGACACAAGGGAAACAAAAGCAATCATATGAAATATGGGTGAAGAGGATGTTACCTACTTGAATATTTTCTTGTACTCTTCTTGCTAGACCAAATGGCCTTGCTTTTCATTACAGTTTAACTGTGTTCCTCACTGCACTGGTGCACAGAGTGTTGTAGGCGAAGGGAAACTTCCTTTGGAGAAAGCTGACACTGGCTGCTATTAAAGGGCATGCTATGACTACTGCTTGTCTCAGGGCTGATAGAATCATCAGTAGAAGATATGTTTATTAAGCATAATCAAAAAGTCTTCTAAGCATATTGCGAAGTTGATGAATGTTCTCAGAACAGACTATTTGCATGTACTAAACCACTTTATGAAGGTAGTAATCAAATAATTAATATCCAAAAAGAGAGTGCAGAGATGAGCACTAGTGAGCGTTTTGGGAGGTTAAAATAAAAGTATGAACACAACAACTGAATATCACTGGATTTACAGAGTTAAAAGTTACAAAGATGTTTTGCTTGGCTTGCTCAAATCAACCCATAGGGATTGGTACAAATGAAAACATCAAGAAGGTCAGGTGAGGTAAATCCAGTTTAGCTGGCAGCTAGTGTGACTTTTTCCTCTTCCTTTGTACTACTGACATATTTCACTCTTGAGATTCTTTTTATTTTAAATATATATTTTTGTAAACATACAGTGTTGCCACTTGAGATAGAATTCACACAGTGCTTAAATCTAAACTCCCCTGGGTCCTCTGAGACTTAAGCAAATGAGAATGAGACCACGGGTTGTGAATCGTTCATTCTTTCTCAGATTGCTTTGAAATGTAGATTTTCATAACAGACCTTGTGCAGAATGGTAGTAAGATAGCTCTTCTGTCTTGGCGGGGGGGGACATCTCTGGTTTGTGGATCTTGGTGGTTTGTTTGTTTGTTATATACTTTTTTAAACTAATAGATTGCTCAGGTGGGCCTTTCAGTAAAAATAAATAGAAGTTAAATGGTGAAATCCATCAACTGTCTAACCAATCTAAGATCCCAGATAGACAAGATAAAGACTCTAAATGGGCATGGAGTGGTAGAGTAGGTAAAATGTAATCAGTCAAGGTTTTGGGAGTTCTGAATAACCATAGTTTAAACAAACAGTGGGTTTGTGATGTTCTTGCAGTTCAGGGTCTTCACAGCTGTGGATCCAGGTCGTACTGGGAGGATGTTTTTTGAGTGTACATCTGTAAGGGAATCTTTCTGGTGCAGGAGTAGTTGATGCTTAGATGCAATGTCTGGGTGCCACCAACCTGAGAAGAGACTAAAAAGTCAAAATGAGTTCAGGCTATTTACAACTTCTGAGGAGCACTCCAAAATTAACAAGATGAAATAGAATAGTCTAGATGTGCAATCGTTAAGAAGGAGGAAGTAAATAAAATTATTTTAAAAAGCAGTCAGCTGGTAAGGTTGTTAATACAGCAACAAGTATGTTCATGTCAATGGATCATGAACTAAAGGTGACAGTGGTGTTACTGCAAAGATGCAAATCTTACTTCATTCTTGATATTTACTGGGGGTGCTGAACTCAGTATTTGTAAAGAAATTGCTCTGATTCAGTTGGTCCTACTAGAGAACTAGCTCCAGTTTAGAACCCCATACTTAATGTTGTAATGGGGAACATCCAGATGAAAAATCATATGGCTGTAAGGAGAGGTTGAAGGCATGGGTACTTACTATGAGAAAGTGAAGGCAAGTGAAAAGTAAGAGAGGGAAGAAGGTGGTGTTGGTGTTGGACTATATAGTCTTGCAGTAAGATTCCCCAGGTCTACCATAAAAAATGTAGGAAAGAGATGATAAATTTGAGGAAAGTTACAGTGAAATATAATTTCACTTGTTTCAGTGAGGATTGCAATGGTTAAATAGTTACCTGAGAATATGTTGAGGATCCTTGTAGTTGAAGAACAGGTTAAACACTTTCCTTAATTGTAGTCTATATGTTGCTGAGTTTTACTTACTTTTTTTTTTTTCAAGGGAAGAGTTCAGGTGATACCTTTAGTTTTTCTGCAGCCCTCCTCTTTGAAATTTGGATTCCTGAACTGAGAGTTTTACTGTTGCTGCAAGAGCAAGAATAGAAGAGATGTTAGAAAACATTTAAATCATTAAAGCAGATGTTATTTCATACATTAATGCTACACCTTGTCTTGGTGGCCATTTGTATGTGAAATGGCAGATGATTTGGAGATTCCATTGCTAAAATATTTCCATCACAGATGAGTAGTTCAAGCTCACTACAGTCTATATAGAGGTGTCAGTTATGCTGCTTATGAACCATGTCACTGAGGTGGTTGTGTTTAACACTGAATGCTTAATAGTCTCTGTGTTAGAACACTAGTGTTTGAAATCTTAAGAGCTAAACAAACATTGTCTAAATGGGTCTGGGAAAATCAGGAAATAAAATGGAACCGTCAGGGCATCTGCCAGCTTTGTTTTGTATTGAGTGTGATAGAAGTTCAGTTAAGCTGGCAGGCTGTCACCTATACTTTCCCCTACGTACTTGTCTTTCAGGCACACACCAAAGAATGACACAGTGCACTACAGCTTGCGTTAGGCTACTAATTTGTGTTGCCTTGCTGAGCAATACTTTTTTTATAGTGCTTTTATTTTTTTCCCCTTTAGGGAATAATTCTGCAATGAGGAGCTTTCAGATATTGTAAGGTGTCTTTTCAGCTTCTGGCTAAAGGGTATTGTGAGAGAAAACAATTGTATGAAGTATGTTTGTGTACTTGCTATAGGTACTGTAATGCAGTAACTTGAATTGTTCCTTTCTTAGTTGTTACAGTAGTCATGTGTAACAATGAAAGAAACAGTATCACTTTAACCTTTCACTTTTTAGACATTTGATACACATTTGGAAGCTGCAGATGTTTCATACAGATTCGCATGATGTAAATGAGATGGCTGAATAAGTCTTTAACAGTTATTACCTGGTAGCTGTTGCTTCTTTAACTAAAACTAGTGTGTAAATCCATTCAATAAGACACCAGTCCCTGGGGAATGAGCACTAGTTTACTTGGAACAACGCTTCCCAAGCAGTGCACAAAATATGCATGCAATAGTGACAGCAGACTTGCCTGTCCTTTTTAGAAAATGGAACAATATTTGTTAACCTTCAAGGATCAGTTAAAGACAGTCCAATTGTAGTGAGTTACTATTTGAGATCCTTTTCCTCCTTAACTAAATCTGTTTCTTTTGGGTCATTGCATTCTAAAATACTGAAACTTAAACCTCTAGTAGATATATCATGGAGAGAGGGATATGATAGTTGGGAGAAAAAAACAGTTGATGATATTGCACTCTTTTGTTTTTGAGGAAAGGAATGTGGTATACATAGCTTGGAAAGTGTTCAGTGTATTAATTCGCATTCATACTGCTACAGGGGATGTTCTTCCACACTTGTGAAGCCAGATTGCCATGGGAAAATAGATACATTTTAACCACAACTGAGTTTTTATTTGTTTAACTTCACATTTATGGTGCTCTGTCCTTCATATCTAACTGTCATGCCAGAATTTTCAAAATTCCTTTATTATGATACACAAACAGTTCAAATGGCAGTCTAATATAGCCTTTATTCTTTTCTCTTTTGGCACGTGTTTATTCACACCACTGCAAAGACATGTAATGGCTTTCTGGATTAATTTAGCAGTCTTGTATTTATGCTACATACACTTTAATAGGCCTGAATGTTCTCCAGTCTTTTAAAATTTGTTGGAAATAGCAGGTCTTTTCCAGTTGTTTGGATGTGCTTAAGAGGAGAGCATAGATGTGTGGTATAACCTAAAAAATGAAAAGCTAGTATTGTACAGGAAGGAAAAACAGCCAGCACAACACTGCTATGCTCAGTTTTATTAAGTGGACCAGCTGAGGTGTAGGCTGTGTTAGGTATGCTCCTGCTTGCATATGTGCATACAGTTACAATTAATAGAGACCTGTGCCAGTTACCATTCTGATGAGTCAGCACAGCAAAGCCTGGAGGAACTGCAACGCTTGCTCCAGCCAGCCAGTGTCAGACTCTGGGCAGTGGCTTGATGCCAGCAGGTAATGGTTCCACCTCAGATACTTAGTGTCTGCATGGTGCTGGGTGTCCACATGCCAGCTTTCTCCCCTGACCTCTCTTACTGGCAGAGATATAGTCAGATTTTGGTACAGGCTGCCTGTCACATCTCTCTGTATGGTAATATAACCATACAGTTCTTGAGCAAAACCAGAAGGTTTTGGTGTTCTGTCACTTGTTAATCTGTGACCTTTGCTGAGGCTGCTTGTGGTCAGTTCTATTCCCCCTGGCTCACTGGACTCAGTTTCTCAATTCTTGATCAGGGAAGGTTGCAATGCTGCTGCTGAGAGGTAGCTAAGTGCTCTGTGACATTTCCTGTATACTGGTATTCCAGAATGCGTTGTGTGAACAAGAGGCAAAAATATTTCTTTGAAGAATGTCGAGATTTTCATAGTGTTGTTGTCTTCCCAGCTGTTGTGTGATAGTATTTGGCAGTTTGATCCGACATGTAATTTTTAGGACATAGGTAAGAACAAGTGCAGCTAACAGAAGTAGCCAAAGGATGCAGCAGTTTGTGCTGCAGAAAGGGCCAGCAACTCTGCTCAGAACAGCAAACTTCCTTAGCAGTGATGGTGATGCCCCCCAGGGCACAATCCCCAGATACTGCTGGACCGGCTATCCCTGTAACATTAGAGGCCTCAATCTAGGAGGAGGATGCAGCTCAGAAGGTCCAGGGCTGCAGGGAATGCCTGTGTCTTTTTTGCCAAGACTGGGACAGCAGGAGATGGTTTCATTGCCCCTAGGAGGTGTTATTAGGGATTTGTGTCACCAAGTAAGGGAACTGCAGGAGGAGGTCAGCAGTCTGCACAGCATCAAAGATAATGAGATTGACCAGATCTTTTCCAACACTCTACAGCTTCAAGAGCCCAAACTACCAACTGTTCTGAAGGGAGGAGGGTAAGGCAGAGCCTGTGCCTGTCTGTTTGGGAAGTGGAGACTCCCATGATAATGAAGGTTGGAAGATAATTGCTTCTGGCACTAGGAGGAAGGTTGCTGCTCCACCTGAAGATTTGCAGCTACAGAACAGATTTATTGACCTCATGGCTGATGAGGAGCTGGGAACTGTCAAATAAAGCATCTGTGCCATCTGAGTCTGAGGCACACAGGAGCACCAAAAGGAAGAGGCGAATGATAGTAATGGGAGACACTAGGGAACAGAGACACCCATCTGCCAATCTGACTCATTCTCTGTGGAAGTTGGCTTCTTTCTGGGGGCTCAGGTTTGGGACATTGTGGAAAGACTGCCAAAGCTTGTCCAGCCCTCAGACTATTGCCCTCTGCCTCTCTTCCATGCAAGCACCAGTGATACTGCCAGGGGTGACCTGGAAAGTTTCAAGCATGACTACATGGCTTGAGAGGCCATGGTCAAGGGCATGGGAACCCAGGTGGTTTTCTTCTCTGTCTTGCTGGTGAGAAAGTAGATGGATCCTGCAGGTCAACAACTATTTACACAGCTGAAGTTGGCAACAGAATTTTGGTTTCTACAACCATGGGACCCTCTCTCTGCGGATCAAGGATTGCTGTTTGACTAAGTGGGGCAAAAGTATCTTTGCCAGCAGGCCAGACAACCTGACAAGAAGAGCTTTTAGGATAAGAATGGTGGAAGAGGTAGAAGAGGACCAACAATCAAGTGAGAAGTGGTGAGCTAGGTTGGAAAGCAAAGGGTTCGCTGTGATGTGAACAAAAGGGACACTGTAATCAACAAAACAGGGCTGAACTGGGGTTGCTCCAAGTGTACACATACAGGTTAGAGTTTTCCTGCAGGACAGCATTATCTGGAAAGCTCTCATTCCCTTTCTGGGAAGTCACCATGACCAAGTTCTTCTATGAAGTACCTGTAGGGCATGTGTGCCTTGTTCAAAGAGAGACTGAGAGAGCTGGGATTGGTCACCCTGGGTAAAGGAACGCTTAGGAGGGACCTTAGGTATACAAAAATACAAGTATCTGATGGGAGGGAATAAAGAAGACAGAATCAGACTTTGTTTCATGGTATCCAGGAACAGAACAAGAGGTAATAGGCACAAGTTGAAATACAAGAAATTACATTTAAACATAAACCCCACCAGAACAGGTTGCCTAGAGAGATTGTGGTCTCTCTATTCTTAGAGATTCTCAAAACCCCACTGGACATGACTTTGTGCAACCTGCTCTGATTGAACATGCTCTGAGCAGGGGTGTTGGACTAGATGATCTCCAGCCTCAACAATCCTGTGATTCTAAGAACTTCATTCTAGATGTATGAGAGTTAGTCCAGTTTGAAGAAGTGTCAACTCAGCATTATATACACGTAGCTCTGGAAGAGCTACTCAAAAACCTTCTGGTGGCAAAGTTGTTTTCTTTTTGGCTTTGCAGGAATCAGAAACTTTTGATTGAAAATTAGAGTGACTAAGAGCCATCAGTGAGTAATGTCTGTATGCTAGAGAATTTATTTGTCTAGTTTTCAGCACTAGCTCTGAGGCAATATAGTGGCAGGAAAATAAAAACTGAATCTGTTGAACTCCTTAGAACTCAGAGTTCTGTATTTTGTTACTTAAAAAGTAGAAATACTTTCAGAAGTTGGTGTAAAGATTTGTAGAGTGATGTCGCACACATGCATACCATGGATAGATCAAGTGCTTACTAATTATACTTTGATTTTCCTATAGTGTGTGTGTCTGTCTTTTTGAACGTCTCTAAATGGCCTTATTGAGGCTGTTGCAAAATATGGTTAGCTCTTCATTGTAATAATGGATCGTCAGATGATATGACTGCTTAAGCTGACTGTTAATGTTAGCTTGGGACTCACTGGTCTTTTCAAGTTGTCCTTCTCCTTTGTCAGTAATACAGATAGGCTGTTACATTATACACCTAGATTTGCACAAATTTGGCAAATAAAGCCAGTCTATTAAGCAGTACTGTAATAAAGAAGAATTTTATAGAAGTATACGTCTGTATTTAAGTGGTCTGCTAGCTTCCACTAATTTTTCCTTCCTTTTCCTCCATAGAATGTGTATGTAAACATAAACCGCATCATGTCAGTAGCAAATCGCCTGGTTGAGTCTGGCCATTATGCTTCACAGCAAATAAAACAGATTGCTAGTCAGTTGGAGCAAGAATGGAAGGCATTTGCTGCAGCCTTGGATGAACGTAGCACATTACTGGATATGTCCTCCATCTTCCATCAGAAAGCTGAACAGGTTAGTGAATGGGGAGGACACCAACAAGTTTCCCTGCTGGAATGGTGAGTTGTACTGTTTGCTTTTGATTGAGACAGAAGTACGAAACAGTGATTGAAAAGGTCATCAAGAAGGCCAGAGCATTTATTTCTGCTGATTTCAGCTGATACTCAAACAAAAACTTGTTCTCAGGACAGCCCACAGTCCTTACATTCTCCACAAAATGCCTTGCTCCTGTCAATGCGAGATAAAACTTAGCCAAATTAATTATGTGAATAAAAATTAAGTGGACATAAATGCTTAACTATATGAAGCTTTTAGGTTAAAAGGAATGAATAAAATTAGTATAGTTAGTATCAAAATAACGTCTTTCCTACATCCAGAAATTATCACTTGTTCTATTGTCCTCACCACTCACCCCAGTCAGTCCTTGAGTGTCAAGATTCAACTCGAAGTAATTGCTTTTAGAAAACTAAGTTGAACTGGCTTGAAAGTTAAGAAGCTAATAAACTCTTTTCTGAATCTGAAATTGTGGTGGGAGATGTTTACTTAGTATCCCATAAGAGATTCCTCCTATATTAAACAAAAATTTTAGCTTTAGGCCTATACCAATTATTTTAATGAAGTCATTAACAGTGTGTAACTGCCAGAGAAGAGGTAAATGTAGGGGAAATAGGAATAAATATCCCCAAGTTAATAGACTTGATGGTTTTGCCTCAAGGGAATTCAGTTCTGAAGGAGTTGCTATGTGTGTGCTGTTGAGTCACCCATTGATATTATAGAATGTCTGCTCTGTATGTGTCTGGTGAATTTGGAGAGCAGAGATTCTTGGGTGGTTATAGCTGACTGAAGCTCTCTTGTCCTGTATGGATGCTGTAGATACTTATCTTTCCATTTGCCTTGCTAAATTGGATCCAAGAAAAGGTCTCATTTCTGATATAACTTTAATTTGGAATAAATGAAGAAATCACTTGGGGGTTGATAAGAGCAGAAATAGAAGGAAGCAGCCCACTTTATTTTAACAAGGTTTTTTTTTTTCAAGATGTCTACTACACAGATACTCAACTTCATAAATGTCCAGAAATTAGAAATGTGAATGTATTAAGATGGGAAGACACATTGCTTTTCATTGTTAGTGGTGCCATTGGTTTAACTGTCCTTAGACAGACTAAAGTATATAAACTGATGCCACTATAATAAATATTTTCAGCAGACTTTACATAAGGGCAGCATAAAAAGGAGAGGAAGGAATTGTTTTCTGATACAGAAGTCACCAACCAGCTTGAAGCATTTGACAGACACAGTGTGGTACCTTACCAGTATTGATCCTTTTCTAATTGCTTGGGTTATTCAGGTTTACATTTAAACACTGTCAGCCATATGTGTAGGGGAGAGATGGTGAAACATAAACAAATAGGTATACCCTGACTCAAATGCTGTCCTTTTTCATAAGAAAATGATGTTCATTAGAAGCCAGGGGAGTAAATTTTGTCTGTGTGTGCTGGGCAACTATGATAAGGGTTGGTGTTACCTTCCTCAGCACTAAATGTAAGTGTAAACAGGAGGAGAGAAAAGAATGAGAGAAAATAGTGCAGTATCTGCTGGGATTAATTTACTTTTTAATTGCTCCTTCTGTGGTTTTAATTTTATGATTAACTGTGATGGATTGTCCTAGTTGCTTTGTTAGATACCTGGCTGTGATATATTAGCTGTTTCATTAACAGTGGAGAGTGAGTTCAAGGAAAGAGGGTTTGGGATGAGAGGAATGACCCCTTTAGAGACTGGTGATGCTTGACCTACATAAAAGGATGATTGAAAAATAAGCAGCCAAAGAACTAAAACACCCTTCTTGAATGCATGTGTTCCCCTTCAAGTGACAGGTAGTGTCACTACCTACTGTCAGACACAGTGAAGACTGCACCCAGCTATCAGTGCCTGCTGACTGGTGCAAGAGGTGTAGCTCTCTGGTTTCGTGTGGAGCTGCTTTCAGTGTTCAGTGCTTAACATCAATGATTTTAAAATTGTCCTTTGATGAAACGAGAATTAAATAAGTATCTTAAGTATCACCCTTTCTCCCAGCTTTCAAACAGTAATGGAGTACCAGAAATGGTCTGTGGATTACTTTTTCCTCAAAAGACTATGTGTGCTCCAGGAATTAAGATACATATGATGACAGAAATGGCTTGGTCTCTTAAAACTGTTAAGACTTGAACTTGACATGAATAGAGGACAAACGTACTTTAAGATAGCACGTCTGCTTGGCTGTACTACGTTTAACAGCTATGAAAACTCCTAGAAAAACAGATTCTGTTTTCCTCTATCCTTTTCTAGCATAACAAGGGTATAAAATTCTTGACCCCTAGCTGTCAAAAATAAGTTGACAGAACTTTCACTGTGCATGCGGCTATGTTGGCAGTTTCTTGTCTGTCAAGACAGCTTAAGCTTCAGAGATAACTTAAATTGTCTGCAGAAGAGATTCTGTTGCAGTATCCTCAATTTCCCCTGAAAGGCTTGACTTGAGCAGCTATGCTGACATAGCTGTGTGCTCAAAGTTCAGTGTTAGTCCTAAGAGATGCCCGCTTAAGTTGTAAATCCCTTACATGCTTGCTGCTGTAGTAGCTTGCCAAATGGATTTACTGCTTCTCTCTGTGTAGATGGTAGTGCTGTGGGGACTGAGATGTGAAGTTCTTGTGCTCTAACATTGTTTTGCCTCCTTGATGATCTCTTACCAGCAAAAGGCAACTATGGAGTGTTTCTGTGAACAGTTGACCATTAATTCCTTTTGTGTGTGTGTGTGCATGGGCACACATGTGCAAAGTAACTTGGTTTCCTCTGAAGACTTAAAAAGGGTGAGGTGATACCTCATGATACAATGAGTATCTGCACAGGCAGTTAATGGGTAAGAGCTGAGGGTCTGGACTTGAAAGCTGTACCCTGTTTTACCTCTTTGTGTAGACAAGATCTTAGTTGGCTTTCATGCACATGAAATAGCAGGTGCAGGGTGAAGTAAACTTTTTCTTAGTTGCAAAGTCAAGAAAAGGAGGAAGAGTAAACTTGAAGCATCAGTATTGCCAACAGTTTAATTGGTTCTGAAATCTGCCAACATACAACTAAGCCTGCCTGCTTGTGAATGGCTCAAAGAGTTCAATATAACTAAAAGCCCAAGTATAGTCAGACTTGAATATTTGTTTCTGTTCTGATGTAAGTTTCATTTTGGTCAGTTGAGAGAGAAATAGATTAGACATTTTTCCCTTAAAAAAAGTCTCTTCAGTGGCTGTCACACAGATGCCAGTTCTTTTGTATATTACCAACATGTGTGTACTTATTGATAGAACCCAAAATCAGGCAGAATGTTGTTGTTTTTTTCCTGTTGCAGTACATGAGCAATGTGGACTCATGGTGTAAAGCCTGTGGTGAGGTAGAGCTTCCCTCAGAACTGCAAGACTTAGAAGATGCTATCCATCATCATCAAGGGATATATGAGCATATTACCTTGGCTTACTCTGAGGTAAGTGTCTTGTTTGTTTCCTTAGGTTGATGACTTGATAAAATAGTATAATGTTAAGTTTGGATCATTAACTGGCATCACTTGTTGCATAGCGCATTAGTTGGAACCTCAAGTGCCAGGTCCCTTTTTTTAGTACACTGGATTTCGGTACTCTTGGTCAAAAATTAAATGTTGAGTCTCACCCTTAATCTTCTGAAAGAAATTTAAAAAGCAAGATGGACCTATGTGTGGCACAAACAACCTTTGCAATTTACTAAGTATTTTTTCATTTACATTTGCACATTACTGCCTCTTAATAGCAGTATGTTACTATTGTTTAAACACTTACTTGAAGGGAAGCTAGCTGGGTATTCTTTGGGAAAGTATTATGTTGGCATGGATTGCTTTAAGTGTGTTTTGAAAATCCATCTCTGAAATTGCCTCACACAAAAAGCTTAACCATCAAAGGATGTCACTTGACAAGCCGGAAGGTAATATACTTAGTTCTGCCAACCTCAAAGACACTTAAATGAGCCAGCATGCCTATGTAGTCAGCAATTGTAAGATTAGCATATCCTGTGCTGCTGCTCTAATCTTGGATTCTGCACACAATGAAGTAATAATATTTCTTAGTATTTCTAATAGTTGTGTGTACAACTTAAGATAAAATGCTTATTCTGAAGGTGGCCTAGAAAGCGATGACTATAGTATCATTTTTCTTCAAATTTTGAGTTCTTTCATGTGCTTTAGTTAGCTGAAGTGAGAAAAATCAAATGGTTATTGACTTCACTGTTAGCTAACAGGGATTTTCCGTACTTCCTGTTGAGCTTTTTTGCTTTCTTTTTCCAGGGTTGTCCTCATCACAGGGTAAAACTATTTTTGCTGTTAAATTGGACTGATGTTATTCTAGATTAAATAGAGCAGTTTCTGTTCTCATGAAAGTTTGTGTAAAATTATGTATTTGATTAAATCATGGTAAAAAATGATCAGTGGACATGGGATATCTTAGGCTACAGCTTGTACCTTCTTTTAAAAGGAGGTCATGGGGGACTGAATTAATGGTTGTTATTTATACATTACATTAATGATAAAACTACTTTCTGATGAACCAGCTCTATTATGGGCAACTGAATCTTAGAGCCTGCATAAACTTTATTACCATGAATCAGATGCCCAGAGTTCACATGAGTTGTTCTTTTGTGTAAAATACACACTGGTATCCCCATTCCTGGTATGTGACACTTTGATATGTCAGCTGATCTAATGACATACTGAAGCTGATGGTGATGAAACTTGCGATTTTACTACGCAAGCCTGTTTTAACTCATTCTTGAGGGCATGTTTTGTAGGAAGGTTTATTTTATTTATTATAACCTCTCTACATAGGGAGGATCCCCTTGTAAAACTAAGGGACAAAGACATAGCATGTTTGTAGTACATTTTCGTGAAGAGAGGCAGTCTGGGGTTCATGTTCCCTGAGAATGCAGCGAGGAAAAAGACGGCTAGGGCTCTCTAGAATAATGATTATATAGCACTGAAGTTAAAGTAGTGGGATTTTTTTTTTTTAATTTGGGTTTGTTTGTTTTGGATTGGGGGGGGGGTTGTGTTGTTTTTTTCTTCGTCAGTGATGTGGCTGGATTAGAGCTTGCTGTTAAGTGTAAGTACTGTGGATTACAGTGTTAAATACTGTTTGCTTCCTGGTGATGCTTCCTGGTGATGCATAATGAAAATAAATTAGATGGGTAGATTATAGGATTGCTCTGGCAAATACCTTGAAAATTTATTTAGGATTTCAAAGCTGTGGCTTTTGACTTTGGGATAGCTAGAGATTTTGACAAAATCTTCATTGGAACTGCTCAAAAAAATCCCCAAACAAACATTAGATGCTTTTTTTCTGGTTTCAGGTCATTACTTCTTCCCATCTGGTAAAGCAATAGCTTTGTCTTTAGCAACCAGAATTGGTGCAGAAATAATAGATGTATGTGTATGTACAAGTCATGTTCTTCCTCTGGACAGAAGGTTTTATTTTGCCTTATTTAAACATGCATTTCTCTTTGAAGATTGATGGAGTTGTCTTTCTGTGTAAAGATACTGAAGAACTACTACTTATCATTGTTAGATGTATGACTTCATTTCTGTTATATCATGGATCTTCTTTCCTTTTGCGATAAATGAACAGAGGGAGGAGAGAGAGGAACACTGTAGAAATTACAACACTTTGTCATTCATTTTAGATTACAATATCTTGACAACATGACTTGGTTGCAAAGTAGAAGGCAGTAATTTTAAGAGAGTAAATTCTTTTAGGAAGAGAAAGTCTGATTTCACTGAGGATAATTACTGTATATTACTAGAAAATAACTTGTTAGCTTACAAGCTTAGATAACTGGTGTGCTTGAAAATCGGATAGTGGTGCCTTAAATGAACTTACATATATATATAAAAATGAAGTTATATATCTCACTGAAATCTTAAGGTAGTCATGCACTGGGAATGAAGAGAATTTTACTGTCTTAACTTCAAAGAGGAAATGTGCGTGGTCATTTGTTTGTAAAGCTAATAAACTAATCGGATGAAGGGGCTCTCACAATTAAAATTATTTTTTTTCCCCCTAAATTTCATGGACTCTGGATAGGTAATAGAAGTCCATTATAATGAAATATTTGAAAGACTAGTATTAGATAACTTCTTTGGATACAGAAAAGAAAAAAAAAATCATCATTATAACTACTACTATGGACTATACTGTTTTTCTTCCTGACTTGACATTATAGGAGCTACTTTTCCAAGTGAGCTTCATCCTCTATGTTGATACTTACTACTAAAATGTAAAAGCTTAAATTGGAATTGAGAAATTAACTCAATTGTAAACTAATTATTAGAAAATACTTTTTCTTCAGATTTGTTTGACTACTGAATAGCAAATTTAAAATGTGCCTAGATTTAATGAAAATTGTTGAAAATAGCCACTGGGGGAAGACCTTGATAAATTTTCCGTTTCTGACATGGTGTTGATTTGATGGATTCAGTCTATTGTTTACAGTTTAGTCTTGTGGTTTCAGATGAATTCTTCCTGCCTGTTAGATTAACTATTAGAGTAGTTCTTTACAGATAGCTGAATGATATTGAATTGTTACAGTTCTATGAGCTTCATGCTAAAAATGACAGAATACTTAAAAGCCAATGAAAAGTCCCTTGGTAAGTGATAAATGTTAATAGTGGCCAGATAAGATAGTATTGTTCCTTTTTAACTAGCATGGAAGCTATATCTGAATATTTTTCCTGTGGTTTGAATCAGAGAAGATGACAATTAGAAATTGCTAATGTTTCTTGTCAGCATCAGTAGTTTGTATCTGTTGGTCTAAGTGTATTCACCAAATTAATATATAACCTATAGAAAGTAACCTCCCTGTCCACCTTTACAGCAAATGGAAAGATGTTCCTAGAATGATAATTCTGGACAAATACTTAATTTTGGGTGCTTTGTTGACTAGAGAAAGAGGTGAAGAATATTTATTCTAAGTTAGGCTTAACCTGTTAAAGTGATTTTATGTATTTTTTTTTTTTAAAGGAAAAGCATTCTTAAGGTAATGAAACAATTGAAAGGCTGTTATTTAGAAGGGTGCTACTTCTTAAAATCATCTTACATAGAGGGAGAATATACTTCTTTTTTCTGTAGCAGCTGCATGTAATTATGCCTGGAATAAAAAAAAATCTTAATCACTGCTCCCTTAGTACTTAAAAAGACATCTAAAATGGGGAGAGGGGGTGGTGAATGCAATAATAGTCTGACAGCTTTTGGCAAGACAAGTAATTCTTCATCCTTTCTGGTGGTCAGGTGAGCCAAGATGGAAAGTCACTGCTTGACAAACTTCAGAGACCTTTGACTCCTGGAAGTTCTGATTCCCTCACTGCTTCTGCCAACTACTCAAAAGCAGTTCATCATGTTCTGGATGTCATCCATGAAGTACTGCACCACCAGCGCCAACTGGAAAATATTTGGCAGCATCGAAAGGTCCGCTTGCACCAGCGGCTTCAGCTATGCGTTTTTCAACAGGATGTTCAACAGGTAGGTTTTATTTCATGTTGTCTAAATTCCATTGTACTCTGTCAACCTGTGATTTGAAGCTGGTTGCATTGACAGGTAAGTTTCGATTGCTAAACACCACGTTCTTTCCTTTAACAATTGAATAGTTCCATGGGATTGGCTGATTCCAAGTTTTGTGTGTTATCAGAGGATATTAGCTGTTATAGGTACAAACTGTATTTGTGAGTTAGCCCTACTTCAGTTTTTTCTTTTTTTAAAAATTAATTTCTTCATTTACTTTAAGTCAGATAAGATAAAAAAGACTTTTGTATTATAGACTGCTATGCTGAGCTTGCACGGAAAGCTGACATTCACATTCTAGGTAAAATTCTGACTCAAAGTGTCAGAAAGACTTGTAGGAGTAACGTGCAAAAAATAAACAGTACTAATCTGTAACAAATTTTTGGTTTCAAATTCTCAGTGATACTTAACTGACTTAACTGGGTTATTTTAAAACCTGAGAGTAATATACTAAAGAGCTTTAAAAATTACAGATAAGATTACTTTCTGACAATGACATTCTTGAATTAATGTTATTAGTTGCCATATTCTTATTATTATGATGACATCCATAAAAGTTAGTAGTTAAGTACAGGCATTAATATATCTGCCATGGTTTTTAGCTTAAAAAGGTAAAGATGTACAGAAATCCTTTGTTGATAGACTTGTAATAAACAGAAAATGTTTGCCTTAGGCTGCAATTGACAGAGACATTAGTAATTTATCCCTCAGTAGCTCATCTTCATAAAAAAGTAAAGATGGCATTTATTTGCTGATCATGTTCTTTCATTTGAGTGTAAAGGTGTTCACAGATCAGGAACTTCTGAATGGGGTTTTTTGATAGTCAGTCATACATTCTGGTTAAACTAATCTTGTTTCTTCCAAGTTAGTTACACTTTAAGCCAAATTTCTTGTACTTAACTGTTTCAAGAAGATGCTGGATGTGAGCATTTGGGACCAAAATAACCTGGTTTCCATTATTTACAGTAGTTGAAAAAGATACTTCGTTCAGGCAGATGGTGGGGAGAGTGAGCAATCTTGTTAGCTCAACTTTCTTCTATATGCAGTGCCTATCTCTTCATGTAAGTTAAAGAAACAAGTTTTAAAAAAAGCAGTAAATTAAGTGTAAAACTAATAAAACTTTATTACTTAACTTTTGATGTAAGAAGAGGCATATGTTGAAAGTCAGGCAGTTATCCAGCTTCTTAACACTCATGTGACAAAGGATGCAGAAAGGCATTAAAAATGTTAACTGACAAAAAAAGTAAAAGAAAGTAAAGTCAATGTTATGAATGGTCAGAAAGGGCATAGAGGATCAAACAGAAAACACCATTATGCCGTTGTGTAAATCCTAGAGGCTCTTCATCAAGATTACTACATAAATAGTAGCTAGTCAGGAGGGTGCAGTGCTGGTACTTGCATGAGTAGTCAGTGAAGGGCACTTTTCACAACTGATGAGGCACAGTCCACAAATGAATCACCTCTTAAACTTAAAAGGCTTCATAAGGAGTCTTCAGAAACTGGAATTAATACAGTGGTTTCCTTCTCATAGGGGAAAAATGTAGGTTCTCTCAGTGGTAGCCTAGTGCCAGCAAGCGCAGATTGGATCCTTGAACTTTCTCCTCTAGTTTGAATTCAAGTAGAACCTACTTAGGTAACCTAGGCCAAGTGATCTCCTGAGGTTATTTATCAGCTGCATAATTCAAGTTTCAGGCCTATAGGCCAGGCTGCAGGCAGTTTATTTCCTGGGGAAGGTATTCATTAAATGCTACAGAGTCTTACTGTGCTTTTCTTGATCTTTACCTTTATTATCTTGGGAGTCATATAACATTTGTGGGAAGAAACAGAAAAAGGATTTCCTGAGTCATGGCTCTCGAAGTGGAAGAGTTAGCTTGGAGACTGCTTTGTTCTTTGAAGTTGGCAAATAACCCTTCATTAGACTCAAGTCATTGTAGAGTCACCACCAGGTTCTTCAGCAAGAAGCTGGATTTTGGTTTTTTGAGACCTGTCAGCCCTTGAAACTGGTACATTTAACATCAAATAGTCACAGATTTGAAAACAACAAAGTAGAGAGCTTTACATATTTTTATTACTTCCAATATCAAGAATGTGTTATTGAGATCATGCATGTGGATTGTGAGTATACCAGAAGTCTTTAGTATGAACCAGTTGGCTCAAGAGGGTTAATCTATCTAGGCTTACTGTTCAGTACATGCCTTACCTACTGGCTGGAGACATTTCTTTTGTCCTGTTTATGCCTCTAATTTCTCTATATGCTTTGCATTAAGATACCAAGATACCCTCTTGACAATTTGAAGCTGCAGCCTTTGGTGCTAACTCAAATCTGTCAACTACTTTTGATTTCAAACTAGATCTTACGTAGAGTTGCAGCCTCTGTTTGCCATGTTTCTAAGCCCTTCCCTTAATATCTAGTAGTTATCACTGCCAGAGACTGGATTGTCCTTTGGTTTATCCCTGTAATGGCCATTAACATCCACATTGGAGGCCTCTGAAATGTTGCATGTGGAAGCATAGCTCTTTGTTTTGTTACTTTAACTTTCAGATATTGGCTTATTTTAGGCACTGTCTTATAAATCACAATGTGAATTGTGGTTCATGTTCCCTTTTGTAATACAACTTCTCATACTTACATTTCAGTGCAGATCACGCTGTAAGACAATGGTAATTCAACATCCATACCAGACAAATTAATCAAATGGCCAGGAGCAGATGCCTTAAAGATAATGGCAAACACATAATGGTATTTCCCTGGAATAGACTTGCTTTGGCAGATTTTTTTGTAGCTCCCTCAGTTTTGAAAATCCATCAAGGAATAAAAGGGATCTCGAATAATAAGGATTCTTTCTTCTTGCAAAACAAAAAAACAACCTTATCAGATCATCTAATGTATCTGAAAAATGTTACCTCTTCAGCTGAATAATCATTGACACCATTCAGTGCATGAAATGACTCAGTTTTGAGGTATTAGTTAAATTTATATCCAAGACAATTCTACAGTGGTTTATATAGAGCTCCAAAGCAACTTTCTAAAATACTTTAGTTTTTATTTGCACATTGTCTTGGGCTTCTTAGTCTTTATTCAGACCTTAAAAAATTAAATTAAGATCATCTAACATGATTTAGGAACTAGCATGAAAATGTTTTTAACTATTGTCAGTAAAGTTAAATGTGGGGTTTTTTTCATGTCAAACTAAGTGCAGTTCTCTTCCATTGTTTATAGTTAAATTGCACATAGTGGCAAGCAACCAAGTGCATTGTAAGTGAATCTATAACTGTCCTTCAGCATGAGTCTCTGATTTCTTCCTCTTCCCTCTGCTGGCATAGTTTTCTGCTGGATTAATGAAGTAAAATGGTTCATGGAAGTGTTAACTGAGTGAAAGGGCGGTTAACAGAGTGGAAGAGGGAATTGTCTGTGTTGAGCTGGTACTTCATTGTGTGTTACTTCCACCTTAGAAAATTGGTTGTTTTTTTTTTTTCTTCTGCCTTCTATGTTCACTGTTGAGAAAGTGTTTCTATTAGAGCTTTCCAAATCAGCAAAAGCACTGTGGTGCTAGCTCATGTACACCAAGAATCATCTGCTAATTTCTTGGAGCAAGTAATAATTAAAGTAGCGCATTACATATTAAAAACAGCAGTCAAGATGTGAATTACAGCAAATCCGAAATGTGAACTGTGAAAACCTATGACAGTCTTAAACTGAATGAAATTCTGAGTTTAACCTTAAAGAGCAGAATCATGCCAGGAGATCTAGTTCCTGGTTAGTTTTTTACGTTAACACCAAAAAAGAGGATGTTTATTTTAATTAAAATTTTTCTTTTTAAAAAGTCAGGTCATTGGTTGCTGCATTCACTTGTTGAAAATAGCCCTTCTAATGTGAAAAATGCTAATAAAAGTATAATTTTATGCTTAAGAATTAACAAGCTTACCAAGTGGATAATATACGCCAGCCTTTCACCTAAGAAGAGGAGCTGGTTCTGACGATTCTGATAAGAAACAATAAAGCAGACTTGCAGTAGCAGTGTGGGATTTTGTGCTGTGAAGCAATGAAAGGTCAAAGTTGAATGTAAAAGATAATGTTTCTGGCAGAGTGATACTGCTGACGCTCATACGGTGAAAGTTTAGGGTCTAAAAAACGCTCCTGATGGCTTGCAAGCCAGAGATCAGTAAAACATACTTGTAGTAGGTTTTTTTCAAAATGTATGTTTATTAGGTCTTACTGACCTCAGGTGTCTCCTCTGTCCGTTCTGGATAAATGTGCTGTTTCTGCCTGCCTTAAAGATTCTGTCTTTGAGTTTTTGTTGTAACAGTCACTTGTTTCAGTCCTGACTAATGAAGGGCGGGCCTAGAATGCGTGGTGCTCAGCAACAACATAGTGCTGATTTCCCTGGCTGATTCCCTTGTGGCTTTTGGAGGTGGTTCCAGTGTATAGTGGTTCTTTTTGGGAGAGAGTATTTCCACATTTTAACTATCTACAGATTAGGAATGCAGAGATTTCCATCTTCCCCTTTTGAATGTTATGTCAGCACCAAGTAAGTGGTGGAGATCAGAAAAGTGAGTGTGTGCAAAGTTAGTAAAGAGATGGGGGGTAAGGTGTGTGTAAACTAATGTGGGAAAGACTGGTGAAAATGAGCATGCTGAATTTGCAAAAGATCAGATTGTTTACTTATGCAAGCAGCATATACAGAACACATATTTTAGAGCCATGGGCAATGAATTTGTCAAAGCGTAGCTGTCTTTCCACAGTAGTTTCTTCTATCATATATCCAGTATTGGTGCTAGAAAAATAAGCATTTTTCTAGATCCTATATTGGGCATAAGGATGCTTCTGCTGAGGCTGCAGTTAGAGTTGAATTGCATCATTAAAGCAACTTGCTGCAGTGGAGGATAATATTATTCACACTTTCACTGAAAAGTATTGAACCTCTTAAACTCCTATGTATTACTGAACTACCAGGGTGAATTCCATGTGTTTTCAGTATTAGTAGAAGAGTCCTTAGTGGGTTGGTATGACGGTTTCTGTAACTCTGCTAAACAGCCAATATGAGTGCCAGCTAATGTTTTTGTCCTTTGGTCAAAGCGGTATGCAAAAGTTCTCACTGATGGGCAAGAGCATATCTTAACTTTGCCTTTACATGCTGTGAAATTCCCAAATAAAGAGTGCTTCCTCAGTTTTGTTAAGAATCAGGTAAGAAGGCTGAGCACTAATAAAGGCTTGTGTTCATACTGGTTTCACTTAGAGACAACAAGTGTTTCTCTAGTTGACTGGCTTATGTCATGATCTGTCTACTGGATTTCTATGACAATTTCTTCTCTTGAGAACTGAGCATTATTGGGAGAAGAAATCATTCTCCCTGGGCTGCTTTCTGCTTTTCATCCCATGCTTTCTGGGACAGATTTTGCTGTTGATTTCATTTGTTAGCTTATAACTAACTGTTAGTAGTCTCCAGAGTCCAGTTTAATTCTCTCATCCAAACATGTCTCTTTTTAGCTCTTTTTATAATGAGAAAAGCAGGGTAATCTCCTGAAACTAGTCAAAAGCATTTGTAACATAAACTTTACAGGTAACTGAGGCCATGCTTGGCTCCTCACGCTGCTTTCTCGGATCAATACTTCCCCTTGAAAGAAGCAAATTAAAGCTTACATTGACCTAAAACACGATAATATTCTTTTGGTAATACTGACTAGGAAAAACAAACATTGCATAAGTTGAAGTATGGAGATTTAGTGAAGTGTTGGTGATTTGAAATGGTTGTATTATGTGGCATTATGGAATTGTTTGTTGGTTTGAAGATGTCCAGTAGGAGAGGGTTTGCAAACCAAAAAAATTTCTGACGGTCAAGATAAATGAGAAAATCATGACAGATGGTTTCATTTTTCTACTAAAGTAAGCATGGATGTTTTTATATGGGAACAGTGTGAATGTAGCCATCCGTGATGTTCCAGGAATAGTTCTCAAGTCTGTTTAGAAGCGCCCCCCCCCCAACCGCAACCGCTACATGAATACTGTATAAAAATGGTTAGCTGACTTAAGAAAATTGTTTATATGCAGTTGTCTTAATTCTGAACAGCATTCTTGAACCTCTGAATATCTTCTAAAGAATGAAATACCATATGCATGCTAGCTAATGAATAAATGAAGATAGGGCTAAGATGTATTAGTTTGGAGAGAGACCAGATGTTTTTGTTCGTTCACTCATCAGAAACTTGGTATGTGTGCAGTAATCCTTTGTGCTAACTGGCAACAACTAATTACATGTGCAGTTTTTACTATTTATAAAGCTGTCAGCCCAGTCATTGTGGTAGAAACTTTAATGTCCTTAAAAATGTCTTTTGTTCCTCACTTTTTTAGCTGCAAAATTTACAATACACAATTATTAATTGATGTTTTGAGGAGATGATTCTTCAGAATTGGGGCAAAATCCTTCGTATTTCCTGAATGCAGGCATTGTCATTCATCTTATAATGATTTAAACTAACTTTCATTATGTAGTTAAAAATTCTAGTACTGAATCTTCTTAATGATATGTAGTAGGAGAAGTTATTTTAGCTGAGAAGTCAAATTTCACTGTGTTACTCACCAGCATTGTTGGGGAATGTGCAAACCCCATTAGTGCTACATTACAGAAAAATGTCAGCTGAAGGCGTAAACAGATTACAGAGAGACCCTCAGAAGGGGTCTAGCCACTTGGATCAGATTACTGTCAAATTGATGAATGTGTAGAAATGAGGTTGTCCTTGGTAGGCTTCAAAATAAACATATAATCTTAAATCGTACAATTTAGCTAGTTTGAGCTAGTTATTGCCTTGAGGAAAGTTAGTGAGATGTAATTAATGCCCTTCAATGGCAATACTGTGTATAAATCCAACAGTACAGTTCTTTATAAGCAGTCCCTTTACAGCTTCTTAGTTTCTTGAATATTTGTCTTTTTGTTGCAACATTCAGTATATCCACTCAGAGTTTTTGTATGTATCTCTTCTGTACCACAGGTGTTGGATTGGATTGAAAACCATGGAGAGGCTTTTCTTAGCAAACATACTGGAGTGGGAAAATCCCTGCATCGGGCTAGAGCTTTGCAGAAACGCCATGAAGACTTTGAAGAGGTTGCACAGGTAAAAACAATCACATGAAGGACTGTACACTTGTCATGGAAATATACGAAAAATTCCTGCTCTGACACTGAAGGGCTGGGCAGAGGGAACTTCACTACAATAAAATTCAGTTCCAGGAGTGGACTACTTTGATTCTTTTGCAAGCTTTTATTTAATTTCTCCTTTGCACTCCAGCTTCAATAAGAAAAAGACAAACTTCCACAGTCCTACAGAGAGTGGGAGCCTTGAAGCCCAGCAGAGCTGCTGCTTCTATTATTATTTATTATTATTTTCAAAAGTAGGATTTCAAGTGTTCAGTCACAGAAGAATGAAAGCACTCCTTTTAAAGTAACTTAATTCCATGGGATTCTAGGATTTAAACTTTTGTGCAGCCTGTAAAAGAGGATGGAGATGAATTGAAAGCCGTGCTTCCTGACTTTAAGCTTGGGGAGCTTCCTAGTCCCCACAGCAGTCTGATGAGGGAGGAAGGGAGGGACTCCTAAGAAACCAAACTGACCAACCTGGCTTTGTTTTTTTTCTTTAAATACAGTTGAGTTTGTATATGCCCTCCTGTTCTGAATCACTGGTAGCAGTGCCTTAAGTGAAACTGATGATAGAACTTCAAAACACACTTTTCTGTGAAAAAGAGTCAAGCCAAGAGAAATTAAAATATTAAAGAATACAGGGAGCATAGTAAGAGGAAGTTGGTTTGGGTGGTAGCCTTGAAAAAGGGGGCATGAGGTGAATATAAAAACCATGAAAAGCTTAAGGCTAGAATCTTCCCCATAAGTAACATGCGTTGTCTGTTCAGTCTTAATGATTGGTGAGGGTAAAGATCTCTAAGACTCATCAAGAAAAACCTCATTAAGGTAGGGTTGATACAGTGGTCCCTCAGTTGAAATAGAAGATGCATTATTAGAAAATTCTGAAGTGACGTGCAAGAGCTCAGCAGTGACACCTACTATGACAGATGCATCAGAAGTGTGTTTACAGATTGCCTGTTTAATGGGTGATTAAGCTTTTAATAATGTTATTGTAAATACAGTCTTAGAGCACTCCAGTGACTGAGGACTTCAAATAGCATCAGAAAGCTTTATCAATATTGATTTTTTCTAAAATTTTCTAAAATAATAAGCAGTTAGTTTTGTATATACACATACTGGGTTTTCCATATGCATTCCTAATACTTCATTTTTAGTAAAATCTCTAATATTTTCCATATGGAAATACTTATTTTTCTGTCAGACAAGCAAGAATCTACTTCTGTAAGACACTTAAAAAACCTGAATGATCTCATACTTAATACTGTGTTATTTGAGCAGAGAAGACAAAAGTATTTGAGTAATCAAAGGGGATGAAATTTGTAGAACTGTTGGTGGGATGTAAATTGTTAAAAAAGCATCTTGTTAATTTGCGTTATACTTTAAAGTAGAAACTTGTAAAGCAAGGATGAAGCAAAACTTCATAAAACCGAATGTTACGAGAGTTTAAAATGATCTCTTTAGGGGATGGGTCGAATTTCTATTTTTGGAGATACTGAAAACTTAGACTGGTCAGAGAACTTAAATATACTACAGGGGACTATCTTCCACTGACAGAAGGATGGACAAAATGATCTAATAAGTATTTTTTTTCATCTCTAACTCTTGAATGTGTAGTGACTGCCAAGAGAGGCACACCCTCTTCAGTTATTCCTCTTGCTTTCTCTAAAACTAGATATTAGCAGGCCCCAAAAGGCATTCCTATTGTTTGTGTTATAAGGAAGATTATGTTCATGTATAAGACAGCAATCTGCAGTCCTTATTAAAGTATGAATAACTTATGGCTGATTTATTCTCTACCTACATTTCTGGTTGGTCCAGGTCTTTGTTGTGTTTTGTTTTGTTGTTGGTTGTTGTTGGGTTTTGTTGTGCTTTGTTTTCTTGCCTTTTTTTTTTTTTTTTAATAGGGCGCTGGGCATAATGAGAGGTTTTCAGTCAGCTGTAGTCAGAAGTTGAGAGGAGGCAGTGTCCAGTGAACTGTCAGTGGCATGGCAATGTTTTATCAAAAGCAGGGAGCCAACAGTAATGTTGAAATGTTTCTGATCAAAGGCTAACTCCTGATTTTGAGGGGAGCAAAAATTATTGTTTCTTTTTTCTTCCTTTCTGCTTTCTCCCTCTTGGTTTTTTTTTATGTGAGGTGCCAATTCTTCAACAACATTCAAAGAGATGTTAAAATAAACTGTGTTGAATCGAAAAGATGTTCCAGAGTCAGTGGGCTGTGGGCTCACAAATTATTTCAAAATTTGTTTGAAATGAAAGCTTGTTTCTCTTTATTTGGCACTATTTGTTACCTTTACAGAAACGCTTAGTCAAAACTCAGCCAACTAATAATTCTCCTTAAATTCTAATGTATTGATATTCATGCTACGCACACACACTTGCACTTGCATCCGCTGTTGTAAAATTGCGTTGCTCTTTTCATGTGAAGCCTGTCCAGTTCACTTTCTACTTACCCATGGGACCATTTAGTCAAAGTGTCAAGACTCCAAATTTTGACATAACAGATTTACTTATGGGCATAGATTCTCATCGTAGAACCACTGGATGCAGAACAACAGTATGGTTGCACTTCCCCATACATTTTTGTATGAAATTCTAAGTCAGCTTCTTTTGTTTCAACTATGATCGATGTCTGCCTTTTGACAGTAGTGTGTGCTCAAAAAACATGAAAGGTGTATGGCAAGAGTTAGTGGGATCTTCTTCCGCAGATAAGTTCTTTTCTCCATGTGCAGACTGCATCTGAGTAGAGAACTCAAGTCTTCTTGGTGCAACCAATGCACAAGAAAGATTCTTCCAAACTACATTTGAATGCACCTATCATTTCCCTACTACCACCAGTTCCCATCTCCTTTAATGTTATAAAAAAGAAGTTATGTGTTAGAACTGGTTCTTAACTTTACCCATGAAGGCTGTAATACATCAAACTAAAGGTCTTAGAGTATCTTTTGGCCATAACCAGATGCATAAAGAAAAGGAACTGTATGCTTAAAAAGTTACCTTTACCTTCTCAGTTGTCAGGGCCTATTTGAGTCTGGAATTGAAGGATGCATCAGAATCAGTGTTTAATAGTCACTGATGGACTTTTTTTCCCTTAATTAGGCTAGCTACTTTGTGAACCCATTTATGCTCTTGGAATGTATGCCAGATCCTGTGGCAATGAGTTATGCAATTTATTTGCACCTTAGATGAAAAGTACTTCAACTTTTTCATTTAAGTGTGTTGTCTGATGCTTAAATGTGTTATCATCCACTGTATTTAATGAGTAATCTATCCTAATTTTCTCTGCCTTTAATGATTTGTATACATCTGTTAATCTTCCTCCATCCATGTGTGTGTGTGTCTCTTACCCCCCCATGGTGAAATAAACTTGTTTGTATGAAATACAGTCCATACCTCCACTCAATTCTGTTGCTGTATTTATTGTCAGTGGTACTCATTTCTGCATTAGTCTCTTAAATTTAACCTTTGATTTTTCTATATGTCACTTCATATGCTTTCTAAAAATATACTGGGTTTTATGATGAATATGTAGAGAAGGTTTCTCAACAGGAAGAATAGGAAAGTGATGGGATTTGTTGTTGGGGAAGCTGGTAAACTCTCCATTATGGAAGTCTTTAAGCATTTTGGAGAAGAATGCCTATTAAGGAATTGAACATAGTTGATCGCACCTTAATTCACAGAGGAATGGACTAGAGGACTTCTTAAAGCTCTTACCAGGCTGATTCTTTTCCCTTGGGATTTGGGGTGGATGTGCTAGTGGAGATATCCTGAGGAACTGTTAATCTGTTTCAAAACAGCTGAATTTGTCACTGTGAAGGCTCCTTTTGTCAGTTTATAATACTGGCATAAGCAGCTTCAAGGGAGAACTCCTGCTCTTCTGCCTAACTTTCTGTTTTCTAACAGGTGGCTGCCCCTTGGGACCAACATTTTCAAAATATTCACATTACTACTTTTTTCCTCCAAGCATTGTTTAGAAGTAAGCAGAGAGTTGGGAAAGGCAGTAGTTAGTACAGTATGCCTATTTACTGCGATTTCTATTCCAAAGAGCTATTATTATCTATAAATATTTATATTCCAGCTCAGAAATTTTAGTGATAAGGCATGTATCTGCTCTTAAGGCTGGAGAATTGCAACTCCTTTTGAAGCAGCATCTAGGTTGTGATCATTTCGGACTGCTCACCATCCAGTTTACAGAAAGAGAAGTCTGATGTGCCTGGGCCTGTGTTACGTGGAAGACACTCCTGGAATTCATAAACAATGCTTCACATGTGAGATAAAGTTTTTATTAAAATGAGAAGCGACTGTTTCAGCCATCTGCAGCTGGGTGTGGCTCTCCGGGTTGATGAAGTAGTTGATGTTTGAGGAGTGCCTTAAGGCTCTTCAGCCTTGCCCCTTGAACACATGTGAGCTGTGACTGTGAAAGTCAAAACACCAAAGCATAGATCAGATGTGTGTTCTGGGCCAGCGTGGCCTGAGCCAGTGATCTGGAGCACTGAGTAGTTCGCTCCCCACTGAAAAGAGCAGGCTTATGTTAGTCTCTGCAGGCTTTCCAAGGAAACTGAAGAGGAGTTGTCTACCTCTCTGTGCCATTAAAAAAGCTGAAGGTTAAGGAAAGGCTAAGACACACATAGTCAAAATCAAGGAGCAGCATGGATTGAATTCCTTATATAAATAGATCATAATAGGTGAAGGGGGAACTCCCCCCAAATATATGAAAGCTGCACTGAGTCATGTAATCTGTCCTGGGCTTGCCAGGTAATTTGCTTGAGACCCTGGAGGAGAGCTCTTATTTCCTGTCCCTAAATTGAGTTTTAGGGCCAAGCTTGGGTTTAACTTTTGTGGATATTATAATGTTAATTAGAGGTGTAATACTATATTTACAGCAAAGAAAAACACATTTGCATAGGTTTAATTTATCTTGGCAAGCAGTGCTTTTACCTGATATAATTGAGGTTGGGAGAAGATGGAAGGGCAGAAGGGAAAAAAGTGTAGTTTCTGTTGCCAGTGCAAACCTATCAGGGGACTTGATGTGGTGACATAAGCAAAGATTCTTTAGTGTAGACTTGGCTTCAGTCTGTTTTCTCCAGAGGTTAACATCCGTCTATGCTTTCTTGACAAGTCTGTTTTGCAAACCGTTCTAAGGCATGAAAACCCATGGTCAGGCTCAAAAAGAGCACCCAAATTATAGCAAATGTTTGGAATCAGTTCTGTTTTGAATTAATGATAAAGATACAGATGCAGACTGCAAGTTCTAAGCTTTGAGTCGTTAAACATTTCTGTTTTCTGGACCATAACACTGAGTACATCAGCTATCAGACCTCCTATTCAGTCTTATGCTTTGACCAAAGTGTCTCATAGGACTGCTGGTCTGCATTTGTTAATCCTGTCATGTGGGACAGTATTCCACTCTGACACTCAGTCACAGGCGAGTTCTAAATTTTCCTCTGTTGCTGCTGTTTCACAAATGATGATCCACTTGACGTGTGCCTTTTGGATACCTCACTTCTGTAAGGATGGAGAAAAATTTTCTCCTTCTGTGCCAGGAAGGTGGAAAGTGAACCTTCCTGATGGATGTGTGGATTTGATGTTAAGCATCGCTACCAGCAGCTGGGATTCCTCACCTCCAATAATACATATTTGAAAAGTCTTCTGGTCATGATTTTTCCAGTATTGGAATAGTCCAGTTTGCAAGTAATTAGATATTTAGGCTGCCCTTTATTCTAGCTGTGAACATAAAATACTAATTCCAAGGAAGAATACATAGGCATAAGGAAACATATGAATAGACATAAATAAGGAGCTAAGGAATGACTTGATTCACAGTTAAATGAAAAAGTATCCAGAAATATAATAACCTTTAGTAAGATTATATCCTACTACCTTTAAAAAGAGAGGAAAGCAAAATACATTCCAAAGGCCTTTTGTCCTTTCCTTTTCATTAGTGGAATGGCTTTGAAATATACTTTCTTTTCATTTCTTTTCATTTAATCCTGTGAAACTAACATATTTCTCAACAGAACACATATACCAACGCAGATAAGCTCCTAGAAGCTGCTGAACAGCTTGCTCAGACTGGGGAGTGTGACCCGGAGGAAATCTATCAAGCTGCCCATCAGCTTGAAGACCGGATACAGGATTTTGTTAGGCGTGTGGAGCAGCGCAAGATCCTGCTGGACATGTCTGTGTCTTTTCACACTCACGTTAAAGAGGTAAAACTGCTGCCAAGTCATGGTCATAACTTTAAGCCTTAAAACCAATATTGTTCAATGTTACTTTCAGTGTTAGAACTTTGCCATAGGAAGTCATGAAACCCCTATTTTACAATGACGTTTGGTTTGTAATTCATTGTGGACTGGGGGCTGGGGTAGGGTGGTTGTTTTGGTATTGGATTATTTTATTTTTTTAAATTTGTTTTTTACTTTCACATGCAGCTTCTACCTCCTTTGTTGTGCAAGTACCCATGCTTGTTAAGTCACCGGTAAGGGGGGAGGGCCGGATCAGGGAACCGATAAAACTAAAAGACAGAACTGCGGGAGGAGATACTGTGTGGCTTTTGGTGTTTTGGTGGGGGTTTTTTTCATGCAACCAGCTCCCCAGTGCAGTTAACAGAGTTGTCAGACACATGGTTAGACTGGCACAGTTCAGGAGGCTGAAACGCATGGCAGCAACACAAGGATGTTTAAAGCAACCCTGCTGCCCAGAGAGGCTTTGTTTTCTTTCTCTGCTTTCCACGTTGCATTTTGATCTTGTATATTTATGGCTCTAAACAACCTAAAGAGCTTATCTGACAATGACAATTGTTTGCCTCATGTCTGCAATTTTTAGACTCAATCAAAGGTTGAACTGATACACCAGGAAAAAGAAAATTCAGCCAAACAGAATTTTCAGCCAGATCAGTTTTCTGCTCCGATTCAGAACACAGATTATACAAATTTATAAGCTCATGGGAGAGGTTAGAATAGTCTAGAGCAAGAATAAGGACTTCAGTAAGGGGGTTTAGTTAAAGATAGTGGCAAATTTTGACAACTGTAGATGACTTGTT
This sequence comes from Athene noctua, assembly GCF_965140245.1. NCBI lineage: Eukaryota > Metazoa > Chordata > Aves > Strigiformes > Strigidae > Athene > Athene noctua. Next base: position 81,682,386 of record NC_134038.1, read on the forward strand.
TGCTGTTTAGAGCTCATGTTTAAACCTTCTCGCTGCTCAAACTATGTGAAAATATAAAAGGCTTCTGGATGACAGTATGTGAGACTATGTCTTCCTTCCCTTCACTGTGTACATTGAGAAATGGTATGTTCAGTGGGGAAGAATAGTATTCAAAGTGGCTTCTTCAGCAAAACCTTGTAGAGGATAAGGGTGAGAGTTTTTTGTATGTGAAACATATGCTTTGCACTTGAAAGAAGCACACAAGGCAGTTGGTCTTTGAAGGAGGTCAAGAGTGAATTACTTTTTCGCTCTAGACATGAGTACATAGCTCCCCCATCAGTTTTCTGTTAGATGCTTCCTTGATGTTCTCTCAGTACTCTCCTTGTTTAAACAAAACATAAGTGCTGTATTGAAGCTATTCTTCGGGGGCAGCTTATTTTGTTTCACTTTTCTCAAGCAGATAGTGCTGTTCCATTACCTGTTGGGAAGCACAGGAGCAGTCAGTTGCTGAAACATGTTAACTATTTCTAGAGATTTCTTCATTACCTGTTTTTCTTAGCATCAAGAAGAGCAGCTGGAATGGTATTTAAATGGATAAAGTTGGTTGTAGTGATGAAAGATGGAGACTGTAAAAGGATTTGCAAGGAAAGGGCTTTAAAAAAATTTTAAAAAAAATTAAAAAAAAAAAAAAAAGGAAAAAAAAAAAAAAAAAAAAGCCAGACTGACCAGTGAGTCACTGTTGAGTAATTCTGGGAGGCTCATCCAGATGTGCTGGAATGTTGCCACTGCTCCCCTACATAATGTTTTATTGAAAAAAAATATATTCTGTATCTTGATTTATTTCTTTGGAAAATGGATATTATTTTGACCCTGTAAGTGCACACAGCTGTTACTAGGACAGCCTCTTTGTAGCCTGGACTTCAGGGGAAAGATCCTGTGGCTGATGTACACATGTTGATTTTATGTTTTTGTCATGTGGCTGACCTTTACACCTAATAAAGCAAGGAAAATTAAAAAAGAGTATTTATTTATGTAAGCAAGACTATCTCTTTATTTGCATTCTACATTAAAATACAGATGAGGCAGTGAGGCAGGTGGTTCATATTTAGTAGACTAGTCCTTTGGTTAAGGTGCAAAGAAATGGCAAGCTCAAAGCTGTCTTGTGCTTTCTGTATTCTGATCTGTTTTCAAGAGCATGTTGTTTGTTATCAAACATGCATGTGGAGTGCTGAGAAGGCATCACAAAGCAGATGGGAGATAAAAAATGCCCTAAACCTGAAAGTCATCCATGCTTTGTTGGCAGGAGAATTGCATTTCTCCTGCAGGATGTGGGAAGTTGCTGAATAAATTAGTGCATACCTGTAAGCATATAACCTTTCTGCTGTATGATAGTGTGAAGAAATTAATGTGCATGCTTAGCTAGCGAAGAGGAGTTCAAGTAGTAGGATAATATGCTGGTTGTTGAAGTGGAAAGAGATGCTTCAGTTGTTAAACAAAATGCCAACCAAACAACAAAAAAACCTAAACAGATCAAAATACCACCAATACATTTTGCCCTTCAGGTATTCAGGGTGAATTTTGTTTCTTGTATCTTTTTTTTGTGTTTTCCTGGCCTAAAAAATAGGCATGAAGAATAAAAAACCCTGTTTGTGTGTCAGTTTAGAGGGAGCCACAGAGCGAAGGAAAGCTGGTAATCTGAGTTGTTGGCTGTTTTGAAGCTTTAAAATGTCTCTGATACCCATCCAGCCCCTTGATTTTTTGAAGTAGGATGTTTTGTTGTGTTTCATTCTTTTCCCCAGAAATACTGCATGTTGAATGAATGCTTTTCATCTGGGTGAGACCATTCCAGTACTACTTCTCCCCTGTAGCTTTACATAACCTTTAGATTTGACAAAGAATTTGCCTGCAACTTTTCCCAACTTCCCTTGGAAGCACCAGCCCTGCAGTGTCTGAGCAGAAATGTTACTATGTTCGCTCTTAGTAAGTCAGCAGTTTCTGCTTTCAGAAGCTATGTGCTTGCAGCAATAGAGTGGCTTGACATGTCCTGGAAGTAACAGACTTTTCCTATACCTGTGCACAAAGCAGCTGTGTACTATGTGTGCAGAGGCCTGTTACCATGCATGTTGGAAATGCTGGCTGTCTCTAACAGTTCCAAAAGTTCTGTAGCCAGGTGTTTACAAGCTGGTAGAGGTCCCTGTGGCTTACAAACATCAGAAAACAACATATCAGTTCTCAGAGTCCTCACAGACTAACCTCAGTAGACCACATTTCTTATTGGAGGAAAAATGGATGTATTCAGGGAAGCCAGAAATACCATGTTATGTAATGATCTTGCCATTACTTCTTTTGCTTAATGGTGATTCAAGAAAATTAGTTGCTTGCTATATATAAATTGTGACTCCATGCTCTTATGTTATTACTAGCTTTACATTTTTAAGGTTGTGAATGTTGATTTTTTCAGCTTCCATGCAAACAGTGAGGAATTTCAATCTATAAGCCAAATTTTTCACTAAATGATGTACTGAAGTTAAGCCATGCACTGGCGAGCTTTAAAAGTGTTTGGAACCATAATTATCCCTATTAGAATCTTTACATTGAAAGTACTGTGTCCTGGCAGGTTCCCAGCCTGAGCCACTGAATGACACTGAACATCTGAAACTGTTGACCATTGCAAGACAGTGAAGCCCTGTTTTGCCAATTATCAGGCCTAGTATAAAGGACACAGCCAGCATAAAGAGGAACCAATAACCAAATTGTATTTGATACAAAAGGGTCAGTACATGGGTGAGCACTGGGGGTACAAACAAGTCAGTCGGATTATACATAATTGACATCAATCCACTGAACCCAACAACAACACTGCACAACCAACAATGGGTGGAATAAATGGTGAAATGCAGTTTCCCATAGAAGGGATGGGAGACAACTGAGTCAACAAACCAAACACATCAGACCAAGGAAGCCACACACTGAATCTCTACACAGCCCACGTTTACAAAAGCCAGACCTGACTGGAGCCCAGTCCCAGGGAGGCAGGAGGTCCTTCCCCAACAGGAAACTCTGCACAGGGCATCCACCTCACAGACAGACACTGCCCCTGCCTGCAAGGGGTCCCAGCTTTTATCCCTAAGTGGGACACCTGACCTTTGGTTACTTAATGCCGACACCTGGGGCTCATTTACCTCATGGCTCTCCCTGCCAGGCCGGCCGCACCCTGGAGGGAAGCCTAAAGGCAAACTCACCCCCCCTTTGTGAAGGGCTGTGGGAATCACCCATATGTCTACCTTACTTGGGGCTTGGGGTTGAAATCCTAGCATTTCAAGCCCTCATGGCTTTTGTGCCTTTTGACATTTAGGAGGGTCAGGATGAGAAAAAAATTGCATGGATAAAAGATACATTTCCTAAATAAATGGTTATCATAAAGGTTGTGTACATAAGAGCAAGAGTCATGATAGTCTTTGCTGTGAAATCTGTCACCAAGTAGAGATGAACAGGATTTTGGTATGAATTCATATTCTTCCATACACGTATGGACACACATGCATACACACTCTCTCCAAAATGGCTCTCTCAGCATCTATGACTGGGATGACTGAAATCCTGGCCAAGCCAGGTGTTTGTAGTAGTGCCAAAGTAGAGTAACAGTTATTTTCCTAACTGGAGTCAAGTGTGGGAATACAGATCAGGCTGACTGTATGTGGAAGCGAATGATCTCTTAAGAGCCTATTGTCCTTTTGCATGTAGCCTTTTCTGTGTATTCTGACAAGTTGATTGTAAACAAGCTCAGAGAGCTTTTTATGTATACACAGTATGCTTAATGGTGTTACTAGAAGATGCCCTTTTTCTTCTTTTCATCTTACTCAAACTCAACTTTAAACCAGAATAGACTGAGGTTGAAACAAAGAAAAGGGAAGTGGAATTGGCTAAGATTTTAGATACAAAACCTCACTGTTCCTGAACGAAAGTAATGAAACAGTAGTCTGTGCAAGCTGTTGAAGGAAGGTGGCATTGTTTTGAGGATGCTAGTGCATGGGAAGGTTGAGGAGGCCTTCCTCTGGCCATAAAGCTGCTGATTCATTTACATCTAGCTATGAGATGTGTGTATTTGATTAAAAAAAGCTTGTTGACAATGGTCTTGCTTTGTCTCACAACTCATTACCAGAAACATGCCTTCTTTTGCATTATCTGGTATGGAAGGGTGTCCATTTGTGCAGCCTTTCATTTGTTTTGTCCCAGGGTAGACCCCAGGGGACAGACCTGCTCTTCTGGTTACCTGTCACTCCTGAGTATTTGAGTCTTCTGTGCTGGATGTCTACAGGTTAAGTTTGGATGTCATAATAAGGCTACATTCTTCTCTGCGTGCCCTTTCCAGCACTCAGAACAGCTTTTGGATGCCCCCATCTAAGTGTGAAGTCCCTTGGACATATGTGCATCTCAAATATGTTTATTGTGTCATAGGACAGTAATGCTCAAGGTGACAAGTCTGGCAAGGTATATGAAGTGCAGTCTCTAGTCAGTACTTTGATATGCCAGTCATCTTGAATCTGGGAGTTGAGGAGGACAGTTTTTAAATCTGAAATAAGAAAGTGTGTGGTGGTTTACTGCTATGGTAGGACTGGAATTGAGTTACCCAGCACAGATTTTCTCTCTTGAGTTTTTCAACACTGCTAGCTACTTTGCTTGAAAAAAATGGATCAGATTTAAACCCAGGCAGTATTGAAAATAGCACAAGGTGCTTGAGAGAAGTGAGGCAGAAATAGGCCTTTAAACTATGCAAAGTTATGGTATGGACATTTTTTACTTGTTCCGTTAAGAAATGGGACAAATGCTAACAGCATGGTAGTAGATGATGTAATTTTAGGAAGATGTGAGAAACTTGGTTTTGTTTCGAGGATGAATTTATTCTGAATAGGAAATTGATTCCATTATAATGGTAGAATAGATGGAGATATTTGAACCTTTTAAAGATAATTATATCTAATTTTCAAAAAATATGCATACATTTGTTATCTTAAATGTCACTGAAAGACCCTGGAAGACAAACTCCGGGAGTTTAACATCTTACAGTTTTTGTTTATAGAAAAGATGCAGTTTTTGTCCACTGAGTGTCCTGAAAGCCAAAGCTTACAGGCAGACACACACGCACCTCCCCCTTTCTAAGCCCGCATATACTTGTTAGGGAATACTATTGCAACATTTGGCCCTGTATAAATAATAGCTCCTTCAACAACTGTGTGTGTGGTAATACACATACTGCAACACTCTGCTGGGGGATAGGGGCAGAAAGAGGAATTGGAAGTTTTTGCATGCAGAAACTGTGTCTTAGTCTGCTGAAATGATTGGCTGCATATCCAAAAGCCGTTATTGTAAAAACAAAAAAGAAATTGTGAGTGTGATGGATATATTACCTTAATAAAATAACTCTATGCAATTGGGAGGTATTTACTCAAAAATAGTTGTTCTCTGATTATATTCAGCAAAACACAGTAAGGTCATCTTTAGCTGCAGACTTTCAGGAGATTGCAGGGATGGGACTTAAATGGATGGAGGCCCATGATGGAAACACTGAAACTTCCAGGATGTTGCAGACAATTAAAATAATACCATCTCAGTGACTAATGGCATGCTCCCAAGAACTTAGGAAAGAGGTAGCACAGGATGCAGGCTCATTCAAGCAGATGTTTCTTAGTCTGTGCTATATTTAGATGAAGAAAAAAAAAAAGTCTGCTGAGTGAAACATTTGCCTGTCAAGGATTAAGAATTTGATTTCCTTCTCCAATTTCAATTCTGATAAGATGTGAAGAGCAGATGAAAAGAGCAAAAGAGCCTCCTTCTGTGACTGGATTGAGTTATTTATATGGTTTTCTCACTGTACGTTAGAACTGCCTTGCCACTGGGTAATGTTCTTCTAGAGATCACAGGACTCAGTGGTTTGTTTAGGGATCTTCATGCTGCTGCTTTTACAGAGAATAGAAGAAACCATGCCTGGAAGTTACGCAAAAGTTTACACCGAAAGAAAGCTAGTAGTATTTTAATGACAAGTTTGTTTCTGGTTTTTTGGTTTTTTTGTTTTTCCCCTCTGGATTTTTGTTGCCAACCTCTCTCTTATGAAATAATATGTTACCTCAGGAAATCATTGCACTATAAAGATCTGTAGTTCTGCACTGCTGAATGTGTATGGGTAAGCTCCAGTCTCTGTTCACCCCCTGCTGTAAACTGTTTGCTTTCTTTTGGCTTTGCTGTGCAACCTTGTACTGTCTTCATCTTTAGTTTTGTATCCAAAACCAAGGTGATTTACGTAATTTCCAGTATATCCAGTGCTCATTCTGGTTTTAAAGCTGTATACAAGCCAGCTGCCTATTGCCACCATTATGAATTAAGCTCCTCTCACTAAATGGCATGAATTTCTATCCAGCTTTAATAACCTGACAGTTTTGTTCATCTGTGATGGCTTTATTCTGACATTTGTGTATAAACATCAAGATTATTTTGAGGGGAAGCTGTTTGTCAGAAACTGAATTGGTGGAAAAGTGTAAAAAGCTTATTTAGTAATGTATTAGAGTCACTTTTGCTATGGAAGTGTCATAGAGCTGTTTAGTCACTTCAGAAATGGCTTAAATTGTTCCACTTCCAACAGCATATGAATCACAGCTAAGCAAGTAATGCATACTAATTACTCTCCTTCTCTTTCAGCACATTCATAAAATGTTTTTCCTTCTCAAGCAGTGGGCAATTCAGCTAATGAACTAGGCAAACACAATGTATTTTTGAGCCCTTTGGTACCTTGGGTGCAAGATACCATGCTTACACAGTCATGTCGTGCTGACCAGGCACTAAGCCAGTCGGCGTAACACTTTGTTGTGCTACTGCCCCTGTCTTTCTGCTCTGGGCAGCTGGTGTTGCTTTGAACTAGCCATGCAGAGGGAAAGATCTGCTTGTTCTGTGTTGTCTTCGTCTCTAGCATCCAGGGTGAGCTTCAAGGGAAGCATTCACATGCACAGTACATCACCAGCCCAGCGCTTTTAAGTTTCATTGCTCCTGCCAGATCCTCTCCACCCACTTCTATAAGTGGCTGAGGCATATGTGAAGAACAAGAATTGTAGAGGTCAGGTGTCCCTTGTACAGGTCTGACACAACCCATCTTCAAAGGACATATTGGAAAAAATTTAAGCAGTTCTTAGACCTGTCTTGAGCAGCAGTACAGGTGCTTGTAAGAAAGCCAAGGGGCAAATTTGATATAGTCCAAGAGACTCAAAATGGTTTTAAACCCAGTTTGTCGGTGACAAACATCTCTGAACGTTGGGCCTTTGATAGACCGTATAGTATGCATGGAGTGTAGAGGTCTTCCAGCCAGCACCAAACACATTAGATCTGCAGGCAACAATAAAGTGTTGCTCTTGAATGTATCTGCACAGTTGCAAGCTGCGCTGCTTGTGTGTACACACCAGCTCACTTGAAAGCTCTCTAACGTGGTACCCTATTATTACGATCCAGACATAAACTGCATAAGCTAAGAGAGGAATAAAGACGTGTCCTCTGGGCATTGCAACCTGAGTAAAGTTTTCAGCAGGCTTCTTGCTCTTAAGGTTCATTTGTCTGGAAGTGAAATTTGCATTCCTAAGTATGCATTTGGCAAAAAAATAAATACATTTGGATGCTGCATTGGGTTATGCTGGAATGAATGCTGACGAGTGCTTTTGACCCACTTGGTAAGTTCTATTCATTTGTGCTCCTTTTAATAAGAAAGACTGCTGTGGCTTGAAATTGTGTTTACGGCTATGGAGTTGCATTCAGGTCTCTGACAGGCATTGTCTTTGAAGCATATGAGTAGTCAGAATAACAGTGTGTATGAATAGACAGTTCTGGTTGGGGGCAGGGGGGGTCACATGTGGGTAGTAGGTTTGTAGAAAAGAGTCTGGTTTTGTGTCACTAATTCTTCCCAATTGTGAAAATGTAGCATATAGCTTGGTTAACTCAAAACCTGTATCAGGAGGCATGTAAGGCTCTAAGATACAAAAACCAGCACTGGGTCCTAAAACAAAGCTTCAAAGAATCCAGTTAATCAAGATCTAGAATCCTTCATTGAATTTTCTATTTTAATGTAACCACTGGTAATTAGGAAACCTTTATGATCAGAATATTATACAAACAGTAGCATGAAATGGGTATTTCTGTAGAAAATGATAAGCAATGAAATAAAGAAAACATTTATTTCTCTGTCTTTTGAAATTAAGCCAGTTTTGATTGCTTAATGTCTGTATTTTAACTTCACTAACCTTTTAATTAGGTTCAAAGATAACAAAGCCTATTTGTATCTCTAAAAATGCAGAGAGATTAAAATGTAGTCAAAAGACCTTAATACCTTCGATCAGATCAGAGTTATTCTTTCAAGATAAAAACCAAACTCTAATCCTTGTTCTTGGAATAGCAGCATTTGGGATGTGATACTAAAACAGAGAGGAGGGACCTGGTTTGAATGCTTCCTGGGAGAGTAGCTGTTTCACTGTGCTGTTAGTGTTGCAGGAGACAAACGTTCTCCCTCTCTTCAAGCAGTGTTCTTACCATTTGCACAATAGATGGCTAATAGTTTGCTGATGAGTAATATTTACACACAGCTTAAGATGCCACAGGTTGCCTCATAAAATTGTGGAAAAGAGCATGGTAGGGTTCAAGTGACCAGTAGCAATACCTAGCTAGCATATACCTAGGGATTTTTGCATAAGCTGTGATGCATGGGCAGTTCTGAACATGGATATGTGCACATATTCTGTAGGGGGGGAAGATGTTGCATTAACTGATGAATTTCATAATATTCATAACATGAATGTTTTTTTTGTAATAGTGTGAAATTGAAATAAAGACGGTAACCACCATAGTTGTAGAGATCATGATGGAAAAATAACTTCTCACATCCGATTTGTCTCTGTGTTTTGTTTTCGGAAATGCCTTTTTCTTTTTCCTTTTTTTGAAGGCCACTAAAAGTGTTACGTTGTCTGTGCATGTGTCAGCCTGGCAGTGTAAATTTGATGGTGGCTACAATACATCTCCCTTCCTTCCTTCCTTCCTTCCTCCCTTCTCTGAGGGAGTGTTACCATAGCATTTCCCTCCCAGGGACTCTCGCGCAGAGCTGCAGATGGGATTCTCGCTATGAACTCTGTGCTGTTCAATCGGATACGCTCAGTACTGTAGAAGGAAAATGGGAAAGAAAGGGTGACTTAGCAACACAGATAAAGCTTTCCTGGTATTTCCAAGAAGCAAAAACCTTATTTGAAACAAAGGCTTGTTTTCATTAAATTGAGGATAGGATTTTTCTATGAAGAGAAACAAATCTTGTTTCTCCCTCCTACCTCAGTCTGTTTTCTCTTGTCCGGTGAGATTGATTTGGACTAGTGACTGCCTGATCCTGGGTCTTACATGTCTTTTTTCTCCTCCTTTAGCTGTGGACATGGCTTGAAGAGCTACAGAAAGAGCTGCTTGATGATGTCTATGCTGAGTCTGTGGAGGCTGTTCAAGACCTGATAAAACGTTTTGGTCAACAACAACAGACCACTCTGCAGGTTACAGTCAATGTCATAAAAGAAGGTGAAGATCTTATACAGCAATTAAGGTAAAACAAATTTTTCTTTAAGTCTTTTATGGTGTATGTCTGATATTCTGTGAGGCTCTTTGTGTTGTGAGGGTATGGATCATGACTACAAGATATGACCTATAAATAAAATTTGTAAATATTAGGACTACAGTGATGTTTCACACTGGACTACAGTGATGTTTCACACTGTACTGATGGACTCTAACACTCTGTTTACAGGAAGCTTAGCTTAGAAATACTACCTCCACAAGAAGGAGATTTTGTTTACATAAGCTACCTTTTTGATAGGAGCAATTGTATGTTTTTGTAGTCTGACATGCAGGGCTCCACGGCATTTTGAGTTCAGAGCAGCAGCCTTTTTATAAAGAGACATTTGAAATGGTTTTGCAGACTACTAAGTAACTTTATTGTAGAAAGATGATCAGTTTGCAGTCCATTTCATCCAGTAACAATCTAAATAAATTTGAGCCCCAGCTGCACTGATACATGTCTGCTTTGCTGCAGGAGCTGTTATTATCATATCTGGATTTGCAGGTTTTATACTAAAGTAAAAGATTAAGTAATTTTTTTATTATCTAATTTTGATTTTTTTCATTGCCAAGAATGTTCAGTGAGGTAAATAATTATCATATGCCATGTCCTTTTCACAATAAAAGGGTTTGTCTCTGGTTTTAAATTTTATTCTTCCTGTAAACAGAATATCCTTAAATGTTGAATTAGTAAAAAAAATGGAAGTAATCTAATTTCCTAATGCTTTTCCAAGTACTAAAACATAATTTGGACTTTTATTAACTAAGATGTACAGACTTAGCTTTCGTGTAATATGGCTGCACTGACCTGATCTGAAACAGTCTTATGTTTTTGTAGTCATGTATAGCATCCAAATTGTATGAGGCTTTTTTCAATAATACTTTTTTTTTTTTTTCTCCCTCTTCATCCTCTCTCTGCTTTGAATAGGGATTCTGCCATTTCTAGTAACAAGACCCCCCATAACAGCTCCATCAACCACATAGAGACAGTCCTGCAGCAGCTGGATGAGGCCCAATCTCAGATGGAGGAGCTTTTTCAAGAACGCAAGATCAAGCTTGAGCTGTTTCTGCAGCTCCGCATATTTGAAAGAGATGCAATAGATGTGAGTGTCGGCCTTTAGAGTTGCACTGCACTTCTCTCATGTAGGAACATGTATGCTGAGATTGTTGTTGTGTGGGTGCATTGGCATGTGGCGCAAATGACTGATAAATTTAGTTCTTACCTGAACTTTTTGGCTTCAAGGCTTGTATGTGAAAGTGACAGGAGAGACAGAGCTGAGCTTTTTGATATTAACTCAAGCTCCGGTTGGCTCCAAGTGCAGCTTTAAGCAAGTGTCTTGTAAAATCATAATGGACCAGTTGCATTCCCTGGTAAGTTTGTTTGAATATCAAGCTACCGTGATATAACTGGTATGCTTACAGTTAATCTGAGTAAGACTTGCAGGGTGGTTTAGTACAAACCCTCTAAACTCTTCCTTTGCAGTAACACCCCTCCTCTCGTTCTTTTCCAAATCAGCAGTCTTTTTTCAGTTGGCAACTACAAATGGTGTTTGGAACTCTGTTTTAATCTTTGGGGATGTTTTATGGGCTGTCTGTCTGTCTTTTTTTAAAAAAAGTTTCTTTTCCACCTCTGAAAATAATGCAAAAGTAGTTGTAGCGCCACACCACTGCAAAACTTCAAGAAGTTTTGACACTGTCCAAATTTTGGAGGAGGTTTACAGCTTATCAGTTGGAAAGTTTCTGTTTGTGTGCAGGGACATGTATACAAACAGACATGGAACACTACATGGAGCTTAGGTTAATAGAATTGCATTCATTATAAAGCTTCAGCTAAGTTCATATGACTTCTGTAAAATTGCTAGTGCTGTCCACAGTGACTGAAACTGGTTTGGTGGCTCAGACAGTTCAGCGTTTTCCATTGGTAAATGATCCTGCCTGAGTATATAATGGCTTATCTCAGAACTCTGGAAACCAGAACTAACAGTAATAATTTTATGCCCTTTGCCTGTATCTAGTAAAAGCTGCAACTGTTGGTGGGGTATGAATGGTGTAAGGGCAGGGAGGCAGTTGGTAAATGTAATAGCTTCTCAGGTGGTTGTTTGTTTTGTTTTTTTCTTAAAATCAGAATTAGATATCATTGCTGAAGTCTGATTTAGTTAAGCAAACCTAGTTAGGTACAGTGCAGGAATAGGCAGTCACAGTTCCTTGATCCATGCACATAGAGGAAGTGAGAGTTTGCGTTCCACAGCAATAATGACTGTGGTGTAAAAAGAAGACTAAGAAGGTTCTTTGTTTTGCAATTCACACCAGTCTACAGGGAATTTGCTGCTTTGATTGTGAGAGACTAGCTGTCTTGTGTGTGCAAGGGAAAAGTTTTGGCAGAATTGTAATAATTAATTTGATGCCTGGTATATGTGGAGGAAGATAAAAGATGTCCCCTTCTATAGGATTGTCAGCAATTTTACTATCTCTGTAGAAGTGATCTGCAGTGCTCAGTGTCTGTGTGATGTTCTCAAAACACTTTTATTAAGGAAGTGGAAGCTGTGGGTGGCAAGACATACCAAGAAGATTAATAGGATCAGGTTGAAGGTTTGAGTGAAGTTCATGATTAAGGTGATTACTCTCTGCTGTAGGTTACATAAACCAGGATTCTGCAATAGCAGAAGGCTGTTGCAGGACCCTTTCTAGTCCTACAGCACAGGACGGCATCTGTATAGATGGTAGTACTTCTGTGCATGTTGTTTGGCAATGTCTATAGGATTTTGCCCTGGAAAGCTGCAAACCCTAACTTGACAGGTCTTGTTTTTTATAAAGCTGACATTTGACATGCTTTACATTTTGGCATATACACCAAAACTCTTTCAGTAAGGTAGTTGGTACTTTGCTTTATGTTGTATTTTGTTTATATGGCTTGGAAACAAAAATTGTGCTTGTTTAAGATTGCCAAGGAGCCCTCCAGGGAACAGAATGATCCTGGCTGCAGAGTGCCTTCAGCAAAATGTTGATTTCTTTGCTGTCTCTGTACCGTGCCCTCTCTCTGCTTCCTCAGCAAAGCACACTTCTCTTTTCCCTCTCCCTGAAGGCAGACATCTGTTGGGAAATTTCCAGGAAGAAAATGCAAGGACTAACTCCAGGTCAGTTGTTTGAAAGCAGAAGCTCAGCTGAAGTAACATGATAGTGAGGAGGAGCCAGATGCCAGCTAGGAACTTTCAGACCTTGTTTTGACCTCGTCCTTTGTTGAGGATTTTGTGTGACTCGTCCAGTCAATTAAGACTTGGCCGTAGGAGCAGTTCATTCAGGGCAGCATCCTGTGAGGACAGTTTTTCTGGAAGGCGAGTAATGTTGCTAGCTTGTCTTACTGCTTGCAAAATAACACAAGCTAAAATGGGACAAAGGGTTCCCCTAGCACTGCAGGATCATACTGTGCAGTTGTGCTTCTGGGGACAGTGGTGAGATTTTCTTGCAGGGTTATTATTCACTGATAAAATACTCTGTTTCTTTCAGTTGCTGCCTTTTTATCCTACAACTTTTCAGATTTTCCCACTCTTCTGAAATTCCTCTAACTGCAGCACTGTCTCTGTCTTGCCTCTTGCTCTTGGCTTATACACTTGACCTTCTCTATCCTCGGTAGGCTTTTAAGTGCCGTTGGTGTGAGGACTCTGGTGTGATTGCCTGTATTAAGTAAAGGCAAGAAGGAGCAAAATAATGTACGCAAAGAGTCCCTTGCTAGGGTGATTAGTAGCGTAAGGAAGATGTTAACTACTGTGGAAAGGTAACATTGGTGACAATGTCTGAAGTCTAAAATGTTCGTGTCTCGTCTGTGCAGTTTTGCTTGTCTGTAACTTAAATGCCTTGAGGCCTATGTCAGGGCTCCACACAAAGCATACCACGCACTTTTCAACTCACAGCTTTATCTCAACTCTATTTTTGGACCACGCTTACAAGATGCCTGTTAAGTCATACAGCTGAAAAGGCAAGGATGCAAAGTGCTGGATCAGAGACCCAACTCTTCTCCCTTTCCCATTTTCCCTTTTTCTTTCTCCTCAGCACATATTTTCCAGTTGGTACAAGGAACACTAGTTAGACTCTTCTGAGAAAGAGACCTGTGGTTCTTTATTTCTTTCTCACTGAGTGTGAAAGAGTCAGCATTCCTTCTGTGTTATACCTTGCCTTGTTTCCCATCACTGTTACCTTTACATTTGTTAAAACCTAGGAATGTCAGGCAGCTCAGACTCTGCACTAGGGACTTCTTGAACACATGCTATGGTAAGTAGTTACCCTGTGTTTATGTTGGGTTGTCCATTTCCTGAGAGCTGTATTAATTTGTGATTCACTTACTTTAGATGTCTATTAGCTATTTGTCTTTGTTCTATTTGGTTAATGCTAACTCTTTTGATAAAACTTTACAAACAGAATAGGAGTCTCCTTGCTCTAAAAGTGTTGCTTGTAAAGCAGAACTCCAGGGGAAGCACTGAAGACTGTGGGCAGAGAGGGCTTTAATGCACATTATTTTTGTTTTAACTCCGCCGTTAATGCATTTCAGTTTTGCACGGTGGGTGCAATCGCAAAATAGATCACCTTGTGCCACCTAATTACTGCTGAAAAAATGTAAGGTTTACTGCCCTTGTTAGGAACCTCGGTTGTGATGTTCACTCACTACTTATCTTTTGAATGAATGTAGGACATGCTGGCATTATTTATTTGAATCATGAGCTCTCTGGTCTTTTGATGGGGACGAGGAATGTCTTGCTCATGTACAGAGTGTTTCATACTGCTTTAAACAGCGTGTGGGCCATGATCTTAACCTTGGTATTGCATGAAATAACATGGGAAAAATTTATAATTCTTACTGTTCATTGTTGTTTTCTGGAGACAGTATTACTGAAACCTCTTGGCTGAGGTGACACACAGTGTTGACCTCATAAAACTACATGTTGTTTATATCAGGTACAGTGAATCTCAGGATAGTCTGAGGACATTGTGACTACAATCTACTTAAACCCTTATTATAAAAATACTGAGACTTAGCCACAGGAATGTCCTGTTGTGAGCTTATTGTCTTTATTTCCACTCAATTTGCTAGTCATCTGTTCTGAAGGGAGATGGACTGGCTTTGCTTTTAAAACAGTGGCATAAAAGTGCCATGTTAAATCTTAATCCACTTTTTAATGGCATTTAGAAAGACGATGGAAGATGATGTTTTGACAGCAGTGTTTCACAACTTTCTTTAATGCTCAGATATCTCAGTTTGACCAAGTCTAACTACAGTTATTTCTAACTGATGAAAGTTAACTGAACTGGGTGAAAATAAGATGGTTAATCTGATTTGTGAGAACTTCTTTAGTGTAGTGGATGGTTTGAAGAAACATGTTAGATGACCTCTACTCCTTTTAGTAATGAATGTCACAGACTTTTGAAGATGGGCTGAGAGAAGAGCAGATCTGAGGTGTGTGAGAACAGACAGGGACGGTAGCTGGAAGTAAGCAGTTTCTCAAACTAGACTGTCAGGAAGCCTTGAAGTTTCTGAAATATTTCAGATCAGTTAAAAGGAAATGAAGAGCAGAAAGAGGAGATGAGACGTGTTGAGTATGGACCAAGTAAAAGGGAAATAAAGCGAAGTTGTGGAGGATTTTGTGGGAGGGTAAGCTACTCATAAGGCATAAATAGATTGTATGTGTGATGTTGAGAGCACATGGAAGAGAGATGAAAGAACTTTCAAGCAGTGGCTAAAAACCTTATCATGTATATCTTTCTGCATCCCTTGCCCATCAGCTTTTCTGTTTTTCAGTCTTAGCCCTGAAACATGAGTTTCTGCCTGTTTTCACTTTGGTAGAGCTAGCTGATTGGGATTAGGGATTGCAAATAGCTACACTAATTGTTCAGTATCTCTCATCATGGCACGTGCAAAACTTGAATACTTAGTGGATCAAGTAAAATTCTTGCCCAACACCTTTAAAACAGGAAATGACTCACTGATGCCACAATTTTAACAATAATTGCATGACGTGTCCATTTTTTTAATGGTGCCACGTGAGCAGTATGGAAACAAGCCTTCAAGAAAGATTGCAGCTGACTGCAGAAATTTTATACAGATGATTTAACTTTGCTTTCTCTTCAATTCTGTTTTTTGTAGAAGGCCTGTTTTCCTGGGATTTCTCTTGTAGTTTAATAGTCTCAGTAACTTCACAGCTCTGATTAACCACTTGGAAAGTGTAGTGGCATATTCCTTTTGCTGACAACAAATGACTTTGGTTAAATATTTATGCAGTCAGCTACTTTGTTGCTACAGCTCATTTAGTCAGATCCTTTTTTTGCTGTCTTGCTGCATAAATAGGTATTTTCCTGTCATCCAGCACCATTCACATCAGTTTGTCCTACTCCTGAAATTGTAGAACTCTGGAGCTAAGCCATACTTGGTCCTTGATATCTATAATTTTTTTTTCCAAATATACTGCAGAAGTTTGTGGCAAAAATGCTGAAAATTCTGTAGAAAGATTTTATTAGGGGCTTAAGGGATAAGTGTGTCAGACTTGTTTGAAGTAGTTGATGGGTCAAACCTGTGCCATAAAAACTCAACCCACTTGGATCAGTGAGGATCGTAAGCATTATCTGTTAGACTTAAACAGTTTTGTACTCTAATTAAAAGGAATAGTTTACATTTCAGACAGGTTTTGCAATATGATTTGAAAAATACACTTGTGTGGACAGAAAAGGAGGACTTATAGTTGTGATACATGTGTT
This sequence comes from Athene noctua, assembly GCF_965140245.1. Lineage (NCBI taxonomy): Eukaryota > Metazoa > Chordata > Aves > Strigiformes > Strigidae > Athene > Athene noctua. The sequence goes on from NC_134038.1 coordinate 81,698,724, forward strand.
TAAAAAAAAAACTTTCTTGGCTGCCCTTCTTTGGACATATGACTGAGAGTAAAATCCAGAATTAAAGTGTAAACTGAAGTGTAGCTGAACGATTTCAGCAAGCAAATTTATCTCTGACGTTACACTAATACCATAATAAAGTAATACTTTCTGGTTTTCCTCCATTTGCTAAGTACCCTGCCTTTTGTGACAAGGAGTGCTTCTCAGTTGTCTGGCAGAAGTCAAAGGTGCTCACAGAGCCTGACGCTTTCTGCTCACAAAAGGGGAGAGCTAGCTTTTTTGTAAAAGGCCTCAAGACTGGCATAACTGAAAGCTAAGGTGGCTCTTGTTGTGTGAATTACTACCTGGTCTGGAGAACTGAGAGGATGTTTAAAAGTGGAGATAAAAACATGTTAACTTCATCTGTTCTGCAAGTGATATGTTGACAAAGGAGTACCTTAAACAAGGCAAGGCTACCCATAGTATTGCAAGCACTGGTTGAAGGGTAGCTGTAGCAGTTTTCAAAGACGTTCTTCTGGATTGTTTGCCAAAATTTAGAATCCATCCTAAGACAGCCTATGTCTGAACCATGTTGAACCTGATCAGTTAAATCAGTCAACAATGAAAAACTCAAGTTCCTGAGCTCCATTGTATGTGCAACATGGGAAAGAAACATATGTTGTGTAATGTCTTCCTCCTTTTTCTCCCAGATAATTTCAGACCTCGAGTCCTGGAATGATGAGCTCTCTCAGCAGATGAATGATTTTGACACTGAAGATCTTACAATAGCAGAACAGAGGCTCCAGCATCATGCAGACAAAGCCCTGACCATGAATAACTTGACCTTTGATGTCATCCACCAAGGGCAGGATCTGCTGCAGTATGTCAATGAAGTGCAGGCATCGGGTAAGATGGCTCCTTTGTGCTCTTTGGGGCAGTGGCTTTATTAAGAATTACCCAGTGGTCTCTCCATGGGACGTGTGAAAATAACAGCAATGCTGTTAACTTTAAACTGGAGACAGGGATTTTTTTTTTAATACTCAAAATAATTGATAGTGTTCATGAGAATATGCTGTTAGTATGGCATGTAATTTTTATCTTAAGAGTTGGCAACACCTGAAGATGTTTAGGTTTTAAAGAAAGGGATTCCACTCAGGATGTCAGTAAAATTAGAGTAAATAGCAGGGAGTTAATTTTATAGTTAATAGGAGCAATGCAGTCAAGCCAAAACTTTGCAGATTTCAAGTAGTAAGTCTTCCTTTTTTGATTCTTACACCCCTTTACTTGATATTTGTAACTGTATACAGTCATCTAGAGTAGATCTCAGGTTTCTTTAAAAAAAACTACAAATTTATATTGCGTTTTTAAAGAGTGCAAAAACCTACACTCATTTAAGCAAATGCTCTGAGGACGAAGTTGAACTCCGTAGAGGAAGTGGAAAAGTAAGTGTAAAACAGTGCAAACGGGCTGTTGGCCTCAGGAAGACTCACAAGTCATTGACAAAAGGACTGGCTGATTACAGGTGTCGAGCTGCTTTGTGACAGAGACGTGGACATGGCCACTCGCGTGCAGGACCTGCTGGAGTTCCTGCACGAGAAGCAGCAGGAGCTGGACCTGGCGGCCGAGCAGCACCGGAAGCACTTGGAGCAGTGTGTGCAGCTGCGGCACCTGCAGGCCGAGGTCAAGCAGGTACGTGGGGGCGGGGCATCGACTCCTGCCTGTGGAGCAGGGAGGGACTGGGAATTGAGCACCAAGAACCTTCATCCTCTGATAACACAAAGTGCATTGTTCAGTTTGAGTCAACAGTCTGTATTTTTACGTGGGTACAAGTCAAGTGTTTGAAGTGCAGAGCAGTTTGAACTAATGTTAAACTCATGCTTTTATCATCTGTATGCTGATCAATAAAAATGTCTGGTGATACACCTTCCAGTACTTAAAGGGGGCCTACAGAAAAGACGGGGAGGGACTATTTATCAGGGACTGTAGTGATAGGAGGAGGGGTAGCAGTTTTAAACTGAAAGAGGGTAGATTTAGTTTAGATACCAAGAATAAATTCTTCACTATGAGGGTGGTGAGACAAGGATTGCCCAGAGAAGCTGTGGCTGCCCCCTCCCTGGCAGTGTTCAAGGCCAGGTTGGACGGGGCTTTGAGCAACTTGATCCAGTGGAAGGTGTCCCTGCCCATGGCAGGAGGGTTGGAACTAGATGATCTTTAGGGTCCCTTCCAACCCAAACCATTCTATGATAGTCCCCACAGACTGGCCTAGTAGTTTTTGGGATATTCTTTGAGACATCTACAAATAGTCATAACATAGTATCAGCATGGAGAAGTAAAATAAAGTTTTGCAATAAAGTGACAAGTTTTGAGGTCCTTATCAGATAAACACCTAAACCTTTGGTGAATTTGAGATGGTGTGCACAAAACCACTGAAGTAGGTGAAAGTTTAAAAAACAAATAAACAAAACGTTAGAAAGTTAAGCGGTTTTGATCTTGCTTACACTAGCATCACAGAAGTCTATTACAGTCTCTGTTGTATTAGTATGTCCCATAATGGCTCCCAGTGCAACTTGTCCTTTTCCTATTTGTCATGAGCTCTTAGAAAACTTCATCTCCATCATGAAACCAAGTGAGAACTCCCAAATTGCAAAGTAGTATAAAGGGGGTGCATTTAGCACAGGAGAGGTGAATAGAAGGTTCCCGAAGTATTTCCAGTCAATGGCTGGTTACTTTATAGTAACAAACCCAAAGTTTTGTGTGGCCTTGAATTAAAGGAATACAAGGAACTGTGTAGTGTCTGCTGTCAGTGCAATCTCGGCATGACTTTCTGGTTCAAGCCTTTGCACACTCTACTGAACTATCCTGTATCCATCTTAGCACTTGCTGATCTTCATGAATGCATATTACAGATTACTCCTTTCATGTGATTAATGTTAGAGGTAAAGTTATTGCAGATCAGGATAGTTTCTGTACTCAGTTGCATGCTATCTTGAGGATGAAGGGAAAGCACTTTTGCAAAGGGAAAAAAAAACTAAAAGAGTGAATGCCAGCTGAGGCAATCTCATCTGTTTGCGGTACATTGGGGGTTAGGATGGGTTAGTAAGAAAAAGAAATTGTTAATTCCCATGATACTGAAATAATATTCAGTTACAGAACAGAATATTAGCACCTGGGTAATATTTCTAAGACATGCTATTAAATAAATATTTATATTGCTTGCTCCCACAGTAAAGTAAGTAGCTCCACTAGCTTTGTATGCAAGTTAAATGTGACAAGGAAGACACACGTTTAAAACGTATGTTTGCAGAACAAGTGTTCTATATTTTGTCAGATGCAAACAGATGATGAACGTCATGGACTGTAGAGGAATATCCATGTTGCACTTAATATGTGGTTTACAAGTCATTCTGTAAGATCTTTGTAACTTTTTTGAACCACTGCTAACCCTGACTGAAACTAAAGCTCAAACTTAGATTTTTAAGAAAGCACTAGAAAAAATGAATTTATCTTATAATAAAGATATAGGTAGTACGCTATTCTAGCCCAGCTGCCTTTTCTTAATAGACTGGACTTTAATAGAAAAAAAGTCCGATTCTGTTTTATATTCCTAGAACACATCTATATCAAGTGGGATTTTATGTTGAACTAAATGTCATAATAGACGTGAGTTTTCAAACAAACTTACATGAACATTTAGCTGACAGAATGCTTGTGTATTACAAACTCCAGATTTTCATTGTACAGATTAACCTGCAATACTTCCCCAGCCTGAAGGCCTAAAAATTGAATGGAACTAAAACTGAATGTTATATTGTCTCATAGGAAGCATGATCTTGTCCTGCTTATTCTGCACTGGGAAAAACTCAGCAGGTCACAGCAGGTGTGTTACCTGAGAGTAAAATGACATGGTAAACCTTCTCTTCAATCTATTTGTGTTGTGTTGCCTGAAGCAGTGAACACATGGTTTTCCAGTTCAATTACTATGATTTTCTGCCAGATTTATTGATGAACTGGGTGCGAACATACTTATTTTATAGATGGGATACTGCCTCCATAGCAAGGATTTTAACAGGATTTCCATTTGACTTTTTTCTGCCAAACTGATGTTACAGCTATTGTGTTTTCCCATATATATATATAAAAACAATATAAAAATATATAGTTTGCAGTCATGTGAAAAGGTTGGACTGTAACGCTGCAGGAATTTTTCCATGGGGTTCATCTCTCAGATTACTGCAATGGAGACCAGCAAATTGCCTCTTGTCTTAGTTTTTTAGTCAAATACTTGCAAGGAGTCTCTTCAGTACTAGGTAATGAAACTTGGAGCTTAGTGAATTCTTATCAAATAAGTACAGAAAGCAGATAAAAATATCCAGTGTTGCTTCTTACTTAACTACCTTATAAGTTCTGCTTTGTGGCATGGAAGTTCTGTAGATCAAGCCTCAGGACTAGGAGGAAGCAGGAGGGCCAGAAGACAAACAGAGGTTTAAAGAAAACCTGCAAAGTATTTGCTCATCAACTTGATGTGTAATAGGTGCAGAAATGGCAAAACAAGGTAGAAGTTTACAGTGTAGGGAAACCTCAAAAGATAGGTGGAAGAGGATGCTCACTGAAATAAGAAGGGACAGCTGTATATGGGAAAAATAAAATGAAAAGAAAACTTGAGTGTTTTATACAGGGCAGGGTCATATAAGTAGACAGAGAAATAATTAAGAAATTATCTGTCTCATCCAGAACTCCACTTGCGTGTTTGCCAGACTTTTTTTAAAAATCACTTAAAATATAGCTGCTAGATTACTTGTTACCAGGTACTCACTTTGTAGAATGAATGGTTTGCTCTGCTTAATATGCAGCATTTGCCTGAGTCAAACTCTTTACCAAGCTCCAAAACCAATCCAATTGGGTTTACTGTGCTCATTAAGCCTTTTCAGTGCAATATCATCTGCTACTCTGATCATGATGTATGTTCTTGGATATATACATATGTATTCATATCTGTACAACAGCGTACAAATACTTGTACCATCAAGAGTACTGTGAGGTGCTTTGTGTTCTCACATGGCTATCTTTCAGCTTGGTGCGAGCACAGTTCAGTGCTTGAGCTCCGATTCTTCCAAAATACTACTCAGGAAGAGTGTCCTGGCACTTCACGTAGTGCCATATGGATATGAAAATGTAGCTAGGACAGCAAGCTGAAGCAGGTCTGTCTCATGATCATTTTTAGTTACAGTCAAAAATCAGTCCAAGAAACTAATCTTAAATCAAGCCTTTTTCTATAGAACTCTACATATTTGACCCTTTCAAGTGACCCAAACTCTGTTTCATTTCCACACTTTTTCTGATGCTCTACTGATGATTTTCTAGCCTGCTAAAGGCTGCAAGGGGAAAGATGGGGTGTGTAGTCCACCCAAACAGACAGTGAGGTGATGAGAACATGCCAACAATCACTGGAAGGCAGCAGCCCTGGAGGAACAGGCTTGCCGTTTACTAGTGCTTCTGTCTTCCCCTTGAGTCAGAGTGGAGGGAAGGGGAAGGTGCTGCTGGCAACTTCCCTCCTGTGAGTTCCACAAGCTTCTGCACTTGCACCCTGACCTGCAACAAACAGGGGAGCAAATCAGTGTGTTTGAAATGGCAGGTTCTGTGTTAGCTCTCTTTGCTGTGTATTATGGGATGCCAAGTCAAGAGGAGCTTTGAATTGGTGCTGCTTAAGCATTCTCCTTCGTTATAAATTTTCTGGAGAAGGCTAAATGTGTTTTAAACCCTAAGGTGGTGTGTTCTGTTACACTATCTATACCTGGAAGAATTATTTTGTAAGGTAGAGAGGCAGTTCAGAACTGCTTTTGTAAGACAAAGTAGAAATAAAAAAGGGATTTAAAAAACAAAATCATCTGCCCCCATTGTTCTTACAGACACATCCTTTCCTCCAAGCATAGTTTCTGCCTACAGTCTGTTGAACCCACCTCGTTCCCTCAGAAGTTGCCCTTTTTTTTGAGGCTTACCTGGGCTTGCTCCCCTGAGTATTAACAACCTCCAGGTGTCTTAACATCTTGGAAACTCCCAGCTCCTTTCATGGTCCCTTTCACGTGCCCCCACGCTGTGGTCCTGGAAGCAGCAGGAGGGATTGTTCCAAGGCCAGAGCCATCTTCTGCCTCCCCACAAGGCTCCACCTGATGCAGCGCTTTCTCCCCAGAGGAGCAGCATGTGCACCCAGTTACACATCTGGGAGATGCTGTCATGCCCTATGTCTGCACTGTAAACTTACTCTTTTCTACAGACTTGCAGGATTTATACAGAACTCAAATACATTCTATCGGGGTAAAAAATAACCCAAAACTTGTTAGCTGTTTATCGTGCAGGCAAAAGTGGGACAAACTGCATTACTAATATAACAGTATTACAGTCCGGATAAGCATAAGGTAGAGGGTGAGACTGTGATGCAGATTTGAGGGAATGGGTGTTGTGTCAAGATGGCTAGGCCTCAGTTGCTTTGAGCTGTTAAAGATATGTTAGAGTGTACTTCGGATGTAGACCACATTTGTCTTTTGATTTTATGGATTTGTGTTTTAATAGGTCCTTTTCCTGGTTTCTGCCAGTGTTTTCAGTCTATGACTATAGTCACATCATCCTGATTCACTTAGTAATAATGTGACACAGCAGCATTAATGGTAGTGTCGTATGTGTATCACTAGAGGAGAGTATTTAGTGTTATGAGCTAACTGTGATTTGGTAGTTAATATATTTATTACCAGTGGTTAAAGGTCTAAAATCAATTACTAGGAAAAAGTTAGAGAAGGTGTGCTTAAACTGGTTATTTTCAAATCAACTGGGCCCAAAGGAATTTACCCTAGAATACCTTGAAAACTGCCTGAAATAATGTCATAGATGTTAGTGCTTATCTTCTCCAAACTTCTGGAGACTGGGTGAGATTCTGGAGGCCTGGAACTTAACATTTACTTCTCAAAAGTGGGAAAGCATTAGCTAAAGGAGGATTATAGGTCAGCTAGTTTAACATAATTCCCAGGAAAAAATATTGAAACAAGTAGATTATTAAACCTGAACAGTGATGACTAGAGGAGAAAAGGTTGACATAGAATAATTAAGCAGAGCTTCACATAGATAAATCCTGTTTCTGTTACCTTACGACAAGGTAACAGGTCTTCTGGGTAGAGGTGAAAAAGCAGATGGCGTAGATTTTCCTTCCATTAAAGCTTTTGAAATAGTTTAGTCTATCTGGCCCTAGTGTACTATGGGAATAGCATATGAGACTACATTGCCAGGAATGATAACTTGCTGGAAAACCGTACTCAGTAACAAAAGTTATTAAGAGACTCACTGGATTGGAAAATAGATTTCAAATTTAAAAAAAAAAAAAAAAAAGTAGAAGTCTGTTTAGATACTAGTTCATGTTTTCAGTCAGAAAATGTACACATTAGAGTAGAGATTATGCTTTTAAATTTGAAGATAAAGGCAAAAGAAGCTGGAAAAAGGATCTAAGTTTATTGGAAGACACTGGATTACAGTTCAGAATTATATTAATGTATGGGAAGATTGTGTTGCAAGAATATGATTTCTTCTGGTGACAAATACAGAGCATGATGTACTGGCAGGAATAATCAGCTGAACAAATACAGCTCAGGGGTAATTTCTGGTTGGACAGTAGTTCCACAGAAAAGTTTTACAGATGACAGTGAATAACCTGGTTTATATCCAGCTTTACTCAGTGTTTGAAAAATTTTGACCAAAGTTATGGTTATCAAGTCATAAAAGAGCAGTGACAAAAGTAAGGCAGCTAGCTTCACGTGGAAGAGTTTGAAGAGAGACTGTGGACAACAAGAGAAGAAGAATCTAGAGAAGGGAATCAGGTAATGTTCTTGGTGGAGAGAGGTGGGGGAAAAACAAAGCTGATGCCAAGAGGGAGACAATTTTTTTTTGTTTTTCTTTTTTTTTTTTTTTTCCCCCCCTGTTGTAGGTAGGAGAAATGAAATGAGCCAAAATTACAGTGAGAGATTTGAGTGTTAGACATTAGAAAGAAGACTTCTGGTGATAAAAATGTCTGGTGAAAGCGTGGGATTGGAGTCTTGAGTAATGAACAAAGCACAGATCTTTTAGGAGGGGCCTTAAGGTTGGATGTTCCTGCTGTTGGTAAGGAAGGCACTGGTTGGCCTCCTGAGGCTTCTCCCCAACCAGGGATGGTTCTGCTTTCTGTGGATGTGTCAAAGAAGGCATGTTCTGAAAACCAAAAATCTTTAAGCGATTAAAAGACACTCAATGATCACATTGTTTTCAACATTAATATTAAAAATTATTTGCTTACTTCTTACTAAGGTGCATGTCCTCAGTTTACATTACTGACACTGGCTCTTAGGCAAATATTGCTTGTAGCTTCTTCCTGTTTTCCAGGTGACTGAAATGGTGTTCAGAAACGCAACCTTGTTCAGAGCATAAACTGAAACCGCAAGCATGTAGTAGTTGACTGAAACATATGAGGGGTCAGCTAAGTGAAATTATAGTAAATGTAATTCATTGTGTTTATTGAATATATAATTAACTTTATGTAATTAATAAATCTTTTAGTCATCAATTCCAGTACTACATTAGGTGACCCTAAATGTTTTTGCCCTTAGCAACGATGCTTTTTTTTTTTTGCATGTTGGCAGTGGAATTGTATATTTCATGGCGTTCTCTTTTGTTACAGGTTTTGGGCTGGATCCGAAATGGAGAGTCAATGTTAAATGCTGGGCTTATCACTGCTAGCTCTTTGCAGGAGGCAGAACAGTTACAGAGGGAGCATGAGCAGTTTCAACATGCAATAGAGGTAAAAGTACCATTTTAGCAACCGTAGCCAAGAAGTCTTGTATTAGAGTTCATGAGTCTCTGTCAGTAGCACTGTTGGGTTCACACTATATTGGATATTTTGAGTTTAGCAAAAGTTCTTGAAATCATCTTATGGCAAAGAGGAAGGTGGGTTTTTTTGTTCTTGTTCATTTTGGAGCTGCAATTCCAGGTGCGCACATCTTCTCAGTACCTTTTTGCATTTTTGTAAAGTGATAGCTGTTCACAGCAATTTTACTGAAAATGGTGTTTCCCTTTGTTAGAATACAACATATAATGCTAACTGTTAAAGATAAGAATAAATGGAACAGCAAACACCAGGTTTATGTGTTACGGTCCTTTAATGTTTCTGTTTTTGTTTGATAGTAGGTTTCATTGAAATTTGTGTGTGGTGGTGTGTCCATCCTCCTGCCATGACTTCAAACTCAACTTAAAGGATTTGTTATATCTTTGCAAAAAATAGGCAGAGATCTTAAGACTGGCTGAAATGCGGTATTATTCATTTATATGCACTATCTCAGGACCTAACGGTGATACTGATTATATATAGCATATGTTTTTTAAGACCTTTACTTTTGTTGAAAGATTAACCAATGTTGTGATTGTTTGGGAAAACTGTTTTCAGAAGTACTCTGTCTTGCAGTAGTTCTTTAATGTTCATTTGCTATTTGGTGGAGTTATATGATTCCCTACAGTTTGCACTATATGTACCCTCACTTTGAGAACTTTGGTAACTCTCATGTATAAAAATCATGAGACCTCTAGGTGTTGGACAATTTAAGACTAAATTACTAGGAAGCTTAAATTCTGTGTTTTCTCTGTCATTCTGTACTTGGATATAATAATGCTTATTACAGTTAGGGGTTCCAGATAATAGGCAAGTATATGTGTAAGCAGAGAACTACAAATTTGCTTATAATGAATGGAGAGTTGTCTTTTGTATTGACCTGCATGGCTGCACCTTCATTTGTTCACTACTGATGTGTGAAAGACTGCAGTAAAGCTGTGAGAACAGTAAAAGCAATCAAGCCAAAATAAGATACATCCTGTCTACCTTCTTTTTCCTCACCATGAAGAGAAAGAAAATCAACCTGAAATTCATAATTAAAATGTACTGCAACACAGATGTGCCATGTGTGACTTAATGCTAGGCAGTGGCTGTTGCTTACAAACTGATAGTCATGGTTGATCTGATAGATTTATTTCCTTTGTATTTGCATAGTAAAATCATGCAGTGACTAATATTAGATGGTTATTTTTAGTTGATGGATGTTTGTGCATGTGTATAGAAGTGGCATTGACACAATGAAAATGTGAGCCTTTGAGGGCTTCAAGAAAATGAAGTGCTTCACTGAAGTCTTGAATTTTCACCTCTTGTCAGAAAACACATCAGAGTGCCCTGCAGGTTCAGCAGAAGGCAGAGGCAATGCTTCAGGCTAATCACTATGATATGGATATGATCCGGGAGTGTGCAGAGAAGGTTGCTTCCCATTGGCAGCAACTGATGCTGAAGATGGAGGACCGTCTCAAGCTTGTGAATGCCTCTGTTGCCTTCTATAAAACTTCTGAACAGGTACAGAAATGCTACATGATCTCTGTCTGCCTTGGTTAATTCTTCAGTATGACGTAAAACAGCATTACCTCAAAAAATGGTTGACTAGGTTTGGTTACATTTACTAATTTGTTAACAACTGCAGTTAAACAAAAAATGCAAAGAGCAAATCATTTTACCAGCTGCCTTAGAAAGAGAAACCATGTGTTGCAGCCTTTTAATATATAGAGACAAAGATTTTTTACCACGGTGACAGAACAAGGGGTAATGGTTTTAAACTGAAAGAGGGTAGATTTAGATTGGATGTAAGGAAGACATGTTTAATGATGAGGCTTTGAGCAACCTGATCTAGTGAAAGATGTTCCTGGCCATGGCAGGGAGGTTGGACTATAGATGATCTTTAAAGGTCCCTTCCAACCCAAACCATTCTATGATAAATGAATAGGAGACAAATTGTACTAACTGCTGAGAGACTACAGTATAATTGGTCTGGCTACACTTGCGTCAATTAGCAAACTTCAAAGAAGGTACATTACCACAGTGCAGCCATTATTGGTAAAGATGGAAATCTTCATCTGCCTCTTCTATTACTCTCCCCTTTAATACTTCTCAGATTATTTTTAATTGAGAAAAATCCTGTAAAACATTTTCAAGATGAAACAATGTACACAATGTACAAGTGGATTTCTGCTTGTTTCAAGAAGTTTTGCTTAAACCATAAACAATTCCACAGAGGTTTTAGCAGAAGTACTTCAGATGGCTAATTCCGGGTTTTGTTTGTGAGTCAGAGAAAACCAGCTTCATCCTACTTGTTCACAAAGCAGTTAGGGGGAAGGCTGACAAGGTTGCTTTCTCTGCAGTCGTATCTTAGGTTGTCCTGAACTGTACAGTTGCAGAGGTGGAGATAGCCTTCTGAGCAATTCCATGTAAGTAGGTCAGTGCCTGCAAAGCTACAAAGTTTGTTGCCTTCTCTTAAGTCCCAGTAAAAACATGTCAGAAACTAAGGTATATGTAAGGGGTAGATTGGTTTTCCGTTTTTTTTTTGGCTTGAATTTTGAATTTTTGTCTTACTGAATTCTATTTGAGTTTGACTTTTTCCTGATAGGTGTGCAGTGTGCTGGAAAGCCTGGAGCAAGAATATAAGCGAGAAGAAGACTGGTGTGGGGGAGCAGACAAGCTGGGTCCCAACTCTGAAACAGATCATGTTACTCCCATGATAAGCAAGCACCTGGAACAGAAGGAGGCATTTCTAAAGGTAAGGTTTGCCATCTTTGTGTGGTCTTTTGATTCTTGGAAAATGTGCAGTCAAATGCTCACTCTTACAGTGCTGAAATGTATGTGGAAAGTAACAGTGCCCATTCAGAAGCTACAGGTATGTCCCAAACTGCAAAGATGTGGGAAGTGACACATTAACTGCTTCTGACAGTGATTAGGAGAATACTGCCAAGTGCATAAAATTGTAGACAGTTTTATAAATATATTTCCTGTTGAACCTCACTAGATGTCAGGTCTCCCGCTGTGACTGAAGAGGAATTGGGAATCACTGCTTTGAGCAACTGTCATTCTAAAGAATGCTTAAAGGCTGTTGCTTTGGAAGAGAAGTGACAGTCACATAGTGCCATTGCTGCCTTTGCATCAGAGCAGCTCTCACAGGTACCTGGACTACAGTAGAGTACAGGAGGAGGAAACTGCTAAACAAGCATCTGGGAATAGTTGTGTTTCTGTAATAGTTTTTAGATAAATGAAAGGTTTTCACTCCAGCTAATGCCCTAGTGAAGAAGGTATTGATCATACTGAATGAAAGTGTGATGAATTCTTGCAAAGCAGTGTAACTAACCGTGTGACCAAAGGCTTTTTCCAGTATGACCTTGAAAGACGACTAAGAGTGTAAAACTTATTTTTATTAAAAGCCTTTTTATTCTCAGTGCACAGATGAGAACATTCAAAATTATATTATCACAGCTCTAAGTATACTGTCAAATAGATCTTTCTACAATTGGCGTATCAGTTACCAATCTTTATTTTAAAAAATATGAGAAATCACTTAGTGTCTTTGTCACTGGATCAAACCATGCTACCTTTATCTAACCTTTTAAAGTAGTATTTTATGTTCTGCTTATTAAAAACAAGGCAGCCAGCCCATATGTAGTACTTGGTGTACGTTAAGATGGAGAAGTTAGGTGAGCTGAGTGTTGGCAATACAGTGGCGAGGACTGAAACCCCTCAAGGCCTTGCCTGTATTTTAAGGGCATGTCTTAATATTTTAGCACTTTTCATTTCACTTCAGTGGTGCGTTTAATTTTTGTTTAAAGTACTGGTGGATGCTTTGGAATATCCAGGTGAGTACATAAGCATGTGCACTCTGTTTACACAATAAATAACTTTATGGCACATACACAAACTTCTTTGTGAGCTCTGAGACATTCTGAAAGCTCTACAGCAGGTAATTGCTTTTCAGGATCTTCAGATAAAAGGAGTAGCATTTTGTTTGGGTTTGTCGTTTTGGTTTTTTTTTCTCCTGCCAGATAAGTAAGGATTAACTGCTATTTGTTGGGAAAACTATTTTAATTGTTGGATTGGCTTACTTATAGAAGGATTTAACAAGCAACACTTTCTAAAATAGGAGGGGGTGGTAAATGCACAAAAGGGGGTGAAGGTCCTTCATCTCTTTCTGGCTGTATATTTGGGCATCTTCAAATAAAGTAATACTGCTGACTCTCTAGGCTTGCACACTGGCTCGGAGGAATGCTGATGTCTTCCTGAAATACCTGCACAGGAACAGCGTAAACATGCCAGGGATGGTGACGCACATCAAAGCACCTGAACAGCAAGTTAAAAGTAAGAAGTTTCTTGTTCTTTTTTACTCTAAAGAATGTGAACATCATGTCCTGTGGTGTGTGTGTGTGATGATGGGGGAGTGAAGCTTTCCCAAGTGGAAAGGGTCCTGTCAGGCTTAACAGGAAATAATTAAAATTGCTTGCACACTTTGAAGGAGCTGCCAGTCATCAAATTCTTACACCCAAATGAAGTTGCTTTGCATTTATGTCATGTTTGCACTTAATATTCTTCCAGTTTGAGACTCAGATGTGCTGCTTTTGTTGAGAAAATGAGATAGTAAACTTCCACAAGATAATATTTGGTCTGAAGCCAAATGGAAGCTGATCACTATAAGCTTACTCCGTGCGTTAGTGTGGTGCATTCTGAGAGTTCTATGGGAGTGCCAGCATGATACAAGATAATCCCTTGAATGATGCCCTTGGGCCCTTCATATAGTTGAAGCAGTATTAAGGAACTTCATGAAGTACAGGATAACTGACGACTTGTTTAAATTAGATGTGTAGATAGGTAGTGAGGCTGATATGAGGCAGAAAAGAACAATTACAGCTTTAAGGTGTAACATGCACTGTGGGGAATGGAGTAGAGAGAGAAACCTGTAGGGCTTTCAGGGACAAAAGTAGAGAAATTAATAGGGTATGTGTAACTGATGGGTGAGGTAGGCAGACGGAGATCAGAGATTCAGAAATAAATATTGCATTTTACTGATTTATTTGCCAGTTATATTCTGCTCACTGTGTTTTGAAGCTGTGACTGCACACTGACATGCTACAGACTCAAAACCAGAGAAGTCTAATTGTCTAATTAATTGTTGTTTATAGCTACCCAAAAGGGAGTTATGCAGAGGATGGAGCCAAACTCAGAGGAACACAGCAATATGACCAGATGAAAAAGTTGCAGCAAGGAAAATTCTGAATGGATATAAGGAGAAATTATTACAGCAAGAGTGAGAAAGCACTGAGTAGAGCAGGTAGCCCAGAGATGTAGTGGAATCTCTGCCCTTGGGAATTTTTAAAAAACTCAGTTGAACAAGCCCCTGAAAAACTTTGAAGTTAGTCCTCCTTTGAGCAGGAGATGGGAACAGATGGCCTCCAGAGATCACTTCCAGTCTAACTTACCTGATGACTCTGTTAGAAAAGGGACATGCTTACTGCTTCACTTTAATACAAGGGGAAAACAGTTTGCGTTAAACTTACTCATGTATCTGATTGTACTCAAACTGAAAATCGTCCTGTGTGGAATTTTTTGTGTTGGAAAGATAATAGGGTATTGGCCATACTTTTCACTCTAAGGAAATAATTGGACTGTGGCAGTTGAAACTTTGAGCCTGTGGAGCTAAGACTATTGTTTTTCCTCTGTCCCTAAGGCATCAGTGTTTATAGAACTGTACAAAATTTCAACACAAATGCTGGCAGTATCAATAACTGAAGACATGTTGCTGACATTTATCACTTAACTCTTCTCTTAGTGGCAGGCAAAGAAAACAAAGCAGAAGCAAGCAGGAAGTTGTAGCAATCACACTTATTGAGTATTAAAAAAAATGTTAGGACTTTCAGACAAACTTTTAAAAATTCAGTTTGGAAATCTGTGGAGAAACAGGCATTCTGAGAAAGGTGAATGTATTCAGATGAGGAAAGAGTAGAAAGGTCTCTGCTAATGTCCTTAAGAATAATTATATGTCTGAACTGCAGTGCTATGCATGCTCTGTGTACGTTTAAGATCCTGGATGAATAATAGATGTTTAAAAAGCGACAAGAAAAGCAACAAAAATACCCAAGCAGGGTAAAAGTAAGCTATGTACTCTCTGGAGCATGTGTCGTACGAGCAGCGGCTGAGGGAACTGGGGGTGTTTAGTCTGGAGAAGAGGAGGCTGAGGGGAGACCTCATCGCCCTCTACTGCTCCCTGAAAGGAGGTTGCAGAGAGCTGGGGATGAGCCTCTTTAACCAAGAAATAAGTGATGAGACAAGAGGTAATGGCCTCAAATTGCAGCAGGGAAGGTTTAGGCTGGATATGAGGAAGCATTTCTTTCCAGAAGGGGTTGTTAGGTGTTGGAATGGGCTGCCCAGGGAGGTGGTGGAGTCCCCATCCCTGGAGGTGTTTAAGAGTCGGGTCGACATAGCGCTGAGGGATCTGGTGTAGTTGGGAACTGTTAGTGTAAGGTAAATAGTTGGACTGGATGATCTTCAAGGTCTTTTCCAACCTAGACCGTTCTGTGATTCTATGATTCTGTGATATGCTTCTGAGAATTAAACATGAATTAAGATAAAACAAGCGAGAACTCCTTCCTTTTAGGTCTCAGTGGTATGGTGGTAGCTGACCAAATGATTTAAAAGTTCACTCGATCTTCGTGTTCAAATATGCATGTAAGGAAAAAGATCTCTTTTCATCTCTTTTCTAAATAGATAGAGGAAAAATATAATAGTCTTTATTTCATTTTGGTGAAATAGAAGTTACACATGTTCTGCTGGACCATTACGCACTCATACTCAGGTGTATGCTTGAAACAGTGTGCCAGACTGGGATCAGTATATAGTACATAAATGCACTTTCAAAACTTTAGTAACCCTTGAGTTTCTGCATAACTGCTGAATATTTTTCAAAAACATCATTCGGCGACATACTTGATCATAATTCCCAGCTGCAGATTATGATACCTAGAAAAGCAATGTCTTAATGTAGGCTAAGTTTAGCGAAGCACATGCTTCATGGGAAACAGGAATCACAATGGTACTGAACTCTGAGAGGTGTCCTTTTGTTCCTTCATGCAGATGTAAATAATTTCCTTGACCTGCAGTTATGAGTATCCAAATACTGTATCAGACACCATGCCAAAGCTGAATTTTAGGAAGGAGTTGTGGCCTGAAACTGCTGTGACAGGTGGATTCAGAGTCAGTGACAATTGTTGTCAAGCTCAGAAAAGGAGTATCTTCATCTTTGCTTCTGCTGCTGATTTTTGCGTGGTGCTTTGTTACCTGTCTCAGCTCTATGGGCTGCAACTGAACATAGTGCAGGAACTTGTCTCATGGTGCTTATATTTTTAGATAGGTTGATAGAGAGGGCACCATAGATACAGCTGAAAGTTCTCTGAGGCTGGAGAATAAGGTGAAAGTTTAGGAAGCAATCCTAACAAATGTTGGAATCAAAGACAATAACAACAATAGGAACTGTAGTTCAGAAGGCTTTAGAGTTGATCATCCAATCCTAGTATTAAATATTGATGTTCTGTAACTTCCTTTGAGTAGTTAATAGAATATTTTTTCTCTTCCTTGTCAGTTCAGAAAACTAATGGCAGTAATACTAATGGTGTCCAGCCAAATATCTCTCACTGGCTTGCCATCTGTATTGTGTCCTGACAGAACAAATGCTGTTCCAATTAGCTAAATTCGCCTTGCTTGCTCTTTGTCAGAACTGTTTCACTTGTCACTATTAAGAAGTCTCATTTTATATGGTATATGCAGTTGGGTGTATTGCATTGTATAATGATAATTGTGTCCCACGCCCCCCCACCTTGCCCAGCAAAATCTGGCAGATGTTCTGAGCAAGCATTTTGGATGTGGCATAAGGCAGAAATAAAACTGAGAAAGCAGGTGAGACTCATAGGAGATCAGCTTGTGGTTTGGCTAAGGGACAGATTAATTGAGGCATATTTGAAGGTAGCCTGCCCAGGAGGAAGAAAACCTTGGCCACAGTGACCATATTCCAACCAAAAGCAAGTCCTAGGTGATCTCAGTGCTCTGTAGCAAGTGGGAATATGGTGCTTCCAAGCAGGAGGGTGTTGGCAGTGATGCAGACAGGTTTCTTAATCCTCAGGAAGGCTGTGACAAGTGGTTGCAGTTGGTCCCAGAGTCCACTGAGAGAGGAAGAGGTGCTTTTTTTCCTCAGGGTCCCTTTATTTGAGCTGCTCTGTCAAACTGTTTCTTGGAGTTGTTAGCTTTTAGTCATGGTGGACCCGCACAGTGGGGCAGGGGAATGCAGAGGCCTTAAGAACCCTAGCACCGGATAGCCTACATTCATAATTATGGAAAATAGCCAGCTGTGGGTATAAGAGGAAAGGCAAATAAAGACTTATTGTGAAGAATGAGCCTTTTCTGTGGTCTCTTCTGCTTCTGGTAGACCTCATCTTGGGTTCCATGTGCTTCCGACAGAATTGCCTGGCAGAGACATTGGGTGTCCCCATTTCCATGTATTTTAGCTCACTGCCTGGGTTTGCAGTAGCTGCAAAGTCCAGTAGGGCTGCTTGTCTGGAAGAAGCAGTGGGTAAAGTGAACTTCACAAGAAACTGCTAGGATTTTTTTGTTTGAAGAAGAAAACCAATAAGCATTAAAGAAGCATTGTTCAGATAAGATCTTCTGCATATTGTAAGCAGAAGGTCTTTGCTATCCAGGAAGAATTTATAACCCAGACTTGTGGAATTGCAGGTTAAAGGTGGAATTTGGATTTGATTTCTCAATGGCAGACAGTTTCTGATACTCAGGAATGGAATAACAAATTGTGGAGTTAATTATTTGATTACCTCAAAATTCTCTCAAGGCTCAATGAACATTCATATTTGAACAAGTCAGCTTACTCAGTTATACTGCTGTTGGTGTTGATGGGGTTTTTTTGAAGGGAAATTACAAACTCAGTAATTGTGTATTTTTTATTACTTGGATTTCTGTATCTATTTATGTTGCGTTTGTTCTTGTGGTGACCTAGGGTTATACATTTGCCTATATGTATTAAATTATTAAAATATTTTATAGGAGACTGGTATATTCGGAAAGATTATTTTTTATTATGCTTTAATGTGACAACTTAAGCATGTTGTGATTACTTGTGCGTGCTTGTCCTTTTTGAGGAAACCCCATCAAGAACCATCTTTATCAGCCTACATTTTCATTTCTCTTATAAGCAGTGTCAGTCCCTATGTGAAAAATATTTGAGCAAAAAAAGGTGTTGGTATTAAGTTTTAACTGCATCTCTAGTTTCTCTAACCAACCAATGTTTCTGTAAATAATAATGAAAAAGTAACAGTGTTTCATGAATATCAGGAAAAAGAGCAAAACAAAAAGTAACAGAAACAGTAAGTATATTGTAAATTCTACAATATATAGTATTTTATTCCACTGATTTTAATGTGGTATTTCAAAACTGGTTGTCATAACCTCCAAAACTATTTTCATTTCTTCAGATATCTTGAATGAACTCTTCCAGAGGGAGAACCGTGTGCTGCATTATTGGACCATGCGTAAAAGACGTCTTGACCAATGCCAACAGTATGTGGTGTTTGAAAGAAGCGCTAAACAGGTGAGGATTTTATATAAAAATCCTCTTCAGTGTGACATACCCTGTCTTGTCCCACAATAACAAATTTGCCATTGACTTTGATGTTTCAAATGGCTGAAAAATCAATGATTAATATAGAAAGTAATTTAAATTATTTGCTTTTCATTTAATACAGAACAACTAAATCTGTTGAGGCAGGGTGTCTTTACTGCTGTAACCTAAAGGTAGTGCTTTGCTTCTGCCAGCTTGATCCACTACTGGTAAATCTCATTTCTGCAAACTTGTGTTTGACAAATTGTTAGGCTTGTTAACTTTTATACACATACCTAATTTGACCAGGGAAATAACAGGCAGCAACATTTTTCTCAGATATTGGGGGAAAAGAATATCTAATTAATTTGATTGGCAGTTCTAGCAAAATGACAAGTTGGATAACTCATTAAATAATAACTGAATGGCTTCGGTTTTGCAGTTCTGTGTGTACCTGGTTTTGTGTTTTCTTGCATGATAGATCCACCTCTTTGTATTTTGCTGAATTTATCAGTGTGGAAAGAAGTATAATATAAGTATATTTTATATATATATATATAATATATATATAAAAAAATATAAGTATAATACAATATAAGTAGCTACCACACACACAAAAAAAACCCTTCGCTAATCAAAACACAGAACATAAAAATAGGTAGGGGGTTCCAAGGCAGAACTAGTAACTGGAATGATCTGCAGTGGGTTTTTTACTAGTGGTTTTTTTACTACTTTTTTTTTTTTTTAAACTGGATATAGGACAAAGAAAGGAAGCTATCTGTTCCTGTTCTGCAGAAAAAGACACAACGCCCATAGTTAGACTTACTGAAATATAGTGAGACTTACTTTAAAGAACTCAAAAACCTACTTCTTTATTTCTTTCTAACAGCCAGTGTAGACTGGCTTAAATCCTAGTGGTCTTGTTTGGTCTCCTGAGACATTCCTAAAGTCTATCTTTTATAATTTCACAAAGAAATTAATGTAAGATTAATCTTGGAGTAAAGTTAAAGACTAATATCTCTTTAAAACACCAACATCACCCCTTCCCTGCCTCTCACCCCATTTTTGAATAACCTTAAATTCAACCTCTGCCAAGCACATGACCTACTTGCTTTTGTATGGAGATTACTGACTAACAGTCAAACACTGGAAATAAAGATTTATCAGCATTTTAATTGTAAATCCCATTTTTCAGCGATCACCAGTTCAGTCATCACAAAGCAAAGCAAACTATATATGGACTTCACGCTGATTAGCTAAAAGATGGAAATACTGCTGTCTTCATTTAGGTTTTTGTTTGGAAGTTGGAGGAACCCATTCTTTTTGCTTTCAGAACTTGACGCACTGCAATGGGAGCAGATACCAGAGTAGTTTATGAGGGCAATAGTAGGCTCTCAGATTGTTCCAGAGTTAAGGGCTCACCTGATCACCAGATTGATTTCTCCAGTGTTTGTATGGTGATATGTGTCTCTACCATACAATCCTGAGCTTCACATGAGATGAGAACTGATCTAAACTGTAGGAATTAATATAGAGATGAACTTTCTGTCGTATTGTGGCTCTAGAGAGCTGCTAAAAACTTACGAAAGGGCAACATTTGGGGAGGAAATTATCATTCATTCCAGCATTGTGCAATAAACCCACCAAAAAAGGTTAAAGTTAAAAGTGAGAAGTAGCAAAATGAATGTTGTTTGTATTATCAGTGACAGCCATGCTGCTTGTCCAAATCAGTCTTCACTTGCAAAGATTGTCCTTAGAATGACAAGGGGTATCATGCAGGTTGTTGGTAGAAATCTTCCTTTTCTTGACAGTAGTCTGAGAGTTGTTGGGTTGTTTCCATCAGTGATACTTGAAAAGTACAGGCCCATCTCATCAGGCTTGCGTCTGGACTGGTATGTGACTAGGTAAATGGCATCCTAGCATTTACATTCAGTGTTCAGTTTTGAAAGCTTTCTACTCACTTTAGTTCTCACTTTAGAGGCAAAAGCATCCTAAGTGGAAGGAAGAGAATCAAGAGTTATTCAGTCACAGCACTGATGAGCTTAAAGTATTGGTGGAATTATAATACAGACAGTGCCTTTTTTGATTCAGTGTAAGGTTATGCTCTTGAAAAATACTATCTACTGTACACCAAGATAAAACTTTTCCTGTTCTTAGTAAGGTGGATAGATAAAAGGATAAACTGAAAGTAGAGAGATAAAAGGAAGAATGAGGACTCATTAGCAATCTACTACTTTTTCTCTTAGGGTGTTAAATTTTTGTCTAGTGCTGCATGCATTTACTGAAGACACAGAAGATACACAGGCATTTAGTAACAAGAAAGTTCTAAGCAAACTATATTAAACTCTTTGAACATCTGATACTGTCTTTGTCAGAACCAAGAAGTTTCTAAGTTCATGTGCCTCTGCGTACTGCTATAGTAGCCTGTATTCAGGGCTGCAAAACAATTTGTTAATATCAGTCTTCAGTTACATTTTTTTAGATTTTTACTTATATGTGAGAGTTTGAGAGGACTCTTTTTTTTTCCAGTAGTCATAGAATAGGATTCCTCACAACCACTGCTTAAAAGGGCAGCAAATATTAATGTGGGTAGAACACAGATAATAACATGGATCGGCATAGTTCATAATTGTGAGAAAGTAAGGTGCCACAACGTGGAAAGGAAACAATTTTAGTTTGCAGTTCTTGGTTCTTGACTTTTACTGCCTATACATACATTAATTGGTTTAACTGATACATCTCCCCATTCCTCCTCTGCTGCAGGTTTAATTTCTAGAAGTACATGTAACTACAAACTTTGTGAGTCTGGAATACATGTCAAGTAAACAGTGAAATGATAGTTAAATCTTATGTTCTTAGGAAGTTTAGCCTACACATTTGGCAGTCTTATGTACATTTTCACAAGTTGGAAAATGCATGCTTCTGAGTACAGTTGTCATATGCTGCACCAAAAAAGTGATTTTTCCTCAGTTGGGAAGTATACTAACAAAGCTATAGACATAGTTAGAACCTTTTAATAGTGGACTACTGTAGTCTGGTAGTAGTGGACTTCTCTGAAGTATTCAGATTCATGTGTCAGTTGTTTAATTCTTTAAGCATTTCTTCATAGACTAAGTGAATTATTTCAGAGTTACAAACTGTCTGATATTGTAGAGATATTAGGTGATTGCCACAGGTGACATAGAGTAAAATTTACCTGTGGCCGATCTGTGTTGGTGAGATACTGATTACAGATGGTTTTTACTGGCAAAAGTACATTGCCTTTTCTCTTAATTTTCCTTCATTGCTTTATTTAGGCTCTGGAATGGATTCATGACAATGGAGAGTTTTATTTATCTACACATACTTCCACTGGTTCCAGTATCCAGCACACTCAAGAGCTGTTAAAAGAACATGAAGAATTTCAGATCACAGCAAAGGTAACATAAATAAAATTATGTAAGATTAAAAAAAAAAAAAGAAAACCCAAATTCTCCACTCTCTTCCCCACCCCCCACCCAACCAACCAAAAAAACCCCAACCCACAAATCAAAAACCCAACGATGTGTCCATCAAGATCTATTTACTTGCAGTGGCTTTCTCTCTCTATTTCTGCTGGGAACAGAATACACCAAAAGATAAATCAGAAGGTAATCACTGTTCCATCAGGTCTATGTGCTTCTCAAGAAAAAATAGTAGTAAGATAGCTTAAAAATGTTTTTAAAAAAACCTATGAACATTGCAGGACCTTTGATTTCCACTTTTATATCCTCATGTCTGAGGATTATTGCATGTTCATTTAGGATATAAAATACAACAAGACATATTATTATTCAGCTGTGATTTAATTAGAAGATGGTAGAAAAATTAAAGCTTTACTTGTTAGGTTACTCTTTTTATTGAAGTATTCTGTGATTCTGCTGTAACTTTTTTGAGCCATGGTAGCGTTATGTTACTCTGCATCTCTGGAGGCCTATACAGAGATGCACATGTCACTTGTGAGGCTTACCAGTTTTCACATGTGAAAGACAGGCAACTAGTGTGTGACTGAAGTACCTTGAGCTTTATGTAGCCTTGTCTGTCTCTGTTTCGTTTTGTCACCTGTTCAGACTATCACCTGTTTCCGCCCCTTGGCTCCCCCTTCTTCATAGAGAAATAGAGCCCAAGAAAGTAAGCAAATGTTCATTTGTCTGAAGGACCAACTCAGAAGACAAGAGACTTGGAGATGATCATGGGACATGTGGAAAGGGAGAAAGGAGAATCCAGAAAGAACAGAGATCACTTGTGCTTTTCAAACTTGGATTTTCTTCCTTCCAAGTTTGGCTCCTGCCTTTGTTCTGCTGGATCCCTTCCAGCAAGCAGAGCACCGCTGCCCCCCTTGTTTCCTCTGTCAGTCAGCAGATGACGTGGGTGCCCCTTTTTGAAAGGATGTTGTTAGTGCCACTCCCTTGGCGTTTTGCTACCTGTTGAGAGGATGTATTAGCCCTTTCTGATTCCTTAGAGAAAAGAAATGCTTGTGTGAGGGACCATTAGGAAAGAAAAAGAATTGGGGAAAAAGGAAAAACAAACAAACAAATCCCACCAACCCAACACTGTTGACTTTCCAAGTGACATAAAAGTCAAGTTTTTATTGACTGTTTTGCTTAACTCCCTGCTACCACTGGCCTGACAGTAAGTTTTGACATGGTGTCAGCGAGACAGAGAGAAGTGAAGGTATAAACTCATCCATTGTGAATGATTTGTGATTTACATGAAAGAAAGCGAATAGTCTTAGGCACCTTGTTAATTGGGAAAAGCACTTAATTACAGATTTGATGGTGGCTACTTATTCTTAGTTTCTGCTGAACAACTGTGTGACAAGATGACATAATATAAAAAAGATCTAAAGAATATAGTCTTAATCTGTTTAAGTGGAAAGCATATAACAAGATTTATCTCCATCTCAGCATTTCAGTGATATCTAAAGGAGGTAGATTCTTGAGACTGTGAGCCAGGTCTACTACCAGTGCTTTAGTGGTAATGAACGAAATATCCATTTCAGCATCAGAACCCCTTTGTGTTGATGTGAGGAGAATACCCATGCTCTGAAAAGCTTGCCTAGCAGAATTTTAATCTGTGGGTTAGATATGGAGCACATTTTTGAAAGAAAAATAAACAACCTGCTTCTAGTCATGTAATAATAAAATTCAAGGAAACCTATATTCATCTTGTGCTGTTTTTATTAAGAAAAAGGTATCTGTTTAAAGGAGATCTGGGAAGAGAGAGGAGGAAGCTAATTCCTTTGATGGCTTCTCCAACTGCACTTAGTAGCAGGTTAAGCAAAATGACCCCCTTCATGACAGGTAGAGCTAGTAACTGTTCGATATTTTCCTGTTTTCATAGCAAACCAAAGAGAGGGTGAAGTTGTTGATACAGCTGGCTGATGGCTTTTGTGAAAAAGGGCATGCTCATGCAACAGAGATTAAAAAATGTGTCACAGCAGTGGATAAGAGGTACAGAGACTTTTCCCTGCGCATGGAGAAATACAGGACCTCTTTAGAGAAAGCTCTGGGTATTTCCTCTGATTCCAATAAATCGGTAAGAGAAAACTGAGTGTGATGACAGACAAAAAAGCTTTGCTTGCATTTAATTTAGCTATTTGTTTTCTCCTGTCTCCTTCCTTAATCAATTCTTCCTTTCTTTAATAAAGAGCAAAAGCTTGCAGCTGGATATAATCCCAGCCAGTGTCCCTGGGTCAGAGGTGAAACTGCGTGATGCTGCTCATGAACTTAATGAAGAAAAACGAAAATCCGCCCGCAGGAAAGAGTAATACGTTCATTTATTTTTAATCAATGAGAATGCATAAATCAATCCTGATAATGAAACAACTGTCGTGGCTTGTCTGGCAGTTTAGAAATCGGATAAATGGTGAAAAGAGTGATATTACTCAATAGTTCCTATTGCCTTTTATTCACATACTTAAATCTTAAACTTTCAAAACTATGTTAGACTTTTTAACATGCTTTTTTTTTCTTTTTATAAAATAACATGAAATAAGTGTGTAAGGGGAGGAGGGAGGATGGAGGACAACAGTTGAATGACTGTAGCTGTGAAAAGCATTTGAGAAAAAAATTCCATCTCCTTCCCCATTTCTTTTTGCACTGGTTGGTAATGGGAGGGATGTTACCTCTTATGTTTCTTTCATCTGTTGTCTCTCTTCACATTTTAGTTCTCATTTTTTCTTGCAGCAGTGGAAAAAGCAAAAGCTGATGAGGAGAAAGATGTATTCTGGTTATTATGCATTCATAATGATCTAACAGATTGAGATTTGATTATTCTTTCTGTTGTCACCTAAGGTTCATTATGGCTGAGCTAATTCAGACAGAAAAGGCTTACGTAAGAGACCTCCGAGAATGCATGGATGTAAGTGGTTTGGGTTTGGGGTTTTTTTAACTGATCTTTGAAGACAGGATTCAGTCAGTTGCTTTCTGTTTCTTTCTGGTTTTAATAGCTGAGCATGATTGGTTTGCAGTCATAGGCCAAATTAAGTACCTTTTCTGCTATAAAGAAGAAGCTTGAAGTTACATCTGATAACAGCCACTTCAGAACTCATCCTATATGTTTTCCTTTTGTCAGTAATGAGTTTCAGCATTTGCTTCTTTCCCAATTCATAAAAGTGTGGGGGTTTTTGTTTTAGAGAGGGGAGGGGAAAAAGGAGGAGTTTACTTTATTTGCTTTGCCAGCAATAGAGAAGAGCTTGTGTTAATGCTCTTATTATCTGTATCACATGTTCTGCTACTCGCTGACTTTTTGAATAGAAATTCAGAGAGATTCCATGGAAAAGTGCCCACTAATTGTTATGCTGAAGCAAGTAATATTCAGTGTTGGCTGTTGCACAAAGCATGAACTTTTAGACTGCAGACATGACCTTGATAAGGAATATCCTGAAGCATTAGAGATTGTCAAGAACACTTTGCATTTTAAATGATGATGTCTCAGGGACTGTATTAAATTGTCAGGTTTAGAATGTGGATTTCACTGTCAAAATCACAACATATATTTGACACAACAGGTACTGTCACAATTGGAGATGGTGATGCTATGTGATCTTCCCCAGTTTCTCTCCAGGAATGTATGCTTACAGATATCTGGGTGCTTCTGTTCAGAGTTTATCATGACTTTTCATGCATCTTTTTTGTTCTGGGCAGACATATCTGTGGGAAATGACAAGCGGAGTCGAGGAGATTCCACCTGGTATTGTAAACAAAGAACACATTATCTTTGGAAACATGCAGGAAATCTATGAGTTCCACAATAAGTGAGTGACTTATCTTCCATTTCCATATTACTGCTAAATTCATATGATGACCTGAGGGATTTCCTAATGAAAATATTGTGCACATGAATAATGGATGCTTTACCATAAAAAAAATCTAAAGGATTTCTTCTTGCATTGCTAAATTGTTTCAGTTGTTGCTTTTTGAAGCCAGGTAGGTACACCATTAGAAACTGTCTTTTTCAGAATTGCACATCTCTCAGTTTTTAAAAAATTATTTGAATACATTAAAATTTTGCTGTAGGTTTTCCAGTTCTAAAGAGATGGAAACCACTGAACTCAGTAGAATGCAGGTATAGCACAAACATCAGTTCAAGACACTCATTCCTTCAGAACCCTCATTGCTGATTTCTAAATGCAACTGCTAGTGGGAAGGATTAGGGCTCCCTGCTCACTCGGGGCTCTTTGAAGCTTCTGTGGTAATGCCCTGCCATTGTTACATTTACTTGAGTATAGAGCATGAAAGAGGCTTGTCCACTACGTTTCTTCTGAGTGGAATGGTTCCTAGGCAGATCTGTATACAGAAGTCTTGTTCTGAATCTTCCCTCTTTGTTAATTCATTGGTGTTTGTATTGGGTTGTGATTCTTTTAAGTAATGAAATATACCTAACGTACTCCAGAACCTAATTTTACAGTTCTTTGTATGCTTTTTGGTAACTTGAGCATGTAGAAAGCAAGTCACCTCCTTTTTTTTTTTTTTTTTTTTTTTTTCTTGAGATGGAGGCTAAGCTTTTCTTGAAACTGAAACAGTAGGAAACCTTGATGGAGAACAGCAGTAGTTATAAAATTTTTGTGTACTCTTATGTGTTAACTGCATGTCTGCTGGATCAATTCCTGATCTTCACATCAGAATTTATATTGAATTACAGTTTATATTACTTCCGTTATTGCACATTTTTATCCATTCCTGTTATCTTTATTTCTTTAACTCATTCTGTTGGTATGAATTGCAGCACGTTTTGTAACTGCCTTTATTCACAAACAACAAATCAGCTGCTTTAATGAAAATGTTTCATGTGCCTCTGTACTATTTGTTTCTTTTCTATCCATAGTATATTTCTCAAGGAGCTGGAAAAATATGAACAGTTACCAGAAGATGTTGGACACTGCTTTGTCACTTGGGTAATGAAGTCAGACTTATGTTTAGAAGTAACAAGGGAGATAGGAAGCATGAAGGGACGGATTCTTGATTTCAGGTCCCCTTTTAATTCATAAAATTTGTAAAAATACCACTTGCTTCAAATTTGAGTAAAAATGCGTGTATCTTTAACTAGGAGAAAAAAAATAAGGCACTGCTGTTAGATGGCAATGCTTAGCTGCTCTTGAAGTTTATGCAAGTTGCCTAAACGTGCTTTCAGGTCTGATTTGGTATCTTTGTTTTAGCTATGAATAATCTACTTTTGCATACATTGCTATTGTTTTCAGTCTTACTTGTCTGATATATGTTCTTATGCTACCAGTTTGGAAAAATATTTCTGTGTATTTTCTCAATTTCTTGAGAGACAAGGTATCTGATAACTGTAAAAAGTTCGAGACAGAAATGATGCTCTCTGATAACCTGTGTAAATTTGCGTTTTGTTCTGCAGGCAGACAAATTCCAAATGTATGTTACTTACTGTAAAAATAAGCCAGATTCTACCCAGCTGATATTAGAACATGCAGGAGCATACTTTGACGTAAGTACTTTGTGTCCGTCTTGAAAGTGTATGCTTTGGCAGTTTGATTCATGTACTTGCAGTTATGCTGAGTGCCTGATTGCTTAAGAAAATGCAAATTTCCCAGTACTAATGCTGCAATTTAGTGTCAGCTTAAGA
The DNA here is from genome assembly GCF_965140245.1 of Athene noctua. Lineage (NCBI taxonomy): Eukaryota > Metazoa > Chordata > Aves > Strigiformes > Strigidae > Athene > Athene noctua. Next base: position 81,726,323 of record NC_134038.1, read on the forward strand.
AAATTAATACTGTATCTCATATGGTTAACTTATATTGTTCAGTTGGTCTCATAAAGCTGTCAAATCAAATGTAAAAAGTTGCTGTCACGTGTCAGAGCAGTTCAGAACTGGAAGCAGGTTCTGGCAGCAATGGCTGAGACATGAATCTTCATCTCCCACAAGTACATTCTGCAAATCTTAGAATTTTTATGTGCTTGGTTTGTATTATATGTAATAAAGATGGAAATCTTTGTTAAATTTTTGGAGCACCCTCAAATTGTGTGTAGTGGTAATTCAGTTGACTGCCATTGTTGAGAGCTGCTAAACCAACCACCTTATTCATTCAGTCCCAAGGTTACTTGGTCTATGTGTAATATTCTGCTTAGGAAAGGACCAATATGTAGCAGCTGTTAGAGGTTTTATGAAGGAATTTTGGCCACACTGAATGAATTTTGGTTGAACATGTATGAAGATGATTCAATTAGGGTGCTTTCTACCCCTTTTTTGTTTCCTTCTCCGTTGTGCTGAGCCACTAGCTGTATAGTGACACCACAAACTTTTTTGGAGTTGTTAGTAGAAGTAGAGTGAAAGTCATAATAAAAAACAAATTCCCAGAAGTTCTTGGTCTTAATTTAAAAAGTCTATCACTGAGGAGATGGAGATTCTGAACATCATAAGGTAAAGCCTTTCTGTGACGCCCCTAAAGTTTACAGTATTTGAAGAAAAGAAGGTAAGTTACAGGAAATCAGGCAGATATGACCAAAAAAATTCAAAGAAAAACTTAGTAAATACTATTGTAAAAAAAAAAAAAAAAAAAACAGAAAGGGCTCTGATAAAACTGTATTAGAAATAAGTTCTTGCCACCACCTCCAAAGGAGCACCCTTTGATCCTCTGTTTTACCAGTGTGTCCAGAGCTCTCTATCCCCTAATCCACCTAAAGTGGATTAGAAGTGTGAAGACCTAATTCTGTGCACAGGTAACTTCAGGAATTTCCATTGATGCCACCACTGGACCATGTAAAAATGTCATGCGTATCCTATCTTCGGAATTTCTGATACTGTAATCATGGTTAGAAAGCACATAGATGCAGTGCCTAACTTGCTGTTTGAAAGTGTGTGATTAAAATATATCAGATACTGTGATAAATGGCAAATGCTGGCCGTGGAGTTCAGCCATGATCAGTACTTGAAATCTAGTATTTATCCCATCTAGTTCTGTTTTCCTCTTTTATTTTTGTGGAGGTCTTTTTTTGTTTGTTTGTTTGTAAGTGGCTGTTTTCTTTTTAAGTGTTTGGTAACCTCTTTCCTTTAGTTAGAAAATATTATTTCGTGCTCCCCCTTGTGGGGGAAAACTATTTCCATGACCATTAACAGTTAAACTAGCAAATGGTGCTAAGAAACGTCCACCTCAGCCTTCCTGTGATAGTCTTGGCTGTTCCCTGGAACACTGAAATTAGTTTTCTTTTCTCTCTTGTAAGTAACAAAAGCAATAGAGATTTTAATTTTTTAAAAAGGGCGTTGCCGCATGTTTGGTATGCCTGATTGTTGCTATTTGTATTTAGGTTTGTTGAAATGCCTCAGTCTTTTGTTTGTGTGAAGTGAGTGGGCAGATGCACAACATAACTGTTTGCTGTGACTTGAATATCTCGTTATCATGTCTTTTTTTATTTCTCCTTGCTAAAATAGTATTTGTAGATAATGTGTATTATTGCATAGCCCTCAAAGCAATCTATATCTGAGTGTTGGTGCTATTTGCATTTTTCATGTAGGAGATACAGCAACGACATGGACTAGCCAACTCTATCTCCTCTTACCTTATCAAACCTGTCCAAAGGATAACAAAGTACCAGCTTCTTTTAAAGGTCAGTATTAATTTAAAGTTTTTCATCTGATTCTGCTGTTCTTAAAAAAGCAAAGCACTTGCTGAAATCAAGAGGGCTGTTTTTTACTCTACATTCTGAGACTACAGCATCCTGGGCAGCCTCAAATATTGCTGCAATATTTTTTAGGAGACCACTGAAAATGACAGAAGGCATAAATAAGAAACTTTTTGTCCAGATTCCTGTAAATCCAAAAAGATACTTCTCTACAAATGTTTACTTAGAAAATAGAATTTGCATTTCCAGGGTAAAAAAGTAATTATTGGCCATATAGACAGACACATTTTTATAATGGCTTCTGTAACAAATTTTGGCATGCCATTAGCTATGTTTATGGTATTAAGGACTGTAAAATATATAATTTTTATCTATTTACATATATATAAAATTATAATATATGTACATGTATATTTATATATACTTACTGAGTACCCATAGAGATGTTGCACAAACAGTTGTTACTTGTAATGTTGCCTGGAAATGCCAAGTAATAGTAGCTGTTAAAATAAACAAAACTTGGAAACCTGTAGTTAGAGCTTTCATTTAGTGGACAGTGAGCAGCAGTGTTCTTGAACTGCACTAGGTCTCTGTTAGGTGGCATTGCTTGCTTTGTAATAATTGCCTGCAAAAGCACTGTAACTGATCTGTCTCTCCCCTTTTTACTTGAGAACTGCAATGAATGAGTGTTTCTAAAATTCCTGAAAAACACTGAAGGGTATTTCAGGTCAAGGTGGATGAAAACAAGTCTGTCATTTTTAACTGAAACAAACGGTTTGCTTCCCCTTGTGAAAAGGTGCAATTTGATTGTTAGAACTTACAAAAATACTCTAGGCTGTGGTGTTTCAGAAATTTTGTGGTGTTGATTTCAACAATTATTTTTTTTAAATTTAAACATGCCTTAGCTGCTACATTGTTGAAGTGATGGGATAGATGGCTTTGCTCTGTAGTAAAATTGATTTATTTGGTGGTTCCTGTGTTTTCTTTTTCTACTTCTTTTTTTTTCCCCCTTTCCTATAAGAAGAGATAGGTAAAATATGGAAGGATGGAGAGCTCAAAGCTTGAATTATAGCTGAAACATTTTACAGTTCTAGAAGTTCTGCTTGGTTTTCCAAATAGTATTAAAGCTGCTTGTCATCTGTGCCTCCTGGAGAATATTTATAGTTACACTCACTTTTCTGTGGAGTTGTCATGCAAAATTCAAGTGTGATGATGTAGTGGTTTGCTGTGATGGTAGTATTGGCAGTTAAATACTAATAGTGTAATGATGATAATAATGGGAATCACCTGGCTTTGTCTTTAAAAAGGAAAAGGGAATTTAACCTGAGGGAATGAATCAAGTGGGCCTTTTGAATAATAGAAGGAACATAATATGTCCTTTTTTATCTTGATACTGTTCAAATACTTAAAGGATGTGAGGAAATTTAAGTATCAGCTAAGGTGCTGTTATGTTAATATCTGTGGGATGTTGAATGGGCAGGGAACTGCATTGCCCTAAATTCCACTATGTTCCAGCATATTCCATTCTCTAACTTCTGTCCATTAGTTGATGCTTGTTTGTATTCAAAAGTTTTGTCTGTAGGATGTTTTTAACGGCGTGAACACAGAATAGAGTAATTCATGGAATACTTAAAACGGAACAATGTAAATCCTGTTATCAGCAGTAGTACAGAGCAGGTCTTTGGTGCAGTGAAGCAGAAACTGACATGGGAGGAAGGGGTCCTTTTGTGCCCTACCGCTTTCCACCATCTTCATGACTTGGCAGCTGCATTGTTCTGGGCCTTGGTGTAGCACTGCATCCAATAGCTGTGTCTGTGCTTACCAGAAAAAATGTTGTCCTTAATGTAACTTTTAAAGATTTCTTATTAAGCAGATGACCTTGTTTAAATTAGAGGCGGTTAGCTGAAAGCTTGGGTTGCTCCTTGAAGAACACATCATGATAAATACGAAGTATGCTGTCATGTCATTGGCAGAGTAAGAAGATTAAAAATATGTTAGAAGTAGTATTTGTCTATTGCCTCAGTGTAGAAACACATGACAGAGAGTGTTCATGTCTGCTTATCTTTTGCAGGAGCTGCTCACATGCTGTGAAGAAGGTAAAGGTGAGATTAAGGATGGCCTGGAGGTAATGCTTAGTGTGCCAAAGCGAGCTAATGACGCCATGCACCTCAGCATGCTGGAAGGTAAGGATTCAAACTGGCTTTCCAGTTCAGTCATATGCTGTAGATTAAGTTTGATTAATACCTTTCTATATTACTACATGTTGAGAAGATCTGAAGAATGTGAACTTTTTCTTATCTCTAGGTTTGTATTTTATATAACTTTTATTTGAGGGTATATAAAATGCAGACTTATGTAGGAAAATGAATTGTGACAGACAACTAGTACAGTTTTGTTATTTTTTTTTAATGTTCTTTCATCCTGATCTGCGACTGCAGATTTGAAAAATATGTAGACTAACCAACTTCTCCTCTACTCACCTAAAATATAATAGGTGAGTGGTCAGATATGATAGCTTTGGCTACATTTTCCAACCAGTATCCTTGGATTCTTTGAGATGCATAAGTGTATTAGAGGTGATTTTGCTGATTTATGCATCGAATATGTGTCTCCAAGAAGTTTGTCGTTTTCACATCTGTTTGCTGACTGTTCCATAGCAGACTTCTGGTTGCAATGAAATATATCTTCTGGCAGTAAAATGTCAGCATAAGCCAATTTAGGCTGAGCCTTAGCTAGAACAGCATAATCATGTTCATGGCAGACAGTGAAGGTTGGATGTAATTGCTTCTATGTGCTTAGAACAGCTTTCTGCCAAAATCTGTCTTGTAATTGGCACATTATCATGTATGATGGTGCCATCATACATTTAGTAATAAAAGCCGTTTTCTTTGGGGGTTTTTTTGAGCTAAAGGCAGGAGCCACCTTACCTTGCAGTTGCTGAATAAAGACTTATAGGTGCTTTTAGTTAATATTCCTTTTCTTCCTGTCTGTTTTCTAGTAGTAAAATGGAGCTTGTCATGGAATTTCCAGTATCAAGAAAGTTACTATAAAACTCGTCTTGGTTTGACATGTGATCCTTGATCATGGGAATGCTCAAAATCACCTCTCCTCCGTGATTTTTAACAATAGTGATGTTGGTCAGTTTGCCAGATGGGTTCCAAATGCTTTGTTCAGGAGGCGGTGTTAGTATAAATGCTGACCAGCTTTGATAATAATCTTTTAACACTGGAAATACGACTTTGGAGAATATCCTAATCTTCTACATAAGTTGGTTTTGTAACAAATCTTGCATGTATTGTTGAGTCAGCCTATATTAGACAAATATAGTGAGCGAGCACATTTCCTCTTTATGTCTCTGGAGGATTTTGAATTAACATCCTGATGCAACTTGTCTCTAATGCTCTCCATACTGTTGCCCTGTTTAGAACAGTGGGAACTGTTGTTTTCTCAAGAAGGATGGTGCTTTTCTGTTCAGAGAATATCGACAAGCAGTATCTATTTAAAATGCAGTTTAATACCACTTGGAAGAGTATGGTAGACTAATTTATCCTTCAGTGCTAAAGCTGCATATTAAACTGGGAGAACACTGTACCACTATAGTGAAAGTAAAATTGTTGATATTCTCAATCTTCACCTCTACGTTATGTCTCAAGATAAGTAAACCAGTTGATATTTCTTTATTGTGGACCAATGCTGGAATGCCTCAAAGGCAGGCTGATCACAAAGCAGCAGCTCCAAGCTGCCATCATTTTTTCATCCCCTACTGGAACATGTTTGCATCCTTATTGTGTAGATGGTAGGGAAGGTGTATCACCAGAAAAGGTGGCATTTGGAAGCTTGCAGATGTCAGAACAACCGGCTGTGCTCTCTGTGTCCTTGCAAGTTGCTCACTTCCTACAGTGGCAGGAAGCTTATAAGAGAAATCATTTTCATCACAGAAGAGGTTACCAGAAGCTGACATAGACAGATCTGTCATTTGTTGGTGAAATACTGCCAGAGGAGTTGATAAACTTCTTAACAGTTGGATCTCTAAATTTAGATACAGACTTGAGCTACAGTTACATTTAGTATATTGCAATGTTGAAATCAAGTCTTGTTTTTATTGCTTCCTTGGAATCCCATCTTTTGCAAGCTGTATTTGGGGTGGGGAAATCATATCACTTAATAAACAGAAGCTGTGCTTTTTAATGTCCTTGTATTATCAACTTTTCTTGGTGAACCTTTCCTCTCATGTTTTTTAGGCTTTGATGAAAATATAGAATCTCAGGGAGAGCTCATCCTTCAAGAATCCTTCCAAGTGTGGGACCCAAAAACTCTAATTCGAAAGGGAAGAGAGAGGCACCTTTTCCTTTTTGAGATGTCCTTGGTTTTCAGTAAAGAAGTAAAGGACTCCAGTGGAAGGAGCAAGTACATTTACAAGAGTAAACTGTTTGTAAGTATGAGAGAACAAGTGATCATATTTAGAAAGTTGTTTAGATTAGACTGCAACTAAGCTCAGATGATTTAAATGTGCCTGAAGTACTTGAACAACCATTCTATTGCACTGAAAGAACAGCCTTGGAATGTAGACTGAATCTTCTAATTTTGCTGCTTTGTCATGCTTTTGTGGAGAAAGAATAAGCAGAAAGCAACTACTGAAGGCTATGTGTCAATCTTGGTGTGTCAGGACAAAGGAAAGTCAAGATTGGGCTGGACTGATTTTTGTCTTAATTATGTGTATGATTTGCTGGTTCTTTAAGGCTTATTTGTATAAAGGATAAAGATGGAAGGAGTTGACAAGCTGCCTTCATCTTGCTTGTTTACTATTGCTGTTGTAGTAATATTCATGTTAAGGATTCATTTTGGTGGATATCCTACACATACTGATCTGGAAAGACAAGAACTCCTTGTTGTGGAAAAGTTCCAGAATGTCTACTGAGACTAGTAGTCTTAAAATAATACTTTGTAAATAAAATTACAGCTCTTATGGTCCACTGAAAGGATGTAAAAGATGGAAATGCTTTTCTTCCCATTAAAAAAAAACCAACCAAACAAAAAAACCCCAAAAACCCAACAAATTCCTCTCTTGCTTTCCTCGTTTGTAGCATGTATACTTTGCAAAATGTGGTTGTGGATTTCATATCCTTACCTTTCTGTCAATTGGATGACTTGGGTGAGAGCACTATTCACACTTGTAAATTTAGGTAGCCAGGTGAGAAGATGGTCTCCCATGGCTTGCTCTGCTTCTGTTGGAGGCAAGGTTAGCTTTCCTACCAGTCAGTTTAGAACAAGTACTTGAAATTATTTTACTTCTCAGAATCATGCTGTAAAAGAGATTATTCTTCTATTGAGCCTATTGGGATATATGACTAAGTGTTGTTGATATAAATACTGAGCTGCTTCTCCCTGCTTCAGCTCCTTTTCCTTGTTCTTTTCCCCTTCCCACCTCTGTGTCCAAACTGGTAAAGCTGGTTGGTTCAAAACCCCTCTTTTTTCTGTATCTTACTTTTCATATTCTGTCACTTCATTTCCAACACTTGCTTTCCTTTCTGATATAAGGAAGCTAGCAGGTAACACAGCTGCAGCTCTTTTGTTTATCACACCTTTCTTTGGTGCTCTCAAAAGCTTGAAATACAAAAAACTTCTGGTGTACTGGAGGGTAACATCAGCTGCCAAGGCATTACATGAGGGAGGAGGCAGAGCTGAAAAACCGACTCTGTAAGCTTTTAATGTCATTTCCTCTGGCAGGAATTTATTAATAGCCTTGAGTCCTAGAGAAGCTGCTGGAAATCTTGAAGACTCCTATTGTGCCTCATTTTTAAAATACAAGCATTCTTTTTGTCTTCATGTTCTGTTTAGCAAGGTATCTTGTACTGCAGCTTACTAATATAGCAATTCTTATAGTTTGATCTTTGGAAAAGGCGTTCATACTGATGTTGAAAGCATGTGTGTTGATTTGAGCTAAAGATCTTTTTTGCACATTATCCTGTCTCATACCTCTGGAAGGTGGTTTTACAAAAGTGAGGTCCTTCTCTTCTCTTTGGGCATGATGACCATCATGGTTTCCACAGCACAGGATAGCCAATGGCAAAACTTGTATTAGTGGAAAAATGTGTTAATGAACTTCTTTGGCAAGAGATAAAGTGTCTGAAAGCAAATTCGGAAGGAGGGCTGTGGGAACAAGGCAAGCAGGTATTACTTTGCCAGAACACTCTCCCAGTCACCAGTAACTGCAGTTCAGAGGCTTCCTCACCTGAGTGTGTTTTCTGTGCATTCAGTAACCTGCTTTGGATTTCTCTTCTGTGAGCTTGTCTGTGGACCTCATGCAGACTTTTAGCATTTTGTCCTTTGCAAAGAGTTGTATTGCTCAGCTACCTACTGGGCACAAGCCAACCTCCCTGTGCTGGGTTTTGAACCTGACTCCTTCACACTAGTTTCACTTGATGCCTACCAGCATTGAAAGGGACATTGAACAGTGTATTGTCTACTTTGCCACCGCTTAGTGTACAGACCTCTACTGCATTGTCCCTTAGTTGTCCCTTGTAAAATTAATATTCGCAAGCGTACCAAGGCTTCTAAATTTTCTAGGCTTTAAAAAATAAACAACATTAAAAATTGTATTATCTTGCCTGTTCAGACTCTTTAGATTGGGCAGTGTAGTATTTTTTAATTTACATACTGTAATGTTGGTTTAAGTCTTTTACAGGCTTTTTAACACACATAGCAGCTCTTGGTGAGTCAAGTTTAAAATGCATTACAGGCTTTTAAGTATTTCTGTGAAGACTCCATTTTATCAAAAAGAGATGACAAAACTGAAAGGATGGTTCTACTGTGTGGTTTTTTTCTAATAAAAAAACCGAACCAAACAGCAAAACAAGTTGGCATCCAAATGAGACAAAAAAATTACCTTTACTCAAGTACTGCATATCCAACATCTCTTGCAATGAATTATGTATGTGCTAGTGATGATGCATACTGAGGGGAAAAATACAGCTTCTAATAATTTAAGAATGCTTAGCAGCTGTCTTAGGAGCGAGGGTTCTTGTAGCTTGAGCTATATTTCTTAGTTCATAATTTTTTTGGAGCAGAGCCTATATGAATTGTTCAACTGGAAGCCGATTCACATGATTGAGATGTTCCAGTTGGAAAAGTGAAAGCGTTTTGGATGATAATTAGCTATTAAGGTCTGACATTAGAACATTTCCAAAGACTGATTGTTAATGTAGTTGTCCCACAAAATTCTCCAGGGAAACTGCATTTCTGAATGATTTAATCCATTTCAGAGTGAAGAAAACATACTAGCAAAGGCTTCCAAAGGCAGAAAAGAGATCAGAGTTTTAGAAGATATTGAGAGATTTCTTAAGCATATCTTAGTTGGGAGAAAACATAAAAATCAATAAGTAGTGAGTGTTCCCTGGTGGAAAGTAACAAGGAGAAAAGCCAACACTTATTTTTACCAAACACGTATCTTTACAGTTATAAGGCTTTTATTGTCAAGTCAAAAATGTAAAATAAATAATTTGGTGTTCAGATTATAAATGCTATTGTTTATTGTTACTTTAAAGGAAAAACTGTTTAGCTTGCAATTCTTCTTTTTTTGAAGAAACCTTCACCACTACCACCAGAATAAAGGATTCTCTCTAGCGTGTCTGTTAAGTCTTAAGCTTCTAAAAATCACCTTAAATAGCAGAGCTCAATTATTTTAGAACATTAGCATCCCTTTGCAGCTTCTGAGAAAAAAAATGGCATGCCATCCTAACAAGTTTTTCTTAATTCCAGACTTCTGAACTGGGTGTCACAGAACACGTAGAAGGAGATCCCTGCAAGTTTGCTCTATGGGTTGGAAGGACACCAACTTCAGACAACAAAATTGTTCTCAAGGTAATTTTAGAAGATGTGCTTGTACAGTCTATACTAAATCTTGTAGTTGTTGTTCATACTTGTTGAGAAGGCAACAAGTTATGACTTTTCCTCCTTTGAGAGGGACAGCTGCTGACAGAGAATTTTCCTTTGTGTGTGAAGGATGTGGTATGTATCTAACTTATTTGGCTTAACAGCAGAGAAGAATCTGTGTCGTCTAATGAAGGATTAAACAAATTTGCTTTCACAAATCAGAGCAGGAAGAGGTTTGATCCCATGAACTTCTATAGCTTGAAGACTTCAGCCACTAGCTGACAGACCAACTGATATGCCACAGACAAATCATGCCATCAGTGTTACATTTTGTGCTCAAGTCATTACTGCTTGTTGGTGATGCTGTTTTTCATAGCCCATATTTTTATGCAGACATCGAAACACTCCATAAGATTTTATGTCTTTCTGTGGGCTACAAGTTTTTGTGAAGATACTTGCCTTTGGATGACACTGCATGCAATGCCTATAAATTTTGTGTCTGGGGAACTTACAAGTGTCAGTAGTGTTCTTTGCCTAGCTAGGAGAATGGCGAAATCAGTTCTTCCTGTGACTCTGGTATGTAACCTGGAACATACTGTTTTCAACTGGAGAACTTTTTTGTAATACCACATGGAGCTAGTGGGTAATTTAACATATTTTGAGACTGCATCAGCTTTGAAACTTTTATTTTGTTTCTCTTAGCTGTGTTGAGCTGAAAAAAAGTTAATCTTCCCATTTACAGGTTAATACACCTACTATTAAAGTTGTTTATATTTTTACATATATATTTGGTGACTACTCAATGACGCCACTGTAAAATGTCCACTTAAATTTACATGTTGCCACTCAGATTTATATGTTTTCCTAGGGAATTACAGGCTAAGAAGAGCTCACATAAGTTTTTTGCAATGAAGTGAAATATAACATCACAAAATAATAAAACTTTTTCAGTCTTAATACTCCTGTAATTTCAGAGAAAGTGCGTTTCAGGCTGAAATGATCCTCCCAGGGTAGAACAGTATAAGGGGTTTTGTTTAAGGGCTCTCGACATAAGATCACTTTACTTATCTTTACTTTGAGCATAGGATATTTAAATAGCTTGCATGGTATATGAAGCTTTTCAATAATTTTGTTGATTTTTTTTGTTTTTCAAGGTTGAAAACTAGCACTTCCTTAGCTCATTAGTATTATAAGTTCCACAAAAAAAAAAAAAAAAAAAAAAAGATTTAACAAAATTCTGTGTTTGGCTTCTTTTCCTAAATTTTTTTGCTTGTAAAAGAAAACAGAAATCTTTTTCCTAACTGTTCATCTGTTCCTGCAACTTTCTCCATCCCTTTAGAATCTCTAGTTATTAAATATTTATAGTACGTTAAATATTTATAATATATTCAAAGCCAATTATTTCAGGAGACAGCAATTAAGATAATGGGAAGTTATATAATAATTTTTTTAGATCTGCAATAACATTTATATTTAATAGCATTTCAGGTACAGGGTTAAATTGGATTAAACAAATAGATTACAGGTTGGGCAGCTGTGTATCAATTCTTTTCCAGGATATCTCAAAAATATAGATGATATGTTGCAGGCAGTTATAAAAATCAGCTTTCTGCTTCCAGGTATGTTTCAAAATTGGGAAAAGTATTACATGAAATGTGTTGAAGTATATGTGTTGCAGTATAAGTTAATTTTTCTTTCAATGTTAGTAGATTGTTATATAGAGTTAACCTAAAGCATAGCATGAGTTTAAAATACCAGTGTTCAAGGTATTATTAATGGAATTCAGCCTCCCCTGTCTTGCATAAGATGTGTGCAGGGCTTTAGCCTTCAAGTTATGAAAGAGGAATCTGAATCTAAAATAAAATGGTTTTTAAATTAACAATGTTAATAAAGTTGAAAAGCATAAAGAAGTGTTGGCAATTCAAAACGAAGACAACTAGCTTGAATTTACTTTTCTCTGTTCAGGTTTTCAAAAATTATGCACAAACTGATTCTTTATGCCTTCCTCTTTGTGTTTATTAGCTAACTGTATGTGTGGATCTTCTCAGCTGTAATAGTCCATTGTGGGGGTTTTATTTCTTTTGCATATCAAAGGCATCCAGTATAGAGAATAAACAGGACTGGATCAAACACATCCGGGAAGTGATACAAGAAAGGACCATTCATCTGAAAGGAGCATTGAAAGAGCCGATCCACATCCCCAAAACCGCACCAACAACAAAACAGAAAGGAAGAAGGTAAGGAGTTTAAAATAATCAGAGATCTCTAAGTACACAACGGTGCTCTTTCCTCTGTAGTATTGCATTTCTAATGACTCAGTAAATTGGACAAAAGCAAGAATTTCCAGTTTCCTGCAATGCTGAATTTGTGATATTTCTGCTCGGAACAGTCCATGACTTGTGTACATTCAACCATTACAGAATGGATTTGGAACTGCAGTACAGGATAGCTGTACATTTTCGATTTTTACAGTTCTGCATGTGTTAGGTCTTTGGTTTCCTTTCATGGAGCTTAAAATGTGTGACTGAGTGTTCTGCTTGCCAGCTTTGGCTAAGTGGCTGTGCACGTTTCTTGACGTAGTTTTGGCTGGTTGGTTGTTGCCTTAATTCTACATGATGTAGACCTTGAGCAAACAAATCTGTTCTCTTAAAGCACAGAACAAAGTATTAAGTGCTGAATATTTGATTTTTGCATGTTAGTTTGCCTGGCTGGTGTCCATTGCCACACTGTTTAGGTAACCCTTCTTTAGAGTTGCAAGTAGGGAACGAACACATTACAAACACAATGCTAATATTGTAATGAAAACTGAATTATTTGCAGAGACGGCGAGGATCTGGACAGTCAGGGAGATGGTAGCAGCCAACCTGATACTATTTCAATTGCCTCACGAACCTCACAGAACACACTAGACAGTGATAAGGTAAGTTTCCCAGGTGTTGCTCTGTTCTGAGAGCAAATGTTTCATCCCTTAGTGTGAGTTAGCACTCAAGATTAGTCCTTAGTACCTTCAGACAGGAGGTGTGGAAATATTCGATCTCTTAAAAATAGCTGTATGCAATAGAGAAAGTTTCCTGATGCCAAGGAGGAGCAGGGGGTGATTGTTTAAATCTAATAGGTCATGAAAGAATTATGTTTGTTCCAAACTGAAACCATTTTGGTCTCCTCTCTTGTGCAGTTTGTTTAAAGATTTGACCCAGTTTAAAAACAAAGTTTTATTTTACATAAAATTTGATACTCATGCACAGAATTTTTCTTGATGTCAGTCTCAGCCTTTCTTAAAGCATACCATCTGCTTTTTGTATTAGCTTGAGTTTGGTGGTTGCCATGTGCTTACTTTTGTGAAGGAAAAATACTATCATGGGTTAGAGAGTAAGAGTGTTAACTTTCTGCATGAGAGCTGATAGAAATCACCATACTGAAGAGGAGTAACCCACAACACTGTCATATGATACTAGTGCTAGTGTTTCCTTTCTTCCATCTCTGCCTATAGATTCTGGCAGGGTTATTCCATAAGGATAACACAGCCACTTTCTCGTGGGTGGAAGAAAGATAGGCATTAAAAGAGTAAAAATTCTTATGAAATGTGCGTGTTACTTTGGAATTGAAAGAAGTTTTCTGGCAACTGAGAAGTGTTAGGATCTTGGAGGGTGGTAGAAAGGAATAATGGAAGTTTGTCAAACAGATGAATGAATAAAAACACAGAAGCCGTGTAGCAAAATTACTCGAAAACACAGTAAGGGATTTCTGTCATATTACCTCATTGGGTAAAATTGTTCTGATGAGCCATTCAAAGTACATAAGTAAATAACCAGTATATCACAGGGCAACTAAGTGAATAGGTTCTCAGATTAATGTTTTGATAATTCCCGTTGTCATCTAAAAGAGAGTTAGTTTTCTGTATTTTTTCATGTCACTTAAAACTGTATGATTTGATTTTTCCTTGTAAAGAAGAGGAAGACAGAAGAAGAGAAGTATAAAGTGCTCAGGGTTGCTCTTGCATTTGTCAGAAATAGCCTATGTTTTGACCTTGTGCATTTGTACTGAAGTTGGTCTGTAGTTTTGGTGGTGGTTTCTTCTAAGAATATCTGTGAGAAAAATGGTTGATTAGAGAAAAAAAAAAAAATTCAATGGCTCTTGTTTTGCTCTTTTATTCTTTGCATTCTTACTTAGGTGTTTAGTGATTTACAGAAATTGTGTTGTATATACTAGCAAACGGTTTAGTTCATCTTGCCGAGGAGAGAGGGTAATATTTCATGCACCATGTGAGAATTGCTAAGAAAGTTGGCCAAGTGAATTGCCCTCAGGATTGTTTTCCAATGTGACATGAGGAGAAGTCTTACCAACAACCTGTTCAACAGGAGTTATAAGTTGAAAGAAAAGAGGAATGAAAGGAAGGAGGAATGGAGAATTATTTTAAATATTTTCCTGACAAATTAAGTTTTAAATTTGGTTGTTAAAGTATTTTTGAGTTCTTAAATTAGTATATAAAGTTTTTGTTAGACTTTCCTTTTAGAAGAAAAACAAACTGAAAACTAGGAGACTCCCTAGAAGTTACTTGTGCTATGTATGTATTGTATGTCAAAGGAAGGAATTTACTTTTAAAAGTGTGAATTAACAGAGTAGCTTTGTTTTAATGTTTCCGTTATATGTTTTGGTTTGTTAAATACATTTAGAGGATAAAATTTTTAGTCTGTTTAAAAATACAAATAAAAATTATTTAGTAACGGGCAGAAGGCCAGTGAAATCTTTACGGTATCTTCACACTCTTGCTGAATCTGAAGTAATCTCTCACTTTGTATGTTGAAAATTCATTAACTGCAGTCCATTTGGGGTTTAAAGTTTACTGTTTTCTCAGCCTAGAAGCTTGAAGTAAGAAGACTGCCTTACAGAGATGAAGTAAAACAGTTTTATGGATTTTAAGTGCTGTTGATGTTGTTAGCCAGATGGAGCCAGTGGAACTCCTTGGTTGAATTTGGAGCATGTTCCAAACTGAGCTGGGATTCCAAATTGAGAAACATTAAAAATATCAAGTAACTTAAATAGTGTTAATTAAGTGGTAGAAATGTTTTACACTCTATTACTTATTATGCTATTGCTGAACGTTTTTCTGTTCATGTGTATTCACTATTGTGATTTAGACACAAATACAAAACATGGCATTAATCAACAGCCAAGTTAAAACCATTCTTTTTTTTTCTCCAATTATATGTTCAGACAGATGATTCTTTTAAAATAAATGTTTTGGTTAGAAGTGATAAGCAGTTATACAGGATGAATATGAACAATTAAATCCTTTATCCAGAATGCAATATTCCTTCTCACCTCTTCAGAGATATACTTTGAAAGAGCTAAAAATCCTTAGCCTTGATAGTAAGTGGTTGAGTATTGTCCAGATGAGTTTCTTTCCTTGCATCCTGTTTTCTGACATAATTGGAAGTGTCTTAACAATAGAGAATAACTTCATGATTAGCTCTTTTCTTCTCCGCCCTGGCTTTTTGGGCTAGAATTATAAGTTCTGATTGTTGGCTCCACTGTGGCATGTTGCTTTTCAGTAACAACTGGGATGATGCAATAGACCATATGTTTATAAAGCTGACATCCTTCCCAGCTTCATGTCATCTGAAAATGATACTGGAAGGCGGAATTAGAATTCAGAATTGTCTTGGCAAATGAGAGAAATTAATTGGCAAAATACCATGCAATTTAATAGGAACATTTGAGCTAACGTGAATAGGTGGAAATAGTTAACTACTAATGAAAACAGTGGGAGTATTGAACAGTTTTTGTGAACATAATCTAGAGCTATAAAGGCTCACAAGCTGTTTATTATTTTAACAGTGTGATGAAATTATTGGGGGGGAAGCAGCCCTATATTGGCTTGCAGAAATAGGATGCTGAGCTGCAGGACACAAAGTCTTCATTCTTTACTCAACATTCATAAGGTCTCTATTAATAGATACCTCATCCAGTTTTGAGTACAGAATTTTAGCAAATTAGTGGTCCATTGGAAGAGTTCCAGGAGAAAGAAGGAGAAAAAAAAGTCTGATTAGATGTCTACCAAACATAACTTATGAGGCAAGATACAGAGTTGGGTCTAATGACCCTAAAGAAAAAAGGCAGGAGGAAGAACTTCAGGTCTTCAAGGGTATAAAAAGCTACTATGCAGAGTTACGGAACAGTGTTTTACCCATATTTTAGAACAGTGTTTTACCCATATTTTCAGTGGATGGGATGAGATCAACTGACTTATCTTTAATAAAAGATTGCAATAGTATTTGTTTTCTTGTGGTTATGAAAATGTGCAGCCCTAGAGCAGAGTAATTGTGAAGGCTGGGGAATCTCTGTAACTGGAGATCTTTGAGAACAGTTTGGATAAATGTTAATCATGATTAACATAGAGGTAGTTAATTATGCTCTAGAGAAAGAGAAAGAAGTGGACTAGGTAACTTAAGATTCCTTTCCAGCCTTTTAATATCATGGGGTGTACCTTCATATTGCAAGACATGTTAAATATATCCATAGCGCTGACCTGTCTTGAAGTAAAGGAGGGTATAATGGAGTCCAGAGTGAAATACAGAATTTTTTGAGGGACATTTCTACTCCATTAAAACATCTCAGTTTTCTGAATGAGTGCTCTTATTGTACCCTTCTCAGTAAATATTTTGCCCTTCACCTTTCGCAGCATTCCTTCCATTCACCTTCTGTAGCTCTGTAGCCAGCATTTTAGGTGACTAACCAATAAAAGCGATTACATTTGGCCCATTCATTTCACCTTTCAACAGCTCCTAGCCTCAGAGCTTGATCTGATTTTAATGTTGCCTTTTGAATTTGATCCAATGCATAGGAAGTGAAATGGGGAGGCTAAAGGAACAATGTAAGTCTGATAGGTCTTTTCATGCTTGTATTAAGTGATCTGGTAGAAACATGAAATAATCCAAATTACTATTTTGGTAGCTGAGAAGATGAGAGGCTTTTAGAAGAGCTGTCATAGGGTGTTATCCTAAATAGTAGGAATCATGCTAGTTACTGTGGGTGGTCAGTGGAGCAGTATTTTAAGAAATTGTCTTCTGTGCCCAGCTGGTAACACTCTGCACTGTTGTGTATGTGAACTTGTATTTCATTCTCATGCTTCTTTAAGCTTGTTTAAAGTACTTTGGAAAATAGAAAAAGGACTGAAGCAGCAGGAGACAACCAAGTATTTAGTTCTGCCAGCTGAGACTGCAGAAGAGAAAGGCTCCCACCAGTAGAAAAAATGCTAGTAAAAAAACAGACATGCCTCTGAGTGTATGCCTCTTTTGAGAGTCAGAAACTGAGCCTGGGCAGCTACCTGGTTAAAGCCAAATACTCTTATTTTGAGACAGAACTGTCTCTCCCATTTCTTTTCTCCCACAGTGCACTTGTTTTCATTTTAAAAGGGGATTAAAGATTTTCATGCTTGAAATAATTGAAAAATCTCATTAGCTGCTCTCTTTCCCTTCCCTTCTCCTTAATATAAAATTACTGTGGGACGGTAAATTTAATTTGCAGTCCTGAGAGAAGGTTATATGGCCTGATATAAAGGCTGTTGTATGTAGCAAAACTCTTGTCACGGGTGAACCTCCCAGATACTGGTGGCAGATGAATTCTTGGTGTGGTGTCTCTGACTGCAGAAAACCTATGCTAGGAATGTATTTGGCTAACAAGCATGTGTTACAGCTTTTTTTTTTTTTTCTCTCTACAAGCGACAGTGATTAAAAGGCCTTAGAGAGGTGAACATAGAGGGTTAACATTAATTTCAGCAACAGCAAGACGCTATGTCCCATGATAAGCTGTTTAATTAAACCTTGCACCTTTTTTAATCTGTGGTTCTATTTCTGTCTGGGTTTTGTTTCTCGACTTGTCTCTGCCTCTCCAGTTTCCATGTTTCAGCCATAGCCTTATTTATTTTTATCATGCTTGATTAATTCAGTTTACATAAAAGGTTTCTTGAGAAGGATGGATAAAGTATATAAAGCCCTTGTTCAGCCTAAATTTGGGTTTAGATGGTTTGTAACTCTTTTCTCTTCAGTGCAGCTCAGTCTCCCAGCTCTGCCTCTTGCTCTTCCTTTCAGCTAGCCTAGAGAGCCTCTTTGCCAAAGCTGTCCCAACAACAGTTGTTGAGCAATGCACTTAATCACAGACACTCCTTGCTGTCCAACTGCATTTAATCTCTGCAAAAGATGAAATTACTTTCAGAAAATGTGTTATGGAGAGAAAATAAGCAATGAAACAAAGAGGAAAGCAGCATTTCCTAACCATTACTGTTACAGGAGGAAAGAAAGGTTGTTATCCCAAAGGAGTCTTGTTATCCCAAAGGAGTCTTGTTATCCCAAAGGAGGGGAAAGTTGGTAAATGTTCTCTCGGTCAGGAAAGTTGCTAAATGTTCTCTGTAATGACACAGATGTGTGTTGGGCAGAAAACATCATAGTTTTGGGTGTGTTAGGCAGTAGTGGAGAACTCCTCCACTAAGTTGCATCTAACAGTGTTAGTGCATGATTGAGGATGGTGTGGAACTAACAATTGCATACAGGAAGTGTCTTACACACTGTACTGAAGTGTGATTGAATATCAAATTTCAGTGAAATACTAACCAGCTAGGATATCTGATTCTCACACAGTCTGAAAGAGTAGGATTTTTTTTTACTTTAATAGTTTCTGACATAGCCACTGACAGCCTTTGTTTGCTTTTTCCTTTAGCTTAATACTACATAAAATACTTAGTGAACATAAAATCTGAATTATTTTTTTTTTTAATTAGGGGATGGAGAAGAAAGAACATCTATATTAAAGCCAAAAACATGTGGCCATTACACTGGTCACAAAATATATGTTAATCTCTATTTGTAGCAAGTGAAGAGTCAAGAAAGCAAGCAAAGCACCAAAGCTATGCTCCCATAGGTATTTAGGAGAAAATACGAAGACTAGATGCAGTTTCTGGAAAGTTTCAGCTTGTTTACTGTCTTGGAGCTTGCACTGATTGGGATACGGACTCTCCTGAGAAAAATTGGTCTGCATTGGACACCCTGTGAAGTCATACTTCATTAGCTTTTTTGTTAGTCCCCATCAGGCATACAGATGGTTTCAATTGTTTCTGAGTTTGTCTAAGAAGGCTATAACACAAATCAATACCAGAAAACAAGGGAAAGCTCTTTACTTTTTTCCCCTTTGGCATAGTTTTGCATGGACTAAAAACTAATGTAAAATAAGGAAAGAGTGTAAAGGAACGGGAAACTTCTTAATGAGGGAGGAGGTAGCATGTTTTGAACATGTACCCTCCCCCTGTAATTTGTGTATTGGGGCTGTCCGGAGAGATGTAGTAGAAGCAATATGATTAATTTTTAGCCTGGATCTAAATGGGTGCAACCTGATCTATCTTCCTTAAACACTAGACGTATGAGGTTTTTCTGCCCTTCTTGGCCTCTGTATTCCCCCAAGAAAACTTGCTTGTATGCACACACAAGCAAGGGTAGCCAATGAGATTAGCTGGCAGATACCATGGGAAAGCTCTGGAGTTACTGCAGACCATCTGCTAGGAGTTGCATTCTGTTGTTTGTTGCAGGCTAGAGGAAGAGAAGGTTGGAATTAGCCTTTGAGTCTTACTGGGGTTTTGCTGGTTTTGTCGGTTGCTCTAAAATTCTTGCTTGATAACAAATAATGTTAGCCTAGAAAAGTTTTTATGTAGTGCTTCAGTTCTAGGCTTGTAATGAAAACTAATTAAGAAGTAACAATTCAGTCTCTTACCTCCTTTTCCTAAAGCTCATGGGATGTAGCTGGCAGCCATGTAAGAGCCTGAATGTAATAGTCAAAAATCATGTGGCAGGAACCATGCAGTATGTTGGTGTAGCACATGCTTCTGTATTTGCTGCAGTTGGAACTCTTACAGGGTATGTGTCCTCCTTTGTCAGCATAGAGTATTGCAGGATTACCTTGCTGAGTTGAGGAGTTTACTGGCTTGGTCCAAAATGACTGAATTCACAGAAGTTACGTGCTAGCTGAGATCTGATATGAAAGTTGCACTGAAGCAGCCTGAGCTATAGAAATACTCACACACGAAAAATAGCTTGGAATGCCACTGTCATATGGAAGGAAAAGGAATTCCCAGGATGTTTGCTTTAGTTGGATGGGTTCTCTGGCACTGAGCAATCTTGGGACTTTTGCAAAGTTCGGATGATGATTTTAATTTCACATCAAAGCAGATGAAACAATCAAAGAGAAGAAACTTAAGCTTAGGCAAAGTAATTCTAATGAAGTGTTTCTAAGAGGGGGAGGAAAACCCTGAACTTGCATGCTTTTAGTTCAAGTTTGTGGGTTTTTATTTGGGAAATCAGCAAAAATGTGAAAGTTGTAAGCCCATGTGGATTTTCTATCAAATAGTTAAGTATTTGGGAATCTTATGTGAAGAACCTTATGCTGATTTTTATAATTATATATGGTGTTTCCTGGATGATTTTGTGACCTGCGTATGTAAACTGTGAGTGGGGTGGGAATAAGGCAGTAAGCTCATTCAAAAAAGGTTCCTCTTTCTGCCTTGAATTTGCAAGATAACAAAGCTCATGAGTGACTGTATTTAGTAATATCTGTCTTTTTATTGCAAATTATCACCCATAAAATATATTCTGAAGCGACTGCTACTTCAGCTTTCAGGGTAAGGAGCAGTTTAGCAAGAAAAACCGCTTAAATCCTCCGCCCAGCCTTGTCACAGCCGGTGTGCTTTGAACATAGGCAGAGACAAGCAGAGTTAGAAATCTGTTCTAAAACGCCAGAACTGCCTGATTTTGAAATGATCTGTTCTTGATGTGGAAAGTCCCAGAAGCTTGCTATCTCATCCAAAATACGAATCCTGCCAGGAATCCTAAATAGGTAACGGTGCATGACGGATGGTTTGATAACGAGCATTCATCTGGCTTCTCCTCTTGTTTTTCCCCTCACAGTTGTCTGGTGGGTGCGAGCTGACGGTGGTAATCCACGACTTCACCGCCTGCAACAGTAATGAGCTGACAATCCGCCGTGGGCAGACAGTGGAGGTCCTGGAGAGGCCCCATGACAAGCCCGACTGGTGTCTGGTTCGAACCACAGATCGGTCCCCAGCTGCAGAAGGCCTGGTTCCCTGCGGGTCCCTCTGCATCGCTCACTCCCGCAGTAGTATGGAGATGGAAGGGATTTTTAACCACAAAGGTAAGAAATGATGGAAACAAAGTTTAGTCAGCAGCAGCGTGAGTTTTAGGTAATGGGGAGTACTGTGCAAATGGGAACTCTGGTGTTCTTGTACTGTTTTGGTTTGTAGTTTTTAATTAGATAAAACGCAGTGCTTTTAGCAACCAGCAGCCACCCTGTCCATTCCAAAATAAACAGTCAGCAATTCTCAATGTTAAGTGAAAATGTGGCTGAAGACAGGGAAGAGATTAAAGCAAATTATGTGTGTCTTGGTGTACAGAGTTATGTATCATGTTAGATCAAGTTGTGGTGATAAGAAAATCTATACCTGTCATGTGTTCAAAGGGGGGAGGGAAGAAAATCTCCAGCGTGTATTATCAATGGTTCTTGAGAAACCCTGCAGTAAGAAGTCATGACAGGATCAGACTCAGCAATGGAAAAGGTAAATACACACGTCCATATGCCCTGACACAGGAATTGGCTATTTGAACTACTGTATTTTACTTAACTGAGTTTTCCAGAGTAGCAGTGGCACACTTATCCCTTTTTCCCAGAGCAGCTCTGAAATCTTACTTTGTTTTTTTGGATGCATGAAAGAATGTGCCCCTAAAGGGTGCAAGAAAAATCTGATAATTCTTTGAAAGTTTTTAAGGTTTTGGTGTGCTATGTACTCCTTTGGCTCCGTAAGCTCCCCAGGGACACGGAGTAGTTCATCATTAGAGAAAATGCTCGTTTGCTTGCTTCATTTGAAACTACTTGAGTTTTTAGCCTGTGAACAGAAAGAAATGTGAATTTAAAAAACCCCAGTTCATTAGAAGGTGTTTCATCACATGTTGGTGGAGAAGATGCCTTTCAAAAAGTTTGTTATTGGAAGTAAAAAGATTACCAGGAAAGTGGTGTTGGGGAAAACTTGTTTTCCAAAAGACAAAACTCTGGTTTTGGACAGTTTTTCATAAATACAACCTCAAATTTTTCAATTATTCAGTCCATTCCAGCTATCACATTACAATTTTTCCCAATTTTTTCACACACTCTATAAACATGCTTGTCTAAAAGATGGAAGAGTTTGTGTTTCTTACATTAGGAGCATGCACAGCAAGAACTTCCTGAATGATGAGTGATTGGGAGGGTGGGTCTGAAGGATTGAACTGTATAGTTGGCATATATTTTTGTTCTCTTGTGTCCTATAACAAACAATGTGGATAGAGAAAGTTTGCAGTTGTCTGGAAGAAAAAATTGCAAAATGTCATTAGGTATCTCTGAAACATTTCTTCCTTTGACTAGGGAGTGAAATCATGGAAATGTCAACAGGATATTTTTTTTTTTAGCAACACCCACGGAATTGATAAATCCAGTTTCCTTTGGAGCTAGGGGACTTTACCTTTGAATGCAGACAATTTTATTAGGAGAGGCAGATGTACTGGACAATACATGTTACATGAAGAACATTGAGCCTGTCAGACTCCTGAGGGAGAGACAGAGCTGGTTTTGTCTTTGAGAGGTTACTTTTATTGATCAAACGGGTGGATGTAACCTGCGTTGCTTTTTTTCCTTTAGTGTGCGTTTGGGGAAAATGGGGCAGCATGTTGTGAAGTTACTTTAGTTTCTGTTCAACATGTTGTTTTGAAATGAAGAGCATTCATTATCTGAATAAGGACCTGAAAAACTGAAGAGAAGGCCATTGCTAGAATAAGCATAATTTGCAGGGTTGAATGCAGCCTCAGAAGTGACTTTTGTCCCTGCCTCTGCCACAGGCTTCCTGTGGGATGTTAAAGCATGCCATCTAAACCCCAGCTGATAAGAAGCAGCTGCTAATTGTTTATTCCCACATTACTGAGTGTCAGGTTTAGGAGCTGGATGTTTGATTTGTTAACGTTTCCTGTGCATGTGACTGTGACTGAAGTCAGTGTGAACTGTCTTGAACTTGCAAATTTATTATATAATATTAAGTATCGGGGAACGGAAAAAAAAAAAGGCAAAAAAACAAACAACTTTAGACTGGGTACTTGAAACCACTGGATACATTTGAGTTCAGTCTCTACCTCAACTTTGTATTGCTTGAAAGAGGTTCCTAAGTGTTCATTTCACAGAGAGATTACAAAAATTAAGTAAAATTAGTGGAGTTCTTTGATTTTATTTCCCCCCCATAGAGGAAAGTACCTCAGACAATCCCACAAAGTAATTATTCATTCTTAAATGCTGCATTTGATTACAGATCTTTAAATAAGACATTGGGGAGTATGCTAATCAGAAGAATGGAAAAACAATTAGATGATCTTCTCAGAACTGTTTATTGTGAGCATTGATTGAGATATGAATTCCAACAAAACAAACAAAACACACAACCCCCATAATGAAGAAAAAGTGAATGACACATAATTTATGGCAGTTTGTGTACTTGGGTGGACAACTTTAAATGTATTTCCTAGATTTCAAGTGTTCAATTCTGCAACTTCAGTCTTTTTAATACAGGGGGGTTTTTCCTTTTCTCTTTCTGACCATAATACAGTAAAACTTCCAGCATTTTCGAATGATTTAACAAAGAAGGATATTGCCCTCTGGATTTTTGAGTTCTGAAAAATACATGTCATATGTCAGGCTTGCAGTACTCAAGGTCAAGTAATTCTGTACAGTTCGTGGGCTAAGCCACATGCAGTAGACACAAGTCTGGAATTTGTGCATGTCTGGCATCGCAAGCTGTTGCGAGAGGCTCAGGGAGAAAGAGGTTTTATGTAATTCCAAAGGAAAAAAGGAAGTGATCACCATCAGAAGTGATGGGGGTGGCTGCTTGGATGTTGAGTGCTTAGCCTATACAAATGGTTTGATGAAGCAGAGAGTTTTGCACTCGCTTCAGTATCTTTGTACCCTAAAATTTTGATCTTTTCAACAGTGCTTATAAATACCATTTGCCAACTAAACAAGTTGGAAAGCCACAGTATTTCAAAGGTGAAGTGAGCTTCCAAGTTTTGAAATAACAAACCTCTTCTAAGTTACAGCTGGTTCTTAAGTTGTGTAAAATCACATTTCATCACTGAGTACGGAAGTGTTGGGTGATATTTAGTGCCTTAAATAATCTGAAATTATTATCCAAAGTAGGCTAACATGAAAGATTATTAAAGTAGAAAGTATGTTCAGTGAAGCCTAGTTCTGACAGCTGGTCTTGGTCGTTCCTTGTCTGTCCACATATGTCAACCATGAAATGTAATGTTTTAGTCTCATGTTAGAAGACAACCCCGAAAATGACTCATCACTTGCCTACAAGTGTAGATGTTACTTGTCCTCTAAGAGTGTGTATTACTTTAAATGTCTAATCACTACCAATGGGTTAAAAGAAAAGTTAAACAAAAAAAAAGGCATTTTTACAGTATCTTCAATCTCAAAAAATTTATAGTAGTTAAAATAACAAACATTTTGTTAAGAGTATGGGAAAGTGTTACACGGAATAAAGACTTTCCCTAGGTAGATAGTCATTTGGGGGAGGGTTGATTGCAGGTTCCAGACCTCTTGCTTGCTCTGCTGGATATCAAATCTATTTTTGTAAGTTATTTGGGTCGTTTAATCAATTTGACATGCAGTTTACAGATGAGTACATTTTAAAAAAAAATCTCAATCCCTTTTATAATGCAGAAAAAAGACAAGTGGGTAGTGAAGAGGTTGAAGAACAGTTGGTGCACTCCACAAAATATAAATTACTAGCTTTGGAAGAACATGTTTTTCACAAGCAATACATAAGGCAACAATTTTTTTTCCTGTGATTCTTCACATGTTAGTGGGTGTGGGGGAGAAAGAATGTTCCTGTTTTATTTGGTGCTTCTCTTTTTTAACAAGGGTTTCTTTTTGTTTTGTGGTACATCCTTTCTATATGTGCAGTTCTCCTTCCTTCATTTGTAGGGCGTTTACAACCACAGCTTTGGGTAAAAGGCAGGGGACAGGATTCAGTATAATGAAATTGAACTTGTAAACTCAGGAAAAATTGGCAGGTGTTTAAAATTGTTTGTGAATATCTTGCCTGTTTAGATCACACAAGTTCAGTGTCTTTTCCAACTTTAAGTACATCTGAAGTCTGAAAAATTTGTGGTAGTCCTCCATACCCTTCCTCTAGGTGCTACTGTTTGGAGACCTACAAAGGCTTCAACAAGCCTTTGCTTATAAGGCTTATATTTACATGTCTTCTTTTAAGTTATGGGGTTTTTTGGGACCATGTCTAACTGCCAATTTCTGTAACTATATGTTTGGTTCAAAACCTGACCACAGAGATCTTTTGTTTACCTGGAGGTACAGTGTCTGCCTGTTCTATACATTCTTGTAATCCAGGTATCTATATAGGTTTGTTCAGATCTGAAAGGTAGGTGATCTCTTACTAACATGGTGACATACCACACACCACTGCAATACCGAACACTGGCTTTTGATTTTACTCTCAGGATCCAGCCCTGACTGGTGCCATAAACAGAAAAATGTTATTTCAGCAGTCTTTTTTTTAAAAAAAACCCTGTAGTATCTCTCAGATAATCTACCATAATAAGGAGGATCGAACACTTGATAGTTTTCAAGACAAAGGTTGTCAAATTTGTTTAAAGAGCTGTGTAGCAAGCCCTTCTCTACACCTTCAGGCTGGGAAGGAGTGGTATAGGACAGGTGTGGCAGGTGTCAGAGATCTTCTTGAATTGCTATGGGGACCTCCTATTCAGGAATTAAAAAAAAATTCACAGGTGATCTAGAGATATTTCCCCCGAAAAGAGAGACATCTTATAGTTGAGGCCACAGAGTGGGATGAAACAGTCTTGAATTTGTTACATTAAGTAAGCTTGCTGTCACACAACTGGAGACCACCTATTCAGAGTACAATTTTAGATGAAAGGGGAAGAGGAGAGAGTAAAGATAAAAAGTCTCATGTATGATCAAGAGCTTTGAAAGTTATGCTTAAGAACTGGAGCGTTTCCATGTTGAGTCCAAATACTGTTATGCAGGAAGAGGAAGCTCTGGATAGCAGCAGCAGAATTTGATCACTTAAAATGGGGATCCAGTTGGAATAATTGAAGGAGGACTGCCTGTTTGTAGTAGAAAAGAAGGATGACTTGGGCAGCAGTTGTTTGCTTACAAGCAGACAGAGGCTATAGAGGGGACGATTTGCTGTTCTGAGACTCCAAGCAAGCAAAGCATGGGCCATGCATAAGGAAAAAGGATCCCCACCCGTGGCTCAGAGCCAAAGCGCTTGCCTGTGAGACTGTCTGACAGCGTTTGCAGCTGCAGGAAATGAGTTACAGCCCAGGCCAGCCGGGAAAGTAAGTCCGAGCAGTAAGTAGGTATTCGCTTTGTCTTGTTGCCTTAGAGCCACGTGGCAAGGTGAGGACTGTAGATACCAGGGCACCATATAGAAATGTGTGTGCTTCTGCTGCACAGCTGGAACAATCACATGCAGAAAGTGGTATCGAGGAATATGTTGCAGTTGTACAAGATGCTAAATGTTAATCTACGAATTCTGATTCTTGATGAATCAATTACCTCCTCATAAAATTTCCTAATAACAGGCTGCCCATCCAGATAACCAGTTTATAGAAAGTCTTGAGGAGCTTATGGGAGGCAAAGCTGAGCAGTCAGCTGTATTTCACAGTCTGCTCATCTAAATAAGCAAAAAATTTTAAAAGCTGTGTTGCAGTGTCGGTTCAACTTATTTTTCACGCAGACTTGAGCTTGAACAGAGTTGCAGAGCTGAAGTTCAGCTTCACAATTATTAGTTGTTTTGAAAGCCTAATAAATCATAAATTTCCATCTAATCACAAATATCTTGATAAAAAGCATTACTAGTTTAATAGCAGCAAAGATAGTTTGAATTTAGGTTTTGTATGTGTGTGTGGTTTTTCAAACATGTTCTCATGCTTTAGTCCAGGTAAATAAAATAGCTGCAGTATAAAGTAAAACAAGAATTCTCTATCCTGACTCTCCCACCTTGAGGTTTTAGTTGTTTGCAGTTAAAAACATGGTTTGAGCAAAAGTAAACTTAAATAAAATGTCAGCAGTTGACTGTGGTCCATTAGTTCATAATCTTTGCATTGAGCTTTATAACCAGACTATATCAGATGGTCACAGTTAATAGCCAAATTCTAATTCAGCCTTAAATAAACAGTGGAGTCTATATGAATTGCTTCCTCAGCATTGTGCAGTCCTAAACTAGGTAAGGAGATTCAGTGAAACTCATAATTTGAATTTCTAGAAGAGTTCTCCCAAAATCAAGTTTATACGTGCTCTGAAACATCATAGGGTTGACTTCTGCAAAAACCTGCCTTTAACTCCTGCATTATTCTTTTATCATGACCCAAACTCAGGAAGACCTGTCAGATACATCTGTATTTCTCATGCTGACTCTATTTGTGGGCATAAGTATGTAGTTAATTTGTCTCTGGAAATTTTGTAAATAGGTAATGAAAGCTTTTTGCCCTGCTTGGGAGCTCGGTATAACAGCTGAGAAAAAGAAGAAATTTTATAATACTGGCTTGAATGTACTTTTGGTCCCAGACAGCTGCCAAATATATTTTCTTATATATCGTAGTTGGAAAGGAAATCAGTGTGTAAAAAGTATCTGCTTCAGAACAGATGTATTTGCACAGCTGATCTTTGGGAGGTAAAAATGGATATAAACCAGTGATTGTGATGGCTTTAGATTTCCCAAGAGAGTTGTTATTTTGCTTGCAATTAGCCTTTCTCCAACAGCAGTTTCTTTTTCTAACCAAGGCAGAACAAACTAAAATCATATCCTGCAAATTTTGTTCATATGTTGCAGTTGAAGAAAATCATCCTGGAGTCATGTTTATTTTCATGAACTGTCCCTCTTCAGGTGCAACAGACTGTTGAAAAAGTTGCTTCAGTGTTGAGAATTACTTCTTGAAGGTGTCTTTGTTACCCATATTTTGCTTTGGATTAAGTAAATCTTCAGAGCTGGTGCTCCAAAGAGCACCTGAGAGCAACCCAAAGAATCTCTCTTCCACTTCAATAAGTAGCTTGTCAAGGTGGTGATGGACAGGAGGAGTGGAGCTAGGGACATTTACTTGGACAAGAGAGTGCTCCTAGAGCCATGGAGTTGACATAGATGTGTGGTAACTGTCTTATTCATGACAGATGACAAGGAGATATTGGTGTATATTGGTGTATATTTCAGGTTGATATAGCACTTAGGGATGTGGTGTAGTTGACAACGGTCAGTGTTAGATTAGTGGTTGGACTCGATGATCTTCAAGGTCTTTTACAACCTAGATCATTCTTTGATTCTGTGATACTTCTCTGTAGCTGTTGTGGCTGTTCATTTCCAAGGACCATCTGATGTGTTTTCCTTGTCATAGAGCAGTATAATATGTGTCCACAAGGTCTTCTGTTCTTTTTCCAACTCTCTATTTTTCTGGCACTTCTGCTGCTGTGGCTTGTATTCTTAAACTTGGTGTTGGGAGGAGCATTTATGGGTCCTGTGTTTAGTGGAGAGGAGAAAATTGTTGAGGAACAGGCTAGAGCTGATGTTCTTGTGCACATTTCAGGACATCTTCACATTGCATCACATCCTCTGTCATCATCACTGCCTGCAGATGGAAGTAGCAGGATTTAGCATTTGCCTTCCTCCAATTCTGTTTTTTGCGAAAAGTCTGCTGAAAGTCCATGTCCCATTAACTCCATTTCACTTTTCCTGAAATCAAAGTAAAATATTAGTCTCTGCTGTGCGTGCTAAACCAGAATGTTGCATCACGTTTAACACAATTCTACTAGAAGCTTTTTTACAGATGCCCTTGAATTCTCTGAAATTGTTGGTATTGGTTTCAAATCATTGCTTCATTTTGCAATGTTTTGCTGCTATTTTGAGTGCATGTTCACTGATACAGGTGTAGTTCCAATTTGTGTTTTCTCCTAGATTTGAGTTGAGTACAAATAGCAAGGTATTTTTCCTGTATCTGGGACAACTATTGAACTTAAATTCATTATTCTCTAACATGGAAGTTATGCAAATAAATGATGCAATTCTTAGAGCAAACTGAATAAAAGAATCTGTTGTGATGAGCAAATAGCACCGTAAAAACATTTCATGATCCTGGGAAAAGAACTCTTAAGACTTTTCAGAAATTTACAGTATGCATTTTCTAGGAAGTATGTATAATGGTTAACCCCTATAGCAATAGAAGACATTTACATAATTGACATGCAGGCATAATCATAAAGGTAAGCTTGTTATTAAGTTGTCCTTGATAGCCAGAATCCTATAGTCATTTCCCCTGTGGTCATAAGCCAGCTGTGCCTGCACTACTGTATGTTAACCATTTATGCTGCAGCAGAAATAGTCCCTGTTACAAGAAGCAGTTAAAAGTACATCAGGTTTTCAAGAGCAGACTGGACAAAGCCCCACATAATCTGGTCTGATCTCATAACTGACCCATCCTTTAGAGCAGAAGGTTGGACTGTATGGATTTTTGAGGCCACTTTCAGCTTGAGTTATCCTGTGATCCTATGCTGAAAGTTAGAATTGCCAGCATGGACTTGTTATGTTCTAAGTGTTTTCTGGAGTCTTGGACTCCCCTTAGTGTTTGTGGGGATATCTGAAATGCTTAAGATCTTTCACAAAAATACATTAATTCCATGTAAGAAACAGAAGGGAATTGTAAAGAAGTATTTCTGCTCATGAAAGGTGCTAGTTATTCTTGTTTCAGTGTACTGGGCGTAATCATAGCCCTATTAGGCATGTGTTCATTTGCAAATACAGGCTTTAAAGTATCAGTGATACAGAGATTCCTTGAACACAGAGTCTAGGGAAATCTAGTTGCATGTAAGAACCTGCATATATGCTGAAAGAAAAGCTGCCAGGGAAGCCACCTGGAAAGAGGGACTAGTAAAGCTGAATGATCATCTGTTGCTTTCTACAGAAAAGCTTAAGGGACATGGAAGTAAACGAGTTTGTCAAGGTCTAAGTTCAAGCTGTTGCCTTCCCCTTATAAATATTAGGAGAGGATTCTTAGAAATGTCAAATGTAGGGAATTTGTAGTGATAAAAAAGATTCTGAAAGATAATAAGAAAGCAAGCAGCACTCACTAGCAAAAAAAAGTATATTAAGTGAAGGGGTTTTTAAAAAAGAAAACAGGAACAAAAAAACCCATAAAAACCCAAACGACTGACTGGATTGAAGTATGCTTTAGACACTATTAAACAGAAAAGCTTGATTGGTGAAAACCATGTTACTCACATGTCTTAAAATTTTTATGTCAGTAGCTAATCTATTTTAAAGAGTTTATTTATCATGGCCTGACTTGCTTGTTGCTCCGTCCTAGTGTGTTTTGTGCTGCCTGCTCTCATTGTCTCAAGGGTAACAAAATACACGCACTCAAAATGCTGGTTGATTTAGTAGAACAGGCTTAGGTGAGTTTATCCTTTCATCCTAAAGATTTGGCAGGACTAAATGCAGTCATACCAGAATCAGTTTGGAAACCACTGACTCAGAGCTCTGGTTACAGATTCAGAGTAACATCTAAAGAAAAGGTGCTTACAACAGATTGTACCCTGGAGGTACGTGCTGTGTCCTCTGTGTGTCCTGGTTGCTTGGTAAATTGAAAACCCAGACAACAGGATCCAGTGCTTGCTTGTATCATCTTCATAAGACTGTGCTAAGATTACAGTCCTCAGAACTGAAGTAAATAGTATTTTACTATCTTCCTTTGTTGTTTGTGGAATAACATAGTCTTACTCTGTTACTGAAGTTGTTGAGGTGATGACAAGCTTTTACATTCCTGTAATGATTTTTATTTGAAAGGTATTTTATCTGTTTTGACAGTCTCATCTTTCATGTAGAAGCATTTTATAATTTTTGTAAAGCAAAACGCTATTATAAATTGCAAAAGGAGATAGCCCTGTGTTATCAGGTTGTGAGCTTTTGAAAGACAGTGTTACCTTTTGAAAAAGTAACTTCTTAAGAACACTAACCTCATATTTTTGTCAGCAAGAGGCACGTGTATAGGATATAGAGTTTATTTAGGGTTTTTTGCATGCTTCAGGAAGTTAACATTATTAGCAATCTAAAACTTCCACCATGATGGTATGCTTTGTTCAGAAGGAATTACTGGGAAAAAGAAAATTTCAAAAAATTTTGTGGCAATTAAAAAAAAATCCTGCACCTGAATTTTAATTGCTGTCCTAAAGGAGCATTGTTGTCTGAGTGTAATAGCTTTCTGAAGTATTTAAAGCATGGAATTAGAGCAGCTACTTTGTAACTGCATATTCACAGCTCTAGTTAAGTGGTGACTATGTAATTTATAGACAGTATACCCTTTTCAGTTTTCTGAACTGTGTGACTGATCATTTTTTGATTCAGAGCTAACTTTCTTTTAAATGGATGTAAACCATGTGCTGTGTAACCCAAAGATCTTTCTCAGGACTGTATTATTCTACATCTAAAATTCTTAGTAGATATAAAAAATGTTAATTACAATGCAGAAGCACTCATAATTGTGGAATTGTTTGGCAGTACATGTTTTCGAGTATTTCTGTGTTTTAACATCTGACAGGCAATGTAGAATAATAAACCCCTGTCCTGTGGATAATTTGCTCCCTTCTTTTTCTTCCTCTGGCAAAGCTAGCCTCCAAATATTCTTAAATCTATTTAGTAACAAATCTTTGTTTATAATTTACAAAAATGCAGCATGTGAAATCCAGGCTCAGAGAGAGAGAGAGATAATGCCTATTTCTGATTTTGCTCTCCTGTTAGATGTATGGCAGAGGAATTATGGGTGGTTCTTCATTTTGCTAGAGTATCTTTTAATATAATAAAGGAAGTTGTAAAAGTACATAAGGGGTTTTTTGTGTTAAATGTTAATGTTTGAAATCCAGGCAGGTGCTTTCTGTGCTGGTGTGCCTTTTCTGCTTCCAGAAGCAGGCAGGGTGTTGGGTCATGGCTGGTCTCCATCTGCCATACCTAGCAGTGCTGCGTGACTAACCTGTTCTGTTACATGGACATGACTTCTGGTAGGCAGTACTGGGAAGAGACATAAAGAGGAGAAGTCTTGATGTCACCCTTTGTAACTAACCAAAATGCATTTGTATAATTCAAATTTAGCAGGAGGGGCATAAGAGAAGTGTTTTGGTCAGTATCAGAAGGTAGCCCTCCCAGCTTGCAGAAGCAGTTACTCCAGATGCATATGTATGGATCTTCAGCATCAGTATTTCTTACAGGGAGTATGTGCCCAATTTCAAAACCATTTATTTTATTTTTAATGACCTAGTTTGGTTACTAGAACTGTTCATTTTCCTTTTAAGTGAACTAAAAGAAATGGATTTTAAGTCAAGAATGTAATTCACTATTCTGAACATTTAGGATTAATATATTCTTACCTTTTTTGTCTTTGACTTCATGCATTTCTTGTCAACATAATTAGCAAAGAGATTTATGTTGAAAATAATCCTAATTCCTGTATGTGCAGTTACAAGAGGTTTGGAAAATTAAACCTTGTTTTGACCAGATTTTTTTCACACTAACAGGCCAATTCCTTTTTTCTTTGGAGTGGGAAGGGAAGAGAAAAGGGTGTTGTAAAATGGTTCAGGAGACTACATCAGAAAATTCAAATGAAGAAGAAAAAGGATGATGAAGGAGAACTTGGATAGTAAAATTAATGTCAAAAATGAGTGTTTCTTCAGTATGTCTCATTAGGACAGCAAGTATTTCTCGCTTGGAATACTTTGTGTTTTCTCTAATGTAGAGGGAAGGCATGGCATGTTTCTTCTCCCCTCCCACCCCTTGCTAAGTAGTGAATGTATGTGGAACAACATTCCTTACACTCATCCAAAAGATTTTGTTTGAATTATCTGAAGCTGGTTTGTTGTGGTTTTGCTGACAGTGGCTGGGATCCTTCAAGCTGATTTGGCATGCTGCAGTGGTGACTGTGTTGAGGAATCAGAATTTTCCCAAAGCTTTTCCAGATAAACAGAAGACCAGGGACACTGAACATCTCATCATTTCTTTGAAAGGCCTCTTCATTCTTGGGAGTGGTATACAGGCTCCAATTCCTTGGCTACAGCACTGATCAAAATTAAAAACTCAAGAAAATAATATCCAAATTATTACAATGGGAGAGAGTTTATGATGTCATGTGCTTTTTGATATTTTGACTTGTTGCAGGCATGAGCAACAGCTAGGGCATGTTCTGCAAAGCTGGAGACAGGAGGAAGTTGTTTAGATCCTAGCCTTGGTCACTGAATGCTTGGATAAACGGTTCGTTTCCCAATATTTTTAATTAAAGCCTGGGTACTTAAATGTCTTGATATCAGTTGCTCTTGACAATTTACCCAGGATGTAGAAGAGAAGGTTATTAATCACCCAGCTGAAAAATACCTCTTTCCCTGTAATCATAAAATACTTTCTACAGGTTTGCCAGCTAATTAGATAGCCTGAATGTTTTGTTAGAGGTGGTTGTTGGTTTGGGTGTTTGGGGGTTTTTTTAATTGAAACACCCCAGTATTTTGAAAGGAATTCTTGGAAATCTCAAATTACGGATGTTCGCACAATTCATTGCAAAATACAGTTTCTGAGTGATTCAGTTTAAAGTGTCTCTGGCAGCTGGGAGCACTGATAGTAAAGAACAGGAAGCAGCGCACTGAATGTAAGTCCAAAGAGCCACTGTTGTAATGATTCCGCTCCTTGCAGACTGACAGTGTTATCTGTGAGACTGAGGAGCAGCGAGGCTGGTTTTTGGGAACAGGATGATCTTTGTGTGTGGAGCTGAAGAAACCAGATCCTAGTGGCGCAGCTGTGCTCCAAGCAGTTAAACTGTGGACACATTGTATACTGAGGAAAAGTCAAAATCAGGCTCTTTTCAGAATTTTCATCATAGCGTGGGGAGCTCACCTTTTGAAGATTCAACCTCAGTTTTCTTTATTGATGCATTTTTGATGTTCTGCAGTTTCTTGGTTGTGTTATTCTGGTGTGAGGCAGAGGGTCTAACTTTCCAAAGATGACATTTGTATGCAAAGTCTACCTGCTTTTTTTTTTTTTAAATGGGAAATGCATGTTGTAAATAAAATTCCTATTGGTTTGTGCAATGTTAATTTAGTTCAAGAATTTTCATATTTATGGATTTATATTTAACTTAGGCTCCTAGGTCTGGGCGGTCTTTGGTCCTGCACAGTTTTGTAAAGTCTGAATCTTTTCAACATGCAGAAACATGACTCAAAATCCTAAGAACTGTGCACTTCTAAGTAATGAAAGCATTTGTCTCATAGATCACTTCAAAAATGGTTTTAAAATCATGACATTTGGATGCTGGCAGAACTGAATAATTAATTCCCTCTTCTATTAATTTCAATTATCTTGTATATACTTCTCTACTCTTAAGATGAACAAGAATTTTTAAAATAACTTTGTAGTACTGATTTAAAAATACATTAATTGCTTTTTTAAATTGAATGTCTGGAACACAATGGGGAAGATTCCAGAGAAAAATACAGTTTTAGTTTTGCTTGAGAACAAAATTGAATTTTGAAGCTGTTTTTTCTTAATGCCATAATCTTTAAAACTTGTTTTTCCACAGAAGGTAGATATTAAGGAAAAAAGGTTGGCTCTTTGGCTTTTTCAGGCTTTGAGGCAATTCAAAATAGGTGTTTAAAAATGAAATTTCTGCATTTTATTAGCTTCCCTTTCTTGTTCTGCTTGTTTTTCTCAAGATGGTGTAAAATGTAATAGGGCCTTATGGAGGTTAAGTTGGAATGCTGTTTATCCTTGTTTTAATATAAGCTAAGTTGTAATTTCTATTATCATGCATATGTCTTGGAATATGAGAATTGCAGTCAGTTTAACTTAAGTTGTTCTCTGAAATGAAAGAAGGGATAAATATTTCTTCTCACTTGCAAGCCTAGTAATAGTGCCTTCAGATGAGGTAGCACTTCCATAGGGAGGTTAATACAGTGGCAAACAATGATTGCAGATGCTGCAGTTAAGAGCTGGTGCCTGTGAGAAGCTGTAGCAAGCCAATTTGTTGGCTGTCAATGGCAAAGACTGATGAACTGTTACTTCTGTGCTGGGGTGAGCTGTCACAATGTTAATACCTTAAAATGGTTTTGGCAGTCTGACATTATCCATCAGTGAGCCCCAAGATTAATTGCAGGAAGTTGATCCCATTCCTTCCCTGTACGAATAGATACAGGCATGTGATGCTTCATTTACATGTATCATACAATCCGTGTGCTACTTTATTTACTGAGGATATACAGTGCTCTTTCTAATTGGTGGTTTTGGTGTTTTTTTAGTTTCTTTGTTTAGTCACTGGGTTGTAGTCTTTCTTACAAAATGTATCTTAAAAGTGAGAGGGCTCTTTTATCTGGGATTTTAAAATCTTCCAGAAATAACCACTGACAATTTTTTACCTGGACGTTATTTTGTCACAGGTTTAACTGAGAAACGTCTTAAATTGCTGGTATCTGAAGGGCCTTTCATCAGTACTTTGCTTTCAGAAATGAATCTGATAACTGTCTGCTTTTTTTTAAAGGAAATGATACAAAATGTATAGTCAAGAAAACTAACTCATTTCTGCTTTACACAGCTAAGGTGAAAAAAGAAACAGTTAATTTTGTCTTGAAAATAAAATACTATTTTAAGTGCTGTCAAATGGCATGGGTCAGTATACGGGTTTTTTTCTTTCTTAATTCGATCAGAGTTTGTTGTCCCATTGTGCTGGGGTCTACAAATACTTAAGCAGCGGATGAAGGGAGGGGCAGCTCAGGGCTGCTGTGCAACGTGCCGTGCAATGCAGCTTGGTCTGGGCTGAGCTTGTGCTCTGTGCCCAGCTGTGGTTTTGCCTAAAGGTGTTCTCCATGTAGATGTATTCTTGCCCACAGAATTAAGATTACCTGGCTAGTTTGTTATTACCAAGGATGAGTTTCTACAAAAGATTGCTGGTGCAAGGAGCTGCAGGGAGAGCTGTTTAGCAGACAGGGAGAGCTAATGCAGGATAGGGCTCTGCAATACAGAAAACCTGACAGAGTTGAAGGACAAAGAGAACTTTGTGGTAGAACCTGAAGTAAACCATAGAAAGGCATTAATAGGCTGCTTGTTTGGGCTTAAAGTTACATATATTGATACAAGCCACTGTCTCAAATGGAAATTGAGAATTATGATACATCTTGAGGTGTGTTTAATTCTAATCCAAGATTATAGTGGTACTAAATAATGGTCCCTGCATCTTAAATTATGAAATGTTTTTTGATATAGAAGTCATCTCCCTCTTGCTTATACTTTGGTAGGTGAAGTTATGGGTTTGATCTTTCTGTCTTGGACCATAAGAAAGTTGTAGCTGTTGTTTCAATCAAATTCTTACTTAATGCCCACAGTCACTCTGTAGCATGTTCATGTGGAGTCTTGCTGTCTCCACTGCAGTGTTTCTGTGGAACAACTGCTTTTTACAACAATTGTATACATCAAAGACAGCTGTGTATCTGTGATCCTTGCTTCTTAACCATATAACCTGTGAAATATGCTTTATGTAGTGGTTCTTGTGGCCATTCTCTTTCTCCCATCACCTTGATTTACTTGTCAGATTTGTCTTCAGAAGAAAAAAGGCCCAAAGCAAAACCTAAAAATAATGGTGTTTGATTTGAGTAGGAATGGAAGGACTTTTTGAAATGGCAAGCTGCAAATGATGTGGTTCCCAGAGCATTTTAGATCTCTTCCTGCATATATTATTGGTGTTATAAGGTCAGTCTACATGCAGTTAAAAAACCAAACCCAAGAACAGTTTTATGTATAAATTTTGCTGGTTTAGTCAGAAGCTGTCTTACATACAGAAATCACGATTTCAAAGCAATATTGATAACTTTGCTTTTTCTAAATATTAGTTAAAGATGTGAGAGTTTAACTACAAGAAGGATGACTGGATGTTCTTTAGTATGCTCGATGTGCGTGGGAACTGTTGGGGAGTAGAGGAAAGGGATTGTTTCATTTATTTTTTTTTCTTACTCAACTAGAAACTAGAATCATTTTCAGATGTTCTACAATTTCATGAAGAATAAACTAGCCTTAGTGGAAGTCTCACTGTAGGTGGCAAAATATAAAGATCACTTATCCTGAAGAAAGATGGGTTTTTTTTCTTCTCCTGCCTACCCCCACCCCCCTTAGGAATTCAGTGTCATTTGAAAGTTGTATTGGGTCAGAAGAAAAATGTTGAGGAATTGGAATTAATGGTTTCAGTACAGGAGGATACAAAGGAGAAACTAATTCAGAGTTCAGTGTGGCTTTCCTTAAGGAATATGAAAAAAGCAAACCTTAGTCTCAGGTGGAGGGTGAGCACAACTCTTCAATAGTGCAAACAAGAAAACGTGTGTGTACCCAACTTGTATTAAGCGCTAATGATAAGCCTTTGACTCTGGGACCCAATATGCTATCGGCTCCACATAAAATTCCTATTTATTCTTGTGTTACATGGATTTATGCTATTATCATTGGCAACCCCCTCAACTGCTCTATTTTCTTCTTTCCCACTACATGCTTGTGTGTTTTACAGTACTGTTTGTTCAATCTCATTTTAAGACTCTTTTCATGACAATATGATGAAAGCATTTCATTTCTGTTTTTACAGAAATTTGATCCTTGCTTTGGCAAGTTTATCTAGTGTCTTTAGCTGTTTATCTAGTGAATGTAGCTTTTTTGTATGTCCTTTAAAATTAGATGATAAGGTGTTCGAGGGAAGAAACCAAACAAGTGTTTTGCTAAAAAAAAAAAAAAAAAACAAAAAAACAACAAACAAACCATAAACGAATATTTATGGACAAATGCTTGTGTGGCATGCTAGGTGAAGAATGCATAGATAAAAAAATAAAATACAGTTGCAGTTTACTGAACAGGAAGACAGCTTGATGAGCTAGAAATTTATCTTGCAGAATATGAGTTTAGAGGTAAAAAGATCTGAACTGCAATTTAAACCAAGGTGAGATCTTAAATGAATTTATCAAAAGGTGTGGATTTTTTTAGGGTTTTTTTATTTTTATTTTTCACAAATAAGGTATGGGAAGAAGCTGTTGTTTGGTACAGATTTTATCAAGGAAAATGGAAGTTCGAGGGCAAGTGCTACATGGTTTAGCTGACCACAAAATGTCCTTCTTTTTTGTATGTATGGCTTTAGCTAAAGCATTAAAAACTAACTATACACTTTAAAATAAAATGAGGTGTTAAAGGTTGATTTTGTGTATTTCAGTTACTATAATGCTTTGTAGAGGTGCTAGACTGCATCTTTTCTGAAGGCTGAGAGGAAAAGTAGCTGGTTTGCTGCATTTTTTAAGATCATCTTGAGCCTCAATTAGGGTAGTTACGGTAGAGTGTAATCTACTGCATCTGGCTATTCCCACATGTGAATTTAAAGACTGGAACTGTGCTCAGTGAGTCAGAGGAGAGCATCCTTAGGAGAGAGGAGCTGCTCTGACGGCAGGGCAGGGGGCTAAACCAAACTGAAAAGATAATAACGACTTCTTCAACCTGATGGCATTGCTTGTAATGTTATCTGGGTGAACATCTTCAGGAGAAGCTGTAACACATCCCTGGGGTGCGGGCGAGTAGGTTATTTGTAAACTGTGGGTATCGGAACAGCTGACTCCTCACCATGCCAAACAGGATTAAACAGATTGATACTCTGGGATCGCTTCATTCAGTAAATCCTACCTGCTGCAGCAACGGACAGCCGAGCGGCTGTAAATACTGGATCCTGGATTTAGGTACAAATATGTGCAGTAGGGATATATAATGGGCTGGGGGAGGAGGCTTGGTTGGTTGTTTTGGGGATGTTTTCAAGTCATAGTTTAGTAGGATGCTTTCTTTTCTCCTTCGCTCTCTGCTTCTACTCTCCCCTCCCTCTGACCCCAGTCAGAAGATGCAGAGTATGCCAGAAAGGACCTGTATGGCAAGGGGAGCAGTTATGGAATGAATCTGCTCTGTAAACTAGTGGGATGCTGTACAGTAAGCTCTTTCAGAAAAAGCATGTAAAATGCATGTTCTATTTGGGGTTTTTTTAGTTGAACTGTGGAAATGAGAAATGCTAACTCTTGCTCTGTGAAATGTTATTAATGGTAATAATTTGTTTTAAGAGCTTAGCAGAAATTTTCTTAGAATGTTGCTGCTAAACCAAAAAATCATACATTGTTTTAATATCTATCATTTCTGTTAAATTATTGTTCAGAAGTAATGTTTTGGGGAATACAGCTTGAAAAGAAAAGGCCGTTGGAAAATAAATTGGTCTGTGTGAAGTTTATTTAGAGACATCATTGATTCTGAAATGTAGTGTGGATGAAAGTGGTGCTGTTTCAGTCTCAACTGGGGGAGTACAGAGGTAAGGGTAGGGATGTTCATATTAAACTCTGTTATTGTTGGGTCTTCTCCCCTTCCTCCTTTGTAATTTTAACAGGAAACAATGCTTGTCCTTGGCATTTGGACTGCTGCTGCAGAACAAGTTCGATTCTCATACCTAACAGTCTGCAGGACAAAACAGTGCTAACCTTCAGTGTCTGGAGCTGATGCAGCTGTCAGGATGCTTCCTTTTCAGATGCAAGCTGTTTGCAGCTAGATTCAAGTCTTAGATACCTGTTGCTGTATGCTATGTGCATATACTTAAAATAAGCTGCAAAAAGCAGGCTATAATCTGTTATTTGATAGTATCTGAACTGCTATTATGGATGGACTGTGAGGAGAGGGAGGATGGTAGAAGGGTTACAAACATGAAATCGGGGTTGTAAAGGAAAGTAATCTTATACAGAACATCTGAAGATAGGGTTGCGTGTCAGTGGTAGTAACTCAATAGCTCCTTGAAAGATAACGGGACATTGGAGTAGCAGCCAGAGGGAGTTAATGTTAGCAGGCTGTCATCTCTGATCCCAGCAATAGACCTGTGTTCTCAGAAACCTGCTCCATAGCCCCAGTGCTGCACGATTACTTCCTAAAACAACAATTATTCCAGTTTTTAGAAGTAAACAAGTACAGAGTATCTTGGAAGGATGTGGGAGTGAAAGGAGTCAATTACAAATAGTAACAGGCAGAATGCTTTGCAGCAAAATATTTTACAGCAAGTGCTTACCCAGAGCTGTGACTACCTAGTCAGCTGGAGGTCTTTTAATGGCATGAGTCTTTTCCCCTTTCTGTTGCTTTGCATTCTCCTGTCTTTGCTGGAGCTCATTTGCTTCATTTTTGAACTATTGTCGCTGCAGTGGTTAGCCAGGCTCAGATCTGTCTGGCTTTTGCTTCCAAAGAATTTTTAGGAAACGTGTTTTATAAAGTGCTGGGTGTAGTCAGTCCTGATTAACGAGATGCTTTCTGTTATTACCATAAATTAAGATCATAGATGTGTATGAAGTCTTGTTTGGCAAGCATACATGCTTTCACAAACATTGTTCATTGTTCTCTTTGTGTCTTAAAAACAGATGTCCGTGTGTACAGCCCATGTTGTAAGGAGGCTCAATAGCCTTTCATAATAGGGGACAAAGCTTGCTTGCGTGCCCCAGTATAACTGTAGCTATGCCATCTCTTGAACGGGAAGGATTAAGAATTGTATCTGTAGTATTTCTGGCCACTGCAAACTGAAAACTGGCAATTTGGGATTTAAGCTGAATATTTAGAATGTACTCTAGTGCATGATTTTATTGATAGAAAACTTTAACCGAGGCCTTGACTTTGCTTAAAGAATTTTTAAGGAATTTAAAAAGTGGTTTATTCTTCATTAAGATGTTAAATTACATGTGCAATTAATAATTATCTACTGTTTAATTAAATGATTTTTTTTTTCCCCACTTATTCATGAAGTCTGAAGGAGGAAAAGTACATTCAGATTTAGGGAGAAAAAAACCTAGGTCTTTGAGGAATGAATTGTCAAGAAACTACTGAAAGTAGTAAGTATTGTATTTTTGCCTTTATCTGACATCAGTTGGAGAAAGCAGCAGTGATGATAGGAGGAAACCAATTCTCATGGTAATTCCACCCATTCCTGTAAATTACAAATGCTCTGCATTTGAGACAAATGTGGATAAATACACAAGTTGTTTATGGTTATCTGGCTGGAGAGTGTTGAGCAGTTTGTCTGGAACTGAATATTGGAAATAATAACATCTTTTTTCAGTTACCTTATGAGCTAGAAGAAACAATAGGATGTATGTGTTTCAGTCCCTAAGTGGATCATGTGAGTCTGTATTCCACTTGAGAAATTTGAGAGGCAAATCTCATGGATAAAATCCAGGGAATAAATCTACACAACCAAAATTTATCCTGAAGTTATTAATCATCTGGGGGCTGGGTTTTGGAGGTGGAAAGGTGGTTGTAGGAGTGGAGAGAGTTCTCATTTGGCTTTGAAGAAATACATTTATTAGATGTGAAATGGACTGCTTAAAATAATTTATATGAATCAAACTATCTTTATTTTTTCTATTTCATAACATTTTATGGTACATCAAGCCTCAGAAATAATTCATCCATAAAACAGGATGCTTTTACTATAGAGTAATTGTTAGCAAATGGTGTCCAAGAGAGGATAAGAGGTCTCTGAGGACTGGTCTCAGAGGATGCAGTGGGAGAGTCCAGTATTACTAATGGGTTGGTGTAATTCTTGGCGTAGATCCACCTCTACACTTTGAAAGTCTATTCTTTTAGAATACAGATGGAAGCTGTTAAGTATGTGCTGTGTGCGCTTTTCCATCTCCAGGAAGAGCATGCAACAAAAAAATCCTCCTGAAACTGAGTTTATGTATCAGCTATATAGTTACATATGCAAAGGTACTACTTTACCAATCCCTATGTCCTTCCTCACTGTTCTTGCAACTTGACTTTTTCCAATCCTTAGGCTGCAGGACTTGCAAGAGAGTTAGCTGAAGGTGCTGTTTCATGGTTAGTAAAAACTGAACTATGCATCAGGTACTGCCATCTTATTTGCACGTGTGATCCAGATGCTTCTCATGCATCAACACTAGCAATCATGCAGGCAGCCAGACCAAGGAGTTGATC
Source organism: Athene noctua (assembly GCF_965140245.1). Lineage (NCBI taxonomy): Eukaryota > Metazoa > Chordata > Aves > Strigiformes > Strigidae > Athene > Athene noctua. The sequence goes on from NC_134038.1 coordinate 81,768,200, forward strand.
CAGTAGAAAATGCTATGCCCTTCCCTCCCACCCACCTTCCAAAAATAGAAGTTTTCAGGTGTAAGACCTTATGCAAGAGAGATACTTGCATGATGTCCTTGCATAACTGCCATCCCTACTCGTGAACCTGAAGATTTGAGGCTCAGGGTTTTTTTGCTTTGAGTAAGCTGGTAAGATCCTCAGTTACCTATGTTTTCATCTGGACTACTCCTGATTTCTGTTTTCTATAATTCAGATATATCTTTTCAGTCCCTTGAAAATGCCATGTTTTCATTCACATAGCTCTGAGGCAGGTTACCTTCTTTGTGAAATAAGCCAAGACTGAGCAGCAGTGCAGATCAGATGTATGTATAGAGTTAGCCCCAGGCAACCTTCTGCCTCTGATCCTTGGAAGTCTGCTCCCTCAACTGCAGTACTTCACACTGACCTTGTATAAGTACTGCATGAAAACAGAGTAATTTAAAATGGGTCTGCTAGCCCTAGCTCCTTCTTAAACCAACTACTTGGGTCCTAGTTTTGATGATTTGTTTGAACAACGTAAAAGGAAAATGTATGTTCTTCTCAGGAAATGTAGTTAGGTTTATTAATGCAAATTTTGTGTAATAAGGACTTGTAACTCCATTTCTGTAGTAAGAAAAAAATTTTTATATGTAGGCATTTTTTTTTCTTTTGGTAAGATGACTCTATTCCTGTGTATCACTAATGAAACACATTCAAAATTTTAAGCAGCGAAGAACTTTTAGATTTAGCTTCAAAAAGATAATGGTAAAATGAGTAGTCAATACCAAGAAGGCTTCCCAGAGAGAGAGAGAGCAGAAGGAATATTGATACAACTTTGGAAAGAAGGGTGGAGTTTGATTTCATACCAGGAAAAATGTGGCTGCCTCTTTACCTCCTTGTCACATCTCTCAGGGGGAATACCTGTAAATAAACATATGATGTATACAGTTTTGTATCATGGTCAAAAGTCTCTGTTGAATGGATGGCCTTAAACTGAGCAAAGCAGAACTGCATCAACTCGTATTTCAACTTCATTTCCCTCTTGCTATGTTACAACTCTATTTTAAACTAATTACTAAAGTGAGGCAGCAACATAAGAATGAGCTATCATCTTACATAATGAAAGTTTTCTCTAGGTGCTCGTTGCAAGGCTAGTAATGAACAGTGTGTTCATAATCTGCCTTTGAACATGGCTACAAGCAGCTGTAACAGTCCATTGAATTTGCTCATCTGGATCTGTGCTGACTCTCCTTTAGTGGAGGTAATGAGAAGAACAGAATTTAGGTATAAGTATATTCCATCCTGCTTTGAAAAGATGACATCAGTAATGTTAACAATCCTTCCCCGTAAAGGCTGGTTTTCCTCACAGAGAATAGCAAAACATGTTTATGAAACCACCTCTCTTTTTTTGTTGCCTTGCATTTGAACATGGGATTGGACATCTCCAATCAGTCTTCTTTGAATGAGTGGTTAAAAAAAACCCCACCACCCAGCATATCAACTACATAGAGTAGTTTGCCCTAAGAAGAGCTTCATAGAGATGAGCTGTCCAGAAGCATTGTATGAAATGCTGAGGACTTGATGAAATGTTTTTTTCAATAGAAAAAGGAATAGAAACTAATTAAATTCCTTGTTTCCTTCAGATAACTTATTTTGCCCCTAAATTCAGGCTTACAGTTGTGTCTACAACTTTTAAAAAGCAGTTTACTGTACCAGTAATTACTGTGTAGACAGTATTGATATAGATTTCCTCCTCTCCCCCCACTTCTTGTCTAATTAAAGCAAATAAAAGGAATACTATTTTATTGCCTTTCAAAACAAGTTTGCTCTTTTTCTTTCCCATTTTGTTTCCTTTTGATTCCTACTTCCAAACCAATTTTGGACCGCTCTCCCATGATCCTATCAAATCCTTCTCCTGTGGCCCCTTAGATAATATTTGATGGATGATTCAAGGAATCATTTTAGATGACTAGGTGCACAAGGCAGTTAATGACATCATCTTCCTCATGAGCCTTTATTGGGAATAATTGAAGGAAATAAAAACAACAGAAAAGTTGCATGGCAAAATGTATCTTTTTTGTGTGTCTGTGATGTTGGCTGATCATGCCAAAGAAAATTCAGTAGTCCATATGCTGTTCCTGAAGAGACTGTAATCAAGTTAATGAACTTGGCAATGATGGATTCTGGTTTTAGTATTCAGTGTATTTTAATTGCACATTGAGATAAAATGTCATGTCTTCTGTTATTTTATAGTTTGCTTGTTTTAAAATACATCTATATCGAGGAGTTATCTTCCCCTTTTAACTCAATTTTTATTCAAGATTGATGAGTTTGTGGAGGAGTATCTTCCCCTTTCCTAATCCCTTAAAATACTTCATCCTGAAAAGGCATCTCTGCAGCAGTTTAGCATTATGACATTCAATAGCTATCTGATAGTCAATCATGACTGTGAGTCTGTTTAAAAAAAAAAGTACATTTCCAGTGCGACTGACCTTTATTAAAATCATGTGTGCTCTCCTTGCATTGCTCAGGTTACATTTCCATCTGAAGACAAAAAGTTTTAAAGCAATTCAGTTTCTAATTACTGTCATCTAAGTCTGCTGTTGATAATGTAGTTATTGAGGTGGGATTGAACTCGAAGGAAGTTGTCTGTCATCACCTACAGTCATCTAGTTATGTGGTGTGGAGGCTGAAAGCAATGGCATGGCTGCAAGGGCCTGACTCCACTCATTAATCCTCCAAGTAGCATGTGCACTGAAAAGGTCAGCGTTTTACAACACAAAGCAATGTTAGTACAATTAGTTGCTATCACTATCACTAATATCAATTAATTGGATAATGAGGAAACATCTTTTTTCTGTTATATGAATTTTGGAGGACCTATTTTTGCTACTGTTTTAGCCAGTCCATCTTCCCTCTCAATTCCTTTAATTACTTAATTTATTTTTTGAGGGCTACAACACTAGAACATTTAGAAAGAGAAAATGACCGAAGTTACTGTTAGAGACCCAGAGCTAAACTATATATTACTATTAAGCTTAAGGCAGAGTTCCTGTGTTGAGATTGATGTGTTTGTACAGCTGTTGCTAAAGCTGTGGCTCCAAACAATCACCAGTTGTTCTAATGAGCTCTTCTGCTTTGAATCAAGAGGATGGGGGGAAAGAAAAAAAGACTGTTAAAATTGCTGTTGGATTACTACGTGTATTTAGGTTAACATGTAACGGCAGTAGGTAAAGAGGAAACAAGTATTTTTTTAATACAAGTGGTCTAATAACTTAGAGTTTTTAAACAAAAAAAATTTGATAGTCATTATTTCTTTTGTATCATTTGTTCCTGTAACTCAATATTAGCACTGTGGACTGTCTCTTTATATTTATGAACTTCACCAATATACTTGAAGATATGCGTAGCAATTATTAGGAGTATCTACCCTTGGTGTTTCAAAATGTTTATTGACCCATCATACATTCTCTCAGTTTTACTAGAGAATTTTCAGACATATTTTCATGTGTTGGAATTTTTTAAGGCATTTGGAAAAGAGAGAATAAAATACATCTACTTTCATCCTCTCCTAGAGGCCACTCAGTTGTAAATACATGGCAGAGATTATACTTGTTCAAATTTTTTCAAACCTCTGGGTAAAAGAAAAAAGTAATAATGTTGTCTCAACATTACATGAAGATTTTCTGTGTGATTGGTTTTTGTCTTCATAACTGTTTTTATCACTTACATAAGGTGATGGAAGATAATTTCCTCCCTATCTATATGTATATTCTCAATTTCAAAAGTGTGCCAGCAGAACAGTGCGTTCTCTACTTCCTTTTGAGAAAAGGAAAGTTACTTGCTCAAACTTACTTGCAATATCTTAGTTAATATGCAGCCTTTTTGTTGGAGTAGTGGAGGATGTTTTAAAATCTGCATAGGATAAATTCCTTCCATTGGGATGATCTGCATTGCTGAGCTTTTGCGCAGAGAAGCATGGCATGTCTTGTTTTAAATAACGTCTGAGGTTGTGATTCTTCCTAGTGCAATTTCTGCAGACTTTTTTCTCTCCCTCCCTTCCACCGCAGCTTTCTCTGCTTTCAGTAGAGCTGAGGACTTGCTGAATGCCTGCTTTTTTTTTTTTTTTTTTTTTTTTCCTCCCTGTTGGTTGGTTGTTCTGTTATCTATATTGATATGGATGGTTTTGTTTCTTATCTGTTCATAATCTTCTTCTTCTGGACTGATGCACACAGCCTCTCAGATAAACTGCTGCACTGCTTCAGAGCTGCATTTCTACGACTGGAGTTTATTTTTATCAATTTCCAGGGGAAAAATTGTTTTGCAGCAAAAATTAAAGTAACAGATGATAAAACCCCGCAGCTCAGTAACAGATGAGCAGAAATTAATTGTGCAGTTGCCTCAGTTAAAATCTGAAACTGCTTATCACAAATCTTGTCAGTAGTGGTTCCCATTTGTAGTATGACATACAGCTCTCCACTAAGAGCAGAGCTGCATCTTTGCTGCTAACATCACGCAGCATGGCTCTTCAAAAGTAGGTTGTGCACAGCACGCATGAGACAAATAGCTTGTCAACAGGCAGCAAAATTCTGGTGTCTCAAATGCCAGCACTGCTTACGAGGCCCAGGCTCAAAGCTTCTGCCTTCTCTCTTTTCCTTCTTTGGCTCAGACTTCGTCTCTCCCTACCAGCTAGCTGCTTGGTTTTGTTAAAGGCGGGGAGCACTGTAACTTGGAGTGGTTGGAAGGAAGCTAATGCTGCCAGCTCCTGCTGCTTCAGGAGTTGTGTTATGCCCTCAACCAGCTTCTTCTGCTGAGATCTTAAACTAACAAGCAGCAGCAGTAGTGGGTAGCAGGCTAGAGGCAAGGGCTGTGTACAGCCTTCGACAGCTCAACCAAATGTGGAGGCAATGGCCCTGGGCCTGGAACACAGTCAGTCCTGGCATTCACCGTTTCTGTTGCATCCCTCCTTCTGGAGGGAGGAGTGAATGGGCCATACCTTCATCTGAGCTTCTATTTCAGTCATCCTAAAGTAGCTAGATATTGCTGATGCTAGATATCTAGCAAAAATAGCATATAAAGACTTTTTAAAATATACATGACTCTGTAGTAAAGCGCCAGAACACCCACGCTTTGAAAATGGGTGATGTAGTTGAGACTTTTGTGAAAGATCTCAGTGAGAAATTGATCTTAAAAACTACTGTATTTAAAGGGAAACGGGGACGTTACATTGGTGCTGCAGGAAAACTTGTTTTCTAATATAGAAAAGTAGTATTTCTCTTTATTTCTTTCTCTGTTTGCCCTGAAGAACTTGCACAACTATTTAATGAAAGGGTGTCACCTTAATGTTCTTAATTATATGATATCTATCAGCCCTTATGAGAGAGTTAACTGTTAGTATTATATGTAACAAATCTGTCAGTGAAAATGTTACCTACTCTAGGCCTGCAAAGAAAATAATATGTGCTCCTACATGGATGTAAACTAATGTTATCTATCAGGAGGCACAGGTGAAGTGCAAGACATAAGTAATTAACCGATGGCCAGAGTTGTCTCAGAGAAACTCACTAGAGATTGTACATGAAGAGGAGAAAATTTTGCCTGAAAATTGGAACATGGACTTCTGTTCATTAGCTCTTATGTAAAACCATGCAAGCCTCTGCACAGTTAGTGGTTACTAGAAATACACCCCCGCTTCCAGGGTGAGATAATCATATTAAAATGATTGGAGCACTTGCTTTGATCTGTAGAGAGGTAAGAGAGGATGGCTCAGTGCACTGACATAAAGTGAGAATTTAACTGAGAAACAACGAAAAATTACATAAATCTGTCTTTGGCATGTCCTGCCAGGCACATGGATGTAGCTGTGTTTAAATCTGAGCAAACAGGTAGTCAAAAGGGTGAAGCTGAGATCAAGACATTGCCTGTTAAAATATGAGCTGCATACAGGAAAGCTGAGATTTAATCTATTAAAAGCTTATGGTTTTCACGAACCGTGAAACTAAACTTCAGCGGTGTGAGCAACTTTTAATACTTCGTACTTGTTACACAAAATATGTTTCTCTCCAGAAATAGGAAAAATAACAGCTTATTGCAAAGAATTAAATGCCCCACAAAGTCCACTCTCCCTTTTTGTGGCGCTGCCTTGTGCTTGTAGTAACATACAAGATTTAAATTTGGAGTTTTGTGTCTCCGTGGTCTGAATCCCAGGGAGCACAAACAGAACTTCTTCTTTAACCTGGAAAAGTTTTTCTCTGGCATATCATGCCTTCTTCCTGATTTAAAAAAAAAAAAAAAAAAAAAGTGTGGATGCAAAACTGGCAGCTGTAAGAGTAGGAATTTTTTCCCATCTATATTTTGTTGGTGTTTAGCTCCTAGATAGTGGTTGATGTGTTTACAGCTCTCTGTGCAAGCTATAATGCATGTGAAATTATTTAAAAGTTTAAATGTAAAACTAGTAATAACATAAGTGTATTAAACCCTTCAGACATATGCCACTAATTTTCCAGTTCAAATGGACAGTATATTCTTTCTACCCTCAATCAGAGATTTTCTTAATTCATTTCTCTGGTGCTGTTGCAAATATGTCTATTGGATGACTTTTCTCAAGTTCAGAAAGACCTTTGGAAGTTAAGATGACAGTATCTGTCCTGGGGAGGAGTGAGGGGGGTGGTGTTTGGTGTGTTTAATTGCAGACATGCTTGTGGGGCAGCTTAATATCCCATGAAGAGAAGCCGAAGAGTATCTAGCTTAGTATTCCAGTCTATCAGATACTAACACAGTCAGCTTTTGATAACTAGGAAGACTTAATTACTGAATACATTTAAATACAAATGCTCTGGACTAGTGTCTCTATCAGTAAAAATTAATACAAATACCTCATCAGTCAGGGAAGGTATACGAAGGAGTTGAAGTCTTTGTCTATTGACACACTGAAAATGTTAACAGTTGTATTTCAGCGTAGTGTGTAACTTGAAATAAAAGGCAAGAAAGATTTGCTGACCAGAGATGAACAGTGTGTTTGTTGCACTCCAAATGCAAATATGATTGAAGGATTTTCTTTTATGTATTGAGTACTAGCTTTCTACATTTTGTGATTTTTATTTTTTTTTTAAGAAACTAGCAATAAAATTTATTGCACTATCTGTATATCATAAGTGAAATTCATGCTTCCCAAAAAGCATGGTGGAAATTCCCCAATTGCAAGCCTGATAATGCTCAAGCTGCATTGTCTTTAAATGGTAATCACTTTTATGGTGGCTTCTTAAAGTTGAAACACATCTAATGCCTTTTGATGTATATTCTAGTATTGTTTTACAAAAAAATACACAGCGAGGGTAGTCTAAAGAAGATACCCAGCAGAAGAGAAATAAAATTCCTAACACTTACAAAAGTATCTGAATGTTCTTGTACATGGCAGATTGACAGCCTCCTACTTCAAAAGCAGTTCTCAGGCAGAAACTGTGCAGGTGTGTGTCCACAAATAAAATAAACTTCACACTCTTTTTTCAAGCTTTCCCCATCTCATCTAATAACAAATGATGACCGTGTACACAGACAGAGTTTTATGTCTTTTGTCATTAGATGCTTGTAAACTGTTTTTGCTTCCTCTGATAGTATGCTGTCTTGGCTCAGATTGGAGCACGTTTGTTTGTAGGTGGATGAGGGCTTGGGAGATTACTGAACTCTAGCTGTTTGCAGTTTGCGTATTAAACTTTCAAGTGCATCAGTGTAGATTGTGCTCTCTGTGATTTGAACCAACAAGCAGCTCTTGTCCCCAAATATTCCTAATGTACCAGCAGCAGATCTTACTGACCAGCTAGTTAACTGCTGATGGTTTTTCTGAGCTTTTTGGTCCTTAAAGTCCATGGTGGATGGCAGGTCTGCAATGGCAGTGTGACATGGCACTCACAGTTACTAGGTTTGTTTTGCTTCATTTTTCACACCTTACCCCATCCCTGTTTCATAGTCCAGAGACATTGAAATGTTACTTTTGGTTTTGGAGCATTTGGGGTTTAGAGGTGGAGAGCAGGCATCAAATAGGGTCAGTTTGATTCCCTAGGTAAAAGGAGTCAGGTTTTTGTAGCCCTTTGCTCTCCTTGTAAATACTAAAACTCTAAAAACAGCAATATGGAAATAGTTAATATGAAGCAGAGTCTTTCAAGTCATCAACTAGCTTAACATGGCTGATTTATTTTTCAGGAAAAAAAAAACAGTTTATTAATCACAGATGTGCATGTTTCTAGTGTTAAGAAAGCTGGGACTAGAATGAGAATTCCCATTTCCCTTCTACTTTCAAAAATTTGCCTGTTCGTTGGAGGTAACTTTATCTTCTGGTTTGAGGGGGTCAGAACCCATGCTGTCTGACTTCTTTCTTTATCTTCAAAAATATATTTCTGGACTCTCAGTGAACTCTCTGACCTCACCACCAGAGCAACATATGTGATTTTTACTTTGAGAGAAATGGCAGTTAAATACCTTCTTTCTTATTTTGACTATGAATTATAAAACAAAGCCTATCCATTAGTTTTTTAAAAATACTTTATTGAATTACAAAGCCGTCTCTACTTGAGCAAATAGTGATGTTATTACATTTAGTGGTTTCTTTTTGGTTGGTGTTGCTGTGTGTCATCGTTATATGTGTGTTGGGTTTTTTCTCTCCAATATGTCCATCTGTTGCATTTATGTTTTTTCTAAAAGGGAATCTGACACTCACTAGAAAGTTTACTGTACTTGAAACGCAGTTGGAGTTAGCATTCCCCAAATTTATTCCATCTGGTTTGGTTTTAAAAGTTGATGTTGTTCTTGGTTTAATTTTGAATACTCCTTTTCCCTCTTAGCTTGTTTCAGTGATAAAATATTCTTGAGCAACCCTAGAAAAACAATTTGCTATGTAGTCATAAAGGAAACAAAGCCAATGTAGTGTAAACAATCCCAAGCATGATAATCAGTCAAACCACATCTGTATCCCTAGTTATATGGATAGAAGTAATATATAGTGATGTGGCAGGGGGAAATAAGGCACACCCATGTAGCTGTTCTCATAGTGAAGTTGAAAGGTCTTTTTGTGCTCTAGGAAATGCCTGTATTGGATATTCATATTCCCTAATGCTTGGATCTGGCAATGCCTCTACATAAATATATTAATTTGAGCACCTAGATTTTTTCATGACTGTGCTGTGGTATTGTGACTGGTCTCCTGAGGAAGCCGATCAGAGTAAGAATTGGAGAATCTGGACTCCTGGCAGCTGGGATGGGATGGGAAAATGGACAGCAAAGGTTCTCACTGGGAAAATACTGGCATGGAATATAACGTAGTGAGTATTATGACCTATGAGTCTGTAGGGATGTTTTCTGCAAATTTTAGGGGGCGGGGAAAAATCAGGTTGGATCTCTGAAGAGGCTAGTGGGTTGGTATTCTGTTCAGACTAACACTGGTAATGTTAAACCTCTTTTTTTTAACTCCTTTTTAAATAAAATTTGATATTTAAGGTGATTGTTTTTATGGCAGTGCAGTATTTATATTCATTTTAAGCTTTTCCTTCTCTCCCAGTGCTTTCATGCCTTAAAGAGCAAAGTGGAACAGTACTATCATTCTAGTGTGCTGCTTACACTTTGTCCACTTATATGATTCCCTGAAGCCCTAATAATACTTCAGTACGTACTTCATATTAAATCATGCAGAAGAGAAGATGAGAAGCAGTTACATGCTGCATGCCAAATGAAAACTAATGCCGTGTGGGAGGATATGGCTAAAGTATGTGCTGCGAAACATGTCTGGCTAACGTTGTTTTGTCTCTTAGATCCTCTCCACTTGAGCGGAGTGTACATATTTCTTCCTGCTCTCTTCCCTCCTCCTGCCCACAAACTCTTGGCTGACTTGGGTTAAGAGTAGGAGTGGTACCATGAAAGTGCAGTCAGACAAAAATACTCATCTCCCACAGTTTCAGGAGCTTTGCGTCGTACTGCTTGGTTTTACAAGAAATTCAGTAGTTAAGTGTTGATTGTCAAAAGGATGGGTGAGAATTTGAGGTGGAGCACAGGTTTATTAAAAAGAAAATGGGCTTATTAACTCCAGGCACGTTACATGCCTAGGGACAGGCGTGTTTTTGTAAAAGTAAATCTTACGCAATCAGTTACTACACCACCACACTGCCTTTTTCTTAGAAAAGAATAATTGTTAAGGAAAGAAATGCAACAGATAGAAAAATACAAAACAGTACATGGTGAACTTCTGCAAAGGCTTAATAGCTTTTTTTTTTCATAAACAAGTGAATGTGCTCTGTTTTATTTGTATGGAAGAAACTTGTATGAACCATTATTGGAAGGGAAAATATATACAAATGAAATAAAACTTGGCAGAGTGATTATAACATCTTCAAGCTTGGGAGTCTTGAAAACAAAGCATTTAGTTTGTGCTTTAAGAAACTTACTTGCAAGAACACCAGCACTGTTTTCTGTGTTCCACTAACATAGTGGCAGAATGTTTTTTATTGAAATACCCATCACCTGCTGTTTGCTATGATTTCTGAAACAAAGCATGTGATAAAAATTAAAAGGTGAATGATACAATAAAGGTACAGTTGGGTTTTGTGAAAGAGCAGTCAAACTGACTTGTTACATAGGTTTAATATGAGATTGTTTAGATTCCTGTGGAGAGCTTGCAGATGGTTGTGAATTTTGTTTGGAATTTTTTTAATAAGCAGACCACTTTTTTTTGTTTCAAATAAAGTAAAAAATCTGTTGTGATGTGGATGCTGATTGCTAGTAGGCTTGCTTTTCTTACATATGTGCTGAGGACCCTTAAGCAGTAATCCAGGGGCCCTGAGGGATACTCAGATTGCAAGTTGAAAACCATTGTTACAGATAATTAATTTCTTCCTTATGTTTCCTGCTTCAACAAGAAAATTATGTGGTAATTCTGTAGCACTGCTATCCCAAGATTTAGAGACATAGCCAACTAATGTAACTCTGCATCTGCTTTTTGGTAGTACCCATTACTTAAAGACTTAAAACCAGGTTAATGGCATAGGGAGTCAGCCTACCCATGTGCAGCACAGCTACAGCTGTGGCTAGAAGATAATTCTGTAGATGAATCCTGATTCTGAGTGACTTGCTTAAAAAGTGTTAGTAACTAGCTTGTTGGATTGAAAATATGCTTTATAAAGTTTGTTTACCTTGTGTTTTATGTGAACATGATGGGAGTGGTGGTTAACAGCAATTATGTATGTGTTCATGCAGTGTAAGTTACAGGAGCTCCTGATATCAGAGTTGATGTATCTTAATGGTCACATTAATATGGCCTTTTGTGTTTTATTAGAATAGAGAAAAATTTTGAACAACAGCCTGATAGGTCACAATTTTAGTTCCAAGGAAAGGATGCCCTTTTTGGAACAGCTTGAACAGTGAAGGAAAAATAAAAACTTACTCTATTCCCATTTTATGTCTCTTTCCTCATCTTAGTTCAAAGCTGTAATTTGTACTTAATACACTAAGGAAACAGAACATGCTCTCACATGCTTATGTGTAGATTCAAGGCATTTGGGTGTTTACAATGAAGTGTATTGCTAAATCAGTGTGACTATTTTATTCCACAAAATTCAAACTACCTCTGGTCGGACTGGCAATATGCCTCTTACAGAAAAGCTGCCAGAAGAGGTGACCTGAACATCTGTGTCAAGCTTCAAGAAGGAACACAAGCACTGCATTTAATTGCCAGCAGTAGAAACATTCAACAAAACATTATTTATGTCATCCTTATATAAACTATCTATCTACAAATGTGCACACACAGGGGAAAAGAAAACATTCTTGACAACCTGGGAGAGTCTTGTTAATACCCTAGTGGTAAATAATATTCATAGGAGAAGTCTCATGAGAATGTGTCAAAAAAAACCCAAAACTGTTTTTAGGAAAGGCAAGTTGCTGGGGGAAGAAGCATTGTGCTGCATGGGAGGAAAAAAGAAAGGTAATCTCACAATAGTTAACAAGTGGGTGTTTTATCATAAACATAAGGTCCAGTTCAAGTGACAGGAGCCTTGGTGGGAAAGTAATATTGACCTCATGCAGGTATAACTAAGGCTTGAAAAAAGTGTATCCTTTGTTTGACAACAGAACTTCAGGCATTGTCATGCTGAGAAATACTGCTGATCCTGATGTTTGAGCAAATGGTCTTTCAAACATTGATGTTCTGTGCCTTTTTATAAAACAAACAAAATAGTAGCCAAAATTCTTGAGAAGATTTAAGCATAAGACAGACATTTAGCTGTTTTCTGGATTCTTCTTCCTCCTTTCTCAAGGGTACAGGAAATAAATAAATAATGAAAGTAATTGGAGCATTTGTAATAAAATTTGCTGTTTGAAAAATAAATTACTTATCTCACTGAGGCAATTATTTTTACTCTTCATGTCCGTGCTCAAAGCAGTATACATTAAAAGATAAAACAAGCATATCCTTCCATAAAGTTAGATGACATATGGAAAGCATAATCCATGATCAGATAAGTATCATCAGTGGTAAGTATGAATTATAATTGAGGCAGGAGCAACTTTATGAAGCTTGGCTGTAGTAAGCATATAAATGATGTGTATGTGTGGGTGGCCACATGCAGCATGAACACTGATAGTTATGGTGTTGTTAAAGGCCAGACTACTTCAAAATAATCTGTTTGATTAGTCGGTAACTCCAATCTGATATCCATTACTACATATGTCATTTGCCTTGTTTCTCACCAGTGTTTCAGCTTTAAAATATTCCCTTTGTTCTTTTTCTAGACTCCCTTTCAGTCTCCAGCAACGATGCTAGTCCTCCTGCTTCGGTAACATCACTTCAGCCCCACATGATCGGTGCACAGAGCTCCCCAGGTCCCAAGCGCCCTGGCAACACTTTGAGAAAATGGCTTACCAGTCCCGTGAGGCGTCTTAGCAGTGGAAAGGCAGATGGTCACGTGAAAAAACTGGCCCACAAACATAAGAAGAGTAGAGAGGTTCGTAAAAGTGCCGATGCAGGCTCTCAGAAGGACTCTGATGATAGTGCAGCCACCCCACAAGATGAAACTGTTGAAGAGGTAAGTGTTCAGGCCAGCGTCCCGAGACTTGTTTTTATGTTTTTCAAAGAACTAAATGGTCAGGTGGAGGTTGTGTCCTCAGGTGACCGTCCAGCACTTGATCAAAGTGGCATGTGCCCTGTGCTTATTCTTGATGACTGCTGTATTTTGCGTAAGTACTGTGCCGGGCACAGCTTGTGCCTTTCTGCACAGACAGTGTTAGTAAAGCTCTGTGGAGAAAGATCTCTAGTTGAAAGAGAGAAATGAGAGAGTAAAAAAGTTGTTATTTGGCTTTGCTTTCCTACCCCACTGGGGAAAGCAGCTTTGTGAGTAAAGGTGCTTCATGTTCTGGGAATAATCAGGTCATTTTCTATTTCCTTTTCTTTCCTTGTTGATGGATCAGGGAAAATACAAGAAGAGCTGCTTAACTGCCTAAAGTTTATTTTAAAGTATATAAAGTATATGTAAAATTACTCTTGAGCAAGAGTTAGAGCACAGAATTATTACTGGCCCTTCAAATCAAAAGGTAGTTACCATCAGTCAAATAATAAACATGGCAGTTTTCGTTGGAGGGAAAGAAATTGTGAACTATTCCAGGTTTTGCCACCAAGGACATCTACTAAAGGTTTCCCTTCCTCCCATAAACATGTGCCCATCGTTCTAAGCCTGAAAGTCATGTTTGAGCAAAGCCTGCCTCTGGTTAGGTGCAAACAAAGCTGGATTCTCTTCTGTTAAAAAACCTATGGTTCAATCTGAAATGAATGGCATCTTATGATCCCAAAGGCATAGCCACTTGCATAGTATACAATTCCTCCCTTTACCAGGCTTGAATCTGACTATGATTTTGGTAGTTATCGTACACAAACGTGGTCTCAGATGCCAGTTAATTATTTAGTACATTTTATTTCTTGTTCCCGACATTTTGCTGCAAGAACAAAACTTGCTTTTGGAACATCAGTGAAGTTATACAGTAAATGTAGGGAAAGAAAAGACTAGAGACTTGACAGCACAGTGAATTGGGAGAATGGTTTGGGAAGGAATACTGGCCTCTGTCCTTGAATGTAGAAAGAGACCCTTGGTGGTGCAGTTGTAGCACTGTTTTGGAAGTATCTGTTATTCTGCAGTTCCGTGAGGGATAACCTAAAGCCAGTGCCTTAAAGTCAGGAAAAACCAATAGCCATCTATGATGTCTTCCTTTAAAGATAGTTAAATTATCCTGCAAGATCACTTATATTAAACTTTGAATAATTGAAATCATAGTTCCTTGTATAATTGGAAGGACTGTCTTTCAACACAACTGTAAAAATTATATGAGCAGTCTGCTCTCACTGCTTTAAGGAGGAGGGGACAGAAAGGATAATTGAAAAAATACTTCATGTTGTAATAGGGATTTTTTATATCCTTTTTAAGTCTTGCTATGAGGGTTGGTACTTGAGATGCAAAGTTCTTGAGTTTGTAAGTTAAAGGAATGTGGCTCTTTACAGAACTGAACATGGAAAGCAAGCATGACTTTGGTAACACTTACCTGTAGTAATTTTAGGCTAAATGTCTTGTTCTCAGTATCTGAATCCATCTGCTTTTACCAAACACTGAAAACTATCTTTGGCATCTGATTTTTCCCCCTCTGTTGAGGAGTTGCACTGGGTTTATAGGTTCATCTTGATTTGTTAGGAGAGAGGTGAATCTACAGAACAGACTTGCTTTAAGTCAAGCTTGTGATAGCAAGCTTCATGCTATTGAGGAGGTAGCTGTGCTTGAATGTCTTGATTTTATTTACAGAGAGGTCGGAATGAGGGGCTGAGCAGTGGCACTCTTTCCAAGTCATCTTCTTCAGGCATGCAGAGCTGCGGAGAGGAGGAAGGCGAAGAGGGAGCAGATGCTGTACCGCTTCCTCCTCCAATGGCAATTCAGCAACACAGTCTTCTCCAGCCTGACTCGCAGGATGACAAGGTAGGAGGATGAAGTGGGGAAGGCTTCACACGTTGAGATAACCTCTGTTTGCACAAATCTTCCTTCTGTTTCCAGAAGTGTCTGTAATGGACATAATACAGCTTTATGGTAGACAAAAGTAATCACTGTGCCACTTTAGACAGCATTAAAAAGGTTTCCTGTGGAAAGAATGTGAATTAAATGCATTTCTATTTTAAAAGCACAAGTGCTGAAATTTTTCTACTCGCACTTCAAATGTGGAAATGGGCTGCTTTGTGTGTTTGCAGGCTTATTTACATCTGTTTGACTGATGCCATAATCATTGATTAGAATGTAATTGTTTTATAATCATACCTTTGGGTACTGAGGTTAAAATGCTATGTGCGAATAAAGTTTATCTGGAGAAATTAACAGTTATATATAGCCTCATTAGATCATAGGCTGTTCACCAAGCCCTACTATTCTGAATAGCCTCAGTTCAGGGGAAAAAAAAATTCTGTGTACATGCCTTAGCAGAAGGAGCTGTCCACATCGACTCTTAAGGTATTTTTTTTTTATTTCTTGGGGCTTTTTCCTTCTTTTTTTGGGGGGTGCCTAAGAAAAAAGTATACTAAGTAGTTAATGTCCAAATGAGGGTGGTAATTGGCTGTTTTTTACAAACAAAGGCACGTTAAAATTAAGGGTAAAAATTTTGCATCACTAATGAAATTCTGGATAGAGGTAGTAACTGCATGAAGGAGATCTTACTTTTGCATATTTTTCTAAAATTTTCATACATTGAGAGGGTTTATTTCGATTTTCAACCTGGATCAAACATTGAGGGGATAAGTGTCAAGCCTGGAATGGAAGTACTGGGTTTTAGAATGAAAACAGTCCAGACTTGTGCAACAAATATGCCCATTACTGTTTTCTTCCTATTTTGATGCTTAAAATTTTTTATCTTTGTAATCTATAGCAATGAATATTGTTAGTGAATTTTGTGTCTGGTAACTCAGTGATGTTCTCAGTGATGCAGATGTTATTGATAACTTTGATCTTATTTATTTCTGGTTTTTCTTCCTTTTAAAAACACTGCCTTTCAGTGGGGATCTCGCTCACCCCTGAAGCTATCATTTTTAGGATCAAAATGGGTGGCTCCCATGCTCTATGTGTATTTAATCCCTGCAAGTTTTCTGAAATGAAAAAGTGTAGTATATGAGTTGGGAAATTAATATATTGGGAAATAGTCCTGAAACAAAACAAGCGAAAACAGGCCAGTCTTTAGATCTGAGAGAATATTTTATTGCTAGAGAATAATCTCAGTTTGAGGCTTAGAGATAGAATAAAAATAATGGTGGTGAAAATATGTTAAAGTTCCTGCTGATAAGCTGCCATATTTGCATGTCCCTTCAGTAATACTAAAAAGAAAAAATTAAAAAATGCAAGTCTGATAAAAAGTTCTCCAGAGAAAAATGTATTTTGCTTATATAGTTCTCTTCACACAGCAGGAACAATTATGTGAAGGAATATGCTTCTAAGTTAGTGTCCACTCATTTTTGTATTTCTGGTGCCAAGTCAGATCCTTACCACAGTAGAGTTAAGAGGCTTTGAGTAGCTTTCAATCCCCAGTAAATTTTACTTTCACTTCTTAAGAGGTTAACATACACCCACTGCAGTAAAAACATGTTGGGACAGTTTTTAAAATAGCCTAAACTGCATTCTAGAGAAGACTTTGAAGAAGTTAAAATTTGGTAAAGTTAATATTATACCATAATTTTTCAAAATATGTAAATAGTGTTTCTTCTGTGGTGCATTGTTTTTATGCAGTATCTGTCCTACTGCATGATGGGAGGCAGCAAAGCCCCCCCTCATATGGCAGCCTGGGAGGTTGTGTGTGCCTCTGACATTCACACACCAAGACATACCACCAGTTTCCAGTACTTAAAGCAAATGCTTCACTGGAATGCAGAAGTGAGAAGCCATAGCGAAGTTTTACCCAGCAGAAGTCAGTTGGCTCTATTGATGGAGTTACTGGTTAATAAAAGGCTTGCAAACAAATTCCCAATCGTCTGCCTGCTGGGTGGAGTCCTTCACATTCCTGCCATGCTCTGTGGTTTCTTGGGTTGCTCAGCTCCTGTGGATCCCAAGGAATGTCTCCTCCTTTCTGTGACTTCAGAGGTTTGGCCTTCATCTGTGCCTCACTGCAAGCATTTCATCCTCTCCATGGCTCCTGGCCTATACTGTGCTGGAAACCCCTTGCTTGCTGGGTTTCTCCCTCCATACCCAGCCTGCTGTGGGCTCCAGTAGCATCTCATACCTGTGTGTGCTCAGTTACTCCCTCCACCTTCCCTTGTTTTCTGGGCAAGGGGTGAATTCTGCTCCCAGGGTACATCATCAAGAAGGTCAGCAAGCAGACTTCATCTGTGCAGCTCCTTCTTTTTCAGATGATATGTGATATAACCATGTGAACTGGAAACCAACCAGTTCTGAAGGCTTTACCAACAGTCGCACTCCATATACTCCTATAGAGCAATAACATAGAGAAGGGACCTTGATCAGAGTCTGATTCCAACACTGCCAGTGTTTTCTAAGGCAAAACTGAGCTCCATATCCAAAGTGAAAACCCACATACAAGCACAGCTTTGGAAAACCTGGTCAACAGTCAGACGTCAGGAGAATCAATTGCCTAAAAGACATGCAAGCTGTGGGATTGCTCAGTTTTTGGTGTGCATGCAAACATCATGTGCTAGGCCATGCTGATTTGTCTTAATATTGCTAAATAACACAACCATTTACTCCACTAAGAGCTCATCTGCACAGTATGCACTCTTCCATTCAACAAAATCATTGCACACTTCATGGATTTGCATTTGATGGCAGTTTACAAGTCATTTGCATTTAATTTTTGGATAAGCAGTGTTAAAGTTTCAAGATCATTTATGTTAATATGCAACTAATTATTTTTGCTTTTTGTTTTCTCTTTTTGTAAACTCTGATGCAGCATTATGTTGACTTGCGTTCTGTCTCTGCTTTGGCTCAGTTCCCATATCTTTCCATTTAAAGTTGTCTGTATTTCCTTTGCTTACCCAACCCCTGTTTTCCTTTCTTCCTTTCTGGATAAGGTGAATACAAGGCAAACTACCTAAAACCTGTCTATTCTTATTTTTGTATCGACTTATGGGGAGCCTTGTTACACCCATGCTTGATTTGAGAAGAACCTCTTGTGTTAAGTCATTATATGTGCCATTTCTTTGTCCAGTTTGTTGGAAGCATTTCCAGGACAGCTTACCCTGTGCTACATGATGTTCACTGTACTGTTTGTAATATGAACTAAGGTTCATATTACACCCTGTTTCCACTTTCCAATTATTTAATGATAAATGTAATATGCAAACAACTCTGTTTGCAGATTACTGCAGCTGAATTTAATAGCCCTCTCCCAGAGTCCTTTCTGTGAACACCCTTTACCTTCAGTTGTATCTATAAACTGGCATTTTGTAGCATATGAGTCCAGAGATCTTCTGTGCTCTACACATACCATTGGGGAAAATGGATGGCACAAGGAATGGTGAGCTCAATTTCCCCTCTGAATCTGGGCAATATGCCCCAGCTCCTTTAGAAAAGTAAATGACCCTAAGTTATTGGTGTATTTTTTTCTTAGTTTAATGATTCTTCCATCTTTATTTCAAGTCTTTTTGATTCCTGTTTCTGTTCTGCAGTTGTTGTTTTGTTTAACCAGCAATAAAAGACATAAACAAACTGTTTGCTGTCTATAGGGTCAGCTCAGGTGATTTTTGTAGCTATTTTTTTTTATAGCTATTTGTCAGGTATTATCATAATCAGCAAGATGAAGGATGTTTTCTTGACTTCTAATGCATGTAGGAACAGAAATTTATACCAGTGTTTAGCTTCTGTGGGGGTTACTCAAAATTTCCAATTCCAGATGCCTAAGTTGGAAGGGATGATCTTAGTGTAATATTACTCTGACACTTATTGTTGGGTACCTTTGTCTAACAAGTTAAGAAAGTCTCCTGAACCTTGAGCAAGTACAAGGCTAACTCTGGGATTCCTTCCTTTGTGTCATTGCGCAGACATCTTCTCGATTATTGGTGCGGCCGACCAGCTCCGAGACACCCAGTGCTGCAGAACTAGTCAGTGCAATTGAAGAGCTCGTCAAAAGTAAAATGGTGAGGCTGACTGGCAGATGCGTGTGCTTAAGGAAGTTGTGTCTTCAAGTCCTGAATTCTATTCAAAGAAAAGCTACATTTGATTTGTAAAACTTGATGCTTGTTTCAAAAGATGCTTTCTGGGATGGTGTACAGGTCTTTTTGTATACCCTCTTTTGTAAAAGCATTTACTGAACAGGTAAATGGCTATGCAGAGAAGCAAAAAGCAGTAAATAAGAGGGAGAGGAGACAGCAGAAAATGTGTGTCCTGTAAGTAATATGTCCTATTAATAAAATGAATGCAAAGACTCAGGGTCTTAGCCTGATAGACCTTTATGAGAAGAATCCTTGAAACTAAATTTATAGCAAAGCTTGCAGGGTTCAACAGTAAAGCAGATAACCCTCACACAGAAACACGTATGCTATCTAGCTGCTCTTAGGCAACATGATAATGAAGAAACAAGTAAAAGAGTAAAAGGATCATTTTGCATGTTAGTGCTCCCTTTCTTGCTTTTTAATGTTTGCTAACAAATCAAAATGGAGGAATTTGTGTCAACTTTTTTGAGTTTCTGTGTCCTAAAGTTTCTGGGTTTCTGAAGATGCTCATTGACAAAGCATGGCGTATGGATAATTTCAGGAAGGCTCTCCTTCATATTCAAAACCTAGCTTGACCCAGTTCTAGAAAAACTACTCTAGCTGACCCTGTTTGCATAGGGAGATTAGACTATATGGTTTCAAGAAGTCCTTCAGCAATTCTGTGATTCCCTCAAAACATAGACGCTGTTGGGTTTAGTAGAAGTGCCTCTGTGAGAACTAGACAGAATTGCAACATGGCAGCCTCATTTGATATTTCCCTGGTTCGTTGTAAATTGAAACAGCTTTGAATTTCAGAATGAAAAATTTTAATTTCTATTTTATATTTCCTCATTCAGAAAGACTTACACTTCACTTCCATTACTGCATGAAATAATTACTGCACTCTCTTAGAATATTAACTTTGTTTTTTACTTCTCTTGCACCAGAAGGGTAAATAAGAAGTAATCTATGGAAAAATTCAACAGAGTCTTCTGTAAATGGAAAGTTTAATAGTCCATGTGTCTTTCAGGCAGCCTAGCAGTGGATATAATTTAATGATCCATGCATATAGTCCCTGGTGGAAATGTTCTCATTTCACAGTTTAAGCCAAGGGTCAGCTTCCCCTGTTTTTTGGGCCAGTCTCATATCATTATTGGGGTTTTACTTTTTGTAAGGAAAGAAAAAAGATTACAGCTGAACCCCACCCTGGTGAAGTAAATGTTGTCTTGCATTAAAGGCTGTATCACATGGAAGGAAAATGTGATACATAACTGTAGCTTAATCCAAGATTATGGACTTGAATTAAAGAAGTCCAATAAATACTTCATAGAAGCTTGTTCATATTATTTCTCCCATGGCTTCTCCATCTTTTATACAAACAGAAACTTGTGAAGTCCATGCAAGGAAGACAGTGTATCTGGTGGAAGAGACAGGGATCTGAAATGTCATGAAGCTCGAAAGTAACACTAACAGTGTAGAACTTACTATTTTCTTCAGCGAGTCGGTATTTTGGCTAGTTAATACGATAAACAAAATGTCTGACAAAGAATGCCACTTCTGTGTGTTTAAAAATGTAACATCCAAAGAATCATCTTTAAAGCTGTCCTATTTACTATTGAAAGTAACTTGCATATTCTAGAACTAAAGTATGACAAATATAATTTGATCCCTGGCAATAAGCACACATCTGCGTAGCTTCCATCATAGAAGTACTTACATCATGAGCAGGATCATCTGAGTTTTAGGCCTTGCTGCTCAAACTAACTGAACTCCGTTCTTTTCCTGTGAAGGAAAGACTGGCCTAACTAAAGTGTGCCTCTGTAAGGTTAGGTTATCTGTTCTAGAAAGCCAAGTTGTTGGTTGGTTTCCTGGAAGCTTGAGATCTCCTTTTCTAAGATACATTGCAATAATTAATCTCCTGTACGTTCCCATATACAACTGCATGTAAATGTGTCTTGTGAATAAAGGGGAAGTAAATCATTGCTACTGTCTGTCTTGAACACCTTCCCAGGCCCTGGAGGACCGTCCAAGTTCCTTGCTGGTAGACCAAGGTGATAGCAGCAGTCCATCCTTCAACCCTTCAGATAACTCCCTTCTCTCCTCCTCATCACCCATAGATGAGATGGAAGAAAGGAAATCCAGCTCCTTAAAAAGGCGACAGTAAGACCATGCTTTCATTCCGTTTTTTTAAAAATGTTTTGAAGAGAGAAATGAAATGGTTAAAAAAAGTCTGGTTTGAACTGGCAGTAGAAGCTGTTAGTCTGAAAGGGGGAGGACTTGTGTTAGGTGTCAAGCATGTAGTCATGTTATGCAAAGAAAATTTTTTTCTCAAACATTAGTTGAGAATTTTCTATGATTTTTTTAATTGTAGACATACCTGTGTTTGATTTCTGACACACATCAGTCTCAATTATTTAGGAAGATGCTGATCTTTAAATGTTCAGACAACTATTAGGCTTCAAAAAACTGGTCATTCTCCTTGTTGAGTACTACCGCACACTTAATTTTTTTATGTAGTAGTAAACTGTTACCATGGTGTAACAAAAACATGCCTGGTTTCAAAATTATTTAAATCTGTGGGTAGAAACAACAGTTCATATATACTGAAGAGTCTCACGAGCAGAGATTTAATAGCATATTATCTTAAACAATAGTTAATGTTTAATTTTAATGACACATGTAAGAAAGCATCTGCCTTTAGATAAACAGAATCAATCCTGCTCCGATTCCAAAGTCAAAGCAGCATCTTGCTTAGAAAGAATATGCATTAATTCTTCTGGTTTAGCTCTGCTTATCAAACATATGTGACTGCAAATGTGTCAAAGGGTGTATGCCATTAATCCTCTTTAAGAATCTGTTTCATTTTTCAGTGAAATATTTGCTGACCATTTTCTTTCTGCTGTAGCTATGTCTTACAGGAGTTAGTGGAGACAGAGCGAGATTATGTACGAGATCTAGGCTACGTAGTTGAGGTATGATGTTTTTCATTCTCTTGATTTTTTTTTTTTTTTTTTTTTTTAAGATGTGGTAGTGACTAGCTGTATAGCTTGAACCTCACAATTTTTTTCAAAAAACAAAGAAACAAACTGAAAATTTTAATGTTTGTATTCTGAGTTTTCCCTCCTGCAGCCTTTTAACGTATTAGAAGTATTGCATCAAATCTTTTTTGCTTCTTCCTACTATTGTGCACCTAATTGTTCTGCTGAGGAGTGTAGTTCTTTGTAATTTTTTAAGATCACTACCTCTGGCCTAATGGTATCTTAGACTAGATGGATTTTATTTAACACAGGTAAATTTTAAAAAGCATTGTAGCTCAGCATATAGAGCAACTATCCTGGATTTGAAAGATGCTTCCTCTCCTACTGCTAGGCTTCTCTTAGACTTTCTAGTTTCTCCTTTTGTAAAATGAGATAACATCACACACCTCCCTTCATTCTTCAGCTACCAACAAAATACATTTGGAAGAGTATAGAGAATGAGCGTGACAGTGAATTTCAGCCTAGCAGGGTTCAATTCCTAAACTCTGTTTTAAGGCAGGGGGGAGAGAAAGATCATCATTGTGATAGTCTTTTTACAGTATTTAAAGGGTGCATTAGAAGGCTGTGAACAGATCTATTTTTGTAACTAACTAAATAATTCCTGGTGAAAATGCTAGACATCGAAACATAAACTCTGGAAACTAGAAACAGACCTGCTGGAACAGAGTTGGATGAATATTACAAAATTTAAAAACACTCCCAGCTCTAACTATGTGATATAATTGCACAGTGAGATGTGTGTGTATATATATATATATACACACCAAAAAAGAGAAGACAGGACTATGGGAAAATGTAAAAGGAACTTTATTGCAGCCAGAATGCTTGCTAATAGAATTGATGTTCAATTTTTTCAGTGTTCAGTTTGCTCATACTGCAAGTAGTAGTCCATGCAGTACAGCTGCTTTGTTCCTCGGCACACTTTGGTGTAGGGTTAGTGTGGATGTCTGAAATAATAAGAAACACTGAGCAAAGGAGCGCAGAAGCCAGTTCTATGGCTCTGACATACTTGGTAACAGCCCTACCTGGAAAAGCATTGCAGCTGCTTCAAGACAATAAGGAGAAGGGCTGTACGAGTTTCCTCTATGCTTTGAGTCTGTTGACATAGGCTAAATTAGCTAGAGTGCATTCATCTTTGTAGCACTGGGCAGTGTTGTGTAGACAATCTCAAGCCAGTTTGTGATAATTTGTGTCTATGCTCTTTGCTATGCTATGTTATAGAGCAGTGTTTTGGTTTGGTTTCATGTCCCAAGCAAGCTGTTGTCATAGGCAATTTGGAAAGCCTCTGGGAAAAGGGAGATTAAGACACGACTCACTCTTTTTAAGTTAAAATGTTCACAGTAAATTTCCTTGGACTGTTGCAGGGTTATATGGCACTTATGAAGGAAGATGGCGTACCTGATGACATGAAAGGCAAAGACAAGATTGTATTTGGAAACATTCACCAGATTTATGACTGGCACAGAGAGTACGTATTAACTTGAAAACCATCTGCTGAACAATTCTACTCAAAAAATACTAGACTGACTTTAAGAAATACTTTTTTCCTCAAATGTTCAGATACAAGGTAAACACAGTTGGTCTTGTGCT
Source organism: Athene noctua (assembly GCF_965140245.1). Classification (NCBI taxonomy): domain Eukaryota; kingdom Metazoa; phylum Chordata; class Aves; order Strigiformes; family Strigidae; genus Athene; species Athene noctua. The sequence continues at coordinate 81,792,020 of NC_134038.1, forward strand.
TTGAGTTGCAGATACTGTAGATTCAGCTTACAAATGTCAGTATGAAGGTTTGCTTTAAACCAGGATGCTTATATATCGAAAGTGCTTCAAATGAGAATCTATAGTATGGATAGTATTATATACAAAAGTTTGTACGTTGTTTGAGGCTTTGTTTTCAAAAATGTTTTCTCTAAGAATACAGTCTGAAGAATTTCTTAGAGGTTAGCTTGGCAATATGAGCACCCCAGGCATTCAGACTAGGAAGGAGAAAAGTATCAATCAATATATGAAATTAAAGAATTTTATTAATGAACATTAGTAATTTTTAATCTTGGCATAGATTCAGTGCATTCTTTTTAAATCTAGCATAAAATATTACACTGTTAACATTGTCATTTTTGATATACATTAATATCCCAAGCTGCTGATAGGGGACACAAAGTGGACCTTTCATTAAGATCACTATGCCTTGCAATTAACCTGTTGCTATAGTGTGTGCTATCAGAAAAAAAAGTACTTATTCTGTTTATGTTCAGCTTCTTTTTAGGAGAGTTGGAGAAGTGCCTTGAAGATCCAGAAAAGCTGGGATCCCTATTTGTTAAGCATGTAAGCACAAATGTCTTTGTTGGCAAACGCCTATTGCTGCTACTGACCAACATGTTTGATTATTAAGGATTTATCTATGGTACAACATGGTCAAAAAAGTGCTGCAAAATATGCTTCACTTTAAGAGATGGAGAGATAGCTTATAAGAGCTTGTAAATATACTAAGGAAAGGCTCCATTTTTTGTTCCCAGTACCTTCCTGTGGAGAGGAAATATGAATGAGAGCCCCATTTTTCAATTCAGTTCCAGTTCTGTGCAAGGGAGTTGTCATTTCATATGATACCTGCTTTCTAATCCCATGCAGTACCATGAAGCATAGGAAACAAAAATAGGAAAGAGGCTCTTTCTTCTTTCTGGTTTCAGTGCATTCTAGTTCTGTATCCTTTCCTCTTCTGTATCCCTCCCCACTGAGTAGTGCTTGAGATTCCTCCCTTTTCACTTGGGGAAGGAACTGAGAGTGCCAGAAATTCATTATGTTTAATTTTAGTCCAGCACAGTACCCTTTATAGCTTTATACAAGTACCTGGTTTTGCATTTTTCATTTATTTATTAAAAGCAATTACCATGTGATACATGTGGATACTATAACACTTCAGAAGGAAATTGGATTAACTCGTTGTCTAGAAACTAGGTGTCAAAATTCAGGACGCATCAGACATGCAACTACTTGATCATTTTGGTGTCTCTTTGCATAGAAATACAATTTAATATCTATCTGAGATGAGGTCTCAAGGTACTGCAAATCACACAAAACAGCAGAAGGGAAGCAAGTATGCAAAGACTGAAGGCAGACTGGATTAATGCAGGTTTAATAGGTTTCAGGTCTTCCCTGTGGTTTGTGTTTGAAGTCAATACCAGGGTAACAAAAGACCACAAAACCAAACATTAATGTAACACTGGAAGCCAGGCCGAAGTCCTGGACTAATGATGAGGAATGAGCTATTTCATTTCTGAGGGATTATTTAACAACAACAAAAAACAAACAAACAAAAAAAAAAGAGCATGGGGAGAGGGGAGAATTCTGGCACTGGTAAAATGGGAAATCTGGAGGAAGTATCTATCACTGTTTCTGACTGCTGGTTTTACTTTCTCCTGATATATTTGTAACTGAGTTGTCTTTGAAAGGGCACCCTTACCACTCCAGATGGAAAGGCAAACTGTGATGCTATTACAATACACTCTAGCAAAGCCCTGTCAGCTAGAACATGACGATTCAGTTCCCAGACTTAATCTGTGTTTTGTGTCCCATGTTAGGAAAGTCTCCATCAAGGAAAGGAGACAGCTCCTTGTCTTCACTGCTCAGTACTCCATAAGTTTCTGAGCAGCAAAGCCTCTTAATGGCAAACCAATCCTAGCAAAATTGTAAAAAAGATTTTGTAGTAGGTAATAGACATATATGATATGTCTGCGTTTCTTAACTGGCAAGGTCATAAGCAAGGATGAATCTAAAAGGCTGAAATTCTGCTCTCTTTTTCTTTGTTGCCTTGGTATTAAAAGCACATGCACAAAATACAGAATCAGAGTTAAAAAATACTAGCGCCACCATTTCCAGGCTTCATCGCCTATGTCCCCACTCAAACTCCCAGTAGAACAGCTAATACTAAATAGATTTGAGAGGTTTCTCCTAACTACTCTGTACAGCTAAACAGCAGGAGGTCATTATTCTAATATATTATAATAATATTTTTTAAATTACATTAAAAATTATATTTCAAAGGCTTCATCCATTGCTCTTGCTAAAAGATGATGATAACCATTTTCGTATATTTTGTATATAGACCTGCTGAGCTATCATCTCTAAAGACCTGTTGTTCAGGAGTATTTATAACTGGAAATTTTTTGACTTGTGTTGCCTTTCTAAAATCATCATGATATTCCAAATAAATGTGTTTTCAGATCTGTAATTTCTGCATATGTAGCTGCTTCTTTTCCTCAAAAAGACCTTTTTAAGTTCAGACTTTTGAACAGCTGTACTTCTTAAAATAATACTCCATTTCAATCTGGCATGTTTTTTTCTTGATCATGATGTATCATTCTCTATCTTTATTCTTCTAGGAGAGAAGGTTGCACATGTACATAGTTTACTGCCAAAACAAACCAAAGTCTGAGCACATTGTCTCAGAATACATTGATACATTTTTTGAGGTAAGTTCCTGAGATATAATATATGCGAGGGGAAGGGCATATACAAATCATAAGCATTATCAGATCTGTTGACCAAAACTAACAAAAAAACCCCAAACAAACAACAAAACCCCACTCCCCCCCAAAAAAGGCAGCACATACTGTTGTTACTGTTTTCAGTTATAATTTCTTGCCATTTCTGTTCTGATTTCTCAAATCTGATACAGCCTCCTAGAGGTGTATGAATCTCTAGGGGAAGAAAACTGAAGTTTAGGTGTGAGATGTTAATTAATCAGTAGAGTCTCTTCCTTACTAGCCCTAGCCTGGGCAGTTAACAGTGCATATTATATGAAGTGGCAGTTTTGGATGAGCAAGGATCACTGTTGAAAATAGGCTATATACAACCTGTGATTGAAAAATTACATTTCACTATGCAGTCTTTTCAAAAAAAGATATGGAAGAGGGAATACTTTGGAAACAAAGCTGATACAGATAAGGGGAAGGATTCCAGCTTTTGCTAACTGAAGGTTAAATTCTGCTCTGACTTTTGCCAGATTCTGCTCTTATAGTCATTAATAGTGATATATCCTACTGTGTTTCTAACTCAGCAAAACAAAGTTGTTTTTAACTGAACGAACAAAAAAATGTTTGTTTTACAACCCTCAGGATCTAAAGCAACGCCTGGGCCATAGACTTCAGCTCACGGACTTGCTAATAAAACCTGTGCAGAGAATTATGAAATACCAGCTGTTACTAAAGGTAAAGTGATGTTGAGATGAATGATTTAATATATGTCTTAATGGATATGTTTTCTTTTTTAAATATTGCTGATGCTTTTCCACCCTCCTCCCAAACAGAACCCAGACTTGTAAGCAATGTCATATGATTATTTTCTGAGCATATTCAGATAGCTTTAAAAATTGCAGCAAATAGCTTGGTCAGAATTTTTCTTTTAACAATGACCAAATGAACTCAAGTCAGTGACGTGGAAATGTTTAGAAATTGTACCAATGTCATATGAAGGAGAGAGAGATTTCCATCTACATCTGCAACCATTTTAATATCACATACATGTTTACTGAGGAGCAACCCTATGTATTGCAGAGGTCATTGCCTTAAGAGATGTTCTTGTATGAGCTAAATCAAAATAGTGAATAAATCTTATGATATAAGAGCAGGAAAGCACTGCAGGAAGAAGCTTTAAAAAATGAGGTTTTTCCATGATTCTTCTGCAGTCTGTCATTCTCTGACAGAGGATGGCAAACTCAGATGTAAGGTTGCTGATTAATGATAAAATAACTCATATTATTGTTTTTTTATTTTTTTTCAGGACTTCCTCAAATATTCTAAAAAAGCTAATCTTGACACAACAGAACTAGAGGTACTTGTGACATTTTCTCTTAGTGATTTGAATGGTCTTTACTCTGAACTTCTCTTGTTTTGACAGTCACTTTCCTTTTCTGATCTTCTTGATAATGTGATTATATAATTTTCACATTTCTGTTCTAAAACAACCATAGCAGATGAAACAAAATTTTATGCTGCTAACTCATTTGGAAAATAAAGCTTTGACTTTTTATTTGTCTTGAACAGAGAGCTGTAGAGGTCATGTGTATAGTACCAAAACGGTGTAATGACATGATGAATGTTGGCCGCCTGCAAGGATTTGATGTAAGTTGGCTGGAGTTTTGCTTAGAGTTTCTGTCAGGTTCTCTAGAAGTAAAACCTTAATATTATGGAGAAAAAATGAAGTAAGGTGCTCCTTCACTATCTGGTTAGCTGGTGCAAAAAACAGTGAATAAAAAATCAAGTCTTAGCCCTGCCAAGGCCTTTTTCCTGGAAAACTTTACCTGTTGTGTCAGTCACACTAGGTAAATGCTTCTGCAAAATCTAGGAAGCACTGATCTTATTACAGTACCCTTATTGACTAATGACTTGCAAAATAGTGAAGTAATCAGTTATGAGCTGGTGAACAGACCTGACTTCAGTAGCATAGACAAAGGAGTTGTTGCTAAGGTCTGTAAAGTACCTGAGGCAACTGTAGCTCTTCTTGTTTTGCCAAGTCTAGAGATGGAAATTGGCTGTTGAAGTGGTACAGCCAGACCATAGTCACAGCTTCTACTTGCAAAAAGCCCTTTCTGCACTGTGATGCAGCTTGAATTCTTCCCCTTTTCAGCACCCTGGAAGGCATTAGAAGAATATATGGCTTACTGTGGGAGTTACTGAGAACAGAGTGATAAAAGCCATAGTGTTACAAGCCTCAAACTGCAGTAGGAATTGAAAAGAGTGAAGTGCATTTTAGGGGTTGTTTTCTTGATGATGCTTGCTTTTTGAGAAAAGGCACAAGAATGTCATGTGTATGGGGGAGGATCAATGAATGTAATGGTCAGCAACACTCAGAAACTGGAAAGTATACAAAGCTATTTGGGCATTAGCATCTGCTCAGAAAGGTTGATTGAGGAAAGAAATGAAGAACCACTAAACGTGTTTCTGCTTGCCTCTGTGTTTAGGGTAAAATTGTAGCCCAGGGTAAGCTCCTGCTCCAGGACACATTCTTGGTTACAGACCAGGACACAGGACTTCTGCCACGCTGCAAGGAGAGACGGGTCTTCCTGTTTGAGCAGATTGTCATTTTCAGTGAGCTGCTAGATAAAAAGAAAGGTTTCTCCATGCCCGGATTCTTGTTTAAAAACAGTATCAAGGTAACTGTTGTGTGTGAGTCTTTGCGTCCCCTGCACAAACTCTGCTAAGGTAACAGTTTCTGATTCAGTGTAGAGTCACTAGTGACATCTAGATGTGCAGTCATAAAGCACAATGAGGTGTCAGTCATTTCCTGAAATTACTTCCTATCTGTGCTCATTCTGATGATAAATGGAAATCTTTGGATTCCCGTACTCTGATGCTTCCCACATGAAGCATAGCAAAACAGGTGTTCTTGTACAAAGCTGGACATTCACAAAGAGTTTAGTCTTCAGCTCTGCTGTGTGTACACCACATTGCAAAGTCATTGCAAATAAAGATAATAACTCTTTATTAATGTATCCCTTCTTCTGAGTTTCAGCTGAAATTTTAGCCCAAACATGTAGGTAATATTTGTAAGTAGTACCACCTTCTTAAGTATGTCAGCTGTTCCTCAAACAAAAAGCATTTACACCTACTTCAGGCTTTCTCTGAAACAAAGCCTGACGGTATTAGGGCCCACCAGCCCTCCTCATGAAGTGTTTTAGGTGAACCCTGCTTCCCTTAATTCACCTTGTCTTCCACCCTCCACCTGAGCATCCTGTTTAGCACTGACTGGATAGCCCGTTCCAAGGCATTGCTGTATCTGAAGCAGTAGCCTTCAGCGTGGGCCAATGGTAAACCTCCATAGCAGGCTCAGCATTTTAAATAACTCAAAGGGAGAGTGAGAGATGGTGGGCCGTACTGGTCGGCTGGAGATGGTTCAGGCACCATGTGTAAGTAAGCTGTACACTAATCCTTCATTTCATGGTATTATTGTACTGAAGGAAAGAAGGGTCATCATTTGAAGATCTGACTCTTGAGTTCCTAAGTAAGAGATTTTAGGAGTATGTTTTCATAAAATGCATGAATTAAATTCTCTTTTCTTTTTCATGAAGGTGAGTTGCCTTTCCCTGGAGGAAAATGTGGACAGCGATCCATGTAAATTTGCACTAACATCAAGAACGGGCGATGTCACGGAGACCTTTATTTTGCATTCTGCCAGTCCAGGAGTCCGCCAGTTATGGATCCATGAAATCAACCAAATTTTGGAAAACCAGCGCAACTTTTTAAATGGTAAATTATTTCCTCTCACTGAAACTTCATAATTGAATGACTTCTCTCTCATCTGTTGTTTCTTGGCTTTGAAATGTTTTGCAAGTCTTCTTTTTCCTGAGCTAATACAGAACAGTTGGGGGGGATATGTGCTGCATTTCTGCTTCAGAACAGATGCTAGTATTTATTGTAAGAATGGTAGTCTGAGTTTACATGGTGTTCCCTTGGTGAAATTTTCCAAATGTTTTGTGGGAGTGAATCAAGATTGGCACCATCCTTTGAGGTGGAGAGCTTATGTACCCCTTTTAAGCAAATGCAGGCCTTTAAAGGCTAAACCCAAGTGGAATTTTAAGTATCTGTTCAGAATATGTTTTGCTTGTGTTATTTTGGTAGCCATTGTTGTCACATCTTACTGTGACAACAACATTCAGATTCTGCAGGAGCAAAGTAGAAGATGGTAGTGTCTGCTGTGACACTATAAGGTTCTCTCCATCGGTTGTTGCCCTCTTTTGTTTAAAGAGTTATAATGAACGGAACAACAAGCTGAGAATTAGAAGTCACACTTGTTTTTTACCAGTTTGGCTGCTGACTGACAATGTGATCCTAGAGGAAAACATTTCTGCCTGGTTTCAGATTTTTCATCTTTAATAGAGGTACATATAGCAGGTCATGAAAGTGTGATATAGAAAAGTGACAAGTGACTTGAGGCACGACCGGCATTGCTTAAGGGAATTGATCTTATTTGAACAGCACTTCCCTTTTGCCGGTAAACATGTCTATTTTAAACTGTTCCTGTTCCCTTCCCTGCCCTTCTTTCTACGATCACGTCCCCTCCCACCCCCATTGCAGCCTTGACGTCCCCAATCGAGTACCAGAGGAACCACAGCGGTGGTGGAGGCGGCAGCGGGAGCAGCAGTGGTAACAGCAGCGGCCCCAGCAGCTGTAGTGGCATCCCCAGCTCCAGCCGTAGCCGGCCATCCCGGATCCCCCAGCCTGTCAGACACCATTCCCCAGTCCTGGTCTCCTCTGCAGCCTCGGCCCAAGCAGAGGCAGACAAGATGTCAGGTATGTCCATTCACAATCTCTCCCTGCCACACTACAACACCTCCTTAGAAACTGGCCTGAGCCAGCCAGACAGGCACCCTCCCAATGCAGAACCGGATGGTCCTCAGAGAGAAGCTGAGCAGATTCCCAAGATGAAAGTTATTGAAAGTCCCAGGAAGACAGCAGGAAACATTTCTGGCTCAGCTGATGGAGCCCAGAAAGACTCACGTGGAAGCTCAGAGGACAGTCGATCAAGAAACAGCATAGGATCACTGACGCTTGGGAAGCCAAGGCCAGGAGCCATCTCACCAATGAACTCTCCTCTCTCCACGACTTTCCCTTCTCCTTTTGGCAAAGAAACCTTTCCACCCAGCAGCCCCCTGCAGAAGGGCTCCTTTTGGAGCTCCATCCCAGCATCCCCCGCCAGCCGCCCTGGCTCCTTCACTTTCCCTGGGGACAATGACTCCCTCCAGCGGCAGGTCCACCGCCACTCTTCACACAGCAAGGACACAGACCGCATGAGCACATGCTCCTCGACCAGCGAGCAGTCAGTTCACTCCACCCAGAGTAATGGGGTAAGAGCGGAGCACCTCTGTCCTGCGAGCTCTTCTAAAACCTTCCCGTGCTCCCTTTCTGTGCGTTACCATCACTCTGCGTACTAACTTCTGGCTCTCCAGTGCTGTACTGCTCTGAAATAATCAACTGTTCAAATATCTTCTGCACATTAAAAAAAAAAAAATTCTCTACCTCTCTGTGTATGTATACATACAAACGTGGATATGTATACAGGCACAAAAGCAACTGCTAACATTAGGTGCAATTTCTGCCTCTGCTGAAAACATAGATCACTAGGCTGATACTAACTTGCTCTCCTTGCTTTTTTCGTCTCTAATTTGAAGGCACATAATTAACATGCTGAATTGTGGCAGCCAGAGCACCTTGGGGTATGCATTGCAGCCGGCACTTAAATCTGACTTCGACATTTTGGCAGATTGCCTTGGGGCTTTTTTCGCTTTCACGCACAAATCCGCCACCATTGTCCTGTTGAGTTTTAACTTCGTGGAGACATCTACAGTACGTTCCCTGGGCTATTTGATTTTTATTTTTTATTAATTTTTTTCCCCCTCTCAGCCTTAGTCGATGTACAACATTCTCTTTCTAAATCCTGTGTCTGATCAAGGAAGCTTCCTGCAATCCACTCAAAATAGGCCAACAAAACCTTGCTAAAATAATCTTCTTTCTACTACGACCAAAACAAATAGTGGCTCCACTTGTCTTTTCTGCTTTGTAAGAAGAACTGGTTTAGGACATCTGGAGATTCAACCTTTTAGCATGCACTTGGTGTGTTTGTGCAGAAAGCTGGGGTGTCAACAGAATCCACATTCTCTGTAATAACATCCACCAAGAAATGCAACACAGCAATCACAGAGGCATGTGCAAATATAAAGCAAAAAATTCAAGGCACTTGCCATGGTTGTGGTAGGCAGGCTATGGTGCCTTTCTTTTTAAACTCACATTTGATTTTTCTCTCACTAAGTGTTGTGTTCACGAATGTTTGTTTTTCCACTCTCTCACAAATAGTATGCAATACCAATTTTGCAAATCGCCTAACTTGCCAGACCTTTTTAAAATGCATGCATTTCTTTATAGAACTGTTTAACACACAGAGCTTTCTTGACTTCTTAGTTCTCACATTTACTTTTATAATAGCTTCAGAAGAAAAAAATATGCTTTGCATGTATTGTATTTTTATCCCAATCTTCCTTCAGCTTTTCATTTGTTTTAGCTCTGTCTTGTGTTTATCTTCAGTCTAGCAAAATGTGATGATAATATAATATCTGGGATAATTTGAGTATTTTGCAGTTACTGTACAGTATGTGAATCAAGATGGTGGTACTTTATATGCTGAGAAGACTTGCATGCTATTAATTGATGTTGTTCCATTAAAGAAAGAGATAGGGGGAGATGGGATGACACTGAGTTTTCAAAACATTGGAATTTTGATCCTATCTCAGCAAAGACACCATTGCTTTTTTTAATCTTACTGAAAACATAATATCTGAATGCATGCTGTCTTCTTCACAACTATGTTTCTTTTAGTTTGGTAACTGAGATGAGTCATAATTCTTCATTTATAACCTCATTTCTAGACCATACTTTAGCAGGATTCCACAACACGTTCAACAGATTAGAGAAAATGGGTTGTGTAGGTTTATACTGATTTAACCATTTGTGTGTGTGCATTTATGTGCACATATGGTTAAGGTTACTTATGGAAAAGTTACTTATAAGAAGAAGAAAAAGGAATTGGTTTTGCTAGTATTTCAGGAATACGGGAGTAGTTTTTTACATTTTGATTGTAAATCCTCTAGAGGAACTGCAGAACTTGCAGTAGAAAAGCATTAACTATGCAAGAATAATTACTTCCTTGCAAGGCAAAAGAAAAGGCTATCTTTCTGTGGTGAGAATAAATTTTGATATAAACAAATTCACAAGAATGTTTGTCAGTAGTTACCGGACACTTGTTTATTTAACAGATTTACCTGTCCTTGTTGAAAATAAGAAATATTCAGAGTTTAACATGATCCTTCAAGACTTAACTATTAAAAAGGAGTGTTATGTTTCAGGAAGGTCAGTCCTGTAGTTATACGAATTCTGCTGCATGCTAAGAAACAGTATGTTCAGGAATAGTCTACGGGACAAGGTTTGGAGCTTAGGTTGGTTTCTCAGTTTCAGCCTTCGCTTCATCTTCCCCTGTAACAGAAGGAGTTAACATAAGCGGCTTTTTCTGAATAAAATTCTTTTTCATCTAGCTAAAAGAATCTAGTAAGTTATAATCTTAATTTAATAAAAATGACTGAAAATGAGACTGGTTTTTTGGTTCTACTATTCTTGGTTTGCCTGAATCATGGAAAGGGCTTTCTAATACAAAAGACCATCCAGACAGTCCTCTAAGACGGACAAAATTAGTTCTCCCACTGGAAATACAGCATCTTGAATTAACATAAATATCCTTTAGTAGAGGTGTAATCCAGGATGAGATCTTTCTCTCTGTGGTAGCATTTGCTTCATCATCCTAATAGCGGGGGAAAAGACAGAATGGACTTGAACCATCCAGTTGAACAAACTAGTCCAGCTAGAATAAAATGTACAGACTCACTGGAAACCTAAGTGTCAGTTTCCTGAATATGCTATGAATGAGTAATCTGACACTGTTCCTTTCCACATGCCTCGGTTTCTCAGCCAAGGCACTCATGGGGAAGCACAGGCACCGAGAGATGGGGTGACTTGGCCTTGAACAAGCAGATGGGAAGAGAATGTGGGTTTTGGGGCTCCCAGTGTACCATGCTGTCCACTGACCCCTGCTGCATCTCCTCAACACTGAGGGGAGAAGTATTTGACAGTTTTGAGAAAAAAGGTGACACTGTTTTAATCCTGTGTGCCAGGCTTTCCACTTGCTGCTGGCACATACGTGGTACTAACATGTGGTTACACTCTCCAGCTGGGTATTGATTTCCTTCTTCAATTCAGCTACTACTAAGCAATAGTGAGCCCTTGCTGGTAGTTACCTGAAACAGTTTGAAGTAAGAACAGAAACAAAAGACAGGCACACACACATACATGCCTCATGACGCATCATTAATAGTCCATCCACTTAGTTATCTCCTTCTTGAAACAAGTTAAAAACATGCTCCAGAAAATAGGCTGCATGATCTGATAATAGATTTCACATTTCCATCTCTTCAACCTCATATGAGAAATGCACGCAAATGGACAAAATTATTCTTTTAAAAAATAATAACTGCGGGTGGATTCATGGCTAGGAGAAGGCTTTTTGTTCTGAAAAGTAATATGACTTTTAATGTACACCTGATCAGCCATAATTAGCTTGGTGCAAATGCTCGGTGGGGAGAGCATTTGTTGAACACTAGTTGAAAGTATGTGATAAACAGCTAACAACACTCAGCTGTCATAGTCACTAATCAGTTAGAAGTGAGATTTCCAGCTTTATTCTCATAGTTCAGTGGATCTATTTTGCCTGAGAAATGAGTAATTTCTTATTTCAGTAATTTACCTCATCCTGTGCATTTAAATGAATAAACGTGATCATACAGATTCAACCAGGGACAAGCCTTGTGGCTTTGAGACATACTGTCAAAAGCCTGGTTTGTTCTTTTGTAGCTTGTCATGTTTTGTGTGCAGAAGGCTGGTGTCTGAGAACTGACAAATAATGCTAGAAAAGACGGTATGTTTTTTCTGCTGTTGGAATTCCCAGTGTTCGAGGTAATGATTATGATTTTGAAACTGCATCTATAAGACCATGAAAAACTGTCCTACATGCTGTACTGTAGTTCAGTTGCCTGATAAAGATGCAAGGTTATGTCTGAGCTTGAAAGGAAGACCAGTTGAGATCTATAAATTGACTCTTAGTTAAAGGAAGTAATCTTGAGTAGAAGTAATGGAAATAAATTTATGCAGCAGCTGTACATTAAGGTATTCATAGATCAAACTAATTTGTACAAGATAGACACAGGCAGCTTTAAAAAAGAAATTGTAGCTCTTTTCTTTGACTACATGTTAATTTATGTGGATTATGCAGGTAATGTAGCAGGCCAAGAACAGCCTGTCTTCTTCATGAACATTAAAGTTGATTCTTCCCTCCCCCCCTCTTTCTGCTTCCAATTGACACCTGCAGAGTGAAAGTAGCAGCAGTAGCAATATCTCCACCATGCTGGTGACACACGATTACACGGCAGTGAAGGAGGATGAGATAAATGTCTACCAAGGAGAAGTCGTGCAGATTCTAGCCAGCAACCAACAGAACATGTTTTTGGTGTTCAGAGCCGCCACTGATCAGTGCCCCGCAGCCGAGGGCTGGATTCCCGGCTATGTCTTGGGGCATACCAGTGCAGTCATCATTGACAACCCTGATGGAACCATCAAGTGAGTGCCTGGGTGTGTGTAGAAGGGGAGGAGGGAGAAAACCTTCCTATTTACACAAGGCTTTTAACCTTTTAAACCAAAAGTTGATGTGATCTTTGAGAAATAAATGATCAAGCAAAACAGGTACTCATGAGGTCCCTTAGCAAACTTCAAAATACGAGCTAGTAAGAATGAACCCAGAAGCACATACTCTTTATTTAAAAGCTGTAGTAGTGCCTGTGCAATCTTCTGGGAAAAGGTGATGAAAGAATACCTGATCTAAGATCAGCAGTAGTTACTGATTTATGTAAGAGAATTGGTTATCAGGCTAGACACCTTTGTTTAGGAAAAGTCAGGGAATGTTTGTTCCCAGGGAAATGAGATTTCAGAGTTCTAGATCTCTACTTTGAGCCACAAATCTATTGAAAAGGACTGGTTGTGCTAGGAAGATCTCTCTCAGATCTGCAATGGGAGAAATTACATCAAAGTTCTCAGAACTAAAACTTTATGTAAAGCTTCTGTATTTGATACAGATTTCATACTGATCATTGCTAAGTTTGATTGACAGTTTGTATTTTCATAGACAAAGTTTACCATTCAAGCAACGATTTCAAGGAATACTGAACTACAGACTGATCTTACTAGCTTGATTACAGTTTTAACCAAGGATAGCATCTCCTATGGCATACTTAATGTCTTTCATTTCAGTATACTTTAATACAATGAAATAACATTTTGATGTACTCTTCCAATGCTGTTTGAAACTAGAGAGTATAACACATAACCTGGGGTTGAAAAAAATTGACCAAAGTTTTATGTTCTGTATTCAGGAAGTCAACGTCTTGGCACACAGCACTCCGTTTAAGGAAGAAATCTGAGAAAAAAGATAAAGACGGCAAAAGGGAAGGCAAGCTAGAAAATGGTTACCGCAAATCCCGAGAAGGACTTGCCAACAAGGTTTCTGTAAAGGTAAGCATTACAAAAATGTAGTAGTTTCCAAAGGAAGTTATGTTGGGATTTCTTTAAATGTAGCTTCCATCAGATTTTCACATGAAGGAATTAAAGGCAACAGTGGTTTTAATGCACAGTGTTTGCGCAGTCTGAAAATAGGAAGATATGGTCTTTGAGCCTGTAAGCACAATGCAGCATAAGAATACTGCAGAAAGAGTAGAGTGGCACAGAATTTCTAGTGTTCAGATGTTTCTTGGATCTTTGTGGGTACAGCTAACTTCAACCCATCACCGTGCTTTGTTTTCTACCAATTTGAAGTTATTATAAGGTTATCAGGACATTAATTCTCTAATCTCTCCTTTCTAGCTTCTCAACCCCAATTACATTTATGATGGTAAGTGCTTTCATTTTTAAAAGTTGCAGTAAATATAATTTGATTATAACAGTATTTACTTTGTTTAAATTTGGTTGATATGAATTATGTCAGGAACTGAGTGTTTTCTATCAAAATATACATAAGTTCTTTTTGGATAAGGGAGATAGGTAATAAAATAAAGTCATATTTATTTTTTAAGATGCAAGGAACATATTTCTGTTCACAAGTCCAAAACAACATAAAACATGAGGACTGTATGACATGTTCTGAATGGAGACTGCATGAAAGTTGGGCCTTGCTGAATTAGCAAAATAACAAGGCCAGGAGTTGAAGCTGCTTCATTTTTAACCTTGCACCCTAGAGAACATTCAAGGCCTCTCCAGTGCAGAGGCTGATCAGATAGTGGCCTGCCGGGGTCAGAGCCAAACTGGGTATTTATCTTAATAGACAGAACCAAACTTTCTGAATTTCACCTGTGAGAAAGGAAAACAACTACAGTGCCTCAGTGGACGTGTTTTGTGTTGCCTTTTGCAAACTTAGCTGTATATAAAGATAGCTTAGCTGAGCAAGTCCTTAAACACTTTTCTCTGTAAGATTTCCTCGGCTTGCCATAAACAGGGTGTTTGGTTCACCATGGTAGGCTTCAGGGTTATCTGTGGCATAGCAGTAGTGTTGTGTACAAGTTCATGCAGTGAAAAAATCACTAGTTCTGCAGAGCCCCAGCAAATGGTGTCACCATGGATGTGCTCTGAGGGTGGAGGGATATATACACCTTAGAAATTTAAAGTGCCATAGTAATTTGTCTAACAGAAATGGGAGAGTGTAGGGAATAGATAAGCAAATTTATTTATTTCAATTGACATAATGCCATTAATTTTCTTTTTCCAGTTCCCCCAGAGTTCATAATACCATTGAGTGAGGTAACATGTGAGACAGGAGAGACCATCGTGCTTAGGTGTAAAGTCTGTGGTCGCCCCAAGGCTTCAGTTACTTGGAAGGGTCCTGATCATAACACACTGAGCAATGACGGTCATCACAGCATTTCATACAGGTATAGTAATTTGTGTAACATTCAACAGGAACTTCTGAAACTGTTATATTTTCTATTTGCACCCTTGGTGCAGGATAGCTTTTGGCTTTGAGGCATAAAGATAGGCTTGCCCTCAGACAGAAATACTTTGCAGCTGAGATTTTTCTGGTAATGTTGTGTAAGTTACACAATGTATGGCTGTGGTACCCAAATGTCATATTCAGTTGGTTTTCAAAAACAAAAGAAAATTCAACTGGTATTTCTGATCAGCTATTGCAGAAGCCATTGTGATTCATCATGCTCACCTAGTGCTTGAACCAGAACAGTGTGCTGTGACATGCTGGCGCTGTGATATGCCATCCTGCCAAACCCTTATTTCCATTAGTAGCATATCATAATTTTAGAAGAAAAATTACTACTTTCAGGTCACACAACAGCATTTTGCAATTAAAAGCCTCTGATACTAACTGACATGGCAGTGTCACTGTCTTCATTGTTGAAGCACAGAAATTAATATTTTTGTCTGGTTTTAGCTTTGCTATAATAGAACTTAACAGACTAACTGGTAGCTCAAACACCTGATTAGTAAGAAAAATTGCTGTATTTTGGAATGTGACACTGCATGTGAGAAAAGGTTTTTTTTCTGAAAAAGCATTCTTTATATACACAAAATATTTAATGAGTAACTTCAGTGTGAAAAAATGTCTTCTGAATTATGCTTTCAATTCAGAACAAAGAGGTTTTTGTGAAAACTTTCTCACTGATAGAAGCATATGTCATCATCTAAGAAGTTGTGTGGTATAGCCCAATTTACCTGCAAACTTGATGGCATGTTGTACTGTTCTTTTTTACCTCCTGCTGCTGCTACTTTTTCCTTTCCTCTGTGTATAATTTTTTTTATGGGGAGACAGAGGCATAGTGGCAGCTTTGCTACTGCATCCAGAACTGTTGTGAGATGAGTTAGAGTTGCTATGATTGATTCACTGTGATTCATTACTGTTATAAAATTATATTCAGTAAATCATGTTGGCTGTGGATAACAGATTTTTAGAAATAGTAATCATGAAATGTTATTTGAGCTTCGCATGGGTGTAGTGGTCATCTTCCTGCATTCCTAAAATGCACATTCATTTTTTTTCCTGAAATTAAGTTGTGTGGTGAAGGCCATGGCAAATAGTTTTTCATTCAGTCATTTCAGTCAAGATTTAAGTAGACATTTAAAGACACATGAAACAAAAAGGGTGGTTGAGCAATGAGAAAGATAAGGAGGAGTCTGCAGAATCTTCCTCCTGTGGTCTTTACATAGCTTATTGCTGTCTCTGCCCTGGAGCAGAGGGAAAACTTAAGTCCTTTCTAGTTTCCTCCCATCCTCATTCTCCCAGATTCTGAGGTCTCCAAAGTTGTGGTGAGGTGTGCCTTTTGTATTGAAGGGGGAACCTTCTCTTACAAGGGATGAATGCTCTGCAAGTATATATGTTAGATCAGCTTCAGTATGCTCGGAGTCAGGGATGGAAACTAAACTTTCAGAAAGACCAATGATGTATGGTTGTCTTGTCTTCTCATAATCTGAAGGAAGTAGAGAAAGCAGGAAGAAACAGGGGCAGCATTTGATTTTTTCCAGCACAATGGAGCTTGGGACATGCTGAGACAGAGTGTCAGTGAGGATGTTTTTGTAATAGTCTGTAGGACATTCAAAGATATTTGATGGACATAGAGTGCTCAGATTCTGGTAGATGCTTCTGAAATGGCAGGGACAGGGTTACTAATGTCTGTCCGGAGAGAGAGGGGGGCTAGAAGATAAGAAATATTAACAGTATGAATCTAACTTTGTCTGATTTCCATAGCCTAAAGTCTCTAAAATGAATATAAAGTTAACAGATGCCATTGTGTTTCCCAGTGACTTAGGAGAGGCTTCACTGAAAATCATTGGCGTCACTGCAGAAGACGATGGTATCTATACATGTATAGCTGCAAACGATATGGGTTCAGTTTCATCTTCTGCCAGTCTACGAGTTTTAGGTAAGCCTGGCTCTTTGCCTTTTTTTAATCTAATTACATTCAAAGTGTCTGGTACCCATAGTACAGGAAAAAGAGAACCTCAGCTCTTGCGTGTCCCTCTGTTAAAAGAGTATTATATATAACAAGCCTTTTCACCCATGATACATTACTTGTTGCACAAGGAATAGATGCACTTTTAGGATGTAACTAATTAGATACAGACAAGATGCCTACACAGTACTGTCAATGTGCATTTACCTTGTCTATCTATACTAGTTCAAACATACTATGATAAAATGATATTTTATCATCTGCATTCTTAGTATAGTCACAATGCTAACATCTATAATTTCTAAAGTGTATAGATAAGGAAAGAGTAGCACTGGTCTGTATATTTAATATGCTCTTTTGCTTGAATTGTAAAGCCACAAAGTGTTTAGGAGAACATGTAACTTTCTTGTCTTTGCATCATAGATCTACACTTAAATTATGTTATTTCAGTACCTGAAGTGAGGTGACCTGAATGTTTGTGAGAGAATGAAAAGGAAACCTGCAAAGATGAAAAATGCTTGTGTTTTGGAGGCAGACAGCGAAGGGGAAAAAAAAAAAAGGGAGTTTTTACTTGACATGTGTGGCATAGTGCTAAGTTTAAGTGTGTGTGTGTGTACATTCAGTTATTCTTAAGTGTTCAGGATCTTCTGGTTTTAGAAATAGGGAAAACACAGGGAGACAGCAGGATAGCAGGCTTTCTTACATGCAGTTTATAACAATTGATGCTATCTGGGTCCTTTAATGTATTGAGAGGCCCATATATTTATCTGTCACTGAGAATTAATTAACAAATTTTAGTGGAATGGCTCGACTCATACAAAAGAAACTAAGATATGAAGTGCTGCATTCTTTCTTTGTACATTTGTCCCAGCTGATATGGGACTTGTACAGCTGTCCCAAACCTCTCCAAAATACGTACTTTCTTCCTTTTTTAAAAAAAAAAAAAAAACATTTTCCTGGAGTGTTGAAACCAGACTGTGAAAGATGTGTCCTTTCCAAAACCTCATCTGAAATTTTTGTGGGTTTGTAATCAGTGCTGCCACTTCGAACTCTGCCTGTTGGCAGCCACAGTAAGTGCCTTACTGCCAACATATTGAGGTGGTGATTATTCCCGGCACTTCCTGCTCACTGACCAAAGACAGAGAGTAGTTAAGCCCTAACATGGTTGTGTTGGAATATAAAAAGGAGGCAGAAAATAAAATTTGGGGGTTCATACTAATGTTTCCGGTAAAATAGAGTGCTGCTTTTTTCAGGTAGCTGCTACACTGTCTGATCACCTTTTTTTTTTTTTTTCCACTAGTGGCATGTGTATTGTTGATAATGAGACATAATGTAGGATACCTATTATTTTTGCTGTTGCCTTCAACTTTCCAAGGTTATTATCCTGTACAGATAGTTCCCACTGCTCCTGAATTAGTTCCACCATAGAATTTGTTCTGCTGCATTGTCTGGGCTGCTTTCCTGTGTAATCCAGTTTGTTTTGCTGCCACCCTGTGTCATATGGGGATTAACAGGACAGGTTCCACTGATAATATCTCAGCCAAGGAAACTTTTCTAGTCAGGGAAGTAAAAATCTCCTGATGGACAATCATCTGTGTGAAACTGTGTGCTTTAAGGAACTAGTGTAATGGGTGTCCTTCCTGTACAGGTGTACAGAAGCCCAAAACTGTTATTTGACCAGAATCAGTCACAGAAGTCTTGTGGGCTAAACTACCATCTTTCACAGTACTTGATCTTACTGTCCAAAAACAAGTGTTCACTTCTCAATCAAAACTAAATCAGAATTTGGTATGTCTTGGTTACTTTGGAACTAGCCTTGACAGGCAGATGTGTTTTGCTAGCCCCTCTAATCAGCTGTACCAATACTTCTACAAAGAAGTTCTGGCCCCAGTCTTTCTGGGGCCATCCTACCCTTCATTTCCCCAGTCCATAAGAGCAAATGAAAACTCTAAGGCTGTAGCACAAAGTGAGGTTTCAACATCAAACTGATGTCTTTTTCAGCCCTTCAGATTTGAAGGGCTTGCTGTTTGATTTGTTGTCAATTCTTGTGCGTTTTCTTTTGCAAAGAGTAAAGAATATTCTTTGGCTTGCTGTAGTAGTCTTTATAAACCATTAATGAAGTAGCTGATTACAGAAATAATTTCCTTTCTGAGCTGCAAGAGGATGGACAATATGAGGCCATGAGTTACTTTTCAATATGGACACACTCAGCTTCAAAAGAAAGATGATAGGCGATAGTCTGACTGAGGCAAATTCTTCCTGAAATCTATTTCCAAATGGAATATGAAGTCCATATATTTCTCTCCTGCAAACATCTGAAACAAAACATCGGTTATAATGACAACAATTTAGTTCTGAGAGGATTTGAATATGATAAATTTTGGCTATACTGTCTTTCTCTTTTTTGTAGGTCCTGGAAATGATGGAATCACGGTAATCTGGAAAGACAACTTTGATTCCCTCTATAATGAAGTGGCTGAGCTTGGCAGGTGCGTTCTGTATGCTGATCTTCAAAGCTTTCTATGTTAAAATATTAACTTCTCTTTAAAAAAAGAAAACTTCTCTGAAAAATACTTATCATATGAGCCTGAAAGGCCAGAATTACGTTGGATTAAATAGAAATGTGGAAGTGAAAATTTTACCACTAGGTGGCACTGCATAAACGGAACGTATTTAGGCTGAAGTGGTATCATAGATTAAGTGTGGGGGGTTTTTCTTAAGCATGGCTTACAATGATTGATACTGCTTCTGTAGTGAAGCTCTCCTAAACCTTTTTGTTTAGGGTATGAAAATTACAGGCACAAGAAGTCTGAAAATTGGCAAAATAAGTCACATAGAATATACATTTGTCCAACTTAATGATGACCTTTGAAAGCTGGGTACTACTTTGACGAGTTCTCTGCAAATGCAGTAAAACACATTTCTATCAGGAGAAAATTATACAGACACATTTTTAGAAGATACATGCACTGAAAACTCTTGTTTCTGTCAGAAACTGATCTGTAAGGGTAGCTTATTAGAGATCTAAAATTAGATCTCTCTTGGGATATCTTTGAAGGTAAAAGTATGTCCTTAATGCATGTTTTGGTTAATTCTTTGCTTTCAATATTGTACTCCAGGGGCAGATTTTCTGTCGTTAAGAAGTGTGACCAGAAGGGAACCAAGCGAGCAGTAGCCACTAAGTTTGTGAATAAGAAGTTGATGAAGCGAGACCAGGTTACCCATGAACTTGGAGTCATGCAGAATCTCCAGCATCCCCAGCTCGTTGGCCTTCTCGATACCTTTGAGACCTCCACCAGCTACATACTAGTGTTAGAAATGTGTGTGGATTCCAACGCTATCTGTAAAATGCAATCTCTGCAGCTGACTTTCTGGGGCATTTATTGGTGGTTTATGAATAAGAAACTTTAAGTTTTCATGGAAGTTTGAAAACACCTAAGTAAAATATTGCAGTTGTCTAATTCTGTTATTAAACTGTTGAATTTAATACTTAGAAGAAAACAAGTTGAGATATTAAACTGATATGTGGATGATTATCTTAGTCTGAAGGTCCAGGAATTATTTTATATCAAGTGGCTGCACAAGTGAATTAGGAATGTTGTAATGTGGTAGCTTGATATCAGATCTCCTCTTCATACCTTAGTCCTCTGTCTTCTAGGTGCTGCAGGCTACAGTTACTCCTGTAGTCTATGGCCTGTTAGGTTTTTCTTTCCGTTCTGATATATGGATTGATCCAAAATATAACCCTTGGAATTCCAACAGGGCTGACCAGGGTCGCCTTCTAGACTACGTTGTGCGATGGGGAAACCTCACAGAAGGGAAGATCAGACTCTACCTGGGAGAGATTCTGGAAGCAGTGCAGTATCTTCACAACTGCAGAATAGCACATCTGGACCTAAAGGTGAGGAGTGAAGGGTGGCAGTGTGCGCCGTTCCAGGCATAAAAACCTCCCTCTTCTATGAAACTTGCAGCTGGGAACATAGAACTGTGTATTGCTTTGAGACTGTATGAGGGGTGTCCCCAAATGTTTTAGATCACTCATAGCCAGCAAAGCAGAAACTTTGAATTCCCTGTGCTTTCTCCTTAAAACTTGCTGGCCCTGTGTGGTTCTTTGTGCTGGAAATAATTGCTGACAGGAGCAGTTTTGTTTGATTATTTTTTAAAAAAAAATTATTTATTCATTTACTTTCTGATAAATGTGCTGGAGAAATCCATTTCTTTCTCAAGAAGCGCAGTTTGTTATGAAAGAAACTGCTTTTCCTCTGCCATCGTTTTTCTCATCTTTGTACTTTGAGGGCTGTGATATCTATGTGAATGGTACCTCTTTGTGCCTCTATTCTATCCTTTGAATTATACTTGAGACACAAGGATTTGATGCATTCTAGTAGGAAAAGCTATATAAGAAGGTCTCAATGTGAATATTAATTAAAAACATATTCTTTACACTCTTTTTTTTCCACTTCTATTTGAATAATAAGGAATTTCAGCATTGACAAGTCATCTCTGTAAACAGAGTCTCTTTAGCCAAAAGGGATCATAGTGAGAAAAATCAAAAAGAGCCTGCATCTTTCCTCCACATACTTGTGTTTTCCAAGCACAACCAGTCTGGTCTCCATATCATGGAGACAAAATATAATGTTTTTCTAGTGCTATGTGGAGTTCATCAGTACTTTTTCTAGTCTCAGAGTACATATAGATGAACTAATTAAAAACTAGTTGTAGGTAAGTCACTCTTGTTTTTCTAAGATCACAGCTACAGCAGCAGTAGCTTCAGAAATAAAACCATAAAAATCATTCTACTTTCAGCTCACTAATAGTGGGGCAGTTCTCTTGAAGCCATGTGGATTCAGCAGCAGATCCTGTTGGATCAAATAGTGCTTGACTTCCATCTGTACAGCTGCATTACATTAAAGAGTCACCAAGTAAAGCTGAATTCTGTTGAAAACATCATGAAAATTCTGACAGGGTCTTCCAGTCTTTAAATGCAAACATTTTGTCATCTCTCTGTCATAAAGCAAATACTGCAGTTGCTTTATTCACCCTCTATTTGTAATTGCTGCTCTTGAAGCTTAAGTTCCCCAACACAGGTTCCTGTGAAACTTTGCAGAGCTGCTATTGTGAAAATCTGCAGTATTACCTGGCAGAACTATATTTCCTGCAAAAATGGTAGTGCCAGCAGCCAGAACACGTTTGTTGCATACTGTAGTTGGCAAGAACCTGCCTGCCGGTTGGTCTGGGGGAAGCCTTGATAGGACTGCCTAGGAACTTCGCAGAGCTGGCCTTCAGCAGTAAGCTTTGTAGCTTGCAGCTGTTTGTTACGTTCTTGAGCTGACAGCGCTGGCTGGGAAACAGTAATGTTGGAGTATTAAATGTGTGCTAGACTGACTTGAAAAAAGACATTTTAACTTTTGCTTTTATGTTTTCTAGCCTGAAAATATTTTGGTGGACCAGAGTTCCACTAAGCCAACAATAAAACTGGCTGACTTTGGAGATGCAGTCCAACTCAATACCACGTATTATATCCACCAGTTACTTGGAAACCCAGAGTTTGCAGCTCCTGAAATTATTCTTGGAAATCCTGTTTCCCTCACTTCAGATGTTTGGAGCATTGGAGTGCTCACATATGTCCTTCTTAGTGGCGTCTCTCCTTTCCTGGATGAAAGTGTAGAGGAAACTTGCCTGAATATTTGCCGCTTAGACTTTAGTTTCCCAGATGACTACTTCAAAGGAGTTAGCCAGAAGGCCAAAGATTTTGTATGCTTCCTACTTCAGGATGACCCAGCTAAGCGTCCCTCGGCTGCACTGGCCCTCCAGGAGCAATGGCTGCAGCTGGGGAATAGCAAAAGTGCTGACAGCATTGACATATCCAGACTGACTTCATTCATTGAGCGGCGAAAACACCAGAATGATGTTCGACCCATCCGTAGCATTAAAAACTTCTTACAGAGCAGGCTCTTGCCAAGAGTTTGACCTTGCTTGAAGTTCTCTCTCATTCTCTTTCACCTGCCAATCAGACTGGAGATGGACTCCTCCTGCCAATCAATCAGACTGGAGATAGACTCCTCCTGCCAATCAGCTGTTGACTTGAATTTTGAGGAAAGCAAACCCCGAGCCAACCAGCTGCTAAAGAATGTTCGTGTGCAAATGCATTCCAGGGGGACCCGTGCAGGGTGGCACGGGGGACTGGCGATGCAGACTTCACTGGGGTGGAGGACGATAGCACTGTACTCTGCAAAAAGCAGTTACGAGCGATACAGTAACAGTATTTTATTCAGGTTTCTGCAAAAAAAAAAAAAAAAAATAGTTTTTTTAATAAACGAGTTGAATTTTGCAAGTGAACTTGACTACCGTTTTCAAGATTTATTCAAGGAAGAAATGCCTATGTTCAAAGCACTGGTGTTAAACAAAAATGAAATCATGCCTGGAGAAGACTCACCAAAATGGCTGCCCATTGATACGGCCTCCATTTATAACATCTGGTTTTCACTTGGTCCTAGAGCTTTCCAGTTGCCTCGCCTGTATGTATCTCACGTAGCAGTGCACTGAGATCAGACTCTGCTTTTAAGTGCATCCAACCTCAAAGTTTTTGCATACAAATAGAATGAATCGTTTTGCTCTGATAAAATGTAGGCCTTACTTGTATATAGACTGTTACCTGCCTTCAGTCTGTAATTTTTTTCCCCCCTCCCCTTAGCCTTTTTTTCCCCTCCTTCCTAAATGGTGGTATACCACTGTGCGGGTCTTCAGTTTGGGTCAGTACTCACTGTCCCCTTAGAAAAGGACTTCGGGTTGGTGCCCAGCTTGCCGACCCGATTGTCAAGCAGTATACAGCAGGATGAAATACTGTAAATGCACTCATTTGGGATTTTGTTTTCTTTCATATCATGTGCAATGTTGTGGCTTTAACATTTTATGCAACTATTTATGAGGACCTCTGTTGTAACTGTAATAAATATATAGAAAAAGCACATACCTAGTACGGCGAGCTTTATGGTTTTGTTTGTGTGTTTGGGGTTTCTGGGTGGGCAGGGGTGGGTGTGTTGTACCACACTGTCGTTATTAGTTTAAGATGAGGGTTAGCATAGAATTTAGTCAAGACTAGTCAGTTTTAAGGACTGTTTAAAAAAAAAAAAAAAAAGAGAGAGAGAGAGAGAGAGGTTCGCATCCCAAATTTCAAACTGGTTAAGAAGTTAGGGTGACACTTTTTAACATTTGTTATTATATTCAAAATGCCAAAGTCTGACTTTCCCAAAATCAGTCTCAACACTTACTACTTTTTAAAATTTTCAAATCTGTGTTTACTTCTTTCTGTGAAATGAACAAATGAATTTTGTGCTCTTTGGTGAAGAATACATTCAGAAAGTAGTGGTCAGATGAGGAGAATCTGACACGTAATGTAATTGTCTTAGTAACTGTTTTTAAGGTTGAAGTAATATTAACGTGAGCTATTTAAAAAGACAGATGGTTTTCTGTGCATCACTGAGTTCATATGGCTGTGTTGTCATCTATGTTTGTGTGAAATGCCATGTTTAAAGAAACCAAGCCGATATCCCACAATAGTTAGATACATGGGTCTTAAGCCATAACCTAGCTTGGGTTAGTTTTGAGCTTTGCGGCTTCCACTGTATTCTATTTATTCCTTTTTTGTTTTTTTGGGTTTTTTTGTAAAGTTGTACAGAAACTTTTTAAAAGAAAACAACCGACTTCAAAACTGGATGTGTATTCGTACCAACCTCATATCATTATGTTTGTGTATTATTTTCCTTTATTGTTTTAGTTAAATTTTTGCTTTATTTTGCATGTATATTTCTTTGTACAGTGACGTTACATGTTTACACAGTATGATGTGATGTAAATATTTTATTTTGCCATCAGTTATTTTGAAAAAATTAAAACATATTTGACATATTTGTCTGATCTCTTGCTTTAAGGAGTTTGAAAGTTTAGGATTTGTTATATTTTAATTGGGCTCTGTATTTAAAAAGAAAAAAGTACGTTATTTTATTGCCATAAAATTAATTTTAAATTGCAATGATGTATCTTTCTTTCATGCCTTACAAAATAATATTTGCCTTTGCTCTAAGTGTTGAGTGCTTTTGTAGTGTCATGATTGCTTTTATATAAAACACACATAACTCTCTAACTGTGGAAATTCATTATAGTCTTTATTAGCTAGTAAATTTTGAGCAGGAGTTTTCTACCAGATGTTCCCAGTTGAAGGATCATATTTCAGTTTAATATTAAACTGGGGAAAAGATTTCCCACATCTTTTAGGCTTTCCAGATTCATTATGAGAAAAGTTACCATAAAGACTTGGGTTTTGCAGGTAAACTCTGCATCCTATAAGGGATGAAGCAGAAAGTTTTTCATAGTGTATGTTTATCTCTCTCCCTTTTCTGCTATCATTAATCCATTTGCAATTCAAAATAAAGTGAAAGGTCAGGGAACAATACAAAGTGTTTATGCTTGTCACTGCGTTGTAAACATGATCTTTTTTTCCACTTTTTTTCTCCTATTACCTGTAAAGTGATGAAACAGTCCCGTTATTCCTCAATTTACTACTGAGAGAGACAGTGGAGAGAGACTTTTTACACTTAGAGAGACAGAGAATATTCAGGAAGATTGTACTGCCAGGGATGAGCCACTGGAAGCTTTTTCCATGACAGGGAAAGAAATGGCAACATGCTCCATGGAAGAGTTTGTATCCATGAGTTCTCTAAAATACTTTTTCTTGACTGAAGATACACTAAACTGAGGAGAAGTTGCCCAAATGCTGTACAGAGAAATAATGCCCTTGTAGGTTTTTTGAGTGGCAGAGAGATGTTTTTCCATTCATACGTGAACAGAAGTGCACTGTTTCTGGCCCTCTCTGTTGAGCCCCATTACTTGGGAAAGCTAACATCTTTTGACAGGGTGGAGTTTTTCACTAAAACCTGCTGTTTGGTACAAGAGCTTCCAGCTGAAGAAAGCTTGAATGATGGGCTCCTTAACTTGGATCTCTCTTCAAAGTGTTTGAAGAGATAATGTATGTGTAAGGTCATTTTGTTTTGCTAAATTGGGTGCCGTTGTTGTTGACTGTCCTGGACACAACAAACCAGCAGGCTGATAGAGAGTGGAAACCAAAAGCGGGGGTGAGAGCAGCTGGTGTGAGGTTTCTGATGTGGGAGCATTGTAGAGCAAAGGGAATGGCAGTCAGTATCATAGCTGAAAGGGGGGGAAATAGCCAGGGAGGTTCAAGAGAAGAATGTCTAAATGTTTCTTTTTGATAACATACCTCAGCTCTTACTGATAGTTTAGGGAGAAGAGGTTGCTAGACTTTAAAGTCAGTACGTGCTTCGGTACTTTTCAAGCTGGGTTTGGGAGTGCAGGAGTTCTCTATTGCACACATGGTGAACACATCTTAACTTGAAAACCATTGCACAACTCCTAAGCAGAAAGCCTGGCTGGATAATATTTCCATGGTCAGGGAAGCAACCTACATTGTCGTCTTAATGGGCACGGGTCTAACACACATGCCTGTGCTCATGCAGAGTAGGATGGGAGAGCCTGGTTTTCTTTTGTGAGAGTATAGAGGTCACTTAACTGTGTCATACTCATTCTCAGATGGGCCTAATAATGTGTTGATGAATAGAAGAAAAAAGAATGTTGGGTTTTGTTTTTTTTCTCCAAATCCAAAGGCATGTTCAGGCCAGGGCACACCAGAGATCCTCCGGAATGACACAGCAAAAGCAGCTGGCTTCCTGAAAATATTTCAGTACCTGTGCAAACCTGACTGGTAGTAGATGCCTGAAAATATGATGGGATATTCTTTGCATGTAACATACTGCATGATATTGTCAGGAAACATTACAACCCTGCTGCTGAGGGAGGTATGACTTCATCATAAAGAGGGGCTGGTGGGTGAGAAATTAATGTAACCAAGGGGAAAACTAATGGCTGACATGAGATTAAGCCTTATGATTCTCAGAATCTTAAGAGAAATGAAGACAGGAATATACTTAACCACCAGCTGCATGTAGCGAAATCTGTGAGTGGTTGGTATTTCAAGTATTTTGACAGCCAATATTTGCTGTGAACAGCAGTGTGTTTGTGTTCTAGGGATTAGTGCAGAGAGTGTTACCATGTCTGCCCCAGTCCAGAAGATGAGCTGAGCTTTATATACCCCTTTCCATGTATGTATAGACTTGATGTGGGTGTGTTACTAATTTCTCTCCTGTAGGGATTCAGCTGGATATGAAGGTAGGTAAAATCAGGTAAGACCAAGTTTCTCTACTTGTTTAAACCAGCTCCAGGTATTGCAGTGTTTTTGTCAGAAACACTGCTTTATGCCTCAGGCAAACAACTTCTGAATTTTTTTTCTGAATTTAAATCTTGATGGACTTTACATTAGAGTAACATAAAGGTTTTGCATCTGTAGAGTTTGTACGTCCAGTACTTCTTGCACATTCATATCTACCCAAGCAGTCAAAAGGCTTTTTCTGCGTGCACTATAGTGCAAAAGCATGATGACCTCTCACCGCTGCAGAGGAGCTGGTGTGCCCACTGTTCTCTCTTCTTCCTGGCAAGCAAAGACACATACCCAGGACCTCAGGCTTCACATGCCTAGAGGTCATCTCAGCATTTCCCAAGTAAATGCACTCAGTGCCACCAAACACCAATATGAGAATGAGATCTCCCATTTTGCTGACCTGCCACAGGCACTAGGCCTGATGTGTAGGAAAAGAATATGCTTTTTTACTCGAGCGTGTCCAGAGAAGGGCAACGAAGCTGGTGCAGGCTCTGGAGCACATGTTGTACGAGGAGCGGCTGAGGGAACTGGGGGTGTTTAGTCTGGAGAAGAGGAGGCTGAGGGGAGACCTCATCGCCCTCTACAGCTCCCTGAAAGGAGGGTGCAGAGAGCTGGGGAATGAGTCTCTTTAACCAAGTAATAAGCAATAGAACAAGAGGGAATGGCCTCAAGTTGCACCACGGAAGGTTTAGACTGGATATTAGGAAGCATTTCTTTCCAGAAGGGGTTGTTAGGTGTTGGAATGGGCTGCCCAGGGAGGTGGTGGAGTCCCCATCCCTGGAGCTGTTCAAGAGTCGGGTTGACATAGCGCTGAGGGATCTGGTGTGGTTGGGAACTGTTAATGTTAGGTTAATGGTTGGACTGGATGATCTTCAAGGTCTTTTCCAACCAAGATGATTCTGTGATTCTGTGCTTCTCTTATGATGTCTTTGTCCTCAAAACAGGAACACTTTCTCATCTCCCCTCATTCACTGCCCTACCCAAAATGCTTCAAGGGAGTTGGGTGGAGGGGCAGTTGGAGTTACTGAAGACAGCAGTCCAATCTCCTATTCCCCTAGTAATGTCAGGAGAGCCAACGCCAAGCCTGCTAATAATAAACTCTCATCAGCTAATCTATGCTTTCCAATAAAAGAAGCTATTATGAACCCCAGTATTCAAGAAGAGCACCAAGTGTCCAGTTTTCCCCAGTTTGTACGTTAAAATGATGAAACGCACTAGAGATACATCTGAGGTTTGATACAGGAATACATCTTTGAGCTATCTTCAAGAAAGATAATATTTGTGATGTTTCAGTGTTGAATTGTTGAGAGCAGTAATCTGAAAGCTGCTTTTTTCAGTGAGTTTTCTTAACACATACATCCTCCTTTTGACTGCTGGAGGTACTTTTCATCCTTGTTGTTTGAGGAAATGTGTAGATGAGGTTACTTGAGACTGCATCAGTTGAAGCAGATGAAGCTTCAGGTTCTGTCATTATGCCTGTGGTAATGTATTGGTTCTTACTGCTCCACATTTCTGGGTTTCTGAAGGAAAATATCTTCCATCCAAAGAGGAACTACGGAAAGGATGAAACCTGAACATGAAAGCAACATTTTAATCTCTGCAAATTGAATTTCCATCCCCCTCAAAGACATTGTATCCATTACCACCCAAGTGTATTCTCTGTCATACTAAATGGCCTTCCTGACTAAATGGTGGCTTTGCATCTCATGGAAGAAAAGTCCATTGAGGATTACTTAATACCTAATTGTTGTGTCAGAATGGCAGTAATTGATGTCCATAACTTTTTCTAGCATCAGGTTATGCAGCTGAAGTCTATACTGTGTGAAGAACCCACTGACATCTTCCTTAGCTATCTCTGAAGCTTTGTTTTGGAAACGACGACAAGCAGTTCATCTCCCCAGCTTTTGTGTCCTACCTTTGCTTTTATAGTCTTCTACCTTACTTTTCATGTGGTCATCTGTTTACCAAGCTAAAGAGGTCTATTTGTTCCTCATGGGGAAGCTTAATTGCCTTTCTCTGAACCTTCCCTAGTTCCAAGTTACATATTTTTTGAGATTGAAGGGGACGAAGCTCCCGCCATATCCATGATACAGATGCATCATGAGTTACACTACTGCAAAATGACAATTTGTTTTCTATTCCTTTTCTAAAAGATCCAAGTGTTCACCTTTCTTTGACTTCTTTTGAGCTGATACTTCTTAGAATATTAAATCCTGAGATTGTGTTCCCAAGATGAGCAGCAATGGTCAGTTTAGAGCCCATGACCATACATGTAAAAATTGGATCCCTTTTCAGTTCATCCCCCATGAACATTAATTTTCTCTCACTGAATTTTATGAGCCACTTTATTTCCCAGATGAAGATGAGGTATTACGATTGCCTTAGGGAGAGATTGTTCTGATGGAACTAAGCACAGAGATCTCTTATATTAAACAAATAGAAGGTCACTACTGCTGGCCTTCATTTTACTACTCAGCATAGCTCCCCTAACTTTTTGAAGAACTGCTTTTGCAGGGAGTTTCTTGCCAGCTCCTGGAGCCATCATGCTCATTGCCTCTCATGCTGAGGGAGGAAATTGTAACCTGTTTTGGACTTGATTGAGCTGAAACTTTTCACTTTCAAATTAAATTTCAAACACTGATTTTAGTGAGGCTAGCACCCTCACTTCAACAAAAGGATTTACTTGGGTCTCAAGCGGGAGGCTTCTTTCCACCCTGAAATGACACACCAAGAGTATCTCCAAAGATTACTTGCAGAAATTTCACATTAAGCTTTCCTAAAGACTCACCTGGCAGCAGTCAACATCAGGAATTCACTTAGCACACCCTGAACTCAGTCTCTGCGAGGGCTTGCTATCCCAAGGGTTATTCCCAAATACCAAGGAAGAGCTGGCAGCAGCTGGAAGTTTGCCCTGTTGTACCATTGGGAATCTGCCTCATCTTCTGGTCAAATAGCAATTTACATCACGTATTTTGCCCGTTTTTACACATCTTGCCTGTGTATTGCAGAAGACCTTGTGATCCCTGGAGACAGATCATTCTTCAAACTCTCAGACTTTCCCTTCAGTGATGCCAAGATCCACCAAGTATTTGCAGAATGATGTCATTTAATTTGCCATCTCTCAAGACTGATGGTGAGAGAGTACTTCCTTCTTTGGTGATGGAGTGCTCTCCTGGGACTTGGAGGGTTCTGGACTCTTTGTTTGCCAGGAAAACTCAAATCTGGGAATCAGTGCTAGTCCCAGTTACGGGAGTTAATGCATCCATTGGTTTGTTCTGGTTTTGTTGCTGGGTTGGGGAGCTTTAGATGCTAGTGGACAGTCCTGGCTGGTTCACACAGATGGAAAAACAACGTCATATATCATGAAGTATTAAGGGGAGTTTTTAGGATGGAGTGTCCTGAGGGTAACTGATCGATCACCACCAAAAAGTGCCTGAATATAAAAATTACTCACTGCTCTTGGAGTTTGATGGAGGCGTAAACTTGTTTGTTCCAAGAATCTTTCACAGCATAAGGCAGGGTGTAAATCTGGTGATGATTGTTGCTTTTACCCTGGTTACTGGTTGTGGATAACAACTGGGGATCTTATCTTGCTTTTCAGACCTGCTTGCAAAGAACATAAAACATGCTGTTGTACTCCATCCCACAGCTTGGGTGTTGAATGGTTCTCAAGTCTAAATTGAGTCTAGTCTTTATTTGTCTTTATCTGTCTGGATTAAGCACTAATTTTTATAAGGTGGACATGATTCTTCACTTAATGTTTAGCCATCTGCTTCTTTTTCAAGATCTCCACCTGCTTAATAGTCTGTTACTTTTTATAATGGTAATATAATATTCTGTATTTGATGAATTATGGATATAGTCTAAATATCTGATGCATGATAATGTATAAGGTTGCAATAGGCGTCAGCATCTCTACTGGGGAAGTTACATGCTTGCTGTAAGAGGCTCTCTGTTTTCTTTCATCCCACTCTAGAGAATTTTTAGGTACAAAAATCCTAGCTGAATTCCTGTTACACTGGTGGTCATGATATGGATAAAGCAATCATCTGAGCTTGGAACAGCTTCACTTTTTGACAAACTTTTTTTCTTCAAGGACAATGAGAGACAATCAGGCCTAGTAACTCTTCCTTCTGATGTTGTTTTCTGCCAGGTAATTTATTGGGGTTTTTTAGGAGCTTATGCTGAGCCAATAGCTGTGTGTTGTTTCTTCCAGAAGTCAAAAAATTAATGTAATTATTTTCTTTTCCACCTAGCACATTTCTGTGGTCAAGGGGTTGCTTCATAATTCACACAAAATTTCAGCCTTGTCCTTTGTTCTGCAGAAAATCAAACCATTCAGGGCAATCTTCATACCTGGTGGTTGCCAAAACTAAATGATCTAATGGTGTGACCCTGGAGTTTCACAAACTGCAGCAAGACTGTCAAGGTAGATCCACTACCTTTGCTACAAAGTCCTTATTGGGGAGCTGCATTTGCACAAAGGTACTACAGTGTTCCGCAGTTTCCGTGTATGATGCTTCTGTTGCTGCTCAGTAAAAGTCTGAGATACACATTGACCTTGTGAATGTGGATGGTGTTGCCTGGATTTATCACACAGTGTGGGGCAGGTATACAAGCACTCACAGGAGAAAATAAAACTGGTCATTCACTCACATGCTTTAAAACATGTCCTCCATGTGTTGCTGTTTCTCCAGCTATCTTACTCCTGACGGATTATCAGATGTGAGGATGTAATGTCTGTTTTGCTAAATTACATTGGCACACATGGATAATGTGCTGTAAGGGTGGCAGCTGCAGTGGAGTGCATGAATGCTGCACATACTACAAAAAGATGTATGCATGTGGAAAAGTGCATAGATTTCTTCAAGGTATGTTGACTGCACATAGAATTCTTGGTGGTTCTTTTTTTTCTGAATCCAGAGGTTGCAAACTCATGTCATGAATGAAATTATCATTGCCCTTCCTTAGCTTTCTCTGTAAGTAGAAATATAGCAGTGATGAAGAAAGACATAGCTGTTTATTTATATGCACAAAGAAAGGAAGCCTGATTTCCTGGGGCTTTGCCTCAGAGTTAAATTATGTGGTGGTTCATGGGAAAGAAATTAAAGCTTTTCCCAAATCTGCATTACTCTGACATGATAACAGTGTGAGCTTGTCCTGCCTGATAGCGTGGAGAAGCCAAGGGTGCGACGTCCAATTCAAGACAGCCAGCAATTCCAGAAGTGCTCAGGGAGGCCAAGACAGACTGAGACTGGGGAGAAATACAACTACAGAGAGAAACAAATGAAAGACAGCCGGCAAACACAGAAAGGAGGCGACTGGACATGTCTTACTAGGGCACCAGTGATGTTAGCCTCCTTAGGAGTAGGTACGGACAATGCTGGAGTTTAACTGTGCATCTGACCCCTGCCACTGCCTCAGAGTCTGACCAAGGGAAGAATGGTGCACCTACAGAAACTATGGCATGGCTGCTGGCTTTAGAGAGTGCACTGCCATCCAGCAGTTCAGCCATGAGAAGTACACTGCAGCCAACTTTCAACATCTTTGGAGCAGGATGGGAAAAATGCTGAAAAGGGTGGTAGCCCCTGGAGATGGGAAGGAGGACGATTGGCTTGGAACCATGTTCAAATATGCAAAATAATAAAGTTTTTTACTCTAAAAAGGATTTCCAGTAATTTCTGATAAGCTAATGGGTCTAGTGGAGGCAAGATAAGAGTATACTGAGAATAGATGGCATCTTTTCAAAATAATTCACTGTGCAAGTTAAAAGCATTCCCCTAAAGTATCTGCTGCTTGTCTTGGAACTTAATATTCCAAAGAGACTGCAGAGATAAAGTTCAGAGAGGGAAAAATATCTTTATTTGGTATTTAATAAATAAAGATATTATAAGTATCCTTGAGTAAGAATGTTCTAGGATAGTCGGTATGTGGCTGATAGGACTATAAGTCTTTTTTCATCCTCCAAAGGATTTATGGATGGTTAGGGATGGCATTTGTTTGTGAAAGCGAACATCTGTTTCTGTTTGTATGCTGTGACTTCTCCAGTTGTGTGTGGTTAGGTAAGTAGTGCAAGTACTTGATTACAGTTGAATCTTCCTCTTGAGTCTGTAATGTTTGGTTTCACAAATAATCAAGAAACTTACTTTTTTCTGTTAGTCAACTGCAAGAGTTGAGAGGGGTAACCTTTTACAAGGCCTAAACACCATCTGTTGGCTTTAAAAAAATAAGCAGGAAATGGTAACACTCTTTTCCATTAGTTCAGATGTGAACTGTTTCTGTACTTAAATGCTCCACAGAGACTCTTTATCTGCTTTACAAATCTATTCCCAGATAACCTGAGTATTTTTTTAGCAATCTTGCTTCTTTAGTTTTTTATGTCACATCATACCCTGTATTAGCAAGCAACCATTGTGATAATCTATTTCTATTTGAAGTGGCTTTTTAAAAAAAAAAAAAAAAAAAAAAAAAAAAGTAACCATGTGCATGCTGTGGAATCTAATAGCATAAAAGCTGCAGCTGAAGTTATAGGTTTTTTTCAGAGCCTTGGCATTACTATGTCCTATGTTATGCAGGGTTTTATTTTTCCATGCTTAATTTTGCTTAATGCCAAATGCTGACTTTATGCCCAAGTCAGGCAGAGAAGTATCAATTTCTACCATGTTACTTGAGCTTCCCCTCTGTTGTGTTTTAGAGGTGCAAGGGAAAAGCTTTCCAGTTGGATAAAGGGGTATTAGATGAAGAATACATCTCTGTAAATGCTGGAAGTCTTCTGTAACAAAGTAGTATAAGGGTGGGTTGTCTTTAAGGATCAACACCTGTTGTATTTCTCTTTTATGCTGTGGTGCTGTCATGGGCCATCCTCATTGCAGCTATGTGTTGTCATCAAGGCTTTTTTTTTTTTTCTTTTTCGCATTTTAGTGTTTCTCCAGCTACTCGAATTGAAAAGGATATTATTTCATTGTAAAGGAATGCTACACTGAAAGGTATCACCTTCAGCAGGTACTACTGTTCTAATCTTTCTGCTAGAAGACACAATCCCCAGAGTTCTCTGTGTACCACTCCAGGGAGCTCTGCTGGAGCTGGTACCCCAAGATGTCTACTCATATTTCTCCAGGTTCTTCCCTTCTGTGCATACTTACGGCTTTCCTACACCACCCTGAGAGAGAGGAGGCAAAGGGGCTCTTTGCTAATTATGGAACAGTTAAAAAGGTCTTTCCTAGCTGCTCTTGGCAGAGAAGGTGTAGAAATGCTTGTGCTGGGACAAAAGAAGAGGCACAAATGGCAAATCGTGAGAACTGTATGGGAATTCGTGCTCTTCTGCTGACTGCCTATCCTGAGTTATGGTGATGGACAATAGACAGGCCGGAGGGATGTACACACCACAAGGACACAGGGATGTACTTGCCATAAGGACACAGCTTCATGTCCGAAGTACCCTGTCCTAGAAAACAAAGTGCTCAGGTGTTGAGAGCAGTTTTGTTGGGAAGAATCTACACACATGAAGATCCAGCCCTTAAAGAAGTTATGTATAAAAATTTGTATGCACTAATGTTGTCACCTTATAGTGTTTTAAAGCACACTGTTCTTGACCTCCTTTTGAGGCGACGAGCAGGCGTTGTGTCTTAAATCTGTCACTGCGACGGGCATATTTCAGCTTCCTGTTTCTAGCAAGACAGCTGACTCCACACTATGGAGCTTCCATATAAAAAACCAAAACTGCTTTAACTGTTCATGACAGTGGTGTTTGGCTTAGCAAGTCATCACAGCAGTTAGGTGATGGAGGGAGGATGGTAGCAAAGGTCTCTGCTTAGGTTGCACTGTGAAATCCTGTCCTTGGCTCTGATGAGGAAAATAGGAGGTATGGCAGCTGGCTAGCATGCATTTGCCATTCCCTCAGCAACACTTAAGCTGCTTTTTTTAAATGTTTCGATTAATTTCATAAACAAGTCTAATGTTACATTTAGAGGAGGAGAAAAATCTTTCAAAAACTATAGGTCCATATATAGAGACCCAGGGTGTTCAGTTTGCAAAACCTACTGCCATCTGCAGCCTTAACTTTGGCGTTTAGGCCACCTACTAGTTTGACTATACAAATGTCTCAGCTTTTGTTGAGTTGCTCATTTGCAGCTGACATATTGCCACTTAAAAGTAGTGGCTCATTTCTGGCTGAGCTCCATGCTGGACTTTATAACAGCTCTCTGTATTTGTTTATTGAGCACAAATTATTTTACTATTGGGTGTAGCTCTTTATGAAGTCTGTCTCCTGGAAACACTGCCAGTGGAAGGAAGTATAACTATATGATATTTACCTTATCATGATGCTGTTGTAGTCATACTGTTTGACTCATGCTAGTACATTTTGTATTAGAGTAATACTTGAAGGTCAGTGGAGGAAGGACTCTTTCTACATTCACTTGGGAAATACAAATGTAGCAAAGCATAAAGAATCGTCTGCTTGGGTTTTTTCACTTGTAATACATAATGGTGGCTGGTAAAATAAGAGTTGTGCACTTGACGGTTATGTTAGACTTAATAAAAAACTTAGAGAAAAATAAAATACAGCAAATTTATGCTTGTATGACCCGTAGAAAAGTGCTCCAGCACCTTCTGGAATACCTTACTGTAGATGGAGAAAGAGGCAGAATACCCTCATCTGACTCAACTTTTTGTAGTGTCCTTGAAGGTGAGGTGCTTTGGGGACATGAAACACTTGTTAGCAGAAGAGACCCCAAGAGCAAGGCTCTTCAGTGCCTCACAGCTGAGGATCTATATTTAACAGCAGCAATGGTTGTACATTCTGTTCCTCATTGGTTTCCTGCTGTGCCTCCAGCATGTCAGATTCCTTCCCTCACAAAAATGGAAGTTTAGATTGTCTCCCTTTCATTTCTCCTCCCAGACAATTTGTCATGCATTTATGCTCTCAGTGCTAAAATAAGTTTATTAACATATGGAGAAACCATTTGAGATTTTCAAACAAAACCTGTGACATAAGGATCCAATTATGTGATTGTATAGTTAATGATCCTTTTAAATGTAATACTCCCCATAAAAATTTGGTGACAGCTTCAAGTATCTGTCATCCTGAAGTGCCACAGAAAGTAGCATTATTCTGATGTCATGTAAATCCAAAGTGTTCAGAGGATATGATTAAATCTAGAAGTAATTTTTAGGAAATAAAAGCAGAATCCAAGACAGTCCTCCTTCTCCTGAACTTAGGAGGAAGACTTCTTTGTTCATTTAATGCTACTGAAAATCTACTACTTCCATGGGTAAAATGGATGCAAGAAGCTGAAATGAAGCACCAACTCCTGACTCCTGTAACTTGCAGCGATCATGCTTGGAGTCCAACCTGCTGGGGACGGATGAGACCTTCTGAGCCATGCTGCACAGGCTGCTTTGTACATACCCAAGAGTGGCATCTGGGATCTCTGCATGCCTGACATCCTGAGGGTACAGCGATTCTTGCAGGACCATGGGGTCTCCAGAAATCCTATAAACATCCAAAGCCAAATTCCACTCAGACAAAATTTCTGTGGTGAAAGGTGGGTCCAGGGAAATGTGTATGTATGTATGTTTGAGAAGAAGCCATACGGGGACAGCCAGGAAATTTAATTTTTACATTCCCAATATGGGCTATTTTTTGAAGAAAATGTATGTCATTTACTTTCCAGAAAAGTAGAAATACTAATACTTGCAGTCTAAATAGTGGAATGTCAAAAGGGGTAAGATCCATTAAAAATTACAGAAAAATAAATTGAATCCTTTGTGAGGAAGGTGCTGACACCCCTTGCAAGCAGGAGATTTCTGTCTTTATTGTCACTGACTGCAAAGGAAGATGAGAGTGCTGCTTGTCATCACAGTGGGGGCTGTATATTCAGCTGAAGAGTCTCCATCACCGTGGTATTTTCAGTATCTCTCAGTTCTAATCATGAAGCTTCTCTTTACAGATGGAAAAAGCTTCTTATTTCTTTTCCCCTTTTTAACAGGTGGTAAAAGGATTTGCTGAAGATGCGTAAGATTTTTGGCAACTGCAAAAATAGACTTTCATCCTCTGAATTCCTCTCCCATATCCTAATTAAAAGAAATTTGTGTCATCCTTCCTTCTGTGTTGTGAAATATATAAAAAAGTATAGCATATATTAGCTTAGCAGTAGATTGTTTTGACCTGCTAAATGAAGAAACACATATATTAATTTCAGCTGTCAGCATGGATGATGATTCTATTAGGAGATGGGGGAAAGAAAATGGTAAATAGAACCAGGATGTTGGTCTTTGCAATTCGGAATAAGCAAACTATCAGCTGCACAAAGCGTCTTTCAGAAAGAAACCTCTTCTGTTACTGTTTCTATTAATCTAAAAGTCATTTAGATCAATAAGATGCTTTATGAAAAGGGGCATGTACATGCTCAAGCCCTTGTCTCTCCATGACTTTTCCATCAGCACTGTTGCTCCTCTGTGTACAGGCTACCGCTTTCCCTTAACAGCCTTGGTTTATACATCTATTTTCCTGCTTGTTGCTAAGTCTCCCTCTTAAAAAAGTTTGTTCTTTTCACTGATGGCATTTGATGTTTTGGATTGGAGTGACTCCTTCCTCCAAAAAGAATGAGGTCCTTTCTTCCCCTTAGTGCTCCTGTTTTGCTGTTTCAGTACAAAACAAGCCGTTGCTGATGACTGCTGCGGTTCTTAGTGGAACACAGTGGCAGAAAGTGGCTCGATGCTCCTACTTCAGAAGAGCCTAGGAAAGGGGGTGCTCTGTTCTTTGAATCTGTAGTCTCAGCGAGTCACTTGCAGCACCCAAGTCTTGAAATGCTTACCTTAATTTGCTGCTACACACTTTTGACAGCGAAACATAAATATTTAGTCACTGTTCAAAAGCCAGGCACCGGCACTAGACAAAAAAAGACAAGTGCCTACAAATAGGTCGTGTCTTGTTTCTTCTGGCAGTAACGTCTTACAGCCTGAAGAAGACAGCTGAATTCTGAGTCTCTGCATGTTGATTTCTAAAGAAAAAGAAGCCATAATATGGCCTCCAAGTATGAAGTATCTGATTTACATAGAATTGTCCAAAAGCAAGGCCTGTCACAGACCTTTTAAACAGGGATTCCTTCTCCCAAAGGTGTTGAACTCCTCTGCCCAAACCCAGGCACTTGGAGGCAACTCTGCTTGATGCTTCCAAAATCCTAATCTGTCCAGAAAGTAGATTGTATTAATGGTAGTCCCCTTATTAGTCTTCAGAAGGAATAGTATAACCTGTTGACCCACTAAATAACCTGTTGTGCACCTGCATAGGACAGCACCTCTCCTGCCCCCAACCTATCCAGCCGCAGCAGAAAGTTGCCAACAATAAAGATAATTGTTCCTGAAAGGGTAATTTTCTTCCAAGTAACAAACGAAATGGTAGAACAACTTGTTATAGCAGAAAAAAAGTGACTCCATGCAATCGGACACTGCAGATATTTGTCTCTGTAACCTTAGTCTGCTTCCAGTAGAAAGGGAGAAAGCAGAAAGAAAGGAAGAAGTTGGCTCTAGAGCTCATTAATAGATATGAAACTGCCTGCAACTCTGGAACAAACTCAGACCGTCATCACATCTCTAAAGTATTTGTGCTTAAAGCGTGCATATAGCTGATGTTGTGTCACATCATGTTTAGGTTTGCCAACTGCCACTGAAGACCAAGAGCTCTCCTATCATTGGGGAGCAGGGAAACAAGCGTGTTGAGCTGTGGTGAAGTCAAATGCAGACCTCATTTTCTACATCTCACAGAACCACAAGGGAATGTCACGGGTAGGAGAGGCTGTCTGATAACACCCACCACAGAAGCATGGGGGTGGACAAAGGAAATTTCCTTGTCAGCTTGTGAGTGTGATAAAGAGCGCAAATAGGCAGGCATGCAAACAGTAGCTACTGAGTAAACACAGCTATTCTTAGTTTGTGGACTGTATCACCTCAGGTGGTCACTGCCTCTAGCACACCAAATTCATCATCTTCCATTTTAGGTTTGTCTTTCTCTTCTCCCCATGACCTTGCATAAACCTCTTCAGTTATTTCTAATAATAATTAAAAAATAAAATTTAAAAAAAAAAAAAAAAAAAGGCATAGGGTGTGTTGGGGGAATTTATCCTGTATTTTTTTTGTAACTCAGCCCAGTTTCAAAGTTCAGCTGAGACTTTCCTGCAAGGAAAGGGTGAAGAAAGTCCTGGTCTGACCTCCATTTTGGAGTCCTTTTCTGCCTGTCACCTGATCTTGTTGGAGCAAAGATGACATCACTTTACAAAACTCCTCCAAGTTCCTAGATCCCTTCCACACAGACTGTTCAGATGTACCAGCATTTTCACCGTGCCGTAAAGATGCTCACCAGGCTATGGAAGAAATTCAGAGCTCAAGCAAATATTAATGCCCCAGCACAGCAGGAAAGTGAGGCAATTCATTCTTTTCCTGCTTGGATAAAGAGTTATTGAAGAGTTATCCAAGTGAACCAGCTATGCTTGTTTGGGAAATACGGTATATGGATTAAAGAATGTGGAAACTCCAAGAGCAGAGGATGAGTAGGCAGTGCTAAATATCCAGAACTGGTTCTGGCCAGAGCAAACCAATATACCAGACAAAAATTGATTAAGTAGTACAACAGAGGAATTTAAGATAATGAAAGGGAATTCAGTGCAGTGAAGACAGTGAATTTTCACTGTATAATTTAAACTAAACAGCTTCCTTTTTTACTTTATTAATTAAAAAAAACACCAGCGCTGAGCAACTAAAGCAAAAGAAGGCATGCGCAGTGTTTCTTTCTTTTTTCTCTCCAGATCTCCCCTTGGAGATGCACTGGTCCTGTAGCCAGTCCACAGTTTTTCACCTCTCGGAACTGTCTTGTTCTGCTAATGAAAACTGAACACAGACAAAAAAATATACATGCATATATACATATAAATGTGTGCGTGTTTGTATATATATATATATATACACACGCTGTCTGTAAGCATTCAATTGTTGCCTTTGGATGCTCACTGGCATGAAGCATGAATAGTATGACAGCATTCAAAGGCAGCAAGTGAAAGCTTCAAGACAGAAAATTCTTTATTGTTCCTCTTCTCCTTCCTCCACAGTAAATGGTGAAAGAAGTGTTTGCAGGCTTGCAGTCATGGGGCCCAAGCCTTGGACTGGAGCAATCTGATGTGCCAACAAACAGAAAGAATTATGTAATATAAGTAACGGTTATTCCCCCAACCCCACCTTTCCAAATTTCCTTATTTTTTTTAGCAAATGCTCCAGATCCAAGGGTGAGAATGGAGAAATAGCATTTTAAAACTAATTTCACAAAAATACCGTAAAGAAAAATGTAGAAAGGGAAATCAGCATTGCAGTGAAAGGGAAAATGTGAATCAGTCACTGTATGAGTTCCAACAATTATTTTTTTAAAAATCCATCTGTAACATGGTGCAAAAGTCAACAAAAAAGGATTCTGGCAGGGCAACTGGTTGCTTCTGCATCTGAAACAAGAAGTTATGGGTATTTTCAGAGCAGGAGACTGGATTTAGTGAGCACGTAAGCTATGACATTGGGATATAGCTTTCAACAGTGTAATTAAGTAGTAATTAGTAGCCTTAGACTGTAGAGAAACCACTGGTCTCATTTAACGTAAAACAATGAGTGAGAAGGGGTAAGGAAAGAATATCTTGAAGGACCCTTTGCTTACTCTTACTAAAAAGGCTCTATCTGTTAAGTGATTTAATCCTATCTGTGTAAACTTTGCTTTTATATAGCCCAGTCTGTATCTTAATAGAGAAAGGATGCTTGTGTGGACCACCTGTTTCCTCTTCATGGTCAGTGTTTCTACAGAAATCACATTGATTGCATGATAAGTAATGTTAAATGCTTAGCAATCAAACATGATATTGGAGGTGAAAAGAAGAAGTTGTGACTCTCTGAGGACTACCACTAAGATAGAGACCGCATATGGGTGGTATATCACAGTTTGAAAAATCACCCTGCAATCTCCAGCCCTCAACTTGGAAGATGCAGAGGGAGGTAGCAATGTGACTTTTATAAATAGCTGAGTTATGTTCATTTGTTTTGTTGTTTTTTTTTTTTCTTGTGGCTTGGATATGAAGAAGCATAGACAGCCTGTGTGACTTTGAAAACTTGAACGGAAATGAAACAGGAAGCCAGATCCTTTCACAGCTTGTTGATCTGTGAAGACAAGCTGAGTCTGTAGAGACTCATTTTCTACCCCTGGCAGAAGAAGTCAGGGGAGAGAAATCCAGCTTGGGGGGATACTCTGGAGAGGAGATGCAGAGGAGACATGACAGAAAGGCAAGTAAGAACAGGGACCCGTTCACTGAGCAAGAAAAACGAAGCAAAATTAACCACTCAAAAAGAAGTGTTGGTAAGTTCGTAGAGCTATGCCCTAAATTTTAGCATCTCACCAAGCTGGTGATCTGCTATAGAAAGCAAGCCCCTGTGCTGCAGTTCACATCTGCATGAGCACTGCTTTCACCTATGCATTGTACCTGACCTTGGTAGTAGTAATAAATGACGATAAACGGGGAAATGGTTCCTGGCTGTTAATAATGGACTTGAAAAACTGAACGGTGAGGCTCTCACCAGTTCTGCACCTGGGTTTCCTACTCTTACTGGTTGGATGCTGTTGGTTTTGTATCAGCAGACCCTTTTCACACTCCTTTTGAATTGTTTACGTTCTTTGGGCTGTAGTTATAACTCCTCCTGCTCACCTGCAAATGGGAGCAAGAACATAGCAGTTGCTTCTGCTGATGATTTGTGGCTTTAAACAGAGACAGTTAAAAATGTCTTCACACTTGCTTAACACAGTTTTTGGTATAAGCTTTTGCTGTAATTGCTATGAAGTCTTGCGTGGGTACAAGCAGAGGGAGATAGTCATGGTTATGCCTGCAGCTTTGAGATGCTATGACCTAGAGAAAAACCTGGAGGTTCGTGTTATGGGCAAGTTCCTAATGCTGCCATAAAAGAAGGAAGTATCATAACTAGCCCTAAGCAACAGAAGTTTGTCATCAGCACGTAGCCTTGCCTGAGTATCACAAACATGTGCAAAATGCCATGACCAGAAAGTCTGGAGGAACAGGATCAAACTTAGGCTGCTTCCAGCCTGAACTCCCTGGAGCTCTCCCCTTGTCCGCAACAGAGCCGCCGCCTACTCAGAGGCAAAGCAGGGGAGGCATTACTTCTCTCGAAACATGTTCAATACATACTCTAAGTAAGGCCTTCTCTAGCTCCCTACATTGTTTTCCAAGCTATTTTGGGGGAGTCAGACTTTCTGCATGCTTGTAACAGCACTAGAACCACTTCTGCACAGTCCATAACAGAAACTGTTTTCCATTTAGCTGCTATTCCCCTTTTTATGGTTGATCTCGGCTCAGACCTAGACTTTGCTTGCTCTCCTTAGGATTCTCCTAAGTCATATTCAGTTAACAGGAATGGCATGCCCAGAGCAGTCCAACACAGAGTGCAGGAGGCCTGTGTGTTACCTTGCTCAGCCCCAGCAGAGCTGTCTGCATCCAAGGCTATGCAGGGGCTTCTAGAGGAGCAAGGCAGGTAGAGGCTGTCCCGTCTCAGTGACTTGTGAGGAGGGGAGACAACATCCTCCACAAATGAGAAAAGGTAGTAGGGAGCACTCCCTAAGTGGCTCAGGGAAGAGGTCCAGAAAGAGCTTAAGGAGGGAAAAAATGACATTATTACTTAAAAAAATACCTCAAGAGGTTTCAAGTAAGTGATCTCTGACTGATTGCCCCAGGACTTATTCCCAGCAAGAGCATGGGTGGAAGGGCATAGACTATTCTCTAGGTCGCACTGACGTGCTGAATACATGCCCTGAGAAGAGAGACCAGAGCCAGGAAGGGAGAAGGACTCACTGATAATGGAGGTTGATCTGCAGTGTTTGTACTATGCATCTTTCCTCTCTCTTCTCTAATGAGTCAGCAACCAAATAAACATTAACTTTCAGGCCTGTCTGCACAAAGAAATCACCTATTAAATCCTAAAATCTTAACACAGGTTAGAGAGGCAAATTTGGGTTTGGCTGGAATGCTAAACCATCACGTGGCACCGACACTGGCCTGCAGGAGAAAAGGGGAAGCTGAAGTGTGGGATAGCTGCAGGCAAGACACGGCTCAAAACCAAATCCCATCCCAGGTGGATGCCATGTGAGCTATATCCTAACATCACCTCTCTCAGCTGCGCCTCCTGAGACACAGCTACATTAAACTGCAAATTCCATGCCCAAACAGAGAGCACCAGCTAGCTGATGCTGCAGAGAGACATAGAGGTGGCACTTAGACATTTTTTTTTTTCAAAAGGGATTTTTCGATGGAGCAGCGCACAGTGCTGCCCAACTGATAACTTTAGGCCTCTCAAGTCAACTATTTACTTTTGCTATTTTTAGCTGGTTTTTAAGCCTAGATTTTCTTTTACTTGGATAACTTGGATGTTTGTGGCTGGCTGTGCGCACACGTAAGTGAGTGCTTGGTACATTGATACTGAACAGGTTTTGTCTGTTTTGTTCCTTGCCCAGATTAGCTGCGATGGATGGGGAAACAATCTGGTATTCATGCCAGATGGAACAAATCTCTCCACTGTTTCATGAAACATGT
Source organism: Athene noctua (assembly GCF_965140245.1). Classification (NCBI taxonomy): domain Eukaryota; kingdom Metazoa; phylum Chordata; class Aves; order Strigiformes; family Strigidae; genus Athene; species Athene noctua. The sequence continues at coordinate 81,835,785 of NC_134038.1, forward strand.
TGATTTTCTATCTCCAAGCATTTTAATATCTTATGATATTTTAGAAAAAAAAACCAACAAAAGCAACCCTGTAAGTTTGTCCCAGTTCTGCACTGGAGCAAACTACTTGTAACTCTGTAGAAAAGTCAAGTCTGTGTCACTTGTTCAGACCATTACAATTCCCTTCTGTTTTTCCTGCAAAGTCCCTAGGGAGACGGAAGAAAATTGTTCTTTAATGTGTAACCAGAAAAGAAATTACACTGGCCTATGCAAATTCTCAGCCTGCAGCTGGGACAAATTACACCTAAAAGAGCGCTGTAAGGGAAGGTACCCGGCCAGGGTGAATTTCTTTCTGGATGAATGCCTTTCATCTTGGTAATGAGTGAATTAGTAAGGAAATCCACATTTAATGATAGGGGGGGGGAAAAAAACAAAACCAAAACCCACCTCTGAAGTCACTAAACTGTGTTTGCGTTTCACGGCTACATTTCAGACAGATGCTGATGACGTTGGTCTCCATTAAGGGAACTGCTGCTAGAAAATGAAAAATAACGTCGTGTGACACCATAAATTATATCAAATTGCTGGCGGAGCTGCAGGGGAAATGGAGAACTCCCCTCGCTTCTTAAGCCGAAGCCAGACCCCGCGGTGGGTGACAGGGGTTACCCTTCCTTCCCGAGCACCCCGCCGCCAGCCGTTGCCCCGCGGTTCCTGAGGCGGCCGGGTGGCCCCGGCCCCCTTCTCGCCACCCAGCACAGCGGGACCCCCCCCCCCACGCCCGGTGCCGGGGCAGCGCGGGGGGGCCCGGCCGGGGAGAGGGGGGGAGCGGCCCCGCGGGATCCCCGCCCCGGGCGGTGTCGGCGTTGCGTTTGTAGCCGGGGTTCGCTCCCCGGGGAGGAGGCGCAGGCGGAGATCGGCGGAGTGGGTGAGGCGCGGCGGGGGTTTCGCTTTATTTGTCGCTTCTTTGTGTTTTTTTTACTTTTGTTTTCCACTTGCCTCTTTTGGGGCCGTTTTCCTCAACGTGACAATACCCGGAAAGCTGCTCCAAAGGCCCGGGGGGCGCGGCACGGCGGCGCCTCGGGGGGGCCCGCGCGGGGGTTGGGGGGGTGGGTGTTGGGTTCCGCGCGCTGTCCGCTCCAACCTACCCGCGGGTCGTCGTGGGTTTAAAACAACAACGCGAGACACTTTCACGTCAGGTGCGCGTTGGAGGGGCTGCTATTTGTTGTTGTTGAGTTTGGTTTTCTTAAAAAAACTGAATTTAAACGTTGGAGTCTGGCTTCTATTCCCACCAGAAAGTCTGAGGAAAAGGGGGGTCAGAAATGAGCACGTGATTCGGGAAGACTTGGGGCGACGGGCACGCACCCCTGATGATCTGCTCTCCAGTTGCTCGTAGCTCTCAATATTATGAGTCTCTTAAGTCACTGTCAAGGGGCCTTTTAGACTGAAGATATCATGCCCTACCAGGCTGCCTTTCTGCTTTGGTGGTTGCTGGTCCAGCTCTCATTTTTGCACTGCTCTCATACTAACCAACTGGTTTGCTTTTTGGAGGAGCTGTACAGTTGTATTCGCCTTATACTTTCATTTTCTGCAGTGGAGAAAGAACCAGATTTCTGTGGTATTTAGTAAGGGAGTATTAAGCTAGTGTGGTGCTAACTGCTCTCTTGCTAATATGTGCAAGTACAGTTATTCCCCCTTCCGTCCTTTGGCCTGCTCTACTTTCTGTAAGTGATGAAACAAAGAGGTAATTTGTGTGAAGAAATGACCCATTTTGGTTTTAAGGCTCTGAAAACTTCTCTGTAGTCACTGACATTTGCTCCTTTAAGCATTTTATTTCTTACTGCTTGACAAATAATTTAATTAGGAATTGATGGGGACACCATACAGTAAGAGGAAAAGCTGCCAGTTTGCGTATCTGTACAAAACACTGCTAGCTGAAGGGTGTTAGAATTGATTTTCAGGGGCAAAAGCAGCATTAAAATGCTGGTTGGCGTAGTAAATGTAAGTGCTTTTATGGATACGTATCTGCATTTGAATTTAGAGTTCTGAAAAAAAATTATTTAATTTTTGTATTTCAAAGGGGTTTTTGCCACCGGGATGTAATTTTTTTCCATTTTGTTTAACATTTTGGACTAGGTTGCCTGACTAGATGGTGTGGTTTTCCCATTCAGCATCAGGACTTTCTGTCCAGCTTGTTTCTTAGATACAGCTTCCAGGTTAAATCCTACCTACCAAGCATATAGCAACAAACATGAAAGGGTTTTTCAGTAATCTCTGCAGTTTTTCTTGAGCTTAATGTATGAAAACGATTGGCCTTGCATGATTACCCAGGCAAATAAGTTTGAAATTTCAGAAATGCCTCCTGACCTAGTGCAGCTGAATCATGGGAGTCACGGTGCCGAACTTCACTGGAGAGATGAGTATGGTTATAATTTAGTTGTTTTGAAAACACAAGGGAGTAACTAGTACTCAGAAGTCAGAAGGTCGTAAAATTGCGCTGTTTCATTACACTTCCATAACTAAATTTATGAGTGTAATTAGGGTTGCATAACGTTTACCTGAAGGAGCTTCTTAATTCTCTCTTGGTTTAGGCTTTGAAACTGTTTTTGTTTTTTTTTTTTTTTAATTACTGTTAGGCCACCTTAGTTCTATTCTAATGATGGTTTTATTCAGGTATTCTGACTTCTAAAGGAGTTATAATACTCTTTAAAATCAAACACTAATCTGAGTTGCTGGCTGACATCTGACCCTGAATTCGATTCAGGATCTGTTTTCTGCTTTGAGGGAGTTTGCAAAAGCACGTTGGACGCATGGCATCCTTTCTGCACTACTGGGTTGATACAGCTGGTGTGATGCCAGCATGTATCAGGAATGGGGAGTTGTGTCCATGTGCTCTGTTGCTGGGATTCACGGCATGGCAAACACCAGTTCTTCTGTGCATGGTTGTAGCACTGGGGATCAGACACAACGATGTTGTGCCTTCCAGAAAGATAGAGGAATAGCAATTTATTAACTGTCAGTGTTTCATGATCAAAAACTGTCAGGACTATCTACTTCAGCCACAGCAATATAAAAGGAAATGGCAGTTTCAAGAGCAGACTTTGTAGCTAGGGATCTTGCACCAACTTCTGAGGTACTAGAGAGAGTTTAGTTTTTATATTACAAAATTTGGTTTGATAGAAAGTTTGTTTTTTTCCTGAAACAGTATAACTCATGGTTGTTGCTTGATCATATAAAATCATGTCAAAGTTTTGCCCCAGCATAAATGAGGAAAAAAAGGAGGTAAAGGTCATACTGTCCACTTTTTAAGAAGGCTCCAGTGAAGGCAAACCTGTAAAATACTCGAGAATGCTGCAGGCTACTTCATTAATTTTCTGAGAAATTATTAAGTCAGCAGCTTTTAGCTTCTTTTCAGCCTTATTCTGTCTATGTAGCTTCTTCTCATTTTTTCACTGCAGAGGAGTGATACTGTACATTTTTTGCATCCTCAAGATCCAGACCCCCATGCTGGGATTTCACTGTAGCCTGTGTGGAGGTGCTGGAAGCTCCCAACAGAGAAAGGAGGTGTGCCTCTAGCTCCCGTCCCTATGTCACCGGCAGGGACAGATGCCACACCATGTACCCACGCAGAGGGATGTGACTAGCAGAGCAACTTGTGCTGCCCAGACATTTCTTTCAACAAACATTTCTCTGAGGAGAAGGCTGTGAAACGAGCAGAGGAGTTGTGATGTCTTACATGAGCTACATCGCATTAAGATGGAGGGCTAAAATTACAGGATGATGTGGCTGTATATGCTCAGTCTTTAGTCCTGTCGCTAGCTCTGCACGTGGTCTTGGTCAAGATGCCATCTCATATTTGTCATTCATAATACATTGCCGAGATTTTCCCGCTTTTTTGACTGCTTAGCACTACGTTTCCAGGGTGAGGTGGTCATATTGGGTGAACGGTGCTATAAAAGTGGAAACGTGTACCTTAGCATCAAACTGGTGCCTTGATATGATGTGGTGTGCGTGGGGCTCTGACTGTTGTCAAGTCTGCCCTAGCGTCTGTGCAGCAAACAAGCATCATGGCAAGGTGCTTGGTACTGCCTGCAGGTCAGCAGCCACCGGGAAAGTGCCAACAGGTTTTTAATTGCTGAGTTCGTGCAAAATCAGTCTTTCTGCAAACCTAAATATTTGTTTTAGGTCTGTCTGTGTGACGAAGAGACGTCCTACCGGTTTCCCCCAGTTTTGCACTGAGTGCAGCTCCATGCCATGCATGTGCCTGCTGCGTTTGTCTGGGAGAGACCTGCAGACATGTTTGCTGTCCTTCAGTTCTGGTTTCATTTCATGTCACTTTACTTCCTGCACACAAATTTCAGCTGTGATATGTGTGCCAAAGGCTGAGACCTTAAAAATAGGGGATTTCATATCATTGTAGATCTTTAAAAATGACCCTGCCAGGTTCCAAGGTCCAGTACTCTGTATTTCATTTTCTTAGTTTACAAGTGAAAGTAAGTTGTGCCTCTGTCAAGAGCCAGTCTCTCAAGAAGAGCTCGATATGCAGGGTCACATTTAACCATATTTTGCAGGGCTGCATAATTTCTATTTTATGTAGACCTTGCCATGTAACTGTCTAGATTTTAGGCAGTTCATGCAAATAGAGAGGCATCAGGGACCTGTGGTCTCTTGGTCCCCGAGACCAGTGTCTGGAACGCTTCGCTTGAAGCTTCTTTTGGCATCCAAATGGCTGTAACAATATTGAATGTGCATTAGCAATAATAATCATGTGTTTTTACAAGCAGAGAGCTTCCACATAGAATATTCTGGGTTCTTAAATCACATTTTTATGAAAAGTTTGTACTAGCTATGACTTTGGTATTCTACTGAGTGATAGTAACTAAAATTTAAGTTATCCTGATGCAGTAAATTTTACCTTTGAACGTGCCTTTTTTGCTTAAGATTTTAGGCAAGAAGTGCATGGTAATGCGCTCTCAAGAAAAAAAGCAGAAGACTCCTGTGTGCATCAGCTAATTAAGAAATGCCATTTTGAAACTGTTAGCCTTTAAAAGGTAGAGAGCAGAGTTTAAACACTCTGGCTTTATTCTGCAGAATGCAGAATTTATGCTGTTAGTATGGAAGCAGCTGAGGTTTTGAATTTCATCATGCTAGACACTGAGAGGCAAGATCAGTTTCTGGCATTTGTAAGATATCAAAGCAATCGCTCTAAATGCTTTCTGTTGCCTTTCCCTTCTGCTTCAGGTCTGTCTTGGAAAGAGGAAGAGAGACAAGTAAAACTCCCAAACAAACAACTAACACAGCTGGAATAACCTCTGCACATAACCTAGTGGGAAAGCACAGGCTTTGTGATCTGATGCACCACCAGGAGATGTGAATTATTTGTGATTATTAATCATAAATCATATGTGATTATTAATCCACATGAAAAATACACAGTGCTGCATGGCCTGCACGCAGAGGCTGGTACACTTTTGGAGAGGCTGTGCTCTGAAGACAGACATAAAATCTGTGTTGTGAGGTGTCCTGGTTCAGCTAGGATAGGGTTAAGTTTCCCCAGCAGAGAGGGGGAAGGGATCTCCAGCTGGGTTATTCATACCATGCTGAAGTCAGGTCTGGCGCAGGAAGCTTTCCTTTGTGGCTTTTGTCAGGGGAAGCACATGGCGGGCAGTCTGTATCCATTGCGGTATTTCTCTGTATATCTTTTGTCTTGTTTACTGTTATTACTGTTTATTGTTGTTATTACTGCTATTGTTGTTGTTCAGATTATTACACTGTTGTATTAAATTTCTCCTTATTTCAACCCCGGGATTTGTGCCCTACTTGGTCCGAGGGTGGGGGTGGGACAATGGCAGCGTGGTCTCCGGTCCCGGCAGGGCCTAAACCACCACATGAGGGTACAGCAGTCAGACCCTGTATGGAGATGGGAACGAATGATGAACTACATGGATACAACAGGGTCAAAGTGGGGTGGCTTTCAGAGCAGGGTCTTTACCTGATGGCAGATGTGAGCACTGCCTGTAAGAATTAACAGCTGTGACTGATACTGCTTAGACAGTGAACAAGCTCAGATGAGTTGTTTTTGTTTGTCATGGGTTACTTGATGCTGCTGTTTTCCCAGCTATCACTTGGGATAACTGTTTATCAACAGGTAGAAACTTAAAATTCCTCGGACTGTCCTGCAGAGTGTGCCTAACAAGTTGACTGGCGTTTCTTGCTGCTTTGTCCTGTGGGCTACAGCACTTCAGCAAAGGATGCTCAAGGAGTCAAACCGCTGTTTAGGAATGAGCCAGTGGGTGACCACCAAGGGGCTGGGGAGTCACCTGGGGCCATCCAGGGGGTGTTTAGTCTCAGGAGCACTGCTGGTGGACTCCAATAAGCAGCTTGTTTTCCTCAGTGCTGCTCGCACTGAGATCTGTCCCATGTGAGTTTCTGTTGACAGTCCCTCTTCCTCTTTCCAGGTGTCTTTTACCCCTCTTCATGTTGCATTTGGGGGGCTTCTCTGCATCCCTCCTCCAGTGCCAACCTGGTGACCACTGCTGCAGGTCGTGCTGGAGTTGCAGAGCCCACCAGCCCCTTCCTTTGGGGCGACAGGCTCGAGAAGGTCCTGCTCTTCAGGGGTGGCAGTGACCCCGGTGCCTGCGCTGCCGGGGTTTGGGCGTGCATGCAGGCAGGGCTGGGGACTCTCCATTTCGGAGAGCCTCGAGGAGGGGACAGCCGCTGCGGCAGCCTGCAGGACCTCTGCCTGCAGAGACCTGGAGGGATGCTGCCTGTGGTACCACCCAGCCTCCTTACACCTAATGACTGCACATCCTTGGAGGATTGGGCTGTAGGTACAAGACTTGTGCTGTCTAGCAATCAAGATTTCAGAAAAGGAGGAGGAAAATAATTCTTACTGCAAAGTAAGACTTCAACGTTTTTTCCTTGTAACCGGAGCTTCACTTATTTAGACAAATCAACAGAAAACCCCAACATATTTATACCACTTAGTCTAGCATAAGAAGATGTTCAGGGGGAAAATACTTCCTTTACTCCATCAGTGTGGATTCAGCACAGAAAAAAAAAAAAAAAAAGCACATTTTGTGAGTTGTGTTTGCAAATAGATAAACCAGAAACAAACATGGGTGGCATTAATAAGAATCCTTAGAGTGGGCTTCCTTCAAATAATAGGTGTAGTACATTTACGTAAGTTCTGTTTGAAGTGTACAGGTATTGAATAGTAGTTCTGAATGAAGATGGATTTTTTTCCCACTTGAAAAAAAAAATCATCACAGCAGAAATTTCAGAGACTCCTTCTTTAAAAGGAGGTTATTTTATTTTTTTCATTATTTTTTATTCGTACTTAGGAATAAGAGCTCTAAAGAGATACTTGGATTTTTATGGCATGAAATGCTTTTCACATATTACTTGGGACTGTAAATTCTCCGAAGGCTTCTCATGTTTTTTCTTTTCATGTAAATGGAAGTGTTGCTGAGCTTTAATCATCTGCAGGTCCTGGATGAAGCACCCTGTGCCTTAAAAAGGAAGCTGAATTATACAGGAGATCAAGAACTGAACTTTCCTTTTGTTCTTGAAGGGATTTGGAGGGAGGGAAAGGGTATATTTTAGATAATCACACAGTAGGTAAGAACGCATTATGCTTGTTACTACAGAGGAGGAATAAGCAAGTGTCACAACTGGATAGATACGTTAAGAGCAGAAGTTTGGGTCCTATTGACAATCAGGGAGTCCAGAGAAGGCTGCCAGCCTTTCAACTCTATTTTTCCTGAAAGATCATTGCAGAAAAAGGACAAGGGCTGAAGAGAGCACTTGGGACTCCTGCGCAGGACAGCTGTGTAAATAAAGCCTTTCTTGCAATTGATGACCGTCGGTGCTGCTGAAACTGTTCTGTTTTCTAGGTAATTGCATGATTCTAGTTACCGTTTGGTGCTGGGATCCTCTTTTGTTATTTTTTGGAATAGAAGTTGAGATCTGATCAGCTGATATGGTTGAACTTTTGGTAAGTCACTGATGATTAGCATCTTTGCCTGTAAATAATTCTCTTTTTCTTCTTATACCAAGTAGAGATCCTCATTTCTAGTTGTTATGCAGGTGAAGAAGGGTTTTTTAACAAGTCAATATTGCTTTGCTCTGTAAAGGAAGGGTTTGCTAATGAAAGAGTTACCGAATTAAGCAGTGCTTCCACCTGTCTTGGTGTGTGTTTGATCTGTTTTCAGTAGTTTTTCATTTTTCTGGTGTGGCACTGATAATAAATGGGGAAGTCAAAGAGTCTGTAATTACTTGGCCCTACTTAAAAAGGCATGTTTCTTCTTCGCTGTTGTGGGGTGTAATCTGTTGTAGGTATTGAATTTGTGTAATTAATAGCTTTTTGTCTGGGTCTCCCTCTTGGCTCAGTCAGGTGAGGTGTATGTGCACATGTGTGCATGTGCATAGTGCTGATGCCTGTTCTATAAGGATAAATTTACTTGTTTTCCCTTAAAAGCGGGACTTAGCCTGTTTGTTAACATACCTCGGTACGGATACTACGTAGCCTGGGAAAAAGTGATGTGCAGCTGTGAAGAGAACTCTGTGGGCACACACTCAGTGCAGGCAGGCTTGGACCTCAAGTCTCTCACTTGAGGGCTCTCTCTTCCTAGTTCTGGATCCAAAAGAGGAAAGAGAAGGAGGGGTATGGGTGGGCAGCAGAAGGGTTGGAACAGAGGGATCCAAAACTCTGCCTCCCTCTTTGAAGGCGGAGATACCTGCTTTTCAAGAACTAGGGACATAATCTTGTGTGATGGGAGTGTGAAACTTGGCCACTTTATGGTAACAAGGACTATGTCCCACTTCCAGTACCAAAAAGACTGTGAAGAGGAATGTCCTGAAAAGAAGTCACACAGTCAGCTTTTAATTTTGAAAGACACTCTGTTATATTCTTGATGGCCTTGTTACAGGGAGGGAGGAAAAAAATAAGACAGTGAATGTGCCATCAGACACGCTGGAATATTGGATAGTGCTTCAGCACTGCGTACAGTGCTGCCTGCTAGTTCCCAAGCTGATCTCTTACATTTTGCATTTCATCAGTTATGCATTTTTAAGGTGGTAGCCTCCAAAATGTTGTGAGGGAGTCAAATGTGGAGCTAATCCTTTAGAGACTCTTCTTGAGTTACTTGTGAAAGAAGCAGATGTTGCAGATGTGTCTTACTTGTCTTTTTTTTCTGGCCTTTTTTGTTGTGGGGTTTTGGGTTTTTTTCTTATGTGTATGTCTCTTGCTGACTTTGTGGGGTGGTAAAAGCTGAAGGTTTGACACTAGCAGGAAGTTGATGTGGCATGAAAACACAGCGTAATACTTGCACTGTAAGATAAACACTGCTATCAGCTCCTATTTCAGCACTGTTCAACCTCTGTTCATCTGAATTTCTGTTCAGAGCTGTGTTAGAAGTCCCAGGGCTCTGTTGTCTGCCGTGGGGGAAGAGTCGGGCCTCCCTGTCCCTCACAGTGATGCTTGCAGTCAGTCTTCAAAAAGGTGTGTCGCAGCATGGACAGATTATCACTGTCTCCTGAGGAACAGGATGAATTGTGTCCGTAAGTCAGGGAATGGATTGGGTTTAAAAATCTGTGGGCTTGTTTTATTCCCCCCACTAGTGTGCTATTAATTTAATTGCTCTTCAGTTTCTGAAGAATTTTGGAGGGGGCAGGGAGGGGGTGGAAAGATATATTTAAACTGCCCTCGTCTTTAATTCATGTCTTGTTCGTGATGGATTTTTACCAGCAGCATTTTGCAATCCAACTGCCATTTCTAAATGTCATTTACTTGAATAAAAAAATGTAATTATGTTTCTAAGTGTGACATAAGCACTGAAAGTAGTAACTGAATCATAAAGTGCTGTTTGAACAGCAGCTTTCCCATGACAGGAGAGAAAGTTTATGAAGTGCAGGGTATGCTGTAATACAAGCGTAGCAAAAGTACTCAAAATCACTTGTTTGCAGGTTTTCCCATCTCCCATTAAGCTTTTTATTAGGGAAATATCTACTTATAAATCCCCCATATTAAATAAAACAGGTGAACAATATTCGGTTATCTCATGTCCCCTGACATCGATTTGTGGTTTTGATTGAAATCAGTAAGCCAATGCTTCCCAGCTCTCCTTGAAGAGCAGTTGTTCACACACCTGTTAACCATATGCCTTGGAAGGGGGTTTGTTGAACTTCAGTAGGTTTCTTTCAGGATTAATACCATCAAAAGTTTTTTCAGAAGACTGCTTGATTCAACTTAAAGGCTGATGAAGACCTCTCATCTTTTTGCCTGTAAAAAGGGTTGAGGAAGAAATTTTACATTCACATGTATTTCTGGTACTCCATCAAGCAAAGTGTGTCGTTTTAACAGATGGACCAGCTCTCACTTTTTACAGTCCCAGTTTGTTCAATTCAAAAGAGTGACCGTACACTTGGTTAAAGTAATGAAATGAAAATCTGCTGCGTCTTCCTTTTGATACTGTATGTTTAAATTGCTGTTAACGAATTTCATTTGAATCATCACTGGTTTTCATTCAAAAGCATGACAGTGTAAATCCAAAATACCCACTGATCCATGGGCTGAACAACATTTCTAAACCTTCAGGCTCCATTCTAGTTAGCAGAAGGTTCAGTTATTTACAGTCTACTGAGGTATTTTGGATGCTGATGCCTTTATCCTAAAGAAGAGAGAGAAAAAATTGCAGTGGCTTGATCCTGCCAGGACTGTCATCTGTTACTAATTCTGAGTTGTTGTTCTGTAGGTGGGTGTTGTTCTGTAGTAGGGTGCTTACTGAGAACGTGCCTGTTGGTGTCCATCAGTAGTAACTGGTGTGTGTGTGCTGTTAAGTGGGAATGTCATGGTGTTTCCATGAGCAAACCATTTCCATTTTCAAACCTTACAGCTGATGTTTTGCTGTCTGTTACTTGACATCAGTAATAAACATTTCCTGCAGCTTCAGATTTTTGGTCTTTTTAGTTGTGCATGAACGCGTGTCTTTTCCCTACTTGGCGTGTACAGGCATCACCCCTGGTCATGCCAGGTACGCACAGGTTAGTGCGGCCCACGAGTAGAAGCTGACAGAAGACCTGTTCGTCATCAGGTTTTGTGTAAGTGGGAACTAGCACCCCAGAAGCTTCTCTGATTAACTCTTTAAAGTTTATTGACACCTTCTCATTTACAGGTCTTAACCTGTTCATGGAAGAGATGAGGTCTGGGTCTTGCCTCTGCACAACTTGCTTATGACATCCTGTAATAAAACTTCTTCAAACAACAGAATATTGGGAGAGGCCAAATATCAGCAATGCTCTGTATATACGCAGCAGTGCTTGTAAAAATGTATGCATAGCTGTTTATCTCGTTGCCACAGTTGGAATTCATATGTAACTCTTCAACTGGATAGTTGTCCACAGTGCATGGGCTTAACTTCCTTGGAAAATTTAAGCCCCTCTTAAATTTCCTGTTAAAGCCAGGAGGGGCAGAAGTTCAGCTGACATAAAACTATACTGAATGTGTAATTCCCTTTGTGGACTCTCTGGACAAGAGTGATTTCAGCCTTCTCTGGGGATACCTTTATAAAAAGTTGAGTTCTTTTAAAGTTTTGTACTAAATCAGTAAGTAAGTTAATAATAGAGCAGCTGTTGATCATAAACTCTGGGAATTTCCTATACTCAAATTTCAGCCAGAGGATAAGTTTCTCACTTAGGGAGCAGATATTGCGTTTGTCAACTATTCAGTCTCCAGACCTCTCTCAATTCTAGGTTTTCTTATCAACAAAAGACAACCAAAACCTTCCCTAATCCTGCCTGTAATGCCAAGAGAGCAACAGAAATGTGTCCTGGTTTAGGTCTGTGAAGAACAATGAGAGCACACCCCCTTTGTGATGATCTTTTGAACTTTCTACCAAATCCCCAGGGAGGAGCTTTCTCCAGAGTTTTAAATTGACCCTAGACTTAACCAAATTGAGGCAGGAACATTCCTTTTATTCCCTAGGCAGCCCTATGATGCTTAGTCAGCTGATATTGCTTTATATGGCCCATTTGTAGTCTACAACTCCCAGGAAGCCCTGGTCTTTAAAACCTTGACTTAGTGACAAAGTAATGATGATACAGGTGTCTGGATCAGTACATCCTGAAGGAAAAAAAAAAAAAAAAAAGTTGTTATTGAATAGCTGCTTTGATATCAGTCTTCCTGTGACTCCATTGTAACTATATATCTAGCCTTCATTGTGTGGAGGAAAGCTTGGAAATGTGAACCATATGCACTCAAAACCCTAGAAACTTGAAAAACTAAACATATAAAGTATATATATTAAGTATATAAAAATATACTTGCCTTTCACATTTTGTGTTTTGTGTTTCATTTGGACTGGCATGGTACTTGGATGATTTTTCTTTTTGTAAGAAAACAAATAGAAACAAGCATTGCAAAACAGTGACAAGATTTTTTCCTCTCTCTTTTTATCCCTATTTTAGGAAGGCATGAGGTGCGGTCCTGGACAACAGCCACCAAGCAGTCTTTGTGTCTCATGTGGCAAAAAGTGAAAGTGCAGCTAATGCTAAGCATGTCTTTCCTTGTTGCTGTTTCTTGGTATTGCAGAAGGCTATACAGCTTTTTAGCACAGCTTCTGAAACGGTAGGTTTTTATTATGCAGACTTTAATCTTCATGCTGTTGCTTATTTCAGTAAATATTGACTTTTGATAACTCCCCTTTGACACCTGTTTTATCATTTGGATTTCAGGTGGAGCAACTACCTTCAAAGAAAACTCATAAGTAATCTTTCTGTTGTCATACTGTATTCCTTACACCCCCCCCCACCCCCCCACTGCTACCCTTTAGAGGCAGAACAGCAGAAGGTGACTAATCTGTGTATTAATTTTGATTTAGGGAATCTCAGTGTGCTAACAGAAGTTGATCTACTTGGTTACAGTGCGAGAGAATGGAAAGGAGAAACGAAGCATGCCAAACACATGAGGGAGGTAAGAGTTAAATTTTAATCTCTGCATGAGGACAGGCAGAAGATATACCTGGGAAGGGAATAGCACTCCCAGTGCATGCAGCTGCTGGCAGCTACCAGAGCCAGCTGGCCAAATGGAAAGGGGACAGCATGAACATGGGTCTAAATAAAGACTAGACTAGAACAGGTAAAAATGTGGATTAGGTTTTAGTTGTGCATCTTCTCCGAATTCCCCCTGTAGCACCACCAACCCACGCAGCAGCTTTAACAGGATCATCTCCAGGCTACAGCCCAAATAACATGGTCGTAGGTGCTGTCACTTTTGCAGCCTTCTGATTTAAGGTAAAAAAACTCTCATTCCAGGGAGGAATGAAACACCACACCCATTTCTCTTCCAAGCTCTGAAGGTCCATGTGACAGCAGCCGGTGCTTGGTGGCCCGCAGCAGTTGCCAAGGCCTCCTGGCCAGCCAGCCGCAGCTGGGGGCAGGCAGGGCAGGAGCTCACATCTGACCTGTGCGGGGTTAGGAGGTGCTCAGTGGGCAAGGAGCCGGCGTGCTGGGTGGTGGCCATCCCCTGCCTTTGTGCAGCATCCATCTGCTCCACCTCTGCTCCCCTGGCCACCTGGCGCTGCCATGGCACTCCCTGGCCCAGGCTCTTCTGTGCTGCCATTCTGCCCTGTGCCAGGCACAGTGAGCAGGACACACACAGGTTAACTATGCCTGGCAGTTCCTGCTGCCCTGTATCACACATAGCTAGGACTAAGAAGCTACTAATCTTACAGTTAATGTCCTTGTCATCCTCAGCATCCCAGTCAGCTGTTGAGGGGTGGCTGGGGACAGCCCTGGGCTGCATGGGGAGGTGGCAGTCTCCACTGCTTGTGGGCCTCAGAGCTGCTCTTTACCAAGTCTGTCTTTTTTTTTTTTTTTTTTTTTTTTTAATTCTGTGGCTTTTATTCCTTTCCATGTAAGATTTTTTTGTGGTTTACTTTTTTTTTCTTTTTTTTTTCCCTCTTCTTGTATCTTTGAGCTGCTAGCTGTGACCATCTTAATAATTATACTTCTCCCTGGATTTTTATTTCTCTTACCTTACATCCATTTACCTGAAATCGTTTCTCACAGCTTAGTATGTTTTCTTCATAACTTTAAGTCAAGGTGACAGAGTTGTGCTGCACCAAACCAGGCTTTGGATCACAGATAGCTGAACTCTTAAGCCAAGGATCTTCTCAATTCGTGGTTCACTATTGCTAGATACATTGTTTTCTGTCAGCTCGCTGAGGTATTTTTCAGTTGTGTACACTGTGTGTATGTGCTTACACCTGATAGGCAGAAACAGCAGCTGCACTTCCTGTAAAAGATGTATGTTATTGCCGATGCAACGGGCTGTTGCAGCTATATCTTTGTAGCCATTAATGGAGGCAGCATGGCAGGGGACATGGTGGGAGCAGCAGTGCATGCTGAAGGGCCCTGACCAGTGCTTGAAGTTGGAGCAGCACTATGGTATCCTAACGTGACAGGGATGGGCCTCCAGCAGTGACACGTGTTTTATGGCTTCCTGTTTCAGCTGTGTTAAGACTTAGTCACCAAGTTAGGCTCAAAGACCGTGGGCTGGATCTTTACTTTTCCCGTAAAACTTGTAGCTAATGCAGCTATACTGATGGTAGAGTAGTAGTATCTGTGAAAGCAATCTTAGACTCAAATCCAGTCAATCAGCTAATTAACTGTGACATTATATCCTAGTGTCCTCATGGTGTGGCATTTCAGACCAGCACAGGACAAATGTAGCATCAAGTCCATATTTCTGATTATTTGATAATGCTGGGAACACTATCCATGGTATGCAAGAGAGATCAAAAAGGCAGAGGTGGCAGGAGATGCAGTAGTAATGAGAGACACCAGCTAGCCATCTGCACTGGCAACATCTGTGGGTTTGAACTTCAAAGTGGTGCCAGTGTTTCATGGATCACCTTTTCAGGGAGCCGTTAGGAAAGGAAGCAGCCCTTGACTTGGTCCCAAGTAGTGCACAGAATCTGCCTCAAAACATTGTTTTCTAATTCCTGTTGTTGCTCTCTGGAACAGGAGATGGCACATAATTGTATTCAACATCCTTGCAAGAACAACAAAGCAAAAAAATTATTACAATTGAATCCACTTTCAGAAAAGGAAACTACATTAAAAAAAAAAAAAAGGAAGTATGTTAAAAAGAAACTAAAAGCTAAGAGACTTTAATATTTACAGTCAGTGTATTTGACATATATATAGCTTTAGGTCATGGTATTTCAATCACAGAACAAATGCATGCCAAGAAGGACTTAAGAAAAGGTAAAAGGAAGCTGGTAAGACTAAACAGCAGCATAAAGGAGTTACGAGAAAAAAAGATCATTTTCAAAAACATGGAGTTGTGTCCAAATGATGAACAGAGAAAGGATCCAACTTTTCCACATTATATGCAGAAACACAGCAATGCCATAAGTGTCCAGAGCAACACACAACAAGGCCAGAAGTTATTTGGAGGAACAAGGGTTCAAAAGGTAGCAAAAATTCTAATAAATTTGCAAACACAGACTGAGCAAGAAGCCTGTCAACAAGCCTATCAGAAAATCCACGAGCCTTCTAGATGGTCAAAGCTGAAAAGGAAACTCCTTTATCTAGAGCAGCCAGTGGATGGCTGGTTATACCAGGTAGAAGTTACCACAGTAAGGAGCACATCTGAGGATGAGGTCTCATGAGATCCTGAACCAGCCTAACCTGCTTGCTGTCCCCAAAAAGAACAGTCCCTTGTTTGTCTTTTCTTTCACTCTTTCTCACCTCATTCTAGTTAAGCAGTCCCTCTCCCTCTTTTTTGCTAGCTCTTAAGTCTTCTGTTGGATGTGGTTCACCAGGATGGTGAGCTGATAGAGCAGGTCATCCCGATGGAACGTTCTCTGAGCCAACCAAGCTTGCAGAAGGAACAGGAAGCTTCCCCAGCAGGATTAATTCAGTAGGCTTACTATCACAGCCAGTGCAAAGTAAGAGTAGGGGAGAACGTGCAGCCGAGAAGTGCTGTTGGGATGAGGTGAGGAAGCAACTGGGATGAAAGAGGACCAGGAATTGAGACCATCTTCCTCCCCCCTTCAGGAAGCAAACTGTAGGACTGATGCAGCAGCCTCTGGAACTCTAGAGTCCTCTTTCTAATTATCTGCCAGTTTATTGTTCTGAATTGTCTCAACAAGGGCTCAGATGAGAGCCAGAGGTAATGCAGAGGAAATACAGGGAGTGTGTAGCTGGAAGAAGGGCCATCTGCTTCAGCACAGAGCTGCCAGATCTGCTCAGCCTCAGGTCACCATCACACAATGGATTCAGGTCAGTGTAAGGAGATGTTTTTGACAAAAGAGTTTTCTCCAGACTCCTGTTCATACCCTTTTGCTGCTTCATCTCCTGTGTCAGCACAAGCTGTGAAGTGGTTGAGGTTAAAGCTATTATGGCAAAGAAGTCTTTGCTGACCTGCTCTGATTTGGTTGACCATGTGAATGTTTACGCTAGCAACAGTGCTGATACAGCAGCCAAGTCACTGGGTTTGGAGAGAGTGCAGAATGACTCTTCAGGGGCAGTGCCAGTTTAAGGTGTTTACAAAAACCATGGTGTTGGAACATTTTTGTGTATATAAAACTTAAAAATATACTTTCTCATTCCCCTAGCTCCCTCTTATAAATAGTTTGGAATTGTACTCCAATCAACATGGGTTTTGTCTAAAATTTAAAATTTTTATTGCTTTTTTTTTTTAATAGGCATATGAAGAATTATTTTGGAGCTGTCATATCAAATACCTGCGACAAGTCAGGAGGGACAACTATTGTGTACTAAGAGCAGTGCTTTTTCAGATATTCAGCCAAGGCATTCCTTTTCCATCATGGATGAAGGAGAGAGATATATTGAAGGTAAAATTAATTTCCTAAATTAACATGATTCAGGTAACATTGTACTACAGAAGGAAGCTTTGTTCGATGTCAAAACTGACATGTCTGTTATGGAAGTAGAGGAGAATTTAAAGAGAAGTTTTTCATACACTTTGAACTACACTTCATTGAAAAATTGTCCCTGATCTAAGCATACCAATGTGAATATGAGTCTAAGTGGTAAAAAAAAAAAAAAAAAGGTGGAGGGATAGCTGTTACTGCTGTCCTGCTAGATATCATTCCCTTAACACAGAAGGATATCTGAATCCTCCTCATCCATACCCGTTCAAAGCCAAATGGCTCACTTGGGAGCTGCTGAGCATTTTGCTGGAGCAGCAGGAATCCTGCCCTGGGCTCCAGGAGCTGTAGCAGGAGACAGAGGCAAGGAGGTGGGCAGCTATAGCTGCTACCTTTGTGGGGGCTGTGCAAACTGGAAGGTGTCTGTAATCCTAACTACCTCACTGAATTTGTATGTATTCAGCTTTTCCAGAGATTGGGTTATATATTTTGCTGGCCCTGTTTTACAAGTTTTAAAAGTTAAGGATTTGGCAGTCAAAGGGAGCCTCTTAAAATCTGAGTTGTTCTGAGGCCCATTTCTTTTGTTGTTTGAACTGTACAACTCAGAGGATAGGACCACATTGTGTGTAGATGAGTTTATATAACTTTATATTCTACTTCTTGTTATGGTTGTGATTAGCTTTTTTTTTCTTTTTACCCCCCAGCTCCCTGAAAAGCTTTTGTATTCTCAAGGTTGCAACTGGATTCAGCAGTACAGTTTTGGGCCAGAAAGATACACGGGTCCCAATGCCTTTGGCAAATTGCGCAAATGCATGGAGACATTAAAGACAAATGTGAGTACTTAGGAAATGGCTGGGAGGAATAAAAGCACTGAGACATGGGTTGAGACAGAGATAGGGAACTGCTTCTGGTTACGTGTTTCCATGACAGTCAGCTTTCCTCCCAGGTTCAGAGAGTTGAGCTGTTGGGAATCACCTATCCTGCAGGTGAATCCAGCTTTCAGAGATCCACTAGGCTAAGTACTCAGGGTGCCCCTGGAAGGTTAGGGAGGTCATCCTCCCCACAGCTGTTACTGTGTGGCTAGTTGCCCTTGCTGTCAGGGGGCTCCTGCAGTATCTCATAATTTCGATTAAAAATACAACATGTTCTACGAGATCCTCATGGATTCCCTCCCCAAATGGGAGAGAAAAAACAAACAGTGCATTTTCTTCTCAAACTGTTGTCTTTCCTTTGGTCCCATCTCCATGAAATGTTTTATTTATCCAGTTTTACTATAATTTCTCTCTGTAAGCTGAAGCACTTGATTCCAAAGACCTGTCACCCTCACTTGCCCCCTCTGCGCCACATAGCCAGATTGCCTGCATCCCCAACCACGAGTATAACTCTTATTTACACATTTAAAACTTGGGGAGCTGTGGTAGACCCAAAACCTTCTGAAACAGATAAAAGAAATTGGCCTGACAAGACCTTGTGCCTTTCTTGAGCTCTTCTGGGGTTTCCACATGTTTGCGGTTGCGTGAGCTCTGGACTGTTCCTGTTTGCTTTGCCACAGTCTGTCCCTAGCACACCACCACCCTCTTCTCCCCATCTTCCTCCTGCCTGGAAGTTGCTCTGCATGCTCTCCTGGGTCACAGCCATCAAGCAGATACTGGTATTTGCTGGACTCCAGTGTTCTGGCCTATTAGGTTGAAACACTTCCCTGAAGGCATCCATTATCCAGTATACCAGACCTTAAACTGTCATTTTTAATTCTACAGTACACCATGGTTCCAGGTTGTCTTACCACAGCCACAACAGCTTTTTTTAGTGGTACATGGTTAAGTTAGTTCCTTTTATACAGCCCTGTGTATATGAGCCACAATTCTGTAGTTTTAAATGCTATTATTATTATCAGAGTAATTGTTGCCTAAAGAAAAACAACAAACCATAAATAGACTTATTTAGCTCTAGAAACAAGGCATTAGTAATAAAAAGAGGGAATTAAAGTAGAGATCTGGTCTTTGTCCCTTGCCTGCACCCTTGCTGTGCTGCAGTGACAACTGCCTGTCTTCTTGAGATGTGCCTGGTGGTTCTTGTGTGCAGTTCTCATTTTGTTCTAGGCACTCTTTGCATTTGCCAGTGTTAGGTTGTTTTGACTTTTTTTTTTTTTTTAACTTGTTGTAGTTCTTTTGATATTAGTCCCTTAGTATGAAGTATTTAAACTGGATGTTTGTACAGAAAAAAGTTTCAAGTCAGCACAGTGAACAGATCCATACAATTAAGAGATTGTTGCAGAGCAGCTGTATGATGCATTATGCTGTTATCGGGCATAAGGCCTAGCTCCCAACTTAATTTTGTTTTTCTAAAGATGCTCTTTGGCCAGTGACATGGATTTTTGCCTATTTTCACTAACAGGGTTTTCTGCTGCCTTTCCCAGCTCCATTGTCAGTCAACTTGTGGACTGCTGCCTGCACATATTGTTGTGCCTGGGCCGTGTTGGTTAATAGGTGCTTTACACTTAGGACGGGCTTTTCACTTACATAGTAGAGGTCCTCTAGGAATGGTACATTAGTGATTCATCTGCTTGGTCACATTTTTAACCGGTAAGGAAAGTCTTCATGAATGCCTGAGGAGATGGTAGGATCTGTTTCTCAATTTAGTATTTATGGGTAAGTTAGATGTATTGGTTTTTCAGTTGCAATTCACAGTTTATGGCCACGTCAACATATAATTAATACAAGCTCAGAATTAACTGAAATTCATTTGAATCCCAGTCATTGAGCATCATCTCTTACTGTGGTCCTGAAACCCCCCTCAGTTCCAGATGACTTTTTAGCCACTGTGTTCAGGACTGGGTGCTTTAAGCTTACTTATTTGCTGCCCAGTCCATCATGGTCTCCTGGACAGCCCATTTCTGGGTGTGAGCACTGCCTTTTGAACCTTCTAGAGCAACAGAGAGCTCAGAAGTTCTCGTTATCAGCTGTGAGCAAAATGAGACATTCCTACCCTGTTCATGTCCCATGTATGTCTTTGTCTCGTCCCTTCTTGTGCAGCCACCTTACCTTGACCTCATGAAGCAGAACACATTAAATATGCACAGATGTGTACAGTTCATAATACCATTATGGCTTTCCAGTTTGCATAGGTTCCTTTTAACTGACACACTTCCAAATTGGGCTCAGCATCTAAAGAATTCAGGCTAGGGCAACTTCAATGTAAAGAGTGCTATAGAGGAAAATCACTGAATTTTGGAAGCTGGAGTCATCACTTAATCTAACTTTTGCTTATGGCTTAGTGTGTGTGTCTGATGCACCCACACAGATTTCCTGTAACTTTCTGAGGCCCTTTTTGTGGTTACACTCCTTTCAGGCTCTTTACTGACAGCGATACCTGGATTTTCTACAGTGGCAGTGGGTGGCATTTGTATAGGGGAATTATATTTGCTTTCTGATACACTATCCTTAACATCAAGATGCTTGGAGCTCTCTGTAGCAAATAGGTTCAGCTGGTTAAATGGGAACTGAAATGTGTAAGGCTTCAAATTTCACTGCAGTTCTGAAAGAGCCACCTGCTTATTTGCACCACTGTTTGGCCACAATAATGGTATGGTATAGGCTGGTAGTTGCTCTTGTTTTGAAATCTTTCATATTAAATAGAATTCTTAATAATTTGATTAATATTCTTCTGTGTGCTTTCCAGTGGACTGAAATAAGTGCTACTAAAAATCATGAAGAAAGAGGAAACATGTGTAATACACTCTTTTCTGATGAGAGCAAGGAGCACAAACTATTTGAGGCCATAAAATTCATCATGCTTTATGAAGTTGTCGAAGCCTATGAGCAGATAAAGAACGGGGAAGAAGCCACACATAACCTTTTTAGCCTTCTCCTTGCTCGTGATTCTTCGTCTGACCCTTTGAGTTTCATGATGAATCGTCTGAACTCCATAGGTGACTCTATTTGTCTAGACCAGGTAATGATACAAATGAAAAAAAAAATCACAAAACTGACTCCATCTCTGATGTGATTAGGTGAATGTATCATACATCATCAGTGACAGCTGGCCCAGTTTTTTTCTTTGGGGAATGGGGAAGTGGACTGAGGGTAGTCATTTATCTTCCAGGAAAAAAAGTCTAACAGAATAAAATGGGGTGGACAGTTTTCTTGCTGGGCCAGAAATAAATGCTGCAAGCTATCAATGAAATACATAGTTTAGCATAATGATACCTTTGATATATAAAATAATTTTAGATTATGCAGATTTGAGCTGTTGCTTCGCTTTTCCCATCTGTTCCACCATGCCAAACCCTCTATCATCTTTCTATTTTTTCTCCTCTCTTCAGTTTCCATTAGATCTCATGTCTGTTAAGAGCAGCTCATGAGAACTCTAACTGTTCACCTTTATATATTAAGATTTTTTTTTCAATTTTCTATTTAGTGAGGAGTTAAGTACTGACATGTAAGTTCCACACTGCCACTCTGAAAACAGTGTCACTTTCCAATGGGTGAAATTATTTCTTATAATCTATTTCAGTTATCAAGTCAACTGTTACATGTTGCAGTCATCTTTAGGAGCAGTTTGATTATAACTAGACAAGTTCTGCTCTGTCTGGCTGTGCCCAAGGATATGAGCTTTTTCCAAAGCATTTTTTCAAGATGAAGCAATCCTTTGCACAAAGCGTCAATGAAGATGCCAGTCTTCAAGTTTCATATACACGAAGTACAAGGAAATGTATTCCTGTTATTGTTATCTTTCCCTCATGTAGCAAGTGATCGCAAGGTGGCAGGCTTCCCATTTTTCAAGGTGGACTATCTTTTAATAATAGATAGTCCCTTCTTGCTCCCCACTAAGCTGTATGAGCTGGCTTTGGGAGCAGGTTATGTATGGTGTCAGGTGAAAGAGGGATGTTTCTAAAGTGTCGGGCATTAACCAGAATATCCTCTACATGCAAAAGAGCAGTGGAAGGACTGTTGGAACTTTGAGAATACCCTCAAACTTTTAATTTTCTGATTCCACTTACAAAAGGGCCTCTTCTAGTCTACTGTTTTGAAGCTAGATGACTTGCCTTAACTTGGATTAACTTTGGTTTAGTTTTCTAAATCTAGAAATACATATCTTACAGATTTCTTTCATCTTTAGGTTGAACTGTTTCTTCTCGGATACTTACTTGAAGTAAAGATAAGAGTTTACAGACTGCATAGGTTTAATACTGAGGAATTTCAAGTAAACTATCCAGAAGAATACCGAAGGGAATGGAATGAGATTTCTCTCCTGACCGAGGATGACCGCTACTATCACATCCCCCTTTTCAGAACGTGAAGGACCAGTGACTTTCTTCCTTTGTATAATATAGCAAGTGACGGGTTCCAGTGAATTAGGTTTCTAATCGGCAGCAGTAAGATTTTGAGAATGCTTGTTAATGATTACAAAATGATTTATGGGTTTATTGTGTAAACATTGTGCTTTCCCTTTGCAGCTCGATTCACCATCAGTCAGCCATATATTGCTATACTGTCTGGGGGGGAAAAATGTCATATTTGAGGGTTGTCAGACAGAATAGGTTGGACTGCATGACAAAGGCAAAGGTAATGCTGGGTTTTCTATTGCTAGCCTAAGGGTTTCCTCTGACATCTCTAGATGGGTTAAATGCAAGTTTCTACAGCAATTGCTGCCTTTCTCTCGTCTGTCTCTAGCTAGGGAGGAGGAGGCAACTCCTGGGGTCCTACAGTTTGTACTCCAGGCTGTTAAACTTGCACTGACTTGGGGCTAACTGGGATGGGAGGATGTAAACTGGGGCCTCTGCATAGCTGCTTCAAATCCCATTTGTCTTTCCCTGTTACTAGAACTCCTCCCTCTAGGGATGGGCAGAGCAAGCAGCTGCAAGCTGTGTACTTCAGACGTGAAGTTAAGCTGTCTGCACTCAGCGCTGCTATCTGAAGGTGAAGAAGTGTTACACAGCAGGGGAAAAAAAAAAAACCAACACGCACACAGACACAAGAATACTGTGCCAGATTAATAGAAGATCTGCTTTATCAGTTATAAGGGGAAGTACTTTCTCAAAGCTAAAAAGGGTAGTATTAATTAATAATAACATGCAATAGAGTGAGACCCAGTAGCTGCCTGTTTTTTGTCAACTTGTAAATCCTTTAAGGGCTGATTTCAACATTACCTACCAAGATTTCCTTTGCAGTTCATCTGAGAAAGCTGTGCACAGAATACAGTCACAAACACTGCATGTTCAGAAAATATTAATTTTCTATGCATTATGTGAAATCAGCAGTGTGTGTACATGTTTTATCTTCTGAGTATATAGTAATCTCATTGCATAAGATTTCTATCTTTAGTTTAGACCTCAATGTTTGAAGAATTCTGTTCAGGACAACTAAATGAGATTTACCTTATTATGTGGAACATTTTGCCCAGTTCTGTTTTCTAAATGAATCAATTGTATTTTGATTATTTCAAAAATAAGGGACCTTACTTTGAAGAAATTTTAAAATGATACAGCAGATCTAGCAAAATATTTGTGAAAAGCTTACAATCCCATAGGCATACGGTTGCACTGAAGAAAGTGGGATTTATTAAGAAACAAAGCCTCTCCTTTCCTTATTCTAGAGATACAGGGACAGGCAGGTTTCTTTTTCTAATTCCTACAGGAGAAAATAGAAGCCAGTAACAAAAATGTGAACAGAGCCAGCAGGAGCTAAAGCAGTTGCTTGAGGTAACTAAGTGGTAATGCTTGGAGTGAACAGAGAGTGTTTGGTTCCTTTGTGTAAAGGAAGGCAATTTTAACCCTTGCAGTCCTTTTTTTGTATGTACATGTATATATATTTATAAACACAAACACCAGAGTTCTGTATTGTAACAGTTTTGTTTCTTGAAAAGTTTTTCTGAGTTCAGTTTTGTTCAATAATTTGTAGCTTTTAACGAAGAAGGCTTGATACCTATAATAATTTCATCTCACCAGAACCTGCTTATCAGATACTTTATTTATTGAAAAGAAACTTTTTTCTCTGAACGAAATAATGTGCTTAGTTTAGATTTGGTTCTGCTCTGCATGGGGAAATGTTATAATGCTTGAAAGTAAGGTATTGCTATTTATTTAGCATCAACGGTAACATTTACAGCCATCAATAAACTTGTCTATATTTTATTATTGTTTTGGTACAAGCAGACATACTAAAAAAAGAGTGTATTTTTGTAGCAGGCTTTTTAATGGTTTGCTTATTATTTATGGTTAGGAATACAAAAGCATTACACCTGAAAGTGTATAATTGTCAAAATATATGTTTTTGTAATCTTGAGCTTATTAATAGCAGGGGATTAATAAAGATCTAACACAGACAGTGGAATTTATCTTGCCAATTTGGATGTTTGCATCTGAAGTACGTCCCCTTGGGCTCTCTGCCTTGTCAGTGGAAGGCAGTGGCATGCAGTCAGTCAGAGGGGCAGGTCTCTACAAGGGTCTGGTTCCCCTCATTGACTGTAGTGGGAGCTGGCAGTGATTAGTATAAATCTCTGTGCTCTAAACGTTCGAAGTTAGGTGAGATTAATTTTGTCTCAAGCATACAGAACGGACATGCTGAAACAGATCTGCTGGCTTATCAGATGTCACAGCCAAATCACAACAGGAACCAAAAATGGAATGTGAAGAAAGAGGTGAGGATAATTGCAAGTCTTAGAGATAAATGCAGAGAGAACTCTACATAGGATCTTAAGAAACACTGAGACAGGTTTGAGGCTGCACCGAGTTTTAATCAGGTTCTCTGATAATATATTTTATATGTATAAACAAAAAAAAATCTACTTTTTACATATAAAGAAATACATGTATGAACATATATATATGTGTATATATATATAAAAGAAAGATACATAAAAAAGAAAATCATCCTGAATAAAGTGCATCTGGAACTCACTGGTACTATGGAAGTGACAGGTGTTGCAGCAAGCAGTGGCACAGACAAGTTTGCTGTACAAATTCAGCAGCACACAGTCATTATCATTTTTTTTTTAAATCCAGTGTTAAAGGCAGCTGAAGTTTCAAGTCAAGATGTGTTTATTATTTATTACTCCTAGTTTAGCAAGAAAAAGAAAATATACTGAGACCTCAGCAGTAGGTTTGGATTTTTCCCCAAACTTGAAAATGTTAAGAATATAGCAGACTGGCTGAAGAAATTTATATTTTAGTATAATGGAGAAAAAAGGTGTTGGTTTTGAATGTCATCTATTTTTAAAATTGCATCTCAAAAAATGTATGACCCACGATCCATATTTCATTTTAACTCCACAGAAAAATACTGGCAATCTCAATCAACTGAAATGGCTTCTTGTCTAGATTGTGGCTAATATAAAGTTGAAGCAAATTAAAAATCATCCAGTGTGGTTGGTTGTTGCCAGTAAGTCTACCTGCTTAGTCTCAGGGTATTGAGAATAATGTCTAGGAAATAATTTTCAAATGCAGTTTGTAATTTGCCTAAAGCACAGATTTAAAGAATATGTATGATTTCAAATTAGGGGTTTTTTTGTCAGTAATTGGACTTCCCTGTCCCCCTGTACTTCAGCAGTATTAAAGCAGTCTGACCTGTGGCTCTGTTATGTTAGTGCCATTACAGTACTAATGTTTTTGGAGTCTTCCGTTTTTCTGATTCTGAAGAAAAGGTAAAGTTGGGATTTTGGTGTCAGAGAAGCCTTTGTCCTTCCCTCTTGGCTTGTGAGGGTTTTGGGGTGCTTAAAGGCCTCCCTGGAAGGAGAGAAACTTTAATTTCAGGCCTGGTTTCGTGAGAGGGCAAAGTTTGACTCTTCGAGGATCCCTTGAAATCATTTGGGACAGGACCGTGGCATGGCAGCTGGGCTGGAGGGGTGCCACTACCTCACTTAGTGACAATCCTTCCTGTTCACAGCATCCTTCTTGGTGTTAGTCCAACCCTGATCTTGGCCAGGGATGGAGCAGGCAGTCTTGCAGAGGCTTTTTTAAGAGATTTGTCAGAAAATTTCCAAGGAAACCCACATGCCCCAGAGACAGGAGGTGATGTAGCTAGTGGGCACAAGAGGTAAGTGCAGACTCCCTGGGGCTTGGCTGATCTGCACCTCTCTTCATGAACTACAGAGCTTTGTGTCAGCCAGGGCTAGTGGGTGAGAAGAACAGCTGGGGCATTGCTGGGACCTGTGGTACAGGGTTGTGCATGCTGGTCAATGCTGGTGGGAGGGAAAAATGGAAAACATGAAAAATAGGGTGGGTCTTGGATGCTTTCACCTTCCAACATATCCCAATTTTACACAATTCAAAGGTTAATGCCTTGGGAGGGCATTTAACCAAAACATCTTCCTCTTTAGTGAAGCATTTGGCCATAGACCAACACTTTATTGAAAGGTAGAGGCAACTAATTTGAATGCACTTGTGCAAGTTTGTGTGCAACTGCGGAAGTCTGTAGCACATATAGCAGCTAATAACTCCCTGTGTCCTTTAAGCCAAGTCCTCATGTTCAGCAGAGTGTTTTCCCCATAGTAATAATTTTCAGGATTGTGACACACTGCATCTTACAAATGTTGCAAATGATCAGCTGTTGAGTTTCAGCTGACACATTTAGCATTTAGCTATGAAGGATTTTGTGTTCTTTTTACCTATCTAGTAGAGGGCTTCCAAGCATCAGAAAATGTAGTTCAGTAAGCTCAGTATCGCTGGCAATTCTTTGATTGTTAGCTTATCCAGATGATGGTGGTAAGTTGGCCCCAGCCAACAGCCAAGCACCCACACAGCTGCTCACTCACTCCTCCAGCAGCATGGGAGTGAAAACGGGAAGAACGGGAGCAAGAAAGCTTTTAGGTCACAATAATGACAGGGAAGTCACCACACACTGTCATGGGCAATACAGCTTCAACTTGGAGAATTTAACTTAATTTGTTGCCAATTAGCATAAATATTTCATTACCGATTTGGATATTGGGAAACAAAAAAAGACCAATGTTAAAACACTTAGTGGAAAAATCACCCCTCCTCCCTTTCAGCTTCCCTCCAGACTCCTCTCTTCTCCCTTGTTATCACCACAGGTCACACTCAGTCTCTTCAGTGAGATAACAAGCAGCATGAGGGGGTTGCAGTCGGGATGTAGTGATTTCCCTCTGCCCATCCTTGTTTCTCACTCCTTTCCCATGCTCCCGTGTGAGTCTTTCCCAGGCTGCAGTCAACCCCTTCAAGGGTGTACCTGCTCCAATGTTGGCTTGGGATAAGGAAGTTCTAAAACCCTCGGTAAGTTACATGTTAATTGCCAATTTTATAAAAGTCTATTCAGCTTAATACAGCTTCTATCCATGCTACTGGAAGAAGAAAAAAGTATATGTTTTTGTGTCTTCCTTTGCTTCCTTAATATCATATCACATGCACCTGTATTTCTACAGGACATGGATTATAATCGAGCATAAGGGTCTGGAGGAAGGGGCTCAGAAGGTAAGGGTTCAAAATCAATCCTGCATGTGAAAAATGGTATTAGCAAGGTTTGTCTTGCTTTCCTTAATAACATCTTTAGGACTACACAAGCACAGAGGAGGAACAGTGAGTTCTTGAGTTCTTGCGGACTGTAAAAGGAGATCATGAGTGTTAGAAAAAAGACAGAGTGGTTCTGGACCTAACACAGGAGATACATGGGAGCTCAAGTGGTGACCAAATGGTGAAGAAAAGCCAGACAGGTTGGTAGCAGTGTGAGGAAGAAGGTATGGAAGAGACATGACTACCAGAGGTGAGCAAGTTCATGGATACTTTCTGTGAACTGCCAGTCTGTGACTGGAGATGGGAACATTTTCCACTGTAATATCCACAGAAGCTGTACTTGCAGCTCTTCTTGTTTGCTGCTCCCTAACACATGACACATGAATAGATTATGCCTACAGTAATTTAAGCTTCTCTCAACCACCCTTTCGAAGTAGAAGACTTCATTGCTGTGCCTGTTCTCCAGGAGTGTAGAGGTGTTTCTTGACTCTCCTGTATTGATGACTTCACTTAAGGCTTCCTCTTTTTTGTCATTGTGTCCCCACATTTGGCTGCCATTTACAGTTCTTCTGTTGCTGCAGCAACAAAGATGATACAGCCAAGAAGCACTTCAGCCACCTTTTAAAGTTTTGAATGAGACATGAGTGAAACCACATGTTCTGGTTTAACAGGCTGTGAAAAGCCCATCTAATCAGACAGTATGGCCAATTAAATTGGGCCACATACCCTTCTTCAGGGTCACCAAAGGTATATTCAGATAAAGGTTGCTGAACACACTCATTAGCCTTCTCAGGTTAGCTTTGATCATGGGAGCTTGTGAGTCCTCAGTGATGGACAACTAAACCGTGGTATATTATGTAAGTAAGGAGAAAAATGGGAGCCAAACTTTAGACCCTGAACTACCCAAGCGAGTGAGTTTCTTCACATCTTAGAGGTGCCATTGCATTTGGTGTGGGCACACCTCCAGAAAGCTGCACATACAGCTATGTGGAACTGAGACACAGAACTTGCACCAAAGCCACCTGAACACATGAAAACTGTGCAGTGACTACCCACCATGGGATGCTCTTCCTGGTTTAGTAGCACAAGTCATCCATGAGTGTTGCTGAGCAAGATGCGAGCAGCTCATGTTGGCTGTTTTTTTAAAAGAACCCATGTAAACTGAACAAAGTTTTGGTTCTGTTCTGGGCAGCTCCAGAAGTGATTCTACATAGAAATGCTCTTTGAATTACTTGAAGGCAGGAGACAAAAAAGGTGCGACAGCTCGAACAGTAGAAATGTTATTACAGAGGTATTTGAAAAAGCGATCAAAGACTTAATTAAAGGACTTCACAGCAGCATTAGTCAGCAAAGCTGTTTATCACATTTGGTCTACCAAATCTTAATTCATCTAGGGCGACAGAATACTGCACAGAATAAATACATTCAAGAATCAGATTAGAGCTGTTTGGGTTACAGCTGCTGGTAGCCCAGTACTTTGAAAATGCAAGAAGGAGAGGTGAAGAAAGTAAGGAATACGATTTTAATAAACAGAACACCACCAGTGGGGAAAGCCACCAGCCTATTTATTGGTGGATATTTTCTTGCCCTTTTCAAACAAAGACATAAACATGAATAAAATTCTGGTACAATTTAAGTGCATAAAATACTGGTTTTGATGAAGAGTATTCCTCAGTTCCTTTCTCTCCCATCTATGTAATATCAAGTAGATCAAGAGACCTCACACAGTAGCCAAAATTTGCTTTTTTTTTCTTTGCTTAAAGGAGGATAGCTGAAATTCTGTAGGAGAAGGCATCACTAAAATCCCTTCATATCATAATCCTGAAATTCCTACTAACTCCATACATGTGGCAGCACTGCTCTGGAAATTTGTTGGGAACATAGAGGGATGCTACCGACTGTGAGGGGATATAAAGGAAAATCAAAGTCTCTTCTATTTAATCTCTCTTTGGAAACATGGTGACTAGGAGAATCAAGATGCACAGCAAGGCTGAGGACTGTAGGGTGGAACTAGTCTTGAGAACTAGGCTTAAGCAAGAAATAAGGCAAGCAGCACAAATACCATCATATAGTGGTAATGTAGCTGTTCAGTAAATATCAAAAACTTGGTATCTGACCCTGCATGCCCAGCTTTCCTCCCTGAAGAGAGCTGGGGGATTAAAGATCACTACTTTTTTCTCATCTGACTGACAATCATCCTCTTCTGTCCTCTTAACTTGTAATCACTCCCTAGGTTCTTTACTCTCTACCTTCATTGTCACCTCCCAGGTCCCTTTCAAAACATCAGCATGCTGACTCCATCTGGTAGCTGCAAGGCCGTGTTCTGAGCTGGCAAGTTCAACGAGCTGCCAGGCTAGTATCTATCTTCATAAATTGAAGATTATTCTGGTCAACTTCATAAAAACTCAGTGGTAATCCATATGTATTCATGTTGCAGAGCCTCACTCTGTAACATGGGATGTCTGCAGTGGGAAAAGGGAAGTAGCGATCTGAGCTATGTCTTCCCATCTTTCTGAAAATGTAGCTGGAGAGTTCTGTTACTAATAATTTCTGTTTGGCTGGAAGTGTCTGTTGTTCTTCCTCGCTGTGCTTAGTTACTGTCTTAAATTCATGTTCAGACACTTCTGAATGTCTTAGTTCAGGTTATCCCATCTGTATATTTCTGCCTAAACAATGCAGTGCAGCAGCTTGGTCTGTGGAATGCTCTTAAACATAATGAATAATTTGTCAGCCTGGACTGTATGTCTAATTTGCTTTCATTTTTCCATCCTTTGAGAAAATGAGCTGCTGCCTGCAATCAAAGATAGATAGGAATATTGTGGCTTGATTACATAAATGAGTATCAGTATGCTAACTGTACCTTTGTGACCCCAAACGTGAAATATTCATATAAAAACACATGAATGTTAACAGAGAAGTTTGCAACAACTATATTTTTGAAGCTGTTGAAAAAACCAATAATACTTGTAGATAATTTTAGTGCCCCAAATGCATCTAATTTAGTAACAAAGCAAATGATTCCTCTGAGATGCTGCCAGCAATTAGAAATTCCCAGTTTCTTGCCAAGCATTAAAATCTGCAGCCTTCAAGTGAAGCGACTTCTCCTCCTGCTTTTCTAATTTCAGTTGACTGTAGACTTGACCTCTTTTATTTTCAGTTTTGGGGAGGCCAAGTGAAAAGTGGAACACAATGACTGCCCTTTAGGCTCAACTTACACCAAGAGCGTGATCAGCAGGAGGGAGAATCCTAAGTATTTCTTTCATCTCTGTCTATGAGATGGAAAATTCCTGATGCTGCATTTCAATCTTGGCATATGACCTGGGAGTCTTATTTTTCTCTTTTTTTTTTTTTTTTTTTTTTTAACTAACCCAAGCTATATAGAGCTAGGACTCAACACTGTATCATCTCTTATCCTGGGTGCTTAATGTACATTTGGTCATCATACATACTTTGTATTTAAGCCTACAGTTTAAAACACAGGCATTCAGTCTCTCTTCATGCATGGAAGTTGTATTGAGTCTGAACAGAAGGTGGGTTATTTGCTGGAAATTGTGATCTCAGCTATCCAACTTGCTTGATGCTCTGAGACAAAACTAAGCAACTGATACTTTCATAGCAGTAGGATTGTTTAGATTATGGGGTTAAATTAGTAATTAATATTTCACCTTTTTTTTTGCCAGTTTAGAACATTGATGCAAAGTAATTTGGAGACTTTGCATTAGAAAACATGAGTTCCTGAATGGGGAAGGAGAAAAGAGTGTGGTCCTGTATCTCAGTTACAGCACACATTCTATATATATGCCATCACCTCCTAGGTGGTACAAATCCAGATTTAGCAGTGCCTAGTCTCTTGACACACCACCTGGCTTGCCTGGGATTGGGTGGGAACCGCAATCACAGAAACCAGGACCAGATGGGAATCCATCATATTTGTTTCAGGCCTGTTGCCTAAGGAAGGCATGCATAAAGACAGGCTTATTCTACAGACCTGAGCTAAGAAAAGGTAGGATGCTATAGGATTATGTCCGTATTATACAAAGCAAGTGAAAAATTTGGTTTCTGTCGGTAAATGCCTCTTTTGCTAGCACCTAGTTCAGAGTTTACCAGCTGTTCAAACTGTTCTTCTCCTGGCATTTCATTCTTAGTGTATTTAAACTCACTTGTCTTTGAATCGTGAGGTTTAAAGGTTAAGTATGGACATTTAGCTGGTGCTATTAGGACCTGTACAATTTCATTCTAGTTTAAAGGAAAGCACATCTTTCAGGAAAGAGATTACATTTAAACTTAAAAACATTCAGTGAGCTAACACACTGCTGAATTATCTTTATAGTTTCAAAAGCATATGCCTTTTTTCAGCTGTCGGGCTACATCTACCAGTCATTGAATCCTGATAGGCCTTTTTCTGTTGGATTGAAAGGCCAAATCACAAGTATTGATTTTCCTATCAGAATGTGATCAAATCACCCTTAACCTTTTCCTCGTTAAACTGAACAGATACCACTCATTTTAAGGTTCATCGTCAATCTCTCTTATGATGTGATTATGAATTCCTCCCTCTTGTATTCTAAATACTAGCACAGGGCTTAGCATTTGAATCAGTCTCGCGTAGCACTATATGAAGAGAAAAGAAGAGAAAAACTCCATTTCTGCCTGGGATTCCTCTGTCTCTATATGCAACAACAGTAACAAGATCTACCTGTTTATTCTCCAGAGTCCTGGGTTTTGAGCTGAAATTTAAATGGACATTTTCCATGCTCCAAGGCAGAACCTATCCCTAACTGCAAGGTTCATCTGAGATGCAGAAGACAGACTTGCCAGCCAGACAGTGTTGTCAGACAGGCTGATGGGTAGAACAGTGACAGTATTTTAGGTCTGGGACCCACACACAGCCTATGGCCACTTCTCTTTGCACATGTTCAGTTGCAAACAAACCATTGGGGATTCAGGGAATTTAATGGGTCCTAGGGCTCGGAGTATGGCTGTTTTTAAGCATGGCAGTAGTACATATACAGCTAGCTTATGTGCTTTTATGTTTTATGCCTCCAGATGATGTGTGTTACCATAGGACGCTTCATATAAATAACTGCAGAAATTTGGAACAGGTAAAATTAAGGTCAGCTACAGAGAAGAATTTGTATGTCCTTGGTGTGACAGGGCAAATCAGGACCATAAATGTTTAGCTTTTTTTCTATGGTCTGAGCAAGAGGATCACACTGTAAGCTTGTGTCTGGGTTTTTATGATTCACTGATTCTAATAACAATACAAATATGCCCAAGATAGAAAAGGGATCTGGCACTGGTGGTGAAAAAACAAATACCCTAAAAATCAGAAAGACAAGTGAAGAATGCAGGGAAAGAAACAGGAGAAGGATGTAAAAACAACAAGAACAACAACAAAGTATTAGTTACCTATTGCCAGAACCAAGTATCATCACAGATGACTAGTTTTCCCAAAGGCAAAGAGAAAGAGAAGCCCGCTGTTACTGTACCACCCATCCTAGGCATGTATGTTGTGTCCTAAAGAGGGATGGAAAGGATTTCCTCCAATGCTACAGAACTACCAGTGTCTTTTATGTCTTTGCTACACTGTGCAGGCTCAGTCTGGTGAATCAATCTCGAATTCCAAGCAGAGACCCAGGCAACTTAAGAAAGGAATAAAAATCTTTTAATTGAAAAATTTCTTAGCAACTGTGCAGGTAAGAAAGTTTTCCAAGTCTTTCTGCAGGACCTTGCAAGTCTTGCTTCAGAGCAATTTGTCAGTAATAGAAACTGTACACAAGAGGTGAGGATATCTGTGTGATCAGACTGAACTCCTTGTTGTGAGCTGGTGTTCACCAAGAATTAAGTTCAGTTGTTAAAACTTAAGAATGGATGACCAGATGATAAGAGCATCCAAGTCTGGCAGCTTTAAATATTTGCAGATGATATCAGAAAACAAATGGCAGAAACATCCTGAAACTTCTTACCTTCACAAGTTAACATAAAGTTACTCCACACGCACAGTCTTTGGACTTGCTTGGATTTGTTTCAGAATGCACTATGAATATGGGTTGCATGTAGTAATGACTATTTTGCCTTTAGAGATTGTCCACACATATATTCACGCTGATGTACGTACACCCAAAGTCAAGGCCTCACAGAGGAGCACCTGTGGAACAGTAACACAGGCTCACGGCGTGCCTGTCCTGCCTTTGGTTCCTCTCAGCCAGCCGGCTGGACTAGAGTGGACTTTCCTTTACACCTTCTGTAAGCAATGACTCACAGCTTCTTTGAGGCTTGTTCTCTGCTTGTGCGAAATCTTTTCCTTCTGTTTAATGTCTTTCATTTGATGTAGCTTATCCCAACAACCCAACAGCTTTGAAATTAAACCTGTCTTGCAGGGAATGTTTCCTTCTTAGTTGTGTGTGGTAGGCACATCTCTTCTCCCTGTAAAATGTTCAACTCCCAGCAACATCCAAACCTGAAGCAAGAGATGGGAGAGGGCAAGGCAGCTATGTACTAGGTAGATATATATACTCAAACATTCATTATCTTCTATGTGAGAATGATGAGCCCAGAATCCTGTCATAGCAAAAATCCACAAACAGCACTAATGTTTGAAATAGATAGAAGTTTTATGTGGAGAATAATAAGGCCTGCAGAAAATGTCAAATTAGGAACAAGTGAGTTCCATTTCTCACTGTAAACTGTGACTGTAAATACAATCTTTGCTCAGATACTCCACAGATCCACTGGAGAACAGGATGCAGAAACTGCAATATACTGCATAAAAAGGACTTGAAGGTATTTCTTGGGATATCACTTCCTTTACTATTGATCTGACATTTTGATGGCAGAATTGGAGATAAACTCCCCCTTTAAACACAACGCTAAGATTAATTTACCACCTTCCTCAGAAGAGGATGACCAGAAAAGGAAAACATAAATTATATGCCTTGTCTTCTACTGTGCTGAGTTTCCAGAAGACTCACTTCTTAGACAGACTCCACAGAGACAGAAGACTTAAGGATTTCTTCCATCATAAAAGCTCCAAATTGAAGCAGGCCACTAAGCCTCAGATCCAGCCACCGAATGGATCAGCACTGGATAAAGGCATAGTGTTCCCACTACTGTCATGCTCACTGCCACTAGCTGTTCCCTGAAAACAGACTTCAAAGGAAACCTGAATGAGGGATATCTCAGTCACCCTTCTCTGACCCAGAAATCTTAGATCAGCCCCTCACTGCAGAAGACTCTGATGGGCTAAATCTATCCCTACAAACAGTATAATGTAAGCAGCTTCCCCTGATTATTGTTTGAGGCCACCAATACCAATCTTCTGTATTTACTCCACATAGGAATGGCAAGAATACTCCATTTTCCTTCCCAGGAGACTGCACAACATGAATCCCCCATTTGAACCTGTCTGGTTCAAATTACAATATAAATTTGGAATATCTCAAGACTTTTGTTTTCTGTCAGTGTTTTTTTCTCTTTTTTTCCTCATTACTAACTGAATAGTATGAAAAATTTTTAGCTTCTCATAGCACTTGGAGAACTTCTTTCTACTTATGTAGTACACTGCATTTCAGTTACAGGACCAGTTTGGCCTCTAGTGGAAGGACATGCTTGTGCTTACAGCAAAATACTTGTACTGAGCAAAGAATTACAGAGCAATTTCATACTCACTTGGAATACACCCCCCATTCTGTCCTGTGGCAATTCAGACACCAAGGGCTCAAAGTGCTTTAATTTTGCTCATCTGAGGATTCCTCTGACTTTTCCTCTGCAAAACCAGAAAGAAACCACAAAAAAAGGAAAGAGGTTTATCCTGAGCAGAGACAAAGAGTTGTGTACTAGCCAGTTAAGTGCAAGAAATTACTCTTAATTGGAAAAAAAGATATTTACATATAAAAAAGGGAGATAAATGTTATTTTAATTGGAAATGGCCAGACTGCCTCACATAGAAAATACAGAGAAAATCAAGCAAAAAACCTGTCTGGAAGTTCTGGAGGATTCTGAAGGGGAGATCAGCTATAAGGATTAATATTCTCCACCAATAATGTAGGAACAACGTGGGATCAAAATCTGCAAGGGAGTGCTCACAAGGGTTTTCTCTGCTGGACGCTAAGACATATCCTTTTTCATGGATGACTTGCCTGCTAGTGCCTTCCAAGCAGATGTGATGTGAGGCACAAGATATAAGAAAAGCTGGTTACACCGACTTCCAAATAAATTAATAATTAATTGAGAGAATGTGTTACGCAAGACAGTGATAACTTTCTGCAAATAGCTGATCAAAAATCTAATACAAATACAACAATCACCACATACTTAGTTTATTTTTTTCCCACTATTTTCTGTGTAGTCATCACAGAAATGTTAAAATGAAGACTTTCTGTAAACTTGTTACACATCCTAGGTTTCAAATGAGATACTAGAACTTCTTTGCAAGGAAGGGGTTAGCATTAGGAGATACATAAAAGTGGATTTTTGATCATCTCTAAAGACTAGAAATAATTTCATAACAACTTTAAAGTAAATTCCTTCATGAAGGATGCAGGTGATAGAGACAAAACTTGACATGAATTTAAACACTGATATTCACTGTCATAGTAAACTATATGAAAATCAATAGCTAAAAAAGTATTGAGGAATTTCACCTAACAGGTTGAATTCCTTATTCCTGTTTTATCTGTTATTTTCTGTGTTTCCATACATACTAGTTACTTCCTGAGTGTTCATATTAGTATCGTGTTGTATAAATACAGTAGCAGAAAGCTGGTTTTCACATTTTAGAATATCATTGCATTTTGCTACTCCTTGTTTATACTAGTAACACTCACACTTTGTCTACCTAAATGTAGGTTCAAAATTTTATTTCCAGTTTTCTCAATAATTTATTTTAAGGTGAAACTATAGATGGGAAACCATAGTATATTACAAAATTCTCAAGCACCTAGAAACGTGGTTACTTCTTCCTTTCTTCCCATACTGGTCCTGAACAAATTTTTATCACAACATTTAGTCTATTTAGAAGTCATCTTTCACCCTTGCCTCTTCTTTTGTTAGCAACTTCACTGAAATTTCTCAGATTTAATACACCCCTTCATTAAGCTTGATTTTTCAACATGGAGCTAACTGAACTATCATTTTACTGATATGAGTGAACAGTAGAAATCCACTTGAACAACTTCACCTCATCCTTGTACAAAAGAAGCAGAATACCATGTGCATTAGTCTATTTTCTCCTTAGACAGAGGTGTATCACCTGATTTTCTGGTTACATGGCATGAGGTATATTCATTATTTCTCTTACACAGAAAACACTGGAGAGCCCTTAGCTTAGCTTGCCTTTTTTCCCTTTGCACTTTATGAAAGTTTAGCTGTGGTAGGAAGGAATACAGTTCCTCTGCAAATACATAAAAGTGAAACAGACATGAAATTCAAATTTAAATACACAAAAATAAGAAAAGCAGGTAAATAAATGCTTTAAAATTGTGTCAGTGTCTTCCCTTTTTTTTCAGTCAGTAAGAGTCCATTAACTTGCATTTTGTTCAGCTTCATGGCTTTAGTGAAGTACTGAATTTTTGAATTTTTTGTGCTTATGTCCTCTCTGCTATATTAACCAAAGGTTGGATGGCACATGGCATTAAAACCCATTTTGAGTTATCAAGATAGATATTCACCCACTCTTTTAGACATGTGTTCCAAAAGGGCTTAATGTCTCAATCTAAAGCCAAGCAGCCACCTGGAGCACCGCTGCCCCTTTGCAAAACTCTTTGCCACTGCTGTTGGGCAAGCAGTTCTCCTTTGATACTGATATGCTCCCATAGGGCTGCAAACCTGGTATGCCTGGGAACCACCCACTCTCTGCGAATATAAGTGATCTTTTGAAGACGGGGTATTTATCAATACCTGGAAGTTCTCTGAGATGATGTCTCTGTGCTCTTCACTACCTGACTGCCTTCCCCTTTACTTCAGAGCCTGCCTGGACTCTCAGGAACAGATGGACTCAGGGCACCTGTGGCTCATTCACATCAATGCATGCAATGAGAAGGATGAGGAAAAGCACTTAAACTGAAGAGTGTGACTTGAACTCTTGAAATTACAGACTCTTTGTTCAGCTTTTCTAACTACAGGACAACCACCACCATAGATGGATTTTAAACACCCAAGAGAAAAACGTCTTCTAAAAGAGCATCTCAATTTCTTAATATATCTGGATTCTACCACATTACCTCCAAAATCCATTTAGAATGCAATCTGTTACTATTATTCCATAGTAATGTGTGTTACCTAATAAAACCCAATGTGTTATTTAGTACTCAGTTCCTGTTACTGTTGTGCCTATGTAAGCTAGAATGCTGATCCTGCCCAAACCAGTGTTCCAAGTTGACAACCTTCTCAGTTCATATGTCAAAGATCATTTTGAATCAGAATAGCTGTTTCCCCAACAGTCAAACTATTTTTAGTCAGTCACTGAAGAACAGCAGCCCTTAGTCTTCTAACCCCAGTGAGAGGAATCATGAACAAGAGATGTAAGGCCAAAAGTGAATTCAGACAACACTCATAACTTTTCCAAATAAAGGCAGAGACACCTGTACACCCTGATGTCATCAGTTTTCCACATCAAAGAATAGTTTATCCACTAAATCACACAAATAATGCAGGAGGAGATGACCAGTGACAAAAGGACAAAAGAATTTCACTCAGCATTAACCCTGCAAATGCTCCCTAAATCATTTAAATATAGATTGTGGTCATTGCCTATGGTCCTTGTTAGTAGTCTGGTATGTTTAAAATTACTCATAACTTTGCTGTTGATTTCTGATTGATTGAGGCCGAGACAAATCCTGTCAGATGAATTCACACACATGAATTTAATCCAGGGCAACTAATTTCCAAATGATTTCAAGTCTCCCCAAAGGAAGTCCTCCCTGCTTTGTTTATGGGAATTCTAAATGTTCAGAGCTCCAGAGCTTTAAAATAGCATGTTGGTTCTCTGTAAGCTCTTTGAAAGGTGGAAAACTAAGTGGCACTGAACTGCAGTTAGAAAGTTTACATTTTAGCAGGGTCTTATGCTGCAGGGAGCCTTGCCAAAGCCACATTATTCAGCGACAGCTTTGCCCTCCTTACTCCTTCTCATTTGAATACGTGTCTGACATCTGATTTGGGTGGCTGTAATAAGCTGACTTCACTCTCTTCCCTGTTTATTTTACTCTCAAAAATTCTCAGCAATAGTGGAGTAAACCATGCTGCCTAAGGGAGTTACCCCAACACTTCCCAAGAGAAGTGCCATGGCAAAATCTGACAGGGCTTGGAAAGTGAAGACAGGGAAAATGTTAGACAAAACTTAAGAATTACCAGCAAGGCAAAGCAGTGAGTGAACAATATACACAACTCGGCTTCGTATTAGATTGACTCTGGGTCAAAAAAATATAAGCAGCTGAAAGCCTATGCAGAAGCAAAAGCACAGAAGAAACAAGGTAAAAAAAGCCTCTTTTTTATATTCAGTAATGGGAGAA
This sequence comes from Athene noctua, assembly GCF_965140245.1. Classification (NCBI taxonomy): domain Eukaryota; kingdom Metazoa; phylum Chordata; class Aves; order Strigiformes; family Strigidae; genus Athene; species Athene noctua. The sequence goes on from NC_134038.1 coordinate 81,874,631, forward strand.
ATATATACAATCTTTTGTTTGTTTGAATGGGATGTAAAGGTAGATGGTATTACTTGAGGTGGAAAACAGACATAAATAAACTGAAGTCATCAGCTGTGTGTTTGTTTGCTACAGTTTGGCTGTAGCATTAAGATTTGTTAAACAGTCTTTTTAAAATCAAACTATTACAGCATAAAGTAAGAAATTAAATGAAGATTTTTTGAGTTTTCTTGTATTTGAAACAGCGGCTACAATTATGTGTCCTAATAAAGAAAGGTATTTGGGAAACATACAGGTAAATACTATTTTACAATGGTGGCAAGTCATTTACAAGCTAAATGCATATAGCTTTCCACATTAGATCGCCACTAAAAAAAATCCATGACCTCAAAAAATAACTAAATAAAGAATAAACAAAGTTAATCTGTCAGAATTTTGGAGGAACTATTAGCTATAAGGAGATATATGAAAGGCATGAGAGGTATAATATGCAACCACTTTAAGAATATTCTTGCTAGGTCTCTTGTCTCAGTAATGCTAAACATTAAACTGGTCTTATTTCATTTTTTCGCTTTTCTACACTGCTTGTGGAGATTGTTTGGAAAGAATCGAGCAGTAAGATGTTCCTGTTCTGGCTTTTGTTTTCTTTTCTGCTGCTGCCACAGAGGTTGTTCTGTTTTATTTGCTTAATTTGGTTCTGAATGTCATTATTGCTTACTGTAAAATAGGCTTTTTTGTGTTTCTAGTATACCTCTTTCTTTACTATTCCTCACTTTTTTTTTTTTTTTTTTTTTTTTTTTTGTTGTAAGGAAGCAAGCTGCTGCCCAGAGACTTAATCCTACTGTTGCAACCCCCCGAAGGATCTCTATTTTAGGGATCATTATTTTAGTTCATTATAATTTATGGATCAGCTCAGTCCTCCTACAGAGAGATGATTTTTTTTTTAACTGAAAATTTTCTGTATGTATTGAGCAGGTTTAAGAACAGCACCAAAATAAAGAGTTTATGCTGTGGCTGAGACTTATGGTCTACTTCTTGGTGAAAGCCAGCATATGTTGCCAGCTGCACTCTGAGAAATACGCTTATACCATACATGAAGCCAATTCTAGTACCACAGCTGGCAGAGGAGTAATGGACAAGGGCTTCAGTAGCCCTAGTCTTCCTCACTGAGGAAGGCTGATACAAGGTCAAGCCAGAAATGGAGAGCTGTGCTGTCAAGGAGCGTAGGTGTAGAGCAGGCAAAAATATATTCCTTGTTTCAAACAGGTATTTGCAAGGGCAGCCACATCTAAGCAACTCCAAAGGCTTGTTCATTAGGCGTACTTATGAACATCAGCTGAGAGGGATTTGTTCCAAATGAAAGGATCTAGTTGATTTGATTAATGAACTGAAAAAGATCTTGAGGTTGATTTGTTGACTCATTAGAATAAAACTCAGAAAAGAGTAAAGAGGACTCATGGATTTGAGTGCTGTAATAAAAGCCACTTATTTTCTTGATTTTTTGATACTAAAATACAGTTCTTATGATGGAGCTTGCATATTCTTTGGGATGTTTTATTATTTCGGTAACGCGAAGGCTGTTCCTCGTGATGTCCTGACCTTAATGGCTCACCACATCACAAAATGCATCTGACTACAAAGACACCTCTCATTAGAGCTGAAGCCAGGCTTGCAGGTCTGCCATCTGTAGAGCTGATAAGGGTGGTCTCTACATGCTCCTTGGTGTGTGCACAGATGAAATTTTATCACATAACCTAGCCAATGTGATGTATACGGACATGTCAGACTCCCTAGGCAGAACTCATTACAATTCATCACTTGACTTCGTCATTTCTCCTGGCAACTCCATATGATGCTCTTGCTTCTCACTGTTGGTCTTTCATCTGCCTTATCACTCCCAGCTAGTCAGACAGATTCATGATCTTCCTCACAAGGTCACAGCATTTCAAAGGAGAAGCTGGTGGCCCTGCCACCAACTGCATGCTTCTCAACTGAGACCTGCATCAACAAACCCTACTAGTAGAATTTTTTTTCCTGAAAAAAACAGCCTGATGTTGCAGGCCAGAAGTTGTTGTGTAGCTCATAAGCCAGGTACTTCCCTTCATCATGTAATCCATTTTATGGGCTGTTTCACAGCTGGGTTCAGGTAACTTCAGAAGCCTACTGATAGCAATGAATTCATTCACACTCAGCGTCAGTTTTAGCTGCAGCAGCAACCATGCTGTTTTACACAAGCAAACAGCTACTTTTTTTCCTGTTATCTTACAAAAAGAAGACCCCATTGTTTTCTTCTTTACAGTATAATAAAAATGCATACATGTTTTGCAGATTTAATGTAAGATCTGGAGCAGTAACTCTAATTCAAAACCTTCCCTGTAAACTGAAATAAAACTGAATATTCAAGCATCAGTAAAGGAAATACCTATTTGATACTATATGTGGAGAAAATGGGGCAACTCACATGTGTATGTTTCTTAAATTTCTGTCTCATAAAACTGGTGGAGTTTTGCATTTACTATCATTGTTTGGTTTCTGCAGACCTCTGTTTTCTCTCCTTTTTTTAAAATGTGGAAACTGGAAAGGAAAAAAAAGGGATGAAACATACAAAGTTTTCATGGAGTTTTTTGAGCCACTAAGAGTGTTCTTAGTCTGGTCAACAGTCAGTAGGAAGTATTGCTGGCTTACTCCAACATACTAATTGATGAGAACATTGATTTACTGAGAGCACACTAAAAAAAATGTCCTACATATATTTTTCAATTAGGGGACATGAGCTGCTCTTTGTTTAATAATGAAAAAAAATAGTGACATCACACTGTAACTTCCTTTAATGAATATTTTAATCAAATGCATTAAAATTATATTTATTCATTTTAATCTCCATGCATTTTCAAAAGTGCAAAGTAAGCTTGTTCAAAAAAAACATGAAGGAGATTTTTAAAGGTGCTTTTGCTTTTACTTTTTGTGAGGACTTGTTATTTTAATTGTTTAGAGTAGTGCACCATAAACAATAGTGACAGTTTTTTTATTTGCAAACAGCCATAATTTTTACCAATGATGTATAGGTTATATTGATATGATTCACACATGCTCCATTTTCTGTTCAGGGGACTGAAAAAAACACCCACTGCACCAAAGCCACAAGCTACATACTTTTCTCAGTCATTTAAAAAAGGAACATAGCATAGTGGAACTGTCTTTTTTTCTTCACAGACAGCCACATGCCAATTTAGAGCTCACTTAGTAAAATATAAAACTGAAAAGCAGAAAAGTGGAAAGCAGCATGTATATATACCTGTCTTTAGGTACAAGGTAGGAGATAAATCTTTCTAAGAATACATCTCTAAAAACGCTAACAAATTCAGAGATGCTAGAGGATAAAAAGCCACATAAGTAATATGTAATTACCGAAGTATATAACGGATATTGTCTTGACCATTTGACTTTTACTGGTGGGTTTTCCCCATCTATTTTCTTCTGAATGTTATTCCCCTATAGTCACAAGCAGAAATGATCACCCAAAGGTTTCTAATCATACTCCTGAAAACTCTGGAGCAATTTTCAAGTAGTTCAGCAAAGAAAATAACAACTGCTGCCAAGCACCAAGATGCATTAAATAAGGTAAAAACAATCCAAATATTTTTTCCGGTGTTCAGTGGGTTTTATCAGAATCTCAGTTGCTAGCATCCTTTACTAGAAAGTACCAAAATATTTCAGACCTACAAAATATGATCTCTTGTATTACACTGAATGTCGTTGTATATTTTCACGAACTTTTTAAAGGATGCTAAAGTTGCTTCAGCTAAAAATGAGTAAAAAATTAATCTGAATGAAACTGTATGTAAGAAAAAGTTCTTACTTGTAAACTTATATTAAAAATGACTGAACATTCTGAACAATCCTGAACACTTCACCTCCTCCTCCTCAACAGCAATAATAAAACAGAGCAAAGTCTTTTAGAAAATATGTATGTCGGTCAGGTCCAGTTTCTTATGCAAAGCTGGATGCAATGAACTCTGATGCACGTAACTCCTTCAGAGTCTTCCGTGTAAAAAGGTTTTGCTTTGCAAAGATCCTTATCGCTCCTGAGTTGAGGAAGTCAGAATCCCAAAATACCATGTGCTGCTGCTTCCCTGTGTGCTTTGTATTCCTTTCACAGTTCCAGCCTAAGGAAAAATTAGTTAAAAAATTATAAGCACTTTGGAAAAAAGTATCTTAAGCTTGATATTTTCTTCAGTTTCGGTATCTACTAACTCATGTTTTGCTGGTTTTGCATGATTTAAAAAAAAAAAATCTATATTGGGATATATATTCTTATTCATAATGACAAAGTTGAATAGTTGTATCTTACATATAGAAAAGAATATGGGGAATTTACAGTTATAAGTAAACCCTGCTGAACCCATTCCAGGTTGAACCTGTGTCCCAGAGATGTGTTCTTACAAAACTCTGAGTTATAGCATCGAATTCCATTACACTAAAAGTAGTGCTGACTGATCTTCCTCACTGATGTTTACATGAGTTTGGGATTGACCTTGGTACCTTAGGGTTGAGAATTGAAATTTCAATTTTATTTTCACCAAGGATGCTGAATATCACCTCTCCCACAGCTATAGGGAGCTATGCAGCCTTCCCATTGGAAATTAGGGCAACAGGACAACTAGATTTCTGAGTGAAATAGCCTGACCTATTAATAGATCACATCCAGGACGACAGGCAGGGCTTTGGGTTTTTACTGTAGACTTCAGTGATACTTAGTTGTCTGCCTACTTTGCAGGTGCAAGTTTGAAAATACAAGTTTTAGGTGTTTTGGGAGTAATACACAGATCTTGAGTTTACATGTCTAAATTCTGCTTAAGTCCAATTTTAAAAAATATCAGAGTAACACGACTATTTTGGTATCTTCAACAAAAGTAAACAGCTGCTCCAATTTTTCTGTATAGATACATCTATCTTGCTTGATTTTAATATACAGTGACTTTTTTCTGAATATGTCGACATTGTTATTTCAAACTTCAGAAATGCAACAGGATTCCATGAATATTCTGCCTAGCATCTGTAATGTCAGTATTTTTGTAATTTGTGCACATATATTTATTATTTTCTAATACTGAAAAGCAAGATGCTACCTCTGCCCTGAAGACTTTGCAAAGGGCAACAGTCCTCTGTTGGAAAATGCAGCATTGTCAATGGATATAAGTAATCATGTATGGCCCAAGCTCTAAATTAAGGTAATTATGACTAACATATTTTTCTCAAACGTCAATGGAAAATACGGGAAGGAGCTGTGTGCAAGAAAAAAAGTAAACACTGCCTTGCTGTTTTAAGTAATGCACTTAATAGTTTATGTCAATCTGTGGCTCAGAAATGTTAGATACTTTGAGCAAATGAGACTAATTTTTTAAATTACACATACCTATTAGAAGATGGAACTGAATATACAGAATCACAAAGGAGACTGTTTTGAGGGATCTGTTTGTTTAAATAGGGATCATCTCAGAAAAAAACAGTTCATCACTTCCACAGTCTTCAGAAAGCAAACTTCAGGTCTTTATGCTCCGGTCCTTTTGTCTTTTGAACTTGAGAGTACTTGTAAAAACAAAAGAAAACAAAAGGTGTTTTGTTTTGTTTACTCCACAGTATTCTAGACATTTGTATAAATTCTTACTGCACTTTCATTATACCTGTTTTGTTTTTTTTCTTTTAACGTTAAATTATTTAGTGTCGTCGCATGCTCTTTGACAGCCACTGCTGTCTGTAGACATAGTTTTATTTGCAAGCTAAAACTATTCTTTGATTTTTTGCAACCTGTAAGGTAATGACTAATACATAATAATGACTTTTACTACACTTGATCTTGTGAAATGTGTCGTGGAACTTTCAATTATTTTCAGATACTATATATTTGGTACATCTACTATAGATGAACACTAAACCCAGAAATACCCCTTGCTAAGAAAATAAATTTCACATATGCTTGCAATACATTGTTTACAAGAGGCGAAGAGAAACCTCATTTTTAGAAGTAGTTTACATAAAGGCTGAACAGATGAATATTCCCTTGAATCACCTTTATCCACTCAACTTGGGAATGTATCTAATTTGAAAATTATGAACTTTTCCCAGTTGTTCTTGTGGGGGGAGCATTGGGCAGAGAGTGGACTTTTCTTTTGAATTTATTTATTCAGGCCATCACATTTGGAATACTTCTTTCCAGTTAATGCAAACACAAAGTTTTATGAGTAAAATCACTACTTTGGGTATAGTTTTTGTCTTTTTGTGATGAAGAGAAAAAATTTTTGTCATGTGATTGACATAAGCCCCATCTGTAAGCAGATAACTGCCAAATGAAAAAGACTGCACCCATTTTTTCAAGTTCACATGGCAAGTATTTCTGTAATGCAGCCTGAAATATGACATCATAGCATGATTTTCACCTAATAATTCTTGAGAAAGGAAATATAATTTGCTATTTAGGAACTTTCTGTTACAAGTAAGCAGCTCCAAACAGAGCAAGCATTGAATTTGAAAATTTCATTTCTCAGGTACAGTTCATGTATTTTGCAGTGTCATTTTGTAATGCACTGTTTTGCTCATCATGAAGAATCAGGTTTAGGCTGCAACTCCACCTACATTTAAAGCTCTATGGAATTATTCTGCTGTCTAGTTCTCTGAAGGGTTGTGAAATAGTCAGCCAACATGTCTCTCCTGTAAAGTTGCTGAGAGAAGGGCAAAAGTCGTTAACAACAACAACAAAGAACATAATCTTAAAAAGTAGGCAACTGTAATGATTCTTGAATGCTACTCAATCTAAATTACCTTAATTATAGGAACATGGGAAACAGTTGGGTATATTTCAAGTGGACTAGCTGTTTGAACAGGAGTAATTCTGAAATGGCCAATATGAAACAAGAATGCATTTTGAGACAAACCCATCAGTCAAACAGCTGTGCAAACAAAGAGATTTTTTCAAAGGACGCGTCTCTGTCAAGAGCAATCCAACAGAGATTTAATACACAAGAAGAGCAGTGATTAAAAAGAAATTTAGGTAATGGGTTTTTTTCTTTTTTCAAGTGTTCACATGATACTTCCTTATGTCTCAAGGATAAAAGAAACAGAAAAAACTTGCTTACAAAAATTTCCATCAGTTTTTTGTGACTTAAATGCTTCACGATGTTGCAAATTACTTATTGTTGCCATTGTAACCTTTTATAGGTTTTACAACCAAACCTCCACCTTTAAAATGTTCTCCTTATACTGATATTCTAAATACATGTTGGGTTTTTTTTTTTTCAAAAATCATGTTAGTTCAAATTCCTTTACTGTCAGCATGTTTGTAATTATTTTCCCCCAATCTTAACATCATTTGTATTACTTAGAGAAAGTGTATTCTTATGAGGGAAATTCCAGAAAGAAGACAAATACTTTTCCATTTTCAGGCCCAATTTCAAGGTGAACACGCTCCAAAATGCTCAGATTTCAGTAATTTTTTTTTCCTACTGCGGTACAGCTTTTCTACTTTTTACTGTTTTTGGCATGCTTAACTCTCAACTAACATGTAATTTTGAAAGGTTTATAATTTACTCTCTATGTAGTTCTCTTTCCTGTTTGGAGTTATGGTGCATCAGAATTCAGTGATGTATTTTTTGCTCCTGGAAGAGAACTTCCAGCCTCTCACAGGCCCCATACAATGATTGTCACATATACATGCACCCTTGCAGCACTGGGCTTTCTCACAAGTATTTTTATGGGGAGCGTCTGACAAATGAAAAGCAGTTGTATTTCCCCCCTCTCCTTATATTTAAGAAAACTTAGTGTTGTTTCCGAGTTTGGAGATTTTCACTGAACTCCTTTTATTTCACGTGAATTCAAATATTGATTTTGGACTTTATTGGAAGCTCGCTGTTTAAAATGAAAAAAAAAAAAAAAAAAAAAAGGAAAGCAAAGCACAAAGCAAAAGCCTTCCCTGCCCAGGGAGGATGATTCCAGAGGAGGGCCCCTCCTTCGCAGGTGCCGCCACTCCTGGCGCCCCGTTGGGAAGCCGCCGCACGGCCGCGGCGCTCACAGGGGAGCGGCCGGACCGGCTCCGGCCCTGCAGGCGCCGCTTCCCCGGCTCCGGCCCTGCTGTCCTCAGCTGCGGCGGGCTCGGGCTCGGTCCCGCCCCAGGGCCGGGCAGCCGGGCCAGCGCGGCGGCCTGCAGCGAGGCCCGGGACAAGCAGCCCCAACCCAGCCAAGCGCCGCCGCTCGCGGGGACTGCGGTGGAGGCGAGGCCAGGCCAGGCCAGGCCAGTCCAGGCGGCGCGTCGGACGGACGGACAGACGGACCGGACCCGCCCCGCCCTCAGGGGCAAAGGGCCGCCCGCCCCTCCCCGCCGCTAGCGCGCATGCGCCGTAGGGCAGGGCTCGCCCCACCGCCGCTGTGTTTCGGGGCTTTTTGGGTGGCGGCGGGCGGGCGGGCACGAAGCAGGGGCGCGTGGAACGCAACGTCCGGCGGGATGACGCAGGAGCGGCGGATGCCGGCGGCGGGCGACGCGGAAGCGCTTGCGGAGCCGCTGAAGGGCCGCGGGCGGCCGCTCGCTCGCGCGGGGCCGTGGCCGCTGCCGCGGTGGCGATGGGAGTGCCGGGCGCGCGCCGGCCCCCGCGGTAGCCGGCCCCTGCGCGGGCCCGCGCCTCGCGGCGGCCTCTTCCCGGGGAGCCTCCCGGCGGCGCCGGCCCGGCCCCGCGCCCCGCCGGCATGAGCGGTCAGCGGCGGGCGGGAGGCGGCGCCCCGCCCGCCCCCCACGGCCCCGGCGAGCGGGCAGCCGCAGCCGCGGCGGCCTCCTGCGCCCGGCGGGGCGCGGCGGGCGGCGCCGATCGGTGTCGGGCCCGTGGTCCCGCAGGACAGAGGGTGCCGGAAAGGTGAGGCCTCGGCGGCCCCGCGCGGTGTGGCAGTGCGGGTGCGGTTGGTCGTGTGGTGCGCTGAGCCCGGGGAGCGGGGCTGGGCGTCATCGGGACGAGCTGTGCGGGTCTCGTCCCCAGCTCCGTGCCAAGGGACAGCTTGGTACCCAGCGGGCAGCGGCACCCGGGCGAGGAAGGTTGGTGGCAGGTGGGAGGCTTTAGCCTAGAGAGAGAAGTCGGAATTGTCCAGAGCACGAATGCGGTAACTGCAAAGCAACCCGTGATTTGGGGGAGGGGGGGGGTCTTACGGATCAGTGTAAAGTCAGTATCCCTGAAGCACATCCTTAAGGCTTTGGACGATCTGCTAGAATGGATTGTAGAAGGTCTTGTCTCGTAATAACTTAGCAATCGTATTGGAAGAAACAAAGATTGTGGGTTTTCCCTTAAGCAATAATCCTTATACAACGGAAGGTGTCGTGGAGCACCAGGTGAGCTTGTAAAATGCTTCTCTTGCAGGACTGAAACTTGTTTCATTGGGATTTCTGTTCAGGTTTTTAGGTGACAGTGCCACTTGAGATGAGCAAGCGCTCAGTCAGGGAACTAATTCTAGCGTGGGTTGTGTTTGAGGAACTTACATAATTAACCTTGGTAAGAAATGAAACTGGCTTGCCAAGGAGAGGAGTTTGAAAATAACTTGGGTGCTGCGTTATCCTGCCAAACTATTCTGGATTTTATTCCTGTTTTTGAATAATTTGAGTACCCTCTGGGCGCTCAGAATATAACATAACTATTGAACATAACTATTGGAATATTGTAGTTTTTTTAAAATGTATGGTTTAGTTCTTCTGTGAAAGATACTCTTCATATGTTTTTCCATTCTTCAAAGCCAGGATAATTTTCAAGGGTGGATGACAGAACCAACCAGCCTTTCTGTGGGTGCAGAACAGACACAGAAAAAAGAGACTGTTTCCATACGGTTGGTGAAGCACGAAGAGGAAGTTGGTGTTCCTCCTAACGAACTTGGTTCAGCAGACACAGCTACTGATCAGAAGGAGCAATCTACATCGGAAATAAGAGACTATGTGTACAGAAGTCCTGGGATAAAACCTGAGAAGACAGATATGATTAAATCCTTTGTGACAGATGAGGATTCATCTAGAAACTGTGAACTATATCTACCTGTGTCTAGTAATTGTTCAGCAATGGAGTCATCTGAGGACAGGTGAGGATTTTTTTTATATATATGTTAACAGCTTTTCTATAGAAAGGGAGGGGTACTTTCAGTTCATCAAAGTGAATATCTTCGCAAAATTTTGTGTATGTTAATGTCATAGAGAAATAGGTGTAAATGTCAGATCTTAAGAGTTTGAAGGCCACCTTCACCCTTTAGATAAATTTCTTACTTTTATAGTTTATTAGTGGTTTTCTTTCCCCATCTAAGGGAATGACTGATGTGACGTTAAGTTCTTAAGGGTAGGATGCAGAGCATGGGAAACTAAGACTCGAAGGCAGATACTCTGGTAGCTTGGATTTAACCTTGTGAACGCTTTGTTAGGTGCGGTGCTGACACTGATAGAAGACTTTTCTTAATCCTAACACTTCAGCTTTTTGTTTGTTTTTTGTAAACGTCCTGCTGTAGGCCAAAGTAAAAATTTAGCTGTGTGATTCAGATTTGACAGTAGAAGTCTTGACAAGAGTATCTGGTATCTGGAGGAAGAAATAAATATGAAGGTTTGAAAAAATAAAATAAAATTCCAGACTTCTGAAAACAAAATCAATGCACATAAGAGTGGCTTTGTGTCATTGAAGAATACATTAATAAAGTAAGAGAAGAAAGTGATTTCTAATTAATCCTCTTTCTGTAGGTAGCCAGTGGACTGTTTTAGACAACATCCAAAATCTACCATAAGCGCTGACTTAGTGAAAAAGTCGCTAAAAATTGGCAACCTGTTTTCAAAGATGCTTTAAAAATCTTATCTCATGCTTAAATTACAGAGTAATTTAATACAATCTAATACATTAATGCAAGGGGTTTTTATATTAAAGCACATTTAACATTAATACACAGATTCATATAAATGTGTATTAAGTCTATTTTGTATGTTGGCAAAAGTGTGATACATAAAGATCTCTGTCCGAATTTTTAAATTAGCTGCTACTTGGCATACTAATTCTATATGATGTAATAGGCCTTTACATGAACTATTACTAGTAATGAGTGTAATCTGACAAAAAAAATAAATATTCATCGCTTCATGATAATAAACAGAAGACTTTTAAGCATTGTTTTTTCTTTTGTATGGGGAGTTCTAGTCCTGCAAATCTATTAATACAAAACTATATATATTTTTGCCTATAGTCCTTTCCCTTCTCTCCAGCGTAGTTTTGCTTGCTGTCGTCTTAACTTTTTGAAGTTTAGGGGTTTTTTTGGTGGCATGGGGTTTTTTTGTTGCTTGTTTTTAAAATGCAAATCCCAGGATTTCTTGAGTAAAATCTGACATCCAGTTTTTTTACCTTGGTATCTTTGGTTCAGCAGAATCAGATTTATTAGTTCAACAATTTAAGCGTTTACACACAACACTGTGCTCTATTTTTTTTTTTTGTTTTGTGCATTAATGTTTTCATTTAATTATTCTTTTCAACCTGTTACTTTTTCACTCTGTTTTCAAATATTAATGTGAAAGTTAACAGGGAAAAGCTTTAGTTTCCACGGACTTACTTAGCAGTTGCAATGCTAGAACAATGTTAAGATGCATTTTCAACTCTGAAATGAGAATGCCCGTGCAGATGGCTTACATCTCTTAGCTACCTTGATTTCAAAACAGCTCAGTTAAATTGCAGTACTGTGTTTATGCTGGATGTTAATCTATCAGGTTCTGGATCTATTAGTTATATTTTGCCAACTCCCAGAAAAATATGGGGTAATACATGCAGAAGGAACATGATGCTGCTTACTCTGCAGCAAACTTGTTTTTTGAGTGACCTCACTAGTTTACTAAGTTGAACACTTTCTCTTTGTGCATTATAAACTAAATATACTTGAGGATGTATTCCAAAGTAATATGCCCCACCACCTTCCATGGGATCTCTTGTAGGAGCAGGTTTGTTCATGCTCAGAGGGGGCGGCTGTTGCTTTGTGTTTTAAATAATTAGTTTACAGATAAGCTAGACTGGAGACTGTTGCTGTCAGATACAGAGTTGTTTATTATTTTTTCATAGTATTTTCAGGGTTATTAAGTGTTCTTGAAACTCTTCACAAACCTTAATGGACCTTAATCTGTGATGAGAAATAAGATTATGTGGGGAAATTAGGGTTTGTCCAGTACCACACTGTAACAAGGATAAGGGCTTGGAATAAGTATTTCTGTGATTTTTCTGCTCAGCAGGTGGTACTCTTTTTATGGAGTAGTGTTTAGTATCTACTGCATCTATTGTCTCAATTTTTTTTAGTATTGTTACAAGTCAGATTTTAAGCAGGTACTTGAGCACTCAGGAAACCCTGTTTGAAAGTTAAAGGTTTGAAACTTGAGTAAAAACTAAACTGTAGTTTCATATGGCTGCACAGTAGATGACAGTTTCCTGGTATTAACCTATATTTGTCTTTATACTAAACATTTTTTTGTTGTAAGAGGAAATATATGCAAATGGATTAGAAATGTTACCTTTTTTTAAACAAGCTGATTTGGATATAAAGAAAAAGAAATACAGAGCCGTAATTTACCACTGTATTCTTTCAACTTTGATGGGAGTAATCTAACTACTAGCTGGCTACATGAAACCCTTTTTTACGGTCTTCCTAACTGATTGTCCTCCCTTAGCCATGTAAGATGGGGCAGGGTCACAGCCTTAATTTCTTCCGGGTCTTTGGCAAGCACAGTGTGGTTTGGGGTTTTTTTGAGTGGTAGACTAGAAGCTCCTGATAGTAGTGGGCAATGAATAATAACCTTACACTTTTTTTTTCCTGCATGTGTACTTTCTTCAAAATTCAGACTCTCAATGTAACCTTCTTTTAGTGGTTATCCTAAATGATTTACTAGTATGTTTGGTAGTGTATAGCTTTTTTGAAGTGTTTTAGCTGCGAAACTGTTGTTTTTAAAGTTTATTTGCCAGATGTAATTATATGACAAATGCCACTCAGAATCCGGTTTAAAGGAATGTGCAAATTTTGCTGTCTTTTTATTGAACACTGCATGGACCTCCATTCTCAACAGTAATGTTCACACATGAGCTTTGAGATCTCTTCTTGATAATGCTACACTGTGCATAGAAGCAATATCCTTTCAGGCCATCATTTCTTCCCTCATGGTTGTAACTTGAGTTCAGAATATCTGAATGTATATAGGCTCAGATGGAGACGTTTGACTCTCTTAAGACAGTGTACTTTGACCAAAAAGCCTGTATTATTAGAGGAAGAAAGGTTTGTCTGGATTTCAGTTAGCCTGTAGGCTGCAGTTTGGATCACACTTAGTATTTTTCCTTCAGTTCATAACATTCAAACTAGGTGCAGATAGCTGACTACTTTTCATCATGACACTGCCACGTATTCTGCTCATTACTAGGCAGGTTGCTCAGCCCCAGTGGAGCGCAGATATAAAGCTTTGGTGAGTAACATGTTCTTAGTTGCATGCTTAGGTTGCAATATTCATATACTCAGCAAATAAGGCATTTTGACTTCTATATTTTGCAAATTTATCCTGTAAAATTTACAAATACAAAGGGACGTTAGTACTCTGTAGTCTCCAACCCACAGAAGAGAAGTTCAGGCAGTGATTCGTGACCAATGTAGGTGTCATAGATAAAAGTGGGGAAGAGTTGAGAGGTTTTTTTAAACTTTTTTTTTTTTTGAGAACTCTTGTTGGTTTATTGAAAATGTGTAAGACGGAAAGCAAATGGAGCTGAAAAAATACTTGGAAAGACTTAAGTACTCTCCTGTAGTTGTAAACAGTGGAAAAGGTAAATGACCAAGATTTGTGCTGCTGTATGAAGTCTGTGTTGATTTTTGTTGCAGTGAGGAGGACATGTATCGTGATGCAGAAGAAATAGAGAGAGAGAAAATACTACTTTGTGAGACAAGCTCTTCAGGTACATTCAGATTTTGTTTGGCATTTTAAATACAGTATGACAATTCATTATAGAACTTTTTTTTGTTTGTGATGATTTGACATCTCCATTTCCAGGGACTTCTGTGTACAGATGTCTCTGTGTGCAATAGAAGTTAATCATGACTGAGTACCTTGTGCAGTTTAATTCACAAAAATATCAATTTTACCTAAAGCTAGTTGCTTTTAATATACTTTTTTTTTCCTATGTTTCTATAATTCCTTTACAAAAGAATGTGAATCCTTTGGAAAGCAGTCATGTAATCTGTGTTATGAGTGTGGTGCTTGAGAATTAATGATTTGTAGTCATCATAGCAGCATCTGTTACTAGGATCCCTTGATAAACTTAGTGCTATCTGTTTTGAAATGAAGGCTGTTAGGATTCCAACAGAAAACTGTTTCTTTCTACCACTGTTTCTGGCTTATTCAGAAAGATTTATTATCTTTCTCCCCTACAATGTGGCTGCTGAAAGATGGGAAACTTTTGTCAAATATTTTTCTGATTGCTAAGAAAATGAAGAGTACTTTACTAATTTCTACTCTTTGTCAATTAATATTTTCTAGAAGAGAGGAGCAGAGTGTTCTTTATTTTGTTGTACTACATCATTATTTTTGTTCACTCATCATTTTCAGAGCAAGCTGGGTTTTTTTTCCCCCTTCAATACCAATAATTCCTTAGTAGGTATAGGTTGTGCTGCCAGTCTTGTTTGGCACCAATATTACTTTAAAGTGATAGAGTATATTTAGAAATTCAGTGCTTTCTCTATGTTGTTCTGTTTCACAGTTCTCCTTATAATGCTACATACTCTATTCTGACAGAACATAAACTGAGTGTTGCACCGGAAATAGACATCATGGAGTATTGCAGAAAAGAATGGAGAGGAAATACACCAGTAGCAAAAAGGATGAGAAAGGTATCAGTTCTCTTTTTGTTTAATTTTTTTGGGCTTTTTTTTTTCATTTGTATGTTTAGTAGGTGATTTCCTATGGGGACAGTCTTTAAAACAGGAAATGCAATAGCTGTGTGGTCCAATTCTGGTCTTAGAAGTGACTGACAACTGGAAGGTGGTTTTGTCTGTACTCATTCAAAATGTGTTTTTAGTAAGGCTACTTTTTGGTTGTGCAGGGCTTTGATTAATACTGTTCTTCATTACTGTTTTCAATTGAAAATTTAAATTTGGTTTATTACCATAAATTGGTAATTTTGTGGGCTATTGAAATGGCAGAGCAGATAACCAAACTTTTTGACAGAAGGCAAATAACTAAAGTTGGTGAATGGCATGATTTTCAAGATGGGGAGTTTGAGTAAGTTCAGTTTTTCTTAAACGCTTCCTCAAGTCTTATTTTTTGAAGGTTTTGGACTAGTTTTCTTATGTTAATCTTGAGCTAGAATAGTAGAAAATAAAGCATAAGGTTGGTCAGGTGTTTTTTGTTGGTTTGTTTTTTTCAACATGTTTGAAAATTTAGTGGTATGTATCAGTAAACCTAAAAAAATACTTCCCATAAATCAGAAGATCCATGTGTCACCTTCAAGAGACTAGTAAGAGCAATACATATGCACAGGACATTGGCTCTTGCTAGGTTAGCTGAGGAGACATACTGAGCTTCAGAAGTTAGATTTCAACATTGCTGCTTCTCCTAAAAGTGTATGTATGGGAACAGCAGGGAGGGGACAAATGTGCTAGGGCATGTGTCAAGATATTTCAGTGTAAACACAAATTTTTCCTGAGGCACAAACAAACTACATGTGACACATATTGGGTAAATGGAATAAGCTATTGCTGAAACTTCTTGTAAGCATGATGTATTTTTAGATTTATAGTCTTGTGTGTGTATGTTTGTATGTTTGGAATTATTTTTTTTCTGAAACTTAAGTAGGCTAGCTACCCACATTTCAGTCATATTTCTGTATTGTCATCAGATAAATGCCACAACCAATTATCTACTTAGATTTCTTTGGTTTCTTGTTTGTTATTCAGCAGAACTAAGGAAGTTTTTGTCAAAGCATAATTTATGACGAAAGCATTTGAACTTCCAAAATGAGTAGTGGATCAACCCTTTTTTTTTTTTTTTTAATAGCATTAGCTATTTAAATTGGGTGCTGATATTCCAGTATCTTTTATGATACTAGTGCATGACCTTAAAATGTTTTATTAATGCTTTCATATTATTTGGAATTTTTTTTTTCTAGGGATACGAAGCAGTTGCTCAGAAGTTTGCATCTATAAGGAGAGTACGAGGTGACAACTACTGTGCTCTCAGAGCAACTCTTTTCCAGGCACTAAGCCAAGCTACACAGTTACCAAGCTGGCTACAGAGTGAGGATTTTACTATGGTATGCATCAAACTCTGATCTTCTGACAGTAGAGGGATGTTGGTTATAACCTGCTTGATAATTTTATGATCTTATTTCTCTGTTATGCTATATGTGCTCACTTCTCAGTATCCCTTGAATTGAGAAGTGGTAGTGTTCAGTTTTGTACTTTTACACTGATTTTTTTTCAACTAGGGATTGAGTCCAAGTCCCCTTAGTTTCCAGTTTACAATGTATAAATGTTACCACAGTGCTGACTCTAATGTAACTTGTCTGTCTTCACTGTGCCCTCTTGGTTTCTTCTTACATCAGGTAATATGGCAGTAAGAGGTTTCCCGCAAGACAGCTGGTAATAACAAAAATTATAGACAAAAATCAAAGCAGAGGGCATGTAAGAGATATGTGTGGTGACAACTAACAGTACAATTTTAACAAAGGGGTTTCAAATTCAAAACAGTGTTTACATGCATATTTCTAGTTGTAGAAGTTAACTGGCATATAATCTTTGGTTTAGTTTTATATGTCCAGTTAGCATAGAATGCCAGGCTGGGGTGGGGGAAGGTCTCTCTATACCTGACAAATACTTGGTTGCCGTAAAGAGAACATGTTATTAATTTGGAGTCCTGATAAAATGAAAACTGACTGATAATGGCTGTTGGCATATGTGCTGCTCTAGCCAAATAACTCATTGTGAGACAGAAGTTGCTCCTGCAGTTCTAGTGATAAAATGGGTTAATAAACAAAGGACATCTTGGCAGTTGCTTGTCCAGTTTCTTACACTCAAGAGAAGTGTAAAACCTCATCACTGAGCAGGTGTAGCATATAGGCAGTAAAAGAGGCAGTTCTGAGTCTACAGTATGATCTGATGCATCAACTAACCCCTAGTTTGTTTTCTTCTTTATAAGAAAACCTGCCCCGTAGTGTTTTAGTTACCTTCCCTGAAAAGATGACAGTTTGTGTGTTCTGGACAAAGTAGTTTGCACTCCATCAAGACTTCTGGATTATCTGGTGGATGTCATTATACCTTTCACATTGTCTTCTGATGGTTCAGGGACACTTTCTAATGCAGTTGTCATCTGCTGCGGGAGGGTTTTTTAATTTTTAAAAAAAAAGCCATGAGTAACTTGGTGTGATTAATTTTTCCAGTGCTTATGTGGTGGTTAAATCTGGAAATAGTGATAGACCAGTATTCTGTCTATTATCCAGCAAGTATTATAAAGAGCCAGTTGTGTTCAGTTATGGTCATCTTACTATGACATCTGTTCAGAATAACATACGAGGGATCATTTTAAGGTGCAAAATGTTAAAACAAAATAAATCAATAATGTACAAGTTGGTGATGGCTTTTCCTTTCAAGACTTTTGACTTAAGCTGCCTTCTTTTCTCTCAACTTCCAGCTTCCTGAAAACTTGCTGAGCAAGTATGACTGGATCAAGCAGTGGCAGCTAAAACAGAAACTGGGCAGGAAGATGGGAGAAATAAGTGATGAAATTAAAGAGTATTTAATACTTCTGAGGAAAAAGGTTGGGAAAGTACTTGTTTATTCTTGGTCACTTGCAAATAAGAACAATAACAGAATTTTTTGCATGTGGTGAATTTAGCATAAGGATGCTTTCACTAGTGAAAGTCACTTTTCTGTATGTATATGGCAAAAAAATCCAGGAAAGAATATCTGTTCAGATCTGTGGGAGTTTTCTGGTCTTTCTCTGCTTGCATTAGCCTGATGCTGGAATCAATTTGTAAGCAGCTCTGCAGAAAAATAATTAGATTTCAGTAAAGAAATTAATGTAACAGAGTAACAGTTTGCCTCTATTTTTTGTATTTATTTGCACGAATGTTGTATACTATGGATTAATGCTGTTGCTATGTTTAACAGGTCATGGAAAGAAAAAAACCCAGAATAATGCTGAAGTAATTAAAAAGGAGTAGTTTTTCTTTCATGTTTATATGTTCTTGTTCTAGGTTAATGTAGCAGGAAAATGACTGTGCCATTTCAGTGTTCGTACTATATTACCTATCCCCATCCTTTGCCCGCTTGAAACTCTGGAACCTATTTAAAAACTCTTCTCTTGTTCCCGTCTTACTGTGTATGCATATTCTCTTTTTTTGAAGGCTTTTATGAATATTTTAAAGGCTACATTGAAGCAGTTTGAGGGCTGGAATGAAATACGCATTCTGAGTTAACTGGAATGTAAAGAATTTGAAGGATATAAGATTAATGATGCAGGAAACAAAAAGGTTATTACCTTATTGCTTATTGTCCCGTGACCACATTTGTTTTGCCACCTTGCAACAGTTTCTAGCATCCTGTTCTGTTGCTTTGCTTAAGGAATAATTTAAGCAAAATCAGACTAACTCAGCTTGACCTTGATAGGACTAAAGCTGTGGAAATATTCTTGATTGCTTTTAAAAAGGCACAAAGCCCTTTATAAACTAAATTCTGAGTGTCTGTGCTGAATATCTGACAATTCACAAGTAGCTTTTTGCTGCACTTGCAAGGTTATTGATATGTGTGGCATGTGGGTTTTTTTTTATAGTGGAAGAATATAAGTGAAATCAAGCGTCCTATTGAGAAACAAGAAGCTTGTGATAAATTGTTTAAAAATGAAGAGGAGGAGTATAGTCTCTATGAAGCACTGAAGTTTTTGATGCTTAACACCGCCATTGAATTATACAATGATGATAAAAATGGAAGGAGAGTTCCTGTCTTCTCATGGTTACTGTTTGCACGGGATACATCTAGCAACCCTCGTCAGTTAATGCATAATCACTTGAATCATATTGGTCACAGTGGAGGCCTTGAACAAGTAAGGAGAGATTGTTCTTATAGTGTTATTTTCCTGTTTTGCAGATTTTGGTTTTATGTGGTTTAAGAAATCACCCAGCTTTTGTTGGTCTGGCTAAACTTAATGGTATAGTGTCTGGTCTCTTGTTAGGAAAAATGTAGTAGAGCCGCTTGCTTGTAGTAAGAGTCTGTAAAGGCCTTCCTTTCAAACATTGATTTTTGTCTGGTAGCTGACATTTAGGTAGCATCCTTTGAAAGTGTGGTATTCTATTAATGGTAACATTACTATTAGTCTCTTAATTATTAGGGTTTTTTTTTTTAAAAAAATCAATATAAAAGCTAATACTCAAATTAGGAAGAGAAGATCCTGTGTAGTGCATATACTTGGTGAATTCTGATAAACTAATGTCAGTTACTGCCTTATACCTTGCAGAACTGGTATGCATATTACAGAAAAAGCCCCAAACCAAAATGTAGTGGTGAATGAGCTTGAGTAGTCTGAAATATTTTAGAAACATCCACTTAAAAACCCCCTTACTGAATGTGTTACAAGTGTGGTACTGCAGTTAAATTCAGTACTTAATTGTAGACACTAGAATCATGGAAGTATTATGTTTTGCTTCTGTATATTGGCTTGAAAATCTGATGGCTGTAGTATAGATTGAGGTAGGTTGCTATTACTGTTAAATTAGCTGATTCATTGGTGACTTTTTTGCTGCCCAGTTTCGTCAATGTTATGTCACTTATTTTTGTTCTGACTAGATTTATTTATTTCAGTTACATTCTTTGTAAATTATTATTTAAAACAGGATATGCTTGCCACTGTAGTAGACAAGATAGAAGATTCTCCTGCTTCTTTCTCTGAATTCCTTCTCATATCAGCAGGTTTTATAAGTCCTTTCCATCTACTTCGCTAGAGAGTTCAGAGTGCCTACTAAGAGAAAGGATCATTGCCTGAAACCTGTTCTTGTCTGGCTTAGTGATTTGACAGGATGAATACTGATACAGGAGAATGTCTTTCCTACCTGATTGTGGCAGTAGGGAAATGGGGTTCTCTGTATAAAGCAGCTTTTTTTTTTTTTAGGACTAATATCCTACTATGCCACTGTTGGGTCTGAGGAGCTTCATGTTAAGAGGCATTGTATCTTGAGGTATATGATTGAGATACTGAAGCAGAGATGCTTGTGTATATGCATTCTTCACATTTTTTTTCTTTGAAAAAATAAATCTGATAGGTATTAGTTCAACGTTTTAATGAGAAAAATCTTTTAAAAGGTATGTTTAATTTTACACATCGTATTTCTGCTTTTTTTCCAATGTAGGTGGAAATGTTTCTCCTTGCTTATGCTCTGCAGTATACCATCCAAGTGTATCGACTGTATAAATACAGTACTGATGAATTCATCACACTTTATCCCAATGAGCCAGAGGAGGACTGGCCTGTGGTGACTCTCATAACTGAAGATGACAGACATTATAATATTCCAGTCAGAATGTGCCAAGAGACTATGCTGTAAACAGGTGATTTTTGGCAGACAAACCTGTGCTGCTTATTGAGGTTTCCAGGGCTATTCTGAAACAGGGTTATGATGAAATATGCGTTATTAAATCTAGAACAATTTGAAATCCATGTTTTAGAAGTTTACATCTGAAATAACATATCAAATAGGTACTATCTTAAAGAGTAAAAATTTTGAAAGTATGGCTTTTGTTGCCCACAAAAAAACCCAACTTCTGCAGTCCTGTTTTTTTGAAGGGCTTGCTCTGAATAGGAATGCAAAAACTGAGATTTATTTCTTATAAGACGATAGGTGAGGCTCTGTGGTAAGACCTGAGCTGACCTTCTGCTCTCTAAAATAATGAGATAACTATGAATTGAAATTTCTGGAAAAGTAAGCTGGCAGTGTCCTGAATAATATTTGTAATACTGCTTAGAAGCAATTTTTTACAAATCTTGGGTCTCAGGAAGTAGTATCATTCTTTTGCAGTTTGGAATTCAATGCCTGCCATGGTTTATGCTATAAGAGAAATGTTATTTAAAATTTTCTAATGCTTTGGGGTTTTTTTTCTGGCATAAATATCTCTTATTTGGAAGCCAGTTGTCTGTTACACTGAAAATGAAGAGCTCTTCCCCTTTCAACCTCTTGAGTGGATCACGGCAAAGAGACTTGATAATAAGGGAGTATAAAAGTTGCATGTTAGTAGGTCACAAATTCAAAACCTACACAGCATCCCCTCTTTTGTAATGATAGCTGATATGAGGGAACCATGTGCCCACTAGCTTCCATATCTGTTCATGTTACTGTTCCTGTAATATTAAACCTTGCTGGTAGCTGCTGTAGAGAACATCGGGATTTTAATTTGTCCAGGGAGTGCAGTAGGTGGAAGTAAACTTGTGGTGCAGCTTCACCACTCTTGGGAAGAGTATGTGGAGGGTTCTGTTTCTGCTTAGAATTTTTCATTATGCTTTAAGTTGAAGGAGTATAGAATATATTAGATGCTGGGAGTGCTGACATGCCTAAAAAATTAATTAAATAATAAAACCATCACCTTTTAGCTTAAAGTGGAAATATGCCCTATAGATGATTGTCAGAACAAGAGAGTGAAAGTTGATTTGGGTGAAATGCTGGTCATACACAGATCACTTGGCTTCTCTTAGGCCTTCTTATATAAAAGAGTTAAGATTATAAAAACTACTTTTCATGCAAATATTCTGGAGGAAATGACATGCAAAACTTCAAATTTTTCTGTTTTGTTCTACTTAAAATTAATTTGTTAGCTTTTCTTTTGTGAAGGGCAATTACTCAATGAGAATGTGGATTGACTGTTCTAAAATGTGTTTTAGACATATCTTAATGAGGTCTTGTACTCTGTTATATTTATCATGTTGTCTTTGCCTTTTAAAACAACTAGTTTGATCTGTTACTGAAAATTTCTGGGAGCTACAAGGGAATAAAAATAAACCAATTAATCTGGCAGTGTTTTGTTTCTTGTTTTATGGCCTGTTTTCTCTCTAGCTTTATACTTTTGAATTTTTAATTTTGAAATTCTTGTTCAAGTTATTTATTGAAAGCTGTAAAACATAGTAACTTATGTAAAACAAGTAATTATTGGGTTGTTGCTTTCACATGGACAGCAAAAAAATTTCCCTAAATTACTGTTACCCAAGTAATGCTAAAGGGGAAAGAAATAAATTTTTGCAACTCGCTAAACTGTGATAGAGTTGTACTTACAATTTAAATAGCTGAAGTTTAGCTGAATAGCTAAATCTTGATGTCTTGTAATTGTGATATATTATTGAGATTACAATTCAACACCTCTTTGAAAGAGACATCTTTGTCATACATTTAGATCAGTGGCTTTTTGTGCTGCTTATTGAGGTTTCTAGAGCAGTGGCTCTAAATGTATGACAGAAGCCTCTAAAGCAGGTGCTTTTTGAGGGCTGCAATTGCAGCCATTCGGTATGTAAACAATTCACATAATTGGTTTGTATATTGAACTGAGAAGTGTAAGACTGAGCACAAGGCATGCGTACACCTTAAGTCACATATTGTTCTTGCAGAAGTTGAGTAACAGTAGAAAAGCTGATGTTGCTTGGTATTTTCCAACTGTGTTTTAGAGATAAGCAATGAGTCTGTACTGTGGTGTGCAGTATATTGATTTTACTTAAATATAAAATTGACAGCTGGCAGTTTTTAAACTAGACATACAACGGATAAATACTGCTTTTCTGTTGGGTCCCCACTCCCCTATATTCCACTGAATAAACTGAAAGAGTCAATAAATTAAATGAAGTGAAAGTGAGGGCTGGAAAAGGAAGAGGAATAGAGGTCAGATCAGTTCTGCTCCCTGCCCTGATGTCTAACAGTCTTACATGTAAATACATTTATAATAGCTGCTGTACTTCAAGATCAGTGAACTAAAGGAAGCAGATGCTTTACTCCACACCTAGCAGACACTGTTAGGTGCAGTGCAGAATTTTAATACTGTGATCTGTGAACTCCTAGGAGTTAGTAGAGATAAAAAAAGTTCACTCTGACTGTTGGTGTGCTTTTTGTACAAAAAATACTGCCTCCACTTTAGGCCCATCTTTTTTTAATCTCTATTTTAACATCATTGTTACATCCCCTTCTGCCCCTTGTATGCTTTTTGGAGAATGAGGCGCAAGACCATTGTGTTCTTCAGAACCATTTTAGCATACTTTCAGGTATTAAATAGAAACATGCTGCTTTCTACCATAGTGCTTTGACTTGGGCTATCTGCTCTTTAAAAAGCATATACGCATGTATTTTTCACTAAAAACACTGTAGTCTACAGGAAGCTTTTATTTTGCCTTTCTTCAATCTTCTAGTAAGAAAGATATAAAGTTAATGGATCTTTATCATCCATCTTCCTTTCTGTTGGTGGAAGCGTACAGCAGAAGTTCTTTGTGTGAAGGAACAGAGGTTCAGGTGAGCACGCTGGGCTGGGAGAAGGGGAAGAGAATTGCACTGTACTATGTGGGAATCGCTGGCTGTGGGCAGAGCGATGGGCTGACCTGGTGCTGCAGCAGGTGAGGTAGCAAAGCTTAGGCTGGGTACAGCTCTGGAAGGCTTGTGCTGGAACCAGCCTCATGGCGTCCTGTGGGAGCTCAGCCCAGAAGCTGTCTGTCGGGGGAGGTGCAGGTGCATTTGGTTCAGGATTGCAACTCCATTCAGATTATTGTGTCCAGGCTTGACCAAATCTTGGTCAATTTTTTTTTTCTGTGACAGTGAGAGCCCTGTCATCAAAAACTAGTGAAGGAGGGTGAAGAGCAAGGTGGGAACTTGTATCTCACTAGAATGGTGGACATGGTCATATATCCCATTTCAGGAGTCAAAGGAAGGGGCGAGAGGGAGCTCTTGTATTGTTTATCAAGTACAGGGCTCGATTCATGATCTCGTGTCCCTAATATTTAATAGTGTCAGTTGTACAGCACCTGCATCATGTTGCCTTCTAGACATAATTGCTGTTTGTTTTCCCAGTATGCCAGGTGGCAGGATAGGACCCAGAATGTTTGAAGACGGCCAAATGTGCTTTATGGATGCTCCCTTTTTTGGTAACGGTGGAAGACGACAGGCAGCACGTTCTGGAAGCTTGCCACTAGATGAATAGTTGTGCTATGACATCGACTAACGTGCTTCAAGTCAGGCAGATTCAAAGAATATTTCCATTTATAAATTTCTGGAGGAGGAGAACCTCAACCTCTGAGAAATGGAAAGGAAATGTTATTAATTCCACGTGGCTGAAAGTGAACTAGGGAAGGTTTAGCATGGTAGAGGCCTCTCAAGGAAAGTGACTCTCTAGCACCCTTTCCCCAGAGCCCTCATTTCTGCATGGGTGCTGATGAGTTGCTCTTATTTCCATTCATGGCTTCTATTTAGGTCAATGGAATGGCATAAAACCACCCTGAGACGTACTGGGTCATTGAAGAACTAGTCAGTACTGGCTGAAAATTGTTTTATCAGGGCTGTCGAGTGAATGCTGTGGCATGCTGAGGAAGGAGCAGCACATCAAATGTGATTGCCAGCTGTCTCCTCCAGAGGATTGTTTGCCCAATTTGCCCCTTTTTTGGAATTGTGAGGTTTGGTTGTTTTGGTTTTTTTTTTTTTTTCAGACAGCTGCCCACCAAGCCTTTGACATGATACATTTCCTTTGGTCTATTGCAGTAGACAGCTGCTGCAGAGACTGTAGTAGGTAGGCTCTGCACATGCTCTTCAATGTCAAGCTTTCAGTCTGACAAAGCAAGATATTTTTAATTGAAAAACCCCCAAACATCTCATTCTATAGAAATTGTTATGCAGACTGAATGTGGTAGGTACTTCCCCCCACCCCTTACCTTTCTAGAATCAGATAATTCTGCAAGTGTTGTGGCTTCCTGGGATGGGACAGAATTTAGACACTGTCCTTATTAGATCTGTTGTGCACCTGCCTGTCTTTTACTTTAAAAAAACTAACAAAAAACCACAAAAACGTTGCTGTGATAATTGTCAAACTAGTATTGTCCTTCTCGAGCAGGCTTCTTGTACTTCACGGAACGTTCACCGGACTAGTCTCGGTCCTAACGTGCCTTTGCCGAGGCGCCCCGGAGCGGCAGCTCCTCTCCGGGGCGGGGCCTGGCGGCTGCCGGCAGGTGTCAGTGCAGCCCCCGCAGCAGGGCGGGCGCGGGGGGACCGGCGGCCCCCCCCCTCGCCCCCTTCCCGGCTCCCTCCTTCCCAAGTCACGGCCAGGGCATCTGCTGGACCTGACACTTCACCTCCATGCTTCAGCGACCCTACGTAGTAAATCCAGTATGATTAAAATGCTGCTCAAAAGATCCCGGGTTAGCAGCATCAACAGCTTTATAGACCCACGTGGAGGGAAATATTAGTTAAAAGTAATAGTGCATAGGTAGATGAAAGACATTTTGGAGATGTGTAGAACAGTGTGAAATGAAGTGGTAAGAGACTTGAGACTTTTTGTTTATATTCTTTAATTTTTTTATCTTTTGAATATCAAATAGTTCACCTGTTTATACCATGAATAAGAATCTGCTAGTAGGGGCTGAAATCTGTAACAAGCCCTTTCTTTGGTTTCTGAATCTTCACAGCCAGCATAATTTCTGTAAGAAATAGCTGAGACATGCTGTGTGAATCCTTAGCAGTGTTTCTAGGAGAGCTTACTCTCTTTACACAAACATGAGGCTATATAGTGTCAAGAATATAATGTATGTTGAGAAATGGTGAGGTTGGATTCCCAGATTACCCAGGAGCAAATCCAATAACTTTTAAAATGTATGAACCTGTTAGTTTTCAACACATTTGCAGGTGCACAAAGCATATTCTATTTTTACTGTCCTTATTATAGAGGGCAAAAAACCAGTTCTAGCCGTAGATGTTGACTAGACCAAAAGCAGATATGAAGCTTTAACAGCTGTAGACACCCACGAGTACGGTCTGCAAGGAGAAACTGTACCAGCAGCACGCAGTGAATACCGCAAAAGGAAGCAATGAGTGCTCGTAGTGGGTGACTCTCTGTTGAGGGACACTGAGGTGCCCAACTGACAGCCTGACGAGGAATCACAAGACGTATGTTGCATTCCCGGAGCTAAGGTCCGAAATGTTGCCAAGAGGGTGCCACAACTTGTCAAGAGCACAGACTACTATCCATTGCCACCATTTTGTGTGGGCATGAATGACACCACAAGCTAGAACCTGGGCAGAATCAAGGAAGACTATACCACCCTGTGTGTACAACCAAAAAGTATTGGTGCCCAAGTTATCTTTCCTTCCATTTTACCAGTTAGAGGAAAGGGTGCAGCCAGAAGTAAACATAGAATGTGAATCAACTTCTGGCTGTGTGACTGGTGCCATCATGAGGGCTTTGGCTTTTATGACAATATGTTCTTTGATGGCTATAGCCTGCTAGGGAGGGATGGGATCCACCTGTCTAGAAGAGGCAAGGCAGTAGGCTGTCCAACTTGGTGAGGAGGGTTTTAAACTGAAGGACTCAGGGATTGGGGTGCAAAGTGGCAACAGCCACGTCATTGCAACCAGCTGAGGGAATAAGCCAGGCCAACCAGAGCAGTGACAAATGTTCCTTAGCTGCCTTCCAAGATGTGAACCAGAAGACCAACCACCTTAAGTGTATGTATACAAATGCATGCAGCCTGGGGAAAAAAACAAGAGGAACTGGAGCTCTGTGCCCAGTCAGAAAGGAATAACTGAAACATGGTGGGACAATTCACATGACTGGAGGATCATGATGGATGGCTATAGGCTGTTTCATAAAGACAGGCAGGGAAGAAGAGGTGGAAGAGTTGTGCTCTATGTTAAGGAGAACCTTGAATGTATAGAAGTCAATACAGTGATTGTGGAAGCCCTATTGAATGCCTTTGGGTCAAGATCAGAGGAGTCTTCTCCAAGGGGGATCTTACAGTAGGTATCTGATACCAACCTCCAAACCGAGATGGTAAGATCAGCGAAGCGATTTTTGAGTCACTTAAGCAAGCTTTGGGTCAACAGAACCTGTTTTTTATGGGTGACTTCAACTACCCAGACATTTGTTGGAAGAACAATACAGCAGCTTACACGTTATCCATTAAGTTCCTAGAATGCCTAGAGAACTGCTTCCTCATACAAATATTAGATGTGTCAACCAGGAATGAAGCATTACTGGACTTGCTACTCACAGACCAAGAAAACCTGCTTTGTAATATCTTGGTTAGTGATAGCTTAGACTGCAGTGATCACAGTATTGTGGAGTTTGGGATCCTGCTGAGTATGGTGAAGGTCACTACTAAGAAAGAGGTTTTAGATGGTTTAAACCATGACAACCCTGATGAAGTTTGTTGATGATACTGAATCGAGTGGGGAAGTGGACACTTTGGAAGGGAGAACTGTCGCTTCCCGCTCAGATGAGGGGGACAAGTGACTCAGATTTGCAAATCCCCAATGGAGCAGACAACAAGTCTCTAAGTCCAAGCATTTATTAACTACCTACAATGTACTAATTGAACACACAATAATTGGCTAAATATACAGCAAGTTGTGGCGAGCAATACAATATGCCTTGCATTTCTTGATGGGAAAGGGAAAAGAGGGAGATAGAGGGAATGGGGGAATACAGATCACTGGTCTGGGTTCCTGCGCTGATCCCGACGGTGAGGGTTCCAGGCCATCTTTTTTGCTGGCATCTGTCTTCTTTACTTCACTGCTCTCTCCAGGTGCCCCCTCCCCCTTTCTTCCCCCGCCTTGATTTATACACCCTTTCCTTGGGTCCATCCCCTAGGTCGACCCACATAGCTACATATCCCATGTACAGGGAGGGGTAAGGTGTTTCATGGGATGATGTAATTAGCATGATCATGTTAACCATCATTAGCATATTGAGGGGTGTTAAATATGCATTTTGTGGATAGTGAAGCAAAGGTCATTCACTGGATGGATGGTCCTTGAAATCTGGCCAGGTGTACCAGAGCAGAGCTGTCCTGTCTCCACAGGACTCCCCCCTTCATCTTGTGTTATTCGGGCAGCCTTACCAGCTTCGACCTCCACAGAATGCACCCTGTGACTCATAGTTTTGTCTTGCGAGTGTTTGAGGCATTTCTTTGATCAGCCTCAACTTTTGCTTTCCCAGGCTGTTTTTCTTAGTTTCTTGCAGGCCTGGTTTCTCGTCTCTCACAAGAGCTGCCCTGCTGGAAGAGTGGGCTCACAAGAACCTTATGAAGTTCAACAAAAACATGTGTAAGGTCTTGCACCTGGGAGAACATATTCTAGGAGTGTAGGACAGGCTGGGATCTCCCTGGCTGAGGAGAAGCTCTCTGGAAAGCGACCTGGGGGTCCTGGTGGACAACAAACTCAGTATGAGTGAACAGTGTGCTGCAGCGGCAAAGAAAGCCAACAGGATGCTGGGTTGCATCAGCAAGGGCATCACCAGCAGAGACAAAGAAGTAATTATCTCACTCTGCTCACTGTTTGTCAGGCCACACCTTGAATATTATGTTCAGTTTTGGTCCATGATAATCAGAAAAGATGTGGAGAGGCTGGAGAGGTTCTAGAGAAGGGCCACACAGATGATCAAGGCACTGGGAAGCCTGACAGGTGGGGAAAGGCTGAGAGAACTGGGTTTGTTTGGCTTTGAAAAGAGAAGGCTTAAGGGAGACCTTATGACCATGTTCCACTATTTAAAGGGTGGCTACAAAGATAAAGACTCTCTTTTTACAAAGAGTCACATGGAAAAGATGAAGGGTAATGGGTGCAAGCTACTCTTGGGGAGATTCCAATTGGATGCAATTTTTCACAATGAGAACAGTTAGCCACTGGGAATCACCTTCCCCAGGGAAGTGGTGGATTCCCCAACATTGGACACTTTTAAGATTCAGCTGGACAGGGTGCTGGGCCATCTTGTCTAGACTGTGCTTTTGCCAAGAAAGGTTGGACCAGATGATCCCTGAGGGTCCCTTCCAACCTGGTATTCTATGATGTTTTTTAAAGATTTAAAGTGATTAGAAAAACAGAATAAGCACAATAATAATCTTCTATTACTGCCTATACTGTTCCTGACATGCTGAGATGTCAAAAATTATTTCTGGCTGAAATAAATATATTCAGTGTAAAACACTGCACCTATAGACTAACAGATGTAACAGTGGCAGGCTGTATCTTTAGAGGTGGAGCACTTGCTGGACTGCTACTCTCTTCATGTTTCTGAACGTTTTCTCCATTGTAAGATTTTATTTTTTTTTTCATGAAAAATTAAGAGAAATAATAAATTATATTGAGCAAGGAGGATGTACAGGATGGGCCATAAACCTGCAAACTGCAGCCACTTCACTCAAACTCTTTCTAGAGCTCCCTTCTATAAGTGGATTTTTTTTTTTTTTTTTTAAAAAGTATTGTGTAACACTTTGGCCTTTGTTTTACAGCAGAAGATCTAGGTGTTTTGCTCAAAGAATGGTCCTGCAGAGCTGAAAGTAAAAGAGCTTGAGTGAGAGCCTGCTTCTTGCCACTTCTAGGCAGGTTCATCTGCTGCTGCCAAAGTTTGGCTTCTATGCTGGGGTGTAACAAACTGCATTGTGAGTGCACTTGGGTTTTGGATGACTGTGTTCCTTTCAGCAAGCTGGGAAGCAGGAGTTAACAGCAGTTTCTGTTCTCTCACCTGAGTGTATCTTTTGAATTTATATTGTTGAATGGGAGGCAGAACCAATAATAATTTTTTTTTTCTCTGGGGTCATAGTTGAGCTGCTTGGCTAACAGGGTTGTAAAGAGAGAGAGAAGGGGATTTTTACAACTAAAACAATAAGAAAACCCCCGAACTGCAAGGCGTTAACAGTTTATTTCCCTTGCATTAAATAGCACTTGCACAGTGGCAGGCCATGCTGTCTCCTGCTGTGTGCCTCAGACTCTCATCTTCCATTCAGGCCCCCTAAGATTGTCCCCAGAAAACACTCAGCTGGGGTGTCACTGGCCTCCAGCACCTCCCGCAGGTATTACCCCAAGGGGCTGGCACATGGTGCTTAAGTACTAGCTTTTAGCATGTAATATTAATGTTAGATTGTCAAGTGGTTCTGTGGCGTTCATTTACTGATGAGCCCTGTGTAGAGCTCTCTTTACTCAGACATGCTGGGTTTTGTCTCATCAAACCATGCTACAAACAAAAAACCCTCTTTCAATCAAAGTAAGTGAGTCCCTTTTTAAAGTTAGTAGGTGATTAGAAACATACTTTTATAAAATAAAGTTGTTGGAGCAATGCTTAAGGTCGTTTAAAGCAAATCTGTGATGGCTTCCACGACCACTGGGTTTGTAAAAAAACAATGAAAGGTCCAGCTGCTACTACATTCCCCCATTCACTGCACCTCCCTGGTTCCTCCATTCCAACGTGTCTGCCTTCCCAGCAAGAAGATGGAAAACAGCAACATGGAAAATTCAAATGAAATAATGGTATGAAATTTCCTTTGAAGAACTAGGATGAAAGGTGTAAGAGCTGCGGTTGTGAAGGAGGTCCTGTTGGGCTCTAGTGGCTATGTTGTTATCAGTGGGGCTTGCCACCAAAACACCTGGCTCTTCAAAGAAATGCTGCACTGGATGATGTGTGAATTAACTGCTCGTTTGTGGTAGGTGGGCTCGGCATGGAGCAATCCATTGTGGCTGAAGTTTTGGGAGCACTGGCTCCAGCTGCTGGGGAAATGCTTCTCTGCTTATGACACATGGAAATATGCTGCACCTTTTAAGTCACCTAGGGGAAGGAGTCTCACTTTTCAGCCTGTGTAGAGTCCGTTACTGCTTGACTTTATTCTGGGTAGTATCTTCCTCAGCAGCCACCCCTAGGCTTTGTTTTTCCTTCCTGTGGGTTGCTCTGCTGTGTCGCAGAGACTAGGAGAGTGTTCCCCGTGGTTCATCTGACACCTTGCTCGGAAGTGCCTGTACAGACAAGCCCAGACAGATGATGCCGGTGCTTCTGCTCTCTTCGTGCTGCACCTCTGTTAGTTTCAGGATTTTTTCACCTGTCTGTGGTAATGAACCCTTTTCTGTTCTGTGGCACAGACCAGTTCTTTGCCCAGCAGCACCTACTCTATACGCTCCCAGCAGAGCCACCTTCTCCCAACGCCTTCCTCCCCTCTTTTTTATCAGTGATTATTAGACACAAAAGCAAATGCTGTGCAGCATTGTCTGTGAGCAGGAAGGTTTGTCTGCGGTTGAGCATTCTCTTGTCTGAGGTCCATGCGTGTCCTTTGGGGAAATAAACTGGATTATATTTCAGTACACCTCATTGAGGGAAGGGCTAATTGTCCTCATGACTGACAGAGGAAGAGTCAGAGGAGGGTCTGCTGATTGGAGGGGAGGGAGGAGGAGAAGCCTTTCAAGACTCCAAGCAAAGAAGGTGAATTAATAATGCTATTTGCCACCATACTGCATGTCTTACTTTTTACCTGCTTACAATCTGGCTTTTTTCCTGCTGAAGGAGAGACAAATAAAGTCTATGTGGTCCCTGGAAGAGAAAGCTTAGTTTGAGAAAGTCAAACTCACAGTATGTGACTCTGTTTACACTTTTTGGCTTTGCTCAATCTGCTCAAAATGAAGCAGTGTGGCAGCAATCCTCATATGTGGTTTTAAACAGGCTCTGGCCTTCCAAGCCATGGGGATGTTGGCTCACTTGCTCCTGGCCTCATGAGCAGGTGTAGAGGACTGGCAGGCACAAAGGCAGTATCTTTTTCTGAGCCCTATCGCACCCTCCCCCCTCGGTTTGTTTTTTTTTCTTTCAATTTTTTTTTTTTAGCATGGCCTCCTGCCAGGCCAGTGCTCTCGGCAGGGAGAGCTGGACAAGGTCAGGCCATGCTCTTTGCAAGCAGCCATGGGAAGGCAGCGGTGAGTGCCAGCAGCTATCGAGCGTGCGCCTCTGAGTGGCTAACTAAGGGAGTTACTGTTTGCTGATGTAGACTCCCTAAATACATTCTCGGCCTGGCTCAGCATTCCTGATGGGGAAGCCCAAAGGAGAAGAGACAAGATGAAGCAGGCAGGAATTCAAGGGCTGACAAGACATGAGGGACCCTAAGGCAGGGCAGGTTTTAGGGATACGGGATTCTGGAGATTGCAGGCTGCCTAAAATTGAAAATAGAAAACAGTATGTGAGGCAGTCATTTTGTGGGCTGGAAAAGCTGGACTTCTCTCTGAGAGCAGTGTCTGGATCTCTGCTGTGGGCCAGTGTGAGAAGAGCTGAGGCAGCAGAGTTGTGGAGGGTCAGTCACAGATACGTACCATCTTACCTCTTCAACACGTTTTTAAAAACAGTGGTGGCTCAAATGTCACATCAGGAGAGACATTTAAGGCTGTGGTCCCATAGTCAGCCTTCTCGCTGGCTCTGGGTGTCTCGGATTTGGTCGTTTGGAAGTACTAATGGGACATGACGTTCAGTATCAAACACTAAACATTTTTGGTTAAGGAATGTTTTCACAGCTTCGTAAGAACAGCTTTGGTGGCTTGCCAGATGGATGGATGAAGCATCTTCTCATGACATTTGAGTTTGCGCTGGCCTGATAAGAATACTGCTCTCCTTTTAAGTACTAAGTATCTATTTCACAGGAATGCTAGAAGTTTTAGATCTGGTATCGAAAAAGTATTCTGACCATGGTATTTCCAGATCAACAACACTTGGAGGCTTTGTAGAAATAAAGAACTTGTCTTGCACCATTTTATAGATACCCTTGGATTTCATTAACTTCAAGTTAAGACCTTGTAGTTGGCAGCATCATACTCATAATTCAAAACCAATTTGCTCGTTGGATTAATTTCTCACCAGGAGGTATATTTTGCTTGTTCCAAATGAGAAGAACACTTTAGACCATGTCAGGTTATCAGAACTAATAAAACAGAAGCAATCGGAATCATGAATGTATGCAAACTGTTAGAACTTTACTTAAAGTAATTAGAATATGAAAGCTATTGGACAATATTGGAGCACAAATCCCCTCCCAAAGAAAGCACAGATCATTCTTTTTAACAATGCAAAAACATACATTTGTTAAATACATAAACAGCACTGAATTTTAATGTAACATGTACTTCTATACTTTTGACCTTAGCAGTCATTTTAAAAATGTACAAATTTTTAACGTTCATTGGTTTCTTTAGAGCTTAAAGAAAACCATGTTTAAAGCAAAGGAAAACAGTCATTAAAAAACCAAACCAGTAGCTTTAGCATGTGTACAAATTACAGAAAGCAACACTTATTTTGAGAGAAATCAACTGGAATTCTACAAGTATGACAGAAAATTATACATGAGGTAACATTTCATTTAAAATCTAGGATCCCTGTACTGTAGTCACAAATGGTGCTCTGGCTTGACACCTACAGTCCTTGCAAAATTGACTTGTTTAAGTAGTTGAAGATGGCTATTAGGCACACTGCTTTTGCATAAAGACAGCTTTATCCGGAAAGAAAAAATCTGAATCTGATACTGAAAGATATGCTGAAAGAAATTTTTTAAAAGTTGTACCTCTCAGGTGAAATATGCATTTGCCTAGCTCTCAGATTTACCTTCAAGTTACAGAAATTAATTTAAAAATTGGGACTTTTTCTCTACAGAAAGGTGTTTAGAGAATTGACGTTAATCCCAATGTCACTGCAGCATGTCCTAAAGTGTGGCTAGCTACGGCTCTTGTCTCTTTCAGTGTTGTAAACCTGCTGAGAACAAAACAACACACTGTCCTGTCAGAGGGCCAGGTCAGGAAAAGATGAGGCCCCCACATCCTTTCCCCACTTTCCTGAGCAAGAGCCTTCACACTTTGGGCTGCCCTTTTCTAGGATGCTGCTTCCAGACACTACTTCCCCACTCCCATTTTTAAAAGTATTTCCATGAAACTAAAACAAGTCAATTTTAGAGAACCCAAAGGCACAATTAGAACATGCAAACACGAATTTAGTATTAGGCATTTCTGTGGCGCTGTTCCCTGTAGTATCCAAGCATCTTTCACCAGCATTAGTGAATTTTATCCTGATAGCACCTCTCTGAAATTGGAGAACCTGCTATCCTTGTAGTATTACTCTACAAATGGTGCAGTCTGACCTCACATGATGTGGTCAAAGCTATCTTGAGCATCTGTTCAGAAACTGTGTCTTCTTTGAGAAAATTTCTGGGGGTTACCTCTACACAAATTGGTTCTTTTCCATGATGATTTCCTGCTGTGAAGACAAAATAGTCTTCGTCTTCTGCTCTGCCCTTTAGGGTTTGCTCAAACTTTGTAGTTTCTTTCTGGAGTGAATGCAAAGATGGAGAGAGCAGGATGGTGAAGCCTGCTTCTTTCTCCATTGCAAAAGGTGTGGCAAAGTTTGCTGTCTTCTGTGCTCCTAGCACTATGAAGTTCGGCTTTATCCACTAAGTAGTATCTGTTAATGCTGCCTGATAACCTTTGAAGGCCAATGAACCTTTCACTAAAGAAGATGAATGAAGGTGTTATGGTTCTGTCTGCCCACCAGTATGGTCCTTGCAGGGTAATGCAGTGCAGGGTGCTTGCAAAAGACATTTCAACTCACCGATTTGTGTCTATGTTGCCCTCTCTTGCCACATAGACACACTCACTCCTCCACACTCACTTGCTCACATGTGCTCCTCCTTAGGCACTCCCAGCAGCTTTCTGTCCAATATAGATGAAGTAATTTCTCAGATTTTGGAACACTGCTAGGCTGTGCTGCCCAAACACCTTTAAACAATCTCAGCCATTCCACCACACAGAGTCAAGTCCTTGGTCTCCAGTTTGGATTTCTGAGGCCTGTGGTAGTAATGTGCTCTGCCAGTGTTGCAGAACAAGTAACACAAGCAGCGTAAGAGGCTCTGACACTGCCTGCAATCCCAACTTCAAGCCCACCAACAATGGGCAGCATCTATTGTTTTCTCCTCCCAACAGCCAACTCTGGGGAGGATCACTCACTGCCACCCAGCTCACACCCAGCGATGAAGTGACAACGCATCAAACCACATCTTTCTGAAGGAGTTCTGTGCTTCCTGCCTCAAGCCATCCTCCCTCTCAACAGCGGAGCTCTAGGGTCCTCCAGCCACGCCTGTGTCTCTTACCACAAACCCTCCATAGGCTCCTGGCTTCAAGAAACAAAGGCAGAGCAAACAAAAGCAACAACACCCAAAGCTGGTCTAAAATAATGGAGCAGTGAGAGCAATGTTCTGGAAGATCAAAACCTGCCATGATCTAAGCTTGACTGCCTTATGACAGTGGTGGGGGTTTCTGTCAAACTTAAAAACAGGTTGAATTTTGCATCTTGTGCGTTTGTTTTTTAAAAATATACAAGATATTGCAGGTAGATCTTTATTAAACCTAAAGTAAGTGAAGCGCATTTTGAACTACATTAGTTAAAGAGTGATTAGATTGATTTTAAGGAGCTTGTTGATGGTAATATGTAAAAGCATGTCATCTACAAAAATGCGTATGTGTCTTCAACTTTTTTGGAGGGTTTGCTTTTGCAATTTTGAGGTGCTTGCAAACTCTGCAGATAAAAATCAGTTGACCTAAGTAACCAGAAAGCTTATTGCCTGTAGCCTCCCAATTGTTTCATTATAGCTTAGGAAGGATTTTTTGTTTATCATAATAGAACACAAAAGCAGAGTTACATTAGTGCTGCTTTGCAGAGCAAACTACAAAGTTCAGCAGTGCAGGCTCTGCTGTTTTCTGCATGTGTACCATACACTTTCCACCCAGGCAGTATTCATATTAAAAATGAATGCAACTGCAATTAATTTTTTTTCAGTTCTGCATTTTTTTCTTTGCTTTTCTGTTGTGCTTTTGCTGAATTATGGATAAAGCTGTTGTTCCAATTTAAAAATGCATCCTCTCCTAAGAGAGGATTTATATGCGCTCATTTGTAGACAGGCCAAGCTGTTTCATTACATAAATGTAATTATCTACTTTGCATTACCTTGATTATAATGGGGAGTTATTAGAAAGGGTAGCTTTTTTTTAAATGCTGAATGATGCACATGGAAATAGAGGCAGCAGGTAACAGTTGCAATTGCTTGCTGGTTTCAGGTGGTTAGAGAGTTAATTGAAAAAGTGCAGGACAGTACTCAAATATTTCATCTGCAGATACAATGGCTTATTTTCACTTTGCCCTCCTTGTGGGCTCCCAGAGGGTGGGAGGGTACTTTACAGCTGGCTCTGCAATATTAAAGTTTTGTCATCAGCAAAAGAATCTGTGCAGCTCATGTTTTTGCTCTACATTGTAGAGCCCTAGGAGGCACTGTCTCTCAGCACTGAACTGAAAGCCTGAACAAGGCAAGCAGTCTCAAGTCTCTTAAAATGAAGGGACCTCTCTAGCTTCCTGACTGAATCAGAGAACAATTTAGGTCAGAAGGGGACTGCAGGCAGTCATCTAGCCCTCCCACTCAAAGCATGGCCACCTTAGACATTGGATCAGGCTGCTCACGTCCAGCTGAATTTTAAACTTAAGGGATTGTCCCTGTTAATCAGGCTCTCCAACTCATTAAGTTATATATTTAGTTGTGAGATACATGAAATCTGTTTCCCAGTGCTTCAAACTATTCTGTGCTTGCTCTGGGGATGCTGGAAAAGTTTGGGTCGTGGTCTTACGGATCATTAGAAAGTCACAAAGTGGCTGGAGTTAAATAATGAATTAATTATTTTAATTCTTGATTTTAAATAAATTCACCCCCCAATTCCTTCTACTTCTTGACTCTCCTTTTCAGCTTAGCAAATGGAAAGTAAAAACCAGTCCGTCAAAGAGGAGTTTTGTTGGAAGCTACTTTTTAATCACGGCATTACTTGACATTCAGTCAACATGACGGTTACATTTTCCTTCTCAAAATGTCAACAGACAAAATAAGCCTAGCAGGAGCCTTTAGAAGAAAATAAGGAAACGTCTGAAGATGTTGAACTAGGAATGACAGAAAATAATGATGAGGTAAAATTAATAAATTGATCTGAGCAGTGACAAGGCTTGGGAATACTGAGGAAAACTTTCCCCTCAGGGTTACAAAGACAAAAGAGCACCTAAAAATATACCACAATTGTTCTGAGATAGAGTGGATATCTTGATTATGAAATGCCGAGGCTGAAGCTTGCTCTCTAACCGTACAATTACCTTGCACAAGCTGCAGCCAAAATGCCCTTCTGTGTGAGTATGCACTCCAAGCTGAGCTTACAGCTTGATCTCTTTGCCCCCGTATTTTGTCTCTGGCCTTTTTGTTCAGAAGATGCCAATTACTGAGAATTCTGGCAATGGTTTTGCTGAGGAGTGCATCTACTCACCGACAACTGAACTTGGCTCTCCACAGCAAATCTACACAAGCTGTCCAAACCAGAGTGGAGAGCCAGGGCTCCCCCTGCACCCCACATCCTCCCACTACTCTGCAGTGCTGCTGCAGGTCATGACCACGCTTGGGCTGAGTTTGCTGCTAAACTGACAGTTCTGCCTTGTTTCATGACGCCGTCAGGCTGCAATTGAATACAATGTGTTGCAAGGCACGGAATGTATTTGGAGCACCTCTTCCTGTTGGGGCTCTGCCATGAGTTCCCACAGCCTGCTATGTACCGCAGCCCCTCTCCACAGGAGGTTGCTCCCTTCCCAAACTATGGCTTCTGCACTTGAATTCTAGTAAAAAACCAAACAGGAATGAGGGAAGGGAATCCTAACATTTTATGATTATGTTACTATTTGGGAAATGCCAGTCTGATACCAAAATTGTGGTAATTTTGTCTTGTGTTTAAGTAATATTTATATGACATTTCCCTAATGCAGCCCTGACAGTTACTCAGAAAGAGCAAGCTATGTAGTCCCTTCTCTCTGCATGTTATAAAACCTGCATGCTGGTTTATTTATGCTTGAATAATCTAAGATGTTTCATACTTGTCTCTCTGATGGCTCCACCACTCAGAAACCAAAATATTTAGAAGTGGTGTCTTATGGACTCATTGCTCCTCACACTTCTGTCCCTCTCCAGGGCAGCTGGAAGAGAAATGGCAGCAGCCACAGCTCTGGTTTTCTACCCTGTGATTCACTTGTCTCCATGCCATGCAATGTTGTCTTTAGGATGAATATACAAGACCCATAAGCTTTTCAACATGTCCTCTCCCATTCCAGCTTACCGATCTAAATCATGCTTTAGCTTACTGGTATAAGGCCTGCTGAAACTGTGTTTTATTTACTCTTTTATGTAGCTTTAAATTGCAATTTTTTTTTTAACTGCTTAGTATTAGTCCCACATTAAGATCATGTTTAGACTTGAATCCTTGTTCCAATGAACTATATAAAGGCCGTAATAAAAATGCCTATGCGACACTTTCATACGCACACTCATATACATATGCATGGCTTTCCAATACACTAATGGCTACTGCAACTATGCTCAGGTTACATCCAGCTGCACTCAAACCCATGCTGACCGTGCCACAACCACAAAATCTCAGTGACAGAGAGAACCAATACTGCCACCTCACTACCCCCTGCCCTGTCCTGCATTTTGCCGAGGATGCTGCTGGCAGGGCCAGGATGCTGGAGCCACAGGACGCCCTGTTCCTGTTGCCACCTTGCAGCCCAAGGCAAAACTATGCCTGGAGACTCTGGGCGCCCTGGCCTGAAAGCATCCTTTCTCCCTTCTTTTTAAGCACGAGGCGCCGTCCCACAAAAGAAGGCGCTCTCGCCTTCAAAAGGTTTCTGTTCGTGCGTCGTGGCCTGCCCTGAATCGGCTGCATTCATCAGCTCGCCCTCAGTCTTGGGCTGCTCCCTCTCTGGCTGCAGATTCGGCAAAACACCGAGCAAGAGCCAGATATAAATCTCTCCCCCTCAAAGGAAATATTTAGCAGCAAAATGAGTAGAAAACAAAAGACTTCTCTGTTACTCACCCAATCCTCTCACTCAGGGTGGCTCTATCTAACAAGCAGGCAAATGAGCGCTCCTGCCCAGCATAGCTGTGCCAGGGGGACGGGGAGCGGGGCTGCCCCACGCCTGGGAACCCGCAGCTGAGCCCAAATGGCCTCAAGCACTGGCTGGGACATGCAGAGCTTTTTCCATCAAGTCCACTGCTTGGTAAGCGTGAGAGACCTGCTTAGGGCAGTGAGCGGGGAAAAAGTCCCCACTGTTTTCTGTTAATTCTGCAAAAGGAAAACTCAAGACAAGTTAACACAATTTTACGTATGTATTAAAAGCCAAGGAACATTAATTCACAGCTTATCGGTGTCTTGCTCTTATTTCTTACTGTGTGAGCTGTTCTGAAATGTAAGATGTAGGATGCAGATGAACTTTGTTCCTCTTTTTATTGTAACTTCAGCTGTATAATTCAGTAATTCTTAAGAAAGTCTGGAAAGACCAAGTGTCCATGTGAATTCATTGAGATGAGTGTGCTCCGGCTCTCCAACACAGAAACTGAACAGGTTTCTATTGTAAAATATTTATCACAGATAGCCACTTCATAAGCAATAACACAAGAGAGCTAAGCCATGTTACCAGAACTCAAAAAAATCCTTTTGGGAAGAGGTGCAGATCAGGGCGTGCCCAGCATCTGCCTGACAGAGACACTGGAATGTCTCTGTGATGCGGACTGGGGCTTCAGCTGAAGAGGACAGCTGCCTGCTCCCAGCCTGTAACCCACCAGAATGGCTGCTTCACCAGTCCAGATGAATTTGCCACTGGCTGGGAGTCAGAGCAGTGAGGTTTCAGGCAGTCGCTGAAGCTCCCGACAGCAGTGCCCAGCAGCAGAACCAGAGGCTGTGGGGGACAGGATGCTCCTTGGACACGCGCCTTCCCGCCGAGCACCCTGCCTGCCCACGCAGGGGGGACCCTGGTCGGCAAGAGGGGCTGGCTGGGACTCACCCACTGCAGAAACATTGGCAGGTTTTGTTAACCCAGTAGAGCAAGGTAAAGAAATACACGACCCGCAGGAAGCAGAAAGAGATGCGATGTGTGCGTCCTTATGTCACTGCTCAAATTCTTGCCCAAATCCCACCACTCCTGTGCTCATTTGGTATCTTGCAAAGTAAGGGACTATTAAGTATTACCCACACAGTTGAAGATTTACCTTTTACAATACCATTAGCTTAACTCTGTATGAGCAATAATTCAGTTTTTTATATCTGTTCCTTTTCTAGCTAAAGCAAAAGCTTCAGTGTTTCATTTAATTTGTTTTTAAATTTTTACTTTTTGGTGCAATTACTACCTTGAAACCTACATCAGTAATGCTCAGAATTCTTCAAAAATACTGCCATTTGAATTTTAATCATGTACCAAAAGAAATATTACACAAAAATATTTTCTTGCTTTATCTCTACAGTTCCTGAAAAACTGCATCTTGTGGACTTAGATACAAACGTACTGGAGAAACCGAAACTACATGAACAGAGAAGACCTCAAATGGCCACTGCGATCTGTAACAGTCTATATACACATTATATACATATGACTGTTTGAGAGCCTGTATTCATGAATGTGTACAGTCTGCATACTGCACAAAGTTAATTTGTCTGAGGGGTTTTATTTAAACTACCATCAGAAACAAGGAGAACAACCTTGTGGTGGCACAGAAAGTGTGTGGGTGCTGGATTTAGTCACCCTCCTAGTGCCACTGCTCATTAACCATGACTGATTTTGCAAATCTGCCATTCAACACAATAATTTCTACATTTTTTCCGATTGCATTTGTACATGTAACAAATTGGTACAAATGTTTACAGTAAGATGTAAAGTTCATTGATACAATGCCTTTCATGATGGCCGTAACTGGTTACTAGCCAACTGTAGTTTTTTAGAGACATTTTTAGCTGAACTTGGAAAAATAGGAAATGTATTGTAGCTTAAAATAAATGTACATAATATACAATATATATATTTATACACATGTGTATGTCTACATACACATATATTGATATAACATTTAAAGTAATGTTTAGTTTTATCAGTTCTCTGAGTGCTGGGACTACCTGGCAAATAAATCTAGAAACAGAATTTGTCCACAATTAAATAATCATTTCCATAACTTATAAAAATATACTTTTACCAAATAAGGTTTAAATTAACTGACTTATGGATATATCATGGAGGATAATGGTTTCTAGACTCTGGCATGGTTAAATCTGAAAGAAACCAAGCTACTACAGACCAGTAACGAATGCTGCCCCGCAGCCAAACACAGAAGAGCACAGAAATACAAGCTGCTGCTGCAGCCATCACCGGTGGCACCCAAAATCTCTCTGGTTCAGTCATCTCTTATACAGGCTTCATTTCCACCTGATACAAGTTGCCCACCCGACTTCGTGCCCTGTTATTTAAGGCCCATTCCAACCACGACCACACAGCACCTGCCGCCTTCTCCAAGTACAGCACTTGCTGACTGATGGGAGCCGCTTCCCACTTCCACGCAACACTTGCCTTGAGAGCTAACACATTATCAAAGTCCCTAATTAGCAACTTGGAGGACCATCAGTACTTGAGCTTCACCAAATGGATTTTGATCTACTGCATAGGTAAATATTTTATAGCAAAACATACATATATGTGTGTTTGTGTGTATATGTATATATACATATACACAGACACGTGTGTGAGTATGTGTACATCTTTATAGAAAAAATTTCATGGAGCTATGTGTAGTAATGTGATATACCAAGGTATCCTGCATACCTTATCTGATTTTTTAAAAACATATAGGCACCAGAAATAAGTATATAGAGCAAATCAACCATTAAAATTAAAGTTAAATCAGTGGACAAGAACTTTGGTAAAGCTTGTCATTATTTATTTTTTTAAATTCAAATACAGTCAAAGTCTATCAGTTGCCATCACCCTCTTCACAAGAGGAAAGTGCATGGGTTTTTTTCTAAAGAAAAATTATACGTAAGGTGGGGCTTAACAATTCAAGACAATTCTGAATTAAATGTTTACATTTTCAAAAGATTACTAACTTTCTGATGGAATGAAAGCTAGAGTTCTTGTCCTGTGTGTATTACATTTATTGTATGCATATATATATAAATATATATATATGTCTCTGTCTATGTACCTGTGTGTGTATATACACATCCACACACTTTTAACATGAGAGAGGAACCTGTTTTTCTCCACTTTGTATGTGGAGACTTACACATTCCTCCCTGTCTTGTACCCTGTGCAGTATAATCTCTAGTGATGAGGCCAAACAAAAAGATATAGTTCACCATAGTATATTAGTTTATGTAGCAAAGTCATTTTCAAGCAAGTAAAATAAAGCTCTGTATTCCAAACTTCTTTTCCTTTACATTTCTCATAAAGAAAAGGAAGGAAAAGGAAAGAGGGGAGGGAGTAGGATTATGGCAGTAGCATTGAGCCAGTGACATGTGTGCATGTGTGAGCGTGCAAGCGCATGCACGCGCACACAAACACACACACACGCGCACAGAGAGCAGGGCTTTGGTTGACAAATGCAGATTGTCCAGAGAAGGTGGATGCATAAGTAAGGAAGACTCTACAGTGATGCAATTGTATCTTTTATGTTTGCATGGAGTGAGAAAACAAATTCAATTGGAAAAAAAAAAAAAAGCAAAGACCTCTTTTTAGGTCCCTCATCAGTGACAGCATACTCAGTATGCTAGAGAATTTATCTGAAACCTTTTAAATCAAGGCCTCTTTATTACAAAAATAAAAACGAACAAACAAAAACATATGAGAGACGACAAGATGCTGAAGTGTCACTCCAATCGTCCCTGCAGAGAACAATTGCATCCCATTTATTATTCATTCTCTTCTCTCATTTCTACGATGTCTGTCATTTCCTCTGTGTGAGGCATGTCGGTCATTGCAGAGTCTTCACCTTCAGTAGCTGTTTCATTCTCATTCCGCTTCTTTTTCTAGATTGAAACAAGCATT
Organism: Athene noctua; assembly: GCF_965140245.1. Classification (NCBI taxonomy): domain Eukaryota; kingdom Metazoa; phylum Chordata; class Aves; order Strigiformes; family Strigidae; genus Athene; species Athene noctua. The sequence goes on from NC_134038.1 coordinate 81,917,537, forward strand.
CAGAACCTATCAGTAAGTGGTGCATGGACACACTCCTACAAACTCTGGGCACTGGGAGAAGCGAGATGGTGTTATTAAAAGCTAGAATATTTGTGTCATATTTGTGGCTTGTCACTAATAAGCTGGCTTAACTCAGAACGTTTCCATAACCTTACTGGGGCTCAGTTTTCTCCTTTCTAACATAAATCCAATAATAGAGGCATTTCTTATGCTAAGCAACATCCAAAACAGGCTCCAGCATGACTGGAGGGAAGAGAGCATCTGGAATCTTTTACATCACAGACTTTTTATTAAAAAAAAAAAAAAAAAGAAAAGCAAACACAATATGAGAGAAGATAAGATGCTTTAGGCAGAGAAGACAAAGGTGGCAACCTAATTTCTCAAATGTCAAACCAGGAATTTCATAGTTGTGAGCATTCTGGCTTTTCTTGGTATTGCTGATCCACTGTGATTCCCCACATCAACAAGACCAATTAATATTAGAGTATTTTTGGCTAGCAGGAGCAGGAGGGCATTCAAGAGTCCTATGATTCATCCAGGATGTCCTGGATTAGTAAAGCTAAGAAGTATTCAACCCCACTACAAAACAAGTTGAAGCATCTGTTCCTTGTTACCCATTTCTCAGCAGGCTGATTAGTTTTACAGAAAACACTTGTACAGCTGACAAAAAATCCCCCACAGGTATTAATGATTCAGCTGAGTTGGGCATATCAGAGTTTCAAAATTTCAGAGGTGTCTACATAACATTCGATTTGCAGCTCTCAAAACACTGCCCACTTATTACCACTGTAGGTGAAAACAAGTTGGTGTCTACAGCTACTGGCTGGCTCTGCCACTGTCACACTGTCTGTTGAGATGTTGCTGTCAGCTACATACTAACTCTGGTAAAGGAATAAATTAGGTTGGCACAGTTATGATTCCTACTACCTGCCTTCATCACTGCAAAAAATTAAGCACCATGTCCTTAGCCAGGAACACTCTATGAGCTACTACTGTAACAAATAATCAATGAGGGGGTTAGTCCAAACAGATACATGTTGTGAAACCACAGGCCATCACAGCCATTTCAGTGCCTACAGGTTTTACTCATTGGTTCTCAAGAAAAACATGACAGAGATCAAGGTCTTGTATTTTCTTATGAACCTTGTCCACTTTGGTCTATTGCCATGGCCTGAACTGTCAATATACATCAAAACTAGTTTTAGTTTGTTCCAACATAAGGCTTTTAGATACTCCACCTTCTGCAGTTTTTTTTTCTAAAAATAGAAGTGGTGGGCATCTTCACTTAGTAAAAAGGACCTGGTGCCCTACACAGTGCCTTGAAAACATAACTGGAAGGACACAACATGCAGGTACTGAGATGTACCCAGTCACCCCACCAATATTTGTCCTGTGTTTGACTTAATTTAGTGGAATATTCTTTGAAAGCCATGTTTCACTAGTCTTATGTATATGCAGGACCGCAGTGTGTGACATTATGTAAAAGTATGCCTATGAGAAATCCTCACCTGTTTATGAGCTCATATCCTCTACTGCTGCAGAAATATATCTTGTTTTAAGCCACTTCTTTAGATGGCAAAAAAACCCAACCTACTGTACTTTTGTCCATTTTCAGCAGAACTGGTTTCATAAAGAAATAAAAGTATACATATAGCTATATATATACACATACACATGGATATAGTAAGCTTGTATGAGTGGTTCCTTTGTCTACATAAAGAAGACGTGTTGCACTGTAGTAGCTGATCTACAGTGCAAAATAGGTGGTGGTAAGGTCATGATATCCATGATACACATGTTTTGAGGAGCAAGAGGTTTACTTCAAAGCAGTGTGTCCCATGGCCTAGTCCCATGGCCTGAATGTCCACTAGCAGCTGGAAGGCACCTTTTTGTTTTATTTCAACCCAAAGAATTCCCAAGTTGCACACTTTTGAGACTGCACAGGGAAGCTAACCAAATTCAGTAAATGGAGATGCTGGGGAGTTGTATTTCAAAAGTGTACTCTTAATCTGAACTAAAATCCATTATATTTATCAACTGCTTTCACAAGATCCTGCAGAGCCCAATTCTTACCTGTTTCCGATAGACGTAACAGGCTGCTATTGCAACCATGGTGGATTCTCCTACAAAACCAGCTAGAAGGGATCCTACTCCAAGAGTGGCTCCATGAACTCTGTGGGTGGCATAAAAATAAAGTAGTCATGGTTGTGTGAGAATGAATGATTCATAATTATATTTTCACTGGCTTATAGAACCAATCTGTTGTTAGAAATACTTCCTTCGAAGACATAATACACTGGCAAAGAGAATAACTAGTATTTGAAAGAAATTTTCTGTTTCTTAATGGCTTCACTGTTTAGTAAAAGAACCACATTCTGAATCAAATTACGGACTAAGAATTTAAAGTCTTGTACGGAGTGCTGTAGAATAGATTATTTAACTTATAAACAAGATATTCTTCCATTAGTTTTCTTAACAGTGCATTTTATAACATGGAAATAAATTCCCACTAGGACATGTTTTTGCCTCTTTGACATTTGTGTATTTTTTCAAAGGGGACATCACTATTGTGCCTGTCTAGAGCAGTCACACTTGTAAATCCGTAAATGTTTCTTTTTTAGACATTGATGCTATTTAGACTTTATATTACGGTTAGTATTTGGGGAAAATATTCTGAGCTATGCAAATTCAGCTATCAAGTGATAGGGAAAATGAATGAGGAGGAAAGCAAACCCTTCAGCTCTGTGGAGAATAATGATTTACCCCAAGTAAGGCAGCACAATGAGACTAGCGATGAGGACGATAATTCGCAGCACAGAGCTGGGTGCCAACACAAATGTCTTCTTCAGAGTCATCAGCCAACCAGTCAAGTGTGCTCTGACAGTCACTGTTCATAAACAGGGGAAGGGGAGGGGATGGGGAGAAAGAGAGGCAAGAGTAGTAAAAAAAGTGTCAGTCATCTCATATGAAGCTTTTTCATGCAGAGAGCACTGTTCAGAAATAACCATGGTGAAACTTGTTTCTGGTAACTTTGCACACTGGGAAACTCTACTAGAAATGAAGTGGATCTTGTATGCAAATTGCTTTAATAGACTGGTTTTTGAAAAAAATAAACCCACACCAAAAAAGAAGCGTTATAGACAGCAATCTTTACTAAGAGATGCTCTCTTACGACCGATTTGTTAGATGGTCCATTCTGTTTTCTTCATTAAAAACACACTATTTCCTTCCCTAAAGAGAAAGCATACCAAGGAAAATTTTCCCTCTAGTTCCTGTGTGGTACATGGTGTAACAGCTAGGCACAGAAAAAGATATCTACATGAACCTCTTCTTGTATTTGTACTTTACCTTTATTACAAAACTGTCTTGTCATATAAGCAGAAAACACTACATGATGCAGCATTTAATTATGGAAGTTAGAAAGATTTTGAGGGGAAACATTTTGATTATGACTGTCAAACTTGTCTCTCTCTTGAATAGGGGCATTAACTTTATTCTATATTGTTTATGCTCTGATGATATCTGAAAGAGCTGCTGAGTCTGGCAGCAGAAGGGGAGACTAATGGAGGTGATGTTACTGTGGAGGCAGTCCTAGAAACTATTCCAAATAGTTAATTTCAGCCTTGGCACACTGCCATTCATGTGTGTGTTCTCAGTCAACTACAATAAACAGAATTCAGGCTTTACTTCTGACAGTCAGAAATCCACCTAATGACAGACAGCTCTTACTGCAATATTTGCATCTTGACTACTGATGTAAATAGTCTTTGTCTACACCAGCTTCAGTAAAAAGGTGTCACTTATGCTAGGCATGCATTTAGCCACTCTTGTTATGTACAGACATGCCAGATTCTGACCATGCCTCACAGCTGGTTTGGTTTTGATGTTAGAGTTTTTATTTTTTTTTACCTGGAACTGGAAAGAAGGAGAAGATGCGCAAAGGAACAACACACAGCTCTGCAAAAGCGAAGTCTACTCCAATTATGTCAACTAAAATCTTTTCTGACACGTTTGGCGTCCAAAACATCACAAAACAGAGCTAGGAAGAACAAAATTAAGAAATGTTTATATTTCAGAAAATAAGCACAACAAAAGATAGGCCCTCCTGGTCTAAAATTTTACTGATGGGTATACAGTATATTTATACTTAGCTTGCATATAAATATACAGTATATTTATACTTAGCTTGCGTTCAAATACACAGAGTACATAAGTGTACATGAGAGGCATGTTAACTTCAGAAGCAATTCCTGCTCTTCATGTTCTTTACGTACCAAGACTGACGCACATAAAAAGAATTTTTAAGGTGCCTGCAAATGGTTGTACGTGAATGGTCTAAATGTTACAAAAACAGTAAGAAACTTGATTTTTACAGAACTTGTTCTGATTAAGACACCCATATTCCTAAACAGATTATCAAATATTTTAGTAACTAAAGGTTTGAAGTATCCCAAGACCCAGAGATCTGACCTACTTTGTTATTTAGCTTTGGTTTTGTGATTAAAAAAAGCTTTTTCTTCCTGTTATTGTCACAGTAAAGCAGATGTTAAGGAAGCAAGCTGACTGAATGGGGCAAAACTTGTGACCTTAAATGCTCTGGCGCTCCTCTTATCAGGTTACAAACCAGTGTACCAGGTAAATTATGCGCACTGGCTGTACAACCTGATGGCTTTATAAGACTCTATAACCACTCTCTTGTAATTCAGCCTACAAGCTAGTATCACAGTATCTAGCTCTTCTCTTTTTATGCAGTTGTCACATCCCTACATGTACAGATAGCTCTTAAAGCTAGTCTTTGAAGTCCCACTACCTCCAAGACAGCTGGCATTTCACTCTCATTATTTGGCTATGTGTCAGAGACTGTCCTTTCTGTTTAGCCTACGAGTACCCAGATCACAGAAGTTTCCCAAGGTCTGTGACAGAGTGGCCTGTGGGAGGTCTCACGTTCTGACTGCCTGTTGTGGTGAACGAAACATTTCACTGTCCTGCAAAAAGGCTCATCTTCAGTTTTCTTCTCCACTTCTTAGGGAGGAACCACTATTTATTTTTCACAATTGAATGTTTTATTTGACTAATTTGATGCTGTCTTGCACTGTATATTCATCACCTATACAGAGAGTAGTAAGTGGAGGAAGGTAAGAGCAGAAGACAAATGAACTTAAGCATGGATTCTTTTTCTTTTAGCCAGCACTTCTCTCTCCCTGACAAGCTACTTGTACAGGGTACAACTGAAGCAGAGGGGACAATCTAGAGCAGAGAAGGTTGTGTGGCTGAGATTTCAGTTATTAAAAAGTAACTGTACAGTGACAGAGCAAATTCTTTTCATTGTTGCAGACACCATTAGGCAGACTGTAGTGATTTGTACTCTCACTGAAAATGACCTGTAAAGCAACAATACAGGGCATACTTTGTCAACTCTTCCTTCAAAGTCCAATAAACAAAATAAGATGCGAAGATGTCCGCTCTTCAACTGCAATTTGCTGTTTTCATGAAAGCAAAGACCTTTAAACTGGTTGTACTGCACAATGCCATTAGCATCCTACTAAGCAGTATAGTTACCACTGCTGTAAGATTCCATACATCTATGCTAACAGCAGAGCCTGCCTACTGCTAGTAGGCAGGCAAACAGAGCAGTTTTTCCTTCTTCAACAGCCACCTAAAAAGAGTATGCTAACATGGTTAGACAGACAAACAAATGACTGACCAAAAGCATTGTTCTCAATGCTGTTCACTTTGAAGTTAAAGTTTGTTTCTGGCCTTAATAAGACCACACTCAATCTCCATCCAGGTCTTACGGGAGGAAGGTCAGTTTGCAAATCAGGAGTAATGACTTATACCCAGGTGGTATGCAGTCATTCCTCCTCAGCTGTTGCAAACTGCGGTCCTCCCCACCCTCCCCTATCATCAGCAAAGAGTCAGTGCTGATAAATGGCTTCAAAAAGCACTTATATAGCAGCTGGTGGGTAAAGACAGCACTGGCTGCTAAGCTCAAGAATAAGCAGTTTGAGGAGGTGAGGCATGGCAGCAGAAGGACCTTCTATTTCTGTCTCAGCATGTTTCTATCTTTTTTTGTTGCAATATTGATAACTAGTTTCACTTTGCTAAGAGATTCCTCTCTGCTCTCTCATGAGCAGATGATATTCTCATTTCAGGGAACAAAGCCTCGGGAAAAGAAATTAATGCTTTGCATCATGCAAGCCCTTTGCAACTTAACTTCTAGGGTACTTGCAACTTGAGAAGTTTCTGTATTATTTCAAACACAAATTTGAAATGTGGTAGAAAAAACTAGGCTCTACTTCAGGAAAACAGTAACACTAAACATGCAAAGGAGGGAAGGTATTTTGGGTAATGATTTTATTACAGATGAGGTATATTAAAAATAGGATGAACTCTTAGCTCTTTGGTGATGCTGGGTGGTCTGTATGATGTTTGTGATTCACCTTGGTAAAGGGTGAAGACTGATCAGAGAAGAGACCGGAGAAGATGGTAACAGATGAAATGATGCAAGTAGTTCAGTGAAATGGGGGGTGTGGCACACACAGTTAGAGATGGGGTCTATTGGAGTAAGTGGCACTAACTTCCCAGGGCTCAGATGAGGAAAAATTTTTAGAAAATAGATTTAGTTACAGTATGTCTTCTATCTTTCTTTTAGTTCAACGCTGTTTGTTTCCGTCTCCTCCCTATGTCTTTCTGCGTGTCTACAAGGTTAAAAATAGAGCAGATAGGCTTGGGTAGGGTTACAGTTATACCTTATTTTAATCTAATCAAGAGGTGAAGATGAAACAGTAAAAGTTTCTGCACAGGCTAACAACATGCATGCATAATGGCACTGCAGCTTCAGGTTGCAATTGCAGTTGGCTGCAATGGCTTTATACAGTAATGAATATTGTATTTGGAACCTCTACTGAGGCTGAAGCATTATAATGCTTTGGGAGTAAGGATTTTGCTTGTGGAATTCTAGCAAGAGAGTTGATTTACTTTTCTGTTATCTTATGGTATGAGTGCAGCGTGATATTAGGCAGTTTTGTTAAAGCCTTTCATCATTTAACTGAACAATGATGAGTGCTTTAAAAATACAGGACAAAATGAAGATATAAATGGGAGAGTGGAACTCTACAGAAAGGACACAGGCCTGAATAAAGACGGTAATATTTCTCACGGTGTTATCTCAGTATAAACAACAGCAGCGTAAGCATTTCTGGAATTGTTTTAATAATTTGGACTGATCTGAAGGGTTGTGTTATTGAGTAATGTGCCTTTAACTGATCTACACAGCAGTAAAATTTGAAAGACTTTACTAAATATGTCAATAATTTACAGCACTGTAAGCAAATCAGTACAGCTGTATTAGATCAGATCAAAGCCCCAGCTAGATTAGTACCATCTTCCTGCTAAAGGTCACTGGGGGTTGCTGAAGGAAAGGACACAAAGAGCAGGGCAAGTGCGAAGTAAGAGATGCCCTTCTCTGGCTGCACGGTCTGAGTTGCTGGCACTTCAGGAGTTCAGTAACTGTGGTGCACTTTCATCCCATGCAGCATTATGTTGTGATTACAACATATCAAAAAACAGTGATTTTTTTTTTTTTTCCAATCTGGTTGTGCATTAAAAACAAGTCAAAAGCCCTCTTGTTTGCAGTTAGCTGTGCTTACTTCCATGTGGAACCTTGCTATTCTCAGCTAGCAAGTTTAGCACCTAGGCATACTAACAGGTTACATGTCAAAAACTTCTGCTGTCGACGAGCCTGAGAGAATGCACCAAACCTTTGTTCTAGTGGGGAAAGTACCAAACTGCTAGTGCTCAGTTCAACTTCTCTTCCATCTTTTAAGTACACTTCATGCATTTGACTTACATAGATGATTGTGATGAAAAACTGTTCATGAGATTTTTCCAGATGCTGCATGTGTGAGTTTGGATGCTAGTAGTTCTTGAAAACTAACTGCATCTCCTGGAAGCTCCATCTCCATTTATTCTGGTTGCTGACAGGGATTACTAAACCTCAGAGACCTGCTACATAATGCATTATAATACATTATGCTAACAAAGGCTATTGTCATGTCTATGGTAATCTGTAGGGTGCTAGACTGATTTGCTTTTTGCCATTTGTAGAAAGCTGCCTGTCTTGGGACATTCATTGATAAATATAAGGCACAAAAGGGTATTCCAGTGAGCTATAAACAACAGTAGAGCATTTCTAAACTTCAGTGCAGTCTCTGGCTAGAGGAAACACTGCCTGATGACAAAGACACAATATGGCTTTATGTTCATCAGAAAGAAGCTATGGAATCCAAAGTGGATGTTTTTAAAAATGTTAGACATATACCAGATTGGAATGTGACTGGAATAACAGATTTTACCATGGGGAAGGGTACCTTAACCTGTTAAAAAGTTCTTCTGTGATGAAATGCAGTTCCTATTTTTCTTGTGCAAAACAACTCTCAGTAGATGTTTCCTATCATTTGTTGAACTTGCTATATTTGCAAGTTTGACTGTCCAAGAAAGGTGTTTTACCCTCAAAATATTGTCCTGTGTATATATTAAGGATTGCATGTTAACTAATTTAACCCATGCCTTGTTCATGACCTCTCTATTCTCACTTATGCTACGCAGTACTTGGTGAGGGGTAGAGGAAATCTACTTTACACCTTACACAGCTCAGCTTTGAATTGCTCCTCAGATCTTGGGATAGTATCAGTGAAGTTTATCACTTCTGTTAATATGGAAGAATTATAAGTCATATGATTTTGATTACTGAAGTGTGCAATAAACAAATCAAAAAGTAGCCTCAGTCTTACGTGGTCTGATCTCCTGATATGCCAAACATCTCTGTGGCCTCCCTCTTTCTCACATGAAAAGAACTTCCATAATTCTGTCTCCTTTCAGAGCTTGTATCACACTTACAGGATAAACTGATCTTGCAGATATGTTTGCAAGTCAAAAGACTATTTTGTTATAACTTGCGACAGTGTGAAAAATGGAATTTGACTCCTCTATTTTGCAAATAGGAAAAAAAAATTGTTGAATTATTTAGTGCTATTCTTATGGGTCTTCCAAATCCATGCTTTCATTGACCTTGAAAATTTAGTTCTCTAAATGACTCTGTAGTACTGGGGCTTGTCACTCAAACACTTACTCTAGCATATTAATGAAACTGCACTTCTGTATTTTTATAAAGAAGAATAAAATTAACAACAGTTTTGAACTGTTGACTACTAGTACTGAAACTATAGAATAGATATTAGTTACACCCCTTTTCAGACTACAGTTGGAATGTTTTTCCATGCTGAATATAGCTGTACAACAGAATAAAAATTTCTAATACCTCCTGAAGAATTCATATCACTCTAGTCTCTCAAGTAGTTGAACAACATGGAAAATGTTCAACAGAGTTCTTGTGAAGGAAGGAGATCCAACTACTCATCGATTTACACAAATGCAGGATTTTGTGTTTTAATGTGGACCAAGAAATCAAAAAGTCAAAGTTTTACCATAAAGACATTATGCACTGTTGATAGGAAATCGCATGTGAGTTTAACATGAAAATAACCAAGTGAAAAACCTGTTGTCTTCAAAGGCTCAGGGTTTGGGTGGTGTTTGTTTTTGTTTTTTTTTTAAAGCACACTTCTATAAATAATAGAAAAGTTCTTTGGAAGCTGTGGAGGAGTTGCTGGGTATGGTGTAACACTAGAGGCCAGCATCACTGGCTTGCTGTGGAAGCTTGCTGCACACCACAGCCTGGTTCACACCAGAATGGACCTGCAGAATCCTATGCTCTCTTTGCTGCAAATCATGTAAGAGGCTAGTCTTAGCACAGCCACCCCAGTTTTGAGGAGTTTTTGATATACAGCTTTTAAGATGGGGGAAAAAAAATATAAATATGTTGATCAGTCCAAATGGAGGCGTTGAAGGTTATCACAGCCTGAAGCTCTGTTGGAATAGATCATGATGTACTCATGTGTCCTGGAATTCTGAAGTGGGCAGAAAGCAGGTTCTTTTCTTGTGTGGGAAATGTAAGGTTTTCAAGATCAGACCAGCCAAAGCCCCAGGGAACCTGCCCTGACCTCACAGCTGACCCTGCTCTGAGTCAGAGGCTGGACCTGATGAACTCCTAAGGCCCTTCCAACCCGAACAATCCTGTGATCCTATGAAGCAAAAAAGCCCTGGATCTGTGTGCAGTAAAATGTCAGACTGCAGTCATATTTGAAAGCAGTTTATCATGCTGCTTATGACGTGAATCACAAGGACATTCTCTTATTGCAATTATCCTTCAGGTGCATGCAAATCAGTATAGATTTCTGTGAACTTTGTGTTCTGCGAAGGGTGGTGTAAAGCTGAAACCAGCCCTCATAAAATTTGCCAAGCAGCAGGGGGAGCAAAAGAGGGAAAACTGCCTGAGGGAAAACTCCCTAGCTTCATGTCTTCTGAAATAATTGGTTTCTACAGATCTAAGACTCCCCGCACCTTTCCCAGCTTTCCATAAAGTTCAGAGTGACAGAGCACAACATTCTTCAGAAATACAAGCTACGTCCAGCAGCTGCCCAATATACTGACTCTGATAGCATCAACATGGTGTCGCATCTGCTTTCCCCCCGGCTGCTGCTGAAAATACTTAGGCGGTAATTTTCAGGCTGGGTTGGGTTGCTAATTTAAGATAGTCATTATATCTCCCCATTGAATTACGTTGCTTTATTTTTTTACAGAAAGCAGGATGTTTTACTGGGTACAGCTTCACTTTTAAAAAGTTCGAATAAATCGAAGCTGGCAGATTCCTAGACTCTTTGAAAATTGTTGACTTCACAACTTAAGTCATTTTTTTCTAGACCAAGTTTTCTTCAGCCTGTGCTTTCTGTTGCAATTACAGAGTTTGAGCAGAAACATGCTGCAGTGACAATTTTTGACTCTTCCTTTTCTGCTGCTCCAGCCACTCATGCAGAATAGACCCTTTGTGTGAAACCTGAACAATCATGAAGGAGACATTAGTCTCCACCTCACTGGAGCAAACAGAAATCCTTTGTTCTGGGACAAAGGCTCAGTGCAGTACCACGGATGGGACAAGTCCCTCGTGAGGATTTCATAAAGTCAGCCTCTGGTGGCCAGCATCTTCCTGAGCAGGCAGGAATGCTTCCACTCATGTCTGAAATAATTTTTACTGAAGCAGGAACTAAACCTGACCTTGAAAAGGTAAAAAGCTTCTTGAGCAGTTGTTTGCCAATATGTAATTTTCCAATTATTATTTTTGTGCCAGCAGCCTTAAGATTTTAAAAAAAAACAATCTGAGAGTTCAGAGACAGGCAAAATCAAAGCAGTGAAAACAAACTCTGGATGGGTAGTATTATTCTAAAAGCTGTCCTTGGCATTCATGTAGCGTATGACAGTAAAGTAAAAAGAAAGTGGATTTAGTCTTAAAAGTTAATGCTCTTTTTAAAAATGTGTATATCCGAGACAGGACTTGTGAAATCTCCTTAATACAATGAGGCAGCAATGAAGCCATTGATGAAATCAGACTGAGGAGTGTGGGGGAAATCTATCCCTCTTTTCTTATTTCCTTTCTTTGTATACTCATGAGAAATAACACTGAACTCAGTCACCCAGGGAATTTCCGATACTGGCACTGCTGGCCACTGAGGTGGTGTCCTCTGAGAGGGACAGGTTTCTTGCCACGACATTTCTTCCTGTGGATTTTACTGCCTCTCAGTCCTCTTATCCCATGACTCTAACAAAGCCCAGTTGTAACCTTTGGTAATAAAGCAATGCAGAGATGTAAAATAAAGACAGCCAATAAAAGATAGGGAAAAAATGAACCTTGAACACAAATCCAGTGGCCTCTGCAATGGCTTAAACTTCTGGCTGCTTTTTGATCTCTGACACTGCATGTCACAGGTATATATGGTAGCAGCAAAACACAGTTCCCATGCATGTTTCTCTTCATTTATCTTTAAACTTGGGAGGAAAAACTACATGGAAGGCTAAATAAATGCTATACAGTACTTCAGTTCTGAAGAAAATACAGTTTGTACTGTTTCTTAAAGCCAATTGCTAGCTATGCCTAAGATCTTCTTTGTTATAAAAAGGTATTCCTGAAAGCAAGCAACAAATTACAGGAATGGAGAGAGACACTGCAGTAGCTACTCCAAGTGTGAAGCTCTTCAGCACTAAACAGGGGCAACTGATTATTCTCACAAGCAGAAAAGGAGATATTCAGGGAAAATCTCCAACTGTAAGCATGACCTTGAATAGGGGAGGATGAACTCTTGCTTTAATCTGGATGAACTGGACAGGGTGCTATCAATTACGATTGCTTTAAATTTTGTGGAAGGGGAATGAGGATAGGCAGTATTAATCTATGATTTTATACTGTGTGGCACATTGAAAAATGTCAATTATTATTCAGTCTCTAAAGTTCCACAGTCAGACTTAACTTCCTTAAAAAATGAACAAAAAACCCATACAAAAAATCATATAAACTTGTTCAGCTTTAGAAAATAAGAAAGGCTTGCCCTAGTTAATGTAGTAACACAAGCCACTTTAAGAAAGTTGGTTCTTAAATAATCTCCCAGTTATAAGTTCTAGTGCAGCAGCTGGTAACTGATGTGCTGGAACTACAAGGCTAAAAAACTCTAGCTCATGTCCCTGGCCATGTCTGTTAAAACACAAGCATCTCAAAAACTAAAAAGCATTATTGCCATCAGAAGTCATGTTACCTTTCTGATCCGGAATTCAAATTTCTGATTTCTACAGAGTAACTTACTCAATGCAATGATATGCTTTGAGCAGATGAACACTGATAATCTCACAGATTTCATTATTTAAATGAAAGATATCATCATGATGAATTCTGTTTCCCACAGTGTGGCTAAACTGCTTCTCCTAGTAAAGTAGAAATGCTACAGTAGACAAATCCTCTAGAGAGAAGAGATTAATGAGTTTTATAGCTGGGTGTCATATTGCATTCCCCTTTTGCAGGAAAGATGTAGGGTATCTGAAAGGCCAAAGCAGTTAAAAGTACAGCTTGTCCTTTTCAGACCCCGATGCTATTCCCTTGACCATGAGTAACAAATTCATGAATAAATGAGGCTTTGTTAACTTTAGTCCATTTGTAACTTCTTGTTCAGCTGTTGGGCTCTCCTGCACCATCACTGCACAAAGACTACATCCTTGGCTCTCTCTTTAGCATTAAATATTCTCATGTCTCACCACATCCAACTCCAGTCCCTCCCCTTTCCCAATTCCCAGCTTGGCTCTGGTGGGCGATCTTTGGAGTGTCTGCTATCAGTCATCTATATAAGAGTTGAGATGGGCAAGCGGGAAGGTTTTGGCACTGCATGCAGGCTAGGTGTAAAGCACAGAGAGGAATGCCTAAGGGCCTCAGAAATCACATCTTTGTTCTGAAAATGCTTTCTTCAGTTTGTGAGCAAAGAACTGCCATTAGCAGCCTGGAATGTGTATAGATACCAAAACTATACAAGTTGTAATAACTGGGTGATTTTCTCTGGTAGCAACCCTCTCTCAATACACAGAGGAAAACTGTGGCATCAGTCACAAGGAAATAGAAACAATATTTTTTCCCGTTCCCCTTTCCAGCACCTGAATCACTTGAAACTATGGGGTTGAGGTGGCA